>NC_140593.1:1051271401-1052659427 GCF_964204655.1 Triturus cristatus
CAACACACTCTACGCCGGCATCAACAAGTCCCTACTCCGCAAACTCCAGACCATACAGAACACCGCAGCCAGACTTGTCCTCTGCATCCCCCGGCAAGAACACATCAGCCAACACCTACAAAGACTCCACTGGCTCCCCATGGAGAAAAAAGTCACCTTCAAAATCCTCACCGCGCCTACTAATGCCTACACAACAATGGACCCAAATACCTCAACGACAGAATCAACTTCCACGTTCCCAAAAGAAACCTCCGATCTTCCAACCTCGCACTGGCCGAAACCACGTGCATCCACAGAGCCAGAGCAGGCGGAAGATCCTTCTCTCACATTGCAGCCAAGACCTGGAACGAGCTGCTGGCAGACATCAGACGCCCCCCCTCCCTGAACACCTTCAGGAAGTCTCTCAAGACCTGGCTCTTCGGCTAAAACAGACCTGCGGACCCCCCCCCCCCCAACAGCGCCTTGAGACCCTCAAGGTGAGTAGCGTGCTTACAATTCCCCTGATTGATAGATCCTGTCATAACAATATCCGACTCTGGGGGTCCCCACGGGCGCCGAGGGCTCTGACATCTAAGAATATACTCAAGCTCTCTTTTGATCTGTCCTGGATTCAGATGGCGATGCTGAGCTACAGCTCAATAGGGTCCACCGGGTCGGCTGTCCAGGAGCCCCCACAGCAAGGCCTTCTGACATCTTGGCTTGTGTGCACATCTTCATAATAAAAAAAGATATCGTAAAGGCATCCAGAACTAAACAGCCTATCTAGATTCGGGGGTCACATGATTTGCTTCTATCAAGATGTCTCCTTCCTCACCCTCCAGCGCCGCAGGGAATTCAAACCAATAGCAGATTTCCTACGCTCTAAAGAGGTGTCCTATGGCTGGGGACACTCCTTCAGACTGGTCTTCTGTTGGGACGGGCAACTCCACCAACTCAAGTTTTTGGGAGACGCCTGCTGTGTTCTAGGCCTGCCTGCAGAGACCCCTTCCCACTCCGGCGCTGGGTTTCCACCCCGATCCTCATCCTGGCAGAAAGCAGGGAAGCACAAGCAAGACCCCTGTCCTGTCCCAGAAGAGCGCGCACAAGAACGCCAAGCATTTCTGGAAAGATTGGCTTCGGGCACAGGTGGGGCACTTACCTAAGGAAACTCTACAATGTTTACCCACAGGCTACATCTTCACGCCAGATCCATCTTTCATCTATATGCAGCCTGTGGTGGAGGGGAGTTGGCTTTCTCCACACAAGTCAGGACCTTTGACGCTTCGCCCCTGGCCTAGTTCATAATGCATCCTGCCATCTACAATAGACTTCTCCAAGTTGTTGTCCTGTTTCTGTTGTTTCTTTTGAACTACGTTAACTGGGTCTTTATTCTTTCACACTATACGGTCTGTTCAAAGCATCTTTGCCTACTAGTTCGGTCATACCCCTCCACTGAGTTTGAGGGTTGCCCGTTCTATTCTTGTCCTGCTTGCATAGCCACTTCACCCCCATGACCAACTTTTCTGGAGGTTAAAATAACAAGCCTGCAATGTCAGAGGACTCAATAACCCCACAAAACGAAAGGTGGTTCTGTCTCTTTAAGAACAATCTGGTAGCAACATTTGTCTTTCACAAGAGACACATTTACTACCCAAAGATATTCGTCTCATGCAATCAAGCTGGGTCCCTCACCAACCATGGTCTTCCAACTCCTCTAAATGCAGTGGGGTGCCCAGCCTTTTCTCACGGAGCCTTAGAGGGGAAAAACTGACTAAGGTGGCTGAACTCAAGGAGGACTCCTTGCTTATAAATTGCATCACAGCACTTTTTATTTCACCCTTGTAAACATATATGCACCCAATGAACACCAAGAAACGTTCCTCACAGGCGCCCTCACTCCTGTCCTTCATTTCCCAGATGCTGCCGTAATGAATGGCGGTAACTTGAACCTTGTGATGGACAATGTACTTGATTGCTCCGGCCAACGCTCAGGCCAAGTGGGAGCCTTTTCCGCCAAGGGGCTCTGTTGCCTGACTGACTGTGGCCTGGATGATGTCTGGTGAACCTGTAATCCTAATACAAGGGACTATACATTTTACTCCACAGCGCACAAAACATACGCCCATATTGATCATTACCTAGCGACCTCAGCCTTCCAGGCCCTTGTCAGCATCTCTTTCATTGCACCCATATAACTTTCTAATCACGCACCCCTGACTCTTGTTGCAAGCTTTGACACCAGTTACACAAAGACCTTGTGTGGCGCCTTAGGGACAGTCTTCTTCAAGCCACCTCTACGATTTCATCCATCCATAAGACCATCTTAAACTATCTTCAAACTAATGACAATGGGCACACATCCTTATCTACCCTCTGGGAAACATTAAAACTAGTGGTGCGAGAGGAATTTATTGCCATTTTGGCATCTGAAAATTGTAGCTGCAAAGAGAAGCATCAGATCCTCAAACAGAAAGTCCTAGAACTCAAGGCCATTCACAAACGTACAGAGGCTCCCATGGTTTAAAGAGAATAAGAAAAATACATTTACTCCTCAAATGACTTGATTTAGAGCAGAATACGCTTTGATGCGTCTCAAACACAAGTTTGACCTCAGCAGTAACCATTGTGGGAGTAAGTTCGCACACCACCTGCGGACTAAAATTCATGTGGATGTGGATGGATAGCTTTATTTCGATATGATAAATATCTTAAAAAGCAGTACATAGACTTATGAACAATAAAACAATAAAAGGAGCCAATACATAGAAAAATAGCCATACATTTCATACTACAAATGGTCCCAATAAGTTAAGTAAAATCAGTTTAAAAATACAGTTTAAACAAGGTACAAAAGCCTAGTTGATCTGATACGCCAGGCCCATCCTAGGAACTTTGCTAAGCCACAGGCAAAGAGGGGCCGTGGGTCGTTTTTCAATATACGTAGGGCCTCCTTATAATGTCTTGTTCCAAGTTCTCTACAGAGTGGCTTTAACCATCTACTGCGGGGGACTACATAGGCCGGGCATTCAAACAACAAAATTCATGTTGGATCTGTCCAGGTGATACACCCTAGCCCACCCACAGAAGTGCGCACATACCTGCACATCGGTATTTCAGCATTTTTATAGCACCCTCTACACGGCATCGGATAGCACTCCCACGGATCTCAATGATCACCCCATCAATAGCTCGTCTGCTCCCCTTTTAACCCATGACGCTGACTCACTGGATAAACCCATTCACAGTAAAGAGGTTATCTTGGCCATAGCCTGCCTGAAACTGATACAATCCCTGGGGCCAGATGGCTTCCCTTCACAATTTTATAAATCTTTTGCCCCGAACTTGTGCCTGCCCTTACATGCCTGTTTAGTGCCTTTGCCACCACTGGCTCCCTTACGGATTCCATGTTGGAGGCCTCGATCTCAGTCATCCCTAAATCCAGCAGAGACCTGAAACTCTGCAGGTCGTACAGACCCATATCTCCTCTAAACATCGCAGCTAAAGTATTGTCTAGTATTCTGGCACACCGCCTTAACCCCCTGGTGCCAGGTCTAATCGACCCGGACCAAACTGGTTTCATAGCTGCTCCACAATGTGGAGACAAGACCAGGCGAATCTTCCATTTGCTAGACAAAACCATTAGTTCGGAAAAGAGGCCCTTCTGCTTTCAATAGATGCTAAGAACGCATTTGACAGGGTCCGCTAGCCCTACCTCTTTAAGATTCTAGAACTCTTTGGTTTTGTTGAACGGTTCCGAAACTGGGACCGACGTATATACAGCACACTTAGGGCTACTGTCCCTGTCCATGGGGTCTCATTCCAACCCTTCCCTGTCTGACGAGGCATGTGTCTAGGCTGTCCCCTCTCCCCTCTCTTTTTCGTCCTAAACATGGAACTCTAGCCCAGTGCACACGGTCTCATTCAGCCATCTCTGGTATTATGTCCGGTGGAGATCATCATCTTATCAGCCTTTACGCTGACAACGTGATTTTGGCTATTACAAACCCTCTGCCATCTCTCCCTGCCCTGGTCACTAAACTCCAAAACTTTGAAAACCTCTCCAGTATTAAAGTTAACATGCAAAAGCCGCCATTATCAGCCACCACCCAACATGAAAAACTCCTATGCTCACAATTCCTGTTTGAATGGGCGACTGACTCTATTCCCTACTTTGGGATCAAACTAGCCTGCTCCATCCCTTACACTCAACTATGTGGCCCTCGTCACACAAATACGGACTGAAATTAACAATTATACCTGCCTTCATCTTTCATGGATTGGCAGAGTTGCCGCCATTAAAATGACTATCCTTCGATGTATTCTTTATCTCTTTCATACTCTCCCTTTAACCCCACCGAAACACACACTCTGATCATTGCAAATTGAAATCAATAAATTTATAAGGGAAGAAAGCCGCCTTCAAAAACATCTCATTTATCACCCAACTTGTGAGGACGGTCTTGCAGTACCTTTTTTAACAGGATGTTATCAGTCCTCCCAATTGCATTTTCTGGTCATGTGAAATCGCCCATTAACCAAGAAGCACTGGTGTTTCATGGACCAGGCTGTGGTGGGTTCACAAATTTGGAAGGAACCCTGGCTTCTTCTGAAACACAAGGCCTGGGGACTCTTCTCCTCACCAGTAACTAGCTCATTTTTCCGAGTTTGGGATGCAGTGGCACTTAAGGCGGGTTTGACTTACTTCCCTTCCCCAATGACCCCAATCCTAGCCAACCCAGACTTAACTCCAGGGATGCAACCAGACAGCTTCCAACATTAGCAAGATATTGGATACAGACGTATAGGTTGCATGTTTGATCCCTAGAGGATCATTCCTCTTGATCAACTAAAACCTGAATATGGTTTGTAAGAGGCCGATCATATCGAATACCTCCAAGTTTGCCACTGGGTGATGCACCCCTCCGTTAAGATGTACACTGTAAGGTCCCTCATGCCCTTCAAAAAATGGCTAATTCTCAAGAAAGACAGCAAGCACCTTATCACTGAGCTATACACCCTTCTTCGCCAGAGGGAGACATCCACTAGATCTGCGGGACAAATGAGATGGGCGGCGGAGCTGGGTAGGGCACTCTCTGATGCTGAATGGGAGGACATCTTATACAGAGCCCAGAGTACATCTCATAATATGTTTTGCACTGAGACTCCATATAAGATAGTGTCCTACTGGTACCTGACCCCAGCACTGCTCCGATCCTGTAACTCCAACCATTCAAAGAAGCGTTGGGGGGATGTGGAGGGGCAGGCATGCTACTACACCTCCAATGGCATTGCCCTAAGCTCACCAGCTTTTGGGAGTGTGTTATTAACGACATAGATCGAGCTTTTTGATGCCTCGATTACAAGGTTCTCTGCATACACTACTCTTGGCCTGACTAATTCTCGGACGTTCCCACTTCGCTTGCAACTGGCGAAACAAATGGTGCTTGCAATGGGAGCACCTCACCAGGTGATCCTCACCCTCTGGGGCAGAGGAGCCCGGATTTCTCCGCCTGGGTCCACAAATTATGGTTAATACTGGGCATGTAGAAATTGTCTCTTGCCCTTGACCAAAAGAGTGAAGCATACCTCGATCAATGGGCACCCTTAATTCATATCCTCTCATTCGCATTTAATGAACTGACATGCCCAATCTATCTCAAACTACTCCGTTTGCATCCACCGCCAGATTTTTCCCAGATCGACACTTCATTTTAGGCCCTCCAATCCCCAAGCTTTAAGGTACCTTAGCCACTGACACGATACTACCTTGCGACCACCACTTAGCTGTACCCTATAAAGAGTTACGGGGGTGGGGGGTTTGTTGGGTTTTTATTATTTGAACATTGTTAAAATGCCTCAATCACGCTGCCAGCCTCAGGGTTGTAGGCGACAAGTTATGTAAACTCCAAACTGTATGTTTGTGAAAGGCTGCCGGACCCTGGGGTTGTAGGCATCCAGCTGTGTATTAACAAGTTGCGCTGTGGCTTGAATAAACAGAATTGCTCCATAAAAGCCTGCAACTACAGTAAAACCTTGTTAATGATGTTACAGGATTTTTCTCCCACGTGCGTACTCTCACAACCCCTCTGCATACAATAGTTAATGTTTTCTTTAAAGGTGTGTTCATTTGAATAAAGTATATTTGTACCTTTATTTTGTGGAATAACTTATGCATCTATTTGTAGTTACAAGCAACACCAACATTGAAAGAAGTTGTTGTTGCAAAATATATATGAATATCCATATAAACTCATTTGTATGCACTCAGACTAACATGAGGCCCAGAGCTCCAAAGGGCTTCCTATCTGACCTTGCCTGGACAAGCTTCCAGCAGCTATTCTGAATCAGCCTCAGAGGTCACTTTCCTTGTCCTGACGTCATCATAGGTTTCCTTATCTGGTTGTGCAAGTTGCTTACACAGTGCCAAGCCAGCCTTTCTGGTCTGCCCATATCTGGCTGTTTATAATTTACATGGTGCAGACATTGCACATCCATGTTAGCCTTATTCTAGTTCCGCTGACATGGCATTACTGAACTATATAGCACCCAGAAACCAGCCACTCTGGGAAGAAGCGGACTGAGAGCCCCTAAGGCAAGAGACCTGACTTCTTCCTTGCTAATTAGCAATGATGCATGCTTTGGTACCAATAAATAAATGTCACTCTGTTTCTGAGCAAACCTGCTATGTCTGGTGAGTTTCTTTCATTTGCTCCTGGGAGGGTGCCAGTATTTCCCCATCAAAATGATGTCAGAAAGTGGGACATTGGAGGACTGTGATGTCACCAGTCAGTAAGTGAGGTGTAAGCTAAATAACAAACTTGCCTTGCTGCAAGTGACCTTTCAGTCTTTCAAATGCGTATTTAACACATAGTATTAACCCCTTCAGCGCTGGGCGAATTCCGCCGCGGTGCTGAAGGGTTCGAGCGCGGGCGGGCTCATGACGGAACGGTTCCGTCATGAGCACAGCTCAACCGTGGCTCATGACGGAACCGTTCCGTCATGAGCATGGAAGGGGTTAATAAAAGGGGCATTGACTGGCATTTAAAATAGTCAGGGGACTGTAGAGAATGTTTTTTGAATATTCTCTGTAGCAATACACTAATTGATATGAGGCATACACTGCAGGAGAGCCAGGGTTAGAGAATAATTGTTGTGTACCTACATATATAAGAAGTAGTGATTGATATGTATCTAAGTTACTTTATGTCAATAAATATTGACAAATGGCTAGACCATTCGGGGGTGATCTATAAAAACCGTTGCAGGAGAACTTGTGCTAGGATGGGGTATTGATTTTACCCACAAAATAAAACCCTCCCAGAAGTGAGTGGAGCTTCTGATTTGCGGGTTGCACCGGAACACAGGGAAATGATTTTGAAATATGCGTAGTTATGTCATGGATGAATGCCTGCATTTGAATAGGGTATTGATCTTCCATACTGGACCTCTATGTTTCCTTGAAATGTTTCTTTGAATTATATACAAAATGGAGCGTATTAGTGCATTAGAAAAGCAAATGGGTTTTATATATGATATCTATGGATGGTCCATAACTGTTGATTTTCCTCTTTTTAACACATTCTATCCACTACCTAACAACCTTTCCTTTCTAGGAGACCTTTTGTATTTGTCTTTCAGGGTAAAAGTGCACATTGTGAGTAAAAAAAACACATTTCATGAAAACATTTCTCAGAAGAAAATCATGGTAAGCCCACTGGAAATTGTTTAAAAAACTGGCAGGAGGAAAGAAAGATAGCCCTGCAGATAAAGGTAAGAAAATGAATTATATAAAAAGAGAACGGACTTTGCATACATTGTCCTATGTTTCAGAGAAGATATTTTGTGTTTGTTTATGTTATATATGTTATGTTATGTTACGGTAACTTCAAAAGCGCATGAATACCCAAGGGTGTCTTGGCGCAAAGTTGGAGTGTTTACAGTGTCTAAAAAGCGAAGGAAGCTAGGAATTAAAAAGCTAAAGTTTTAACAAGTTTCCTAAAAAAAGCTCAGTAACATGGGAGTTGCTGTGATATTTATAGGCAAGCTGTTCCAAAGCGCTGCCGCTTCAGAGGAAAACCAGCTTCCCCCCATTTGAGTCTCTTAAATTTAGGGCCAAGATCATTACAGTATTTTTAGACCTTAGATCTCGTTTGGGTATATACCAAGAGAGAGATTGTTTAAGGAACATGGGGCCGGAATAATATACAGCTTTATTTGTAAGGCATAAAGCCTTGAATTTGATCCAGTTAGCCACTGCAAGCCAGTGCAGCTTTATGATACAAGCTGAGAAAGGGTGACATTTGGGCAAATAAAGGATAAGCCTGGCTGCTGCGTTTTGGATACTTAATACAATAATACATAATAGATGTATGAAGGATTGTTCATGTTTTATGTACTTTTTGTAAATGTTATCTCATAACAAATAACGCGCTCTGAAACCTTTGAGTATAGCTAGACCCTCACAGAAAGAAGAAAAAAAAACTAATTTTCAAAGTAGCAGTAAAATGTGCACACAGGCCTAGAGTTTCAAAAAAGGCTCCTGTGCAAAATGTTACATCACTCTCCTTAGACACATAATATTAAATATTAAAAGCATTCAAATTGTATGAGTAATTGGTGGCTGTTGTACGGGTAAAATGCTAAAATAAAAGCGTCCTCCCTTTTTACCACAGTGCCAATGATAGATTTTGACTGACTTGGAATTCCTGGGTTTTAATAGAATTAACAGAGCTGACTCCCAGCACCAGCTGGTGCTTTCTCTCCTGAGAAGTGTAGGGGGTCACGCCTGCTGGTCATAAAAAAACAGCGACAGGCACAAGCTACAAGTAAAGACTGTGGCAACTAGGTTTAAAATTTGTATAAAATAGCATTTACAAGCCCGTGCCTTAAAGACAAATAGTCTTGAAAGTTTTGAAATATAAATTGATTATTTTGGATAAAAGAAAACGTATACAAGTCAGAACTTCCTTTCCTGCTTTTCCTAAAAATTACATTTATGGATCTCACATACTAAATAATTACTTATTTCTAAAGGGTGAAACAAACTTTCTATGTTTCAGTAAAGCTTCTGTGCTTAATTTCAAAAGAAGTTTTGTAAGTGTTATAAATAAATGCATTTAAAGACAAAATGAAAGGAATGAGGCTTGCTTTTTGGTCAACCTTTATCTACTCCTAAAATGGGTTTGGTATATGGGGAAAATATTTGCTAGCGGTGGCAAACTGTGAATCGGACTGTTATTGTACACCTTGCCCCTATTTCCCGTCTCAAAGAAACTACAATGCACCCTACAAATACATTCCAACCATGTTGGGAACTAAGAGCCACATGTATAATGCATTATACTGGTCATAAATGGCCGATTTGCAGGATTGTGCTGTTTGTGACTGGTAAAATGCTTTTGGTATGTATGAATTCCAATTTGTGATTCAGTAACATGTTACCGAATCGCAATTTGGAACTGCGAATACATACCGATTTGGTATGAGGAAGGGGTGTGTTTAGGGCGTCCTTAAAAAATACCAAATTGCAGAGGTATGTAGGAATGTTTGGCAACCGAAATGCGGTCGCAAAACATTCACAATTTGCCACCTTCTTCAAGTAAGTGGTAACCATTTGCAAATGGGAAGAGGTCCCCAAAGGATGCCTTCTCCATTGTGAATGTTCGTAAAAATGTTTTTCAGAGCAGGCAGTGGTCCAACGGACCAGTACCTGCTCTTAAATGAAAAGAAAACTTTACATTTTTCTTTATTAATTGCAACCCATTTCCCTTAAAGGAAAACAGGCTGCATTTTTAGAAAAATTATTGCTTTATTTAGAAGCAATCACAGACATGGGGGTCTGCTGACCACAGCAGTCCACCATCACTGTGATTTTAGCGATTCCTAATGGGTCGCAAATTGCGACCTGGCTCATTAATGTAAATGAGGTAGGTTGATTTGCAATCCATTAGAAAATGCTAAATAAAACTCATGGAGTTCTTACATTCAAATAGTGATGACCTAACTGCGATTCGCAGAGAATCACAATTAGGTAATCGCTATTTGAAATAATTATACATGTGGCACTAAGTCCCAATCTGTGTTCTTCAGAAACCACATCTGAGAGACAGTAGCAGATACACACATACAAATTGTGTTTCTCTGAACAGTGCAAATCTCTGTGTTCCATCTAAATTCCACCGAGGTGAACCTCATACACATCTCTCCCAGTTAGAGAGTGATATGATATTTTATATAGAACCTCCTATTTACTTTTCCTAGAAATTTAGCAACCCTTTATGAAGCAGGTGAATTCCATCTGGGTGGATCTCACTTGCGTTTTCTCTTAGAAGCTAAATAACTCTCTCTGCCTCCATGTAAATTACATTTACTTGGGCCCTACAGATACTTTCCAAGAAACTTACCATTATCTGTATCCCATGTTTTTTCACATAAAGGTTAGTAGTAGGTGTAGTTTTAATTATGCCCGTGTGGTCATGTAAATCGGGGAACTTCACGCTTGGTGAAGAAGTATGAGGTTCCTTAAATGTGTCCAAAGCCAGAGTAGTTTTAGTTTGCCCCACCCTACATTCACTGAAGTTAGATATTGAGGCCAGTGTGGACAGAACCTCAGGCTGAAGTCAACTGCCTTTCTACTCTGCCACCTTAGTGGCAGTGGAGAAACACAGTATTAACCAATTTTCCTTGTCATATCATTTCCCTGCAGGTCGAGGTGCTACCTAGTGCCTTCCTGGAATTTACCATGCTGCAAACAATATCACACAGAACTTCTAACTGAATACACTAGACTGAACACTTCTCATAGATCCGGAAGAGCACAGATATGCACATGGTTTGATAGCAGCATACTAGCCACAGCGTTAACAACTAAGAAACAACAAACACAGCCTTCAGTAGACCACATTAGGAAGAACACAACACATACTTCTAATATAGCACTGATATGGGATACATTTGGGGATCACTGTGTTGACAACAGTGCTCACATTCTTTACAAACCACACACCAATCAGAGTAGGGCATATTCAACAGAACCAACAATGTATCACAACCCACATCGGCCAAGAGATGACAATAATGCTTCCCCAACAGCATCCGCCTACATTCAGTTCCCACCATCTAACTTAGCAGCTGAACACTACGAATCCATTTGTCACCCAGACCAGAGAACATATTCATTCCCAGGTCCAATCACCACTATTTCGTGAAGTGTCAGACAGAGGTTCAAGAACTCCATTCTAGACTTTTTCAGAAATTGCAATTGTGGGCAAAAATATCAGTCAAGTGTCTGAATGGACCAACACTGATCTCTTCATCTCTCTCACATCCTCAAGCAATAGCAAGATACTCTTAGAAAAGCCCTATCCAATTCAAATAATTCCATGATCAAGGGGAGGTGGGGGTATTCTCTCTCCCACAGAAAACCCCTGCACATGCTTAACTCCAGCCAATAACAGAAATTTATTGGACTTTCACAACCTCAATAAAAATTACCCTTTCATGTTGCTCTAACACTGACAACATTTCCCTATCTAACAAACATGGCACTGAATCCTTGACCCCAAAATTTTAGAAGGTGTCACAGTTAGGCCTGGGTGGAATTTTTAATTCTGCTCGCAGAATTGGAGGAATCTGGTGACTCCGTGTTACTCTTTTAACACGGAGTTCTGGGAAAATTCTGCCAATTGACATGTGGCAGATTATTTTTTCCCCTTCAAGCAATGCAATGACAATGGGAACAACTAGAAGCTCCAGCAAGCGAGCAGGTGAGCGAGAGTGAGCCTTTGCATACCCTAGCATAAATTCCGGGTGTTAGGAAGCCTTCCAGCACAATTTTCTAATGTGAGTGGCCATGGTAGCGATCAAAGGGCTGCTTCTTGAATAGATTTTCTACTCGACAGTAGCAAAATCAACTGGAATCGCCACTCGCTCTTGTGTACCTCATGATGCTGGTCACGCTGAGTTTTCACTGCGGAAGGAGCTAACGCCGCTAAATCACAGCTCAAGCAGTGTGATGTGCATTTTTTCCACCCTTTGGCGGAACTCTGTGGAATCTAGATGAGATTTTATGCAACTCCACAAACTTCCACAGAGTGAAATTCTGCGAATAGCACCCACCCATAGTCACAGTGACCATAAGCAGATCTGAACTGCTCCACCCCAGCAAGAAAACTCAGCTTTTGGAAAATAGCTCCCTACCTGGCCACGATCTTCAATCACATTTTAAGAAGCTAAGTATATACGGCTAACTAACCTATCCCATCTCCTCCATTCCCATACTCACCATCAGTCCTTTCCATCTGTTACCCTTCATCAGTGGTGTAGTCTTAGAACCAGTCCCAGACACTACGTCCCATCAGTAGTGGCCAGAAATGCTCAAACCACATCTTCTGCACTAAGAGTCACACCTTGTAGCAAACCTTGAAACCGAAGCACTGGGATTTAATTCCGTTGTAAATAGCCCAGCGCATGAAGCAGGGCACGCCCTCCGTGGGGCATTCATTCATAGAATTGTCATGGTCACCTTGATACAACCCTAGCCTTATGCAGACCACTCATCCATCCCTATGCATGTGTCAAACATTCAGTAAAGACTACACAGCACCCACACAGCAGTCCTGACGCCAATCATCAATGGCATTTCTATACAACCCCGATGCTGATTACCCCAGTGTTGAATGAATTGGATACAGTGTATAAAGCAGCAGGCTGCATGTCTATGTTTCTTTATTTTATTTTAATACATTTGAAGAGTTTTATATAGCGCGAACATGACCCTCGCAAGTATCAGAGCTCTTAACAATCATTAGAGAGCATATAGTTATGCAGCGATATATGTATAAAAATTTGAATAAATTAGAGCAATATAAGATACAGCAACCCCACAAGAAGAGGGCGGTGACCTTGCAATGTTATCACTAATGGATCAAAGATGACAATACCATAATAAGCAAGTTTTAAAACTGGTTTTATAGTCTACAACAACAACTGCTCCAGGAAACACCCCAGCATTGAGCGGTATCATTTCAGTGATAGGACACTTAGATCAGGCATGACAAAAACATAAAAACAAGCCGCAATCATAATATCATAATTGTGAGAAAGTGCCATCTTTCTTGCATGGTATGCCCCCACTTTTTGCTGAATTGCTGAATGTACTTTGACTGAGTGTGCCCTGGACTCCTGCCAATCAGGTGCCCAGGGCCTATGTTCCTTCCCTAAAACAAACCAAACCCAAATTGGCAAACCCTGGCAACATGTCAGCCCCTGGTAAATGGTACCCTAGGTACCCAGGGCCTTGTGACCAGGGTGCAAGACAAAAACAAAGTCGACAAGACACACATCCCTGTGTGCCATGCCCATCACCTACACTGCCATGGCATACATCAGCCACCCCTCTAGCTGGGTGCCTTATGCCAATGGTGTGGGCACAGGAGCAGGAGCCCTGTGCCCCTGCAGTGCCCAGGTCCATTCCTGAGCACTGTAAGTGCAGTGCTGCCATTTAAGAGTACATGGTGCTGAGAGCTCGTCAAACACGAGCTCCACAGCACCATAATGGCAACACTAAAGACTGAGAAGTTTGGTATCAAACTTCTCAGCACATTAAACCCACACTGATGCCAGTGTGGGATTTAATGTACCCAGCACCCCAGAGGGCATCTTAGAGGTGCCGCCTTAAACCTAACCTACAATCCACGTCTGCTCTGAGGCTGCCTAGGCTGCCACCCAGCAGACATGTTGCTGGACCCCTGGGTGGGAGAGCCCCTGCTCTCCTGGGCCTGCAACAATGCACATCCTGGGCGAGGTGCTAAATCTCCTCCCCCAGGATGGGCAGGGGGAAGCTTCAAAGGCATGCCGCCTCTGTGAGCTTCCCCAGGCCACTGCAACCCCCCACTCTGGCGGGAAGCTTTGGCCGGAAACCCCAAATAAGGACAGGGGATGTGCCAGCCTGCCAACCCCACCCCTCAGGTGGGGGAGGCGAGGTGAAGCACATCTCCAGGCTCTCGCCTTTTGAAGATGGGGAGCCCTCCCCTATCAGGACTAGGCTACTGCCCCCCTCCCACAGGAGAGAGGCAGGATAGGGGGTGTACCCACCCCAGGACAGGGACCCATTGGTCCCTGCCTTTCACCTACCTGTAACACCCCTAAATCTAGTATTTAGGGGCACCCTGAACCTTCCTTCCCCAGATTCCAGATTCAAAAACTACAGAGAAGAGCAAGAAGAAAGAAGACCTGCCCTGCAGCTGCTAAAAAGAGGAAGACACCAACTGCTTTGTCCCCCGCCCTACCGGCCTGTCGACCCACGAACCTGCTCCTGCTCCATCCCGGCATCTCTTGTGACCAGCAACCTCACCAACCCCGGAGGACCTGGCTACCTTTTGACTCTAAGCCCCTGGGACTCCCATGAGTAGAGGCTCTACTCAAAACCTACCTCTAATCCCTGGCAGCAGCCCGGAACCGCGAACCCAGCACACTCTGCACCAGCCAAGCCTGGCCAGTGCCGGAGTGAACAAAGACCCCGAGGACGACCCCACTGTGACTGTGACCCCGAGTACGGCACCCAAGGACCTCTCTCGACACTCCTGAAGAAGCCTGCAGCCTCAGAACAAGGTGCCCCCCTACTGCGATCAACAGAGGGTAAGATTTCCCGACACCAAAAGGCACCCCTGCACGCGGCACCCCGTGGCCCCCTGTGCCCAATCCAGGGGTACCTACCTATCCTCCAACTACCCAACTTACCTCTCGAAGTGGTGGTGGCACCTGAAGAGTCCTCGTCCCCGAGCTTGCAGTCTTTTTCTAAACCGGAGATTTCCCATTGAAATCAATTGAGCGCCCGAAGGCTCAAAAGCACTCTGCACCCAGCCGCCCGAGTGGCCCTGGCAGTGAAAACTCTACACCTACCTACTTCCCCACTTGCCCTGAGTAAGTGACCAGGAGCCCAGCTCCCACAGCCGCGTGGCTTGCCAGTCAGCAGCCACCAACCAAGGCCCCCCTATCCCTTATAGGATAACATTGGGCCTAACTCTCTCTGCACCCGGCCGCCCTAGAGTCGCTGAGGGTGAACCAACTGTACCAACCTGACCCCTGGGGACCCCTGAGTCTATGCCCAGAACCTCAACTCTGCCAGTCGAGTACTTACCCTTAAACCGATAACTCTATTTTCCTCATAGGGTAACATAGACTGGCTTTTTCCTGGAATTTCTTCTACGTGTGGACTTTTCAAATCTTAAAATATTCACCAAAAATCAGCCGAGTAACGAAAACGAAATTACTCACCTGCTCTTAGGTGAGCTCCCAGTGCTGTATCTTGGTGCCCAGCACTGACTCTGAAAAATACTTACAACTGTACTTACCCGTAACCCAATTTTCTTCCATAGGAAACCATTGACTGTTTTTCTGTGAAATTTCTTCTAAATGTCGATTTCTGCAATCTTTTAAATATTCTTCAAAAATCGTATAATATCTGAAAACGTAATTACTTACCTGTTTTGGATAAAGGTCCCAGTACTGAGTCTAGGCACCCAGTACTGGATTACAAAAGTAACGAGAACATACTGTACCTGCAACTTGAATTTTCTTCCATAGGGAATCATTGACTGTTTTCTTTGAAATATTTTTTAAGTGTCAACTCTTAAAATAGCTAAATATTGTTTAAAAATCATTACAGTAATTAAGTCGACTTTCATCACTTGATTCTGAGTACTGACCCAAGACTGAATCTAGAATCCAGTTCTGGAATTCCAAAAGTAATCTAAAAAGTAATCTGTTGCAAATAACTTGAATTTTCCATTGAGCTCAATGCATTGTTGTGTTTAAAAATAGAGTTGCCTATTGCAACCACTTGTAACTGTTTACAAAAGTCAATTGCATTTTGCAAAAGTATTTATATGAAACATCTCATTCTGAGAAAGTAAAATAAAACAAGCATGTATTTTTTATATATAAACCATTGGCCTAGAGTTCAGTTATTGAGTGTGTGAGACCATTTGCTGACTGAGTGTGTACAACAAATGCTCTACACTGTCCTCTGATACTGCCTTACTGCTCGACCAAGCTACCACTTTAGAGAGTAAGGTTATATCTAACTTTAACCTCTGTCAAACCCTGGGGGACTGTGGACTCTGTACACCCTGTACAGCCGCGGTCGGTAGTAGGAGTAACTGCAGGGCGGTGACGTGGGGAGGGGGAGGGGCAGGGTGGGGGGTAGTAAACTATGGATTACGGAGGTTTACAGGTAAGTTTACATATAAATTAATAAAACGAATTTCGTTGCGTGCACTGCATCGCATTTGGGGATGCAGTGCATGCAACGAAATTCGTTTTATTATATGTTAACTTACCTGTAAACCTCCGTAATCCATAGTTTACTACCCCCCACCCTGCCCCTCCCCCTCCCCACGTTACCGCCCTGCAGTTACTCCTACTACCGACCGCGACTGACCCTGTACCTATTAAGGAACAGTATATACAGAGCCACTTTCTCACAATAATCCACAGTGCAGGATTCATCAGGAACCACCCCCAGTAAGGGAGGTGTCACTCAGTGATGACACAGAGAAATCAAAAGAACCATTGTGGAACAGGCTGGCAGTAACCAGAGGTGCGCCTGATGATTGTAGACAGCTCGGAAAGGGAGTTACCGGGGTCCAGGGCAGAAATCGGATCATGAGTAATAGTTTGATTCCTTTCTTGAAGGATGTGGCTGTTACACTTCTTTGGTGCACGAAATTGTGTCTACTGGCGACTTTTGATGCCCATTGATAGAGTCACCTGCATTTAGTCGCTAAGGGGCTGTCGTCAGACATTTGTTGGCATGTGTGCATGGTATGTGAATCATGGGCAGGTTTCAGATATGGAAGAGATGTAGCAGTGACCCCAGCCTGGTCGGCTGTAATGTGCTGTGGGGACCCCACACCCCGCCCGCCCGCTTCACCACTTTTACCTGTGCCGGCTGCGCCTGGGTCTGTTCTTGTGGTTTTTTTACTTTCTAGGTTGTGGAAATGGCCACTTTTGTGATTGCCATGTTCCTTCGGAAGGAAAGTAGACCCACTTGTTCAATCCGACCCAGGACGGCCAGAGGACCCACTAGTCAGTAATACAATGAATAAAATGCACAAGGAAACCAACCATTCTTTGGAACCTTCATAGCTGCTGAGGCCATGTCTAAACTTCCACCTCACACCAATGAGATCGAGAAGAAACCATTTGTAACAGGTCAACTGGAGTTCGTATCAAAGAGGAGAACGGTGTGCTGGCTGATCTGCTGAGATTGGAAGCAGGCTTCCTGAATTATTTTCTCTGCACCCCCTTTGACCATAAGAGTGTGATCCTGGGCAAATCACCTTTTCTCTCTGTGCCTTGTAGCTGTCTTATCTTGCTTGGATACACCTGGTTGTTTAGAAAAAAAATAATAATCACTGAGCTATTCTGTTCAGCTTCGACATCCTTGGGGGTTTTCTCTGTTATACAAGCCTCTGTTCTGACCTGAAAAAACAATAAATATGAGAAGTTGTTTGAGCAGCCACGCCCCCCAGAGAAAATTGCATGTTTCAACGTCAACAAGCACTGGCCTTGGAGCCTTTTCTCGGGGAGGGGCCGTGCACACCAAGGTTTCAGCTGGAATTTCCTGCGCGCTAACCAGAACTGCAGCTTTTCGGTTCTTAAGCCTCGCCGGAGGCTGCTGCTCAGGACAAAGACAGCGCGGGAGGGAAATGGGAGTTTGCATCTGTGCTTAAGTCAGGAGTCCAGATCCTGGGCTGATACCGCCCGCCCCTACAGCCTCGGGGATTCTTCTGCGTAAATCTGCTAAAGCCGTCAGAATCCCAGATGTACAAATGTCACTGCTTAATGAAGGCCACTGAAAGCTGTTACCGCCATAATGTTGTCTTGCTTAAATTCCAGGGTGTTCACTCAGGTTTTCTTCATTTAACCTGCTGGGGCAGTTTTCATGCAGACAAATACAGTTGACGTGCATACTGCGAAGTATGTATATACATACATTTGTATAATTACGTGCTGTTGAGATTTTGCAAAGAGCGCCACCAACGTCGGCATTAGCATTGTGTAGTGATTGAAGTGTAAAACCAGCATATAATAAATGACGTCAGGCCTCACCAGTGATAGTAACGCATAACCAGGGCCACTGGAACTATGCGGCAGAGAAGGACCAATTTATGCGGCATGTTTGACTGAATGATGTGGCAGAAAAATGCAAATCATGCAGCGCAATTCATTATATTTTGTGATAGTATTACTTCATTATTTAGTTCATTTACCCATGGTAATACTCTCTGGGAAAATATTTCACCTAATGAGTACCAATTTACCCCAGTACATAAATAAACAACTGATAGATGACTAGTCAAACTTTAAAAACGGCCTTCCGGTCCACAGAACATGTTGCCATGATTTTAGTAACTTTTGATCCGTTTGAACTAGTGGCAATTTTTTTTGTTAATAACTGAAATTTATGCATCAGATGAAGGATTATGTGGCAAATGCGCCAACCGCATAATTAGGCAAACATCACTGCGGCCGCAGACTCGTATATTTCCAGTGGCTCTACATTTAACATATAACTGCAATTCTATTTTAGGTGCAAACCCCAGTTTGCACCAGAAGGGGCATTCCTAGTCCGGCGGTATTTGTTTAGGCGCTAATCCTATGAGTAACATTCCTCAATGCGCAAATTACACGCTTCCTTTTGAGTACTAGTTTGTGGTTGGTAAAACCTGGCAACAATGTTGCTGGCAGATAGCACACATTTCCAGGAGAGCGCAGGTGGAAAGGGCCCAGCATGCAAAAATCTGAAATTCTCACTATATGGCTACATTAGACTTGCCATAAACTGTGTACAAACAGCACAAGGTACCTAATTTGCACCTGGGCAAAAAGCACACGTGTAAGGAGCGCCAGAGCAAATACTGCCATACTTTGAACTCAAAATGAAATCAGCTGCCCTCAGGTTTTTCTAAGGGCCCTTGTCTCCCAAAAAATCTTTAACCAGGAATAAAGCATAGCACATTAAGTAAACTCAGAATAAAAGAAAGTTACAATGATGTGGTATACTGTAAGCAGTTTCTAGTAAGTAAACTATTGGATTCAAGTGTTTCATGAGACATAAAATAGACTATTAGCTAGAGGTGGAGAAGAGTTAGCCCAAAGTGAGTACAAGATTTAGTATGAAAAGTGAAAAATGATACCAAGCAGCCAGTACCTAAAGGTGGCACCAGGAGCCCAGCTAGATAAGGGTAGCAGGCCCATTGTGTGCATCATAACGTGAGGCCAGAGATGTCAGGAGGCATAATTAGGCCTCCCGGTTTTATGGTATTTATTTTTTTGCCATTTCCGTCTGCATTTATCCATATTTAGTTTTATGCTAATTTTATCTGTATTTATCCATATTTATTTGGGTTTTGTGGAAAAATTAAGCTGAAACTGATGTATTTCTGCATTTATTTTCCCGATAAATATGTACTCATGCTTGAATGCCTGCCAGGTTTCAGTGCTGTGAACACCCGCAGAAGATAAATCTATTCACTTATATGAAAATGTGCAAATTTCAGTATCAACCATGTGCATATCTATTGCTTTTAAAGGCTCTTTACTAAAATGTCTTTCTTTTTTATCCCCCTTACCTATCAATCTATACATCTACTGGCCTGGCAGTCATGGCAGACAGTATTTAGAATTACTCAAAAAGCAACCCAATTTCCGTTTTTATCCACATTTAAGATAAATACAGACAAAAAATGAAAGTTTTCTGTCTGTATTTATCTGTAAAAATGAGTAAAAACGGAAAACAGGGAGCCTTAATCATAATGTTGTCCATTGTTCTATCACCAGGTAAGTATTAAGTTAGGGTTAGGGCTAGGATTAGGTTCAGGCCTAGGGTTACATTCAGGGGTAGGGTCTGGAAAGGGCTATAGTTGATTTACAGCTAGGTTTATTTTTCAGGGCTAGGTATGGGCTATATTTTGTATGTGCTATGTATTTTACCCTCATATTGGCTATTCATATATGGTTTGTATATACTAACAACTCATATACACTATGAATGTTGATGGTATTATGGTAAAATATATTTGCGATTATATATTTACCTGAAATGCTTTGGCCATGATCTAGACGTAGAACAATGTTTCTTCACTCGATATTGTATTATACAACTGCCCCAAGATGCATTCTAAATTCCTTGCCCAGAAGATTCTCCCTTACTACAAAATAATACTTGTTACGTTGGTATCCCTCCGTCGTGGCGTTCTTGTGTTTTTTATGTTTCCAACAGCTCCTGTTACACCGAAGATAGCTGCAAAGTACGCGCTTGGAGGTGAGATGTCGTAATTGGCAGGTAAATGCAGAATGACAAGTAATCAAGTCTCGAGGAGAGACCTCACCTCTTTAGAGGTGTGAGTTGTTAATGAAAGTAAAGTAGAATTTGCCACATCCTTCCTACCCACATGCCTTTTCCTAGTACAAAGTCCTAGAGAAATGCATTTACGTTGTACCTCAGGATTAGTAAGTGAACAACATGAAATATTAAGCCGTAAAGCCCATGGATAATGACGTCATATGCAGCTATAGAGGAGTTTGGCTCCGGTTCACCCCTCGACTGGCACCTACGCAGCCCGACATCGGACATCGTTTTCCTCGCCTCCCCGTTGTGTTTTCCAACCTGCATTCCCTACCCCCGTTTTCCATTCCCACTCTACCTCTTCACTCCCCATGAAACGAGTGTACGCGCTATTAATCTCACATTAATGCGTAACCTCATGGTTTTTTTTCCATATCTATCCTTGTCTATGTAATTATGGAACCTGTAACCCACTGATCCTCATGTAAAGCGCTCTGATACCTCCGGGTCTAGCCAGCGCTATATAAAACTTTGCAAAGAAAAAATAATAATACATATGTCTCATTAGTTAAACACTGATGGAGCTGAGTCTTCTCAGAGGGTTGACATTCTTTATATCAGAGTCGGATCTCAAAATGTAGATCCATCCACTAGGACCCTCAAGACTTGACTATGGTAGCTCTCTTCTGACAGGTATAAGTAATATTCATATTTTAAATTTCATATTTAAGATAGCACCCTATGTTTTGGATGGACTAGTCCATGGAGGCAAATGAGAACATACTGCCGCCATAAGTTTACAATGACTTACGACTGAAGTCAGAAGATGTTTAAAATGGCATGATTTCGTTGTAACCCTGTACATCTTGGCCCATCCAGCTACCTTACTCAAAGGCGCTGCTAACAAACAATTAGTGACCGTGTTTTCAAAGAAAAAAAATTTAAAAGTCAGTGAGAAAATTGAGACTTGCTTGAGCATATTTCTGAGATCTGCAGCAAAAAATGAAAATAAAATCATAGATGTTTTTAATTTATTTCTTTGAAAACACAGTTACCAAGTGTTTGTTAGTGGCGCGTTTAAACCATGTATATACAAATTATTCTTTAAATTCATGAATTGCTAGCTGGGTAAATAGTCCAACAAATATAAACCTATTTCCTGGTATGTGGGAATAAGTTTGTACATATGATTTACGAGGATAAGAGCTTGGAGACAAGTTTCATGTATAGATGCATAATAAGGCATGTCAGTTTTGAGTTATATACGAAGCATTGATGTTTTTGAATATATGTCAATTATGTATCAACATAGCATTGTTCTTTTTCGTTCAATAGGAGACCCCCTGATGAAGGACCTTTATGGTTCCTAGATGCATTGGGGTTTTTTGATTTACACTAATTTACTTGGGGAAATTTGGAATGCACTTTTGGATGTGTAAACATGGAATCTGTAAAATTAATGATATGGAATAATATTTAGAAACCTGGATTACACATTAGATTATGAGTGTTGTATTCATCATGATAAACAGTTGTGGATTTAAGCATTAAATTAAGAAACACATTGGGGATAACAGATGGTGCTAAGGGGAGACACTATCCTAGGTCAGGGTTAGTGCCATCGAAGGCTGTGAATTTACACAGCATTGGTGTCAAAATGTTAGCACGAAAGCATGGGACCAATGCAAACCATCATAAGGCGAGCGGCTGTTTCTGACAGCACTTACATTTTTGTGCTTTTATTTGGGCAAAATGCATCCTCGTTTCAAAAACGGAATCAATTACGCATTTTGCGCTGAAAGACAGAGCGAAGAGACAGATTTTCTTTGTACATTATTAAGTGTAATTTCACATACTTTTATGGAAATTTCACATAATTACAAGAAAGCGAATTATACAGCTTTCTCACACCCCTAGCCCCATAGGCTAATGGCTCGTGACGTGTACCAACTGTACTTCCCTACCGAGACTCTCCTTCTAGTCAGCCTCTCATTCCTGGTTGTCTTGGCCAGGTGTTCTGCTGAAGGAGGGTTTGG
The DNA here is from genome assembly GCF_964204655.1 of Triturus cristatus. Lineage (NCBI taxonomy): Eukaryota > Metazoa > Chordata > Amphibia > Caudata > Salamandridae > Triturus > Triturus cristatus. Next base: position 1,051,293,770 of record NC_140593.1, read on the forward strand.
ATCTGGGAGGGCCAAGTAGGGTTGTGGGCAGACCCATGCCTATTTCACACCCTCTCTTATCCCGAATCTCTCCCTTTTTCACCCATCTCATCTCCCAAGACTAACCTATATCCTCCCTCGTGTTCACTGACTGATGCTGACGGCCTACCTACCTAGACTCATATATTGGAGTAGGTTGTTCTCAGTGGGATGGGCATTTTCCTCTCATGGTACAACAATGGCTCCAGGTATTGTGCTCAAGTCACTCCAGGATTTGCAGTCCAGTCACTCAAGGGTTGTCTCTTTTCAGTATTCCTGCTCTTCTCAACCTACCACCAGGCAGCTACGCATCTGTTGCCCCTGGGTGAGCCCATCTACAGGTTACTTAACTGTGCTTCCATGGGCTCTGCATAAGGTGATCCCCATTGGAGTTCATATGGTTCTTGCCCTAAATGGCAACAGGGATAAGGGCTCTACCACGCCAGGGGCACTCTGTACAGAATAACCACTGGCTGTTTAACAATGCATCCAAGAGTTGGGGTTCTTTAGCTCCTGGGTGGACCCTATTTTGCATGTCTGTACTTCTTAAATATCTGAAAAGTAGGCCTCTTCCACACTTAGGAATCCACTGGCCTGAGTACGAGTTGTGCCGCTCAGAACCCCTGGGTGTATTTTAGCTCTGCACAGTCACAAGATGGACACTGTCCCCGCGCCTGGATTTACGGGGTACAGGAACACCAGATCTGACTTTACAAGCCTGGAAAAACAGCCAGTAGCATCTTTAGGAAAGGTTTGTACTGTAGCCGAGACCCATTTCCTGCCCCTGTGAGATGACCCCAGCCAAAACGTTGGCGACAAAATATTGGTCTACCATGTAAGGAAGCATCTTCCTCTTATATCCCCTACTTTTTGTACCCTACTACCTCCCCCAACACGCACTGGTGCCCCCGCACACATTTACCACCAGCTCAGAGCAGGTGGTAAATGTGCACCTTACAGACCACAGAATTGATCATTCTGTATGGAAAATCGACTGGTAAATCCAGGTCTGCCCAGTTATTCCCTATTGTCTGGGGTGTAACTGTTAATAAGAGTAAATAAGTACAGATATGCCACTCAGAAATGATAATTTCAGCCAACAGGAATCTCTATACATATTTATTCCCTAACTGATAATTGGGACCTATGTAGTCTGCCTCCTTGTTTAACAATGCTTCCAGGGCTACTGGAAAGACCCCATGTGTTATTCTCTTACTAGTAAATACATCTAGGGATTAGAGCTCTGACAGCCTTGGGTGGTGCGCTAAGGTGTATCCACTAGTTGCCTAATAGCGCTTCAAGGAATTGGGCTTCTGGTGTCCCTGAGCGATAATATTTTGAATTTTCACTGGGTGCCTAAAACACGATGGTAGCAACCTACATTTGTGACAGTGTTTATTCTCACACTTTCTGCAACACCTCATGCTTATGCCTAGCAACATTATTGCACCCTGTTCAGAGCATGTCCCAAAGCTCTCACACCTCAATCATGTCTCTCATGAAGGCCAAAATACAACCAACACCTTTTTCCACCATATGCCGTGAAAGGAGGTTCAGGAGCCCATTGCAAATTGGATCATTTTGTGCTCTTGTACGAAGGCTGCATGAAGGCTGCAGCAGATTTGGATACTGTTGATGCATCAAAGGCAAAATATTGTGTCATAGCTGGTTTCACAAATGTGCAATGCACGATAAGTTGCCTGCGCATCCTACTAGTCCCTCCTAGGGACATGAGGCAAGTAAATAAAAACCTTAGAAAGCGGTAAACATCGTTTACCACGAAAACCTTTCCCCGCAGGGAATTACAACGCGGTCGTTACAACGACGTGTTGTAACCACACATACTATTACTCCGCAAGTCGGAACAACGACTTGCGGAGGGGGCAGAAGGTGTTGGATTTGAAATCCAACACCTTCCCTACTGTCCGCACAGACTGGAGTTGGAATAGTAAATTATACTATTCCAACATCCAGCGCCCCCCCTCCGCAAGTCGTAGTTACGACTTGCGGGGAAATGGTATGCGTGGTTAATTCCCTGCGGGGGAAAAGGATGCGTAAAAAAGCGGTATATTCTTATAAAGCAGCACACCTGTCAATGTGGATATGATCTGTGACTCTGGCTTGGGCTTTCCCTGTGGGTGGGCCAGACTCCTAGGCCCTCTCAAAACTCCATGATCCTGAGAAACAGCTGCATACTATACACCACGGAGACACATGACCCCCTGAAGACATGACCATTTGGTGAGTACACCAACCCCCTATATCCTGAAATTGCCACTGTGAGAGCCAGTGTATGACATGCAATTTAAAAACTTTGCAATTTAGGGGGCTCATTATGATGTCGGGCATGAGAGTAGCTATCTGGAACCGCCTGACCTTAGGTCGGCGGTTCTCACCTTGGTATTAGGTTGCGACCGCCCATAGGGCAGTCGGCAACATCCATTGTACTATGGCAACTTGTGCGGTGGGCGGTTAAGGCCCGCAGCACAAGCTGCCCTAGTACAATGGATTCTTAGAAACATCCCTTCACTGTGTTGCAGGCACCTCACAGTCCCTGTCACATGGTGCAGGGATGTTTAGGCCCCGCAGGCCCCTTAGCGGAGGGCCAGTGGGGAAGGGGTCCAGGCTGGCCCTGCCATCATTAAGGGATTATGTGCATTTACGCTGCTCCGACAGGCTCAAGGATGTGTGGACCTCAGTGGTGGAACTCTGAGGTACCATGCAGATAATGTATGTTGCACAGAACCAGTTTGAAGATTGTGGCACAATATTGCAGCAAGACAATGTTTACCAATGCCGGATGAGGAGGAAATAGAAAATGCAAAGGATGATGTGGAGCTAAAAGAGGGGTGAGATGGCTAAGCAACCCAGCATCCTCCTTTACACTTCCTGCTGAGAAACTTGCACTCCCTGCTGGTGAATGTTGTTGCCAAGGTGTCCTCAGAGGCAGAGCAGATGGTTGGATTACCGACTGTACACCTGGATGTGGAGGATGGTGTTGAATGGTGATATGTATATTTGCCTGTGTGATGCCCTCATTTGTCTGTGGAGGATCCAAATAGCAGGAATTCCCTGCGGTGCCCTTGGTGGTATGCCTAGCTCCATTTTCGAATTTATATGTGCACTTTATTTGCGCTTGCATTAATTCTGCACAGTGCTACCAAGTGGAAAACAGCACAGGGTAGAGCCTCATGTGGCAGTACTGCCCATGGAAAGACTGCATGGAAGTATCACATGTGAAAATAATGTGCAAAGCAGTTTTTACGTATGAATGCCTTCTATTATGATGTTTTGCATTTTAGTGCATAGTAGCAGGGAATTTTTAGCTTATTTTTTTGTGTACATTTGATCTCGATTCCTGCGTTGAAACTGCTGGAAAGGTAATTGTTTCTTCCTTTAGATTTAGCATCCAGTGTCCTTGAATCTCTGCTCAATGTTTGTTTAGAGAAGCATCTGTCCTCTATCTTAATTCTTCCTATTTTGCGGAAGGTATAGAGGAGTCACCCCAGTCTACTCTACTAAAGGGGGTCAACATAAAGGAAGTGAAAATTAAACTAGCCGCCTATGCGGACGACATTCTCATTGTAACAGAGCAGCCTAAGACCTCTATTGCGGCCCTGATAGAAACCATAGAGATATACTCAGGACACTCAGGTTATAAGCTCAACAGGGACAAATCAGAGTGCAAACCCCTCAACATCCACACCACTAGGGACTCCCTGGGAGGGTCGGGCCTGACCTGGCAAACAGGGTTCATCAAATATCTGGGGTTCCACTTTGGTAACGACCTCATGGCCACATTAAACCAAAATGAGAAGCTATTGTTAGAAAATTTAAAAACCCTCTTTGTTTTCTTTTTTATTATTGCGGTAAAAGGTATGCTTCTGCACTCCACCTGCTCGGGATACAAGGCCCAATTCTTGAACTGATAGTAGCACATGCATAATCCTCCGTTAGGCAAATTTACAAGCCCCTATCGCCACCACGGCGTCACTTTTTAAGACTTGTGGTGACGATAGGGGCTTCGCCTTATTTACAAGGCGGCGTTAAGCCACCTAATGTGGCTTATCGCCACCTTGTACATAAGGCACCTTTTGACGCTATACTGAGATTGAAAGGGGCGGGCGATGGGCATTGTGGTGAGCATTCAACCACAGGATCCATTAATTTTGATGCTGCCCCATATTTACAAGGGAGGCGTCAATATGGGCAGCGCCAAAATTAAGACCAGGGAAAACCGGGTCTTACCTTGGCACAACGAGAAATGTTTAATTTGTCCTCGTTCCATGTCTGCTGCGTTGTGCAGCACACATAGAAACAGCAAAAGGCCATTGATTGTTTATGTGCAGGAATGTGTCCCTTCCTGCACATAAACAATCATTAAAAAAAATTACGTTTTGCGACTTCTATGTGTGCTGCTTCAAATAGCACACCTAGAAGTTACAAAACGCCATTTCAGGTGTCTTTTTCTACACATAAATAATCGTCCACTGCAGCTCAGGCACCCTTGCACTATGGTGCAAGGGTGTCTGCGTTGGCGCTAGGCGGCTAAATTAGCGTCAGCGCAGGGGGAAATACAGGGGTGCACCGTATCCTTGTAAATACGATGCAGTCCTGCGTTTCAGAAGTGGCAGAGAGCTGTGTTAAGCCAAGGAGCCTATAGCAGCGCTCCGTCACTTCCGCGTAAATATGCCCCCTTGTTTGCCACTTGAAAATGTTTACTGGGAAATTATTAGGTGGGGTGCAGGGCAGGAATACAGAGCATTTTATATCTGAGATCCTGTTAACTGCAGCCCAGAGAAGCCTTTTGTGGTTTCTATGGAACTTACTTCCCCATAGGTTGAACAATCAAGACTTCAGTTGAATCCTATATGGGCATGTGTCAAAATATACATTTTCTTGCAGAAAAGCTTGACAATTTGACATTAGAATATAAATTGCTTCTTTTAGACATCCTTCAAACTCCAAACGTCACCTGCAGAGTTTTACTCCCATAAGGAAATTGTGCTTTTTGCTTTATTTCTCGTATTGTCTCTCTAGTCGCTTCAGGAGTGGATTTTTTCTTTTCTTCATTTCTTGCCTGTCCTTAAATATATCGAAATATGGTGACATTTAAATTCTTATCATGCCATTTTAGAAATTGCCCGGGGTGAATTCCCGCCATATTCCATGAAGAGATTCCAGATACAGTGAATAAATCACCACTACTCTTATCACAATAACATTTTTATTGAAAGACCCCGGGGCATATTTACAAAAGAATGGAGGAGCACAGCGTTTAGCCAAAATAGCTAACACCACGCTCCGCCATTCTGAAAACATAGGGATGAACCGTATTTACAACGCGTTTTCGCTAGCGCTGGCGCTAAGCTCAGCTGCCTAATGTCAACACAGGCACCCTTGCACCATAGTGCAAGAGTGCCTGCGTTGAGCGAAGGATTGTTTATATGCAGAAAAGTGTCCCTTCCTGCACATAAACAATCCAGAATGGCAGTTTGTAACTTCTGTGTGTGCAGCACACATAGAAGTTGCAAATCCAAATTTTTTAAATTATTGTTTATGTGCAGGAAGGGACACCTTTCTTCACATAAACAATCATTCATGCTGTTTCTATATGTGCTGCACAACGCAGCACACATAGAAACGGCAAAAACGAAGAGAAATAAAGTATTTCTCCCCGTTTCACCATGTTAAGACCAGATTTTCCCTGGTCTTATTTTGGCGCTGCTCCTATTTACGCCACCCTTGTAATTCGGGAGCAGCGTCAAAATCAATGGGTGTTGCAGTGGAACGCCCACTGTGTTAAAATCTGGTTTGCGATGTCAACATAATCGGCACCACCTTGTCCCCTCTCAGGCCCGTACGCTCACTTAAGCAGTAGCCATTTTTGAAAGCACCATGGCCCCTCTGCCCCTCGCCGATCACCAGCACGTTCCCTTGGCGCTGCAAACACCCCCCCGCGCGCCGGCCACCCCCGCTCTCTCATACATGGGCCATAAACCCTCTCCTTCTGCGCGACCCTGCCATGGAACCACATCCCGCGCCTGACCAACACCTCCTTTCATCCCATACATGGTCATACGTCCTTTTGATGACCCCCTTCCTCTGCGCACGATTGTCCGAACCGATCCCAGACCATCACCTAGCCCTGCGGATGCAGTTTATTGCCCCCACTGTAAGGGAAACACCTCACATCAAAGGGATTACAGTAGATCAAGGCCCCCACCCCCTGAGACCCGACCAGTTGCACACACCCCCGGGAATTGGCGGAATGTCCACCTGTGTGATAGCCATCTCTTACTGTGGGTGGGGTGGGGACTTCCACTGTAGATATGTGTAGGAACAAGCTTGAAGTCAGGATTCCAAGGATGCCTTTCCGTACATCAAAGTCTTAACAAGAATGTGTCACGTGTAATAAAGCAATAAACCTGTGTATAAGAGCCCAGGCCTCAGAGATGTGGGCAGAGCACCTCGTGACGATACCTTGCTGTCTGATCTGATGTGTTCTCCTCCGGAGAGAATAAACCCTTGTTTCTTGCCTTCCAGTCTCCAGCGCCTATCCTTTTTTTGGGTTAATCATCGAATGGTATAAGAGGCGATTACCGCCAGGCAATACTTGAAAGGTTATCGACTGAAGGTGCCGCTACCATTTAACAACTGCAACACTAATTGCCCAACCCTTTTGCACTAAGTATACCGTGAAAGGGTGCCTTATTTACAAGGCGACGATAAGCCACGTTAAGTGGCTTAACGCCACCTTGTGAATAAAGCGAAGCCCTTATCGCGACAGGATCATCGATAAAAATGAAGTTGCAGGGGCTTGTAAATACACCCCACAGTTTACATATGGCTTAAGTAGCCATGACAGTGCAACTGGTGGAGAAAGAATGGACAGATCTTTTCAGAGAGCAACATTCTAAGGCAAATGCAAACTTAATCATTGAAAGTAGTATTAACACCCCAATTTTTAAGAAATTTAGGGGCATATCAGCAAGGGCCGGCGATAATTATCGCTCAGCGCTCTGAGCGTGAGGATAATTATCGCCGGCCAACTCTGAATTTTATCGCGGAGATAGTGTGCTATTAGCAACGCTTATCTTCAAAGCGATAAAATTCAGAGCGCAAGCTGCCAATTGTGAGATTATCGCTGGAAATACAGCGATAATCCCACAAGGTTTGGCGATAGCTTGCTGATAGGGATAGACATACTTAGCCATGATATCCACCTTACATAGGATATCATGGCTAAGTCAGAAAAATAGCAGACGTAAAAAAGCAGAGTTAACCGCGGTTAGCGCTGCTTTTTTTTACCTCTAACAGGGTTAGCGATATCCTTGATAATAGGAGAAATGTCGTTTAGCGACATTTTACCTCATATTGGGCCTCATGTAGGTCGCCAAATACCGGTCGGTAACGGCCGATTTTCGGTAATTATACCGTTACCGACCGGTATTTTGGCTATTGGTATGTAGGGGGACAATTTTTGGATTCGGAATTACCGAATCGGTAAATACCGATTCGGTAATTACCGAATTGTAACGAATCGGTAAAAATTACCGACTCATTACCTACATACGAGTTACCACTTCTTAAATACCGATTCGGTACGGCTCGGTATTTAAGAAGTGGTAACTGGTATGCTACCTACATGAGGCCCATTGTACTTTGTAAAAGGGTGCTAACATGCACATTTGCGTGTTAGCACCCTGTTGCTGATAGGGTGCTAGTTTTATCTCTGCTTTTTTGGCTTTTAAAGCCAAAAAAGCAGAGATAAAGCCCTTGTTGATATGCCCCATATATCTCCACAGAATATAACACATGTCCCCTGGAATTTCTTTTACTCAAAACAGCAAAACATACTGAAATATTTGTGATTGGCAGCGTTATGGAATGATGGGGCTACACAATGCATTTGGCAACAAAATATGACCAATGAACCACACATATATATACTGTCTGTTTTACATTAACCATCTCTGTAATTTCTCTCAAATCCTGGCCCTTTTTCACTTCCTTTCTCATCCATCCCCAACACATCACAGTATTTGGTTTCCTACCGCGCAACAGTACAAATTGTGGTTGACCAGTGACCAAATGTGGCGTTGTTTTGTACCTATACAAGAGCTCCCTTAACTACTCCTTGCAATTCATACTACTCTTTACAGCAATTTACAAATTGTCTCCCAACACCAAGCTGAATTTCTTCACCAAACTGTTCTCCCATGGGTGGTATAATGCAGTCTTGTGAATACCATGTGCCTCTAAAAATTCTGTCAAATTTCCTGGGGAAAAAAACGATAATTATGGTCTGCAACTATCTCATCAGGAAATCTCTCTTCCATGATCACATCTCTAAGAAAAGTGATGTCATTATCAGATGCAACTTCATCCACCATCTTCACCTTGGGCCATGTTGCGTAATAGTCAACCATGGCTATTGCAAATTTTCCTTTCACCATAACCTGATTGAAAGAACCACAAATGTCCACCCCAATCTTTTGCCTCGATTTATCAATAGATTGTCTCACATAAAATGATATGCCATGCTGAATGTATTCCAAATTATCCCTGACACAGCTTTCCATGTTGCCATCAATCCCTGGAAACCGGAAATCAATTTCTGCCTATCTTTGTATTGCCGATAAGTCACCATGTCCTTGTGAAGCAATGTCACTGTTCTGTGTTGCAAGGAAACAGGTAGTACTATTTTATTGCCTCTCAAAATGATTCCATCAATCACAGATAACTCAGGCCAAACCAATAGAAACTTTCCTAAAATACATCATTTAGCATACTTTTTTCAAACTTTGTGAAATGTTAGTTTGGAGTCTTCATTCACAATTTCTTTCCATTCCTCCTCTGCTATGGATCCATTAGAATCTGACACACACAAGATGATGGGAGGAATACTTCGAAGCATTCCTTCCATCATCTTTTATGTGTTTGATAAAGTGCTCCAAGTGGCAAAGATATGCCCAGATGTGGGTCCGATGCTTACTGTGCCACTTTAACCAAGCTACATCCAACAAGCCCTAATCTGGCTTAAACCACTAGAGATACATGTGTTCTGGTTCAGGGAGGACATGACCTGCCAAATAGGGCTGGACTGTTCCTATTGGGACAGGTTCTAGACTGATTTGCAAATGGCTTGGTCCAATGTGATGTGGAGTGGTGGGCACACGAAGGGTGGGCTAGAATGCTGACCGAGCAATTGCCAGTTAGATTTATTGCAAGCATTCCTTCCATCACCTTTTATATGTTTGGTCCTCAAGAAACTGACTGCGCGTCATCCACCACCCAGCTGTTTTCTTTATCAGCATTGGCACCTGCCAATGGCAGCCTGGACAAACAGCCTGCACTTATGTTCCTTACACATAGAACATTCTTAATTTAAAAAGGAATACTCTTAGCTATGCACAGTGTTGCTCTCCCTCCACCTTTGGTGGTAAAATACTTACTAAGGGCTTACGGTCTGTCCTCCACTCGAACTTTATGCTCCAAAGGTATGTCCAGAAATGCTGGATTACCCACCAGCAAGGCATGGCCTCTTTCTCAATTACCAATTACATTTCCTCAGCACCTCTTTGAGTTCTAGGGGCAAATGCTATAACCTTTGCATACCCATAGTATTACCGCACCAAAACGACCCCCAAACCATATGTGCTGGCATCAGTGTTTAGCATAGACATGTAGGTGGGATCAAAAGGTTTCAAGATTGGAGCTTTCACTATATTACTTTATACTTAATTAAATAACTCCTCACACTCACATGATCCACCACACTTCACACCCTTCTTCAATAGTGTCGTCATGTTTTTCATCTTGCCAGCAAAGTGCCTTGGGAACTTGGCACAGTATTTTGCCAAACTTACAAATTATTTCAATTCATCTTTATTCACCTGGCTTGGAGCCTGTTCAATTGCTTCTAAAAGATTAATTTCAATGTATTATTCCTTGACCACTAACAACATTACCTATATAATCACCTTCTGACACAGAAAATTCGAATTTTTCCAAACCAGTGGTCAAATCTACATCTAACAATCTACCTAATACTCTCCTTGTAATGTCATCGTGCTCAGAAACATATGTCATCTTAAAATATTGTCACATCTACCAAAAGCTTCTGAATGACCCCTTGAAAAATTGCTGAAGCAGATGCCAGACCGATCAGAGTCTCAAATATCTAAAAATGTCTTTAGGAGCCACAAAGAAGTGAAAGGCCTTCCCTGCTGGTGTTAAACAACCTTTGTGATATGCATTTGAAAGGTCGAATGTAGAGAACACCTTCCCCTTCTTAAGTGTACCCCCTATTTAATTTATATTTTGTAACAACTATTGATCAATCCATATACAATCACGTGGCTCACATAAATCTGTGCACATACTGACTTTGCCGTTTGGCTTACTCACTAGAACAATCAGGCACAATCGTTCCTAAGACTATTGGTTTAATCGCTCCTGCATTAGACAATCTATGAAATTCCTTCTTTTAAGACTCCTTTAATGCAAGGTGTACAGAGTTCACTTTGCGTACCCTCAATACCAAAGCTTGCTTTAACATTATGCAATGAGAAAACAGTTGACATCTTCTAGTTTCTCCTGAAATACATCTGGAAATTCAGACCTCCAACTCTGTATGTCTGATCTATACATGAAGACTACTTCGCCTGAATGATTCAAAGTTAACCTGATCCTTAAGGCCTCTGATTCTTTCCATTATAACAACAATTTATATTTCTTTACCACACAGATTATTCTAACAATCGTCCTCCCTTTATAAGATATGATTGCCTTAAAACATCCTACTTTGGGAATTTTAATCCCACAATATGCCCCTGGACTGTCATCCAATTTTACCAATGGCTAATATGGTATTCTTTGCTAAATGTGTCAATCTGTTAATGTGTAGGGTGAACAAGAAATTGCCCACATGTCAGTTTCCACACCCTTGATGGGAACTTTACATCTGCAAGATGTATACAGTTCTGACTTGTGGCACACTCATCAAACAACCCACACATCGCAACATTAATCGGCAAATCACTTACAACCAAAGCTTCATCATCTTCACTACTAGTTTGCTCCACCAACGGTAGACTTTTCTGTAATTTCATAATTGGATTCAGGAACTTTACACGTTTTCAAAAAATTATCTATCTTCATACACTTAAAATATTTGGAGCCTCATCTGCAAGAAAATGAGGCAGGGCGGCGCCGCAAGCCATTTAGCTACGCTGTGCTGTGTCATTATCAAAGCACAGGGGTGTGTTGCATTAACAACAATACGGATACGATGCATCCCTTTGCTTTCCCCTGCGCTGGCGCACAAATGGCTGCCATGCGCCAGCACAGGCATCCTTGCGTCATTTTGCAAGGGTGCCTGCGCTGCAGGGATGAAGGCATTTCTCCTCATTGCGCCATTCCTACGTCTCACCTCGGGAGGCGTAGGATTCCAACGCATTCCCAATTCTAGGAATCTAGAAATGCATCACAATCCATGGATGTTGCGTGGGAACATCCACAGCAACACCCATGGAACGCCCATTTCACGCAGAATAATGCGTAAAAGGGGCCCATATTTACAAGGCCATGAACAATAATGCAGAGTGACTTTACATGGCCTTGTAAATATGGGAAAGCCATTGCGCTGCTGGTGCATCAACAAAAGTGACGCACCGGCGGCGCAATGGGCTTGCAAATGAGCCCCTTGACCTTTAACGCAGGGCAGTTATTGGATGAGGCTAAATGTTGAATGCTGCTTCATCTAAACACGGTAGTTGAGTCATAGTTTAAACAACATCAGAGGCAACATGTTTAAAATTGACCCCCTTACTAGAAAACGCGTTAACTCCAGGGACACACATCAGTGTACTCACTCACCTCCTTTTTAACATCAAGCAGTCTGGCATTCCATATTTTTAGATATGAAGAAATACTTTTTATCTTTTTGGCTTTGACTTTCTGCAGTCCTATTTCTATGTCCTTGCTTTCATTTGAGACTTTTAGAATAAGCCTGAGCAAAGCACTACAATACACTTGCGTAGTTTGCGAAGTTTGCGCTACTTCGCACTACGCGAATTACATGTAGCACAGTGCAAACATGCGTAGCGTAGCGTAGCGAAGTGCAGCGGTCATTTTTTGCTTGCTCGTGGTCCTCAACGTCAAGTTGGCGACCGCGAGCAAGCAAAATGACATCCCGGCGAGACTTTTTCCTCGTTCGCGATCAGCAACATCAAGTTGCCAATCGCGAGCGTGGAAAATAAACCTCCCGGCGAGATTCTCAACTCGGAGAGGTCAGGTTTCTCATTGAGAGTGGTCGTGTATGCTCGCAACTGCTCGCGATGAGAAACTACCAGTCCGCGTTGAGGAAGCTGCCGCTCGAGTAAAAACCTACTTGAACGGCAGAAAATTACAGCTCGCACTGTGCAAGATGCTGTTTTCAATGATTGCACAGTGCCAGATGCTTGTCTGCACTGTGCAATCATTGAAAACAACATCTTGCACAGTGCGAACAGGGTACTAAGCAGTTCGCGAAGTGCTACGCGTAGCTCGCTTAGTGCGAAGTGCACTTTGCGTAGCTACGCGTAGCGCTACTTCGCGAACTACGCCCAGGGTTATTTTAGAAAAGAAGGAAACATTTAGAAATGTCCTGCTCCTGCTGGTAAATGCGCATAGTTGTCTGCTGAACAAAAAATATGCAGATACTTCGCTCCCTTCGGATGATAACTGTTCTCTGTACCAAGTAACACTGTAATCCAAGGCTATGCCAATAGGTCTTTTCTTCCAGAAGCATATTCTTCTTCATGCTGTCTCTCACACTTTTGTGTTCACCGTGCTCCCGCGCACAACAGTCGCAGCTGCAGCTCGTGCAACGGCCGCCTCCGCATTTGGTTAAACATCCATCCATATGGTCACATACATCCTTCAGCACAGTACATTATTTCAAGCAGTGATCCACCCCTAATCTATAACTCAGGAGGTTGATCCAATTTCTTTAATTGACTTTAGTCCACCATCGGTTGCCTTGAAACTGACGTTCACAGCCCAGAATGACTGCAGGTGGGGTTCTTAATGTTCATAGAATTTCGTGCACAATTGTTAAGCACTGAAGAAATCACCCATACATTGAAGAACTTGCCGCTATCTTTGTTACAGTGAAGATTTTATTGAATTATCTAGTTTACATATGGATTAAGCAACCCTGACACTGTGACTGCCAGATAAAGAATTCCCAGACCAGAGATGAGAGCAACATTGTAAATCCAATACATATTCCATTCTTTAAAGCAGATTTAACACACAATGGGGCAGATTTACAAGCCCCTTGCGCCACTTTTGCATCACTTTTCCCATGTTAAAAGTGACGCAAAAGTGGCGCAAGGGGCTTGTTAATCTACCCCTATGTTTTCAAAAACATGTATAACCACATAATACAACACTCCATAGATAGACACTCCAGTGAATTTTCTTGGTTTGTTAACCTTAAATGATGTACAAGGGGAGTCAATTCAATTAAATGTCAACTTTATTTCGTTTTGTCGAACCGTAAAAGTATTTAATAAAACATCACAATAAAATACAGTACATAATGGAAAAGAGAGAAGTGCAAGAAATGTCTATTCTAAAATACATCTCTGTGATGAATTAATATCATTAAAATCTATGTACAAGTATAGGGCAAAAGGTACATTTTCGTATTTGGATGATTTAATATCAGCTGATATGCAATTCACTACAGATGCTGGTTTAAAAGATTTAGAAAATTATAGACATATTAAATCTATTTTTACTTGTATACGAAGATAACTCCCAGCTAAACAAAACAGTTTGTGCAAAAGTCCCGAATATAAGTATAAATATAAGTTAGGTAGACACTAAAAAGGTCCACTATTCCAACCATTAATAACATATGCTAGTTCAAGAAATACTTGAGCATTACCTGCATAAAGTGCATATGGCCTAACTAAAAGTGCAAAGGTGTCAGTCCGAGCAATATTTGTTTCAGTTAAAATTATCCTAAACGGCACATTGACAGGTGATGCAAATTGAGATTTACCACCACTCTTGGCATGGTGTCCAAGTACATCAATATTGTAATATAAAATGAATATAACTATCAATCAATAACATTTTGTATAATCTACACATTAGAATTATAATCCTCTCTATTTCCGTATATAACTCACAGCAAGCAAAAATCTACTAAAATCAAATACAATTAATCGTGAGCGATCTGTTTTTAATATTCCCAAGGCTCACAGAATGTCCTTGTTTTCAAACCCAAACACATCAGTTTTATCTATTTCTTTCTATTAACAGCATATTCTGGACAGAAAAATAAAATGTGCGCAATATCTTCTTCAGCGTCTAACGAACAAAAAGTGCATTTAGCTTCTCTCCCTAAAATTTGACCAGATGACCATTTGACTGTAAATAAATTGATTTGAAGAATCTCATAACGAAGCTTCAGAAAGAGTGTTTTTGCCAGTTGGGGTTGGATTTCATCCAGATAGTGTTCAAAACTTGTCGTTGGTTTGAAGAGTAGGAATTGTGTGTTGAGCCTTCCCATTCTGCACTCAAGAGTAACCCTGTCCGATATAAAATCCCAATAAACACGCTTAAATTTGTTCTTAGAATTTGCGGTCAGTGAACTAGGATCTGTCCAAAATCTATTCAACCCCAACTGGCAAAACCAGTCGCATAAATGTCTGAACCAGGGAAAGGTTAGTTGACCATCATATTCCAGTAACTCCCTCAATACTTGTCTGTAAGATTCTAGTTCTTCCGTGACCCAATTTCTAATCCAATATAGTAAGAGTCTCAATACGGCAAAGATGTTCCAATCTCTTGATGCCAATATCATAAAACAAGAGGATCAGGGGAGTATTTTGGGGGAGGGATATTAGCATCCGAATCACTTTGCTTTCCACCAAGATAATTGGATTCAGGTACAAGGGGAGTCGTAATGCAGCTACAGCACTAAAGCTATAAATGAAGTAAATATCCAGAAATTGGGATCATCTACTTTACAATACTCCACCTATCCCCTCCCTTCAATTGGCTGGGAATCACTGGCATCAGTGTGGCAGCCTGCTACTGAACCTCTTCCATAATCGATGATGCTCCTATGGCTCAGCAGCACTTACTATTAAAAATAGGACCTTGCTTCCTACCCTGCTTGAGGAGGTAATGATGAGTTTTCCCACAGTTTTGTAGATTAGCAGTGAAGAGATTACTTTATGTAACCTCACCTACTGCCATATCATTTGCTTATTTTCTTTTTAGATATTTTGGGGTATGTGGCGCACTGGACTGTATGAAAGCTGAAATATTTTCAGATTTGTACCGTGTACCATACACAAATAGTAGTTATTAGGTTACACACACATACAATTTTGGGTGTTGGTTCTGTTCCCTGTTATAGGAAAGTGCAGATGATGAGATAGTGAGCAAGTTGGCGAGAACCTGCCAATTGCTCCTTGGTGGCTGCTAACATGGGGGGCATCCTACACACACACACACATATATATATATATTTATATATTACCTACTGGCGGTCGCCAGTAGGTAGTTATAGTTAGGACCCTGTTTCCATAGGAAAACCGCAGCATTCTATTTGGAATAACTTTGGCGCCGGTCGTCGAATCCTCGTGAAATTTTCAAAACTAATGGGGCGCTACGCTCCGCTCCTACCCTGAAAGTCTCGGGGGGATTCGTCAAGCAGGGGCTGAGAAAAAAGGGGGGTCCCAAAACGCGTTTTTCCCATGCATTTTTCCATAGGACCTTTAGACACAGCTACAGCCCGAACGGCTGAACAGTTACTTGAAATTTGGCAGAGAGGTAGTCTACAGATCAAGGAAGTGCCTTTTGTAGGTCTGGTGTAAATCTGTTCAGTAGTTCCTGAGAAAATAGCATTTAAATCAATATATATATCTGTGGCAGCTTACGGTGCGCTTACCGTGCGCTTACGGTAAGCTTACCGTACGCGTACGGTGACGTGCGCGAGCGCGATTCTGATTGGCTGTTAGATTTTAGTAAACATTCGAATCGGTCGAAACCAGGAAGTGGCGGCCGCCATTTTCTCTCTCGCACTCTGAGGGGGGGAGGAAAAACAAAGCTTGAAAACATGTAAAGGGGCAGGTTAGACTGCTCCTAACCACCTAGCTTTGATTAAGGTGTCCCAAAAGATCCCCCAAGGCAAAAATTCAATTTTATTTTTTTTCGAAAAAACGCCGATTACGCTTACCGTACGCGTACGGTAAAAAATAATTAAAAAAAAAAACTTTCCAGACTTTCGCCACCCCGTGTGCAAAAGGTCCCCGAAGGCCACCTTTTGTGCATGGCATATTACAGTGTATGTATGGAAAAATTAATACATTACCTTTCACAACGAAGCGCATAATATGTCCTCCGTGTGCGGACGGTGCGCATCGTGCGTACATGGCCCATCCAGCGTAACGTGGGCAGGCGGTGCGCGTAGCGCACCGTGTGCCCACCGTGCACCGCACCATACTAACTGCACTAACTGCGTAAAGTGGGCGCGCGGTGCGCGAAGCGCACCGTGCGCGCACGGAACGAACTGCGTTAAGTGGGCGCGCACGCCACGAATGGCGTAAAGTAACTTAGCATTTAAAAAAACGTACAAATTCACTGAAAAAACCATAGGTTTCACACACGTTATAGTTAGAAATTAGCATTTAAAAAACCTTGCAAATTCACTGAAAAAACCATAGGTTTCACACATCTTATAGTTAGCTGGACATTTTACTCATAAAAAACCAATGAAATTCCCCCGTTATAGTTAGTGCAGGCAACTATAACTCCCGCGACCGCAATCCTCTGCTGATGACATATGTGTCTTTATGAAAAAAAAATATTTGTAATATATGTATAGGTAAAATTTAATGCAAGAAGACATGGGCAAATAAGTGTCTAAATACAGTATTAGCATCAGCAGAGGATTGCGGTCGCGTGAGTTATAGTTGCCTGCACTAACTATAACGGGGGGAATTTCATTGGTTTTTTATGAGTAAAATGTCCAGCTAACTATAAGATGTGTGAAACCTATGGTTTTTTCAGTGAATTTATATATATATATATATATATATATATATATATATATATATATATATATATATATATCAAAGCTACCAAGTACCCAACGTACGAGGAGCACTCGGGCCTCAGCTGCACACAAGGAGCCATTCATAGGTAAGCACGCCTCCACCACAACGATTCCTTTCACTGTTCAAACTGCCCTGGATGCCTGACGCGTTTCGAAGTGTCCCCACTTCTCTTCAGAGGCTTTGGCAGTTCAAGAAGAGCGCGTAAGGCACCACCCCCTTAAATGCATGGATGCACGCCCTGGATGGGCTTATGGGACTTGTAGTGCCTTACGTTGCGCAAATGTTCAGCTGGCAACTTCTGGGCTCACGTAAGCACATTACTGTCAATTATCGCTGCTAGGCCAGATCTATACTTTCGCAAAAAAGTTCGACAGCATCAGGAGAAATAAGATGGGCAAGGCCAGTAACGCAACACAAGAGCCTCATTCAGAGCAGAGTAGTATACAAAGTTCTGAGGTGGATACAGATCAAGATGAAGAACAACTAGTACAAGGCCAAACACCAACAGTAATTGACGAATTTGATTTTTTACGAGAAGAACGCAGGTTCAATCTGCGACCAAGGCCACAAATACAATCATCAAGACCACCAAGAGGAAGAGGCAGAGGACGAAGAGGAGGAAGGGGGCAGCTCGCAGGAAGAGGGCAGCAGGGACAAGAAAAGAAGAACAATTGGGACTAATCGAAGCAAGTGAAGTAACAATTGTAAATTTAGCCAATGTGACTCTCACCAATCAAGAAGAAGACATATTAAAGCTGGGACTGTCATTTTGTCCAGAAACGAATCTAGACTATGTTCAGACTCGAATTGATTTATACAAATTCATCAGACTACTAAAATTGAGGAAACATTTTTTGTCTAATCCAACGCAGAAGCCAATCTGTATCAATACAGATATTTCCCAAAGAGAAGGATTACAGGTGGGAGATTTTGACCTAATGTTGGAACTTAAAGATATGGATATGGAAAATGTAGAAACAATCAATGGAAGAGCCGAGAAGACTGCACAGGAAGAAAATATTTCCATCACTCAAGAAGCGCCGACAAAATTCAGACCAGCTTCTCGCTGTGTCCCCATGATGGCTAGAGATGGAATAGATGTTTTCTGTGACATTGTGGTAAATGAACTGAAAAAACTAAGTACACAAATGAGCACAAGTGGTGGGATTAATAAATATAACACTGCAAATTATAAAAAATATGAGGCTCTAATTAAAAAATTGTCAGAAAATGACAACTGTATTGTGAGAAATGCAGATAAGGGGGGCAATATAGTCCTCTGGGATAAACAAAAGTATTTAATAGAAGCCTACAAACAACTTAACAACAAAAAGTGTTATATAAAAGTAGTAGAAAGAGATTTAGTAGAGAGTAACAACAGCTATAACAGCAAGTTGAAAATTTGGTTTGAACAAGGTCTACTAAACCATGATGAATACAAATTTCTTTTAATTGAACATCCAATTACACCAGTTTTTTATTTAATCCCAAAAATTCACAAAAACATTGTAGACCCCCCAGGGCGTCCGATCATCTCAGCCATAGGGAGCTCACTAGAAAATACATCTAAATATGTCGACACTTTTCTTAATCCATTGGCGCAATCTTTACCTTCCTACATACAGGATACCGGAGATTTTTTGAGAGGGATTTATGAAATACCCTGGGAAGACGAATATTTGCTTATAACCATTGATGTGGCAACACTGTATACCAGTATTCGCCACAAAGACGGCTTGATGGCTATCAGGCACTTTTTGAACACACGACCTATAACTTTGTGGTCGCACACTCAAATGATTCTCAGTATGGTTGAAAAGTGCTTGAATAGTAATTATTTTCTCTTTAATGAGGAACTCTTCCAACAGACCTGTGGCACGGCGATGGGCACCTGCTTCGCCCCCAGCTATGCGAATTTGCATATGGGCTGGTGGGAGGAGCAGGTGGTCAGGGAACAATATAGCAAAGAGTGGGAAGAGAACATCATGCATTGGAGCAGATATATCGACGATTTATTTGTAGTGTGGAAGGGTACTGAAAACCAAGCAAGATCCTTCATTAACAAGCTCCAAACAAATGACCTCAATTTGAGTTTTACAAGTGAAATCAGTCAGACTAGTGTTATCTTTTTGGATGTAACAGTGTTTATAGAAGATGGTAAAATTCAAACCAAGCTCTACAGGAAACCCACATTCAGTAATACAATCCTACATGCTACAAGCTTCCACCCGGTTAACTTAAAAAGGAGCATCCCCTATGGGGCATGCCTAAGAACCAGACGAAACTGTAGCAGTGAGAAAGAATTACAAAAAGAAATGAAAACCTTAGAAAAAAGGTTTAAAGATAGGGGGTATCCTGATAGTTGGGTTGAAGATGCAATTCGTAGAGCTAATGCAAAGAAAAGAGAAGAGATTTTGTTTAGCAACAAGAAAGCTAAGCGAAATGAAGGAAAAGAAATAAATAAGGAGTGTAGATTTATAACAACCTACAGCATTCAGCATGACAAATTAAGAAACATCTGTAATAAACACTGGCATCTAATAAAAAATGACCCAATTTTGGGTAAGGCTGTAACACGGAGACCCCTAATCACATTCCGCAAAGTGAAGTCTTTCAAATAAGCCCTGGTAAAAAATACCCTAAGCAAGCCACCACAAAAAACCACTTGGCTCACAAGACGCAAGGGATTTATCAAATGCCCCAAATGCAAAGCCTGTACGCACGGCGTAAATACGGATAGGTACAAACCAGGCTTTAGCAAACATTCAAAGAAAATCAGAGGCAAATACTCTTGTAAAACGGATTTTGCTGTCTACGTGCTCCAGTGCCCTTGTGGCCTGCAGTACGTGGGCAGCACAATCCTAGAGGTGCATAAAAGAATCTTACAACATCTCAGGGCAATAAAGAACGGCGATCGGGCATATCCTGTCGCCAGACATTTTGAAAAATTTCATAAAAAAGATGTCAAAGGTTTATCTTACTTTGTAATTGATGCGGTACCAAAAAATACAAGGGGAGGGAACCGTGAAAGAGCGTTGAGAAAATTGGAGTCAAGGTATATTGTTGAACTAAACTGTAAACAACCTGATGGACTGAACATAGAAGAAGATTTGTACACCCATTTAGTCTGAAAATGTGTTATTTTATTATTGTTAGTTTTAAATGTTGGGTTTTATAATAGGTTTTATGACGAATTCATGACATGTAGTAGAAATGCGATTGAATCTAGGACGGTGGTAGGCCCACTGGGGCATAATTGAAAAGCAGCGATAATTGACAGTAATGTGCTTACGTGAGCCCACTGGGGCAACACTCGCAATAACTGCATTTTAGAAGAATTTTATAACATTTAATATTTATAAATATTTATAATTGATTTTCATTGTACATATATTGATTTTACACATGTTTGATCATTATGAAGTGAATTTCAACAAATACGAGTTTTGTCAACTATCGCGTGCCACTTTCCTATTTAAGAAATCAAAAAAACTACAAGTCTGTTCTCTAATGCACTTTATTTGTAGTTCCGTTTAATCACGTGGTAAATAACGTAAAAATGGCCGCTCGCTTTGATTTTACTTGTCAGTGAACAAGAGTGCTTCGCACTCGAAACGCGTTTGGCAGAGTGGCTGAATAAAGAATTTTGAAGGATCACACACGGCTTCGTTTTTCCTCCTGAGGATTTAGAAGGAACTGCAGTAATATATATATATATATATATATATATATATATATTTAGGATCACTGACAGAATATCGAGGAGAAGAATATCGAGCTACCACAATATCGAGGTAAAAATATCAAGTGACAGAATATCGGCATCCTATCTACAAACGGGTAAGAACAAAAATATTGAATCCTAAATATCGTTGTTAATAATATAGCTTGCTAAAATATCGACTTTTTAAAATGTCTTAAAAGTGATATAAAATTAGTGAAATAATGAATATATAAACTGACCTGGAGCGAGAGGCGTGTGGCGAATATCACGACCTTATGTTGTTCGACGGACAGCCGATGGATGCTGGAAGCCTGCCCCGGGTGTCCACTATATGGGCCCCATGTAGGAGACATGCAGCTGGGAGCCTGGGGGCTGCGGGGGTGCCCAGGTGGGAGTGCTGTGTGACCTGCCTCACTCCAAGATGGCGGGCCCGGTGGTAAGGTGTGCAGAGTAACGGAGCAGACCCGGAGGGGGCCGCATCTGCCTCACGCTCATCTTGCCGAGGACAGTAGGGGGTTGCCAGGTACAGTGGAGGCCTCCCTACTGAGCTGGAAATGGCAACAGCTGTCTCGCCTGACTCTGCGGTGCTGCGGTGGGCGGCACCTGCGACTCTCTATATAAGGCTACTGCTGCCCATTGGGACCCTGTGGATAGAGAGGGAAGTGGGGAGTCCAGCCCGTGCCTCAAGAATCCTTCAGCTGTAGGGACCCCTAGTAGGGTCAAAGACAAAGGGCACTAGTGTGGTGGGGCCCCTCTGGCCCACACGGCACCAGACCGATTGGCAGCGGTCGGGGAATCCTCCACAACGGAGCATAAGGTGTGGAGGTAGTGCTGCAGTACTGGGAGAGTGAAACGCTGGGTGCCCTTTACCTGGATAGGAGACGACCATGCGCCTACAGACTGAGTCTGCAGTAAGGTCATCTGGAGGTTGCCATCAAGAGGGTTTTCCCATCTGAACCAGGGTCTCCTCTGAGGGGAAACGTGGGAGCTACAGTGAGAGAGACGATGATCCACCGGGCAGGCCGACTCCTCTGGGGGCCGATCTCCACAGGGTGAAGTGATCTCCTGATCCTTCCAAGGGGTATTGGTAGTGCCTGTGATCTCCACCTATCGACTTTATGCCGCCGAAGAAATCCTAAACTAATAGGGTCCCAAGTTATTTAGCGCCAATGACTTCGAGTGAGGATGGCCCTCAAAGGGGAAAAGGAGAATACGATGGTGCTCACCAAAGAAGACCTCCTATCGTTTCTATCATCAGACATACAAACCAAGATAACTTCACTCCAACAGGATGTAGATTCAGTAGGCGCCTGCACACTGGATATTGAAACCCAAATGCAGGAACGTGTCCAATGCAAGGAGAGATGGAGGAATCAGTGAAAACTCTATGGGACCAACTGAGAGCATCCCTCATGAAGTGTGGGGACTTGGAAAATAGATCACGAAGGGACAACATCCGCCTGCGGGATCTGGAGGAGGGAGAGGAGGGTCTGGACTTGGAGGATGTCACTGGTTTATTTGCAGAACTGCTGGGTGCTACAGGCTTGAAAATCAAGCTAGAGTCCATAGAGTGGGTCCTCTGTGTGCGAGTACCACTGGGCGACCAAGGGATCTGCTTGCTAAACTCCACCCCTTCAAGGTGAAAGAGGCAATCCTCCAAGTGGCCCAAAAAGCGGGAGATATTACCTTTCAGGGTTCCACCTGCACTATTTACCATGATATCGCCCACCACCCAAGTGCGCCACTAGCAATTTCACCCTGTCACCAAAAAACTGTGGACAGACAACGTGAAATACAGATGGACAGACCCATTTGGCCTAGCATTAACTCGCCACAAGAAGAACCACCATGTTTCGACTCTCTTTGAGGTGGCACGGGTGCTGGGCCTGCAGCTCCCGGATGTGCGGCCTTTGGAGGAAGAGGCGCTAGATACTCTAGAGACACTCAGGGCGTCCGAAGGGGAGACTCATGGAGGTCGCAGCCTCAGGCTCGGCCACAAAGGAAGTGATGACTCCTGTCATTCAAACTACCAATTGGCTTTGAACTTTTACATGGTGAGACACAATATCAGTCGGGTACATCTAGTCTGTTTGCCCTCATGGGTTGGGGGGGCTTGAGTATATGCATACTGACTTGCTCCCACAGCCATTCTGAAATGGGGCTTGATGGAGGACACGAACCAATAACGCTGTCGCCACTCCACCTTTCAACTGATGTTCTTTTTTAATTGAAAGATGTCTATTATAATGCACTGCCTTTTCTTTTCAGATATAATTAGCACGCATTAGCGGGTTTTGACCTAAATGTCTTCTCTGAGACGTTTCTCAACTGAGGACGTAGTTAATGAGGGAATTTCTTCCCATAGGCGTTTGTTGGAGTTTTGGTTTGTGAGGTTCTAGGTGCAGTGCATGGGAATAATGCGATATGCGGATAGCGGGGAGGATGGGGCGCATTTGGGCATTCTTGATATCACTAGGTTGGAGAGGGAGGTTACTGTTGAAAGAAGCAGGGGTAAATATGATGCGAGAGCGGGGGTCCTTGACGATTAAAATGGTGATCATTACACTTACTTTGAACGTCAAGGGGCTCAACTCTGGCGAAATGCCACAAACTATGGAAGTACTTATTAGATGGTAGACATGATGTGGTGTCACTTTAGGGAGCCTCATCTGAAATGGTCAGAGGAGCACAGGTTAAGGTATAGGGCATATCCAGGGATGTACACATCTTCTGCTCCTACTAAGCACAACGGAGTAGCCCTTTTTTTTCACTTCTCGCTAATGTTTCAACCGGAGGGATCCAAATCCGATAAGGAAGGAAAAGTGAGAATGGTTAAGGGGAGATTACACAGCCGCATGTGTACATTCACATCTTTGTATGCTCCCAAATCGAACCAGGGAGCGTTTCTCTCCTCTATGCTGGCGATGCTGGGTGGGTTTGCGGAAGTGGACATTTTCTTAATGGAGGATTTCAATCTTACCTGGGAGACAGGACTAGATAGTTCCCACACACAGAGGACTCTCATTGGATCATTCTCCAAAGCACTGAAAAAATAGTTCCCCGCCATAGGCCTTATCGATGTTTGGCAAGCTCTCCACTCGACAGATCGAGATTACACCTATTTTTCGCCGCACTCCCACTGATCATACTCCCGACTAGACTATATATTTCTGAACAAGGCTATATTCCCGGCCATACAAATGGTCACATTTCACCCGATTACTTTAACCGACCAAGCGGCGGTATCACTGACAATACACACTGGAATGCAGGGCCCCAGAGACACTGCCTCTGTTTCTTCCCGAGATTCCTCACCTGCGACAGACTACTAAGGGACGAACTGCGACAGGCCGTCAGGGACTATTTTATGCTGAATAAACCAGAAGATACTAACCCTGCTAAGAACTGGGACACCTTCAAGGCCGTCCTGAGGGGCAAATGTATTGAATTATTGTCAAGGCTAAATAAGCAGAGGTCCCAAGATAGGATAGCCTTGGAGACTGAACTCCGACAAGCAGAGCGGGCTCACAAGGATCACCCGACCCTAGTCCTACAACTCAATGTCACGGCTTTCAGGTGCAAACTTAATGCCATTTACTCCAACAGATCCGAGCTCACACTCTTGAAGCTCAAACGCACGACATATGAGCATGGGAAAAAGGTGGGGCTCAACTCACTCGCCATCTGGTATGTGGAGGTTAACTGATTTACTCATATTCACGGGATGGTGACTGACACTCACTCTCTCACTCTCTCACTGACTGACTCTCTGGCTCTCTCTCTCTCACTGACTGTCTCTCTCACTCTCTCTCTCACTGACTGACTCTCTCTCACTAACTGACTCTCACTCTGTCTCACTGACTGACTAACTGACTGACTGACTGACTCTCTCTCTCTCACTGACTGACTGACTGACTCACTCACTCTCTCAATCTCTCTCTCACTGACTGACTCTCTCACTCTCTCACTGACTGACTCTCTCACTCTCTCTCTCTCTCTCACTGAATGACTGACTAACTCTCTCACTGATTGACTGACTGACTCTCTCACTGACTGACTGACTCACTCTCTCAATCTCTCTCTCACTGACTGACTGATTCTCGGACTGACTGACTGACTCTCTCTCTCTCTCTTTCTCTCTCTCTCACTGACTGACTGATTCTCGGACTGACTCACTGACTCACTGACTGACTGACTCTCTCACTGACTGACTGACTGACTCTCTCACTCTCTCTCACTGACTGACCGACTGACTGACTGACTCTCACTCTTTCTCTCTAGCTCACTGACTGACTCTCTGACGCTCTCTCTCACTGACTGACTGACTAACTTACTGACTGACTGACTCTCTCACTGACTGACTGATGTACTCTCTTAATCTCTCTCACTGACTGACTGACTCTCTCACTCCCTCACTGACTGACTCTATCTCACTCTCTCTCTTTGACTGACTCTCGCTGAATTACTGACTCACTCACTGACTCTCTCACTGACTGACTCTCTCGCTCTATCTCTCACTGACTGACTGACTGACTCTCTCACCCTCTCTCTCACTGACTGGCTGACTCTCTCACTCTCTCTCTCACTGACTGACTGACTGACTCTCCCACTCTCTCTCTCTCACTGACTGACTGACTCTCTCACTGACTGACTGACTTACTCTCTCACTGACTAACTCTCTCTCTCTCTCACTGACTGACTCCCTCACTCTGTTTCACTGACTGACTGACTCTCTCACTGACTGACTGACTCTCTCAAACTGACTGACAGATTCACTCTCTCAATCTCCCTCTCACTGATTGATGTACTGACTCTCACTCTCTCACTGACTGACTGACTCTCTGACTAACTGAGTCTCTCTCTCTCACTGACTGACTGACTGTCTCACTCTATCTCTCACTGACTGACTGACTCTCTCACTCTCTCTCTCACTGACTGACTCTCACTGACTCTCTGACTGACGCTCTCACTGACTGACTGACTCTGTCACTGACTGACTGGCTCACTCTCTCACTGACTGACTGACTCTCTCTCTCACTGATTTACTCTCTCACTCTCTCTCTCATTGACTGACTGACTGACTCTCTTTCTCTCTCTCTCTGATTGACTGACTCTCTCAATCTCCCTCTCACTGACTGACTCTCTCACTGTCTCACTGACTGACTGATTCTCTCACTCTCTCACTGAGTGACTGACTCTCTCTGACTCTCTCACTCTCTCACCGACTGACTGACTGACTGACTGACCTTCTCTCTCTCACTCTCTCTCACTGACTGACTGACTGGCTCTCTCACTGACTGACTCTCTCAATCTCTCTCTCACTGACTGACTGACTCCCTCACTCTCTCAATGACTGACTGACTGACTGACTCTCAAGACTCTCTCACTCTCTCACTGACTGACTGACTGACTGACGCTCTCTCACTCTCTCTCTCACTGACTGACTCATTCACTCTCGCAATCTCTCTCACTGACTGACTGAATAACTCTCTCATTTTCTCACTGGTTGACTGACTGACTCTCTGACTGACTGACTGACTCTCTCACTCTCTCTGACTGACTGACTCACTGACTCACTGACTCACTGAATCACTGACTGACTGACTCTCTCACTGACTGACTATCTCTCTCTCTCACTGACTGACTGACCGACTCTCTCACTGACTGACTGACTCACTGACTGACTGACTCTATCACTCTCTCTTTCACTGACTGACTGACTGACTCTCACTCTCACTGACTGACTGACTCACTGACTGACTCACTCTCTCACTGACTGACTGACTCTCTCACTCTCTGCCTCACTGACTGACTGACTGACTCTCTCTCACTCTCTCTCACCCACTGACTGACTGACGGACTCTCTCACTGAATGACTGACTGACTGACTCTCTCACTGACTAACTGACTCACTGACTGACTGACTCTCTCACTGACTGAATGACTGACTGACTCTCTCACTCTCTCTCACTGACTGACTGACTCTTTCACTGACTGACTGACTCTCTCACTGACTGACTGGCTGACTCACTCACTCACTCACTGACTGACTGACTCTCTCAATCTCTCTCTCTCACTGACTGACTGACTCTCTCTGTCTCTCGCTGACTGACTGACTGACTCTCTCACTCACTCACTGACTGACTGTCTGACTCTCTCTCTCTCACTGACTGACTCTCTGACTCTCTCTCTCACTGACTGACTCTCTATCTCACTGACTAACTCTTTCTCTCACTGACTGACTCTCTCACTCTCTCTCACTGACTGACTCACTCTCTCTCTCTCACTGACTGATTAACTGACTTATTGACTATCTCACTGATTGACTGACTGACTCTCTCACTGACTGACTGATTCACTCTCTTAATCTCTCTCACTGACTGACTGAATAACTCTCTCATTTCCTCACTGGCTGACTGACTGACTCTCTGACTGACTGACTAACTCTCTCACTCTCTCTGACTGACTGACCTACTGAATGTCACTGACTCACTGAATCACTGACTGACTCTTTCACTGACTGACTGACAGACTCTCTCAATCTTTCTCTCACTGACTGACTGACTGACTGACTGACTCTCTCACTGACTGACTGACTGACTCTCACCGACTCTGTGACTGACTGACTGACTCACTCTCTCACTGATTGACTAACTCTCTCACTGACTGACTTACTGACTGCCTCTCTCACTCACTGACTCTCTCACTGACTGATTCACTGCCTGATAGACTGACTCGCTCACTGACTGACTCTCTCTCTCTCACTTTCTCTGACTGACTGACTGACTCTCTCAATCTCTCTCTCACTGACTGACTGACTCTCACTCTCTCACTGACTGACTAACTGACTGACTCTCACTGACCCTCTTACTGACTGACTCTCTCACTCTCTCTCAATGACTCTTTCACTGACTGACTGACTGACTCTCTCACTGACTCATTGACTGACTCTCACTCACTGACTAACTCACTGACTGACTGACTATCTCACTGACTGACTGACTCGCTCACTCTCTCTCACTGACTGACTGACTGAGTGACTCACTCTCTCTCTCACTGAATGACTGACTCACTCTCAATCTCTCTCACTGACTGACTGACTGAGTGACTCTCTCACTCTCTTACTAACTGACTGACTTGCTCCCTCACTGACTGACTCACTGATTGACCCACTGACTGACTGACTCTCTCTCACTCTCTCTCACTGGCTGATTGACTGACCTGCTCTCTCACTGACTGACTGACTGACTGACTGATTAACTGACTCTCTCACTGACTGAATGACTGACTGACTGACTCTCTCACTGACTGACCGACTCACTGACTACCTGACTGACTCTCTCACTTACTGACTGACTGACTGACTTACTCTCTCATTCTCCCTCTCGCTGACTGACTAACTGACTCTCTCTCTCTCACTGACTGGCTCACTGACTTTCTCACTCACTGACTGACTGACTGTCTGACTCTCTCTCACTGACTGACTCTCTCACTCTCTCTCACTGACTGACTCTCTCACTGACTGACTCTCTCACTCTGTCTCAATGACTGACTAATTGACTGACTCTCTCACTCTCTCTCTCACTGACTGACTCACTCACTCTCTCAATCTCTCTCACTGACTGACTGACTCCCTCATTCTCTCACTGGCTGACTGGCTGATTCTGAGTGACTCACTCGCTCTGACTGACTAACGGACTGACTCTCTCACTGACTTACTGACTCACTGACTCACTGACTGACTGTCTCACTGACTGACTGACTGACTCTCTCACTGACTGACTGACTGACTGACTCTCTCAATCTCTCTCTCACTAACTGACTGACTCTCTGACTGACTGACTGACTGACTCTCTCACTGACTGACTGACTCTCTCACTGACTGACTGACTCACTCTCTCACTGACTGACTCACTGACTGACTAATTGACTCTCTCACTGACTGACTCTCTCACTCTCTCTCATTGACTGACTGACTGACTCTCTCAATCTCTCTCTCACTGACTGACTGACTCTCTCACTCTCTCAGTGACTGACTGACTGAGTCTCACTGACTCTCTCACTCTCTCTCTCAAGGACTGACTGACTGACTGTCTCACTTACTGAATGACTGACTGACTGCCTCTCTCACTCTTTCTCACTGACTGCCTGACTGACTCTCTCAATCTCTCTCTCACTGACTGACTGACTGACTCTCTCTCTCACTGACTGACTGGCTTTCACTGACTCTCTGACTGACTGACTGACTCTCTCACTGACTGACTGACTCTCTCACTGACTGACTGACTCTCTCACTGGCTGACTGACTCACTCTCTCACTGACTAACTCACTGACTGACTGACTCTGTCACTGACTGACTCTCTCTAATTGACTGACTGACTCACTCTCTCAATCTCTCTCTCACTGACTGACTCTCTCACTCTCTCACTGACTGACTGACTGAGTCTCACGGACTCTCTCACTCTCTTTCTCGCGGACTGACTGACTGGCTCTCTCACTGACTGACTAACTGACTGTCTCACTTACTGAATGACTGACTGACTGCCTCTCTCACTCTTTCTCACTGACTGCCTGACTGACTCTCTCAATCTCTCTCTCACTGACTGACTGACTGACTCTCTCTCTCACTGACTGACTGGCTTTCACTGACTCTCTGACTGACTGACTGACTCTCTCACTGACTGACTGACTCTCTCACTGACCGACTGACTGGCTGACTGACTGACTGACTCTCTCTCTCACTCTCTCTCACTGACAGACTGACTGACCGGCTCTCTCACTGACTGACTGACTGACTCTCTCACTGACTGAATGACTGACTGACTGACTCTCTCTCTCACTGACTGACAGACTCTCTCACTGACTGACTGACCGACTCACTGACTGACTGACTGACTTACTCTCTCATTCTCTCTCTCTCTCACTGACTGACTGACTAGCTGACTCTCTCTTTCACTGACTGATTCACTGACTTTCTCACTTACTGACTGACTGACTGTCTGACTCTCTCTCACTGACTGACTCTCTCACTCTCTCTCGCTCTCTCTCGCTAACTGACACTGTCACTGACTGACTCTCTCACTCTACCTCACTGACAGACTAATTGACTGACTCTCTCACTCTCTCTCTCACTGACTGACTCACTCACTCTCTCAATCTCTCTCACTGACTGACTGACTGACTCCCTCATTCTCGCACTGGCTGACTGACTGACTCTGAGTGACTCACTTTCTCTGACTGACTGACTGACTCTCTCACTGTCTTACTGACTCACTGACTGACTGTCTCACTGACTGACTGACTGACTCTTTCACTCTCTCTCATTGACTGACTGACTCACTCTCTCAATCTCTCTCTCTCACTGACTGACTGACTCTCTCACTCTCTCACCGACTGACTGACTGAGTCTCACGGACTCTCTCACTCTCTCTCTCACGGACTGACTGACTGGCTCTCTCACTGACTGACTGACTGACTGTCTCACTTACTGAATGACTGACTGACTGCCTCTCTCACTCTTTCTCACTGACTGCCTGACTGACTCTCTCAATCTCTCTCTCACTGACTGACTGACTGACTCTCTCTCTCACTGACTGAGTGGCTTTCACTGACTCTCTGACTGACTGACTGACTCTCTCACTGACTGACTGACTCTCTCAATGACCGACTGACTGGCTGACTGACTGACTGACTCTCTCTCTCACTCTCTCTCACTGACAGACTGACTGACTCTCTCAATCTCTCTCTCACTGACTGACTGACTGACTGACTCTCTCTCACTGACTGACTCTGACTGACTCTCTGACTGACTGACTGACTGACTCTCTCCCTGACTGACTGACTCACTCTCTCACTGACCGACTCACTGACTGACTGACTCTCTCACTGACTGACTCTCTCACTCTCTCTCTCATTGACTGACTGACTGACTCTCTCAATCTCTCTCTCACTCACTGACTGACTGCCTCTCTCATTCTCTCACTGACTGACTGACTGACTCTCTCATTCTCTCTCTCACTGACTGACTGACTGACTCTCTCTCACTCTCTCTCACTGACTGACTGACTGGCTCTCTCACTGACTGACTGCCAGACTCTCTCACTGACTGAATGACTGACTGACCGCCTATCTCACTCTTTCTCACTGACTGACTGACTGACTCTCTCAATCTCCTTCTCTCGCTGACTGACTGACTCTCTCTCTCACTGACTGACTGACTTTCACTGACTCTCTAACTGACTGACTGACTCACTCTCTCACTGACTGACTGACTCTCTCACTGACTGACTGACTGACTGACTCTCTCACTGGCTGACTGACTGTGAGAAGTTGGCCTGGCATATGCTGGTCACTAGTTATAGTGGCCACCTTGCACCAGTCCAATTCGACTCTTATGGTAGATAGGTTTAAGAAAACCTTTTAAAGAAGCTATCCTAGTGGTAGCTGTGGAGAACAGCCTTCAGGCTAAGTCTCAGTGGAATGTAAAGCAGCTTGTTTTACCTTATAATCTCTTGAATTACCAAATGAAAGGACACCACACAGGTATATATATCAAATATATATGTATTTATTACTAGACACACTCTACTAATCTCTTTATGAGATTAGAAGCCAGGAACACATTCAAATATCAACGTTTCACAATAAGTTAAGCACAAATATGGCTGGGGCCCTAGGGGCGTACCAGACCATATACTAAAACAATGGGTTAAGAAAGCCGACTTGCAAAATGACAAGGCCTAGAGCCTGTAGAATCGCTGGGGCTTCACTGCTGCAGTGAAAGCAGGTAAGTAACAGACCCACAGGAGACGCATGCAGTGTGTGAACACAGCCGCGGGTTCCCTATTGATTATAATGGAGCAAGTTGCGGTTTGATTTTTAAAGTTTTAGGGTACTTCGAGGAAGTCTACAAGCAAGCCACTTACAAGGTAAGTAATTCGAAGGCCAACACACACTAGGGCAGCGGAGTGCATGAGTTACATCACCCAGGGAAGCCGGGTGCATAGGTGTATTTTGGTGTCGAGTCGCGTCGCTGTTTTCTATGGAGACCAAAGAAGACTTGCTGCTTGTGTCGACTGAAGAAGTGTCTGGTGGAATCCAAGGGTGGATTTGAGATGCAGATGACCTGAAAATTGAAGGGACAGTGTTCAAAGTCACTTGCCAGTGACCGGTGGCCAGGAAGATGGATGACCACAGATGTCGAGTGATTTCAGGTCGTCGATGGTGTTTTGACTCTTCGCTTACGAGGTCGAGGAGAGATCGACGATGACCAGCAGCTGGATTCGGAGTATCCCATGACGTCTGCAGCTGACTGCCATGTTGGCAACCAGATTGGAACCAACAAGCCTTGGCAGCTGCAAGTCTTGTGGAAATCAAAGAAGGTCAGCGTTGCAGACCAGCAAGGTTTGAGGGACTCACCCAGTGAGGGTGAGTGAGGGTAGGTCTGGAGCAACCAGGGGAACCCTTTTAGTTGATAAGAAAGTCTTTGGGGGACCCACAAGCCAACAGGCAACGGATTGCAATGACGCCTCTTGAGGAAATGCTTCACAGGAGCCCACGGTCACTCGGAATGGGGTAGGCCTTTGATTTTCACTGCAAAACTTGCTGGAGGCTTAGGCCATAAATGGTCCAATGCACAAGTACGTAGAATATCGTGAAGGGGTTGCACTCGACAATAGTGCACGGTACCCGAGTATTGCTGTTCCTCATCACTCGTGGGGTCCACTCGCCTCAGCTCTGCTGGGAACTCACAATGGCCATCGAAAAGTCAGGAAATTCCCTTCTGGGGCTGCAGGGACTTCGAACTCCGGCGGGAGCTGGAAAGTTTGTGACCGTTGATTAAGGTTTTTGGTGCCTGCCAAGCAGGGGAGTCACTCCTTGACTCCAAGGGAGATTCTTCTGTCTTCCAAAGGTAGTGGAACGTTGAAGGGCCAGGATTCCTCTTTGTAGAGCGTCGTCCAGGGTTATCTGTTTTGCAATGGCAAAGTTTGCTATCTTATACTGAAGAT
Source organism: Triturus cristatus (assembly GCF_964204655.1). Classification (NCBI taxonomy): domain Eukaryota; kingdom Metazoa; phylum Chordata; class Amphibia; order Caudata; family Salamandridae; genus Triturus; species Triturus cristatus. The sequence continues at coordinate 1,051,326,650 of NC_140593.1, forward strand.
AGGGGAGGGACTAGCTCTATGACCACTCCTCTGGGAGGGTCAGGGTAGGGGGTGGTTACACCCACTTCCCTTTGTCCAGTTTCACACCAGAGCAGGGGCAGGTAGCCCCTGAACCGGTTTGAGCTGACATATGCAAAGAGGAGCGTACTGCTCCCCCAGTGCAGGACTCCAAAGCACTCTAGAAGTGCACCTACCGAGCTCCAATACACTAAATCCTGCCTGGAAGGTGGTGACACCTCTCTGTGACAGGATGCCTATTGTTGGGCCTCCTCCACTGCGAGTTTCAGTCAGCAGCAGGGGGGCAGCCCAGTGTCTGTGCTGGTGGCATCCATTTTGTGATGCCAGGGCTCTTTCAGATTTCTGTCGTTTTACTACAGTGGGTACATGTCGTCCCCTCTAGAAGGGTGGGCTCATGCTCCCACATCATGGACTGATGTGGGGGTATGATTCCAAGTTGTTTGACACCAAACATTACATGTTTTGATGCAGTCATTCCAAAGTTAGCATTATAATGCACTTAAGAGTATATGGTTTAACCACATCCACAAACAGCCATAGAGAATAGACTCTGGTAGCTGCAGAGGGGCCCTGCTCATGCAGAGGCACCCCCTCACATTGTAAACCAAGCACCCTGCCCTCAGGATTGATAGGGCCTGCCATAGGGGTGGCTGATAGGTTTATATGTGTGTGTATGGTGAGATATAGAAACCTATATCTCAGTGAGGAGGGCTAACACTACCTCACCCAGGCTGCAGTTGCAGGCCTGTGGTGTCAGATTGAGAATGCTTCCCAGGGGTGGCATAATGCATGCTGCAGCCCCTGGTAGGCCTGTGAAGTGCCTATGCCCTAGGTACCTAAGGTACCATATACTAGGGGCTCATAAGGTACCACAGTATCCAATCACTAGTGCAACTAATATGCACACCAAGTCGTTTAGAGAGAACAGATAGACTGGGGCCCTGATTAGCAGGGACCCAGCTTGACTATAGCCAGAAACAGTGTATACATCAGAAAAAAAGTGGGGGCAACATAAGTGCAGATCCAACTCTCCTACACTGACTGACTGACTCTCTCTCACTCTCTCTCACTGACTGACTGACTGACTGACTTGCTCTCTCACTGACTGACTGACTGACTCTCTCACTGACTGACTGACTAACTGATTAACTGACTCTCTCACTGACTGAATGACTGACTGACTGACTTACTCTCTCATTCTCTCTCTCACTGACTGACTGACTAGCTGACTCTCTCTCTCACTGACTGACTCACTGACTTTCTCACTCACTGACTGACTGACTGTCCGACTCTCTCTCACTGACTGACTCTCTCACTCTCTCTCGCTGACTGACACTGTCACTGACTGATGCTCTCACTCTGCCTCACTGACTGACTAATTGACTGACTCTCTCACTCTCACTGACTGACTCACTCACTCTCTCAATCTCTCTCACTGACTGACTGACTCACTGACTCACTCATTCTCTCGCTGGCTGACTGACTGACTCTGAGTGACTTACTCGCTCTGACTGACTGACTGACTGACTCTCACTGTCTTACTGACTCACTGACTGACTGTCTCACTGACTGACTGACTGACTCTCTCACTCTCTCTCTCACTGACTGACTGACTGACTCTCTCGATCTCTCTCTCACTGACTGACTCTGACTGACTCTCTGACTGACTGACTCTCTCACTGACTGACTCTCTCACTGACTGACTGACTCACTTTCTCACTGACTGACTCACTGACTGACTGACTGACTCTCTCACTGACTGACTCTCGCACTCTCTCATTGACTGACTGACTGACTCTTTCAATCTCTCTTTCACTGACTGACTGACTCTCTCACTGACTGACTGACTGACTGACTCTCACTGACTCTCTCATTCTCTCTCTCACTGACTGACTGACTGACTGACTCTCTCTCTCACTCACTCTCACTGACTGACTGGCTCTCTCACTGACTGACTGACTCTCTCACTGACCGAATGACTCACTGAATGCCTCTCTCACTCTTTCTCACTGACTGACTGACTGACTCTCTCAATCTCTCTCTCACTGACTGACTGACTGACTCTCTTTCTCACTGACTGACTGACTTTCACTGACTCTCTGACTGACTGACTAACTGACTATCTCACTGACTGGCTGACTCTCTGACTGACTGACTGACTCTCTCACTGGCTGACTGACTCTCTCACCGACTGACTCTCTCTCTCATTGACTGACTGACTCTCTCACTCTCTGTGACTGACTGACTCTCTCAATCTCTCTCTCTCTCTCACTGACTGACTGACTGACTCTCACTCTCTCACTGACTGACTGACTCTGACTGACTCTCTGACTGACTGACTCTCTCACTCTCTCTTACTGACTCTTTCACTGACTGACTGAGTCTCTCACTGACTGACTGACTGACTCACTGGCTGATTGACTGACTGACTCTCTCACTGACTGACTGACTCTCTCACTCTTTCTCTCTCTCACTGACTGGCTGACTCTCTCACTCTCTCTCTCACTGACTGACTGACTGACTCTCTCACTCTCGCTCTCTCACTTACTGACTAACTAACTGACTCTCTCACTGACTGACCGACTAACTGACTGACTCTCTCAATGATTGTTATACAGGTACTAGTTGCCAACCTTCACCCCCCTGGTATGTATGCCCCCATAACAAAAAAAACCCATGACAAGCAACTATTGGGACAGGCAGATAAAGGTTGCCAGCATTGAAAGGACAAAAAAAACTCAAGACATTATTTATTGTTAATACTTTTTAAATATGGTCGTTCAGTTGTACATAATGCTTTCTTGGTCATATATAAGCTAACAAAAATGCTTCTGGCACTTCTTTGTTATAACTTTTCAGCATGCTGCGGACTTCTGTACAGCACAGCTTAAAGACATAGACAAAGCCAATATCTCTGGTTAAACACTTATAAGGTCCCAAAGGCGAGACCTATTGGCTATGCCAATGCTTGTTTATTTTCCCTGACAATCTGCCAGCAACTGCTGCTGGAGGCCAACGATGCAATTAGCACCCAAAGTTTTATTTAAATTGCAATCATTTTAACTCGAATTTTTTTTCACAAATTTGGTGACCAACTTCGCTTGGCGCTCTAGATCACTGCCAGGTTCTCGTGAATAGAGGGGCTGCCAGTGCCGCTGATTCAGAGAGATGCAGCGATTTCAGCTCATACTAAAGCACTATCTTCAAAAGTCTTCCATGGTCTCATACAGGCCCTCTGCAACGATAATCACAGAAGGCAAAGACTTTATCGATTAAGCAATTTGAACGAAGCTCCATTTCTTTTTCTGCTCTACATGGTGGCATAAGTGACAAAATAAACTTTCTTCACAGTGTTGTTCTGTCTCCTGGAATTATCCTCCATCGCTTTCTATTTACGGGGCGGCGCTGTAGCCTTTTCAAATGCTCTTTTGACAGTCTGAAGGTATCATTGTGCCATGGCCCCGTCGGCACAAAGCAAACTGGAATCCGCCTTAGCAGACTCATTTTCTTCAATTAGAGGGCGTGTCATTATAAACCCCGAGCCAAGCTCTCGGTCTAGGCTTTTGTGATGACAGGAGGAGGAAGAGAGAACCTTTTACAAAACTAATTTCTCAATCTGGGCTCATTTTTCCTTGGGAGATTTACAACACCAAACAGTGCTGAGCTAGAACACATATAAAGGACTGTTGCATAAGCACATCTGGCAATGCCAATTTCCTTGATGCCACATAGGAAGTGGTTTATCAAGGGGCATAGCTGCCAGTGGTGCAACAGGTGCAGTGCACCGGGTCCCAGGTGTGGGAGGGGGTCCAACTACAACAGCCCCTTGAACCCCGAACACATGCTGGAATTACGAAGGTAAAGGGGCATTCAAAATGAATTTAAATGTTATTTTTATCTTATCACATTTGCAGTCTGCTGACAAATTGCTGCTTATTATTTTAACATTGAGACTGGTGTTTAATCTTCTTTCACTTACTGCAAAGCTTGAGGATTTTGTAAAGAGATCTATGTCAAACTGGTGTGAAAGGAAAGGCTCTGATGTCATTTTCTTCTAACACAAAATAAAATTACCTGTAAATGAACTGTACAAATAATTTATAATAAATAAACTGTTAGGACGGCACAAATGAAACGCTTTTTTCCTATTTCTAAAGTTTGATGGAAACAAAGATTTTAATAAGGTGAAAACAAATCAAGACTCTTTATTTGGTAATGCGCAAATGACAGATATTCAGAGAAACCCAATTTCCGCACATTGTGCGCTTCGTGGTCTTCACAGGTAAACTGTATGGCTGTGCAAATGTAATAGTTATTTTAATGGAAAATGTGCCGTCTGTAAATGACAGTGGCTACCACACCATTCTTTAGTAATATAATGGTGAAAGTGTGCTCCTAAATGCAACACCAGCTACATGCTACACCCATACCACTTTCCTGCTGAATCGGTGTGGCTCATTTTTAGGTCTCGCCTGACCCAGCGCATACGCTGGCCTGGCGAGACATTTTGAGAGGGCTCCAAAAAGTTCTACCAGGCCAGCCTAGAGCTACAGTGAATAGGCGAGGGTGCGCGCACCGCGCTTTTCCGCGATTACTTTCACTTTAGCGGCCGCTTTGATGTTTGATCGCGATCAGTTTCCCGGCCGCTTGGCATAGCCAATAGGTCCCGCTTTTGGGACCTTATAAGTATTTAGTTATGCAACTGTTGCATGACTAAACACTTATAAGGTCCCAAAGGCGAGACTTATTGGCTATGCCAATGCTTGTTAAGACTTGTTTTTTGTGTGATGCTTGGATTTTTCAGGATCCCTAAGAGTTCAGTGATCTAACATTGATGGCAGCACCACCCGTCTGAAAATAGTTCCTGCAGCACTGCCTATTAGGGCTACATAAGCTCTTATGGCACTGGGAGCTTGCTGGTATCTGTGTCCGTTTCTAACAGCTGCAGGAGTGAGTAGAATCAGAACAAGCATTGGCATAGCCAATAGGTCTCGCCTTTGGGACCTTATAAGTGTTTAGCCATGCAACAGTTGCATAACTAAATACTTATAAGGTCCCAAAAGCGAGACCTATTGGCTATACAAAGCCAAAAGTAAAAGTGATCGGGATCACGATCAAACATCAAAGCGGCCGTGCGGCTGCTAAAGTGAAAGTAATCGCGGTAAAGCAGAGTGCACTATTCGGCCCTTACAGCCTAGTACCAACAAATACAAGAAATTAACCACTACAACACAGTGGTGTAGCTAAGCCTTTTACCGCCTGAGGCGGTCCCAGCGGGGGTGGGGAGGATGCTGGCGATCAATTTTTGCGTTTGCCGCCAACCTTGCTATGTCACTAATACAACACAGTTTAGATTTAAATTGTATACATGTATTTTTTCATCGATGAACATATAGTTAACAGGTATATTTCCTTCTTATTATGAAAATGTGTACAGTATAAAGTAGTAGCTACATAAACGCTGAAGTTGCCAACACGTGTTTTGCTGGCCGTATCCTCTTCTTTAGGACAAAAAAGTAATTGAAGAAGTATCTCTTATTGCAAATAGTTTTATCAGAAAGCGTTCTTTCTCTTTCAAACCTTATCACACATATATAATATATAATAATATCCCAGAATCCTAGAAAGCTTATGATAAACCATGGTCATTCGCAGTCACAAGTTTCACCTTATTCCACATCCAACAAATGAAGTATCCCCTGCTTTGCATGTTAAGGATATTGCAAGTCACCCTGGAGCTCCATACCCTTATAAAGGAACTCGACCTTTGGCTTTGTGTCTCTTTATGGTCATAGAACTATTCTTTTCTGCAACTTGCAATATCCTTATGATGTACAGCAGGAGGGACCTTTACTCATACATTAAACAAAACCTAGGGATAGCAAAGTATGTTTTGATAACCAACGTTGCTGGAACAGAAAAAGCAGATTGTTGACATTTTTCAGGATGCATTGGCTGTGTCTCAGGGCACGTGTCTTGATTGTTACTGAGCAAATGCAGACGCAACCGGTGCAGGTAGCAAACAACAGAATCTGATCAAATTTGTGGAAAAGGTGGTTTACATAATGACATATGCACTAAAAGGGCAGAGTAGAAAAGTGCATAACAGCCATTAAGTTTTGTTAAAACTAGATATTGAAATCAGAATGTGGAACAAATTACGTTAATTTTTACAAATTGATAGGTACAAGTGTGAAACAGTTACGAAAAGATGGTTTAAAGGATCTACATATAGGTTGATTAACGTAGTTTCGCAAGGATCAGCATGTGCCAGACTTCAGGGTAACCACTAAGGGGCTCATTACAATGTCGGGCGAAATCACTTCCGCCCTACAGCAACTTGGTCATGGGACCGATCGACCCCCGGTCGGCAGTCCAGACCGCCCCATTAGGATGCGACCGAACACTGTTCGGTCGCATTCCTGTATTTCACTATGGGAGCATGCATTATGACTGTAAACCGGCCTTAATGCATACTCCCATAGTGAAATGGGACGTGCAGTCCATCCCTGCACCCCGTGACAGGCATCGCAAGGTACAAGGATCAATAGGGGGAACACTATGTGACCCATTGGCCTCCAACCGGAGGCCATGCACCAAGGGGGCCCTGCTGGGGACCCCCGAACACGCTTTCCAACATGGTTTCCATGTCGAACAGACCAGCATGGAAACCATGTTAGAAACTGATCGTAATCTCAAGGGCGGAAAAGGCTGCCCTTTAGATTACAGGCTGGATTCCAACTAGCGAAGGTCGGAGCCTTTACGGGCCATATCGTAATCAGCCCCTTAATATGAAAATGATTCATATTGAAATTAATTTCATTTAAACATATCTTATGTGGATAACTCGAATCACTTGGATAGCTTCTGCCCTTGTGGGCCAAGGTTGGGTAAACCTGGAAAGAATCATCAGCTTTACAAATGTAACAAGTGGCACAGAATAGCACATATCATACACGCTTAGAATGGGAAACCCAACAATGGGTGAGGACAAGGCTTGTCGATGCTTTGTATCAGGGAATGTTGCCAACTACAAAACAACAGGGAAGGTGTGAAGGATGCGACAGCTTTGTGTACATTAATTCTTCTACTAAAAACTGGGCACAATAAAGAGAGAAATGTAGCAGTTCTGGTAGGAGTGCCACAGTGTATTGTTGTAACAGAACATGATGTGTTATCACCGTGATATTGGTAATGGTGCCTCTAAAGAGGACATAGTGGGTGTGATGGCAGAGGTGAAGGATGGTGTGTCAGAGTACAGACCAAGCATTTGGCAGGCACCAGAGTAGGATTTCCCCAGGATTGCCATGGTTACTTGGAAATAACATTCTATTTACCTACATGTAGGCACATGACTTTGTCGCTAGTTGAGGGTGAATGTCATATATTTGTTGATGAGGAGGAAGAACTTTAGGGAATAGAGCTCAATGACTTTTATGTGGCACCCATGATAGAATGGTGAACACTGAGATAAATGGACCCATGTTAGTCAAGACGTCGTTCTCAATTGGAATAAATCCACATTGCAGTGTGTTTCTTCTTTGTGCATGAGTTCAGGGATTGTTCCCTTGTTTATCAAGCTTTGGACCCTTGTTTATCAAGCTTTGAGGTCAAAACCTGAAATGCAGACATTATTGACCTACTCAAGGTGGCACCCACAAGGATAGTGAGATGTGTATGGTTTTGGAATACCTTCCCTCTTTCTGTCTGGTGGCACAAGTGCCTTGCCTGACACTGACTCATGTTCTTCTTCACTTTCGCCGTTGAGTAGGTGTCACCGTCAAGCACCTTTGACTAGCTGCAGAATGGGATCCCCCGTATGGTCTGTGGATTATAGCTGGTGTGGAGCGACCACATGGAGGGCTTGATCAATCCACCACACACAAGGACCAGAAGTCATGTCTGTGTGTGTGTTTTACCATAGCTGGTGCTACCTATGCATATCTTTATGGAGCGGATGGTTCTGTACACCTGGAAACCTGTTTGTCCGCTTTAACTTTACAATCGGGGGCAGGATGAGAATGAGAAATAAAGAGAGAGCAAGGCAGCAAGTGGAAGGGTTTTTATGATGTTGGTAGTTTTGTCTGATCTTAGGACACGTCGTACTGCATTATCTGCTGACTTTGCTTTTTTTTCCACTGCACTCGGTTAGAAATAAACTGGGCAAGATCTTTGAAGCAAATGACACATTCTGTGGTCGAAAGGTACATTTGAAAGAAGTGTGGTTTATGAGGTTACTCATCCGGGCCTCGTGGGTTTTCTTTCATTGATCTGTATATTCATATTGGCTGTGGTAGCTTGCATTCATATTTTTCTTCAGGTATTGTTATAAATGATTGTACTTTCAATTTCTTGCTAGGCGACCATGTTAAATATAATGGGCTCCATTAACAAAGGTATATTTAAGCACATAGGTTTACTCACTTGTTAATTTACTCTTGCACCTAGTTATGCGTTTACACTTTATTTCTGTTCACTATTTCCAAATGTAGATTTACACGTGAGATCAGACTTACATATCTCAAACCTGTGAAATCATGGATTGGAGACATCTAAAATAGAATTTACAAGTGTAAAGATACCGCTAGCAACTTTTACACATAGGCAGACATCACCGCAACCAGGGTGGAGATTTCCCTTTGGTAAAGTATAGGGAAAAATAACAAAGTTTATCAATTCTTACAAAAAAAGCTCAAATATTTAATGTAATATAAAAATAGAAATTAATTTTAAATTATTATTATTATTAGCAAAGAACTATTAAAATAAAATGTTACAACACATGAACCAATCAAATTGAATGTTTATTAAATGAAGCAATACTTAAAATATATGAATTTCTTTGTGACTATTATTAATAAATCAAAATTAAGAAAACCTCGCTGGCATTTAATTATTAAAAATATGAAATGATAAAATATGTAATTGTAATTTCATCTAACTTTCTAACACTAAAACCAAATATATCTATATGCCTAAAGACTTTGCTGTAAAAATGGTAAAAGGTTTTGCCACTCTAGAGAGCGGATGGCACTGTGCTAATCCTACGTTTAAAAGCACTGATAGAGAAACAGATATTTGAGGGGAGCAGATTCAGAATGTTGGTAGTGTTTTAGGGTGCTCCAAATAAAATAGCTATTCTCCGCCTAATCTTGGGAACTAGCCAGAGCTTCCTGCTTCACTTTTTGCATAATTTATGCAGCACTCTATGCCTCAAACAGTATTGTCTTGATGTATACTGGAAGCTCCCTTGTGTCTGGACAAAGCTATACCTCTCTGATAAGCTCTAACTAAAGCGAAACACATGTCAGGGGTTGCTTTTATTCATTCCAGGTTGAGTTGGATGGTAATTTCTAATCCAAAACTGTAATACTGTGCCAGGAGTGCTAAAAGGCTTTTGTCATTTTTCATCTCAGCGTGGATGGTACTTTCTCATCTAATGCCTAAAGACTTTGCTGTAAAAATGGCAAAAGATTCTGACACTCTCTAGTTAGACGTGTATGGCACTGTGCTAATCCTATGCTTTAAACTCTGTGTAGAAACAAACATTTGAGGAGAGCAGATCAGAGTGTGGATGGGGTTGTTTGGTGCTTCGTATAAAGGAGCTGCTGTCCACCTAAAATTGGGAACTACCCAGAGTTCAGAGATTGTTTTTGCATAATATATGCATCACTCTAAGCCTGAAAGGGTATTGTCTTGACTTATACTGAGTGCTCCATTGTGTCTGGACAAAGCTATACCTCTCTGAAAGTGCTTAATTCGTAAAATATTTGTCCCAGAGCTCTCGTCAGATGGTCACTGCAGCTTTTACCAAACATTGCTCCAACCTTGCTGCCAATGATAGCAACAACACAACTACTAACCATCACTCTCCTACAAGTGTGACAATTCATGACTATTTCAGGCCTCCAAAGCTATAAGAATGGATTGAGTGGCAGGTAATAGTCATTTTTAATGTATTTTGAATTAAGAATTACCTGTTGTTGGGGTCACCTCTAAATTAGCCAGAGAGCGCCACCTTGAGACAGATTGTCGCAAATGCCGGTGTTGACAATTAAGTGCCGGGCACCGGAAACCACGGGCTCAAATTAAGCACTGCTCTCAAACTAGAGCGAAACACATGTGTCATAAGTCCCTGCCTCAATTATTTTATTTAGGAGTACAGGATTGAGTTCCAGTACCTGTGAGTGTCTGTATGTAGTACTAGACGTACTCAAAGGCTGAGCAAGAGTAGTACATTTACTACTGTTTTGGGAATTTTTGGACTGGAGTAACTTTAGAAATGTAGTTTGTGAACATTAATGGCCTTACTGTTTTGTGGGTGGTGGTTGTATTTGCATGCTCCTCCCTACACCCCTCCTTGAGGCTCCCTAAACCTTAACCATTTAGATGCAAATATTCCTCACTTTCCATTCGCTCTGTCAGGTCCCTCCCACATTTACTACCAAAACATATAGCTACGAGTGTGATCTGTGGCTTAGCTCTCTTCACAGGAAAGATAGGAGTGGCGGAAGCAGAGGTTTCCGCACGTAGGTCGGTGAGTAATATTTTTAGTACCTGAGTAACACTTCACGTACCTCAAAATGCAGTTTCTGAATCAGGTTCAAGGTCTGCATGAGGCGTTGAAGAGTGACTGGTCGTATGTATGGTCAAATTTAAGTTTCCGGAGCGGGCCATTTTGTGCCCTTTCGTTGCAGTAAAAGGTGATTTCAGAAATTGATTACATTCAGTGCCCACGTGCCTGGCTCGCTCTGTAGATCTGGCCCTGACCAGCAAAAGTCCCTTTGAACTTTAATCAGCACTTTCATCCCAGGGATTGACGTGCAAGAGAAAATGCTTGTTGATTGTAGCAGTGATTGATTGGCCATGGGTGTGATTAGCATGCTGCTGACACGTGAAATGAATGGAAAACAAATAGTTGTTGAACAACCAAGCACACGGGTCTAGCAGCAATGGAAAACAGACGCGTGCTGGTGCGCACTGCAAGGCAACACTCCTCTGGAGGCAGCCATTAATGGGGACTCTTTTCTCGCCCTTGGAGGAAGGGCACATCCATCCCAGAGACAGGCTCTACAGCATCAGCTGTTTTCAGAAAGTGGTACTTACTGCACTCAGAAATTACATTTTGACAGATGGACGGAATGATGGACGGCAGGGTCGGGCTGGCCTGGAGGGCAATCTGGCCGTGCCAGAAGGGCTGGTGTGACAGGCCAGGGTGTAGGCAGCCTTCTGGCAGTTTGTGGGCCTCTTTAAGGTCTGTTTTTTTTTTTACTGTTTTTTTTCTGATACTACCCCAAACATTGCCTGCACCAAGCACAATGCATGCAGTTTCCCATACATTGCAAAACACCGATACAGCGTTTCTCTACAAGTTCAAAACTGCCCTAACTTGCAAATGTTAGGCACTTTTTAGCCACATAATTCGCTAATAGGGCCCTCTTTTATTTTGGTGCCTGGGCCATTCAGTTATTCAGTCACTACTTCATGGATGCATGGATGGATGGCCATATGAACAGATGGGTGAGAGGACTAGCGGACAACCAGACAAAGGAAGAACAGGAGGATGGCCGATGGATGGATGGATGGCTGGATGGATCAACAGCAGGATGGCTGATGGATGGATGGATCAACAAGAGGATGACTGATGGATGGCTGGATGGATCAACAGGAGGATGGCTGATGGATGGATGAATGGATGGACAGACGGACGGACAGACGAACATGAGGATGGCTGATGAATGGATGGACGAAAAGGAGGATTGCAGATGGATGCATGGATAACTCAACAGTTCAAATGGTATGTGGGTGGAAGAACGAATTGACAGAAACTCACAGAAGGACATACCAAACAGTGTCCATTGATAGGCTGGAGATATGAACAGAGAGTTCCTGTAGATAGGTAAGCAACAGACAGGCAAAATCTAAGAGTCGCATAATTTATAATCGCAATGCTCAGCTTGGCAAAAAAATGATAAAAAACACAACATTAGGAACATTTTTTATAGTAAAATAGAAACACAGCTGTATGCATTCTGTCAGCTGCTTCTCACATCAGGTAAAAACAGAAGTCCTTAATCGTGGAATGCATTCAGCCTGGAATGGGCGTACGTGTTTCAAAACCCATTCAGTCAACTTAGTAGGAAGCAAAAGGGAGCCCCAAAGAGAGGAGCATACAGGTGGTTAAAAATAAATGAGTAGGGACACATTGGGAAGTCTGGTAAGTGTGTAATCCGTGTGGCTGCAACCATACATCCTGCAAGGGTGCTCATACATTAAATAATGGCATTATGGCTCACTTGTAATTGGCTGTCCAAAAAAGAAACAGACTGAATTTTGGTTTGGTTGCTTGACAATATGTTTGAGATGCGCATACAAATTTAATTGAAGGTGTTATAAAGTGCTTGCCACAACCCTTTTTCATGCTTCACGTGCTTTATTTTGTGTACCTAATTATTTCATTTTTCATCCAGGTTTTCTGTAGTGTATTAGTGTAAACTATCACTAGTTGTATTAAACTCATTTTGCAAACTTTACAAACCATTTCCAAGCAGAGGGCATCAACTCTCCTTCGTTTTACCTAACATCTCCAGTGGAGCCTCTGATACAAGCCTAAGTGGAATATATTTGGGCATTATGCGTGTGTATGCAATAAAATTCAATTTATCTTTTGGAAGGAGCATTTCCACATTAAATATATTGTCTGGGATCCGAGGGGCAAGAAACTTTGACAAGTACCTGCATTAACTGAAAAGGAATCAATAGATCTAAATGAATTTGAAAAATTGGCATTTAAGAAATTAGAGTTACTTGAAAGGTATCATTTTGGGGCAACGGGATGGTGAAACTGTGTAATTGAATTGAGATAATGAGCTGCCTCTTGCAATTTTGGAGCTTCTCTGGAGGAGTGTAAGAAAACAGGGCTTTTTGCAGATGTCATCCCACTTTTTGCCCCCATTTGGACTGCTAGATGTTTGTATTCAACTCTGACAGTGGACTGCAGCCTGCCAACCAGGCTCCAGTGCCAGTGCTCTCCCCCTAAAAGTGACATATGTAATTGACATCCCCAATTGACAGAGACCATACCCCCCTTGTAAGTCCCTGGTAAGTGGTACTGTGGTACCCAGGGCATGGGTGGTAAAGGGGTACTCAAGGCCTACAGCACTGGTTTTGCTTCCCTGAGCGGACCAGGTAAACCGATGACATCAGGTCTACCATTGCAGCCTGCTTAGTGTTCCCGCTCCATGTCGACTTTGTCCTCACCATGTGTGAAAGGGTCACAGCACTGCTTTTAAGTATATGTCAGTCACCCCTAGAGAAGGTCTGTTGTGCCCAGGAGGCAGTGTGCAATATATTAAGAGTGTAGACATGTAAGTGCAAGCTTACATGTCTCTATAATGGCTTTCATATTAAAGTATACTATAGGTGATAGGTGGTCTGCAGGATAATATGGGACTTGCACCATGGCATACCCGGATTGCTAGCTCCATTATGATGCCACCTAATTATTTTTAATTTGTTTATTGGTTTTTAACATCATACATAGCAGATTGGCATAGTACAGTCATAATAGAGCGATACGTGTTCGCAATAAGGACAAAGGAGAAAATATTTACTGACGGTCTAGTTTGCAATAACTGTTCATACAGTGTACAAGTAACAATTCTCGGTGGTACGTTCTGGGTGCTACCTGTTCAGTAGGTCCGAGTACTTTAATAGACATGCGTAAGAGCCTGGTTGGGCACGTATCCCGGAAGTCTGGAGGTATGCCTAATTATGATACCACCTAAATATGTCGAATTTAGTTTCCAACAACATGAATTCTCTCCCCCGACATGAATCTGGTGTCAAGGGTAGGCCTGGGCGGTGAACTACGCTCCATTCGTGGAGTTTGCAGAGTTTTCCGCACTCTGTGGAGCATGCGGAGTTCTGAAAAACTCCATTCTACAAAGCAGAGTTCTTTCCTTGCTCGCCAACGTTAAGTTGAGAAATCTTGCGGGAGGTGGTCTAGCATTGGACTTTCCAAGCTCGTGCTCGCCAGCGTTAGGTCGTGGATGGTCGCAAAAAAAAATGTCCGTTCACGTTGAGGAAGCTGCAGCTAGAAAATCTACTCAGCACAAAGAAGCAGCGCCCTCGTGCACTGCACATGGTGCCGTTTGCGTGGATTTTCCAGCATGGGACAATCATCCAGGGTTTAAAATCAGTGCAAACTAACTCACTCCGCCGATTGTGGAACTCCATGTAGCATGGCACAGTTTTTGGGTCACTTTGCGGAGTTCCACGTACCGGAACACCATGAACTCCACCCAGGCCTAATCAAGGGAAGGCTGGCATGCACCCAAATGGTTACCTAGTGGTTGCCCACCTGGTTACCCTAGCAGAAATCTGCCTTGGCTGGCAAGCTCGGTTTTCCCGTCCCAGCTGCCGCCAAGACAGGTTTATGACCTCCTGCCAGGCAATGTGAAACACTCCAAGGAATCAGAACAAAGGCTTGGCCAGGAAGGAGGTCACATCCCCTCCCTTCCAAGTGGGCTAGTGAAATGGCACATCAGAGCGGTGAGCCTCAAAGGCTGCACCACCTCTGATATACATCTGGGCTTTCCCCCTGAGGAGGACACAGCCCTCCCTTTGCCCTAGGCACGCTTGGACCCATGCAAGGTGGAAAATTAGATATGTAGGAGGCGTACACCTCCAGGAAGGCTGGCCACACCTCCAGATTGAGCAGCCTGATCTGTACACCTAAAGTTAATTTCTGCCATCTTTAGGAGGGCAGAAATAGTGAGCTCTGAGTAGAAAAGATAACCATCACCGCCGAATATGGTCACCTCAGGGGTGGATTAGCTGCAGGGGCTAGCTGCCCATAGGCTACTCACTCCACCAGCCTTAAATTCCCTAAATCTAGGATTTAAAGGACCCCCTGACACCAGAATCTTAGATGTGAACCATCTGGTTAAAAAACAGGACCAGGAAGAGACCTGTGTCAACAACAGGACTTTTCCCACCAGTACAAAGCACAAGAGGGATAGTGTGTCCCTGAGGCATCAGACTTGGAACTGAGTGAACGACCCTCGTCTTTGGCCAAAACTCGACACTCCTGTGAGATTTCCCTGCACTTAGGATGATTTGTATGGTGTGCAAGAAAAGGGACTTTACAGTGAACATTGTAGCTCTTTGGGCAAGGAGTCAAAGGTTTCTGATGTGCATGAGGAAGACCCCATAGCTCTACTTGTTGGAATAGTAGGGAAATACATCACATCCCAAAGACATAGTTAACATTAATGGTAAGCCTGTGGCGGTTCCTAAGGACTCTGTTGCATGGTTAACCTTGATCTTAGATGACCTCCTTGTCTGAGAACTGCCCTTCTCCCCAGCAGCTCCGCTGTCTGCGCGCACTCCGCCTCCGTTCTCCTGCTGTGCCGTGCACCTCCACCTCTGAGGATCGAGGCTGCCAAAGTCCGATTTTGTGCCCGCTTCGCTCCTACCGCTGGTGTGTTTTTTGCTGTTTTACTCACTTAATTCTTGTCTTAATTGTTGTTTAATCTATTTTTCTTCTGTAGTATTGTAATTGTTTTGCCCCGTGCCCCGTGTATTGTAATTGTTTTTGCGCCGCTGCTTCGCCTGCGGCCCCTGCCGGTTCCCGCTCCCACCTCCCAGCTGCACGTCCCTCCCCACTTCCCCATTTAATGGCGGTCTCTGCGGGGGAGCTCGTGCAAGTACTCTGATCTCCTGGTCTAAGAACTGCCCTTCTCCCCAGCAGCTCCGCTGTCTGCGCGCACTCCGCCTCCATTCTCCTTCTGTGCCGTGCACCTCCACCTCTGAGTTTCGAGGCTGCCCAAGTCCGATTTTGTGCCTGCTTCGCTCCTGCCTCTGGTGTGTTTTTTGCAGTTTTACTCACTTAATTCTTGTTTTAATTGTTGTCTAATCTATTTTCCTGCTGTAGTATTGTAATTGTTTGCCCCGTGTATTGTAATTGTTTTTGCGCTGCTGCTTCCCCTGTGGCCCCTGCCGGTTCCCGCTCCCGCCTCCCAGCTGCACGTCCCGCTCCCTTCCCCATTTAATGGCGGCCTCTGGCACGCCAAAGGCAAGCCCGTCTGCACCTGTCCGTGACCCGACAGCGACTAGCGCTAGGGACCCTGGATCTGCCACCATCCACCACTACGACCCAACCACCCTCCTCGCACTCAACCCCGGAAGAAACAACAACTGCCAGAAGGCCACGCCTAACATGACCTACAGCCAGTTCTCCTGCCACCACTGCCACCAGACCTTCATCACCGTTCCGGCCGCAAACACCGCCAGCGCCAACACCCCCGGCGCCCGAAGATGCATCCTCCTCAATGTACGCTCCATGCACCGACACACCGTGGAGATCTGGAACCTCCTGGACTCGCTCTCACCCGATGTCGCCTTCTTCGCGGAAACCTGGCCCAACGCCTCCTCGGCCCTTGACATCGCCATCGCCATTCTGGATGGGTACAAGATCCAGAGGAAGGACTGTCCCAACCACCCTGGAGGAGGCATCGCCATCGCGCACAAAAGATCCCTCCTCCTCACCACCTCCAGCAAAAACGTCCCCACCACCGAACACCTGCACTTCCAGATCTGGACCAGTCCTAACTACACTCCATGGCACCCTTGCCTACAGACCCCTGACCCCCGAGCACTCTTTGCCGACACCATCACCGACCCCATCGCACCCCACGCCATCGCCGCCACAGACTACATACTCATCGGAGACCTGAACTTCCACCTCGACAACCTAAGAGTCCCCAATTCCGCCACCCTCCATGACAATCTCGCCAACTTCGGACTGGAACAACTCGTCACCACACCGACCCACAAGGCAGGACACACTCTCGACCCCATCTTCCCTGGAGGTAGCAGCATTCACTTCAGCCACACCACGCAGCCCCCATGGACCGACCACCATTGCATACACTTCCTCGTCAACAAACCCAAGGCACCCGAATGTACTCCGCGTCTCCCGCGGAGAAAATGGAGCAGAGTCACCGAAGAACAACTCAACTCCACCCTCAACGGCAACACCCCCTCCGCTGCAACCGACGCTAACCTCGCAGCCACGGGATTCCACACTTGGAATGCCAACTGAACTGCGTACACAGGCTCGCCCCACTACGCAACCCCGACAAGCAACGCCCCAGAAAAGATGCTAGGTTCACCACCGATCTCCAAGAAGACAGACGCACCTGCAGACGCCTGGAGAAAAACTGGAGAAACAGTAAGACACCCGAAAACTGCATCACCTACAAGGACACTATGACGGAATACCATCAACGCATTAGAACCACCAAAAGGACCTTCATCCACAACAGAATCCTCGCCAACTCCGGTAACACCAAGGAACTCTTCAGCGTCATCTGGGAATTCACAAAGCCCCGCAGCGAGCCACGGACATCTCCCCCTCTAAGGACCTCTGCGACAAACTCGGACCCTACTTCCACCTTAAGATAAAAAACCTCTACGACAACTTCAACGACCCCGCGGTCAGCCCCACCGGTGGCAACACCAGCCAGACCACCATCTCCGCCTGGACACCGATCACGACCTAGGAGACCACCGCGACCATGAAAGGCATCCACTCCAGGGCCCCCAATGACCCCTGCCTGCCCCACATTTACCACAGAGCCGCCACCACCATCGTACCCGTATTATAATGAGCCATCAACACCACCTTCGAGACCAGCTCCTTACCCGATGATTGGAAACGTGCAGAACTCAGGCCCCTGCTCAAGAAGCCCTCAGCAGACCTGACAGACCTCAAGAACTATCGGCCCATCAAGAAGACCATCAATGCAGAACTGTCAAGATTCATCGAAGACAACGCCATCCTCGACCCTTCCCAATCTGGATTCCGAAGCAATCACAGCAAGGAGACCGCGCTATTTGCCGCTACCGACGACAACCGCGCCCTCCTCGACCAAGGCCACACCACAGCCCTGATTCTACTCGACCTGTCAGCAGCCTTCGACACCGTCTCCCACCGCACACTAACAGCCAGACTACAAGACGCCATCATACAAGGCACCATCCTCGACTGGATCTGATCATTCTTCACCGGCAGAAGCCAAAGAATCAGCTCGCCACCCTTCCTCTCCGAACGCAGGGAAATCAACTGCGGAGTCCCACAGGGATCATCACTCAGCCCAACCCTTTTCAACATCTACATGGCTCCCCTCGCTGCCATCGTCCGACGGCACAGCCTCAGCATAGTCTCCTACGCCGACAACACCCAGCTCATCCTTCTCCCTCACCATGGACCCCACCACCACCAGACTCAACTTCCAGAAAGGAATACAGGATGTTGCAACCTGGATGAGCAACAGCTGCCTAAAACTAAACTCAGAGAAGACAGAAGTCCTCGTCCTCGGAACCTCTCCATCGGTGTGGAACAACACCTGGTGGCCCACCACCATCGGCAGCCCCCCGACCCCCACAGACCACGGCAAGAACCTCGGCATTGTGCTCGACTCCTCCCTCTCCATGAACCGACAGGTCAACGCCGTCACCTCCAGCTGCTTGAACACCCTCTGCATCCTCTGCAAGACCTCCAAATGGATCCCCCCGAGGCAAGGAAGACAGTCAACCACGCACTCATTACCAGCAGGCTGGACTACGGAAACGCCCTCTACACAGGCATCAACAAGTCCCTACTCCGCAGGCTCCAGACAATACAGAACACTGCCGCCAGACTAGTCCTCGAACACAACAGCCAACACCTACGCAAGCACCACTGGCTCCCCGTCGAAAAGAGTCACCTTCAAGATACTCACCTACCCTTACAAATGCCTACACAACACCAGACCCCAATACCTCAACGACAGAATTACCCTCCACGTGCCAAAAACGCAACCTCCGCTCCACCAACCTCCTCCTTGTCGAAACCCCGCACATCTGCAGAGCCAGAGCAGGGGGAAGATCCTTCTCCTACATCGCGGCCAAGACTTGGAACGAGCTCCCCACCGACATCAGACGTGCCCCCTCCCTGAACACCTTCAGGAAGGGTCTGAAAACCTGGCTCTTCAACTGACATGGAACTGCTGACCCCCCCTACAGCGCATTGAGACCCTCACGGGTGACTAGTGCACTTATAATTCCCCTGATTGATTGATTGATTGAGATCTTTTGTAAAGAATTCCAGAATATGTTCCAGTTATTATATCCTGAAAGTTATGGTGATAAACTCACAGAACTACTAGGATTTCTCAATGTCAGTATTGAATTTTGGGGTTGTTCTTGAAATTGTAAGGTCTTTGTATCGAAGGTGGGTGATAGTGTCCTTAGTTGGCCACATCAATGTGATATGGGAAAACTGTTCAATGCAATGAATGTGAACAAGGGCCTTAATAAGGTGGAGAATTCCTCCATGTTTTATAAAGAATTTCATGAGGTTTTCAGTGATAATTTAGGTTTCCTGAAAATTTGCGCACATAAAATGTACATTAAGGAGGGATCTGTTCCAGTAATCGTCAAAGTTATAGGGATGCTTTTCAGTGTGAGTGAAGAAGTTAATTTACAACTTAAGAAACTGAGTCAGGCAGGTATTATTGTAACTGTAGAGTGTTTAGCACCAGGAGTCATAGCAAACAAGACATCAGGTGACCTGAATCTGTGTATTGACTTAAGGGCATTCAACAAATGTGTTGTTGTGGATCACTTCCATTTACCCAGCATCGCCAAGACGGTAGCTTCATTGGCTAGTTCAAGGTTTTTCAGCACCCAGAAGTTTGTACCAGCTTACCATCAAATCAAGATACTTGAGGACTCCAAGAATTTGACAGCTTTTATAACACCCTTTGGTACATACCATTTTGCAAGGATGCCTTTTGGGTTAGTTCCTGCCTCCTCTGTCTTCCGTTGTGTAATGTATAATTTATTAAGTGGAATGTTAGATACACACTTTCATCAGGATGACATTGCATTCTAATTAGTGGTAAATCAGAAGCCGAGAGTGATGGAAGGGTGAGAGAGTTGTTAGAGGTACTAAGAAGGAATGTTTTTACTCTGAATGGAAAGAAACGTAAGTTTGGGAAAATGTAGATTTAATATTGGGACCCAAAATCATTCTAGCAGAATAAAAACAAAGGAAGACCTGATTAAAGCAATTTCGGACACAGAATCTCCCACACACAATGAACAAGCTGCGGCATTCTTGGCCATGGTAGATTTATAAACCAAGTTAGTTCATCAATAATTCGTCCTCCAAGACGGGAGCTATAAGGAAGCTTTTGAGAAAGGATGCTGCTTTTGTGTTGTTTGAGGAGTGCATCTCTTTGTGATTTAAAACTTGTTTTGATGAATGTACCAGTATTACAAAGTTATGATTTCTGGGAAACACAGTGGGGCATATTTATAATAACTGACGCATCCCTGCATATCAGCAGGGATGCGCCAGTTATTTTGCGCCCCAGCTCCGCCATCATGGATGCGCCGCATTTATAATGCGGCGCACCATGGGGCAAAAACGGCACAGATGCGTCACGCATCTGTGCCGTAAAAGTGGCGCATTGCTGGAGTTGCGTCGCAAGCGCGATGCAGCTCCAGCAAGGCTCTGGGGTGCCCTATCTGCACAATGCTGCGTCAATCCTTACGCCTGCTTCAAGCAGGCGCAGGGTTTTGACGCAGCATGGGCTCAAAAGTGACTGAGTGAAATCTTGTAGATTTCACTCAGCCACTTTTAGGAGGCGTTCCTGCGCCGGAACGCCCCCACCTGCCCTGGAACGCCTACATGTGGCGCAGGGCTTTACAACGTGACGCATCTCCCAGATGCATCACGTTGTAAATACCCCGCACCATGGCGCAGGATTTGCGCCGCTGCTGCGTCACAAAAGTGACGCAACGGCGGCGCAAAAGTGGCGCAAGTGCAACATAAATCTGCCCCAGTGTGTCCCAACAGGTGCTAGCTGGAAAGGCCTTGGTGTAGTGTTGGTGCAGTTGGTCAGGATTATCATGTTAAAATGATAGCTTTTTCCATATTGAAGTTTTAAAGTCTCTAAGGCAACTTACTCAGTGATTGAGCACAAAGCTTTTGCTGTGCAGTGGATCATCAGAAAATGTAAAAAGTTTATTTGGAATTCTGAAATTTGGACAGATCACAAACCCTTGATTGAGGTTTTAAGCAAGAAAGGTTTAGATTTCATGTCCTCATGAATCACCAGTTGAGTAGTGGCACTGCAGGAGTTTTCCTATGATGTGAAGCATATCCCTGTGTTTTGCAATAAGTCAGGAGATTGCCTTTCATGTTTAACTAAGAAAGTAAGCGATGAGACTAGCATTGATGATAACTGTGAGGAAGCGGATTTTGTGATGGTATGCTCTGTTGCCCTGGAATCAGATTTGCATAAAGTATGGATGGAAGCAGTTAGCAGGGATATATCATTGTGTAAGGTCAGTAGAACGGTGGTTGCATGTTGGGGGCATGAGAGAGAATGTGATCCTCAGATGCCCGGGCATTTAATAGTTAAGGATGAGTTGGGCCTTGTAGAAGTCATACTGGTCAGGGGTTGATTTAATTATTGAGAAACTAGTGGATTTGACCCATGAGGGCCATCAGAGTCTAAGCAAAATCAATGTCAGACTCTGCTGCAATTATTGGTGGTCAGATATGGATATCCAGGTGGAAAGGACTGCCAGGGACTGCACTGGTTGTTGTGTGAGCGGCAAAGGAGTTAAAATAAGGAATTCACCAATAACATTCAACAGTATTCCTAGTAGGCCATGGGACAAGTTGCCTCTAGACCTTCTAGGTCCCATTCAAGAAGAAAAACATTTCCTGTTTATGTCTTGGTTGTGACTTAGATTTGTGAACAATATTGAAAGCAAGACAATTGTTGATTTCCTTATAAGATCTTCTGACGGGAGGGATTTCTATGCAGTTTACTTATGGACAACAGCCCTCAGTTAGTTTCACCTGATATGGAAAGATTACAAGTGGTTACAAAAATATCGTGCATAAAAGAAGTGTCCTGTACCAACCGGAAACGAATGGCCTGTTAAAGAGGATTATTGGAAGAATAAAGGAAGCTATTCAGCTTGCCAAAATTGGGGTAAAGTTTGGAGGGAGGAGGTTTTGAGATGGTTGGTGGTGTATAGGCTCATCCATTATGCCACCACAAGGAAAATATCCTTCGAATTACTGGGGAGTAGAAAGGCAAATACTCTTTTGTCTCCAAGGTGGATGATAAGAGGGAAAGAGCAGTGTGTGCAATGGAACACAGAAGAAGTTGGAATCTGTGAGTAGGAGAAGATGACCTGTACGATGTCTTTGTGTGATATACGTAAAGCTGTGTCTGTCCCACAGGAATGTTGGGTGTTGTAACTCACTGTAAAGGTTTTCTCCTCCTATGCGAGTGGTCAACTTATTCAAAAGTGGGGTCAAAACCGAGGAGGGCTGCATCCGGAACATGAATCTTTAGCCATTGTATTACAAATTAAGCTTCAAGATGTGAATCGTGCAGTTTTTTCTGGTTCAACTGGGGTTCTGGAAATGTTAGCTGGTTAATGTGTTGTTTCCTTTAATATATACAGTCAGTCAACAATAGCTTTATTCGGTTAAAAATTTTAAAACCATCAAAGCATACGACGATATTTCATATTGCAAATAGTTACAATTACAGTAATCTGAAAAATCCATTAATCTAATACCAAAATAAACACATTTAACCCCTTCCATGCCCATGACGGAACGGTTCCGTCATGAGCATCGGTTGCGCTGTGCTCATGACGGAACCGTTCCGTCATGGCCCCGCCTGCGCTCGAACCCTTCAGCACCGCGGGGGAATTCCCGCCGCGCTGAAGGGGTTAACAAAGTTTCATAAATAGTAAATAATACAGTATAATTGGCAAACAACACAGTAAAAAGTATGTCAACCCAGTGATTCTACAATTTTTACATCTCCATAAAACCAAATCTTATTCATTAATCCACGTTCTCCAATTATCAGACAAAACTAGTAGTGAGGGAGGTACCCAAAGGACTACACCCGTTTTCTACACCTAATGGCCCCTATGATGTAACTGGCTACCCCGAAACATACCAGTGGAGACCCTAACATTTGCAGGTAAACCAATGCGGGCCTCACTTGCTCAAAATTACAGTTCTTAAGGATGGGGCAGATAAATTTCTTGCGCTGCAAAGTGTAGAATTTACAAAAGAAAACCATGTGCAGCGTATTTTGTTCTGAGGTGCCATCACAAGGACAGAGCCCCAGGGTACCCTCTTTGAAAAAACCCTTCGGGTAAGCTAACAGCCAGGGAAGCATGCCATGCTTAAACCTTATTAACAAAAACAGATGGAATGGTTTGCTTATATATGTCAGGTATGGCTGAATCTCACTGCCTGTACTTAACATGACAAATCTCCTGACTGTCACCTTACCCAATTCCCCTCCTTCCCTCAGCGACATTGCTCTACTCATAAACTGAGTCTTGGTGGCCTTTATTTCTATTTTACTCATCACGCTTGGTTTATAAAATAGGTCGAGGTAACCAAGTGACTCCAAATTAGATTTGATGTATCGCAACCAAGGAATACACATGGCTTTGTCAAGAGACAAGCAATCTTGAATAATAAGTTGGTTTAGGTTCGGAGGTTGCTGAGCACAAACTCTTAGCCAGCCTAATAATGGGGCCACAGAAATTTGATCGGTGAGGTAACCTACCCCCAGATCTTCATGAATATTAAAAATAGGAGCAGATGAGGGGAGTGACAGCAATTTCTGAAAAAAGGCGCTTTCTACTGATTGGATCTCTGTCGAGGCCTTGTAACCCCATACCTCGCTGCCATACAGGGCCATGGGAACACACTTGGCGCTATATATCTTCATGATCGCGGGCAGGGGTTTACAACCCAAACGTTTTGCAAAGCCCAACAGGGCTCCTGTAGCCCTAGCAAGAATATTCTTTTTCTGGGCACGTTGCATGACCCAAGTTCTCCTATCATCAAAGAAGATCCCCAAATATAGGAAGGTCTGCACTTTCGTGAGCTCTTGCCCATTACAGTAGAATTTGAACTTTTTCGCCCCCCCACCCCGATTGACATGGAATGAGATTTTTAAAAATGTATTAATAGGTCTAAAGAAACCATAAAATCGTTAAATCTGTTTAAAAGGGCTTGTAGGCCTCTCGCGGTTCTTGCCAGCAGAACAGTGTCGTCCGCATACAATAATGCGGGGATCAATTTAGTGCCGGCTCTGGGGATATCCTTGGTGGTCGAAATTAAAGCATCACCCAGATTATTAATGTAGAGCGAGAAGAGCAAGGGAGCAAGAATGCACCCTTGTCTTACCCCTCGCTTCACCTGCCAAGCTTCTGACAGACTCCCGTCATCACTGTTGCGGACGACAGCGGTGGTGTCCTCTTGAATGAGTGCCAGAAAGGCAATCAACACCGGGTCCAGCCCCAATACCACTAGGGAGGCCCACAATTTTTGGCGATTTACAAGATCAAAAGCAGTGGACAAATCCATAAACGCTAAATGTAAATCCCCCTGCTTAGCGACCGTGTACTTCCCAATGATAAGATGTAGATTGAGGCATTGACCCACCGTGTCCTTTCCTTGTCGGAACCCGTATTGTAAATCTGAAATAATGGATTTATCCTCCAGCCAATTTGTTAATCTCGCGAGGACTACTTTACCCATTATCTTCATAGCAAGAGTCCAAGAGGGAGATAGGCCGATAATATGCCGGATCCTCTCTTGAACCTTTTTTAAATAAAGGTACTATGACTGCTTTACCCCAAGAACTCGGAGCACCCGCCTTAGAAACAGCATTAAAAACAGAGGTTAAAAGCTTCGCCCAATACCTTGAATCTGCCCTATAGAGGTCCACGGGGACACCATCCGGACCTGGGGCTTTACTTTTTGCCATTGACTCAATTGCCTCCTGGACTTCTTCTTCATTAAAATGAATTTTCGAGGTCAAGCTTATGTCCCCATAATTCACTGGGTTTAGTTGAAGAATGTCAGAATAGAACCCACTAAAATGAGCCACCCATTTATCTGGTGGAATCAGACAGTCTTTGATTGTGTTCTCCGACTCATTAAAAAGATGGCTATTAATTACTTTCCAAAATTGAGTACTATTTTTTAAAACACTTGCTTCTGACAATTCCTCCCAGGCCATGTTCTTTAACTGAATTTTCCTTGCCTTTAATGCTTTTTTGTAGGTCCTTCTTGCCTCCACAATCTTCCTTGTGTCTTTCCCACTCTCTTTTAATGCCGCTAGAAGTACAAAATGCGCACTAGAACATGCTTGATCAAACCAGTTTTTAAATTTCTTAGGCCTTGGTCTCCCATGGTAGGTTAAAGTACCCGCTACTTGTTTAGTTATTCTCTCGAAAGCACCAAGGATTTCAACTGGTTGTGACTCTATTGATAAACATATACTTAGATCCACCATGTTACTATTGTACAGATTCCCGAGGAAATCAGTCGGGGTAATAACGTCCCATCTCAAGCGTCTACCCTGATGAGTAGGAACTAAATTTAGATTAGCAATCACAGGCAGAGGGTTTGACCAAGACACAGCATTTATATTAATTTCCATACTCAGAGGATTATGATCACTTAAGGCATTTTGAGTGACACAAAAAGAACCTAGGAGGTCCTTCAAAAGACAAGAAATAAAAATGTAATCAATAATACTATGATGGCCCTGTCCAGTGAATGTAGGGACAGGAGATAAAGAATCTTGTACGGGAGCAAGTAAATGAAGGGCAGATACAATATGCTCTAGGTACATCCCACCCTTAGAGTGTTCAAAGTGATTTATCTCATGAGGGCAATAGTCATAATTAAAATTTTCAAAACAATTGAGATGACATACATGAATATTAAAATCGCCAAAAAGTAAAAAGGAATAGGGTGTAACATTACTTGCATCAAACTCATCCAAAAATGTAAACAATGCTTTTAGGTGCTCCAATTCATCCGACCTAGTAAATGAGTTTTAAAAATTCACCACAAATAATGACGGGAGAGTGGCACCTTCAAGTTTAACCGCCAGTATGTTTGGAGAACTCGTCACTAATAGTTCTGTGCTATACAATAACTTGAGGCTGAACAGTAACAGGAGACCCCCCCCGAGGTCTCCCCATCGGGGAGGGCACAGCGTTTTTAGTGAAAGACTGATAGCCATCCAAATAATAAGGATCTTTAGCCTCCCACGTCTCTTGCAGGGCAATTATATGATAGGTAGAAAGAAAGGCCTCCCAATTTGTATCACCTCTTTTCGTTCTCAGACCGGCAATATTCCATGACAAAGTCATGATTTTATTTGTTGATAAGGTTACCCCCCCTGCCCCCTCTCTTGTGGCTCAAAATTCACTGGATTTAATAAACGGGTTTGAGAATCACCAACCTCACTATTTATGAGGACCGTGACAGTCGCATTACCAATTGTAACAGGAGGAACTATATCACTCACGTCTACTTGCACCACCTCGGGGGTTCTCTGACTAGTACCTTCACCATAGACTGCTTTTAAGGGTAAAATACTAACACCAAGACCATTAAGGTCCGTATTATATTCCACAGTCAGCACTGTCCCAGGTTCTTCAAGAAAAGCCAGACTAGGATCATTATGGAGGGCCTGGGTGTTAGCCACACTGAGTCAATCATTGACATCTAAGGTGCTGAGGACCTCATATCTGTTGCTAAGGGCCAAAGTCCTACTCGTAGGGACTGGATGAGGGATCTGTCCACTATTTCCAATGGTCCCCAGAGTGTGGGGTGGGTAAAAAAAAAAACAACGGGAGAAAATTAACATAATCCTGATGTAATCTAAACAACCCTGCCTGTTTTAGGATGTTTGCTACTAAATCAGGAGAACTAAAGCTCACTACAACACAGTCACCCCTCAATGACTTATTGGACTTTCCAACCCATGGGACCTTTCTAACCATCTTAAAACTATCAAAAAGACGGCTCCCCAGAACTGTCTTGCCTGCCAAAAAATGGAGGGCTTTATTTTTTAAGGAAGACCAATGCTCTTCCCTCCCATCGCTAGGTTTCGGAACATTTGCCAAAATAATAGTATACGGGCAGGCCTCCGGCGGCAAATGCAGAGATCGTTCCCTAGATGGCTGCACAGGACGCTGGCTTGTTCTCCCTATCATGTCCCTATGCCTCAAATTGGCACCACCGTTAGATCCCAAAGCGGCTGGTAGTGAATTAGTGGGAGCTATAGCAATAGACGACATAGGCTCAACTAGCTCAGAAACTCTATTTGCTACTCCACTTGTAGGGAGCCTCTCAGATGGGTTTAACCTTGGCAGTAAAACTTCCTGGTTCACTATGTGACGTTCGATGAGAGAGAGTCTGTCATCAATTTTATTAAGTCTGTCCATAACTGGCAGTAAAATAGCTCTCAATCGCTCGTCCATAATCTGTAATAAATCAACCATCTTCGCTCCCGTAGTAGTTGTTCCCCCCTGATCGATATTCTCATTTATCCCATGACTCTTGTCAGCCGAGGACAAAGTGGCCGCAGAATTTTCCTCAGAAACCAACCCATAAGCGGAATCTAGGATCCTGGGTTGTTTAACTTGTTGACGTATGCCTTTAGGGCCCTTATTCGCTTTTCTTTTGCCCTTAACTATTTTAGTAGTAGAAGCAAAAGGGAGTGCACGTGACTGCCTAGTACGTGTGGCTGGGGGTGAGAGAAGAGGACTAGGAATATTCACGGAGCCTGGAGAAATAACCGAGCTAGGCTCAGCCACAGACTCCACGGAACAGTGACAACCAGCCTGTAAAATACTTGAACCTAAAATAGGATCACCAGGTCGTGTCACAAAATTAGGCTGGGATAATGGCTCCAACGATAGCCTCCTTTCCACCATTTCAATTTCTCTAGAAACAACAGTTTCAGTCTTTTTCAAAAAAGCATCTAATGTCCCAGTACCCCCCATTACAGAACACTTACTGTTAATTTTAGCCATGACAAGAACAAAAACAATACTCAAAACTTAAAAATTTAACACCTTGCACAACGATGAAAACTCGCAGCATAAACAACACCCCCCAATCACCCGCAACCTAGATTGACGTAGCAGAAAAAAACCAGGGCAAGTGCCGCCTCAATAGCACATACAGATACCGGCGTGGCAATAAGCACCTTCAAGGCGCCACATGTGCTGCTCCACCACTATCTAACTCATATAGTCCTGGACAGGACGAACCGCCCCAGTCAGCAGAAAGTCAGTGGCACCAGACAAAAGGTGTCCTACCTCGGGCAAAAGGGGGGTGGCCCAGCTCAGCCTCTTTTGGCCACAGACGGTCCCGCCCTTGTCCTGGGCTTCTCCCGGCGCATCCCGCACGCGTCCTCGCGGGGCGAGGGACCGGGCTGCCGTTTATGCGCCTCCTGGCGCGTGGTAACCTCACGACCTGGCGCCCTAGCACAGGGAATCCTGGGGCTTGTGGTTTCCGGCTCCGACGAGTGAAGCCCGGCCAGTCCCTTCTTCCCCCTCGCATTGCGGGCTGGCAGGCAGGCAGAGTGGCTTGAGTGCTGCGGCGGCGAAATGGCAAGCAAAAGGGTGCAGCAGGGGAACAGGGGCCTCCGCACCGGGCCGCCGTTTATGCGCCTCCTGGCGCATGGTGACCTCACGACCTGGCGCCCTAGCACAGGGAATCCTGGGGCTTGTGGTTTCCGGCTCCGACGAGCGAAGCCCGGCCAGTCCCTTCTTCCCCCTCGCGTTGCGGGCTGACAGGCAGGCAGAGTGGCGTGAGTGCTGCGGCGGCGAAATGGCAAGCAAAAGGGTGCAGCAGGGGAACAGGGGGCTCCGCACCGGGCTGCCGTTTATGCGCCTCCTGGCGCGTGGTGACCTCACGACCTGGCACCCTAGCACAGGGAATCCTGGGACTTGTGGTTTCCGGCTCCGACGAGCGAAGCCCGGCCAGTCCCTTCTTCCCCCTCGCGTTGCAGGCTGACAGGCAGGCAGAGTGGCGTGAGTGCTGCGGCGGCAAAATGGCAAGCAAAAGGGTGCAGCAGGGGAACATTTATGTGCTGTGAGTATTGGTAGATTATTTGGTGGAAGGTGTTATCAATTATATATATGCCATTTGTAAATGTTTTATTTAGTTGTGGTGGAGAAGTGTGACACTCTGTTATCTTCCTGCAGTGGAACAATGCACGGGTTCTACAACAGGTGCTCTCTCTTGGGAGTTCCAGATTTCTAGGGTAGTTGTGTGGTTTTGCATTCTTGCAGGTATGCAGGCGACGGTGGCTGGGGTACAAAATAAAGGAACTACTGAAGGTGATCTTGTTGCCTCAGTGTTTTTATTCTATGCTCCTACAGAAATTGCAATCACATATCTTCTGCTGCCAGCTTGCTTGGGACCACAACTCATAGTAGATAAAGCACCAGGAGATGTTCAACAAAAGACAAAGAGAACCCAGGTGGTACAGGTGGGTGCTGGTGGCAGAAGGACATTTCAACACATACTTCCAGATGTGAAATGCCAATATCTACTGAAGTAAATGCCTGATGGTAAGAGACCAGTTCTCTCGCTTTGAACTCCCATCTGGAGCAACGTTGAATCAGAGGCAGCCAGAACACAGTCCCTACACAGAATCAGGAGTAAAGTCCAGAATGTATACTGAAGGTATTGAAAAACTAGGTGAATCATACTTGGAACAATCCCCAATAACTGCCTAGTTGCGGTCAGAATCAGACCGGGCTGACACCGGGGACTTCATCCCCCAACCTGTCTTTCACCTGGAGGCACCAACACTGTTGTGCATGACCCCCTACCTAGTGCTTAATAGTGCCTCACTCCTCCCGCTGCGTGGGACAATGTTGCGGTCAGAACAGGACCAGGCTGACACCGGGGTCTTCATCTACCAACCTGCCTTGCACCTGGAGGCACCAACACTGCTGTGCCCCCTCTCCGCCTACCGCTTAGTGGCGACTTATTCCTTCCGCTGCACGGGACATCATTGCAGTCAGAATGGGACCAGGCTGGCACGGGGAACTTCATCCCCCAACCTGTCTTACATCTGGAGGTGCCAATGTTGCTGTGCCCGCTCCCCACCTAGTGCTTATTAGCACCTCTCTCCTTCCGTTGGGCTGGACACGCGCGGGCCATGCCTGGGCAAAGCCCGGTCCAAGGGCGGACCCGTGTGTACCCGTCCACGGCTGGTAAAGGGTTGGCTGGGCTGCCCCTCTTGGCCTTATGTTGGAAGTAAGTGCTCTTTGAGTTTTTCCTGGACTGCACACAGTGGAAAGTACTTTAGATTAAGTCCAGAAGGGCTTGATTTCATTCTCCCGTGCTGTGGCGGTGTAGCAGGACGGGAAAGCGGAAGGGAGACAGTCCTTCCAAGTACCACGCATCAGGCGTTAGACTAACGCATTTCAGTGTGGTACTCCACATTACCGCACTGAAATGCATTGTCACGCTCATGCATGGTATCTCAGATGTCACTGAAGCATTGCCTACAACTGTGTAAGTGTGGCATCTGGCAGCGCGCTGCCCGTTGCGTGCACGCTGCTCCAGCAGACGTGAAGCTCACAGCTGAGATAATGCAGCCCTGCTGATTTCCCTTTGTGAGGAGCCATACTATTTGTGTATTAAAAATAATTAAAACTGTGGGTGTGACGATGATGCGCAACTTGGTTATTGCTCTTTTCTGAGCTCTGCCACTTTGCTTCCACTCATTCGACCCTACATGCACCACAAAGGCTCCTTACTGGCTGGTTGTTTCACCGCAGACCCGCTATCTAACGTCCCAGGGTCTGCCTGGAAGCGATCCAGCGAAGCAGAGGCCACGCAGAGAAACAGAGCATCAGCCCTGCAGCAGAGACGCCACAGGAGAACATACGGATGAAATGCTTCAGAGCAGGGGTCTGTTTTAAAGTGGCAGTGCTGGAGCGAAGGAGTCATCCCTCTTTTTCCTCCTTGCTGGCCGTTACCTGAAAGCCCATCACCTTGTGGCCTATGAGTCAGGAGAGATGAAACCATGTGGTGGGATGCAGCACTGTAAAATTGTCCGCTCGTGAGGAAAGGCGGAAAAAGCACCAGCATGGGCCATGTTGAGGATGAGGTAAAGGGACAGTGACCCGGGCACACCTCAGGGCCTGGTAGATGGACCAGGGGCTGAGTGGAGCGTTACCGGGAAGTGGACTGTATCCCTTACCCCGGGGGTGGGCAGCAGATTGGTGCTCAGGATCCCGTAGATCAGATTGGAAAGGGTGCCTGCTCATTACAAGGGATTTAAGGAGTGGTGATGGGCTCAGTGATTCTTGCCAGGTACTCAAATGGACAACCTTGCAACCGAGCAAAGAGACTTACGATTGACTGGAGAGCAGAGTGCGGACCCTAGTTCCCTCGTCTTCATTGTTTAAATTTGCTTGCGAGAATGTGTCACTCAGTTGTTGAATGTCACTCCAAATACTGAAATGACATTTTTTTCACACATAACCATTCTGAAACCTTGGCAGCTATGGGGAGAGTAACCTAACATGTCAGATAAGAAGCCTAAGAGACAGCATACACTCTTTACATTTCTTAATAACGCGGTTGGGGCACTGTCTGAGGAAATTACTCATGTGGAAGACCAGCTGGCCACTTTTGCCTTGACTCTCTAGGTATCGGATGAGAGAAATAGTGTCCTTTTATTGACTCATCCTGCACAACCACAGCCCTTAGTAGAGGGAGGCACTATGGTTCGAATTGAATCCTGCGTTGAGGGTTCCATCGCTGAGTTTTTTCCCTTTGCTGATGCGGAGGTGATGGTTGACCCTAAAGGTTCGGTGGAATCCAAGACTGACAAACGAGGGTCTTCCACAAGAAGAAAGGTGAAGAAGCGAGTAGCCCAGGGAGCTGTAACGGCAGTAGAGGAGGGTACTTGTGGGGCATCTAAGGATCTCCCACACATAGAGTCTTTGGCCCCTGCCTCTCTGTCCTGTCTAACGAGTCGAGAACATTGGATGGAAATGATGGAAAGTGGGTTGTCCGATGTTATTACGTTGTGTAAGAGTAGATTTGACAAGTTGTGACAGGGGAAGGCTAAGATAATGAACCTACTGAAGAAGCTTGATGATGAACAGAGGCCTCAGGTAGCCCTTACAGGAAACGAACCAGAGCCCTCACGGCCTCCAACTAGCTATAGTTTAATAAGCTCTGTTGAGTTATCAAATGTTGACTCAGGGACATAACTCCCCCTCATGTTGTATGATGGTAGATGCTAAGGGCCAGAATATCCCACAGAACCTATGCTCTAATACAAGGACTTTTTCCTCTCATTCCTCCATCAGGCAGGAGCATACGCAGGATGGCGGAGTATCAAGGCCTTTGGGAAATCCCAATTTTTAGTTAGGCCCCACTAATATTATCACCAATAAGGGTATATCCCAAGCAAAGAGGACCCTAACCTTGCCTCCAGCAGCTTCACCCTATATTTGTGTTTTAAAATTAAGTGCCTGGCTTGGAAACTGGAGTGGGGAAAGCCATAGTGGAATTAGAAACAAAGAAGTTCACTGGCTTTCTGGTCATATGGAGCTCTTACAATCCTTGCTGCTTAACGAGATCATTATGGTCCGAAGGGTGGGTTGGATAGGGCAAGTAGAAAAAAGGGAGTTTGGAGACTGCATTGTGATTCATTTCAGGAACCCCAGGCCGGTGGCACAGATCTTGTCTTAGTCTTAGCCTGCATTAAGTGGAACGGGGACTATAATTCATTCATTGGGATTTTTCTGTCCTCTGAGGAAACTCATTGAAGGCCAGGGAATATTAGAGGGCTCGTTACAGAGGCTAGGGAGGGCCCCCTATCCCCATTTGGTTATTAATCCGGAAGTTCATTTCAGCATCTGGTTTGAAGCCCTATCTCGGATTGAACAGCAGGATTTACTTTTGGCAACCGGGGACAGTGGGGTGGAGACTACTGGAGCTAGAGAGATAACTTTAGGGAGCCGTAGCCAGCTTAGGATCATGAGTTGGAATGTGGCAGGGCTAAGATCTGTCTTTATATAGTGATTGTGAAGTTACTATGCTGAAATCATTCCATAGTATATGTCTACTAGAGGCATGGGATGTCTCAGGGAGAGCTCACCTCAACGGTTAGCAAAGGGAGGGTTGGCAATTTTTGTCACCTTAACCCAGGGCTGTGAGCTGGAGTTGGTCATCTCCAACCCAACTATCATATTGGGCGTTCTTCTAACATTGACAGGGAATGTAAGGGTCCTAGTGATTAATGTTTACAAATCACCCTCCTCAGGAAAAGTCTTAGAGACAGGAGTATCTAAGTTCCTGGTGGGGCTTTTTCCAAGGCGTTCTTTTTCCCTTGGATAGTGTTAGCGGGTGATTTCAACTTACACCCCTGTCTTTGTGGTGATTCAGATAAGGGCAAGGAGCCAGCATGGGAGGATTTAGATCAGGTTCAAATCTTTTATTCACGGCAAGGGGACATGCTTAATATTCTGGTGGCAGAATATTTGTCTTTTTAATTTGCTGATGAAATCTAGTTATTTCTCTTCTGATTTTGTACTGACTTTTAAGGGAAGAGGGTGCAGCTCTGTTATTGACTTTATTTTCAAATCGGCGTGTTACCAGTGCTTCTTACCTTTATCGCAGAATGGAACATTAGTAGCGATCATTATCCGGTAGTGGCACAGTTTAGATGGTATGATCAGGGAGAAAAGTGGTTACTTTATAAGGAGTACCTTAAGTGGTACCTTATAAGGAGCTTCTGGAGTTACAAGACCAAGGCCCTAGACTTAAATGGGGGAAACGTATTCCAGAGCATTTTTCAAATGACCTAAATCGGCCACAGAGAGTTGATTTTGATAACTGTTTATTGACAAATGCCCAGATCAGATCATATTACACTCCTTTTCTAACATTTGTAAATCAGTGCACATGGCACCTCACTCTAATGCCAAAAAGGAGGGGACACCCATGCCCCAAGTGATTTGACAAGAGTTATTTTTCAGCTCATAAGGAACTGATGAAGATCTTACACCAAAAACTGAGGGTGAAGGAGTTAGTGATGGAAGCCAGAAATCGGTTTTATCTGGCTGGCCGGACCCGAAAGGAAGTATTTAACAAGCATTTACAATGCAATGGTCTCGGCAATATTATAGGTAGAGCTATTGGTATTGCTCATTATTTTTTTCTTATTTTTTTATCCCTAAATAAATGGCATTGTCATTTCTATTGGCATTATACCTGTATGTCCAATACATTTTAGTTCACTGATGAATTAGATATCATCATAGAAGCAAGATAGCGCCAAGTGTCCAGTAATGACCAAAGGCTACCTCTGCATTTCCAGAACTGCTGAATGGAAACATACACAATAATCCTGATCAGTTTAACGCTTGTTGTAGCGGAGAGTGCTGGGAGGAGTCAATGATGTGAAACTAGTCAGATACTAGTAATGAAGAAATAAGTGTACAACAGGCCAACACTTACTTTGGTACAATGTTGTGCAGATGAACGGACTCCTATAAATGTTGTATTGTTGATTTAAGAATTGCTGCAAAGCAAATAAACCAAAGCCATTAAGTGGAGAAAGAATGTGAAAAGCCACTTGTATAATGTAATATGATCACAGGCATTCATAATCCCTGCTATTTTCGAATTGACACTGTCGTGTTTGATTATATATGCGTCTAGTTCTCAAGCAAAACGGGGGAGAAATGGGGGGGGGGGGGAGACAATGATATTTTGCAAATGTCTTGTATAATAAACCGACATTCAGGACAAATATAGGCCATTTATGCAATATAGTGCACTCACAGGCATCGCGGTCACTGCCAATTATGTGTTAAAACTGGCAGGATTTAGTATATCGGCGTGTGGTTCATGTTATTTAACTCGTGCCTTGTAACATAAATATACGAAAATATAGACCAAAAATGTAAAGATTACAGCTTGATCACACGAGTTAAACCGAAAAATGTAAATGGAAAAATAAATCGAAATGTGATTAGTGATGATATGGGAGAATAATGCATCAGCAGTAATAGGTAAATCTGTTTGCGAAGCTGGCAGGTTGCCACGTACACCTATTAACAGCTAAAGAGGGTCAAATGGCGCGTACTTACTTTTCAGCCGATTTCGGGACACCGGATGTGGGGTTCCTACTTTTTGTGATTACGTTCGGAAACTGAAACCAGTGTGTGCCGTTGCGTTGTTTTAACCTGCAGCTGATGTGTCACGTGGTAAAGATTATCCTATCATCCGCGTCCTACATGTTTGCATGCACAACGATAAACAATATGCAAGTTTGGTATCTAGTGCTACTATGTAAAGCAATCAGTGGTGACTCCACATTTCTAATTTGAAAAGTGGTATCGCTCCCTTCATAGGAAAGCATACATGTCGATATTTTTCGCCACCTCTTCTTTTGTGCTTGACGCCGTGGGTGCCTTGGGTGAGAGAGTGGGGGAAGGAAGGGGCTGAGCAGCGCCACGTCCCCTTACCGAAGAGAAGGATATTGACCTCAGCAGGAAGAACGGATATTGACTTCAGAAGAGACGCTGTGTCGATAGACCCTCGCCATTTCTCTGCTCACGGCCAGACGACAACAAAAAAATGGCGGATGGAAGCTCCGAAACTTTTTCGGATTCGGGGGCGTGTTCCTGCTGTTCTAAAAGGGCGTGGCTAAAAAGTGGAAAGAACAGCAAGGAACACGCCCCCGAATCTGAAAAAGACGGAGCCTATTTGGAGGGACGGCTCTCTCCTCCAATGGCGGGCCTCCGTTTAGGAAGCCAGCCAATGGAGGAGAGGCAAAAAGAGAGGCGGGCTAAGGAGCCACTCTAGGAAACATTAAATCTCGACTTCCGGTTCTGCCTTCGGCAGACCGGTAGTCCTCGACCTAAAAAGGAGGCATTTGAGGAGTTAGTGAATGCATGTAAGTCTAGGGATAGTTCAGCTTTCTGGACTATATTGAATCAGCCCCTTTTTAATGAGGCAGCTGTACCAGAACAGACCCATACCATTCCCGCACAGGTTTGGGTTAGCCATGGTGAAGCTATCTATTCCACGGTCAATACTTTATCCACTGGACCAATTAAGGTGACCACCCTTGACAGTGGGAGCCTTCCAAAGTTTGATGTCAGAGAAGTCACTGAAGATTTTGTGTCTCTGCCCTCAAACAACGCTCCTGGGCCAGATGGGGATCATGTGACCTTATAAGTCTGTTGTAGATTTATGGGCCCCTCTAGTTACACAGCATCTTTATACGAGAGCGCAAGCTCATCTTCCATCTTCTTGGAAGGAATCTGTCATCATACCGGTTTCTAAAAAAAGGAATTGGGCAGACCCAGCCTGTTATCGGCCCATCTCTTTAGTGAATGCAGAAATGGAGGTTATAGGGACAGTATTATTAAATCGATTGAGGGACTGGGTGGAGAATATGAATGTTATTTCAGATATCCAATATGGTTTCAGATCAGGGAGGGGCACAATCGAGCAAAATCTTAATCTTTATTTATTAACCACCAAGTATATTAAGGTGAGGAAGGAGGCAATACATCTGGCCTTCATGAACCTCAGCACAGCTTTTGATAGAGTTGATAGAGCCACTTTATGAGCTGTGATGAGGGACACTGGGGGTCAAGACAGCTCTCATTAATTTCCTGGTAGATCTGCACGAAGGGCTGGAAGCCTCCATTAGGTATGGGGCCATCGGGGACTGCACTTCACACTTTGGGTTAGGAAGAGGAGCTTGTCAGGGCTGCATTTTAGCCCCTATGTTTTTAATTTTATATATTAATCAGTTGGAACAGTTTTTAGTGGTACGGTGCAAGGATGTCCCTCTGGTGAGTAAAAGGCAGGTACCAGCCTTGCTGTATGCGAATGATACTGTGCTTATAGCGTGTACAGCCAATGGACTGCAACTTGTAATTGATTGTTTTTTTGATTTTATGAACAGTCAATTTGACTAAAACTTATGTGACGGTGTTAGGTCCTAAAAGCGTGAAAACTAGATCCCAGATGATAAGGCTATTTAGGTATTTGGCTAGATGAAAAATTAAGTTGGGACCCTTCATTTAATGTCAGTTTACAGTCTTTTTAACAGAGTGGCTCATTGTACTGATGCTTTTTCGAGAAGATTGGAACACCCGCATGTCAAATCAATATTGGTTATTTATATAGGCAAATGTGTGCCTACTGTGTCTTTTTGGGCAGAGATCTGGGATAATAATCCTGTCCCTCCATCCAGGTTGCAGACAACACATTTTTTAGAAGAATTCTGAGGTTGCCACAGTCTTCCCCTTCAGAAATTGTTCACGAAGAACTGGCAGTAGGTTCTATCTCAGATTATATCCAAACCAGCCCAGTATTATTATGTTTTTCAGTATGGATCAAAAATAATCTGGATTTTAACAGAATGGCTCTGAGAGACTGTCTGGAGTTGGATTATGGCCATCAAATTTCATGAATACAGGATATGAAAGATCTTTTGAGGGAGCTGGGTAGGCCAGAGCTGTTTTCCCACCCAGAGTTAATTACAAAAAGGATGTGAGAAGGGAGAATGAGGCTTATTGGGCCCACATGCTGGAAAACTAGGGCAGTGAGGGCTTTATCTAAAAATTCTTGTAAGCACTATGAGATGGAAAAACTCTCTAGTAAATGTGAACTGTATTTAGCACTAGACATGCTGATATTTCATAGGCGCCTCCTGTCTTATTTTCGCCTAAACTTGTTTCCACAGCTGTTGGTGGGTTGGCATTGACCAAAGGATCCTTCATTTTGTACTTGTGATATGGCTGCTGCATTTGACACATTATATATTGTTTTCATTAGTCCAAGGTTTATGGATCTGCGCCATAAGTATGTCCGGCCCTTTATTGCTGCCACTGGGTTTTAGGCAAGCACAGCTGGCCTTATTATATTTAAAACTTTTAGAGAATTATACAGTTCGTTTTTATATGTCATGCTTTGTGGTTGGAGTTTTTCACTCTTTCCGATGAATGTTTTTAAATGTGTTATGATGATTTTAACAACTTTTTACTGTATGTGCTATTATGATTTATTATGATAAATTTAATAAACTGATTTTGACTGACTGACCGACTTGTTTTTTAATTATTTTAATATGTGGTTGATATGCTAAGAAAACTGGCATAGCTTGAGAATTCAATTGTGCTCAAGATAACAGTAAAATAGTGTAAATTACAGACGTAAACGTAGTTGCACATCTACACACAACACAAAACTTTCAGACAATTTACAGTAAGAAAACGACTGATTTCACCAGTCGAAAAGATCCAAAGTATGAACATGGCATGCATACCGCAGGCAGGCACCTTGACCATCTGTGGCTGTATGAATAATTACAAAACAACAGATTTATTGGATCAGCCTCAGTGCAGATACATCAAAAGAAAGCGGAGCCAAGAACTACGTAGTTTTGATCTTTCCAGATGTTCCTCCTACTCTAAATATGGCCACTGGTGGAAACTAATATAGAAAAATATATTTGTTAGGCACTTTGGGGCATATTTGTCAATCTTTCATGGGCGCAACACAGCAAGCCACCTTGCTGCACTGCCTAAAATGGCAGGAATCTGACGCATTTAACATTATATGCTGCATTCCTGTCCTTTCCGAGTGCTGTCGCACTTTTGGCTGCCCAGCGCCAACTCAGGTAATCTTGTATCATGTTGCAAGGGTGCCTGCGTTATAGGCAGGATTATTTGTGTACAGGAAGGAACACCTTCCTGCACAAAAACAATCCTGAGCAGCATTTTCCTCTTTCTATATGTGCTGCAAGATGAAGCACACGCAGAAAGAGGAACAAATGAGGAGAAATAAAAATATTTCACCGCATACCGCCTCACCTAGGGATGCATCGCATTTTAACGCATTCCCAGGTCTACCACTAATGGTAAATCTAGGAATGCTCCAAAATCCATGGGTGAATGCGTGGGTACAGCTACACTCCACCTATGGAACGCCCTCCCTGAGGCAGTGTAACACAAGGCAGTGATTTACGCTGCCTTGTGTTAGTCCAGATATATCAAACAATGCAGAGCCACGCAAGGTGGCCTTGCGTGGCTTGATAAATCTCACAATTTTTGCGTCACAGTGCAAGGACGAAGCAAAACCTAGTTAAAACTGGCACTTTATGTTGTTCAGAAAGAGGGATGCACTTGTATTTATAAAAAATATCAAAAGTAATCTGATTTAGCTGATCTTGCACAGATATGAAGGGCAAATGTTGTTGGAATACCAGATTTTGCATTGCATTATTTTAATTAAGACGTGTATACATTGAAAGGTATGAATTTTAGCAGAGGACAGTGGGTAGTGTTCAGAGAAATAAAACTGAAACGCCTCTTGTAAACAGATTCTTTAAATCTGTTTGTGAATTTCCCTTGAATATAAATTGCTCTTTAGGTTAATGAGTGTTGGTCTTGCATTGCAATTTATCTTAACCGGGATTTGATGAGTTGTCCTCTAATCTATATGTCATGTGTTGAATGTTAGTTATATATTTAAGCATCTGAATTAAGATAAACCTAGTGAAAGGTACTCCATGTCTACCTAGATATGTTGTGAAAATATGGGCAGATTTATCAACAAGTTGCGCCCCCCTTGCACCCCGCAAGGGGAGCAAGGGCAGCATAGCTACTAAATCATATATATCAAGCCACGCAAGGCCACCTTGCAGGCCCTACATGGCTTCTTAAATTCAGGGTAACGCAATGCAGAGCAAATCATTTTGTTACATTACTCTGCCCCAGGGAGGGGTTCCATCGGTGGAGCGTGGGTGTTCCTACACCTCAACTCATGGATTTTGGTGCAATTTCAAATTTACCATTATTGGTAGATCTGGCAATTTGTCAAAATGCTAGGCCTCCCCTTTTGAGGCGTAACATGGAGAAATATTTTTCTTTCTCCCTGTTTTTTTCCTCTTTCTATGTGTTCTTCATTCTGCAGCAAACATAGAAAGAGGAAAATGAGTCAGAGAATTGTTTTTTTTGTGTGTGCAGGATGATGCCCCTTCCTGCACAAAAACAATGCTGTCTGCAATGCAGGCATCCCTGCACACAGACGCAAAGTTGTTAGCATTGTTTCTAGGCAGCAGATTGTGCGCCAGCACAAGTAAAAGACAGGAATGCGCCATATGATGTTAAATATGGCACGTTCCTGCCTGGTCTCCTGTTCTCCTCGTAAGAGTGGTCTCAGTCAGTCATTCTGAGAATGGCCTCCTGTTCTCCTCGTAATAGTGGTCTCAAGCACTCATACTGAGGATGGTCTCCTGTTCTCCTCGTAAGAGTGTTCTCAAGCAGTAATACTGAGGATGGTCTCCTGATGTCCTAGTAAGAGTGGTCTTAAACAGTCATAATTGTGATGGTCTCCTGCTCTACTTGTGGGAGTGGTCACAAGCAGCCATACTGAGGATAGACTTCCGCTGTCCTCATAAGAGTGGTCACCAGCAGCCATACTGAGGATGGTTCCTGTTCTCCTCGTCAGAGTGTTCTCATGCAGTCATACTGAGAATGGTCTGCGGTTCTGCTCGTAAGAGTGGTCTCAAGCAGGCATACAGAGGATGGTTTCCTGTTCTCCACGTAAGAGAGGCTTCAAGCAGTCATAATATGGATAGTCTCTTGTTGTCCTCCTAAGAGTGGTTTCAAGATGTCATACTGAGGATGTTCTCCAGTTCTCCTTGTAAAAGTGTTCTCAAGCAGTCATACTGAGGATGTTCTTCTGATGTCCTCAAAAGAGTATTCTCCAGCAGCCATACTGAGGATGGTGTCCTGTTCTGCTCGTCAGAGTGGTCTCCAGCAGTCATACTGAGGATGGCTAACTATTCTCCTCGTAAAAGTGGTCTCAAGTAGTTATACAGAGGATGGTCTCATGATCTTCTGGTAGGAGTGGTTTCAAGAATTAATTTAGAGGATGGTCTCCTGTTCTCCTCGTATGAGTGGTCTCAAGCATTCAAACTGAGGATGGTATATTCTCCTCGTAAAGCGGTCTTAAGCAGTCATAATGTAAATGGCCTGTGCTGTCCTAGTAAGGGTTGTCTTAAGCCATCATACTGAGGATAGTCTCCTGTCCTCTTCGTAAGGGTGATCTCAAGCAGTCATACTGAGGATGGTGTCCTGTTCTGCTCATCAGAGTGGTCTCCAGCAGTCATACTGAGGATGGTGTCCTGTTCTGCTCATCAGAGTGGTCTCCAGCAGTCATACTGAGGATGGCCTACTATTCTCCTCGTAAAAGTGGTCTCAAGCAGTCATACTTAGGACGGTCTCATGATCTTCTGGTAGGAGTGGTTTCAAGCAGTAATTTAGAGGATGGTCTCCTGTGCTCCTCGTATGAGTGGTCTCAAACATTCATACAGTAGTTGGTTTCCAGTTTTCCTCGTAAGCGTGGTCTCAAGCGGTCATATAAAGGATGATCTCCTGTTCTTCTCATAAGAGTGGTCTCAAACAGTCATACAGAGGTTGGTTTCCTTTTCTCCTCGATAGAGTGGTCTCAAGCAGTCATACAGGTGAGGTCTCCTATCTCGTTAGAGTGGTCTGAAGCAGTCATACAGAGGATGGTCTCCTACTGTCCTAGTAAAAGTGATCTCAAGCACTCATACTGAGGGTAGTCTCTTGTTCACCTCATAAGAGTGGTATAATCCAGTCATACAGAGGATGGTCTCTTGTTCTCCTCGTGAGAGTGGTCCTAAGCTATCATATAGAGGATGGTCTCCTGTAAGAGTGGTCTCAAGCAGTCATACAAATGATGGTCTCCTGTTCTTCTCATAAGAGTGGTCTCAAGCAGTCATACTGAGGATGGTCTCCTACTGACCTAGCAAGAGTGGTCTCATCTAGTCAAAGTGATTCTACTTGTAAGAGTGGTCTCAAGCAGTTACACTGAGGGTGGTCTCCTGTTCTGCTCGTGAAAGTGATATCAAGCAGTCATACTGTGGATGTCATCCTGCTATCCTCGTAAGAGTGGTCTCAAGCAGTTGTACTGAGGAAGGTCTCCTGTTCTCCTCCTTAGAGTAGTCTCATGCAGTCATACTGAGTATGATCTTCTCTTTTATTCGCCTAATAAGAGTGGTCTCAAGCAGTCATACAGAGGATAGTCTCTTACTGGCCTAGTAAGAGTGATCTCCAGCAGTCATACTGAGAATGGTCTCCTGTTCTCCTCCTAAGAGTGGTCTCCAGCAGTCATACTGAGGAAGGTCTCCTGTTCTCCTCCTAAGAGTGGTCTCAAGCAGTCATACAGAGAATAGTCTCCTATTGTCCTCATAAGCATGGTCTCAAGCAGTCATACAGAGGATAGTCTCTTACTGTCCTAGTAAGAGTGATCTCAAGCACTCATACTGAGGGTAGTCTCTTGTTCACCTCATAAGAGTGGTATAATGCAGTCATACAGAGGATGGTCTATTGTTCTCCTTGTGAGAGTGGTCCCAAGCTATCATATAGAGGATGGTCTCCTGTAAGAGTGGTCTCACGCAGTCATACAGAGGATAGACTCTTACTGTCCTCTGTCCTAGTAAGAGTGATCTCCAGCAGTCATACTGAGAATGGTCTCCTGTTCTCCTCCTAAGAGTGGTCTCCAGCAGTCATACTGAGGAAGGTCTCCTGTTCTCCTCCTAAGAGTGGTCTCCAGCAGTCATACTGAGGAAGGTCTCCTGTTCTCCTCCTAAGAGTGGTCACAAGCAGTCATACTAAGGATGGTCTTCTGTTATCTTCTCGCCGTAAGACTGCTCTCAAGCAGTCATACAGAGAATAGTCTCCTATTGTCCTCATAAGAATGGTCTCAAGCAGTCATACCGAGGATAGTCTCTTACTGTCCTAGTAAGAGTCATCTCCAGCAGTCATACTGAGAATGGTCGGCTATTCTCCTCATAAGAGTGGTCTCAAGCAGTCATACTGAGGATGGTCTCATACTATCCTAGAAAGAGTGGCCTCAAGCAGTCATACTTAGGAAGGTATCCTGTTCTCCTCAAAAGGGTGGTCTCAAGCAGACATAGAGAGGATGGTCTCCTGTTGTCCTCGTGAAAGTGGTCTCAAGCAGTCATTTGGAGGATGGTCTCCTATTCATCTTGTAAGAGTGGTCTCAAAAAGTCAAACAAAGGATAGCATTCTGTGTTTCTGGTAAGAGTGGTCTCAAATAGTCATAAAGAGAATAGTCTCCTACTATCCTAGTAAAAGTGGTCTCAAGCTCTTATGCTGAGGGGGATCTCCTGTTGTCCTCATAAGAGTGGTCTCAAGCAGTCATACTGAGTAGGGTCCCCTACTGACCTAGTAAGAGTGGTCTCATCTAGACATACTGATTCTCCTCAAGCAGTCACACTGAGGATGGTCTCCTTCTGTTCTAGTGAGAGTGGTCACAAGCAGCCACACTGAGTATGGTCTCCTTCTGTTCTAGTAAGAGTGGTCTCAAGCAGTCACACTGAGGATGGTCTCCTTCTGTTCTAGTAAGAGTGGTCTCAAGCAGTCACACTGAGGATGGTCTCCTTCTGTCCTCGTAAGAGTGGTCTCAAGCAGTCACACTTAGGATGGTCTCCTTCTGTCCTAGTAAGAGTGGTCTCAAGCAGTCATACTAAGGATGGTCTTCTGTTATCTTCTCGTCCTAAGACTGGTCTCAAGCAGTCGTACAGACAATAGTCTCCTACTGTCCTAGTAAGAGTGGTCTCCAGCAGTCATACTGAGGATGGTTTCCTGTTCTCTTCACAAGAGTGGTCTCAAGCAGTCACACTGAGGATGGTCTCTTTCTGTCCTCGTAAGAGTGGTCTCAAGCAGTCACACTGAGGATGGTCTCCTTCTGTCCTCGTAAGAGTGGTCTCAAGCAGTCACACTGAGGATGGTCTCCTTCTGTCCTAGTAAGAGTGGTCTCAAGCAGTCATACTAAGGATGGTCTTCTGTTATCTTCTCGTCCTAAAACTGGTCTCAAGCAGTCGTACAGACAATAGTCTCCTACTGTCCTAGTAAGAGTGGTCTCCAGCAGTCATACTGAGGATGGTTTCCTGTTCTCTTCACAAGAGTGGTCTCAAGCAGTCACACTGAGGATGGTCTCCTTCTGTCCTCGTAAGAGTGGTCTCAAGCAGCCACACTGAGGATGGTCTCCTTCTGTTCTAGTAAGAGTGGTCTCAAGCAGTCACACTGAGGATGGTCTCCTTCTGTTCTAGTAAGAGTGGTCTCAAGCAGTCACACTGAGGATGGTCTCCTTCTGTCCTCGTAAGAGTGGTCTCAAGCAGTCACACTTAGGATGGTCTCCTTCTGTCCTAGTAAGAGTGGTCTCAAGCAGTCATACTAAGGATGGTCTTCTGTTATCTTCTCGTCCTAAGACTGGTCTCAAGCAATCGTACAGACAATAGTCTCCTACTGTCCTAGTAAGAGTGGTCTCCAGCAGTCATACTGAGGATGGTTTCCTGTTCTCTTTACAAGAGTGGTTTCAAGCAGTCACACTGAGGATGGTCTCCTTTTGTCCTCGTAAGAGTGGTCTCAAGCAGTCACACTGAGGATGGTCTCCTTCTGTCCTCGTAAGAGTGGTCTCAAGCAGTCACACTGAGGATGGTCTCCTTCTGTCCTAGTAAGAGTGGTCTCAAGCAGTCATACTAAGGATGGTCTTTTGTTATCTTTTCGTCCTAAGACTGGTCTCAAGCAGTCGTACGGACAATAGTCTCCTAC
Source organism: Triturus cristatus (assembly GCF_964204655.1). NCBI lineage: Eukaryota > Metazoa > Chordata > Amphibia > Caudata > Salamandridae > Triturus > Triturus cristatus. Next base: position 1,051,371,266 of record NC_140593.1, read on the forward strand.
TGTCCTAGTAAGAGTGGTCTCCAGCAGTCATACTGAGGATGGTTTCCTGTTCTCCTCACAAGAGTGCTCTCAAGCAGTCACACTGAGGATGCTCGCCTACTGTCCTAGTGAAAGTGGTCTCATCTGGTCATACTTATTTCTTCTGCTTTAAGTGAGAGGGCTCTCAGCTAGTCAAATTAGAGATGGTCTCTTGTGCTCCTATTTAAAAGTGGTCTCCTCTAGCCACATTACAGACTTATTCACTCATATGACAATATTTTGCCTCTTTGAAGTCACTTTAGCCATAAATGGACTGGAGGTCAATGTGGCTGTGTGAGAAGGCCTGACTCTGATTCTCCACTGGCAGACCGACGAGCAGCTCAGCTGAGGCCCTCCCCAAAGCTGTAGGGTGTGCCAGCAGGCAGCCATTAACGGGTCTGGTGAAAAGGCTAGAGTAAAGAGTTTGCTCACAGTAAAGTCGTGGGCTTGCATGCACTCGAATGTTTGTGAGTGTATCATTTAGTGATCGGATTGTTGCCAAATCCTAGGGTTGAAGAGATACACACATCCACCGGTTTCAGAGGTCTCAGCTAGGGTAAAATGAACGAATCAGGACATGTCCGTGTATGTGGTACCCTGCAAGAGGGCACGATGAGGGAGCCTTACTGGATGCTGATGTTAAGCACTTGGAGCTTGGCAGTGCCACAGACGCATGGCAGTGCCACTGCCACAAATAGCTGCGATACACAGGAATCTTAAGTGGAGGATGTTGGTGGGTAGTTTCAGCTTCCAAGTTTTGCTTTTAGACTGTTTCCATGGTAACCGAGCGCACGTAAAGTTTGTCGAAAGTGGGCATCCCGTTTCACCTCTAGTTCTGCGGTTCTTGTCTGACCTCTGTCGCCGGAAGCAGTCATTATCGAAAGCTGCTCTGTAGAAACCCCGGCCTCTCGAGCTGGCATCCTTAATTCATTTCCCAGCGGACAAATAGATGCTCCCCTCATTAAACCTGTCTTCACAATTAGCATCCCGGCACGCTCAGCAGAAAAGCCAGGGATTCTGTGGGAGAGGGAGATGGTAATCGACCCATTCACCCCTGAAATGTTCCTTCCAGAGAGGGTCTGAGATACGGTGTGTAGGAACTATGAAAGACAGCACTGCAGCTGAACGGGAGAACTGCGCCAAGGGCAGGACCAGACGCCGATAATTCTGCAGGCACCTGAAAGATGCAGCCCTCGAAAGTCCAGGGAGGACAGTATAATATGGGCCCGACTCTGCACTGTGGCCGCAGTCAAAAAGTCTGGCCAAGCATCGCTCACAGAACCCATTCTGCAATGCAGGAAGATAACTGGACATTTGTTTTATTTTTGCATGTTAGGAAGAGACCAGTGTCAGTAATTCGAGTGATAAGCTCCATGGTTTTACTATGGAAGGATATTTCTACCTCTCTTTTTCAAATGTTCAGTTCTAAATGGAAATTTCTGCAGGTTGAGGCGACGAAAGCACTACCAAATATATTCTTCAAATGCAATTTTTTCATGTAAACTGCACTCTGTTTTAGGTTTGCCTGCACCCTGATTTACCTTTAAGAATTATTTTTTTGGGGGAGGGGGTGTCGTTTTCCTAAAATGAGTATGTCTGAAGACCAGGTCTCAGATACCTGTGAAGCTGTCAGTGCAGTGTTTCTGCTTGCCTCAAGGGGGTGCCGCACTAAACCATTTCAGTGGTTTTCAGTAAACTGGCCGATTTAAGCAGCTATGCAGGTCCCTTGTTGGTATTTCTAATGTTCATAGTCCACCTAGCTGGTTACTCTACTTGGTTGTCCATTTTGAGTTATTTTGTTTAAATTCTATGGTCCTGAACAAGCATAGGTTAAAGGGAGAAGTGGTGAAGGGATCTCCTACTTTGTTAATTTCGTCCCAAATCTGGTTGTCGTCGTGAAATGCCAGGAAATGGCCATATTATGTTGTTAGTCTGGACTAGCAGTGTTGGACTAAATTAAAGTCCTCCATTAGCCAAAGGTATATGGCAGATCTCTTCAGTTATTCTGCACCTATTCAGTTGGTGATACATTGTTTATTGGTGTATACTGATATAGTGGAGTGGAGTAGATTGAGGTAGATCAGAGTGGGTTAGATTGAATTTTCATAGATAGGAGTAGGGTAGATTGGGGTAGAGTGGAGTGGAATATATTGTGGTAGATTGGAGCGGAGTGGGCATATTGTGGAAGAGTGGACATGGGTGGATTGGGGTAGATTTGACTGGAGTGTTGTAGATTGGGTGGATTATAGTAGGGTAGAATGGAATGGAGTGGGGTAAATTGGGGTACTTTGGAGTAGGGTACATTAGAATGAAGGGACTGGGGTAGATTGTAGTGGGGTGGGGTAGACTGGGATAGGGTGGGATACATTGGAGTGGGGTGGATTGGGGGAGATTGGGGTAGTTTGGATTGGAGAGGAGAGGATTGGGAGAGATTGCGGTGGGGTGGATTGGAGTGGTGGAATGAGGTAGATTGGGGTAGAGCGGGGCAGACTGGAGTGGAGTGGGGCAGATGGATTGGGGCGGAGTGGAGTGTGGAAGATTGGAGTAGGGTAGATTGGAGTGTGATAGATTGATTGAGGTGAAGTTGGTAGATTGAGGTGGAGTGGGGTAGATTGAAGTGGAGTATATTGGGAAAATTTGGAGTAGGGTAGATTGGAGTGGGAGGATTGGATAGAGTAGATTGGAGTATGGTAGTTTGGGATAGAGTGGGGTATGGTAGATCGGGTGTAGTGGGTTAGATTAGACTGGAAAGGGGTGGATTTGAGTGGCATGTGGTAGAATGGAGTGAAGCGGAGTAAGGTAGATTTGGTAGAGTAGGATGGAGTGTAGTAGATTGGGTTGATTGGAGGGGTAGAGGTAAGTGGGTTGGATTGGAGTGGGGGCATTGGATGGAGTAGATTGGAGTAGGGTAGTTTAGGATGGAGTGGGGTAGGGTAGATTGGGGGAGTAGGTTAGATTAGACTGAGTGGGGTAGATTTGACTGGCATGTGGTAGTATGAAGTGAAGTGGAGTAGGGTAGATTGGGTAGGGTAAAATGAGGTATGGTAGATTGGAGTAGAGTGGGGTAAATTGGGTGGACTGGAGTGGGTAGATTGGGGTAGAGTGGAGTGGTGTAGAATGGAGTGGTGTGGAGTAGAGTGAGGTTGGATAGATTGGGGTGGAGTCGAGATTGGAATGGAGGGAGATTAAATGGGGAAGAGTAGAGTGGAGTAGGGTAAATTGGGAGGATTAGAGTAGGGTAGTTTGGAATGGATTGGAGTGGGGTAGATTATGGTGCAGTGGATTGGGGTGGGGTGGTTTGAAGTGGGATGGGGTGGAGTGGAGTGAGGTGGATTTGGCTGCGGTAGATTGGAGTAGATTGTGGCAGATTTGAGTTGGGTAGATTGTGTTAGATTGGAGCAGGGTAGATTGTGATAGTTTGGAGCGGGTAGATTGTGATAGATTGGAGTGGGGTAGATTGTGGTAGATTGGAGTGGGGTGGATTGTGGTGGATTGGGGTAGATCGTGGTGGATTGAGGTGGAGTGGGGTAGATTGTGGGGGACTGGGGTAGAGTGGAGTGGGGTTCAGAGTGGAGCACTGGAGTGGAGTGGGGTAGATATGGTGGACTGGAGTGTGGTAGATTGGAGGATCGGAGTTGATTGTGGAAGACGAGCCAGGGAATGTGAGTTACAAACCACAAAGCTGATGGTAAGCAACGGGCAGAATGCATTCCTAGGTCAACTTTCTGAAAGAGTCCAAGCTGTCTTTAGCAAAGGCTTCGACCTAATAAAACTTCAGAGAGCAATGTTAAAATACATTTATTTATTTAAACATTTGAAAAATATATATGTGTGTTTCTTCAATATTGACAATTTTATATTACATTTACAAATAAATGTTATTTTATGTAAATAAAATATTTTTTTCAATTTAAAAATAAGAAAATTATTTAGATAAATTAAATTGATGTAAATGAATTGTGCACATACCTTTTAGTTACTTTGAATATAAAATAAATAAATCTAAACACTTTACTTCAGGTGGGTGTTATTTTTTAATTAATTTATTATGCTTAAAATAATTGCATTTTTATTGTTAAATTGAGTTAATAGTGTAGTAGCATTTTAAAGTATTCTACACTTAAGATACATATATCAAATTAATTTAAATTAACATTTAATTAATTTACACATTTAAAAAATATATGTTTTTAAAAATGTCATTAACTTTTTCAAATCTCACTATACTTTTCCATAGGGAGATCTCTGGTCTGATTGCGGTGGTCTCCACCAAGTGTGCAGAACGTCAAATTCAGTCATAAAATCACTGCTAATAGTAATTTTACAGTTGCATATGATGTTTCTACTGACTCTCCCTCATATTTCAGAGAACGGGGACATGTGTTTTGAGTAACTTTACACTAGTAAATGATAATTACCCAAAAGTAGTAAAGTTATTCAAAAGTGTAAGAATACACCTACATGTGCATATTTACTCACTTGTCTGTTTACCTTTGTTAATAATTAACTTTGTCTGGAAGAGTCTGTGACTCTAAGTAAGGGGACTAAGCCCTAAAGGGTGTATACAGCTGCATTAGGGTTACTCAAGCTGCAGCAGGCAGATTCTACCCTTGAACTCCTGATTATGTTTTTTGCATTGGCAGCCAAAACGAAATTGGATGCAGAGGAATTTGCTAATACCCACACCTACTGGAGTCCTGAGAACAGTATGTTGGTGATCGTGTCGGGCCAGTACGGTAGGGCCACCACACTCATGTGGTTAAGACAGGACATAGAGGGAATTCACCCAAGATCCAGCGTAAGGGATGATCTGAGACATACCATTTAGCTAGGTACAGAGACACAGTTTGACACACAGCGGTCATAGTACTGCCCAGTCCATTCAGTGGACTTGAGAGGGACACATCACTAGACCCACATTAGCGTACTTGCCCACCATTGCCTCACTTTCTTGTTGGCCAACTCCCTAGGGAACAGGTGATAACCTTCTAGTTTCTGATAGGCAAGGTGAGGAACCTCGCGTTTGAACCTAGGAGGGTCATTAAGTGCTCAAGTACTAAGGAAAGGAAGAGTATCGCGAGGGCCTCCCTACATAGAGTTGGGGAGCCTTTAGGGCCCTTTGGATCTGATGCAGTGATGCACGTCAGATTGTTGCATCAATGATATATGTTTGTGTCACCCTGGTTTGTTGATTGTTGTGGTAGGTCCTCTTCATGTAAAAATGATGATATCCCTTTAACCACCAAGACGGTCTGTATCATGAAATGTACTCAAAATACATATCCATGCATGGTACTTGGTCAATGATGTCAGAGTCCATTTGGGAATGAAAAATGACATCCTGGACCTCTCAAACATGTTCATAAGCTATGACCTGGCTAACAGATTCCATACACACACACACAAAACAGACAAAAACTCTGTTGCGACAAAGCCACAATCACTGTGATGTTTATTAGTGTTATTGACATGTACTGTGTCCTACCCTCATAATTTTTTCTTCTTGCTCCTTGTAATAGAATAGTCATGACCTTCAATCCCACGATTTCTGACTTGAAAAGTGCACTGACACCTTCCGTGATAAGAGTTGCCCTCTATAAATTAATAGATAAAGATATAAACCAACAAATAAATATAAAAAGGAATTAATATCATGTGATATAGCACTTGCATCATCTGAAAGTGTTGCGAGTTGGGGAAATGGGCTGTACTTTTATTAATGAATGCATCTGCTAAGTGCTGTTAGCCAGAGGTTGCTTCCAAGAGGGCGAAGTGGAGAATCACCCACCTCATCAGATGTGGTGCCAACGCGTGGCAGTGAAACAGAGTGCCCCTGGGGTCTGTGGTTGGGGCACCCAGTTTGAGGCGCTGCTTGCTTAGGTGATACTCACATCCACGCCAGGAGCCTGTGGAATGGTTGACCTCTGAAGCCCATGACACCAAAAATGATGTTATTTCAGTGAGCGCCACATTCTTCATTCCAGCCGATCCACACCACACCTTACCTGCAGCTTCACTGAGCTCGGACCAGGGATCTGGCATTGTCTGCAAACAGTTGACCATGGTAGACACCAGGCACAGCTCTTTCACAGAGCATGGTTTGTGGACGCTGCAAACTGTAGGTCTCATGATGCTGCGATGTCTCAGGAGATCCCAGAAGAGCTGGTACAGGAGAAGGTACCATCTGTGAGGAAAATGACTTCTTTTAACTTTTAAAAAGATGGAAGGTAGACCAGCATGCTCAACCTAGTATCTTTCACATGTATGTTGATAACTGACTGCATACACAGGGAGACTTGTATGATGCATGGCTGGGACCTTGGAATGTGATAACATGTCTTGAAGGAAGAAAGCAAGCAATGGTGTATGTGTTCATTTGAAAGGGCGAGCAAAATAGCGATGGATTAAATCCAGATCTGTGACTGGGGGTGAGTGAAAAGTTTCAACACTCCGTCCATCATTGTATTTTGTGATGTTGCTATGTGCTCCCTAAGTGGCTAAGGATATGCCCAGACGTGGCTTCCTTGCTCACTGCGCCACTGGATTCCAGCAAGCCTGGCTGATGAGGGATGATACCCTGAAACCGGTCCTAGGATGCTTGTTTCCGGTCCGGTTTGAGGACCTGGCCTCGCAGTTCGGGCTGGACTGTTCCCATGGGGAGCAGGGTGAAGACTGATTTGCATGTGGCTAGGTCCAAACTGCAGTGATATGATGTGGAAAGTAATGGTGGATCTGTGACTGGGGGTGAGTGCTGAAAAGTTTGAACACTCCGTCCATCATTTTATTTTGAGATGTTGCTGTTCATTTGAAAGGAGGCCAATTGCCCTCTCAAATGACATCACTTGATTGGTCCAGAGGTGTGGGCACTTGAAGGACAGGAGCGAAGGGAGCACATGAGGCCAGGGGGCGGAATCACAGAGGGCAAGGACAGGAGAAAAACAAGGAAAAGCAACCGGATGAAGGAAAACCGCAGCTACAATGTGCACTAAGAACGAGACTCCATTGATGGAAAGCACTTATCGGAGGTCAGAAAGCAGGCCGGAAACAAGGGGCTGCGGGCCATCATTGCCCAAGGACTGAGGACGCAACAGAAATGTGGGGTGAATGGTATGAACGCAGGCAGACCTCTGAAAGAATCCCTCAAGAGCAAGTGCCCCAGAAACATTAGTGATGATCCAGTGACAGGAGTCAAGGTCAGATAGGAGGCTGACTCCTCTAGTAAAGAAGTTGCTCTAACACTCTTCTTTCTTCTTTCCTCATCTAGCCATATCCTCCTCTTTTGTGCTTATTTGTTCACTCATCTCTCTTTTATTTCTATCTTTCTGTGTATCTATCCTTCAATCAATCTATCACTTTAGTTCTCCATCTCTGTTTCTCCTGGTGTGGTACTAGGATATGGATCTCAGAATGTCGTCTCACATAAAGGTAGTTTTGCAAGCAATATTTAGAAAGTTATATGTGTGTCAGACTATACTTCTGTATTTGATCATTCATCCACCCATCCATCCACTCATCCATCCATCACTCCATCCACCTAGCCATCCATCTCTTTCACTGTCTAGTCATCCACCCAGCTAATGATCCATTTAAATGTCGTTTCCTCGCTTCCGTAATCTAATGATTTGCAATCTGGCCCAACAATATAGCATTATGTAATTTCATCACAGTGACACAGTTTTTAACAAGGGAGGTGCTTAGTGCATTTAAGCTGCAGCTATTCAGAATTCACCTTTTAATAAAGTATATTAGATTTTGTCCCTAGCCTCACAATGGACCCAGAGAAGGGATATGATGCTCACACGTAATTGGTCAGTATCACCAGTTTTACAGATGTGCCCCTGCCCTCGTGCATCAGGGCCCCCTTCCCTAGTCGTTGACCTAGTAACGCTCAGCAGTGGTTCCTTTTAGTACCTCGGGCCAACAAAAGGATGTTGCTGGGACCAAATACTGTCCCTCCCTGTGCCGTGAGGCCAACTGACAGCCCAGCCTTTATTGTGTCCCAGGAGGTGGTCGCAGGGACAAAATAAACCAGACTTGCAAGCTCAAAACAAAGACAGTATTTTTTGGTGGTTTACAGTCTGTCAGGATTCGTGCTATTAAAGTGATTTCACAAAAATCAAAATGGCTTTCCCGGGGCACCAGCCGGCATTACATGTAGGTGTATTCTTTCGAAATTCGCCATTTAATAATGTGTTGTATGTATAATGTAAATCAAGATCACATTTATTTTGTCACGGATGGGAGTAGCCGGGATTACAAATGAGTTGTGCTGGTCCCAAGGTCAGCGCTTTGCAGGGGCTAGTAAGATGTGTGTAATTGGCACTATTTGCAGAAAATTAGTCATTCGTGCCTTGTAAAGATGAACTCATCAATGTAATTTCACAGCATTCTCTTCAGCGTGAAAGGCCACAATTACTAACCAGCCTCCCCTAACAACCATAACCAGACAATATATCTCCTTCCAGTATGAGCATCATTACAACTGACCCCGCAGCACTGAGGTGGTACAAGAGATGTCACACCTCAACATACCACAACCTGACAGAACAGAACATGGACGTTTCACGTCCAGACTCTTGTGGCCTCTTTGGAAGTGCAGCCCCCTGCCTGCTGCCAGGTACTACCAGTCTGATATGGTGCAATGAGTCCAGACTGTTGGCAGAATTACATGCCATTGGCAAACTTCTTGCTGCAAAATGGTTCAGGCACGTCACTTTTTCCCATATAGAAAGCGATGCACCGGCGGCGCAAGGGGCTTGTAAATAAGTTTGCTTTTTGCCTGGGGGTGGGTGGCGGGACTCTGCTTGAATATGCATGTGTGATTGGTGGGCTAGGGGACAATGCTTCCCAAAGTGTGCCATACTTGCTTTAAAAAAAGACCCTGAAGCTTGAGCTCTCACAGAGACTGCATCAGGAAGGTCCTTGCTGTGTAGCTGCATAGAAAGGCTAGTAATGTGCTCTTTCTAAACAAGCACTGTCAAAGCCAATAGGTCTCGCTTGTGCAAGCGCTATTGTCGTTTTTGCAAGGAGTTGTAGCCATGTTGTAAACCAGTGTGATGCTGTTCAGCATGGCTTAAAGTTAGTGGTGTGGCACGGAGTGGGGTGAGGGTGAGTAGATTGGAGTGGGGTAGATTGGGGTAGAGTGGGGTAGAATGAAGTGGGATGAATTGGTGTAGATTGGGGTAGATTGGTTCAGGTTAGATTGGAGTAGATTAGAGTACAGTAGATTGCAGTGAAAGTGAGGCAGATTGAAGTGGGGGTTGGGTAGATTAGTGTTATAGATTAGAGTGGGGTAGATTAGCGTGAAGTGGGGTAGACTGGAGTGGAGTAGTTTAGAGTAGAATAGAGTAGGATAGATTGGAGTAGGGTAGATAGGAGTAGGGGAGATTGGGGTAGAGTGGAGTGGGGCATATTGGGGTAGATTGGAGTGTAGTCGGGTAGATTGGGTAAGAGAGGAGTGGGGTGAATTTGGGCAGATTGGAGTGGGGTGGGCTAGATTGAAGTGGAGTCAGGTAGATAGGAGTGTAGTGGAGTGCGGTAGATTGGGCGAATTATAGTAGGGAAGAATGGAATGGAGTGGGGGTAGATTTGGGTAGTTTAGAGTAGGATAGATTGGAGTGGGTTGGATTGGAGTAGGGTAGTTTGGGGTGGATTGGGGTTGGGTGGGGTAGATTAGAGTGGGGTGGAGTGGTAGTGATTGGAGAGGGTTAGACCAGATTGGAGTAGGGTAGATTTGAGTGGTGTGTGGGACATAGAGTGAAGTGGAGTGTGGTAAATTGGGTAGAGTGGATTGGAGTAGATTTGGTGGATTGGAGTGGGCAGATTGGAGTGGGGTAGATTGGGATAGAGTGGATTGGGGTTGATTGGAGTGGAGTGAGGTGAGTTCTTCTCCGAACTACTCGCTGAGCTCTGCCCTCTACCCCCCACACACACACATCCTCCTGTAGGACCAACAGTGCAGAATGCTTTGATTGGCCAATGTACCTTAGACCTGAGGAATTCATTCCTCTTCCCAATTGTACTCTGCCATATGTTTGCATATATTTGCGAAAAGCAAAATACAATCCTTTTCACTCCTTTACCTCACCGTGGGGGATTGGTGTTTGCCCGCACTTTTCGATACCGCTCTACTTTAGGCCTACCGGTGCAGTGGGCACTGGCGCACATTACTGGGGATCAGAAGTTATCTTTTTTATCATCAGACCTTGGCACAGAGCATGAGAGAGAACAGCAGACAACTGAGGAAAGAAGGAGGAGTAGAAAGATAACAATACATTGGCAAATGGAGATATCAGTGAAGAAAAAGAACCAACAGTGTGAGATGCAGTGGCAGGAAGTGTGGGTTGGAATAAGGAAGAGACATGAGGTGGAATCAAGACCAGGCAGCTTTGTTGTGCAACCCTGGCATTAAATGACACCAGTGGCAGCTTCAAACAAAAACCATGGGTCTATGCAAAAAAAAAAATTACGCTCTGCAGCATTCCATGCACTCCTACCTTGACATTTCAAGATTAGAAGAAATTTGTATGAACAAACATCGTCTACATTTTGAAAGGATTCACGTTTTGTCACACCCTGTTTTATGGTTTGGCACCTAAATGTGCATTCCTAAGTTTGCACTTAAGCAGAAATGTTTGTTAAATGTACAGTAGAGAAGAAACCTACATGAGATTAACAGCATTGAATGACTTTGAAGGTAATTATATGGTAAACAAGGTCAATCGCTTTCTAAGGCACTTGCCTCTTGATGCCGATTTCTGGAGATTCGACTGACCCGGCTAACCGCATCGGAATTATGATGATTCAGTTTGACCATGAAAGCTACTAACTCTCATATGAGAGTGGGTCAGAGATGGGTGGCCGAAGGAGAAAATGGGCATAGGTGAGCTTTGGTTCAGAACATGATTGGCACGGATGAGGGCGGGCCAAGGTATGGATGGCCTGAGGTGAGGGTAGGCATGTGCGAGGCTAAGCTCAAGAGGGAGTGGGCTTTAGGGAGGATGGGCTCTGCTCAATGTGGGCTCAAGTGAGGTTGGGCGCAAATGTGGATGGGCTCGGGTGAGGTTGGGTGTGGGGTCAGGTGATCTTAGGCTCCTGTAGGATGGGCTCTTGTAAGACTGGACTCTGGTGAGGACATGCTCAGGTGAGAGTGGGAGCAAGTGAAGGTGAACTCTGGTGATGGTGGGGTCAGAGGGGCTTGGGTGGGCTCAGGTAAAATGGACGCAAGTGACAATGAGCTAAGATGAGGGTGGTCTTGGCTGAGGATGTGTTTGCATGTAGACCTGCTCAGGTGAAAATGTGTGCAGGTCAGGATGGGCTCATGTGATGAAGAATTGGGGTGAGGATGAGCTTGGGGTAGGCTCATGTGCGGTTGGGCTCAGAGAGTGGGTTTAGGTTAGTGTGGGATTGGGTGAGGATGGGCTGGGTTGGGTTAATGGTGGGCTCAGGTGAGGATGTGATTGGTTGAAAGTAAGCTCAAGTCATGGTGGGTTCAGGTCCGGGTGGGCTCAGATAAAGATGGATTTAGGTAAGGATGAGGCAGGTGAGAATCAAATTAAATATAAGTGCTCTTGGGTGTGGGTGAGCTTGGGTGAGGATGGATTTAGGTGAACATTGGATAAGGTGAGGATGGGCTTGGGTGAGGATGGGCTTGGGTGGGCATATGCCAAGGAGAAGCTGGGCTCATGTAAGGGTGGGCTCAGGTGAGGGTGGCCTTGGGTGAGTTTGGTTTTGATTGAGGATTGGCTTGGGTGAGGGTGGGCTCCAGTGATGATGGGCTTGGGTGAACATGGGATCAATTGATTGCAGGTTATGGTGTAGATGTGCTGTGGTGATTATGAGCTCTAGTCAAGGTGGGCTCAGATAAGGAGGCGCTCAGATGGACTTGGGTGAGCTTTAACTCAGATGAGGATGGACATGGGTGAGGTTAGGCATGTGTTAAAATGTGAATGTGAGATTGGGTGATGGTCGAAACGAGTGAGGACGAGTTTGGGTGAGGGAGGGGTCAGGTGGGGAAGGGCTAAGATGAAAGCAGGCTCAGATGGGTGGGCTTTGGGGAAGATGGGCATGGATGAGGATGGGCTTTGGTCAAGGTGTGCTCGGGTGAGGATGGGCCCAGATAAAGATGGGCTCAGGGTAAGATGCTCTCTGGAGGTCAGTTCAGGACAAGACAGCCTTAGAAATGGAGGCTCAAGTGATGGGGCTCAGGTGAACTTGGCTTCTCATAGAGGTGACTGAGGTGATAGTGGGCTCGGGTGAAAGGTTGACGGTTCTGTGGACTGATGCAGTAACTCCAGAAATATGTGTTTGGATTATGATCACTAGTTCGAATCCTGTTGAGCCACTCTGCCTCTCATCCTTCTGACATCATTACTAAGAGTACCATTGAATTGGGTAGCAAGTAACATCTGTTATTTCAGAGACCCAAAGGTGAAAATGAGTTTTTCAAATAGCTATGTTATGTTATCTTATGGTTATGTATGTTATGGTCTGGTGTGCTCAGGTGAGGATGGGCTCCAGTGAGGATAGGATTTCACTTCCATAGGCGATGGTGGTAATTAATTTTGCCAGTTTTTTTTTTACAACAGAGGTAGATAGGTGAAAGATCCTGTGAGCTGCTTTGATGCGTTTAAAATCAGCTGTGAGGGCTACTGATTTCTGACGCATGAGCTCCAGGTGCAGCTTAAATGAGCCTTTGATGTCCACAGACATGACCAGGTACTTGTATTCCTGCACTTCTTCCATTTTACCAATGCCCAGGTACCACTGATTTGGGCGTTTCTGTGATTTCCCAGGGTCATTGTTTTCAACTTTTTTAAGTTGATGCCCATAACACTGAAATCTGGACAAATTGGACTGCGGCCTCCAGAAGCCTTTGATGGGCAATTTTTGTTTAAGTAATACCAAGTTGTCAGCGTACAGCAAGCATGGTAGGAGGATGTTCCCTAGTATCGGGGCATGAGAATTCACTTGTGCAATGCTGGTTGGCAGGTCTGCTGGAAAAAGGTTGAAGAGGGTGGGGGCTAAAATGCACTCTTGTCCTAGCCCCTGATAGGTTGGAATCTCCCTTGATAAATGAGCACCATCGCCAACTTGACCCTCGTCCAGCTGTCGGTGTGAAGAAGCATTATCTCTCTCTGCAGATGGTTAGGTATGTTCCAGCTGGCTAGTTTGTTCCACAGTTTCTCTCTATCTACTAGGTCAAAAGTGGCCTTGTAGTCTCTAAATCAAAGATAGAGGGGTTGTTTAGATGCCCTACTGTGGTTGACTAAAAGAGAAATGGCCAGGAGGTTTTAGGTTATTCCTGCTCCGTTGGAGAACCCTGTTTGATTAACCCATTCGCTGCGTGCGTCGGCCAACGGCCGTCGCGAGCACTACCTCCGTAGTGCTGCACATGTCCGTTGGCCGAGGCGGCCCCGCCCGCGCACAGAAACGCCCGCAGTTAAAGGGTTAAAAGAGATTAAGTTGTTGTCTGATGCTCAAGTTGCTAATTGCTCTAAGAGACAGCCAGCGAAGCCCTTGGATTCAACGTCCAAGAGGGCTATAAGCCGATAGTTTTCTGGATCATTTACTGTGCCCCCTTTGTAGACCGGCATGATTGTAGAGCCTTTGAATGAGAAAGGGATGATATTAGATATGATTATAATTCTGTAAACTGATTCCATGTGTTCTGCTCAGAAGATGTGTCTTCTTTGACAAGGGCAGTTGAAATTCCACATGGTCCTGGTGCCCCTTCTCTTCTGCTTTTGCGATCTGCCAGTCAATTGTTGCAGCACAAATGGGCGGTGGGTGTGACATCCCTGGCCTGGTTGAGCAGTTGTATGGTCAAGTGGGGCCATTGATCCAGTGAAGCTCTTCATCTGGCATGATCATGGGCTTGAGTGACCAATGTGTTTTGCAAGTAATTGATACCATGTTTCTTCTGAGATATTTACTATGCTTCTTGTTTGCGACAGTCCATTTTAGTTGTTCACCAGCTTTCAGAATGTATTGTGCCTATTGGTCTTGAGTTCATACAGGTGTTTGGCTGATAGCTTGGTTGATGCTTCTTTTTCTAAATCCCACAACTGCTTCCTGTATGCTGACCTGGAATTAGTCAGGTATGCTCTTGATGTATCATCCCTGGGATTTCTTTGATGTATTTGCAGGCCTCATTCAAGCACCGTTTGAGTTCCTTCATTTTCTTGTTTGCTGATGGTCAAGGGATGCTATGGTTGCATATGGGATTACCATCCAAGTGTAAGTGGTTGTCATTGAATTTGGTTGTAAATTGTTCCCATGCCTTATGGGCTGTGCTTCTTCTGTCTGAGTTGGTTATCCATATTCATTTTGCTTCTTCTGACAGGTCATTAATTGTGCTTGATGGTCATTTAAGCTTCTTATTGTTTGCTGTATAGATGCTACTTTGGAATGTGTCTGTTGGGTTATGGTAGTCCAGGTGCAGGGCAAGGAGTAGCTCTTGTGGTAGGTGGTCACTTTCATCCCTTGGGTTGATTTGAAACCTAGAGACCAGATGAATCAGGAGAGATGAGAGCACTGTGAAATCTCTTAAAGTGCGTGCCTTGTGGTTGTGGAAGGAGAATGATGGTAGGTGGTCATTGTAAAAGTGGCTGTTGACAGCACGCAAGTTATTAGACTCTAGTTCGCTGGTAAGTGCTCTGCCTAGTTTGTCGCGTTTCAAAATTAAACTTCGGACTTGATCAAGGATCTGCCAGTGCCTCTTCGTCCTGGGCTGAGCCCAGCAAGTTCATGTTAAAATACCCTTAAAAGTATTATTTCAAAGGGGAAGGGGCCGCTCTGCAGAGCTAGGATTTTGTTGATCAGATGTTCTTTGGCTGCCAGTTTATATTTCTTTTTTGGGGTGAGTAAATGTTCACAAGAGCTAACTAGAGCCTCAGAGGACTGTCTGAAGGCGTTCCAGATGGTTGTCTTAATAAAGTGTCTCCTTTGAATGGTGGGTTAGATATAAATTGCCAGTCTTCCACTTAGACAGCCGTAAAGGGTTTTTTTCTGTGGCTGGAACTGTATAGTTGATTTATCTTGAGATCGTTGGGACTTTTTCGGCCCATGTTTCCTGTAGCATGATTATCTGGAAAGAGAGAAAGCAGTTCAGTGTATCATTGTCCGCTAGTTTGTCTGGCAGGCTGTTGATGTTCCAGGAAGAGATTTGAAGCTTTCCGGCATGCACAGGAGGAGCCGATTTTGAGGGACTCATTCATAATTGATTTGTTGGTTGACTCAGGACTCCTGGATCCACCTCCTGTTGTGGGTGTATAGTTGTCATCTGGCCCATGCACCAGGTGTGGGGGGGCCTTGTGGGGCCAGAGGGAGTGGCGTTTTACTCCGTGCTCTTCCCATGATTGCTTAATTTGAACCTGTGGTTTCTGTTGCTCAGCACTGGCACTTTATTGTCAACACAGGCACTTATGACAGTCTGCCACATGGTGGTGCTGTTTGTCTAATTTACAGATGAGAACACAAACAGTTGTTTAGTAATAGAATATACATTAGAATTGACTAATACCTGCATCCCAAGTTATTCCTATAGCTTTGGGGACCTGAAGTAGTCTGAATTGTCACACATAAGCGTGTGTTGCTCTGTTGTTGTGTTGGTACTGTCACTGGCAGGGGCAATGGGTGGTGCAAGCTGCAATGGCCTCCTGAAGAGGGCCTTGGCTTTCAAGGTTTTTTTTTGTACAAATTAAGCACTGGGATGAAGCAGCCTGGACTCGCAGATGGAACACAGGTAGGTGCCAAAAATGGCCAGCCTGGAGGATATGGCATAACACAAGTACAAGCGGTGCCAGGATGCAGGCTGTCACCAGCGGAGCATTGAGTTGGTTCAACCCACCGCCCCCAGCTCCCATGAGCTGCCCTCAATTTTCTGTAAAGTGCAGGCTATGTATTCAGCATCACCCACCATCTTCCTCCTCCTAAGCGTTTTGTCTCTGACCTGCACCTCTCATGGTACGCTCCACAGGAGAGCGGTCACCGAGTTCTCCTCTAATGAGGCTGTGGGTGGATTCTTTAAATATTTCTCAGGGAATTAATCCCTCACATGTCTCTGCTGAGGCTCACAAAAATGTTTAATTTTTTAACGACAATTTTGTATTTGCGGTGAGACGGAGCATGCAGGGGTGACTAAGGCAGGCCTTGGGAAAGAACGTTTAGCGCTTTCGGTGGGTGGGCTAATCCCCTCCCCGTCTGCCCCCACCCGTGCTGCCCCCGTTCAAAGAAGCCATTATTAGCAATCACATCTCAAGGTGAGGCCAAGTGAAAAGTTCACCACCCCCTGGCTGTCAGCCACAAGGGACAGGGCGGGGGCACAGCAGGCTACGTCAAAGCCTGCCTGAAGGGCAGAGGTCACGTTTGCAGACACAAAGTGTAGGTCATGAAGAAGTGGTGACAGCAACCAATGTAAGGGCAGGGTACTGACAGCCATATATCTATTCTATACATGCTCCCTTTATCTGAAGCTCTGGTCTTGACATTGGGTGGAACCATCAACAGAGCTCTTTATGGGTTTAGGTGCAAGCACAACCTGTTTTCACATATGTACAGTTTGTGGCACAGAGCGATAAGGTGATTTACCGAGGATCACACTAATTGTTTATTATTTAGCAAAGCCAGGATTAGAACGCAGGTCTTTTCTCTCCAAAGTTAGAAATGTAAGGTCTGATTTGCAGCACTTTTTGACAAAAAGCCATTTGAAGTGTCATAGGCAGAACTTGATTCATAAAAGAAGGCCCACAGACGTGCAGTTTCTCTTCGGGTGGTCTGCAAGTGCAAGTGAGGTTCAGCAGTCTGGGGTCTACATGAAGGGGTGGAAACGCATGTCCTGAGGGGGTAACATAAGACCAGCCACTAGTAAAGCTTTCAAAACTCACAAAGTGGTAATTAGTGGCGTTTACATCTAATTTGATATTATTATATAATACGATTTTATATGATATTATATGATATGTATTATAATATTTATTTCCAAAAACGGTGGAGTGGGCACATTTGGTGAGAAAGACATACAAAGACTCCTACATTTATTAGAGGTGTAGGAAAAGGGATTCATCACTGGAAAACAAAGACAATTTTCCAGGTGAAGAAAAAAAAGCAATAAATGAAAAATACTAATGCACAAGAACACAACATTTATTTCTGTTGCATTTCCACATTAGTAACTAAATGGCATTTACTGAGATTTGTACAAAAGAAGAATGAATGTAGCGCAATGTATACAATTGTAAATAGGTCTATCTTGTTACTAAACAATGTTAATTGTCTAAATGTCCTGTTTTTTTCCTTTTGTTTCATTGTGTAACCATTGGAACACCACCACAGCATTTTGTTCAATACCTAATTCTACACACTGGTTTGTGTTATCCGCCATGTCTACGTAGCTTGACATGTAACATCATTGTCCTTTTCTAAGCCATAGCTGTAACTAATATCATTTTGCTCGTGCAAATAACAATAAATACATACAGAAATGCAAACATAAATACAGAAATGCAGACATAACCGCAAAAAGACCTCCTGCGTGGTCATTGTGCATTGGACACTAATGGGATGTTCAGCATGTAATACAAAGCAGGATTCCTAAATAAGCTTACCCAGAAGGTTAGGGAGAGGCTGCATAAATAACAAACAGTGCAAGAGGGTAACGTCAAAGGCCATTTTCTCA
This sequence comes from Triturus cristatus, assembly GCF_964204655.1. Classification (NCBI taxonomy): domain Eukaryota; kingdom Metazoa; phylum Chordata; class Amphibia; order Caudata; family Salamandridae; genus Triturus; species Triturus cristatus. The sequence continues at coordinate 1,051,388,961 of NC_140593.1, forward strand.
TGATGGTGAGTCAGACATTTTCTAAGTAGACCTGCCCTGTTCCAAAACATCTCAACAGTACAATACAAGGTACTTAAGCAAGACAAAAGTATTTTCAACTTAATTACACAGGTTACATAGAGTGATGCTCAAATAACAGTTGTGCACATTACCTTCTCAGGTGATTTATGTTGAAATGGAGTCCACTTTGTGTCTTGACTCAATATGTACAGAGATGGGCTTTTCTGCACTCACATCTCTAGAGGGTGCAAGATAGGATCTGTGCCCCAGCTCTAGTCTGTTTGTCCTGCCCCACCCCCATCCTTGTGCCGCACCACTGCAGCTACTCAATGTGCCAGGAGGTGGCACAGAAAAAACAGACACTGCACCTTGCCCACACTTAATCTTTCCAACTACCTCTCATTACAAAGCAGTGTTGTTTAAATCTGAGTGTGTATGTATATATTTATATATCTATACATATATATTTAGATATATGCACACATACAACGTCAGATTTAAACTTTTTAAACAAAGACGTATACACATATGTGAGTGTAAAAATATATATGAAACTTTGTAGGTTGCCCTACCAGTTTTATTGGTGTCTGAATATGTGCCCCTCCCGAATTCATTTCTAGAGTCGCTACTACTTTTCTACCCCTGCATTATCAGCATTACTTTTTTCCCAAGAATAGGTCATTCCTTTGTTAAAATTTCTCTTCACGTTTTTATTTGTCTGGAGAATATGGGTTGTTCTTAGTTTGTTAAAAAGAGAAGGAAAATGTTTGCATTTACCCCACCTACATAAGTGCAGTATTATAGATGTACCAATACCTACATTGCGTCTTGCCAGATGTTTCAAAGAGGCAGCTTTCTTTACATTTATGTAGTTAAAGATTCCTCTAGAGTTGTGTCCATAGCTTGTCCAGTGCTGTATAATTTCATTTGCATTTTTAGGTCGGGCCTGGGGAGCGCATGCGCTGCTCTGCGAGCCATGCTGTATCGGAGTATGTACTTGAAGCCCCGCCCACTCTGTGCCCATATTTACCATTTGCTTGTGTCATTGTCCTTTGTAAATGCTGGCTTCTGATTCGTTATTAGGCTTGTTTTCCCTTCTTGGTGCCGCCTTGTCTTCATTTGTAACCTCCCATGAGGACTGGCCCTTTCACTTCCGTCGTTACACGGTACGTCTTCTTCAGTCTATAAGCACTATTTTCTTTAATGAGCTTCTCTTACTGCAGGAGGGTGGGGCAGGAGGGTATCCAGTGCACAGGTGTGACCACTGGCTTCTTTATTTAACTGGTAGCAAACAGGCAGCTCTTCAGAGACCATGGGAGACAGAAGGGCGCAACTCAGCGATGCCTTAAAGCATTTGGAATGCAATAGGTCTCGCATTTGCGAGAGTTTAAGCTATTAGCATTGTAAATGACAATGCATTTATGTTTTAAAAATCAAAACATAAATAAAAGGCATTGTCATTTACAATGCCAATAGCTCAAACTCGCGTAAATGCGAGACCTATTTCATTGCAGATTCTTGTTGTTTTTGTAGCACAGCCTTTATAAGAGAAAACAAACTAAAAACACAAAATACGTTAATTCAATGAAAACATGATTAGATGTTACTTGCAGACCTTGGATTAACATGAGACCTTCTATTTGTTTTTGATGGGGTTCTGAATCCATATTTGAGCTTTGCCACACCGATCCGGAGAAGTTTGGGTATCCCACGTCACTGAGCTGTTTGACGTATAGAAGTGGCATGGCCTATTCTGCCTAAACAGCCAATGGGATGCTCCTTCTGCTTGGAGGTGTGGCAAGGCCTGTGAGATCCCTAGTAAGAAACTGGCCGGAGGTGTCTTTAGCGCTAATTTGTAACTATGGGGGATTGTTTAGTATGGCACTATTGCACCTTTTGAAAGTCTGTTGTGGTATTTTTGTTCTTAGGTTGTTTTTAAGTATTGTTTTTATTTTGTAACGATTGTATTGGGGTATGTAGAGACCTGCTGGGTTTGTATTCTTATATGATTTTCATGGAAAATCGAATAAAGTTTATGAACTGAACCGACTTACTGGTGGGAGTAGTTTCATTCTTGAAATGCAGGCACCCAATGAAGTCATGATGCTTTAGAATGAGTTCCGGTTCTGAGTCCTTAAAACACCTACTCAAATTAAACAGGGCTATTGTATAGACATAGCTTGTCCTTCTCCAGGCAGCACTGTCAGCAGATTCTGAAATTCTTGGGGTTGCTGGTTCGATGTGTGTTAGTCTTTTTTTACCAGTCTGCAGCTGGTGGTCGTTTTCCTATCGTTCCCACAGTCAGATTTTATATTGAATTCTTATGCGAGTATTTTAGAGGATTCCAGTTTGTTGTGCTACTAGTACTCACACTTTGTCGCTCTGTGGCTTGGCTTCCTAGGTCATGTTAGGTTCAAGAGAACCACTTCCTGTATCTGTGGTTCCAGAGAACCACTTCCTGTATCTGGTTTCCACAGCTGGTTCTTCCAGGAAGCGAGATAAATCAGAAGCTTTAGGTAGTCACAAAATAGAAGTAACAGGACACGTAAAGACCTTTTTGCTGTGAAGAGGGAGTGCTCCAGCTCACAAAATCTATTTTACTTGAGGCGCTGAAAATCCTTATAACTTGTATAGTGTTGTGATTGAAGGTTGTGACATAAGATTGTAGTCAACCCTCCCCTTAAAAAACTCACCGCTGAGACGTGCCCTGCGCACAGGATTGCCAGCCGCCCACTAATGAATGAATGAATGAATGAAAAGATTTGTAAAGCGCACAGCTTGTAAAGCGAAGCAGCTGCAGCACTATCTAGAAGACTTAAGGCCTTATTATGAGTTTGGCGATCTTGGAGTGGGCCACCCTGCCAGCGCCGTGCTCCAAGACCACTAAACCCATAATGAGAGCGTCTGCCGGATTCCGACTGGAATCCAGGTAGGGCAGTCCTGCAGCAGCTGGCCCACGGCGGGGCCGTACTAAGGCTCAGATGCGAGCCTTAGTAAGGCACCGCAATGGGAACGTTCCTGCACGGCATGGACTGTGATGTCCATGCTGTGCAGGAACTGGGGGTGCATGAAGACAGGGGGGCACACCATGTGCCCCTCCTGCATGCATCCCCTGGCTCAGAGGTAACAGTGGGCCCTGTAGGGCTTCCTTAGTTTCTTCACCGCCACACTTTTCATGGTGAGTTAAGCACCACGAAAACTGTGGCGTGAGGAAACTCATAATATGCTTAGCGGTGCCACAGCAGCACCGCCAGAATATTGCAGTCTTAGATGCTGCACCACCACCGAGGGATCGTGGATCCTTAGCGGTAGCAGTGGTCCATGGCAGTCTGACTGCCATAGTCAGAATAGGGCAAGTAGACCGCCAGTCTGGTGGTCCACGGACGCCACCACGACAACTGCAGTCCAATGGGCCATCGTAATAAGGTCCTTAGAATGAGGAATTACCACTGGGACCATAGAAGGAGCTGGAGCACTGTCTAGAGGACTAAGAATGAGGAATTACCACTCGGACCAGAGAAGCAGCTAGCAGCACTAGCTAGAGGACTAAGAATCAGGAATTACCAGTGGGAAAAGAAACGCAGCTGCAGCGCTGCCTAGAGGACTAAGAAAGAGGAATTACCAATTGAACCAGAGACACAGCTGCCACATTTGTGACCAGATAAAGAACAAGATTTACAGCCCTGTTTACAGAAACAGCAAAGGAGTTCCGAGAAGCGAAAGATCGGGTGAAAGGGAGCTAGCGAGTAAAGTCACATTTCTAAAATTCTAACTTTCTTCAGCTAATGTGCGAAGGGAAGAATACACGGAGAAACGGTGGGTGGGAGGGGAAATCAGTAACACTTGTCAGCTGCTCACGTTTTCAACATTTCCAGAACAGAAGGCAGTCAATCGAAAAAAATAGTGCGAGAAATGAACTGAAATGGACAGAACTGAAATGAGCCCAGTAACAGGGCCGGTTGATATCGAAGGGAACGACAGACCAAAAAGGAGAGACAAATGTGCACGATTTACCATTGAAAAGTAAGAAATTTAGAAAGGCACCCATAATAACCAATGACAAGCGATTGGCTAGCTTAAAGCAAGCCCATGTACTCCATACACCATGCCTTGCAGATCAGCACATGCGAGCTGCTAGGCTAGCTCCCCCGAATCGGTTCGGACGAAGGGTAGGAATAGCCGTTTCCTGCAAGAAGGGAATAAAACACTGCACTATTCAGTGTTGTAGTCCGGCCCTGATTTGTTGGAGTCCCTTACGCACCACTATGGGGTACATATAGGTTTTTCTCCAACTTAAGTAACCACTTATTAGGGTGCTGTATCAGTGGTAAGTGCTAATAGGTGCTATCACTACCAGTAAGTGTGTGAACTCTCTTTTTGTTTTGTCCTGATGAATTGCGGTTTAATTAACCATAGCAAGAAACATGTTGACCTCTTTTAGCGCCAACCTTATTACCTTGCAGTAGGGTGGCGCGTCCTTGTATTTTTAGTCAAGAGTGGGCCCCTATTTATAAAATTTTGTTATTTTGGGCCCCACCTACTTGTTTTAATATTGCATTTTTTGAACACACTTCACCTAGGGCCCTCACCCGCACTACACCAACCGGCTTTAAAGGAATAAAGATCTCCATCAAAAGGCCCCGATAAGGGCGCCGATCGGGGATTGCAGCGCCGCCCAGATTCGGAGCAGACCTGATGATGAAGCATGACATCTAGCTGGCTGGATGTGTGAGGGTCTTTTTCCTAAAGGAGGAAGTTTCTCCTGATTTCACTGACTTCTAGATTATAGTAGGCCTCCGTCTTCCAGTCTCACCCGCTAGGAACAGCACACATCTTTATATTTAGGCTCCACTTAAAACCATGTGATTAGGAAGTGAATGAGTAGGTTTTTGGAGCTTTACAGAAGGCTACTTCATGTTGGAGCTTGCGCAGTATGAGGCGAAGACAGTTCCAAGAAGCCAGTCAGTACTGAAAAGGAGCAGCCATTGCATATTGCCCACAGAAATCTAGGAACAGTGAGAAGCAGAGGAGGAACATAAGTGTCTCATGTGTGTATAATGGTGAAAGCTCAAAATGAGATATTTTGGGCCCTGGCCATGTAAAGCCTGAGATTTGATCATAAGAGCTTTGAAGAGAATTCTAATCTTCATTGAAGCCTGATGGTGAGCAGAAGTATGATCTCTCCGGGGAATGCCCAAGATCAGATGGGGTGCTGCATTCTGTACCATCTGCAAAAAGAACAATTGATGGACGGAATGTTGAACAATGACAAGTACAGAGATTTGGGCCTAAATCCATCTTTTATTTTTTGCAGCACTCTATAACATTTGCAGGTTTTTAATCAACCTATCTGGTAAACCAAGATAAAGTCCTTTACCAAAGCCCAGTCTAGATGTGATTAATGAAAATAAAGCAAGAAGATACAACTGAGTTTATTTGGGGAATAAAAGTTAATTCATTATAATTTTTTACTCCAGGTTCCTTGCTAAGGATGCAGCCTTCACAGGAGGCGGAAGCCTATGGGCCAGCAGTCAAACAGCCACTCCTCTGTCACATGGCCGAGCAAAAGGATCTCAGTCTTATCTGCATTACAGTGAGGCCGGCTTTCAGCTTCTCCTCAGAGAAAGGAAAGGAAGTGTCAACCATGAGGAGGAGCAGTGTGTCATCGGCATACAAGATGGTCTTAAATCCAAATGTTTCAATAATCTTGCTGCTGGGGCTAAGATAATGTTAAATAGACTGGGACTGAGTGATGACCCCTGAGGTACTCCAAATCTCAGCTTCTTTACAGAAGAATGGAAAAGGGCCATCTAGGCTTGTTGCTCTCTCTCTTCGAGGAAAGATTTAAGCCATCCCCAGGCCTGGGCACAGATCTCGATCTCCAAGAGCTGCTGAAATAAGATGTCATGAGAAACTGTATCAAACGCCGCAGACAGATTCAAAAGGATCAAAACGGCAAAGTCTTCTTTGTCCAGCATCAATTTGAGGGTTTCTATAATCTCCAAAACAGTAGTTACTGTGCTATGTCCTCGGCAGAAGCCTGATTGAGAGTAATGAAGAAGATCATTGGCTTTCAGGTAGTTAGTCAACTGTGTATCAACAAGCTTTTCCTGGATCTTTGGACCTGCAGGTAAACGAGAGATAACTGCATCCGCATGATATCTATTTCGCAATTAATGCAGCAAACGGCCCCACGCGTTTCGGAGCAATCGGCTCCTTGTTCACGGGTCACGTTACATTCACTTTACCATCTTATAAGTACACCAATATGATTCATTACACATTATACATTGAAGAAAGACTCTCCTGTTACACCCAGGTCAGAGTAAACAGTTCGGCGATTTTAACACTGTGTTTCTTGGCATTACATCGATTTGTCAATGCATTGTATAGGGGCATAAAGGAACAAAAACAAACCAAAACACTTATAATATGGTGTTTATTCACTATTAAAATGTTACTATGCGAACAGGCTGCCCTTTATTTAGAAGTTGTAGAGCACATTCTGGCGCCACACGTCAATATACTGTATAAACATATTGAAATGGATCACCTACAAGTTGCATGCTCACGCGGCAGACTGCCGCCCAGTGCGTTACATATCATGCAACTGGACATGGTTAAACAGAGAAAATTCCTCAAGTGGGTCAAAATTTCATTCAGGCACATAATGTTTTTTTAGTGTTCTAATATCTCATTGTACATACATTTAGAATATACTATATTTACTTTTACCAATTAAGCCCATGTAGGCCAATTCACCTTCATAATAATTATTTAAGCTATAATCACTTAGGGCCACATGTATCAACCTATTTTGCATTAGCAAATGGTACAAATCGCTAAGTTCGGCTGTTTGCGAATGCAAAATAGTCTTTCAACATGTATGAAAGGCTTTGGCAGCGCATTTTAGGTAATCACAATTTTTTGCACTTACCTAAAATTGTGACTATGAATAGGAAATCGCAATTTGCGATTCTGGAAGAACATGCCCCAAGCAATTTCTAAATGTAAACTGTGCATTTAGGAAATGCTATTACCATTGACTCCGAGTTGATGGTAACCACATGCAATTTTTAAAAAATGCACAAAAAATAAATTTTTCAAAGTGCCATGTAGCGCACCCACGCCCAAAGGGCATGTGTGAGCTTTAAATGTGCACATCTTTTGGGGGTGTTGTTCTTCAGGAGGGCCTTTGGCCCCGGGCACTCTTGGTTGTGTATTACCTAATTTGCATGACCTAATTTGCAATTACCAATTAGGTAGTCGCAAATTAGGTAAATGCAAAACCATTCGCACCCATGGGCCTTTATGGCCATAGGAACTAATGGAGTAGTATTACCTAACAGCGATTTCTTAATTGAGATTGCAACTCTGTAGCGATTGCTATTGGGTAATCGCTATTTTCTTACATACCATTTTGCATTCCTTAAATAGCGATTACCTATTTAGGGAATGCAAAATGGATTTTTGATACACGTGGCCCATAACCTATGTACTTGATTTACATTATACCATGCTCTACTCATCAATCAAGCCGTAGTGGGCTAATTCACTCTCTTGTTACAACAACAAAGGAGCTACTCCCCCAACAACTTTCAAGGAATCATTCACCATACCATTTTCTAAGTCAAATGGAGATGAGCTGTGCCCCACACTAGGATAGATATGTCTGTCTCTTGTGTGTTTCATACCAGGGTCCTGAGAGAGAAACAGGAGGTCCTGAAACAGTAGGAAAAAAAAAGAAATGAAAGGCATTCATTAAAACCTATAAAACCACTAGCAAACCTAAGATGCTAGGGAACAAGAGACCGGGGAGCTATTTAGAGAAACATTGTATATTAAAATCTTACGAGATCTACAGAACACATCATGGCTAATGTCAGACTAAAAGGGGCGAGTGTAAGTATGATCACCCCAGATGGACTGCCAGCTCCTCATCCAGTTTCAGTCCAGCCGTATGGAGGGCACTGTATCTGATGATGAGCCTAGACTTCAGTCTCCTGACTTCCAGAACTCCATTGCCCCCTCTTTCCCATATTGGTATTCTGTCAGGCACACAGTACTGTAATTGGCTAATGTTGTCACCATGTTCTAATTTGAAAGTGCCTGGCAATGGGGTACTGTTTGTCTTCATTAGCAACTGCCCTTATGTGTTCTAGTACTCTCTTCTTTCCTTTATGAATCGTGCGTCTCTTTCCTTTATGAATCGTGCGTCTCATGTAATATTTGTTACATGGGCAGCACAGGGCATAGACACAATAATCAGAATTTCAGGTAAGGTGTTGAGTTATTTTGTAAGGTCCATGGTCTGCTGAGAACTGGACATGCTTGCGATTCCGCTTTACACATACCACATGTAAAAAAGCCTTGTATATTGGTTGCGTTTCCACAGGATTTTACCAGGCTTTGGCTTAAAGTGTCCAGAAGGGATGTACTCCTCCTCAAGGTGACTCCCTGGTGATCACCAATGTGTTTGACCAGATGTTTGTCTGTGTTCAGTACCTGCCAGAACTTAATAAGGCTATGTTTAACTTCCCCCATGTGACTATGATAGGAGGTGATGAATCTTGATGGTTGTGTGTTTGAGTGTTCTTAGTTTTAGGTATCAGCAACTCGTCTTGTCTTCTGGCAGGAACAATCTTTGACATATGCAGAATTATTTCCACCATCATCATGCCCAAAGGATATTTGGGACCCCTTAAAGTAGTACTTACTAATGCAGACGTTGGATGATGAATAGAAACCCAACATCAGGAAGAGATAGGATTTACGCAGGTAGGAATTAAAAGCGTGGGGCATAGGGATGAGCCCGCTTTACCGGGAATTATAACTTCCCTTTTGGGTGTTTTATAGCCTTTTTGTCTCCTCTTGTGGTGTATCTCTGCTAGTGGTCACTCATGCACAAGGGGCCAGATGTACAGCCCTTTCATTTAGCGCCTCGCAATTTGCAACTCATTGCGAGTATATATACTATATTATACATAAATAGACTATGAATATATATATCAATGACCTCTTTCAATGGGCTATATATATATATATATATAATATATATATATATATATATATATATGGCCTCTTTCATAGTCCATAAATATATATATGTATATATATATATATATTTTCCAAATGTCAGATGTCGTGCGCTCTCAGGAACAAAGCAGTTCGACACGGAAAGCGGAGAAACGGGTGTTTATTCACAACGCGTTTCGACTTTACAAGCCTTGATCACGTGAATAACAGTGCTGCAATGACAACGAACTTAAAAAGAGTGAAGAGCTGTGAATACAAACAAAGGACCAAATACATGGTAATAATACAGCATCCCACTGTGGCGGCCATCTTAGAGTGGTCAAATACCATCATAAGCATGGATGTTATCACTCACATGTTGTCCTACTGCGGCATGGAGAACAAATAAACAACAAATCATATAAACAAAATTAATGACTTCCATACGGCATTGTATCCTAGTACCTGGCAAGTGCCTACGGTGTGTTGTTTAGACCACCCCATGTGACTCCAATTGGAGAGATAAAATTACAAAGGCAGAAAATGTAACCTGTGTATGCGGGATGTCAAAAACGAGCATAGCAGTGGACAATGAATAGCGACAGAGGGAGGATAGTATGTGTTCCCCAAGTGGGGCTAACCGTGTTGACCAAGAGATAGACCAAAGTCTTTCACACACCCATGTGTCCAGAACTGGTGATGACCTCGGTGAGATGGAGGGGAGAGAGGGTAGGCTGCCCGTGCAGAGTGAGTGTCAGTGTTGGGGCCCCTTCCTCTCCTCCTAAAAAGAAAATCAAAATGAGAACACATTGTTAAAAACAGATGCAAATGAGTCTGCATCATACACAATTCTAGTGCAAGTTCTAAAATAGGAAGAAGGGAAGAAAGTGCACACTGGTTGCAACGACAAGACATAGTACAACCCTATGTACATCATGCATAAACATATTGACAAATAATCCAAATACATCATTCTCTGAGGTGTATGGCCAATTCTTCGTCCTGATTAAGACCGCCAGGGTCCTTGCTTTGAAAGTCAACAATGTATTTGGATTCCCTCTGTCTCAGCCTCAGTACCCTGTCACCTCCCCTGGGATTGCTGGGGACTTGTTCCAGAATAAAGTATCTGAGTAATGTGGAGTCAGAGAAATGATGGTCCCTGTAGTGCCGTGCGACTGGATATTTTTCGTCTCTGTGTGTTATGGCCCTACTGTGTTCCAGTACCCGTTTTTTGGCCTGGAGGGTAGTGCTCCCTATGTACCACTTGTTGCAAGGATATACAATCACATAGATGGCGAATGTGGTGCTGCATGTAAGAAATTGTTCTATCTCTTTATACACTCCATTGTACGTGGTCGTTTTGAGGAATGTACTTTGTTTGCATGCCTTGCAATGGCCGCAGGGAAAAAATCCCTGCAGCCCATGTGTGTGTCTGTCAGGGTACATAGTTACATCGCTGCGTACCAACATGTCCCTGATGTTCTTCCCCTTCCTATACGTGATACTGGGTCTCTTGGGAATACTGGTGCCAATGATGTTATCAGTAGTGAGAACACTCCAATGTTTAGTCAGGATATGCTTGATGTTGTCTGAATTGGTGTTGTATGTCATGATGATGCGCGTGGTATCGTCATCATCCTTGGATGTCGGTGTCTGTTCGTTTGTCAACGTAGAAGTTCTAGAGATCCCGCTGGCCCTGTCTCTAGCTCTGTTGAGTACCCAATTGGGATAGCCCCTATCTCTGAAACGTTCAAACATCCCCTCACTCACTTGCAAATAGGCTTCTTCTGAGTTGCAGTTTCTTTTGGCCCTCATGAGCTCGCCAAAAGGGATGCTCCATTTTAGTGTCTCTGGGTGACTGCTCAATGCATGCAAGATGCTATTGCCAGCAGTAGCCTTTCTAAAGAGAGTGGTGCGTAGTTGGTTGTCCAAGATGTCAATTTTGACATCAAGGTATTCTGCCCCTGTACTGCTGACATGTCCCGTGAGAACAATATTGCTGGAATTTTGATTCAGGCATTGGATAAAAACCAGTGCTTCGTCCTCATCACCATCCCAGACAATAAAAAGATCATCGATGTAGCGCATCCATCTGATGACATGCGCGAAATGATGGGCAAGTTCTTGCTTGGCCCGTATGGTCTCCTCCCAGTAACCCATAAACAAGTTGGCAAAGCTGGGGGCAAAGCAAGATCCCATCGCGGTACCTGTTGTTTGCCTGTAGAGTGTGCCATCAAATAGAAAAATGGTGTTGGAGAGACAGAATTCTATCATCCCCAACAGCATCCTGCTATGTTCCCTGAGTCTGAGAGGTCTTTCGTTGAGAAAATGTTCACAGGCCCTCAATCCTTGTCTGTGATCAATGATCGTATAGAGGGATTGTACATCAAGTGTGATGAGAAAAAATTTCTCATCCCACTGGATGTCTTGGATCTTGGTGAGAAAATCTTTCGTGTCCCTCACATAGCTGGGAAGTGCCATAACATACTCCCTAAGGAAATGGTCCACGTATTTGGAGACATGTTCCGTAACACTCCCTCTCGATGACACGATAGGGCGTCCCGGGGGATCTGTGGGATTTTTATGTAGCTTGGGCAAGAGGTATAGCACTGGGAGCACAGGATGATCGTTTTTGAGGTATCTGTACTCCTCCCATTCTAAGATCCCTTTGTCTTTCCATACAAGAAGTTTGTCCCATAGATCGATGATGCTAAGATTGTATATCTCCATGGAAACAGAGATATAACTCTGGGAATCATCTAGCTGTCTGAGAGCTTCCGCTACATACTTGTCCCGACTGAGAATGACAACATTGCCGCCCTTATCAGCAGGGCGTACTACCACATTGGAGTCATTGGCAAGTTCAAGGAAAGCCTGCCTCTGATCAAAGGATAGGTTGTTATATTTGGTGTTGTTTTTCTTTTTCTTAATTCTATATGTACCTAAGGCTTTGGCAACACAGTCATGGAACGTATCAATGTTATCGTGTGGAAGGGAAGGGAGAAACGTAGATTTGGGTTTGAAACCTGATAAAGCACTGTCATCCATGACGACCCCACATTCAATGAGGGTCTGAGTATTGGTGGTCGGAACAAAGTTACCATCACCATTGGTAACATTGTGGATGTTCACATCAGTTGCACTCGTTACTTCTCGTTCTAATTCAATGAGATTGATCAGGGCATCCATATCTCCTGTGGAGATCTCATTCTGGCGTCTTGGGATGAATGATTTAGTACCAACAGTATTGCCCAATCTTTTGAGTGCATGCCATTTTTTTAGCTTTAATTTGCGAGTGAATTTAAACAAATCAATCCTGGTCTCAGTGAAGTTGAAAGATCTGGAAGGGCAGAAGGACAGACCCAGGCAGAGAGTTCTTTTCTCCAAATCACTCATGACCCTGTTGGACAGATTAATGACAGTTTTATTTACCATAGTCATATCCATTATCGCATCCTTCTGGAACGGGTTCTGTAGCTTCCCATGCCGCCCCTTCCTCTGCCTCTCCTCCCATCGTTGGTGGATTCTCTTTCTTCTGTTCCTTCGTTTCCTCGTCCCCTTCCACGTCCTCGTCCCCTCCATCCTGGTGTTGTCTTCGCCGGAGCCTCCTTTGTCGTCCGTCTGCTCCGGCGCAGGTGACGATACTCCTCTAAAAAATTCACTTGCCGTGTTGTTGTCTCCAGGCTGTTGGTTTCTTCCGTGGAAATGTCAGATTCAATGTCACTCGCTGTGGATGTTGATGGTGTTGGTTCCGTGTCTCTGTCTTCCCTCATGGATGGTGGTTTATCTTTATGCTCGTAGAGATGGTCATATTTGCGGCTAAAAGTGAGAATTCTGCCAGACTCATAATCATTATAGTCCCTATTCATCTTTTTCTCCTTCCGAGCTTTAATCTCCTCTTCATGCTTTTTCAGCCGTTCTTTCATACTTTGTAGAGATTTCTCTATGGTCTCTTTGTCGATAATGGTTCTCAATTCGTCAGTGATTTCCTGTATTTGTTTCAGAATTGTCTCTCTATCAATCCAAGCGTATTTGACTAGAATCTCAAGCATACACCTGGAGCTTGTGGCTGAGTTCTCGGACCATTCCTTAAGCATGGCTGGATTGGGTGCTTCATAGGTCGGTGTTGTAAAAATTCTTAGACCCCTGGGCACCATTTCCTGGTCAATATAGTTCTGGAGTGAAATGGCCTCCCACCATTTCGAGATTTCCGTTCTTTTGAGTTTCTCAAGTTTACTCATTTTGTCATCAGTGGATATCATCGTTGTTGTTCCTGGTTTATTGACTGTCAGGCTTTTGGGTTTCTTAGCAAATATCGCCAGGGCAGCCGCCCTGCGTTCTTCCTCTTCTTCCATGTGCACTACACCCGAGTGCAATGTCCGCTAAATGTGTGGGTACTGTTCCCCTTGTGCAGTACAAGTTGCTCCGAGCAACTTGTACTGCACAAGGGGAACAGTACCCACACATTTAGCGGACATTGCACTCGGGTGTAGTGCACATGGAAGAAGAGGAAGAACGCAGGGCGGCTGCCCTGGCGATATTTGCTAAGAAACCCAAAAGCCTGACAGTCAATAAACCAGGAACAACAACGATGATATCCACTGATGACAAAATGAGTAAACTTGAGAAACTCAAAAGAACGGAAATCTCGAAATGGTGGGAGGCCATTTCACTCCAGAACTATATTGACCAGGAAATGGTGCCCAGGGGTCTAAGAATTTTTACAACACCGACCTATGAAGCACCCAATCCAGCCATGCTTAAGGAATGGTCCGAGAACTCAGCCACAAGCTCCAGGCGTATGCTTGAGATTCTAGTCAAATACGCTTGGATTGATAGAGAGACAATTCTGAAACAAATACAGGAAATCACTGACGAATTGAGAACCATTATCGACAAAGAGACCATAGAGAAATCTCTACAAAGTATGAAAGAACGGCTGAAAAAGCATGAAGAGGAGATTAAAGCTCGGAAGGAGAGAAAGATGAATAGGGACTATAATGATTATGAGTCTGGCAGAATTCTCACTTTTAGCCGCAAATATGACCATCTCTACGAGCATAAAGATAAACCACCATCCATGAGGGAAGACAGAGACACGGAACCAACACCATCAACATCCACAGCGAGTGACATTGAATCTGACATTTCCACGGAAGAAACCAACAGCCTGGAGACAACAACACGGCAAGTGAATTTTTTAGAGGAGTATCGTCACCTGCGCCGGAGCAGACGGACGACAAAGGAGGCTCCGGCGAAGACAACACCAGGATGGAGGAGACGAGGACGTGGAAGGGGACGAGGAAACGAAGGAACAGAAGAAAGAGAATCCACCAACGATGGGAGGAGAGGCAGAGGAAGGGGCGGCATGGGAAGCTACAGAACCCATTCCAGAAGGATGCGATAATGGATATGACTATGGTAAATAAAACTGTCATTAATCTGTCCAACAGGGTCATGAGTGATTTGGAGAAAAGAACTCTCTGCCTGGGTCTGTCCTTCTGCCCTTCCAGATCTTTCAACTTCACTGAGACCAGGATTGATTTGTTTAAATTCACTCGCAAATTAAAGCTAAAAAAATGGCATGCACTCAAAAGATTGGGCAATACTGTTGGTACTAAATCATTCATCCCAAGACGCCAGAATGAGATCTCCACAGGAGATATGGATGCCCTGATCAATCTCATTGAATTAGAACGAGAAGTAACGAGTGCCACTGATGTGAACATCCACAATGTTACCAATGGTGATGGTAACTTTGTTCCGACCACCAATACTCAGACCCTCATTGAATGTGGGGTCGTCATGGATGACAGTGCTTTATCAGGTTTCAAACCCAAATCTACGTTTCTCCCTTCCCTTCCACACGATAACATTGATACGTTCCATGACTGTGTTGCCAAAGCCTTATGTACATATAGAATTAAGAAAAAGAAAAACAACACCAAATATAACAACCTATCCTTTGATCAGAGGCAGGCTCTCCTTGAACTTGCCAATGACTCCAATGCGGTAGTACGCCCTGCTGATAAGGGCGGCAATGTTGTCATTCTCAGTCGGGACAAGTATGTAGCGGAAGCTCTCAGACAGCTAGATGATTCCCAGAGTTATATCTCTGTTTCCATGGAGATATACAATCTTAGCATCATCGATCTATGGGACAAACTTCTTGTATGGAAAGACAAAGGGATCTTAGAATGGGAGGAGTACAGATACCTCAAAAACGATCATCCTGTGCTCCCAGTGCTATACCTCTTGCCCAAGCTACATAAAAATCCCACAGATCCCCCGGGACGCCCTATCGTGTCATCGAGAGGGAGTGTTACGGAACATGTCTCCAAATACGTGGACCATTTCCTTAGGGAGTATGTTATGGCACTTCCCAGCTATGTGAGGGACACGAAAGATTTTCTCACCAAGATCCAAGACATCCAGTGGGATGAGAAATTTTTTCTCATCACACTTGATGTACAATCCCTCTATACGATCATTGATCACAGACAAGGATTGAGGGCCTGTGAACATTTTCTCAACGAAAGACCTCTCAGACTCAGGGAACATAGCAGGATGCTGTTGGGGATGATAGAATTCTGTCTCTCCAACACCATTTTTCTATTTGATGGCACACTCTACAGGCAAACAACAGGTACCGCGATGGGATCTTGCTTTGCCCCCAGCTTTGCCAACTTGTTTATGGGTTACTGGGAGGAGACCATACGGGCCAAGCAAGAACTTGCCCATCATTTCGCGCATGTCATCAGATGGATGCGCTACATCGATGATCTTTTTATTGTCTGGGATGGTGATGAGGACGAAGCACTGGTTTTTATCCAATGCCTGAATCAAAATTCCAGCAATATTGTTCTCACGGGACATGTCAGCAGTACAGGGGCAGAATACCTTGATGTCAAAATTGACATCTTGGACAACCAACTACGCACCACTCTCTTTAGAAAGGCTACTGCTGGCAATAGCATCTTGCATGCATTGAGCAGTCACCCAGAGACACTAAAATGGAGCATCCCTTTTGGCGAGCTCATGAGGGCCAAAAGAAACTGCAACTCAGAAGAAGCCTATTTGCAAGTGAGTGAGGGGATGTTTGAACGTTTCAGAGATAGGGGCTATCCCAATTGGGTACTCAACAGAGCTAGAGACAGGGCCAGCGGGATCTCTAGAACTTCTACGTTGACAAACGAACAGACACCGACATCCAAGGATGATGACGATACCACGCGCATCATCATGACATACAACACCAATTCAGACAACATCAAGCATATCCTGACTAAACATTGGAGTGTTCTCACTACTGATAACATCATTGGCACCAGTATTCCCAAGAGACCCAGTATCACGTATAGGAAGGGGAAGAACATCAGGGACATGTTGGTACGCAGCGATGTAACTATGTACCCTGACAGACACACACATGGGCTGCAGGGATTTTTTCCCTGCGGCCATTGCAAGGCATGCAAACAAAGTACATTCCTCAAAACGACCACGTACAATGGAGTGTATAAAGAGATAGAACAATTTCTTACATGCAGCACCACATTCGCCATCTATGTGATTGTATGTCCTTGCAACAAGTGGTACATAGGGAGCACTACCCTCCAGGCCAAAAAACGGGTACTGGAACACAGTAGGGCCATAACACACAGAGACGAAAAATATCCAGTCGCACGGCACTACAGGGACCATCATTTCTCTGACTCCACATTACTCAGATACTTTATTCTGGAACCAGTCCCCAGCAATCCCAGGGGAGGTGACAGGGTACTGAGGCTGAGACAGAGGGAATCCAAATACATTGTTGACTTTCAAAGCAAGGACCCTGGCGGTCTTAATCAGGACGAAGAATTGGCCATACACCTCAGAGAATGATGTATTTGGATTATTTGTCAATATGTTTATGCATGATGTACATAGGGTTGTACTATGTCTTGTCGTTGCAACCAGTGTGCACTTTCTTCCCTTCTTCCTATTTTAGAACTTGCACTAGAATTGTGTATGATGCAGACTCATTTGCATCTGTTTTTAACAATGTGTTCTCATTTTGATTTTCTTTTTAGGAGGAGAGGAAGGGGCCCCAACACTGACACTCACTCTGCACGGGCAGCCTACCCTCTCTCCCCTCCATCTCACCGAGGTCATCACCAGTTCTGGACACATGGGCGTGTGAAAGACTTTGGTCCATCTCTTGGTCAACACGGTTAGCACTACTTGGGGAACACATACTATCCTCCCTCTGTCGCTATTCATTGTCCACTGCTATGCTCATTTTTGACATCCCGCATACACAGGTTACATTTTATGCCTTTGTAATTTTATCTCTCCAATTGGAGTCACATGGGGTGGTCTAAACAACACACCGTAGGCACTTGCCAGGTACTAGGATACAATGCCGTATGGAAGTCATTAATTTTGTTTATATGATTTGTTGTTTATTTGTTCTCCATGCCGCAGTAGGACAACATGTGAGTGATAACATCCATGCTTATGATGGTATTTGACCACTCTAAGATGGCCGCCACAGTGGGATGCTGTATTATTACCATGTATTTGGTCCTTTGTTTGTATTCACAGCTCTTCACTCTTTTTAAGTTCGTTGTCATTGCAGCACTGTTATTCACGTGATCAAGGCTTGTAAAGTCGAAACGCGTTGTGAATAAACACCCGTTTCTCCGCTTTCCATGTCGAACTGCTTTGTTCCTGAGAGCGCACGACATCTGACATTTGGAATATTTAATTTCCGGCGTGCTCCGCCGGCGTGTGCGCCAGCTCCCTTGGGTCCAAGCAATCAGAAGGAGCGCTGTCTTTGGAGATATATATATATATATATATATATATATATATATATATATATATATATATATATATATATATATATATATATATATATATTCACTGAAAAAACCATAGGTTTCACACACGTTATAGTTAGGAATTAGCATTTAAAAAACCTTGCAAATTCACTGAAAAAACCATAGGTTTCACACATGTTATAGTTAGCGGAAATTTTACTGATAAAAAACCAATGAAATTCCCCCTTATAGTTAGTGCAGGCAACTATAACTCACGCGACCGCAATCTTCTGCTGATGACATATGTGTCTTTATGAAAAAAAAATATTTGTAATATATGTATAGCTAAAAATGTATGGAAGAAGACATGGGTAAATAAGTGTCTAAATACAGTATTAGCATCAGCAGAGGATTGCGGTCGCGTGAGTTATAGTTGCCTGCACTAACTATAACGGGGGAATTTCATTGGTTTTTTATCAGTAAAATTTCCGCTAACTATAACATGTGTGAAACCTATGGTTTTTTCAGTGAATTTGCAAGGTTTTTTAAATGCTAATTCCTAACTATAACGTGTGTGAAACCTATGGTTTTTTCAGTGAATTTGTACGGTTTTTTAAATGCTAAGTTACTTTACGCCATTCGAGGCGTGCGCGCCCACTTAACGCAGTTCGTTCCGTGCACGGTTTTTATCAACTTTAATGGGGTGGGGTCAATGTGGATAGTGTTTTTTTTATTTCGATTTTATAATTTCATGTTGCCAAAATTTAGTTTTTTTTACCTATTAATAAGCCCTGTACATTTGGTGGCCTACGGCCACCAAAAGCACAGGGGGTGGGGTAAGTGTGGATAGTGTTTTTTTTATTTATTTTTTTTTACCGTACGCTTACGGTAAGCGTACGGTAAGCGTACTCGGCGAAATTGCCGAAAAAAAAATAAAACCGTTTTTGCTCTTGGGGGATGTTTGGGGACTCCCTCAACATGACTATGTGGGAGGGAGTTGTCAAAACAGCCCCGTAACATGTTTTTGGCCATCTTGTTTGATAAACAACACTCAGTGCGAGAGACAAAATGGCGGCCGCCGCTTCCTGGTTTCGGCCGATTCGAATGTTTACTAAGATCTAAGAGCCAATCAGAATCGCGCTCGCGCACGCCACCGTACGCTTACGGTAAGCGTACGGTAAGCGTACCGTAAGCGGGCTCAGATATATATATTGATTTAAAGGCTATTTTCTCAGAATCTACTGAACAGATTTACACCAAACCTACAAAAGGCACTTCCTTGACCTAGGGACTACCTCTCTGCCAAATTTCTAGTAATTCTGTTCAGCCGTTCGGGCTGTAGCTCGTTCTAAAGGTCCTATGGAAAAATGCATGGGAAAAACGCGTTTTGGGACCCCCCTTTTATCTCAGCCCCCGCTTGACGAATCCCCCCGAGACTTTCAGGGTAGGAGCGGAGCGTAGCGCCCCACCTATTTCGAGAAATTTGCGAGGATTCATCGACCGGTGCCAAAGTTATTCAAAATAGAATGTTGAGGTTTTCCTATGGAAAAGGGGTCCTAACTATAACTACCTACTGGCGACCGCCAGTAGGTAATATATATATGAATGAATGAATGAATGAATGAATACCTTCTTATATAGCGCATGGCTACCCTAGAGCATCCCAGCGCTGTCAAGACCAAGGACACTATCAAGCATTAAAGAATGTTGTTAAACAAGAATGTCTTTAGTTGCTTCCTGAAGGCAGTATGATTTAATTCATGCCTGATGTTGTCAGGGAGTTTATTCCATTCTTTAGCTGCTAGGACCGAAAGTCGACGGCCACCCATGCGGGCCAGCCTGACCTTTGACACAACAAGCAGATTGCGTTGGTTAGATCTAAGAGATCAGACCGAATGATAACGACGAAAGAAAGGATCCAGAATGGAAGGGCCCAGGTTGTGAATGGACTTATGTGCCAAACACATAGTCTTAAATACAATCCTTTCATGGACTGGAAGCCAATGGAGCAGTCGAATTGAGGGCTTTGCTGATGACCGTTTAGGGACTTTCATGAGTAAGCGAGCTGCACAGTTCTGTACAGCTTGCAAAGTTTTTGCTGTAGTTGCAGAAGCCCCCAGATAGATAGCATTAGCATAGTCCAGTCGCGAGAGAACCAGCGACTGTACTAATATACGTCTGGCTTCAAAAGGAAGCAAGTCTAGGACTTTTTTAAGAACTCTCATAAGCCCATAGCAGGTCGCGGCTACTTTGTTAGCCTGATGCTGGAAGTTCAGGGCAGAGTCCAGCCAGACCCCCAAACTTTTTATTTTGGTCTTAGGCTTCGGAGGGGGTCCAAGACACTGCGGCCACCAAGGGTCCAAATTAATTGGGGCTTTATAGCCCAGCAGCATGATGTCTGTTTTGGCTCCATTTAGCTTTAAGCAGGACGAGGTCATCCAATCAAGAACATTGGAGAGACAAGGGGTAAGATTGTTAATCCCCTGATGTAAGGTATCATCTCTCACAAGGGAAACAACCAGCTGCGTGTCATCGGCGTAGGTGACAAGCTGAATTCCCCAAGGAAGCACCACCTCAGCCAAAGGTCTCATATAGATATTAAACAAAGTGGGGCTGAGGGATGATCCCTGGGGAACGCCGTGACTCAGTTGCGCTGGCTTGATGACACCTCATCCTCAAAGACGGAAAAATATCTATCTGATAAAAAGGAGTGAAGCCATTTAAGAGCCAAACCGGAAATCCCTGCATGGCGGAGCCTATGCAGCAGAAGAGAGTGATTTACAGTGTATATATATATATACACACACACACCAAAGCTGAATTCTTCGGAATATGAAGGTAACAGCTACCACGGACTCTTCAGGCTTTTGAATGCACAGATTTATTTTGCAAAAAAAAAAAAACGGCCCACTCAACGCGTTTCGGGACTTGCTCCCTTGTTCACGAGTGTATTTTTTTAGTGGAAATTAGCGTGTGGTTATATTTACGTCTGTCTTTTCTTTTTACAGAGAACAGAGAAGTCATCATTGAAAAATGCAATTAAGCTAAAGTATCTGTGGATTGTTCCACGAAGGAAGTGAAGATTGACACTGTTGAATGGTAGGAATGTTCCAAATTAAGGAGTATGATATGAGGAGAATTGTGACCCATTCGGGTTTAATCCAATGTTGAGCGCATATTTGGTGACCGGGATTCTATTGAGTAGAATGATATCGTGTTAAAATAGTTAGAGCTGTCTTCATAGATTGAAGCATTACATCTAACTGGTTGATTGAAGGAATATCGCAAATATGTTACGTTTTTGTTTCCTCACCATGAATCCAACAGTGGTCACATACACTGGGACTATTACAAATATATATCGAAAATTGAACAGATTACTCATGTCTTCGGCCGCTTCTCTGGATATTCTCTAAATAGAGATAAAACAATGGTTATATGCACTCACAATACCCAATTTGCTGACTCAAGAAGAGTTGACAGTGTAATATACTTAGGAGTTCGGATATCCTCAAAAATAGAGAAAATAATTAATATAAACTACGATCCTCTTCTCCAAAAGATTAAGAACGATTTAAAAAGAATAGATGGTCTGCATCTTTCAATTATTGGAAGAGGGAATTTCCTCAAAATGAATATACTACCCAGGGTCTTATATTTATTTCGCGCAATTCCGCTACTAGTAGACGATAAAATCATTAAGGCCCTGGAATCCCAGATGGTTAGATTTATCTAGGGTTATGGGAAAATAAGGAGATCAATCCGTTTTCTCTCTTTACCAACTATGAGAGGGGGCCTCTCTGTTCCGAATCTGGGATTTTACTTGTGGGCCACCATGATCCAATAGATGACCACGCTATTCTTCGTTAAAATACCTGAAGAAGAAATAGGGGATAAATGTATACCGTCAATTTACGAGCTCCTCATAGGAGATAAGGCTCATGGTCTCCTAGTAAAACAGTTGGAACCCTCCTACTACAAGAAAACCAAGTTTAAGATCATAACTAGTGCCTGGGGTATTTGGAGGAAAATAATGCGCCACCTTAATATACCTAAATATAATAAGTATATTTCTCTGTGGCACTCTACAGCTTTACCAACACATATATACGATAGTATGGCTAGAAGATGGGAATACCTGGGAGTTCTAACGATAGGGGACTTTTTGCTACCATGTAACACTAATAGATTTCAAGCCCTGCAAGGCAAATTCTATATTCCGGATAACAATATATTTAAATTTATTCAGATTAATACAATCTTAAAATTAAAGACTGCTGATCTCTCTTTGAGTAATATTCCTATATTTGAATGTATGGCCAAATCTACAACCAGGATTGGCACTCTCTATGGAATTCTAATCGAAAACCAGCAGGATGATCTGGAAAACACGGAAAAGAGATGGTCAAGCAATTTAAACAACCCCAATGTTGACATCGATATGTCCCTTTACCTTTCAATGAAAGTATTTGTCTCGTCCAACTTGAAAGCCCAGTTATATAAGACCATATACGATCTCTATTTTACTCCAGCTAAGCTTTACTCCTGGGGAAAAAGGGCGAATTCAGAATGCCCGAGATGTGGAAAAAGTGGGGCACATTTACTCCACATGCTCTATGAGTGTAGTAAACTTGCTCCTCTAAGAGATTTGATAGCTGGTTTCTGGCGGGAAGTGTTTGGGCACTTAATACCTGAATCCCCCACTTTATATATGCTGGGCTATGACAACACACTCGGTCATACAAAGAGAGAAGGAATCTGTCTGTTCCTGGGGACAGCGGTCTATAGAATAATTTTAACAGCCCGCTGGAAGGACATAGATCCCCCCAACTTTCAGGTCTGGCTAGCTAGGCTGTTGGCTATGTATAACCAGGAGAAGGCTATTTTTGCATGTAAAGGTAAAAAGGCGAGAGCCATAGGCAATATGATTTGGAAACCGATTGAAACTTGGAGGAATAATAATAGAAATGTATGATTGCAATATGCCTAGTTATACTCTTAATGGCCCCCCGGATTGTTTGTTTGTTTTCAACTATAGTTATTGTACACCTGATCTGCTATATATGACCAATGTTTAACTCAAATTTCCACTTCTGCAATTAATTTCAATCTTTTGTATATGGAATGTAATTTTTGTAACGGCTGCAATAAAAAATATAATTAAAAAAAAAAAAGGGGACTATTATAAAATCATCCCGACAAGGAGATTAACACCATATAAAGATGGCGGGATTCGCCAATTTTGCATTTCATTTGGGGTGGAGTAACTCCTGAATATGAAGTCTTTTTTCTATGCCGTATTTACATATGATCACATGATTGTTTATTTAAACAACACTTTATTGTAACCACTACACTCGTGAACAAGGGAGCAAGTCCCGAAACGCGTTGAGTGGACGTTTTTTTTTTTTTTTTTGCAAAATATATCTGTGCATTCAAAAGCATGAAGAGTCCATGGTAGCTGTTACTTTCATATTCCGAAGAATTCAGCTTTGGTGTGTATTGTTGAGGTTCGCTTCCTCGCCACGGACCGCCATCGAGAGAGGCAGGGAAAAGGTGATTCTCGGTGTGTTCAGCACCGATGTACAAGTTTTAATATATATATATATATATATATATATATATATATATATATATATGTATATATTACCTACTGGCGGTTGCCAGTAGGTAGTTACAGTTAGGACCTATTTTCCATAGGAAATCAGCAACATTCTATTCCCAATAAGTCTGGCGCCGGTTGACGAATCTTCGCAAAATTTTCCAAACTTTTGGCCAGCTTCGGTCCACTCCTATCCTGAAAGTTTCGTGGTGATTCGTCAAGCGGGGGCTGAGAAAAAAGGGGGTCCCAAAACGCTTTTTCCCCATGCAATTTCCCACAGGACCTGTTGACGCAGCTACAGCCCGAAATGCTGAACGGAATTACAGCAAATTTGGCAGAAAGGTAGACCTTGGTTCAGAGTTGTGGCTTTTGCTTAAATGGTGTAAATCCGTTCAGTAGTTCCTGAGAAAATCAAAAGTAAAATCACATATATATATCTGGGCGGAACCTAACCACACATCTCATCGTGAGATCTGATTGGCTGTCAGCACTTCATCCAAGAAGTGTTGGCAGCCATCTTGGGACCAATATACATGATAGCACCTCATTAAAAAGCATTGCAGTTAATAGAAGGTTTTAAGACTTTAGTTACATTATAAATCATGTGTTAATGGTACCATACTCATTTTAGGAATTGTGGTATGTTCTAAGGTGATTTTACCATGTGAAAAAGCCTTCTGCTGTGATATCATGAATCATGTTTCAGAGAAAACTATTTTCACATGCTTTTCCCTCAGAGGTTTGGAAGGTGATCTATAAGCTATTTTCTGTAAATTCACATTATCTTTCTTAGTCATGTGAGAATGAAGTCTGACATTCTCAGTAAAACATGTACATCCAACAAGGGCAGAGACTGTCAGTTGATTCCTTTGTGTTCTACTGCAGCTTCCCAGAGTGTTCCAAAGAACAACTAGAGCGCTAACACTCCTACTTATGATAAACGTATGGCACACCTGAAGCCATCTTGATTGGAATAAAGTGGTAACTCTTAAAACATTTAATGTAAAAAGGAACAAAATGAGGGGGTTCATTTTGCCATAGAAATTATGATTAGTGCTGCAGAAAGCAAAATTAGGGCACATTTTGACTTCTCAAATCCTCTTCTATTTCATTAAAAAGTTCTGACATGCAGACTGAAACATGCACTTTGAATACCAGCAGCAGACTTCCCTGGTGAGCAGTAGCTTTACTACAGTGATCTAATGAGGAACTAGAGTGCTACCATTCAGAATTTATGGCAAATGTGTCACATCTGAATGCCTTCTTGATGGAACCAAAGTAAACAAGCATTGAAAATGCAATAGGTTTCGCCCTCGTTTAAGTTAAAGCAATTCTGTTTGTAATTGGGTGGCTTTTTAGCTTTGCTTTTATTAGTGTTTTTCAAAATTTCATGTACATAACATGCATATATGTGTATGTATGCATACATTTATATTTGTATTTATATAGATATGCAGATTAAATATATGTTTATATATGTATGTGTATAAATATACACATACATATATATAAATGCCTATGCATATATGCACATATGTGTGCGTGTAGAGAGAGGTAGAGAGAGGTAGAGGTGTAGAGGTAGAGACGTAGAGGTAGAGAGGTAGAGGTAGAGAGGTAGAGAGTAGTAGAGAGAGAGGTAGAGAGAGGTAGAGAGGTAGAGAGTAGAGGATGAGTAATAGAGAGTAGAGAGTAGTGGAGAGTAGTAGACAGAGTAGCAGAGAGTGAGTAGGAGAGAGTAGTAGAGTGAGTAGCAGAGAGTGAATAGTAGAGAGTGAGAAGTAGAGAGTAGTAGAGAGTAGTAGAGAGTGAGTAGTAGAGAGTAGTAGAGAGTGAGTATTAGAGAGTGAGTAGTAGAGAGTAGTAGAGAGTGAGTAGTGGAGACTGAGTAGCAGAGAGAGAGTAGTAGAGAATAAGTAGTAGAGTGAGTAGTAGAGAGTAGTAGAGAGAGAGTAGTAGAGAGTGAGAAGTAGAGAGTAGTAGAGAGGGAGTAGTAGAGAGTGAGTAGTAGAGATTGAGTAGTAGAGAGTGAGTAGTAGAGAGTAGTAGAGAGTGAGTAGTACAGAGTAGTACAGAGTGAGTAGTAGAGAGTGATTAGTAAAGAGTAGTGGAGTAGTAGAGAGTGAGTAGTAGAGAGTAGTAGAGAGTGAGTAGTAGAGTGAGTAGTAGGGAGTAGTAGAGAGTGAGTAGTGGAGTGAGTAGTAGAGTGAGTAGTAGAGAGCAAGTAGTAGAGTGTGTAGTAGAGAGAGAGTAGTAGAGAGTAGTAGAGAGTGAGTAGTAGAGAGTGAGTAGTAGAGAGAGTAGTGGAGAGTAGTAGAGTAGTAGAGAGTGAGTAGTAGAGAGTAGTAGAGAGTGAGTATTAGAGAGTGAGTAGTAGAGAGTAGTAGAGAGTGAGTAGTGGAGACTGAGTAGCAGAGAGAGAGTAGTAGAGAATAAGTAGTAGAGTGAGTAGTAGAGAGTAGTAGAGAGAGAGTAGTAGAGAGTGAGAAGTAGAGAGTAGTAGAGAGTGAGTAGTAGAGAGTGAGTAGTAGAGATTGAGTAGTAGAGAGTGAGTAGTAGAGAGTAGTAGAGAGTGAGTAGTACAGAGTAGTACAGAGTGAGTAGTAGAGAGTGATTAGTAAAGAGTAGTGGAGTAGTAGAGAGTGAGTAGTAGAGAGTAGTAGAGAATGAGTAGTAGAGTGAGTAGTAGGGAGTAGTAGAGAGTGAGTAGTGGAGTGAGTAGTAGAGTGAGTAGTAGAGAGCAAGTAGTAGAGTGTGTAGTAGAGAGAGAGTAGTAGAGAGTAGTAGAGAGTGAGTAGTAGAGAGTGAGTAGTAGAGAGAGTAGTAGAGAGTAGTAGAGTAGTAGAGAGTGAGTAGTAGAGAGTGAGTAGTAGAGAGTAGTAGAGAGTGAGTAGCAGAGAGAGTAGTAGAGAGTAGTAGAGTAGTAGAGTGTGAGTAGTAGAGTGAGTAGTAGAGAGTAGTAGAGAGCGAGTAGTAGAGAGTGAGTAGTGGAGAGTGAGTAGTAGAGTAGTAGAGAGTGAGTAGTAGAGAGTGAGTACTAGAGAGAGAGTAGTAGAGAGTAGTAGAGTGAGTAGTAGAGAGTGAGTAGTAGAGAGAGAGTAGTAGAGAGTAGTAGAGAGTGAGTAGTAGAGTAGTAGAGAGTGAGTGGTAGAGAGTAGTAGAGTGAGTAGTAGAGGTTAGTAGAGAGTGAGTAGTAGAGAGAGTAGTAGAGTGAGTAGTTGAGAGTGAATAGTAGAGAGTGAGAAGTAGAGAGTAGTAGAGAGTAGTAGAGAGTGAGTAGTAGAGAGTAGTAGAGAGTGAGTATTAGAGAGTGAGTAGTAGAGAGTAGTAGAGAGTGAGTAGTGGAGACTGAGTAGCAGAGAGAGAGTAGTAGAGAATAAGTAGTAGAGTGAGTAGTAGAGAGTAGTAGAGAGAGAGTAGTAGAGAGTGAGAAGTAGAGAGTAGTAGAGAGTGAGTAGTAGAGAGTGAGTAGTAGAGATTGAGTAGTAGAGAGTGAGTAGTAGAGAGTAGTAGAGAGTGAGTAGTACAGAGTAGTACAGAGTGAGTAGTAGAGAGTGATTAGTAAAGAGTAGTGGAGTAGTAGAGAGTGAGTAGTAGAGAGTAGTAGAGAGTGAGTAGTAGAGTGAGTAGTAGGGAGTAGTAGAGAGTGAGTAGTAGAGTGAGTAGTAGAGAGCAAGTAGTAGAGTGTGTAGTAGAGAGAGAGTAGTAGAGAGTAGTAGAGAGTGAGTAGTAGAGAGTGAGTAGTAGAGAGAGTAGTAGAGAGTAGTAGAGTAGTAGAGAGTGAGTAGTAGAGAGTGAGTAGTAGAGAGTAGTAGAGAGTGAGTAGCAGAGAGAGTAGTAGAGAGTAGTAGAGTAGTAGAGTGTGAGTAGTAGAGTGAGTAGTAGAGAGTAGTAGAGAGCGAGTAGTAGAGAGCGAGTAGTGGAGAGTGAGTAGTAGAGTAGTAGAGAGTGAGTAGTAGAGAGTGAGTAGTAGAGAGAGAGTAGTAGAGAGTAGTAGAGTGAGTAGTAGAGAGTGAGTAGTAGAGAGAGAGTAGTAGAGAGTAGTAGAGAGTGAGTAGTAGAGTAGTAGAGAGTGAGTGGTAGAGAGTAGTAGAGTGAGTAGTAGAGGTTAGTAGAGAGTGAGTAGTAGAGAGAGTAGTAGAGTGAGTAGTTGAGAGTGAGTAGTAGAGAGTGAGTAGTAGAGAGTAGTAGAGAGTAGTAGAGTAGTAGAGAGTGAGTAGTAGAGAGTAGTAGAGTGAGTAGTAGAGAGGGAGTAGTAGAGAGAGTAGTAGAGAGTAGTAGAGAGTGAGTAGGAGAGTAGTAGAGAGTGAGTGGTAGAGAGTAGTAGAAAGCAGTAGAGTGAGTAGTAGAGAGTAGTAGAGAATGAGTAGTAGAGAGTGAGTAGTAGAGAGTAGTAGTAGAGAGTAGTAGAGAATAGTAGAGAGAGAGTAGTAGAGAGTGAGTAGTAGAAAGTAGTAGCGAGTGAGTAGTAGAGAGTGAGTAGTTTAATTTAAAAGGAACACAATGAGGAGGTTAATTTTGCCATAGAAATTATGATTAGTGCGGAAAAAAGAAAATTAGGGCACATTTTGAGTAACTTCTCAAATCCTCTTCTATTTCATTAAAAAAATCTGACATGCAGACTGAAACATGCACTTTCAATACCAGCAGCAGACTTCCCTGGTGAGCAGTAGCTTTACTACAGTGATCTAATAAGCAACTAGAGTGCTAACATTCCGAATTTATGGAAAATGTGTGACACATCTGAATGCCTTCTTGATGGAATGAAAGTAAAAAACCTGAAAGTATTTCCTACTGAGGAGACTGTTGTAAATGAGGAACTTAGGAAACTTCAAAACAAATAAGTCTCCCAAGATGGCCACCAGAGACAAAAGAGCCCAAATGTAGCACAAATATCACCGAGATGTAGCCCAATTATAGCCCAATGACAGAATGTCCCAGAGTGTTTTAAAGAACAACTAGAGCGCTAACAGTCTTACTTATGACAAAAGTATGGCACACCTGATGCCATCTTGATTGGAATAAAGTGGTAACACTTAAAACATTTAATTTGCAAAGGAACAAAATGAGGGGGTTCATTTTGCCATAGAAATTATGATAGTGCTGCAGAAAGAAAGATTAGGGCACATTTTGACTTCTCAAATCCTCTTCCATTTCATTAAAAAATTCTGACATGCAGACTGAAACATGCACTTTGAATACCAGCAGCAGACTTCACTGGTGAGCAGTAGCTTTACTACAGTGATCTAATGAGCAACTAAAGTGCTACCATTCAGAATTTATGGAAAATGTGTGACACATCTGAATGCCTTCTTGATGGAATCAAAGTAAACAAGCATTGAAAATGCAATAGGTCTCGCCCTCGTTTAAGTTAAAGCAATTCTGTTTGTAATTAGGTGGCATTTTAGCTTTGCTTGTATTAGAGTTTTTCAAACTTTCATGTACATACCATGCAAATGTATGCATATATGTATATGTATATGTTTGCATGCATTTATATTTATATAGATATGCAGATTATATTTATATTCACTGAAAAAACCATAGGTTTCAGGCACGTTATAGTTAGGAATTAGCAATTAAAAAACCTTAGAAATTCACTGAAAAAACCGTAGGTTTCAGGGGCGTTATAGTTAGCTGGACATTTCCCTCATACAAAACCCTAGAAATTCCCCTGTTATAGTTAGTTCAGCTAACTATAACTCACGCCCCCGCAATGCACTGCTGATGACGTCACATATTTCATCACTCATGACATGGTCAGTGACATCACTGATGACATCACTGATGACATCTCAAATGACATCACTGATGACATCACTGATGACGTCATCCATGTGACAAATTAGTGCACCTTCTCACACCCTAATATAACCTTTGATACACCGACTCAAAATTTCAGTCGGCCATTTTGACAACCATAGATACTCCAATGCCAATAACTACACACCCACTCATTGACTTTTAGGTCTACATACATGTCCACTCACTCACCTGTACAGTCACTCATACTTACAGTCACTCTGTGCATTTATACACCTATATAGATACTCACACACCGCCAATCATCCATTGAGGTACTGACACATCTAGTCAGTCATGCAAATAATTAATCACAGTCCAATTTACTCACCTATACAGTTAAACACACTCAAGTTCACTTACTCATAAAAATACTAACAAATTCTGTGTCTTCCTGCAGAAAAACAAACAGCACATGACACAGATATCCTTGCACTATGGCGCATACAGCCACTCCCAAAATCACACACTCTCACATATAGATAGTTATATACTCTTACACACATATACACTGCGTTTCACATATGTAGTTACTGACACATGTACAACTGAGATATACATTCAATCACTAACACACCCTCACATACAGTCACCCAACCATACAGTCCATCACAGATGCAATCTTAAAACCATGCACCCACTGAATCACCCACTCACACATCTAGTCACAGAGTCACACACACCCTACCCACACAAACACTCAGGCACCCATACAGATACTCAGACAACCCATCAATAACCCATATAGACACTCATATAGCTATTCACAAAACCATGCAGCCACTTATACATTAACACACAGACACACACAGACATTCACACAGTTTAGTCACTAGTCTGCAATAAGATACATTTAATGACTCACTTATAGAGTCAGTTACGCACCTAGAAAATCATCCATTCACACACTTGTACACCCACTTATTCTTCAACAGGCCTTTCCCTATATATATTAAACATATTAAAACTGTTCAGAAACACATACTCAATGGATGATGTCATGAGTGATGTCATCAGTGATGTCATTTGAGATGTCATCAGTGATGTCACTGACCATGTCATGAGTGATGTAATATGTGACGTCATCAGCAGTGCATTGCGGGGGCGTGAGTTATAGTTAGCTGAGCTAACTATAACAGGGGAATTTCTAGAGTTTTGTACGAGGGAAATATCCAGTTAACTATAACGCCCCTGAAACCTATGGTTTTTTCAGTGAATTTCTAAGGTTTTTTAAATGCTAATTCCTAACTATAACGTGCCTGAAACCTATGGTTTTTTCAGTGAATATATATATATATATATATATATATATATATATATATATATATATATATATATATAAAGTTTCCTGCTATGATAAGCAAAAACACGCTCTCAGAAAGGTACAGCTAGTGGGAGTTTATTCACAAGATAACGCTACGCGTTTCAGCACAGAAGTGCATTGATCACACGAACGTGTGATCAAGGCACTTCTGTGCTGAAACGCGTAGCGTTATCTTGTGAATAAACTCCCACTAGCTGTACCTTTCTGAGAGCGTGTTTTTGCTTATCATAGCAGGAAACTTTATTGACTCTAACTCGGCGGTGGGATTGGCCGAGTGCAACACGCCACCTGACAATGGGATATGGATCCCGGAAACGAATCCTCTTGTGAAGCGACTGAATATATATATATATATATATATATATATATATATATATATATATATATATATATATATATATATATATATATATATATATATATATATATATATATATATATATATATATATATATATATATATATATATATATATATATATATATATATAGATATATATAAAACAGTGGCGCTTGCCAATGGATAGTTATGGTTAGGATCGTGTTTCCATAGGAAATACGTTTTTCGTGTTGCTAATAACTTTGGCACCATTTGACGAATCTCCATGAAACTTTCCAACAAAGTACAATTCTTGTTAACTTTACCCATGTGAAGTTTTAAGGAGATCCGTCAAGTGGGGGCAGAGAAAAAGGGGGGTCCGAAAACATGTTTTCCCCATTCATTTTCCATAGGAATGTTAGACATAGCCACAGCCCAAAGTGCTGAATGTTTTACACCAAATTTGTCCAAAAGCGAGATCTTGGTCCAGAAAGAATAATTTTTGTGTACTGGTGTAAAACTGTTAAGTAGTTTTGGAGATATTAAGGTTGAAAACATTTATATATCAGGCCGCGGAGGATCTGCGGAGCCAACAGATCTCCTGCTGAGAAAAGATTGTCTGCCACTACATAAAACAGGAAGTGGTGTCAGCTAGCTTAGTGCTCGGGCTCAGTCATAGACATAGGGGGTACAGATACTCTGACCCCCTAGACTCCCTGGAGCTTAAAAACTTTTTTTATAAACAATTTTTCTGCAAATTTGCAGAGGATCCATGAATCTGTGGCAATTTAAAACAAAACAAGTGCAAGCTCCCACTCTTGTTTTATTAAACCCCTGGTGTGGGCCAGGGCCCGGGGGGGGGAGCGATGAAAATTATGTTTTGGGAGGAAGAGGCACATGGCCCACCTCCTGGAGACTCTGGGAGACATCAGGAAGCACCATGCCCCAGGGCCAAGGCAAAAATATAAAGGAAGGGGTGGCTGGCAACCCCTCCTGGAGCTTAATTAGGAACAGGGGACCAATCCCCCAGGGCCAAAATGTCTAAAAAGGGGTGAGGTGCCATGCAGCTCCCCTCCCAGAGCTGTCTATACCTTGCACCTCCACCATGCAGTGCTTATGACCTCACACATAGTTCACTCATGACATGTT
Organism: Triturus cristatus; assembly: GCF_964204655.1. Classification (NCBI taxonomy): domain Eukaryota; kingdom Metazoa; phylum Chordata; class Amphibia; order Caudata; family Salamandridae; genus Triturus; species Triturus cristatus. Next base: position 1,051,420,972 of record NC_140593.1, read on the forward strand.
ATATGACATCACTGATGACATCTCAAATGACATCACTGATGACATCAATGATGACATCAGCCAATCTTCTTTTGTGCACATTGCTCTATAAACACGTATATCATTAGAGCTATGAAAGTAAGTGCAAGATAGCTCAGAATAATATGAAGCATCGTTACTGCTCTCATACATACACCCACCATAGGTATAGCAAGCCTGTGTTATGTGCAACATTGACCCAATACCATACACTTCATGGGTAGCCGAGTTCATGTTGACTATGAACCACAGATGTGAGGGTAATCTACACTTCACACGTTTTTTTTTAAGGTGATGGGCCAAGTGGATCCCCTCCGATCGTCTTTTATTCCCCGGGGACCCCATATCCAAGACCTTTCTGTTTTTAAAGGGAGGGGGGCCATGCCCACCCACCCTGAGTCTTTAAAAGGCCCTGGGGACTCAGTTCCCCAGACCCTTATTAAGCCCGGGGGATCCCATCCCCAGGGCCTTTTTTTTTAGTGGGAGGAGGATGCACGGCTTCTCTCTGGAGCTCATTTTGGCCCCAGGAACTCCATCCCCCGGGGCCCAATGTGTTAATTAAGGGGAGTGTGCTGTCCCCCCCTCCCCTAATCTTTAAAAGGCCCTGGGGACCCTATCCCCAAGTGCCACTACCTAAGCTTAAGACCCCATTCCCCAGGTCCACATTATTAATGGTGAATACGCTGGTGCCCATTAAGGGCACCAACCACGCACCTTGTTAGGAGCTGTGGAGGAAGCCCAAGGGCCCCAGTGTCCTGAGCCAGCTCCCCACATGCTGAGGGAGCTGGGCGGGAGCAATCTCTTGATCTGTTTCCCTGCATGCATCACGGTGGGCAGGGAAACATATCAAAAGTCTGCTTCCAGCTTGCAGGAGCATTTTCAAAGCTCCTGCTCGCTGGAAGCAGACTTTCTGTTTGTTCCCACGTGGTGGGAGATTAAAAAATGCTCCCATCAGGCAGGAGCAAACACAGGTTTCCCTGCCTGTGATGGTGCCAGCAGGGAAACTGCTGTGTCTCAGTGGTAGGCTTCTCGGGACATAGCTAGTGAGCGGGCTCCAAGAGATATGGCCTCTGTGGCCCCCCTCCCCTTAAAATGTAAATAGCGACTCCGGGGGGATGCATTTTCCGTAGACTTCTTTAGACAAGATTCCAGAAAAAACTGCTGAACGGAATTACACCAAATTCAGCAGTAAGGTAGATCTTGGTCCACAGATTGTGCTTTTTGTGATTCGGTGTGAATCTGTTCAGTAGATTTAGAGAAATTGAAGGTCAAAATAATTATATATTTTGGTAGTTGAGTCCACAAGAGTCTTGGGAGACATTGGCGGGAGCGCCAATTTAAAAATAGAGCATTCCGATTGGCCCAGGGAGCGTTACTACCCGTGGGCCATCTCGCTCCAGTGGGAGTAAGACTCCTGTGAGAGTGAGCACTCTGATTGGCTGCTAGCAACATGAGAAAAACGTTGCTGGCAGCCATCACAGGACTTGTGAACTTAGTCCAGTGCCCTGAAGTTATAAAACAATGAAGGTATTTGGTGGTAGGGTAGGGATACCCAGACCATCTAGGTCCCATGAAGGGGACCCAAAAGAACACCACCCAGGGCAAAAAAAAAAGTCAAAAAGTACTGCGATCCCGCAAAACTCTTGCAGATCGGGAATAAAAAATTGGTGGCCAGGCTTCATTTAAATAACTTGTACCACGGAGACCCTACCACTGGGGCTGATTTCATAAAGGGAAGGGGGGCTGCGTGGCGCCCTCCTCAAGCCTCCAGAGGCCCCAAGAAGCCCAGGGCCTAAATTTGTGGAAATGGGTAAGAGGCAACATAGCCCACCTGCCCGAACCTTCAAAGGCCCCGGGAAGTCCACCACCATTTCCGAAATGTGTTTATGTGGGAGAGGGGCTTCGAGCATCGAGAGGCCTCAGGGAGCTCAGCCCCAGGGCTGAAATAACTTTTTATGGGACTGGTTTCATAAAGGGAAGGAGAGCTACATTGTAGGGATACCCTCACCACTTAGGCCCCATGAGGCGTACCCAGATGGACACATTAATTTCCCCAGGGACCATAATCCCTGGAGCTGGCTCAGATGCTATGTCCAGGGAAACCCACCACTGGACATAGCAGTTTCCCTGCTCGAGTGGGCAGGGAAACCTGTGATTGCTCTTGCTTGGCAAGAGTATTTTCAAATCTCCTGCCAGGCAGGAGCAATCACCAACTCCGCTCCCAGTAAGCAGGTGTTTCAAAAATGCTCATGGCCACTGGCAGCTGACTTTTGATTGCCCACAGTGAAGCTGCTCCCTGCGGTCGGGAGCAATGCCAGCTCCGGTTTTATGCGGGGTGCTGACTGGGGCTGCGGGGACCATGTGGCTCCTTGCGGGTCCCATCTAAAGAATGCTGGGTGCCCTGGGTGGGCAATAGGGCATCCACCTTTCAGAGTGTGGGCCCCGGTAGATGGGGTCCCCAGGGCTGAAAGTGGCCTGGGGAGGGGGGCTGCATGCTCCCCTCCCCCTGCAAAATGCACCGGGCACCAGAGGATGGAGTCCCTGGGGCCAAAGTTGGCCTGGTGAGGGGGGTCTCGTGCTCCTTCCCCCTGAAAAATGCATCAAGCCATTGGAAATGGGATTCCTTGGGTCAAAATAAGCTGAGGAGGGGGGGCTACATGCACCCTCCTCCTAAACATAACACCCGGCCACAGGGCATGGGGTTCCTGGGGCCGACATCAGCCTTATGGGAGTTATTCGTGTGGTCAGCGTGCTACAGAACCCGTGGGGCCTGACTAATCCAATGGCCCATATGTTGGTGCCAATTTATTAAAGGCGACTGACAGTTTACTCATTAATAAACGCCTGTAATTATGTGATCTACTAGCACTGATGTTTAAGCCTTCTGCCATTTAATTTGGCTTCTTAAAATTATTTGACGGAATAGGCTGTTCCATTATTTCACCTAATCTTGGAGTCTTTGAATTTATGCATAAGCTCCTGCGATTATAATTCAACATTTCCTCATGATCTTCATTCTACAGAGTCATTTTCCAGGTGGACTCCATACGATTGTTGCACTTTCGGTTGGGTCTACTTTAACAATAGATGTTTTATTGAAACTGGTACGGACGCTCATATAATTACCATTTGTCCTGATGATGACCATTTAGCTTCACTATGGTCAAAACGCTGTTGACGCACATATGTGGCCGAAATTGTAGAGGACGCACTGTTTGCTTTGTGTTGTTTCAGTTTTGTCCTGAACTTCTGATTTTTGTAAACCTTTTTTCCTCAGCCACTTGTCTGTTAACACATTGCACTGTTTATAGGTCTTTGTCTGTGTATTGTGTTGAGCGCTTTTTGTCTTATATGTTTTAAGATTGAATTATTTAAATTTATCATTGTTAATAAAACTTTTTCTATGAATTGTATATATTTAAACATGGGTTTTCTCTTTTTTCTCCCTTTTCTCTTTCCTTTTTCCTTTTCTGTGCCTTCATTGATATAATTTTCCATATTTTTAAAATTATAATATTTTCTTTAGGTTTTTTGATTTTTTGTTTAAAATTTGATGCACGTATCGTGTTAACTTGAACCGTTGTTAGGATTCTAGTACTGGGTGGTCAATAGGGCATCCACCTTTCAGAGTGTGGGCCCCGGTATATGGGGTCCCCAGGGCTGAAAGTGGCCTGGGGAGGGGGGCTGCATGCTCCCCTCCCCTGCAAAATGCACCGGGCACCAGAGGATGGAGTCCCTGGGGCCAAAGTTGGCCTGGTGAGGGGGGCCTTGTGCCCCTTCCCCCTGAAAAATGCATCAGGCCATTGGAAATGGGATTCCTGGGGATACATAAGGTGGTGAGGGGGTACATTCACCCTCCTCCTAAACATAACACCGGGCCCCAGGGGATGGGGTTCTTGGGGCCGACATCAGCTCACGGATGGGGACATGTGCCCCTTCACCTAAATTTAACACTGGGCCCCGGGAGATTGGATCCTCAGGGCCGAGAGGGGAGCTGGGTTCCCCCTTCCCTCTAAACATACCACCAGGCCCGGGTGATGGCTTCCCTGGGGCTGAAATCAGCCCAGGGATCGGGCTGTGTGCCCCATTCCCCCTGAAATAAAGCCAGGCCCCAGGGCCACTGTGTACTTATAGTTAGGCCAGTGTTTCTCCGTTTCATTAATAACTTTGGTGCCATTTGACAAATCTGCACAAAGATTTCCAAAAACAATTTCATCCAGCTCCTTCATGGAAAGCTTTGTTCCATTGCTTAAGCAGGAGCAAGTAGAAAGTGGATACCCAAAAGTTGATTTCATATGTTAATTCCCATACTAAGCGTTGCTCTCCGACACAGGGAAAACAGCATAATAGAATTACACCCCATTTGGCAGAAAGTTAGAAGTTTACTCAGAAAGCATGGCTTTGTTATTAGGTGCAAACCGTTCAGCTGTTTTCCAGAAATAAGCTTTTAAAGAGGGTCTCGGGTGGGCATGAAGGGGCATGTCTGGATGGTTGGTCCAGCGACAGTCCCGCAGTACTGTAAGATATAAAAATATGTCCCTCTGATCAAGGAAGCTTTATCTCCTGATGGCCATTTCAGTACCACGGTACCAGTCCAGCAGCAACATGCGATTTGATTGTCTGGCTGTAACTTGATATCTGTATATTGAAAACGTTTATGAAAAATGGCATAAAGGGGCAGGGTAGGGACACCCTGACCACCAGGCACTTGTGTAAGGTACCCAGAGGGATGTCCCAGAGATAAAAATCTAAAATCAAATTCGGCCACTGGTACCAGAATAAAACCCATGGCACTTTCTCATGAGATACTGTGAAGCAGCGTGAGAGCTGCTATACAGGCTTCCATTCCATGGTGCAAAGTTACCATGCAAGCTTCCATGGTACAGTAGAAGCTTGTGTTGTGGGTGATGCAAGAGTACTATGGTGCTTAAAAACCAAACAAAAGAGAATGCATGTGGGGCTTCCATGGGGGTGGTGCCCACGGGAGGTTGGGCGCAGGAATCTGCAGAGGGTTTGCCACCCATGGGGGTGTTGGATGTGTGGTCAGGCCCCTGGGGCCACACCCACTCTGTTCATGGCCGAAGTATGTGCACAGTGGAGTTTGGATGTCTTCGTCAGGGTTGGGTGCAGGCGGCAGCCAAACCCCTTTCGCTATGGCTGAAGGTCGTGAACAGTAGTGAACTAGCCTGTGCTTAGCTAGGATGTTGACGGCAGGTTGCTCGAGGGGTTTGGCATATGCTCAACTTTGAATATGATCAAAAAAACACCCAGAAATTCACTGGAAAAAAACAAAGGTTTACGTGACGTGATCGGTATGGTAATAAGATCTTAGCTTACGTTAAAATAAACAGTAATTCACTGAAAAAAAACAAAGGTCATCATGACGGTATATTCAGGTGTTGAAATGTTATCAGAACTAATGTTTTTAAAAAAACAAATTAAACTCAACAATCATAGTTTAGTGAGCTAACTATAAGTTGCCCCATACTTTGCACTGCTTATGACCTCACATATTACATCACTCATGACATGTTAAATGAGATCATTGATGGCATTATTGATCACATTGCAAATTACGTCATTGATGACAACATTGATGACTTAATGCAACCATTGAGACAGGGTACTATATGGCTTGTGGCCTTGAAGTAATTCAACAAGCTACACCTCTGGCACATTTCTGACACAAATCATTTGATAATGGACATAAACTTTGTTCACTTGTTGGACACATAGCATTGCTGTCAAGTCAACCACATTTGGTGGATGTTCTCTTTTTACTTTTATTCACTAATTAACATACAAAATGCCACTGTAGACTTTAAAAGGTTCACTGTCTTTTCAAACCTTGAACACACCACAAAAAAGTTTGTACTCTATTCACCTGAATGGGATTATCCTCTTAAAGATTTCACACGGCCCTCAATCTTAAATCAAGGGGTATGCATTTGCCACTGAAAAGACACCTGCTGCCAGGCTCTATGGACAACCTGATAAGTTTGGTAAAATACACTACTCACAGGTGAGCACAATGGCATACAAGCTTAGAGACATGCTTACAAACTCAATGTGAGAAAAGGCACCTCTAAGTTGGACACCCCTACATTCTGCATTATTTGAAAATCTGCAATGCCTCAAAATCTTCAGCAATTCCACACCCCCATCTTATAAACATCCTTGTTACATGGAATTTTAGTATAGCACAGTACTGAAACGATTTAACATGGGCACATGCCCCATATCCACTGATGGATAATCTATTGTTAACAGAAGATCTTTCTCACAGATTTTTTGCAAAACTTTGTTATTAAGCCACACCCAGATTTCAAACATACCTCTGCAATCCACATTAGGTGCACTCAACCTTTACTTTGCTTAACATGGAGTAATAGTTACTCCCCAAACTTTAGCGATTAGTAAACAATGCAACATATAAATTTCAACATGCACAACCACACTTGCTTGCAGAGATTATGCTATTTCCTTGTTATGCACCTACATGTGTACACACAGTATTTCTATGCAGTATTTCTCTATGGTGTTATTGACAACGTCATTGATATTGGCATTTGAAATGTCATGAGCAATGTCATATGTGAAGTTGTAAGCAGAGCATGGTAAGAGTGCAAGTTTTGTTAGCTCAGTAAAGTATAACTGGTGAATTTCATTTTTAGTTGGTTTTAGTTTTTATCACTTTTCAAAACTTAACTATTACATCATTTTAACCTTTGTGTAATGAACATATATTATATGTATGTGTATATATATATTATCTACTGGCGGTCGCCAGTAGATAGTTATAGTTAGGACCGTGTTTCCATAGGAAATCTGAAAATTCTATTTTGAATAACTTTGGCGCCGGTTGACGAATCCTCGCGAATATTTCAAAATAGGTGGGGCGCTCCGCTCTACTCCTACCCTGAAAGTCTCGGGGTGATTAGTCAAGCGGGGGCCGAGAAAAAAGGGGGGTCCCAAAACGCGTTTTCCCCATGCATTTTTCCATAGGACCTTTAGTCGAAGGTACAGCCCGATCGGCTGAACAGAATTACGTGAAATTTGGCAGAGAGGTAGCCATAAGGTCAAGGAAGTGCCTTTTGAAGGTCTCGTGTAAATCTGTTCAGTATTTCCTGAGAAAATAGCATTTAAAACCATATCAATATATATACGCGCGCACCGTGCGCGCACTGTGCGCGCACCCTGCCGTGCGCGAGCGCAATTCTGATTGGTTGTTAGATGTCAGTAAATATTCGAATCGGTCGAAATCAGGAAGTGGCGGCCGCCATTTTGTCTCTCGCAGTCTGAGGCAGTGAAAAACAAAGGTGGAGAACGTGAAAAGGGGGCAGGGTGGACAGTTCCTGACCCTCTAGCCTTTGTCAGGGGGTCACTGAAGGACCCCCAAGGGTGAAAAAAACATTTATTTTTTTGTCAAAAATGCCCGGGTTGCGCGCACGGAGTGCGCACGGTGTGCTCACGGCATGCACAACGCTTCGTGGGCGCTCGGTGCGCAAAGCGCACCGACTGCCCACAGCGCGCGCACGGTGTGCGCACGGTGAAAAAACTGAAAAAATATATATATTAATAAATACATAACTTAGCATTTAAAAAACCGTACAAATTCACTTAAAAAACCCATAGGTTTCACACACGTTATAGTTAGGAATTAGCATTTAAAAAACCTTGCAAATTCACTTAAAAAAACCATAGGTTTCACACATGTTATAGTTAGCTGGACATTTCCCTTGTAAAAAACCAATGAAATTCCCCCGTTATAGTTAGTGCACGCAACTATAACTCACGCGACCGCAATCCTCTGCTGATGACGTCAGATATTACATCACTGATTACATATGTGTCTTTCTGAAAAATAAATATTTGTAATATATGTATACCTAAGATTAATGGAAGAAGACATGGGTAAATAGGTGTCTAAATACAGTGATGTAATATCTGACGTCATCGGCAGAGGATTGCGGTCGCGTGAGTTATAGTTGCCTGCACTAACTATAACGGGGGAATTTCATTGGTTTTTTACGAGGGAAATGTCCAGCTAACTATAACATGTGTAAAACCTATGGTTTTTTAAGTGAATTTGCAAGGTTTTTTAAATGCTAATTCCTAACTATAACGTGTGTGAAGCCTATGGGTTTTTTAAGTGAATATATATATATATATATGTGTGTGTGTATTTTATGAGGCTGGAACTTAAGGGGACCAAAGGAAGCGCTTTGGACGCACGACAACCAGGACAATTCCATTCAGTCATCTGTGTTTGTCCTGCATAGTACCAGGTTTTCACCTAATCCAGCTTCGCGCAACTTCCACCCAGGCAAGAAGAACTCTGGGGATGTAGTGTTCACTACATTACATCGTGAGGGGCGATCACATGCCCTGGAGCTCTGAGTACTCCCACCAATGGGAGAGATGCAGGACTGATTTAAACATGGGTGGTGCAGCCTCCTGGTAAGACAGCGGCACCTGAGGAAGGCTGACAAAGCCGAAATGCATTGTGCCTGACAGCTGCGTGAATAAAGGGCTTCCGAAGATATTTCCCCGTGTGGCCTCTTTCATTTCAGCATTGGAGGAGTTTTTGCATATTTCCACGCCAGTCAGAGGCATGTCAAGAGGCCCCATTCTGCAAGTTGGCTGGAGCGTTGCTGGCTTCTGCGTTTACAGCACTTCTTTCTCTCCGAGGTATCGAATTTGCTCCAGCCCGCCTCAACGAGTAGGAGAAGCAAGGGCTGCTGCCAGATGCAGCTTGTGACTTCACAGGGGGTTTTGTTCACTGTAATTAAAACCCGCAGCCCGGTGGATCCTTATTTTATGAGGCTGGAACGTAAGAGGACCCAAGGAAGCGCTTTGGACGTACGACAACCAGGACAATTCCATTCAGTCATCCGTGTTTGTCCAGCATAGCACCAGGTTTTCACCTAATCCAGCTCCGCGCAACGTCCACCCAGGCAAGAAGAACTCTGGGAGATGTAGTGTTCACATTACATCGTGAGGGGCGATCACATGACTAGGAGCTCTGAGTACTCCCACCAATGGGAGAGATGCAGGAGTGATTTAATCAAGGGTGGGGCAGCCTCCTGGTAAGACAGCGGCACCTGAGGAAGGCTGACAAAGCCGAAATGCATTGTGCCTGACAGCTGCGAGAATAAAGGGCTTCCGAAGATATTTCCCCATGTGGCCTCTTTCCTTTCAGCATAGGAGGAGTTTTTGCATATATGTGTGTATATATATATATATATATATATATATATATATATATATATATATATATATATATATATACTACATAGTAATATAATATTTCAGCATCACTAGTATATCTATATATTGACTGATTTGCAGATTATCTTTGTGGATTGCAATGAATAATTGAACAGAGAGATTATCTATGTGGATTGCAATGAATAATTGAACAGAGTTCTCAGAAATATTGCTATTTAATTTCCTACAATGACTGTGAGCCACAAAATCAAACATGCCAACATGTACACCTTACTAAATCTTCTCCAAGATAAAGTTCAGCTCGAGGAAGGGAAGGTAGCGAGGTTAACAAAGTGCTGCCCTGAAAGAGCAGCAATTCGAACTATCTCGGCTCCCACAGGAAATTAGGCATCAGAGTAACCAAGTGAAGATGAAAGACCTGTGTTTTTTCAACAGGCATGTCTGACCAGGGTGAGTCACCGGCCATGAGTTTGTGGATACAAAGGGAGCATTTAACCATAGAGTTGCATCTTAGACATGCTATTAAGGGTTAACACAATAGAGTCTAGAGACAGTCTGCTTAAAATAGATTTACTCATTCATTGCTGTCTGTCACCTTCACAACTTTTGAGAACCCACTCAAACAACAAGAGAGCTAGATTTTATGCACAGCGGCTTTAAGAGATTTGAGGACAGGGGATCCCATGTAGAGGATGAATTAGAGTTTGCTTTTAGATAGTGTACAAATCTAGGGCAGCTTTATCTTGTTCGTTCATTTGTTAAATTGTAATTTTTTAATTTATAGAATATGTTATACCTACCTACCTACCTACATATTATTGTTCTCTCAAACATACTCTGTAGAATAAAAACATTATAATTAGGGCTCCTGGTTTTATGGTATTTCTTTTTTTGCCTTTTCTGTCTGTATTTATCCATTTTTATTTTTTTCTGGTTTATTCTATACTTATCCATTGATATTTTGTGTTTCCTGTATAAATGAAGCTGCAATGGGTATTTTTCCACATTTATTTAACTGATAAATGTATACTCACATTTAAATGTCCAAAAGGTTTCAGCAGTATACGGTGCAATAGCATAATCTAAAGGCAGTTGCATTATAAAATAGCATAAATAACTGTAGATCTGCACTTAATTAAGCTTAACTAGAAAATATATTGTCTTTTTTCATCCCCCCAATTTTTCAATCTGTGCACCTGGTGCTCATAATTGACAATAGGAAAAATCATTCGAAGAAGGCCTATTTTCCGTATTTATCTGTATTTAAAAATAAGTACATACAGAAAAATAAATAGTTTTCTGTCTGTATTTAACTATAAAAATCAGAAAAAACTGAAAACTGGGAGCCCTAAATATAATACTGTTCAATGTCTAAAAGATCCTCAATACATTACCTCAATTTATATTAATTATTCAATGTATTTGTTCAGCAGTCGGCATTCTTCTCCTCCTTTTGACTAGTACTTGCAATATATACCAAAAAGGGTGAAAATGAAATTGGAACTATGTTTCCAGACATAACTGTGACAAGACTACAATATTGTGTTGAACTGTTGTGGTTCCGGGCAAGTGGGGTGACAGAAGGTTAGTATTTGGGGGTAATCAACAATCAGCCAAATTGAGGAGGTGGAGAGAGATTTTCAGGAGAATCCACTGGTGGGATGTCCTTCAACATTGTCACAAGACTAGACCATGTGTCAGTTCATTCTCAGCTCCTATGCCATGTTGCACATTAAGAGTTGGGCCCTTTTACAGATATTGAGGTAATAGTTTTACAAATGTTGTACCCAGTAACTACTGAAACCATGAGGTGCTTTAATTACTTGGTGCAGACCGTGGCTCTGATTACAGTTTTTGACCCTTGAAATAACGAATAACTGTGGTACTTGGTATTTACAAATTGATTTCCACAGTTTCACAACTCATTCTAAGCACTGTGGGCCAGATGTATGTTGTGATTTTGCATGCGCAAACGGGTTTGCGACCCGTTTGCGCATGCAAAATCACTGTGGGCCATGTAAAAAGCCTACTTAGCAAGTCGCAAATTATTTGCGACTCGCTAAATCGGTTTTGCGACTCGCTATTAGGAACTGCAGAGCCATGTATGAATGTTTTGCGACCGCAATTGTGGTCGCAAAACACTCGTAAATTACCACCCTCTTCAAGAGGGTGGTAATGGAGTTGTTAATGGGAAGGGGTCCCCAGGGGACCCCTTCCCCTTTATGACTGGGTCCAAAAATATTTTTAAAGGGCAGGCAGTGGTCCCAGGGACCAGTGCCTGCCCTTAAAAAATGAAACAAAAACGTTTAATTTGTTTTCGTTTTCTTTTCTTTTTAAATGCATCCCGTTTTCCTGTAAGGAAAACGGGCTGCATTTTTTTTTTAAAACTGCTTTATTTAAAAGCAGTCCCGGACACGGTGGTCTATTGAGCCCTGTCATTCCCAATGGGCTCACTAATTGCGAGAGGCTCATTAATATTCATGAGACTCTCAATTTGCGACCCCATTGGGAATCGCAAACAGTGTTTAACACACTGCTGTACATGCAATATAGCGTCTCGAAAATTGCGAGTCGCAAATGACACGCAATTTGCAAGGCGCTATTTTGCACGTCGTACATCCGGCCCTTTTGTCCTTTCACAAATTGCCAGATTTTTTCCGGCAGAACATAAAGTGTAAAAACATATGATATACGAGTTTTCCCACAAAACATGTTATTCCGAATTGCGCGGAAATTACTTGTACTGTGCAAGAAAGGTATGCTGTGGGACTCACAATAAGCCAATAAATAAGGAAAAAAAAATGAGAGAGTTGTTACCTTTGTGGATTGTTCCACTAATTTTTGCCAGTGAGTACTTACGCCATATATCGGTGCAAAGGTAAATTAGGCTTTATTAGATGGAGTAAAATTCCTACCTCCTTAAAGAATGATTGTCATGCCATGCTGCTGTATTACACAAATAGGGAAGATAAATACTCCCCCCCAGATTATTCTGCAAGGGAGCGAAGAATGGATACACATGAAATAGTACTGTTGATGGGATGTGAATTCCCATTACTGTCCAGTACATAGAAGCCATACTTCAGGTGAGTTATAAAACAAAATTTGCACTTGTACTCACCAGCTTTGGTACACACATTGTGAAGTTAATAAACAAAAGAGACCTTGGACCTTTGGAGACCAGTAACAGATATGTGTGGTTCAGTAGTTTTTATCTATTGGCAATCAGGGCGGGAGGGAGACATTTATGGTAGCAGTAAAAAACCTCCTAGTTAGTCAGCCAATGAGGTGCATTCCCTGCACCCGGAAGTCCTGCCCTTCTTTTGCCCATCTTGGGGTGGAACATCTAGCTACAGGGGTCTGGATGCTGGATGATGCTCCATTTACCTTCCGTGAGGTTGAGACTCTTTTCCCAACTTTGCGAAGGTCAAACTTCCCCTGATTTTTACCAACATTTTAGTTGAGGTTTTAACAATGCATTTCCTACAATAAATATGGAAAAATTTCCACCCAGTTAGGAAGGGTAAGACTGCTATTTCCTGTGTAGAGTATGACCAATAACTGGTCGCGCTGTTAGAATACTTTTATGTCGCACTGACTTTGTATTTCTCACCTGTCCATTACTCCTTGGTCCGCCACGGGGGCTCCCGATTGTGCCGAGGGAGGTCTGGGCTAAATTCTCGGCATTAGAGCAGACGCCATCTTGGTGGTAGAGGGTTGACGCTTCAGTTACTCACCACTTCCGGGGCAATCTGATAAAACGCAATGATGGCCCGGACGCGCAGCGGTCAATAGCTGAGGTACGAGCTAGACCGCATGGGAACATTGCTTGCCACAAAAGATTCTAAGTCTGCATACATTGCCTGCTGCTAAATTGTGATTTGCACAGTCTGGTTTTATTTGTTTTAAGAATCACTTTTAGGACCAATAATTGGTCGCACTGTTAGAATACTTTTAAGTCGCACTGCTGTTACTCCCTGGTCCGCCGTGGGGGCTCCTGATTGTGCGGAGGGAGTTCTGGGCTAAATTCTCAGCAGTAGAGCGGACGCCATCTTAGTGGTAGAGGGTTGGCGCTTCAGTTGCTCACCACTTCCGGGGCAATCTGATAAAACACAATGATGGCCCGGACACGCAGCGGATGCGCTCAGTGGGCAGGCCGCTGGCGCGCTGAGGCCATTCCTAAGGCAAGCCCATTTGTGCCCGTCCGCGCCCATCCGGGACCAGGGGCCAGTTTATTATTAGAATCAAATATACTAAAGAGGAATTGTATAGCCATAACATCTTTAGAGGAAAGGACTGTGAAAAGGGATGGGGCTGTGCAAGGGGCACTCCAAGAGTAAGGGATTGCCGGCACTGCAAACAAAAATGGATTACACCACACATTGCAGAGAGCAAAAATATGACACCGAGCAGGTTAGAAATCTCACAGGATTGGAATCTTGGGCTGATTAACAGTAGATCATTGCCCAAACATAAAACTGAATTCCGATTACTGATAGAGGACACTAATTTAGATGTCCTGTTCTTAACAGAAAGTTGGCTCAAGGAGCAATCGTACCTGACATAGTCATGGTAATGCCACCAGAATATGAGATACACAGGCTGGAAAGGATTGGCCAGATAGGAGGGGGACTAGACATTCTCCTAAAAAAGGAGTACAAAAGTACAACAGAACCATTGGCTCTGAAAGGATGTGAATGTCTCCTCTTTTCAATTCAGTTATCTCCCACCTTCACTCTGTTAGGCCTATTAATCTATCGACCACCTGGCCCATATGGAGAGTTCCTAGAAGACCTGCCCGAAGTGATGGCTAGCCTCTTACTTAAGAAATCTCATATCACTATACTTGGAGATTTAAATCTTCACATGGAGGATAAAAGCCATCCAAGTGTAAAGAGACTATCCTCATACCTAGAAAGTCTACAACTGACTCAGCTGGTAGCAACAGCCACACATGTTAAAGGACACACTTTGGATGTGGTAATCTCCAATGATCTCAACCTGACAGCAGACATTCCTGTTCCGGTACCTTGGTCAGTCCATCATTTTATTCCTTTCAATGTACGAAAGTCAGGAAATGAGTACAGAGAAGCTACTTCTAAGGCTACGATAATGAAAGGGTGCTGGGATAAGAGCAATCCGGGTGCTTGGGGGGCCGTCTTATCAGACACCACAAGTCCGATTTCAGAGATTCCAGGGTCGGCGGAAGAAGGATACTCTTGATGGGAATCATTGATCACGCAATCCCTAGATGTAGTAGCCCCTAAGGTTGCCCACAAGCCAAAAAACAGAACTAGAGTAGAAGGATGGTTTAACTCTCAGTTAATAGTGTTAAAGAAAAATTGTAAAAAAATTGAAAGGGAGTGGAGGAAAAGTTATGACCCCAACTCAACATGAAGTACAAATCAGCTATTAGAAATGATCACACTAATATTAAAATGAGTCAAGCTAAGTTTTTTGAGGAAAAAATCATTGGGGCTCAGAACTCATCAAGGGAATTGTTCGCAGTAATCAAGACCCTGACTAACCCACCCACTGATAGTGGTCCATCCGAAACTTCAGAGGAGAGGTGCAATAACCTGGCCTCATATTTCCTCTCTAAAGTAACGGATATTTATAGTTACTTTAAAAATGATGGAGACCACACAAAAGACCACGAGCTAGCTCCTTCACAACAGGTTATCACCAACTTCCCGATTATGGGACAGAAGGATCTAGAAGTCTTATTGGAGATGGTGAAGTCCGGCTCACCCTTGGACCCAGCACCTCTGCATATTCTTAAAACAGTAACACCCATTATGGCACCTATTTTAATGAGGATTATGAATCAGTCACTAGAAACAGGCATAGTCCCAGTGGCCTGGAAACATGCTGTGATAAAGCCTCTATTGAAAAAAGCCAATGCAGATCAATCGCAACCAGGGAACTTTCGCCCCATCTCCTTGCTACCATTTGTCGGCAAGCTTTTAGAAAAACACGTCAATAAAAATCTATCCGATTTTCTTGAAACCAACTAATGCCTTCACCCCACACAGATGGGTTTCAGGGCACAACACAGAACAGAAACTGCCCTGCTGGTTGTGGTGGAGGAGCTAAGACAATCATTAGACCAGGGAAAACCAGCTGCATTGCTCTTATTAGATCTGAGCGCTGCTTTTGATACGGTGGATCATCGTATATTAGGCAGAAGGCTCTCAGATATTGGGATTAGGGGCATGGCACTTAAATGGTTAACATCGTTCCTGAGTGATCGGACAATTCAAGTACAGGAAAATACCACTCTTTTCAAAAGCATGTCTCTAAAGTGTGGCGTCCCACAGGGCTCGTCATTGAGCCCAACACTTTTTAATGTCTATGTTGAGCTGCTTGCTAAGATTGGGCTGGAATTTGAAATATCCATCACTTCGTATGCCGATGATACGCAGTTAGTTATCTCCCTGGATCCAAAAAACTGCAGGGATGGTGAGAGACTATCCTCCTGTCTGGTAAAAGTCAAAGAGTGGATGACGACGAGTTGCTTAAAGTTAAAAGGTGACAAAACGGAGCTACTACTCCTTGGAAATAAAGCAATACACACGCCCGTTATAGACTGGCCTGCTTCCCTAGGTAATCCACCCATTCCTGCAGAAACAGTAAAAAGCTAGGATTCTGGCTAGAAACTGATCTCTCTATGGTGACATAGGCCAAGAAGGTCACAGTAACTTGCTTCGGACTTCTCAGAAGCCTGTGTAAAATCCTAGCTAGAATCCCCATACAACTAAGGAAGACAGTGGTCCATTCTCGTCACTTCGCAACTGGATTATGGAAACTCATTGTTCTTGGGGGCACCTAAATATGTCACCTAGAGACTGCAGGTGGCCCAGAATGCAGCAGCAAGGCTGCTGTGTAACATCCCGGTATTGGAGTCAGTAAAAATGTATCTACTTAGACTCCACTGGCTCCCGGTAGAAGCCAGAATAAAATTCAAGGTACTGGTTAGTATTCATAGAGCACGGCATAATAGAGGCCCAATAAAAGTTAGGAGGCTAGTCTCTCCCTACATCCCAAAGAGGCAGTTGCGATCTAGCACGGAAGAACGCCTAAAACCGACAAAGGTCAGGAGGGAGAAATGGGGAGGAAGATCTTTCTCCCATCTAGCCCCCAAACTCTGGAACTCCTTGCCGCTGGAATACTGACTGATAGACAGAAAATTGCAGTTTTGCAAAGAGATCAAGACTTGATTGTTTAAGAAATATATTTAAGACATGGTTGGCCCGTATTCAGTACCTGCCCGCGCAGCGCTGGGAAGCCTTAGGGCAGCCATACGCTATACAAATCCCAATAATAATAATAATGTTAAGGACCAGTGAGGTGTGGTGAACTAAGATATGTATGAATCAGTCTACTCCACAGCAAGAAAGGCATGGGGACCTTAAATGGAGGAGCAAAGCCTCTATTATTGACACATTCTTTAAGGGCATGAAAACACATGACAGAGTTCAGTCTGCAACTGGGCTCAGACTTCCTACCCTCAGAGTGACACATCACCATCTCCTGGACTCTGAACACAGTTATTACAGAAATGGATCCTGAACACAGTTATGACACTAAAGAGTTTGGTATTTAAGGCAATGTGCTTCTGGAGCTGCTGAAGCATGGAACTCACAGTCTCTTTCCACTCCTGACCATCGATGTACGTGGGAGTGAGAGGAATCAATAGGTTTGTATGCAGGAGAACGGGAAGACCATATCTGCCTACCAGAAAGCTCTAACCTTGTAGTCCAGATCCAACAGGAGCGGTTTATGTTTCCACACCTTTCCAAGTTCACTACCAAATATATACAGAATAATATGAATGTTGGAAATAGACCCAGGAAAATGGCAAATGGCTATCCCCACTCTGTCTGGACTTTCAGCTGGGCAGTGCCTTCAGCTGGAGAAGTGGTGATATCTAAGGATAAGAAGAGGCCATTTAACATCTTATCACTCTTTCTACAACTTCTAAAAGCCATCATTGCTTATGGCACACCTTCAGAATATCTAGGTGTTTCCAATGCTTGATGTAACTCTGTCTTCTAAGAGCTGAAACACAATTATTATCTATGAAATTGATGTAATCAGTATTCAGAACTATTGTTTTCTTACTACAGACAACTACTTTCAGTCTTACAAGAACATTCTCTGTTACTCAAATTATTTTCAAGGTGATAGGTTAGTAAATTTCAATATAACAGACATTAGGATTACAGAGTTCACTGGACAAATAAAATCACTTCTCTAAACGATATTGCTACCATAATGCAATGCATGCGTCAAAGAAAAATTATTAGTCTGTGAAGAAAGAAGGATCCTTTCCATTTCTCACATTGAATAACAAGATGTTTAA
Organism: Triturus cristatus; assembly: GCF_964204655.1. Taxonomy (NCBI): domain Eukaryota; kingdom Metazoa; phylum Chordata; class Amphibia; order Caudata; family Salamandridae; genus Triturus; species Triturus cristatus. Next base: position 1,051,438,586 of record NC_140593.1, read on the forward strand.
ATATGAGTTCATAATCTTTTAGGGATAGCTCCTGAAACTGGACTTTACTATTGAAGATTACACCCACAAACCCAATTGGATTTTCAAGAATACTTCTCAGAATCCCTCCACCAGGAACATAACCAGAGCACTCTTGCGGGTTCAATGTTCATTTTATTTGCACTGGGCATGACGCGCTTCGGCATCAAGCCTTTCTCAAATGCCCCTTGTGAAACAATTCATTTACTTGCAGGTGGTTAAATACTCTGATCGGCTCCTCTGCAGTAGAAAGAAAGAAAGGACTACCTCACACAATTGCCCTTCTAGATTGTATCACCGCCATCATAGCAGGTCATTGATCCAAGTATATAACAGTCATTGTGCCGTTTTTATATCTCAGTGATGGCAGGAAAAAGTTCCTCACTGTTCTTTAATCATGTGCTGATAGCATATCATCCCACTGTTCCTTTTTCTGGGAAGCTTTAGCATAGCACGATAACCCATTCATTTGCCGCATACTGCCCAAACAAAGTTTTATACCTGAAGGTGCTCAGCCTCAGTGACCTCCACCGTGCCATGTGGTCATGCCCCAACTTGCCGTCAGCAGGTACATATTTTATTTTCATGGCCGCTGCGGTTCTGGCAGGTTTCAAATATACTACTCCAACAAAGTTCCACCACACCTGTCGAACCCTTTGCTGATGGGTGCCACCGGAGTGCATGTGGCCTGCACCAATTTATTATACACCAAAGTCCCAGAGCACTCTTGCTGGTTGAATGTTCATTTTATTTGCACTGGGTATGACGTGTTTCGGCATGAAGCCTTTCTCAAATGCCTCTTGTGAAACAATTAGTTTACGTGCAGGTGGTTAAATACTCTGATCGGCCCCCCTGCAGTAGGAAGAAAGAAAGGACCACCATCACACAATTGTCCTTCCAGATAGTATCGCCGCTATCATAGCATGTCATTGAACCAAGTATATAACAGTCATCGTACCATTTTTACATCTCAGTGATGACAAGAAAAAGTTCCTCACTGTTCTTTAAACATGCCCTGATTGCATATCATCCCACTTTGTTTGGGCCGTATGCGGCAAATGAATGGGTTATCGTGCTATGCTAATGCTTCCCAGAAAAAGGAACAGTGGGGTGAAATACTATCAGCGCGTGATGAAAGAAAGCTAGGTCTCTAAGCCTCTAGGAGGCCCCGAGACCCCATTCGCCGGGTCAATTTTTATATCTAGTGGAGGGGGTATTGGGGCACTGACCCCAAACTTTTAGGTGGACCCAAGACCCCATCTTCAGGAGAAATTTCTATACCTAGGGGAGGGGGGTATCAGGCCCACCTTCCTGTGCCATAGACCGATCCAAAGGACCCCAATTACCAGGGAGAGTGAGGGCTGGGAATACAAATAAGGGGCATATTAACAAGCCAGGCGATAAAATTATCGCCGCTTTAGCGGCAGAAAACTGCCGCTAAAACGGCGATAATGGGCTTGATAATATGCTCTATGGAATTCCAATTGAAACCCATGTTAGATGTGAAGGACATCTAACCTGGGCTTCAATTGGAATTCCATAGAGCATATTATCAAGCCCATTATCGCCGTTTTAGCGGCAGTTTTCTGCCGCTAAAGCGGCGATAATTTTATCGCCTGGCTTGTTAATATACCCCTAGATTCCTTGTCTGCATTCTCTGGGCAGGGAAGACAACTTTGCTCCTGCCTTGACGGGACCAGAGGAAAAAAAGTTGCTCTCACTCCAAATGTATTATAAGGTGTGGGTACACCAGGTGGGACCACGACACACATAAAAAAAAAAAGAATAAATGAACGGCAGGAGCCACTGTTATATTATTCACTGCTCCAAGCAAGGAGTGCCCCATAATGCTGTGCAAGGGCTTTTTAGTAATATATTTAGATGCTTAAAACTGACATTTTCAACTAACTGTAATGTCACTTTAACCTATGGTTTTTTCAGTGAATTTCTAAGTTTTTTTATAATGTAAAGTAAGATATTATTGCCATACCGTACCATAAGGTCACTTTAACCTTTTTTTAGTTCATTTCTAGAGTTATTCTGATTGTAAAGTAATATTTCATTAACATACGCAGCTATACCAAGCCCCCGCCGTGCACGACCTTTGGCCATGCATGGTGGTGCAGGGTTGGTTGCAGGGCCTATCCCCTAATGGCTAAAGAAAATGTGGTCTTTTTTTTCTGAATGTGCTTTTATTCTGAATTTCCTCATTTTTAAATCATTCTTTTCTTAGCGCTCTCCCAAAGCCGAACTCTTTTTTGCACTTGCTTGTATCATTACCTGGGTCTGTTCAAGACTTCTCGCCCTCACCGCAGCGGGGTTTCATGCCTTTTTCAATATTACTACAATTTTCCCTTAAATTTCCTTAAAAGCGTGTGGTTTAACATAGTTGTAGAGTGCGTACTTGCAGTTTCCCCAGTTGTCCTATTTACTTAGGGATGATATGAACCCTGAAATCTCATTTCCCTTAAGTGTTTTGAATAGACCAATTTGGAGTAATTTCAGCAGATAATATAAAAAGCACACCTCATACTGGCAAAAACCTTGGCTTTGCTGCTCTCAGATGATGCACGCAGATGACTCAATTTGCCAAGACTGGAGTACTTTTGGAAGGCACCCCGCCATACACAACATAACCCTGGGGCATGTTTCATTCAGCCTTACAAGAAATCTGACAATGTGCTTTCATGGAGGCAAATAATAGCTGGTAGAAGAGCTTTCTTCGGGGTCCTGGGGCTCTGCTACTCGACTCAAATTTCTTTCTTTGTCCGAGGTTTCTATATAATTGAATCATGTTTGGTAACTTACCCTGCTCTCCATCCCATTCTCCAAGATCTCTAGGGATCTTTAGTATTTTTTCCATTTCCATTATTTTGTTTTTTAGTGAATCTCTAAAGAGATCTTTTACACATAATGAGGGCGATAGTGAAGCCTCTGAAAAGCTCATGCCGGTGAAACAGTTATGGGCCTGCCTGGTCACCAGATGTTTGTGCTCTGCGTGTTTGTGCACGTGCAGCGATCGTCATGAACTCGGCGCGAGAGGGAGATAAAGGCTGTGTTTTTTCACCGACACTCATCTTGTCTGGCCTCCGGCAGCTCGCTTGAAGGTGGCTCGAGCGTGTGTGTTCTTTATCTACTTATATCGTTATGCATGCAAAGCATCGCATTTCTCTCGTGTCTTCTTTGGAAAACAGTCTGTTTCATAATTTACTAAGGGCGTGTTAGTGCACGAGCAAGTATTATGCGAATGTAATCCCCCCCCCTCCCCCTCCCGGGGCCTCCCCCCGTCGAACAAGGCCTGTTTTGCGTTCTGGGAAAAAACAACTCTCTCAGGCCTTAATTTCTTTCCTTCAACTTTATATCCTGAAAGCACTGTAACAGGACTTGCACAAGAGATACAAAACGGGAAATATATGCATATTGTACATGAAAATATTGACTGCAGAAACATCGTGCTACAAAAATATTGTGCAGCAATGTCGAGGGCTAAATATTATCGAGAAGGTAAATGCATATTAATACGTATAGATTTAAAATTCTTAAGTTCCCAAATCGGTGTACCTTGAGAATATATATATATATTAACGGAAAGTACAGAGAGTAACTTGGAGGGAGGGATATTGGATGTTGGCCCTGGACGTCACATCCCTCTACACAAGTATTAAGCATGAGGATGGGATACGTGCAGTGCGTCATTATCTATCTCAAAGACCCAAGCAGTTCAATGACCACAGTGAGATGATATTGCATATGCTGGAACATTGTCTGAAAAACAAAATTTTTATGTTTAATAACCTGTTATACCAACAGTTAAAGGGTGTGGCAATGGGGGCCAGTTTCTCCCCAAGCTACGCCTGTTTGCACATGGGTAGCTGGGAAGAACTGGTCCTCGAAGATCAGTATAACGCAGTCATGAAGGAAAACGTAATTGTCTGGCTGCGTTACAATGACGATTTATTTGTGGTATGGAATGGCACTAGGCAACAGGCTGAAATGTTTGTAGCCCAAATTAATGTCAACGACTTGAATCTCCACTTCACATTTACCACGAGTCAGTCTTCTATCACCTTCCTGGATACAGAGGTGTATATCAAGAACAACAATATTGAAACTAGACTGTTTAGAAAGAGCACCTCTGGCAACACGATCCTGCATGCGGGCAGTGCTCACCCGGCACATCTAATCGCAAGTATTCCTTACGGGGAGATGCTCCGCCTTAGGAGGGTGTGTAGCAACGAACATGACTTAAAGCAGGCACTGCAAGCTTGCAAACTCAGGTTCTGTGAGAGGGGATCCATTGAACACACCATTGACAGTGCGCTAGCCAAATCCATGAGACATAGCAGACAGATGCTCCTTGGCACACGTGAGACATCGGAACAAGCAGAAGCTCAAGCAATCGCAATTTACAATGAACAAGGGGGTAGCAAACCTTACCCGTTCAGAATCATCACGGGCTACAGCAGGCAGCATTCGGATCTTTACAAGATCATGAATAAAAACTGGCCAACTGAATTGAGTGACCCAGTCATAGGTCCAACCCTACCTCGCAAGGTTTCCATTACATTTAGCAAGCCCCCTCTATGAAGGGCAGTCTAGTTAACACCAGTCCAGAGACAATAGAGAAAACGACGTGGCTCCAAACCAACGGTGGTTTTTATAAATGTAAAACCTGCAAGTCTTGCACTCATGGAGTCAACATGAAAACCTATACAGATCCGTTCAGCAGCAGGGAACATAAAATTAGTAAAGTTTTAACCTGCAAAACTGAATATGCGGTGTACGTACTTATATGTCCTTGTGGACTTAAGTACGTTGGGAGTACCAAGCATGCTGTACATAAACGCATTTTGCAGCATCTTCGGGCCATAGCCAACCAGGATAATACCTACCCGGTGGCTGGGCATTTTAGGGACGTACACCATAGTAACAACCAGGGTCTTAAATATTTTGTCATCGATGCGGTCACATCCAGCAGGAGGGGTGGTGACAGAGAATCTAAGCTTCGGAAGTTAGAGACAAGATACATTCTCCAGCTAGATTCCAAGACCCCGGGTGGCCTCAACATCACTGAATATTTACACACATGTTTGGGATATGTAACTGTTCCCTGATCACACCATGACAATATCTGAGTCTCCATTGGAGCAGCAAATGTCCCATCATTGGAGGCAATACCTGCAAGTACATTCAGAAGTGTTCAGAAATAAGTTACCATTCGGCCCAGGCCGGTTCTGGTTTTTAAATTATTTATAGATGTAAGGACTTTTTATGATATTTATTGACCCAAAATATTGAAGGCTTCATACACATGTTTATATTTATATATTTATTCATATCTACATATTATCTTACCAGTACTGTAACACTATGACATTTGTCGGAGGAGATGACATCGCTATATCTAATGTAGGATTAGGAATCCTAGTGGAGTACTCTATGGGCACTAACTTGCGGTTTTCACAAAACATAACGCAGCATAGGCCACTAACCCAAATCTCTGGGGGCAGCTACTCAAGCAGGTGACATTATGTACAATAGAGATTGGGGAGTCACATCAGTCAATGCATGTGAGACCTCAAAGAGCTATAAATCAAGCTTCAGGAACTATCGTTGTAAGAATTTTTAGTTTACCCACATGTTTCTTTTATACATATACCAAGAAAAAGATATGAAAATTCAGTGAGGAAAGTGTAATCTTGTATTTTTTTAATCAACGGATGTTTGATTTTTTAACAGACACCAGCACTAACATGTTTTCATCACATTATTTTCACTTGGATAGCAAGGACAAGTTCATGGATGGCAGGGACGGCAACGATTAAAAAAGCAAACGATATTTTTGGGGATTTATCCCATCATTAGTATGATCCATATGTATATGCACTGGGGGTAATGATTTGATCATTACTAATGTTGACTTTCAATCATGATCTACATTTAGGCAGACCATACAGTTTACTACAGCGTATTTTGCACACTTGCGATTTGCACGATATGAGCATATTTACACACTACTTACACAGGCTTACGGGTAGAAAGCAGGCAATGGGTATTAAATAGGAAAGTTTTTAACCAAGGTTTTAAACTTCCGTGTTTTCCACAACATGATTTTAATTATTTAATTGACCAATTTCAATTATGTATTTCAAGAATGTATTTCGGGATTTATCCTATTATTCGATTGATATATACTGATTTGAACTGTGGAAAACGGCCTGCTCATTACAAATGCGGACCTGTTATTCATTGTTTGCACACATGCAGACCAGTGAGTTGACAATAGCGTATTTTGCACAAATGCCATTTTGCACGACATGAGCAAATTTGCACCATCTACACAAGAGTACTAAGTGGATCATGAATATGGGTTATCAGTATTTTTAACCATGGTTACAAATTGTTTTATTTTCCCAACAAGAATCAAAACATTTACATGAATATTGGCAGTTATGTTTCGTCTGTTGTGAAACACCAGAAATGGCCGAAGTAACTTTTCCATGTCCATTGTCAGCCCTATCACGTGGTTCGAATTGTAATAGGCACTGTCACTTTAAATTTGTAAGTTTCCTAATAACACATTGTCATGTGAAAAAGGCTCGGACGAGCCGAAACGTTATGGCGACATATGGCAAATAAAAATATCTGCACCTACCTGCTGGTCCGTGTCCATATTGCTGTGTATGAGGCGAGGGAGAGTTACCTGCTGCTCAGTTGCGGAACTTTGGATATATATATATATTCCAAAAGTACGAGGCCCACAATTGGAAAGCCACACAGGTAAGTTTGTTATCCTGACTGTGACAACTAGGGCTGGACAGGGTGCCAAGGGGATCAAGGACTTGGAATGCACAAAATGCTACTTCCTTGAGTGCTGCCATCTCCAAATATAGACAATCCACCATAAGTGAGATGTAATCCATTCTGCTCGTCTATTCAAAGACTGCATGAAGATTCTGTCAATCATCACAGCCCTTCATGACTACTTGGAAGTTGTTGCTGCAAATTAGCAAAAACCTTACCTTCAGAAGATTGATCTTAAAGTACAACATGAACATCTTGGCCTGAATGGTGAAGAGGAAATCTTAGTTAGGTGATGTCCTTCATCCAGGACAAAATCCTTGCCAACTCCAGCAACTCGAGAGGAACTTTTCAGCATCATCCAGGAATTCACCAAACCCCCCAGCGAAGCCTCAGACGTCACACCTTACCAAGACCTCTGCAACAAACTCGGCTCCTACTTCCATCTCAAGATCAAGTCCCTCTATGACAATTTCAACGAACAGACTCCAGACACCAAAACCTCCCCTACCCCCATCAATGCCAGCCAGCCTACCATCTCCACCTGGAACCCGGTCACCACTGAAGAAACCGCCACGAACATGAAGAGCATTCACTCAGGATCCCCTATGGACCCACTCTCTTCAACATCTACATGGCCCCCCTCGCCGCTATCGTCAGACAGCACGGACTCAGCATAGTATCCTACGCCGATGACACCCAGCTCATCCTCTCCCTCACAAAGGTACCTGACATCACCAGACTCAGCTTCCAGGAAGGAATGAAGGATGTCACATCCTGGATGAGCAGCAGCTGTCTGAAGCTCAATTCAGAGAAGACAGAAGTCCTCGTACCCACCACCTCAGCATGGGACAACTCCTGGTGGCCCACTGCCTTCGGCAAGAGTGGTCCACTGCCCTCAGCAACCCCCCACTCCCACGGACCATGCCCGGAACCTCAGCATCATACTCGACTCCTCCCTCACCATGATCAGGGACAGATCAACGCCATCTCCTGCACGTGCTTCAACACCCTCCGCATCCTTGGTAAGACCTTCAAGTGGATCCCCCCTGACTCAAGAGAGACCGTCACTCACGCACTCATTACAAGCTGACTGAACTAAGGTAACATCCTCTATGCCGCAATCAACAATTCCCTGCTCTGTAAACTCCAGATCATCTAGAACACAGCAGACTCATCCTCAGCATCCCACGGCATGAACACATCACCCAGCACCTACGAAACCTCCACTGGCTCCCTGTTGAAAAAAGAGTAGCCTTTAAGCTACTCACTCACACCTACAAATCCGTCCACAACACCGGACCCCAATACCTCAACGATAGAGTCTACTTCCACATACCCAAGAGAAACCCCTGCTCCGTCGACCTCACCCTCGCCGAAATCCCCCACATTCGCAGAGCCAGAGCAGGAGGAAGAGCCTACTCCTAAAACGCGGCAAAGACCTGGAACAAGCTCCCGCTCAACTTCAGACATTCCCCCATGCTGCATGCATTCACGAAGAGCCTCAAAACCTGGCTCTCCGGCTGAATCGGAGCTGCACGCCCACCTCCCCCGCGTCTTGAGACCCTCACAGGTGAGTAGTGCGCTTCACAAATTCCTGATTGATTGATTGATGTCATTTTCTGATCTGGTTTAATCTGGTGTGAGTCCCCTGGTTTTTATTTTGATCTTATGTAGCCAAATAGCTGAATTCAATTTTCCAGGAATAGAAGAAACATACTGAATAGATCGAAACAGATTAACACCCCCTGTAGAATACAATAAGTTAGTGGCCTGGTTTCAAAGAGAAATGGGAATTGAAAACGGGTTGACAATGGCTATCAGGAATGAGACAACGTATAAGAAGGGCTAGATAAAAGGATGGAATCCAAAAATGATATAGAGACAAATCTGAGATCTTAGGTGAATTGGCAACATACTGAGGGCCTGATTACGAGGTGGTTGGTGTATTCTGACTCGTGTTTAAACCCCTGTTTATGCAATGGGTGGATTTACGAGTTGTTAGATATTTAACGCATCTCATAACTATTGGATGTGTTAAATACCTCAACTGGAAAATCATATGGTATTTACCGTACCATGCAGATTTTGGTGTGGCAAATACCAAAATCTGCAAGGTTTGTCTTCTACCAACTCACTCCAAAGGTTCTACCTTAGACTGGATTATAGCTAAAGAAAAAGCCATAGAGAAAATTGAAATCACCCCATGCGATTGGTCTGATCACCACATCATTACCTGCCAAATACCCTTCACAAAACCAGAAGCTTCCTCACAAGCAAAAAAACCCAGAAAATGGACTCGGGACACTAGAGGGCTCAATATGGATTTGGCCGCAGCACGCTGTGAGATAGAATTGCAACCTCCTAATAACATGGTGGACATCAGTGACCTCACGGAGTATTACAATAATACAATGTCAAGTATTATGGAGGACATAGCCCCGCTAAAACTCCAAAGGATCCCTGACAAAGACAAAAACCCTGGGTTTAACGGCGATCTCAACAAAGAAAGACGGTCACTTAGATTCACAGAACGGAAATGGCGACAACACCCTTCCTCTCCACATCTATTGCAACTAAGACTGGCCAGGAAAGCATGCAATAAAAGCATTATAAACTCAAAAAAAGACTTCTTCAAGAAAGAACTGGACAAGGCAAAAAATAGACCGAGGAAACTATTCAACCTGCTAAAAGATCAATCCAATTAAAAAACGGCCAAATCAGCACCAACTACCACAAAGTCGATTACAAGCAGTGAAGATTTCTCTTCCTTCTTCACAGCCAAAGCCAAATCGATGGAGGTGGAGCTCAAAAAAGCAGCTGAAGACCATTGTATTACTAAGAGCACCATAGCTCTGGAAGAGCCTAAAAATAATGTGGGATGGTCAGAATTCAAGCCTATCAGTGATCTAGACATTGCAAAGATCATCTCGATCATTAAACCAAACAATCACTATAACGATCCTTTACCTGAAAAGTGTTGGTCTTCAATAAACCAATTGCTCATTCCCTCATTGACAAAGATCATCAATGCGTCACTGGCACAAGGCTCAATACCGGACTGCCTAAAAACAGGGCAAGTCACCCCAATCTTAAAAAAACAACAAAGAACCCCTCTGACCCCAACAATTTTAGACCAGTAGCAAACATCCCCATGTTAGCCAAAGTCCTGGAAAAATGGGTACAACAACAATTGAGCCATCATATCTCTGAATTCAATCTGCTGAATGATTGCCAATCAGGTTTTAGACCAAACCATAGTACTGAAACAGCGATTCTGCACATCGTGGATGACGCTCTACTAGGCCTTGACCGCAACGAAACCTGTCTCTTAATCCTGCTCGACCTCTCTTCAGCATTCGACACGGTGAATCATGGCAAAATACTGGATTGTATGAAAAATAGGATCAGTTTAGAGGGTACGGTCCTGAAATGGTTTAGATATTTCTTAGAGAATGGAACACAAAAACTTACAGTCAACCAAACACTATCAGCTTCGTCCATAAATGCGATTGAGTGCCTCAGGGCTCAACACTATACCTGGCACTATTCAATTTGTACGTAGAGTCACTCACAAAAACCTTACAACGAGCTAACATCTCTTCTTACATGTACGCAGATGACACACAGCTGTACATCAACATTGCATCGACAGAAGAGATAGATATCATGAACCAAGCTCTAAAGAGTACCATCCATTGGCTAACCAGTAATCACTTAAAGCTTAACACTCATAAAACCGAATTCCTGATGATTCACCCACAGAAAAGCGCCACAAATGTCCTAGAGTGGACCAACCTGATCACAGCACTAAACTGTACGCCGAGGATTGTTGATTCTACCAAATCCTTGGGAATTATACTGGACAAAAACCTGAATGTACTATCGCATATCAACACAATGGCAAAAAATGCCCGGTTCTACCTAAGCTACCATAGAAAACTGAAACCCTTCCTAAATAAGACAGACCTTAAAACTGCAGTCCAGGCACTAGTAATATGTAAATGTAAATGTAAATGTTGTAGACTTGTAAAGCGCACAGCTGCCCCAGCAACGGGGCGTCCCGGCGCTGTAGACCGCTGGGAAACCCGTCCTGGCTATCCCTGTGAGATGGTCCCTTTCTGGGTATCTCCAAGGTGAAACCAGGCATCCCTGGCGTCTGTGGGGGGCCGTTGTAGAGATGAGGCAAGCTTAATGCCCAGAGTTGCCAAGTGTGTTCCTGGTTAGAGTAGGTACCGAGGCGAGAATTATCGAGTCCGTTTTGACCCTGGTCCACGACCCTGCCGCGTCGGGAATTGAACCCTGGTCCCTGGCCGATTCTCTGCTTACGGGTCTGCCGCCACTAACCAGTGAGCCACACCTCTCCACCAATAATAATAATAGTAATATCAAGGATCGAGTACGGTTGCACAACCCTAGCTGGTCTCCCCAAGATTTCAACAGCCCCACTGAAAGCCTTTCTCAATGCGGCCACAAGACTTATAACGAGCTCCAGGAATTTTGACCACATCACCCCTCATCTGAAATCGCTTAACTGGTTGCCTTACGAAGTGAGAATACAACTGAAAATGGCATGTATTACCCATAAAGCGATTCATTGCAAAACACCAGCATACCTAGCCCAGAAAATAACACTATCAGGAGGATGCCGCATATCACGGAGCCAGGGAGATCTGCTACTGAAACCGGCCTGTTTCCGTAAGAAAAGAACTTATGACCGAGCTTTCTCTGGTGCAGCGTCTAGAATTTGGAACGCTCTCCCCCCTAACATTAGAAGAATTTCATCAATCTCTGCTTTCAACAGGGAAGCCAAATCTTTTTACATGAGTAAATACCTACCATTTTCGCAACAGATTTGTCATTATCATGGATCCCCATGATCATATGGATGTTACCTCTCACCGAACATTCATCCTCTTCGGGGTACCGTATTTATGTGTTTTGTTGTTTTTTGTAAGAATAATTGTTTTCGCAAATAGTGTACAACTACTGATGACTTGGTGACAAAATTGTTGATAGTTATATTAATGTAAAGCGCTCTGATACCCCACTAAAGGTCATGTCCGCGCTATATAAAACACCAAAATAAATAAATAAATGTTATTCCCCACCAACTCGTAATAGGTGTTATTGAGAACACATGATAAATAACGTACCCATTGGTATCGTTATCTATCAAGTGCAGTAAATAACACCTTAACTCGTAATCAGGGCCTGAGAGTTTTGTGTTTCCTGATGGTTACTCTGCCCAGCTACTACGTGACTTGACAAGATTATTCTATTTAGTGGGCAGAAACGGACAAGGATGATCATGTCCTACAGGTTTGGTTTTAAGTATGGAATTGACAGGGTTATGACAGAACCCGTAGTGAAGGGATGGTAGTGGATCACTTTTGGTGAATTTTGTTTAGGTGGCATGCAGTGGGTAACTTACTGACCCCAGGTTAGAGTGCATATGTTTTGCTAACATCAACCAAAGTTAAAAGGTTTCTTCAAAAGGAGTGAAATAATTGCACCTACTGAATCAATTACAGTTCTTGAGACTGGATACAGTATTTATAGAGATGGTTGATGACAATTTTGGGATTTGTTGATGTTGTTGCAGTAGTGAATTATTGTGTTGAGATTGACTCAGGCAATAGGGTCTTTGCCTTCTTTTTATATACATTGTTGCATTTTCCCCATGAGTTTAATGTCACAGGCTGTCCCATAGAGAGCATTTTAAGCTGGAATACGAGGCATTTATCTGCAAGGTTAAAAGTGGGCAGGTGCCCGGTATTAAACTGAGTTGTGTTCTTGAAAAACTAGCACAAGTCCAGCATTTTGCCATTCGGATTGAGCCAATTCTTCCTTCTGTAACACAACTCTTTTTTAAGATAACTTTAAGTGAAAGGAGGTAACCTTGGCTGTGGCATGATGGCCATACTGTGAGAGAGCTCCCGGGATGGATGATTGAATCTGGGAGCCATATACCTGATCCTGGCTTCAAATACATTGATGGCATGGGGCGAACTCCCTAGATGGGAACACCAGAAGTAGAGTTCATGGCAACACCGAGGTGTGGCTCCAACACGTCTTGGCATTAGCACCTTACCCCTTCCTCTGCTTCTAGAACTCACATTGGACAGTCCTCGGCCAAGATGATGATCACTGTACTGAATCGATTCTGGCACTCAAGTGGAGACTGATGTGGTGGGGAAGAAAGAAGCATCCTCCGATGGGCAGACGCAAGAGATCACAAGCAGCTGTGAGTGGTACTGACACAAAGTGCCTGCATACAAAAAATCCTGGGCCTTATCCACTCGTAAGCGCTACATAAATGATTGACTGGACTTGGTCCCACATTTCATATAAAAGTGACAGCAGGGTGAAACCCTGCAGAATTGTGATGGCCCAAGTATTGTGTCTGATCAGACCACCATCGAAGGCCCCAGGGACCATCTAAGCATAGCCCTCCTTCTTGCAAGCTTCTGAAGACATGAGGCAGAAGCCCACAGAAGTAACACCAGCCAGGGGCAGAAGATGGTGCTAAGCAGACAGCCTTGGACACAACAATCTTTTTCAGAAGAAAACTTGATGGCATCTTTAGGTGATATGGGGAAAATCGCAGAAGCCAATTGTTTGACTTGTACTGATCCCTAGGGGGATCAAGTATTACACCTTTACTTCTATCAGTCTGGTTGATATCCTCTGTAGGTACTGAACTACGGATGGAACCATGCAGAAAAGCACTATTTAAAAAGGGTGCCAAATTGCATTTGATAATATTCTTTTGAACAAAGTGATCCACAAATCATTAAACTGTTGTCTTACCAACCTAACCCAGCAAGCAGAACTGCTACCATTAAAAAGACAAGCATTTGCAATGCAATAGGCCTCGCATTTACGCAAGTTTGAGCTATTGACATTGCAAATGACAATGCCTTTTATTTTTGTTTTCATTTTTAAAACATAAATAAAAGACATCATAATTTACAATGCCAATAGCTTAAACTCTGGTAAATGCGAGACCTACTGCATTGCAAATGCTTGTTTGTTATTACAATCGAAAAATATCCCACCACAATGACGAAATGGCTTAAACAAGCCAAACCTATTGCCTTTGCTAGTGCTTCTTAACAGTATGAGATAAATGAGTGACAGCAATGACTTTGTTGTAAATAATTTGAATTTCCAACTATTTCATTTCTGAAAGTCAGAGACCATAAATTAAACATTACTAAAGTCTGTGGAAGGTCTAGTGTTCTTCAGTGGCTCAGTCACTCCTGTTTTCGCCTTCACATTACTTCCAGTTCTCTCCTTCACATTACTTTGCTTTGCAGTCTCTCACTCAGGGGCATATCAACAAAAAAAGATAAAAAATTATCGCCGCTTTTGCGGCTGTTTTCTGCCGAAAAGCGGCGATAATTTCATCGCCTAATCAGCAAGGTCACGCTAACGCGTGAAACCTTGCTTTAGCGTGGGGATTACTAACGCCCAGCTGTGCATCTCTAATGAGATGCAAAGTGGGCGTTCCTGACCTGGCATGACAGGAGAAATGTCGCTAAGCAACATTTCTCCTATCAGCAAGCCTAACGCTATGAAGAATAGCGTCAGGAAAAGTAGCAATAACCCCTGTTATCGCTACTTTCCTTATGCCTGCTTCAGGACTGACTTAGCCATGATATCCTATGGAAGGTGGATAGCATGGCTAAGTTTGTGAGTCCCTATCAACTAGCTAACGTGAGATTATCGCTGGGTTTCCAGCGATAATCTCACGTTAGCCAGTTAGCGCTAGGATTTTTATCGCTGATGAGATAAGCGTTGCTAATAGCACGCTATCTCAGCGATAAAAATCGGCGCTAGCCGGCGATAATTATCCAAGCGCTAAGTGCGCTCAGCGATAATTATCGTCGGTTGTTGTTGATATGCCCCTCAGTTGGTCCCTGCTTCTGAAATCCTCCCTCCACATATCTCACATGTCACATCGTTCCCTTTCATAAGTAACTTCTAACTCTGCCCTTCTGTGGCTTCTGCGTGTCATTCCTTCTGTAACCTCCACTTCACCATCTCTCTCTCTCTCACACACACACACACACACACGCGCTCACCTGTAAATGTAGCCATTTATTTTCCTTTGGTGCTGTCAATGTTTGAACAGCTGTGTGCCTCCTTCACATATATTGGTAAGAACAGTTGGCAAACCTGTAACTATCTCTCTGTGCTTTCTGCAGAGAGGCCAAAGATTGGATGCTGAAAGAGTCTGAACACCTCTTTGACCAAGTGACAGGCACTTTGAGAAATTCTTGCGATCTTCCAACCTTATCTCCAGAGCTCTCAATCGTGCCCCGTCATGAGCGCACACTCACACCTTGCACTCACACAGACACCTAGAGGCGAACAGTTCACAGTATGCGCTATCGAAGAGTCAGTAATGCGTTGCACGCAGAACTGCAAAAACACAGTATCGGGATTTTTTTTTATAGGAAACGAAAGTGAAGTAAAAGAAGGGTTTTTATAGTTGATGTTGAGAAATTGATCAATGCTTTCGCGGTAAAGATAAGGCCCGGTTTTAATAATTCCCGGGTCTGAGACACGCTCCACTCTAAGCGCTGCTCACAGCTCCATTTTGTCCTACCTGGGTTTCTAAATTCACATCAGTGACACATTCTTGACTCGAGCATCTCTACACACCCTACTCCGTCCCTTCCCTGAACATCTCTCCACAGCCCTACCGGTCCCTCAGTGTGTAAGTAATTCATGTTACAAGATCTCGCTTTCTACCTGGCCTGCCCCTCCTTCTGAAACTAATTTCCGTTTTATAATAAAACGTTTGCACTGCCAAAGCTTATCTTTAATCATGTTATTGAAAAAACCCACTCTTTACGGTCCATCCCTATGAAGGTAAATTTCTTTAGAACATATCTCCCCAGCTCCCTTCTTTCTGAAAATAATTTCCATTATAACATAGAATTCCCACAGCTCAAGTCTGTCCTCCCAGTGAGAAGTACCTCCCTCCACAGCCCCACCCCACCCCTTCACATGGTGGTAATTCCTCTCCCCACAGCCCCAGCCTGCACCTCGCTGCAAGAATACTTCTCGTATAAGAGCATGTCCTCAGAGCCCCGGCACTCTCCACCCGGATATAGCTCTTGTTATGAGATGAGAACTTTCTCTGATGACATCACTCTGTAGCTTTAGGTGTTCTGCGTGTGGGTGCTGCTCGTGCCAGCCGGCCTTACAGCGCTGCCAGCGTGCCCATGTCACCTCGCAGAGAAATGTCATGGATGAAGGGCGGGGGGACATTCCAAGCCTCAGGTGTTTCCTTTCCGTGTTCGGACAGGTACAGAGCCGAGCTGATGTTTTTAAAGCTTTGCCTTCACCTCACCCTCCTCTTCTGACTCCCAGTACTTTTTTGAGGGGGGAGTCCAACCTTCCTGCCTTCATTACTGTTTTAATATATTTTTTCACACCTATTTTTGCACCGTTTGTTGGCAAGCCGTTGGCAGGATGAGTTGAAACGGTCACAGAGCTCTGCAGCATTATATCAAAACTCACACTTAAAAAAACAGACCAGTGCGTTGCCACAAAGTGGGTAACAACGCACACTGAAGGCGAAAGTACCACGAAAAAGGATATTTTGCAGCTGTTTCTTAAATAGAATAAACAACATCAGAGACTACATGAATAACGAGCATGTGAAGAAGAAAAATTCATTTACGCTGGAGGTAAGCCAAAACAAGTGCTAGCCATTGCGGGAAGGCAGCCGCTTGTTTATATTTGCATTGCGCTTTCACTTTCACTGTAAGTGAAAGCGCGATGCAAAAATAAACACGCGGCTAAGAGATAAGAAATTGCTTCACGACAGCCGTAAAGCAGACGACCCAGTCCGGATGGGCCGGACGAAAAGGAGAAAGGGCGGTAACCAAGTAGCCTCCTTTTCAATGGGAAGCCAGCGTTTACCATAAATTCTGACACGACCCAATAAAAATGAGGGGCGGGGCTTCAAGTCCCTTTGTAAAATCTCCTCTACCCCAATATGTCTCGCTGAGTGAGCAGTGCATGTACGCTGCAACGCTAAGCGAGACCTAAAAAACCAACTAAGAAGGGCACAAATTGTGAAAAAATACAGTGCCTTCTTCACTATCCAAGGTACCACCTCCTCTTTGGGCTTTCAAAGTGATGTTGTTACAGCATTAGTTTGAAAAGGGAAATTTTCCATTTTTGTGAGCAAATTTGTAGAAGACTTTTTGTACAAGGTTAGGTGTCCACAAAGATGGTGCGCACTGGCACAAAATGGACTTTGAGCACATTTTGATAATCAGCCCCATGTTTTTCCTCGCTAATGATGCTGTTACACAAGCACCAAGGTACATTTTTTTGATCATACCATTGTCAAAATATTTCGAAATATATAGATCATTGATTAAGATAGTGGCATGACCCCTCTTTTACGTGGAAAAATATAACTTTTCAGGAAGGTAAGCTGTACGGAGGACATGACGACATCAGGAAAGACGGAAGGCGGAATCAGCAGAGCTCAGTTTTGAGAGGGTGGTTGGTGGGGAGCTTGTGCCATATTAGGAAAAATGGGACTTACTACACTGTGAGTGCGCAGGTGTTAGCTCCCGCTTTGAGTGCCCCCGGGCATTTTGGTATTACAGAAAGGGTTGCAGACACTTGTGCTTTCCCTTCGGCAATACTTATGGCACTGGCGCCCATTTAGTACCATTGCTATATTTGAGTGGGCATTCACTCATTTGCTTGGGGCATGGCTCCATGCAAATGAGGGAATGACTTTGCCTCTACACCTGCACTGTATCATCAATGAGAATGCAAAAGAAAAGCAGATGTCAGGAGGCGCACTGAATGTGTGCCACAATTAGGTGGCGCACTTTGTGTGTGCCACCTAAGCAGCCCTCTGGAGGGGGAAAAGGGGGCAACCTGGACACCCCCCAGACACCCCCCTGCAGCCAGGTGCTGTCACTCACTGCACCCACTTGCTAGGGGGTCTCTCACTCCACTAGGCAATGCAGATGGGTAGCAACCTGCACTGTGAAGCATGGAGCAGCTCTTGAACAGCTACTGCGTATTTCGTATTTCACTTGATTGTGTTCACTGGTGCCCTGAGGGCAGTGCATTCATCATAATAGGGTGCACCTGACACATCCTTTGAAAGGTGTGCTGTAGCATAAGCCCTGTGCATAATATAGCCCATGGAGTGCACTGGTGGTATAGGATTAGGATACGGTGCAATGCCTATGTCAAGCTTGAGCTTAGTTTTGCAGTGAAGGTGAGGAGAAGGTGTTGGATTTGGGGCATCAAATCTGTGTTGGGAAGTTCATTTGATGTGGTGTAAGTGATGAGGTGGGATAAGGAATTGGTATGAGATTTGATGGCCTGTGGCAGACGATGTGGGGATGATCAGTGCTCATGGCCAAAGTTAATAGTGTGTATTTTTGTGTTTGTGAATGGTTGTATGGATTTGTGTGGCTTGGGCTATCTAAGAACATTTAAGAAAGGAGAGAGGTTGTATGGTTGTAATGCATTGGCCAGGTAGTGAGAATGGAGTTGGACTAGGTGGGGTTGTAGATTGTGGGTTGATTGGAAAGAGTGGGAGTTGAGTGGCCATGGAGGAAAAATAGTTTTGTATTGGTAGAAGCAGTTGTTTGGATCATGACCTTGGACAGAGAGTCTTCAATGTAGCTAGAAGATTACTGTAACTGAGGAAAGTGGGTTGCGTCTCAGAGGGGTCTGGGTTGGGGTAAGGACTCCCATAGGGTTCATTAGTGTGTGTGTGTGTGTTGGGTGGGAGGAAACAGGGGTTGTGTGTTGGGTGGTGGAGTAATAGGATTGGTGGATGTTGTTATTAAATGCAATGTTGTGTGTTTTGAGTGTGTGCATCTGTGTTCATTTATGCGTGTTTGTTTGATGGGTGTTGAGGTGTATGTCAAAATGTATCTGGTTGAGTTTCTAAGGAGTACTGTGTGTCTAGCTATGGGATAAAGTAACAGGATCAAGGGTTTGGCGAATAAACTGAAGGTTGGTACTGGTGGGTACTGATAGATGAGTGTGAAATAAAGGAGAAGAGCATCCTGAGCATAGTTTGAATACGCTTTGAGTTCACACTGGGCACTCTGTCTAATGGTTTACTTTTCTGCCCAGGAGTCTTGGGGTATACTGTACTGTGATACCTATTGGTGGACTGACTGCCAACATAGACAAGGACAGCCTTAGTCTGATGGAACAGGAATGCCAACAGGATAGGAATTGTTCTTGTTTTCCCCTGGGACACTTGGCTAAACATAGTCAATATGAGTATGTGGGTGCTTGGGAGGAAATATACCAAGACCTCTGCCCCACATCCTAAAGTGGATCAGGCAGAACTGCTGCAGGAGGCCCTGTTCAGACCGTCTTGTTATTTCCCATGTGTTGCCTCTGCTGCTTTGATTCAATGGCAACATCAGGAGCCATGTATCCAATTATGCCAGCTTTTTATGCATGATTATGTCTTGTTGGTAAGGCCTCATATCCAGAAGGATGAAGACAGGCCATGCATAATCCTGATATGGGACAACATAATGTCTGATATTTGAGGGTAGATTAACTGCAGTATGTAAGAAAAAAAGATTAAAAAAAGACACATGAACAGAGGCAATCTAAAGACTCTTGTGATAAAAGCCTACTTACAAAATGTCAATGAATTTGAAAGAAAACGGTGGTGTCTTCGCCACGAGAGGTAGCCATTGCAGCAAAGTTGAGACTAATACAACTCAAAATTTTGCACCAAATTTACATCATGGGGTCTGGGATGGTACCAATGGGTAGAGCGCCTGATGGTAAATGTAGGCGGGGTTGTAGAAACGAAGGTACATTCTTCCACAAACTATGGGAATGGCCACATATCCGGATGTACTGGAAGAAAATACATGAGATTCTGAGTGAAATGTTAAACCATACACTCCCCCTGGAGGCTAAGAGATGTCTCCTGAATGTGTGAGAGCCAACAGACCTAAACAACACATGCATGACCTGGGTCACATTGGGGCTAATGATAGCCAAACGCAACATCGCTCAGAAGTGGGGGGCATTGCAGGCACCGGCTGTGAGTGCATGGGAGAAAGACATGGATTGGTGCATGCTTCGGGAAAAGTATGTCTATGTAGCTAGCGGATGCCCCAAAAAGTGGTCCACCTATATATTATGACTGAAACGAATATAGGGGGAATCTCTGTACCCCGCCACTGATACCAGCTCAAGATGAAATGTTATAGACATGACACGAATCACCAGTAACCATCACATTGTGTATTTGTAATTGTCTGAGAACCTTGTAAAGATAAGAAACAATATTATTCTGCCTTGTGATTTTGATTCCTACTGTTAATAAAAAGAATTACAAAAAAAAGGAATTTGAAAGAAAAGTTAGGCTCATGAGAGACCGAGTTCAACGGATGAAGCTTGGCTTCAGGAAAAGCCTGAAGGAAAACATACCTTCTAATGATATGTTGTTATGACCGTGGAATGGTAGATCTTCCAGGAGTTTCTGACTTTAGGACTCAGGACAAAAACAGTGCTGCTAATCACTGTAACTAAACATCCCCCCCAGTTTCTCTGATCAAGTGTCAGTCAGGATGCAGTGACCTTCCACTTGGAATTCAACTAGACTGATGCAATCTTCCATCTTTCACCTTCTCCACCAAAGTCCACACACACAGGACAATGAGGGTCAGTGGTAGAAATTGGAAAAGAGAAAATAGATAATCTAAAGCAGAGACACTGGACCCCACCATTATGACTCGCCATTTCTGCTGGTCAGTAATGTCTCCAGACTGTGGTGCATATCCAAAGATCAAGAGAAAGCTTTAGTAACTTGCTATGAAAGTCCTTGACTTAACTGTAATAGTGAATGGGTGTACCTTTGCAATGTCTATCTGTACTTTGATGTGTAACTGGTAATTCCTGAAACTGAACATATATATAAACATGCACATAATGAGTAACTCAAACATATGTTCACAGATACTTCTCCTTGTAAATAGAACTACTTCAAGCTTTGTCACTATGCACTTCTGTGGAAGATGAGTTATAGTTTCAACTTGACTTGGGTAGCAATGCAACACAGATTAACATTGTTACATTTTCTGCTATTCCTTAGCTATACATTGTGTATCTACATACTAAAATTCTAACACCCTATGTGTAACACTATTAGATAACATGAGCAAAGTAGTCCTGAAGTAAAAGTTGTTCCTGTTCTGTCACAGGATAACCCTCAACTAAATGCAACAACCCACAGTCCTATAAAGGTTTATATGAATGATCAAATAATTCAAAGTTAATTTCTCCAACAAAACGGCTTTTAGAAATGCAACTTTCAGAAATGTTTCTCTGTGTTCGAAAAATTCTACATCACAATCCATGGTACTCAACTGGTCCTAGCTGCAGCAACACAGCATTACGATTGCTATGGGCCCCGAGGGAAGTTATATCCAGATGTCCAAGATGGCCACCACTTCGCCAGACTACGTCAGAATTCGTGGCCTGCTAGTAAATGTAGTTAATTGTCAGAACCCTGTTTAACAGTATGGGGCATATCAGCAACAACCGGCGATAATTACCGCTAAGCGCACTTAGCGCTAGGATAATTATCGCCGGCTAGTGTGGATTTTTATCGCTGAGATAGCGTGCTATTGGCAACGCTTATCTCAAAAGCGATAAAAATCCTCGCTCTAACTGCCTAAAGTGAGTTATCGCTGGAAACCCAGCGATAATCTCACGCAATGTGGCGTTAGCTTGTTGATAGGGCCCCACAAACTTAGCCATGATATCCACCTTCCATAGGATATCATAGCTATGTCAGTCCTGAAGCAGGCGTAAGGAAAGTAGCGATAACAGGGGTTATCGCTACTTTTCTTGCCACTATGCTTCATAGGGTGGGGCTTGATGATAGGAGAAATGTCGCTTAGCGACATTTCTCCTGTCATGTCAGGTCAGGAACGCCCACTTTGCATCTCATTAGAGATGCAAAGCTGGGCGTTAGGAATTAGTGCGCTAATGCAAGGTTTCACGCGTTAGCATGACCTTGCTAATTAGGCGATAAAATTATTGCCGCTTTTCGGCCAAAAACGGCAGCAAAAGCGGCGATAATTCTATCGCCTCGCCTTGCTGATATGCCCCTATGTTCTTTGCACATCTGAAGCCTGACTCCAGACAGCGCTGACTCTCTGCCAGGACCAGCAGCCTTCTTTTCCTGAAAAAGACCTAGTACAAGTGGGGTTGGAGTATCACTTCCCTGCACTTGCAACGTTCCAAGTAGTTAGTGAGATCTCCAAACCTGCTTCCCGACATCAAGCAATATTTGCTTCATGTTCAATAAATATCCATTACTCAAGAAGATTCTATTAAATCAGCTTGAACAACATTTTCTCGAACTCAGACTTCTTGAAGAATGGCAATTCAATTTCTGCCCCCTCCACAGAATTCAAATAAAGCCACTATCACTATCAATCCTAGGTGACCTACTTACAGTCCTTGATGTGGGTATTATAGCCTTTCGGGTACACTCAACCCTAGCAACCTGCTCCCAACAATCATTACAGAATGAGCTTGACTCAACCTCTACCAGACAGTAAAGTACTACTCTAGCTTAGCTAACCAAAAGCCCAGGTCTGTGAAACAATTTCATGGATCTGCAGAATACAGTATGAAGCCCTCCAATCGCTCTCGTATGTAAAACATTGCGATCTCGTCATCATTCTATCATGGCTTACACATAGACTTACCTTAAAAATTAATTTATGGAGGGTGCCTATCAATTTGCTAACAGCCCCAGACAAACTGGGGTTTGAAGGCTACCACTTAGAGTTTTCTCAATGATACCAAAACATAATTCTTGAAATCTAGGCTGGCGGGTAACTTGCTATCGCCAAGTGTAACTGAATGACCAGTCTTTGTAAAAAACATACCAGAAATACATTGCTTTAATAGTCAGTAGGAGGTAGGTTCCCGTTCAACTATCTTCTAAAGGCTAAAGAAATCAACAAGACATTGTTTTGTCGTTTCAAAATTCCTATAAAGATCAAAATATTTTACGCTCACTCATTATTCAAAATAGCGACCCCAGCCCTAATTGTGCTCAGTTGGGACAGAGGTCCTGCCACGAAAGCTGCCCATACTCATGTCATCTCACGTACCCTGTACACATGTAAGGATATACCCTCATGGGGAGAGCTGGGTACACTGAAGACTATGGAAAAAAGGTAGATGGAAGATTACAGCACCTATCAAACTAGACCACTACCATCCACATATTGAAAATCCACTTCCCGGTTGAGCTATACTGCGGGTACTTTAGGCAGCTGCAGCACAAATGCCCAATTCATCATGTTTTCCTTGCCTGTTATTGTGTTACGTAGTTGCATTGATGTGGCTCTCTCGCTACGATTCACACCCGGTCTCCCTAATCATGCACATTTTATTTGTTTCTCCTTGTTGGTTCCCTTTGTTCCTTTCTATCTTGGTAGTAACCTTCCTTACCTGTATTGTTGTTAAGAACCTTTGCTCTTTTTGCTGTTTTCTTCCTCGTGCAGTTGCTCCCAGACTCCTATAATCCAATTGACACTTGATAGGCTCATGACATATTCAGCATTTGCATTGTAAATTTCCCACTATGGGAGTTAGTTTTTGAAAAACAAAATCTTTGTTAAAGTTTGGTGGACTGCCATCAAAACTGACGGCAGTCGGAAGGCGGTGTTGGTTAAGATCAAAGGCGTCCTTGGTAGGGAATTGGCCTTAACAATTCAGACGTACCTGTTAGGTCTCTTCCCCAGAACGCCTAAACGCAAAGTTGGGAATCGCTTGATTGATCTTGCGCTGGCCTTAGCTAAACGCAGGATCGCAATGGAGTGGAAATCTGCGAGCGGACCGTGAATCGCGGCTTGGGATAGGATGTCATTGAGTGGGCGGGAGTGGAGGGCAGAGCACTGGTGTGGGAGGAAGCTAGAGGGGTGAGGAGGCTCCCGATGGCCCAACAATGGTGGGAAGTAGTAGCTGCATGGGAGAGGCTGGCTGAGTCGGGCAGTGATGAGGGAGGATCGGATGGATTGACACAACCAGATGGTGAGACCCAAACGCTTGAGCCTGGGCAATTGGGGGCTGCTGCGGTTTGATGTTTGGTGAGGAAGTGGGTGGACTGAGACCACGCTCAAATTTGGCCAGGCCTACGGAGGTGGGAGAGCGCCGGAAGGGGGATCCCCTGCCTCAGCCCAGTTTTCTTTTCTTTGTGGTTTGGGATTGTCCTCAACCCCTCTAGATGTTAGCATACTGCTGTATCCACACCATCCCTCTAACACCAGTTAGTGGCTGTTTGGTTATTCTTTGTTTTTACTTTTTACTTTTTTTTCTTTTTCTCATTTATTATTAATGTGGCTTTATATATTGTCAATGGCGAGGTACGATTCAAAATATGAACATACATGTACAAGATGGACGGATGTTGAACAACTCTCTATAATATTGGTGAGATACTTCTGTGTGGGTGGGACTAGCACCCTTGATTGTAGTCTGAGATTGTAGTTGCATTATATTGTGGCTACCTCTTCCTTCTTGTTTTAGGTTTCTTTCTTTTCTCCTGATTGTATTTTAATGATCAGTTTCTACAAAATGCCAATAAAAATATATTTGGGGAAAAAAAACTGACGGCAGCCATCCAAGAAACTTTTTGTACCTTGACAGAAATGATTTGGTGTTGATTCCTGCCAAGGTACAGGGATCACTGCTAGGCCAGAGGTGAACTCTAAATTTGGTAGCTGGTAGTTTGGCACAGTGGAAAAGGTAATGTCCTCCTTTACCTTGATGGATGGACTAGTGTCGGCCAAACTTTAGATCAGCCCCACAGTCACATAAATTGTACCTCATCTGGAGAAATTGCTTCACATTACCTTCAGTTTTTCTAATTATACCTTGATTTTTTTTCATCCGGAGCCTTATAATTGCCGCCCCTTCCATTTGAGCTGTCATTCAAATGTGAACATTCATACATGTTTTCACTAATCATTACACCGTAGATCATCCTCACAGTGGTACCTGACATTAAACAAATCACCAGTAAATAGACTGGGTGTACTTCATTCTTCCTCTATGCTTTTTTCATTGTTTCCTTTCAGTTGTAGAAATCTGTTCTTGAATTTCTTCCAAAACGAATATACCTAAAATATTCTAGCATAAAAGTTTGTAGCTCTTTGTTCTCATGTCCAGTGGCGTAACAATAGACTCCGCAGCACTCACGGTGCAGGGGCGCCCGAGTTCCAGGGGTGCCCCTCTGGCACTGAGCACGGGCGTCGGGATCCTGGCCTGAGACACCTGACTGGGTCCAAAGTGTGAGGGCCCTTCCATGTCCTTTGCAGGGGTGGTGGGGAGGCACAAGTTTCGCTACACCACTTCTATCAATCAATCAATATAAACTTTATTCGGATACAAATACATATCCATAAAAGTACAGACAAACAGCAGCGTATTCAATGTGCCCCTGCTGAATCTTTGTATTTTATCTTGTTATTTTAATCTTTAAGTTATATGTTATTTTAAGGAATTTTGCACTTTTTATATTATGTACTGTATTACTGGAGGACTAATTTTAATTTCAACCAGATTCTTTTCAACTGTTCTTGTTGTTGAAATTTTTCTTTGAATACGCTGCTGTTTGTCTTTACTTTTATGGATATGTATTTTTATCTGAATAAAGTTTATATTGATTGATTGACCACTTCTATCTATGTTATGAATAATTCTATGTTTGCCTTAGTAACCTTAGAGGACTCATGTACAGAAGGATTTTGCAGTTGCAAAACCTGCGATTCACAAAATCTCAGACATGGAGGCTTCAAAATACCTTTTTGCTTTACAATCCCCGTTTTGAGTTAGGAATGTCTATTCAACTTCTATAAGGGGTTTTGAGAACCACTAGAAATCACAAATAGGGGTCATGAAACATCCTCATGCTCCTATTTTGGAGTTTTCAAGGAACGTATCAATTATTTGAGGCTGCAATTGCAGTTGTGAACCATTGATTAGACACCTCAAATGGGGTGGTTAGGGGTTTGCACAGAGGAAGCTGTTCTTAATGGCTTTGCATCAAGTAGCCTCTGAGGGAAATGGGAGTAACTTCTTTCACTATGTCTTCCCAAAAGAGATTTTTTTTTAAGTAACACCTATCCATTTAATAGACAGGTGGTACTTTAAAAAATAAATGTTCCCGTTCTAGAAAAGCAAATGTAAGAATAGTCACTTCCATTCACAGCGGGTCACAAATTGCGATATGTCTAATCAATACATTGGCGAGGTCGCTTTGCTACCCTCCCTGAATGGGCACTTTGCAGTGTGAAGTATTAGTACATAGGTTACATTGTAAAATTACTGGTAGGTTGCAAAAAGTCAGTGCTCAATTTGTACCCACTATTTATGACCTGCCTGAAAGTATAGCAGGCCGATAGTTTTCTGTAAATTATTCCCAGCAGAAGCATAGAGACCCTCCTCACTAGAAGCTTAAACAGGGGCAGTCCCTGGGACTGATGGACTGTTGAACTTCTTTCCACTTAAACATTAACTAGTTAATTATGGGTCTCTTCTATTGGCTACGGGCCATGGGGTGGTATGCACAGTGAAGGAAACAGAGAAAGAAAAACAATGAAAAAATAGGGGGAAACTAGGGGTGGGCAGAACTCATGGAGTTTCACTCTGCGAAATTCCACGAAGTTACATAAAAACTCTGTGAGATTTTTCAGAGTTCCGCGAAAGGGTAAAATTAGGCAAGTCGAGCTGAGTTTTAGCACTGGGAGCTCATTCCATGATGAAAAATCAGCGTGAACGGCACCATGCGGTGCGCCAAGGAGCTCTGCTTCTCGAGTTGATTTTTCTGCCTCTCAAGTAGATTTTCTAATTGGGCTGCTGACTTCTGATTGCGAATGGTCGCTACCACCCACATAAATGAAATCTCTCCAGGTGCCCCCCCCCAGCAACCGAAAATCGCGCTAGGGGACGCCAAATCTTGCTCTTGCCTGCCAAATTACCATTGGCGAGCTGCACATGAGAAAAAGCTCAGCCACATGGCTGTTGGTGGAATTTGCCCGGAACTTCGCGTTACATGCGTAATGCAGTGTGGCCAAAACTCTGCCAACATTGCTGGCGGACCGCAATTTATCGCAAGGAAAAAAGGTAAAAGGATGGAATTGTGAAAGAATGAATGGATGGATGGAAGGGTGAAAGGTTAAATAGATATAAGTTTGACATTTTGGATGGAAGAGTAAAAAGATTGTCAGTTGAAAGGGTGAATGGAAAGAGGGAAAATTGGCAGCTGGAGAAGAATGAATGGACGGATGGGAGAATGGGCAGATAGATGAATACATAAATGTACTGACAGGTTGATGAGTGACAGGATGGATGTATAGAGAAATGATGGTTTGATCAGTCAGTGAGTCGATGGGAATGTGTAGGTTTCAACCGATAAATGTATGAAAATCTGGAAAAGTTAATGGTTGGATAGATGGTTGGGAGAAGGATAGAAGGATAAAAAAGGAACTCTTCTATGGAGCATTGGGTGTGCTCGCTTGGTGTGCTCAGCGTGATTAGAAGTATGTTTCAAGTGTTTTTGTTTTTTAATGTACAGGCAAATTTACAGTTTTTTAATTACCTCATATTGTTAAGAATTTCAATATTTCTTGAAAGTCATCCATTTTGTTTTCCTCAATTCTGACACATCGTTGAATTTCATCCTGGGTTGCTATTTAATTGGTTTTCTCTATTCGTTTACTTGAAAGGGGCAACAATGGATTTCTTTATTTTCTTTTGCTGATGTTTTACCTTCAGCTAAAGTGCCCCATCATATTTCCTGTTCACTTACTCTACATTTTTTGCAAAATTTTCTTTCGATCAAACTGTAACTCAGGACGTTAGTCCCCGGATTTACCTTTGCTTTTTCAAAACGAGCATTTGCTCAATGAGCTGACAAACTATGGAGCATATCAACAAGCAGGCGATAAAAAATTATCGCCGCTTTTGCGTCTGTTTTCGGACGAAAAGCGGCGATAATTTTATCGCCTTATCAGGAGGGTCACGCTATCGCGTGAAACCTTGCCTGATCGCCATTTCCCTTAACGCCCATCTTTGCATCTCTAATGAGATGCAAAGTGGGCGTTCCTCCCCAGGATAACCTCTGTTATCGCTACTTTCCTTACGGCTGCTTTGAAACTGACCTAGCCATGATATCCTATGGAAGGTGGATATCATGGCTAAGTATGTGAGGCCCTATCAGCAAGCTATCGCCAAAAGTGGTGGAATTATTGCTGGATTTCCAGCGATAATCTCACTTTTGGCTGTTAGCGCTCTGAATTTTATCGCTTTGGAGATAAGCGTTGCTAATAGCACGCTATCTCCGCGATAAAATTCAGAGCTGGCCGGCGATAATTATCCTCACGCTAAGAGCGCTGAGCGATAATTATCGCCGGCCCTTGCTGATATGCCCCCATGTGATGTCAGGGCTAATGTCAAATAAAAGCCACATTTTTTCGGGATGAGGGCCAGGTGGAACGGCCTTAAAACAAGACACGGGCAGTCTAACTTTTCCATTGATTCACCTTAGTTCCTCCCACTTAGGTGTATTGATCTGTGTCCCTTCGGTTGGTTTAATGTATTGGCAATAAAAAAAAACGTTGTTCAATGTTGCCGACTCAGGGTGCAGCGGTACTTAATTAAATTAGCACAGAGCATAAAATGGCAGCTCCAAGGATTTGTTTTCAGAGGCTGCACTGTAAATCGGTTGGAGCATTTTCAATAATTAATAGATGCATAATTTACACAAGAACTCTGGCCTCGCAGCAGAACAAGGCGAGGAGAACTCCCGTTCCGAGTTAAGCCGCCAAAACAGATAAATGCAGGATACATCATCTCTTTTCATTCTTGAAACGCTGCCACAAAGGGTGTATGTTTGAGCTGTAGGAAACACTGTCGTCAGAACAATTTGCATTTGGGAATGTATTTCATAAAACCCAGAACCATAATTCCTTTTCATGGGTCTGGCATTTCACAAGTGGCAGAGAATAAGCAATATTCGGTCCGAGAAGGTACTTCAGACAAGAACATTTGAATTCTCCCGAGGGTGCTTTCAGAACGGAATTGCTCGCCCTGCTCGCTGCATTACAACCCGAGATTTATGTCACATTATTTCCTGAGCACTGTTTGCCAAGTGAAAAGTAAACAAATGCTTTCGTTGATGTATTAGTTTCGGATGTGTTCTCCGCGGCCCTGTACAAACTCCACTTGAGCTGGGTCATGCTCTGGTTCACCAGGGTCAATTTCTCTAGTCAGTCTAGTTAACCCTGCAGAAAATGCCAGTTAACGTGTTACACGTGGTTCTAGTGCATCCAGTTGTTTGCATATCTATATTTGCAATCGTAATAAATGCTGTTCTTTTCGCCAGACAGACTAGTATCATAGGTGCAGTGGAACACTTAACTTAAAACGTTCATAATGGAGAAGGAAGATCTAAACAAGCATTGGCAAAGCCTAGCGCTCTCCTTTTAAAAGGTGCTTGTCAACCGCTTTGGCAAGGTTTGTATATTTTTACTTTTTTACTTTTTCATTTTGAAATAGTTGTGTTGGAACTGTGTCACAAGATAAGACAAGACAAGCATACACATTCATCACAATGCTTCCACAGATGCACGGCGGCCATCTTGGTAGGAAGAGGGGTGGCGCAGTGGCCAGGGCGGCTGATTCCAGAACACTGGTGTGCAAGGTTCGATCCCCTGTGCCGGTGGCAGGTCAGCCCAGCACCATGTGACTCTGGGCAATATCTCGCTTAATCTTCCTGACATCCCCCAGTGCCTTGACACCCTTGGGTAATTGTTCGCGCTTTACAAATACTGGTATTTCATTTTTAATAAGTCCTAGATAGTCACTATTTGTCCCAATGTGTTGTGATGTATTTGTGTGTGTGAGTCGAAATGTATACCCACACCGTGGTCATCTTTGAATGTTTTTTAAACACTCTGAGGTTGCTGGCAGGTGCTTGGGTGCGCAGTAACGCGCTAGGAGTCCTTTTGGCTACTGTACTTTACCTTTCTTTCATGCCCAAAGCCAATTTAAGAATGGTAAAGAAAATATTTTAAAAAGGATTTAGAAGTATAAAAATTGAAGCAGGTCGTACAATAGTTGGCAAATAAATCTTTAAAAATGCAGCACAGGTAGGAACGTACAGGACCACCGGAGAGCACGGATAGAGAGATAGTAAGGAGGGGGCACTGGAGGAGGTGTTAAAAAACAAGAGTGTATGAGTGGTGCTTCTTTTATGACGTTTACATCCGTAAAGTACTATGGGCTGAAACCAAAGCAGACGGACAACCCTCTAACCAAATGCCTAAAGCCAGCGGAACCACAGTAGCCAATGGCTGAAAGGGGCTGCCCAAAAGCCCCTTTCATTATATGTTTAATATATATGTAGGTGTGTTGTGGCGTGTGTTGTATGTTGTACAGTGTGTTTTGTGGGGAAACAATAGCTCCAACCGCAAAGCTAGAGTTGACAGTAGGCAAGACCTAAACATGTGGTGCTGTACATAAAACTGTATGGTGTAAGTGGTCTGGATGAGGTCAGACTGAAGATTTCAGAATGTGACCCAGGTGACAGTAATGTGGGTAGGGGCATGTGCTCAAACAATCAATCAAACAGTATTTGTATAGCGCAGCACTGTCACCCCTAGGGGCATCTGGGCACTGAGGGTGCCATGTCCCCATTGAAAAGCCAGGTCTTGAGTTTCTTTCTGAAATCTGCCAGGGAGGGGGCTGTTTGGAGGTGGAGCGGCAGGTGATGTAGGAGAAGGAGCGGCCCCTGCTGTGGCAGCAGGGGGTGTGCGTGAGGGCAAGTGAGGAGAAGCGCAGGTGTTGCGGGATGATGGAAGTTTAGCCGATAGTTGATGTAGGACAGTCCTTGGTCGTGTAGAGCTTTGTAGGCGAGCATGAGGATCTTAAACTGGCATCTCTTCTGGATGGGGAGTCAAAAGAGGGTTCTGAGGTGGAGGGTGAGGTGGGTCTGTTTGGGGAGGTCCAGGATGAGTCTGGCTGCAGCGTTCCATATGGTCTGGAGTCTTTTGAAGAGCTGGATGGAGATGCTGGAGTAGAGAGCGTTGCCGTAATCGAGGCAGCTGGTAACAAGGGCCTGGGTGACGGTCTTTCTGGTGTTGACTGGTATCCACCTGAAGAATCTGTGGCGCATGAAAAGGGTGTGGAAGCAGGAGGAGGCAACTGCATCGACTTGTAATTGGAACAGTACAATGTACAACTGTTTTTTACATACTCGTATTACAAACTATTGGAACTGGAATGTCACCTGCATGATACAGGCATGAGTGACCCGACTGTATGTAAAATTGGTATCTTGAGTTTTTGTTATCCCAAATAGCTTGTTAATCTAGAATGTGTGCTGAGGCCTAGACTTATCTATTGTAAAGCTAAGGTCCAGAACCTATTCTGTGACCTGGAGGGGTGCATAAGTGTGCCGTCTTTCATGACATGAGACTACTGTCCAGAGCAGTTGACATAAACCAGAGGTGGTAGTATACCAATTTTCGAAGTTTAATAGTCCTGAGCAGACCTTTTTTTTCTAAAAGGGAATGAGACCTATTGGTCACACTTATGTAAAAGTTGTGCTTCAGTGTAACACCCAAACCTTTGAATTGACCCTCTGTGTGCGTGCTGGCTGTGTTCATACATTGTGTGTGGAACATATATAACAGTGAGACTGTGTGCAGTGTGACTCTGTTTGCTGGGACCAGTGAGATCCATTTTGGATGGCTTCTGGTTTAGCACGGCACAAAAAAGAGGAAGGCTACACATTCCCCAGACAGTGCAAGTGCCTTGATTAAATTCCTGATGCTAGTGGTCGGTGACCCAGACATTGCTATGAGAGAGGAGGGAGAACGGGATGTCCTTTGGAATTTATGAGGAACTTTTAGTAAGAGATTGCTGATTAGAATTTCCTGATCACTGCCATTTGGTGGATGGAATATGGGATGAGTCAACAGATTCTCTTGTTAAAGAGGGATGAAGAGTCTTGACTGGGCCTGCCTTTTAGTCTGTGCCTGTTTGCTAAATCAGGAAGTCCGATGACAGCACATGTAGAGTCACACTTCATGGTGCCCATGTTTTAAATATATCTGTTTGGTGCACCATCACTACCTGCTGTCAGAGCCTTCACCTCGTGCAAAGGCTGCAGCAGCACTGAAGTAGGAAAAAAACATTTGAAAGGGAACCACCTCAAACCAGTCCCAAAACCATGGACAGTGGTTCAACATCCTCTGTCTGGAAAATGAATATAAACCTCCCTACTCTGGTCCAGTTTCAAGCTACTTCTCTGTCCAAGAGAGAGAGTGCTCCTCAGAGATTTTGAAGAGCTGCGGTGAGACCAATGCTTTTGTCTGCTTGACAGTTAGTCTCGCAAATAGCAGGATACATCACCTGATATTTGCATACCTTGCTGAAAAACAAGAGGACCTGCCTAGCATCTTGAATCTTGGCTACCTGCTCAGAGACCCATTAGGTGACAAAACTCCTACACACCATGCAAAAATCTACATGAAGATCTCACACCTTTAGGACACCCAAGCCCTGTTAGATGGTCAAACTCCTACTATATACAGCCTTCAAAACTGTACACATCTTCTCACTGAGAGCCCACTCCCTCCACACCCAAGCACAATTAGGTAGGCAAGCCCCTACTAAACTCTGCCTTTGCCCTGTGCATAGCTCTCCACAGAGAGCCTATCCATACATCCCAGCCCAAATAGGTGGGTAAGCCTCTACTGCAGACAGACTCCACCATGTGCACATCTCTTCGTGGAGAGGGTAATCTCTCCAGACACCCAAGCCCCATTACGTTGTCAAGACCCTACTATGCACAGCCTTCGCACTGTGCATAAGTTATGACAAATAGCCCATTGCCTACATACTCCGTTAGATGGTGAAGCTCCTAATATGCACAGCCTTTGCCCTGGGGGCAAGTCTTCATGGACAGCACACACTTCCACACCTACAAGTCCCATTAGGAGGCCGACAATGTTGCAAACACTTACACTCATAGGGGTACAGAAGGTATAGATAATGTGCTTTCCATGTTACCTCAGTGAATACCTTTCAGTGCCAGAAGTGTATAGCACCCTGTCAAACTTACTGGATGATGTCATCAGTGACGTCTTCAGCGATTTCATTAATGATGCCATTTGAGATGTCATCAGTGATGTACTTGAACATGACATGAGTGATGTAGTATGTGAGCTGCATGGTGGCGGAGCCAAAGGTATGGTTAGCTCACTTAACTATAACTGGTTAATTTCAGTGTTTTTTTAATTAAAAATGTTATGTTTATCTGTCAGTTTCCCCTAGCTACACCACCACTTTAACCTTTGCTTTTTTCAGTGAATATTTATGTAGCTCTAGATTTACTATTCTTACCTCCAGTATGCACCTTGACCTATTGAAGCAGCACCATTAGGGTACTTTTACAAACCGCTGACAAATAAAGGATTTGGGCATGTCCCTCAATCTGCTAAATTGCCGCCTGCATCTGCCATTCCAACTTTTAATTACTTTTCCCCTTTAGATTATGTGGACTGACTGAATCCACAGGTGCTGGGCGCGTTTGGTGCTTATGATTTAGACCCAAAACATATACCCTTTCAGGCCCAGACATGTGGGGCAGATATCTTACCAGCTCGTCCCATGTCTGGGCCAGGTAGTGTTAACATCTCTAATTGCTTAATAAATCTTACCCAAATTTCGAATGCTGATTCGGAAGGTGAGATATCTCTGGTTCACGTGTGTGGTAGGGATAACTTAATCCTTCCTAAGAGGCACAAGATAGATAGTTTGAACCCTTCTGATACACCAGATACCCTTTTTGCGCAATCTAATGCACTATCGACCGGTGGGTCGGATACTTTTGTACCACCAATTGTAATGGCAGACGCTTGTCGTACAAAGAGAAGGCACAGTAGACAAATTAACAAGTTAATGCAGGGCAGCCTTTTTTGGAACATTGCCGGACTGCCAACTAAACTGGAATCTAAAGAATGGGCTGATTTTATTGGGAAATATAGTATTGTATGCTTACAGGAAACCTGGATGCAAGATACCGCACACATAAATGGTTTCTATTCTATCCATACGCCAGCAAAAGCATCCCTAGGTGGTCATGATGAAGGGGTCTATTAACTTTAGTTTCCACGACATTGAATGGTAAAGTAGGAAAAGTGTTGCTCGACTCACCTCATTGTCAGATTATCAATATCTTGCTCAGAAAAAATCTGACTCTGGTTCTTGTACATTTTTACCATAATAATTTTAACAATACAAACACCAGTATTGCCCAAAAGCTGGAAGTTGTACTTTCAAGACATATTGAGGAGATAAACATGGATTTTGTGGTATCATGGGGTGGTGACTTCAATTGTAAACTATGCCCCTTTTTGAAACAATCGGTATGCCATTTAGCAGCTGGGGACATTGAGGGCAGGTGCCACTTTAATCATAACCCCTGTGGGGATATTTTTAACTCATTATTGTCAAAATGTTCTCTTTTTTTAACTGTTGATCTTATTGAAGCGGAAGGCACTGATTTAATATCTTATGTTGGGAACGGCAAAGGGACTTTAATAGATTTTATTGCTCTGTCTGACTATTTTAATGCACAGCCTGTGACTTTTATTATACATAAAGTTCGTTTTAGTGACCACTATCCGTTAACTTTGGCGTTTGAGAACCATTCGGATGACTCAATCACCCCCGTCTGACCGCCCCCACTAACTTATGATAAAAATCGGGGGCTATTACGGAAGTGGTGTACTTTAGACCCCGATTTGGTTCTAAATCAGATTATAAAAACTAATTTGAATCAAGTTTTATTCTGCCTGGAAGACAGCATAAACCCTCAAGTTATGATATCATCTTTCGAGGCTATAACGGAGACAATAAAGGTGGTATTGACCAAGGAACAAAGAGATAGACCACGGGGAAATAAAAGGTGGTTTGATAGTCAATGCACACACCTACACACTAATTTAATCAGGATCTTAAAAGTCAGACCCCGAAATTCACTTGATGTAAAAAAGTAACGATTTGAATACAAGCGAGCGCTAGAAAAACGCAAGCAAGAAATCAGGCAAGACGCTTGGGAGCAACTCCATGTAGCGTGCAGGAGTAAAGACTCTGAACTTTTTTGGCTAACTGTTAACCAGTATTATTTTAATGGTACAAATAATGGAAGTATCGATGCCACAATTATGCCTGACAATTGGTTAGAACATTCCTCGGGCCTTTATAAAATTGGTAGCAACTCGGATCCATGCACTAATCTTCACTATGGGGCTTTAACCCTTGCACCACCGACAATAGACGAGGTGGAAAGGGCTCTATCCCAGACTGTGAAGAACAAGGCCTCAGGTCTTGACGGCATCCCCGCGGACCTGTTCCTGGCCAATATTCCCCTGTGGCTCCCATTGTTAACAAACATTTTCAAATGCAATGCCGCCCAGGGTCCCCCCGAATCGTAAAGAGTAGTGACAATAGTTCCCATTTTTAAAAAGGGAGACAGGTCAGACCCTAAATGTTGCCAGCCAATATCTCTAATTGATTGTACTTGTAAGATTATGGGGCGAGTAATATTGGAGAGACTGGAGGATTGGGCAACAGAAAGTGGGAGCTTTTCTGACATCCAATATGGCTTCAGAAGAGGCCTGGGTACAGTCGAACAGTGCCTCAACCTGCACCTGGTCATATGTAAATACACCCTAGCCAAGCCTGGATCTCTCTACTTCAGATTCATGGACTTGACGTCTGCCTTTGACTGGGTGCAGAGAGGAAGGTTTTGGGAGAAAATGTTAATCATGGGCATTGATCCACCCATTGTGCACTTTCTGGCAGCTATGCACCAGGAAGTGACAGGGAGAGTTCGTTATGGAGCAGGCGGCGAACTTACGGCCCCATTAAGGATGGATCGCGGGGTACACCAGGGCTGCGTCCTTGCACCCTTTTTATTCTGTTTATATATAAATGACTTTGAAAGCCAAATCAAAAAAGGGAACGTGGATGCTCCGCTGGTAGGTCGCAGGTCGCTACCAGCACTATTATATGCGGATGACTGCGTATTGATGTCCAGAACCGGAGTGGGGCTGCAGAGGCTTTTAATTAGTTTTAACAACTTTATGAATGATCTTGGCCTACAAACCAATTAAGCCAAAACACATATTATGGTGGTGGGTAAATCTCCCAAGATTTGAAAGACATGCTTCATAAAAAATGAAAAACTGTCTTACGTGCCGACATTTTCCTATTTATGGAATTTGTTCGCTCAAAAAAGGTTTTGGTGTCACCTAGTTGAGGCTAAATTAGGAGCTTCAATCAAAATGTGGAGGCTATCTTTAGATTTACTAAAAAGTTAGGCTCTAGGTCCATCAAAGCTATTATTGATATCTATAAAGCCCGTATGTGTGCTGTTATTCTGTATGGTGCCGTAGTCTGGGGCTCCAGTAACATCAAAGGCCTACAGAGGGCAGAAAACACGTTCGTGAAGCAACTTTTGATAGTACCTAAAAGTACAGCTACCACCATTTGCCATAATGAACTTGGTGTGACTCCGCTGTCATTTCGCATACAATTAGCACCGTTATTGCTTTGGTATAATATTTGGGCAAAAGAAGAAGCAGGCTTGAATTGTGCACTTATTTTAGATTGTTTGAAATTGGATCATTTAAAAAAAAAATCCCCTGGATCACTTACATTAGCGACCAGCTTGAGAATTTGGGATTCTCAGACTGCCTCAAAAGCCCTGGAAACATAGCCAAAATACCGAGAGCAATGCTGAAAAAAGATTTTTTAAATGATTTTTAACCCATTTGTATCAGGTCAGAGATAATCTGGAGAGGGAAAAAAAAAGGGTCGTTGACCATTGTTTGTTAGTTTATACTCCAGGTATTGCGCCGTACCTCTCCTTCCACTTCAGTCATGCTAAAATGTTTTATCTGATAAGATTTAGGATGGGCACTTCTCACTTACTGGTCTCATACCCACGCAATGTGCACAGTGATGCTAACTTGGATCTGTGCCCATGTGATTCAAAGTCAGTTCAAAACACCTTGCATTTTATGTTTTTTTGTAAACTTTATATGAAATCAAGAAATGCCTTTTTAAAACCACTTTTATGATTCTTAAATATTCGAAAGTGTCGGGCTGCGTTACATTATTTAAAACTTTTAAATGATGAATTAATTTGCCTCATGGTGTATAAGTACATTTCCTTGGCTGTTCGGCATCGGAATATTGTTGGAAAATGATCGCTTTGCATTTGATTATAGTGTCATGCCTAAAGACTTAAGACTTTTTTTTATGTGTAAATATAATATGATATTGTTCAACTTTGGAAATTGAAGTCAACATTCAATTTGGACTTTGTATATGTATATGCTGCTATGTTTAGGCTTTATACCTTTCAGTGACCAGTTTGCTACAAGAGACTATTATCGGGTTATCTGTAATCATTATTGTCATTGACTTATCATTGATTATTTGTATTTTATCTCATGAAATATTTTTTAAGATGCTCTCTTTTATGGATGGCATACAGCCGAATAAAGAATTTTGACTGGCTGTATCTTGACTTTATTTTTATTTCAAGTCATGTAGATGTGGAGTTAATAATAGTAAGTCTATACATTACAGTGTACACATACCCTCATGATATCATGGTAGTCAATATTTGGGCACAATATTTTGGCAGCTCGATATTTTTATCCTCAATATTCTGATGAACAAGCAGTGGTTGCCATTTTGAAAGTGTTGACGGCTACAGGTTTATTTGTTTCCATATACTTTTTAAGTGGAGCCAGGAGATGCACACATAGTAAAGTAGTTCCATATCATTGTCGAAATGTCAAAGTAGTATTTCAGATGTGGATATTGTGATTATTACACTCTTCAGATAGTGAATAAAATGCCTCCGAAGCAATTTAAGATTCATTGGAAATTGAGATAAAACTGTTGGTATAGCAGTCATAGATAGTCAGGAGTCAAATAAAGCACTTGGGGGATTAGCTGGGGCATAGCTTCCATTCTCATCCTTTGAGAGGTGGAAAAAATGCTAATTGACTGCCAATGACCACCCACTAGCGACAGTCATCTGCCACAGGGCCGCTACCTTTTTTAGCACCAGTGTGCCTGCCCTATTAGCGTGACATCATGATTTATGTTTTCCCTACCTGGGTGACCTATATGATTCATGATAGACAGAGGCAGCGAAAATCATCAATGGCCATCACAAGCAGGGAGAAAACTGCGCGCTTACCTGGCCTTTGTGTTCTCTTTATTTCTTAGGAACAAACGTCTGCTTTGGGTCACTACAACATGCCATCCACTTTTTCTATAAGTGCATCTTCCACACCACTGACAATGCTTTTGGCAGAAACAATCCATGCTGATCTGGTGGGGAAGTTAAACTGAGGGGGGGGAGTCCTCCACCAGGTGGCCTCCGCTAATTGGGCAAACCACTAAGGTTCCCACAAAGACCAAATGTGGCCTCAAACATTTCATTTTTTCTTTTATCAGAACTTTGGTATCACCGACCTCAATTAGCAGAAGGCGATATGCTTCTTGAGAGAGTGATCTCTGCCAATATTAAGTAGTTACGATTTAGTCCCATTAAGATTCAACCAACCACTGTTTATCGATTGTTCAACTGGATGTTGTGAGGCACGTGCCACATTGTTTACATGCCATTGATTTAGTGTTTAAAATCTAACCATAAACCCAGATGTAGCTTCGAACAGAATGTAGATGTCCCTAAAAAGCTGAGGGTCAGTTAGAGTTGTGAGGACCCACATTCTCCCGTATTCCTGGAGAGGAGTTGAACCAGTTGAACCAGTTGAGAGATGAGCTGACACCCACACCACACGCATCACACCGTTCAGAAGCACTTGGTTGTCAATGGTGCTAAATGTGACCAATAGGTTAATACGTATGAGCCAGAGGGGGTCACTGAGATCCAATATACTGAAGATGATCATTTAGATGTGTATTAAAGCCATTTCGGTGTTAAAGTTGGGTTTGTCACACAAAAGATTTTGTGGAGTGGAGCTTACTAGAAGCTGCCTTCTCTATCATTTTCAATACCGGTGGGGTATTTGAGACTGGACAGTAGGTTTTTTGAGTCGAGTGAGTCTAAGGTTGGCTTCTTCACTAGTGTTGTAACTCGGGTTTCTTTTATAAATGAAAGAATCATGCCTTCTCTCAACAAACTGGTAATTATCTCTCCCTCATGAAATAACTTGAAGGACATGGGTCCCCCTTAAAGAACTTGTTAGATGCCTGATGTCAGAGGCTGTGTCACCACTGGCATATTTTTATTGGTTCTGACATCAGATCATATTTATCTTTTTTAATCTCTAGAAGGAACAGCATCCTCTCCAGCAGGCAGCACACATACCCTTGGTGGTAGCTTGGCCTGCACCCTAATTGTGCAGATCAAATCAGTTTCACTCCCCAACCTCAATATTTACAAGTCCTGTCTTTGATCTGAGCCCCGGCATTACTTGATTTGCACAATTTGTATCCGGCTCCACAAAGCCCTTGTTATTTACAGACACACCACTGTCTCTGTTTGCTAAAGCTGCCTCCTTCACTTGGGTAAACTGCTGCTAAATGTATGCTGGTTGTCTGGCAGAACAGACAGCCTTCAGGCAGGACTATTATTTTGAAACGTGGGCCTGACATGGTTATGAGCCATGCTTCTGGGAACTCACCTGTGCACACGGGGAAGCAAGAGCCTGTCATGCCTTGGGGGAATGTGTGGGGGGTGCGGCTTTGGAGGGGCTAGTGCCTCACCATTGGCAGGCAGCTAATATGCTGCCCAAGGGAATGTACTTAAGAAACCCATCATGTCACCACCACATTAGTATGTGCACATGCGTAATGTTAAATTACCAACACTTCTCCGCAGACCTGCTTTACGTGTGGTGGGACATAACTGGCATCTCTCGGTAGGACTGCTACAGTACACTGCTACTTGACAGTACCAGTACCTCTCAACATAGCTGCAATTGCTGATGTAAAATGTCAGCAGGGTTGCTATCCTTTTTGTGAACAAGTGCCAATACTTTCATCAGGGCTTCAAAACAATAATCGACAATGACACCAGTTCTCCGCAGTCCTACTGTACCTCAAAAAGACCGTCCACACAGTTCTCAGCAGGCCTGCTGCACTTTTAGCTGGATAGTATCAGCAGTTCTTACCAAGGGTGTTGAAGTTAGTAGGAACCTAAGAGCATGTCTCTGCAAGAGTTTCTTATTTAGTGAATGAGGAACCTCACTCCCATTATTTAGCACTTGGGATGGTCAAAAATACACAAATGCTTAAAATCTTTAAATATTACAGGTCAAAATTCAATGATCAAGAGCAGAAGACTTATGGTGGGAACAGTACCCTATTTGAATAAAATTACATTTGAATATAATATTGCTTCCAGGAAGCATCAGAACACAGAAAGTGAGACTACAGGACCACCTCAGGATGCTGAGCGAGGCCAAGATTCCAGCCTGGTTCCCCAGTTCCATGGTTGGCATGCTCGAGCGACATTAATATCGATATGAGCCACTCAGAGATTGAAATGATTGTCCTGTTGTATCCAGTGGAAAGAATGACAGGCAGGTAAGGCATAAGCAGCCATCATCTCTGTTCAGCAGACGGAAAGTATGCCACAAGATGCCGCTTAAGACATCCTAAAACATGTGTCCAATCACATGTGGGAGAGCACAAACTTTAGCACGTTGAATGACGTAAGAGGTCAATACCGTTGGGATCCAGGGGAATATCATATAACTTCTTCCCCGAAGGGCATGAAGGTGTGCCTGTCGGGTAACAGGGTTTAGTTTTGTCATCCGGATCAAAGACATATCCTTGTACTATCCCCAGCTCTTTATTAATAAAAATCATTACGACTGTCCTGAGGCAAAGTTGATTCTGAATAACACCCAGTACTCAGGGCCACAGTGCATAACATATAATGAGGGTGCATTAAGCAATGTAATGTAGGAAATGTTAAGTGCCTGACTATATCTGACCTGTGTTGTTCAGTCCAGTACAATTAATTAGGGGTTTAGCTAGAGCATTGCTAACGCCCCACGAGTGGTCTCAGTGCACTTAGGCTGTGGGTACATATGAAGTTTATTGGCTACTACTTCACCCATCCTGGTGAAGGGGGACCACAGACCGTCAGCGATGGTTGTGGCACGCGAGGATGCCCACCATCGAATACATCTCAAAGATAAAAAAAAATCCTTCAAAAAGAAGATTCTGATTTCCTGAGAGCCAAAGATGATGAAGGCATGCCAGTCTTAGATGTCTGAGCAGGACTGATGAATACAGGCCCCAGCTAGGCCCGCAAGGACAAGGGTTCGCTCTCCTGTAACGGAATCTATAAGGAAGTTGGCACGGAAACTGCAAAGTACAAAGACAACGTTTATTAACCCTTAAGGGTGGTCCTACAATCCACACAACACTCTTCAGTATTGCATGGAGTAGCACAAAGAACATTCGTACACAGTCCCCTTTTATACACAACAGAGGGGCTCATAGTGGGTGGATACAACATAGGGCCGAAGAACATTACCATTTATGGTCATTCTCGATACTGAATCAATACATGGGCGGAGCCAACACGCTCCTTGAGCCCGCGAAACACATGGTCAAGCAAGGCTAATTATAATAAATGTGGTCAAGTCTGGGCATGCGCCAGATGGACAGGAGGGAGCTATTTATAAACTGTTGCTAGGCAGATTACAAGAGCAACTAACACAGAGGTCGGACTCTCCTCGTGACGAACACATGGCAGCATGTCAATACAAAATGGAGTCCGGACTTCGGTCAACATAATGAAGAAAACATGATCGCAAGGGAAAGCATTAATGTTTTCAGTAAATGCTTAATCACATTCTGCCTTAATTTACAACAGACGACCCTTTCAGCATTTACTGAAGACATCCGGTTTCCAAGAATAATCATCATATATATCAATTATCATCATTCCCTTAACCTCTTTAGCTAGACCCTTCTGGCGAGCAACATCGGCAATAGCTTTCTTATCTGGAATGCAGAATGAAATGCATACGGAACAGCACAATGGTCCACATTGAATACACATACAGAAAAGGAACAGAACTGCTATAATAATGCAGAGACCAGTTAAGACCTTCCATCCCCAGGCAGT
Organism: Triturus cristatus; assembly: GCF_964204655.1. Taxonomy (NCBI): domain Eukaryota; kingdom Metazoa; phylum Chordata; class Amphibia; order Caudata; family Salamandridae; genus Triturus; species Triturus cristatus. The sequence continues at coordinate 1,051,480,680 of NC_140593.1, forward strand.
AACCAACGCCCAAAACCATCCAGAAAAGGACCAAGTGCCGGTATCTGTGTGGATTTCAGCTGCTATTTTATGCAGCTTGTTAATGGCGTTATAAACGGATGGCGTATGATCAGGGATGAACACACAGCAGCTACTTCCAATAATTTTACAGGCTCCTCCTCGATCAGCTAGCATTACATCTAACACCATACGATTCTGCAACGCAACAATCCTCGTTATTTGTAACTCTTCCGTAAGATTCCCAAGAGCGGCAGCAGTCTGATTTGTCACAGCTTCTACCACTCTTGTCAATCTTCGGATCTTCCTACTATTCAAAGCAGCTCCAACAAAGAAAAACAGTCCTAAGTTAAAATCAATATACTGTTGCAAGCTTGTATCTGTTTGATCCACATCATCAATTGATAGAGTACGTTTATATCTATTTACAGTCACATTATTCAACAGTTTTAAATCCTTATGATATGACGCGGGTGCTAGGAATACAGGAGGTAATAGGAATGATACATAGCATACCCCAGACCACCCAGCCGGCAAACGGTAATAACCTTTATTTCCACATACAAAATAGGTATTATGGGACGCTAGGAAGGTACTGTTATTTAACCCGTCGATGTTTAATACGGTTATGCAATCACTGACACCAACAGGGATAAAACCCACACTCTGGACACACAGGTCCGCTTGAGCTTGTGCTACTTGTATTACGAATTTGTCCTTCCCCACAGTGTCTCTTGTGTTCGTGAAGATATAGGGAATGGATTCATTGTCCGGTCGGTACTCTTCCCATTCCCAAATTGTCCCATTTGCTTGTGGATATCCATTTTTATCTTGATGACATTCTTTATTGAGTCTGAAAAGCAATCGTCCCACTGTCGGTTTCCGAGTGGCAAACAGCAAAGTGTACCATGCTCTACAAGAGCCATTATGAGAGAAAGGAAGTGGTATGAATGGCGTACCTCCTTTCTTCTGATGGGCTGGCATCATCCCACATATCCAACAGTTCGTAGCATTCGTAGCAACGTGGGTGTGATGCAGCATCTGAATGAAAGTGTTATTCAAATAGGATTGTCGATGCTTTAACTCTTGATATGGCAATGTATAAAAGTAGTGCTCCGCAGGCACTGGAGTCGTCAACACAAGTGTCTTTCGAGCAGGAGTTGCCTCCTCCACAAACCATGTGGTTATACCAACGATAGCTACTGTTAGCATGAACCCCAACGCACAAAGGATTTTCTTCTTCTCCATGTCAAAAGAAACAATACCCTGATATCTTCCTGAAACTAAAAGGTCTGTCAGAACTCTTCCCCTTGGGCAGCGGTTGATTTCTTCACCAGCGGGCCAAGACGGGTGTCGCTACACTAATGCAGGGCTGATCCCCCCCCCTTGCCTCATCGGCTCTCCGTTTCACTAACCCAAGGGCCGTTCTGACAGTATGTCCCGGTACTGGAAACCTCACTTCCTTGGTCGCAGATGATATCGCCTTCCTCCAGAAGTCGCGTGGTCCGGAAAGAGCTCCTCAGTGTCGTTTGGCTCCGCAGCACGGCCTGTCTCTGCTGCTAGGATTTCTCGTTGATCGGTCAGCACGGCAGACTCCACCAATCCGGGCGGTACCTTTCGACAGTGTAAGGAATGGATCCAATTCTTCCTGTTCGAGACTCGCACTGCCGTCCTTGTTGCAAGGAGAACCTGCTCAGGTCCGACCCATCTCGGCTCCAAACTGTTCGTTCTGTCGAAGACCTTCACCATCACATGGTCGCCAGGTCGGAGACCATGCCCTTCGCCGGTAGACCGATCAGGGAGCGCCTCTCGGACCTGTTGATGAATAGAAACCAAATTATCCGTTAACTGTGCCAGATAATCGCTCATCATTACACAAGGTACATCATACACAGCCTTAGGCCTCGGTGGACCCCAAATATTCATTGGGCGTCCAAATACAACTTCATATGGCGTAAGGCCAGTTCGAGAGTGTGGCACCGACCTAATTGACAATAACGCCAGTGGCAGGGCGTCTGGCCAAGTCAAAGATGTTGAAGCTTGGATTTTGGCGATCTTAAGCTTCAGTGTACCATTATACTTCTCGACTAGTCCTGCAGACTGGGGGTGGAATACGGCGTGGAACTTCTGGGTGATGCCTAGGCCCTTCAAGACATATTTTATAACATCCGCTACAAAGTGAGGGCCATTATCACTCCACAGAAGTCTACAGACGCCGTATCGAGGGAAAAACTCTTTCAGCAATAGCTTTGCTGTAGTCATTGCAGTATTGTCTTTCGTAGGGTACGCCTCAACCCATTTGCTGAAAGCGCAGACCACTACTAGAACATACTTCAAATTGTTACAGCGCTCAAGCTGGATGTAGTCCATCTGCAGAACCTCAAAGGGTGCAGTGGGCGTCGCAAATCCTCCTGCTGGAGTTCGAGTGCCTTTCCCTGGGTTATACCTCAGGCAGATCATACAGGTCTGCACCACCCTCTTTGCTGTGCTAGCAATCTCTGGATGCTCCCAGACTTGGGTAAGCAATTTCACAATTGCGGAAGCTCCAACATGTGCTAGCCCATGTGCCATCTGAACCATAGGTTGTACAAAGGCCGTGGGTAATTTCCATCTATCCATCTGCTTATTTCTCCAACAGCCCTCATCATCCAGTTCCCCTTCGCTAGCCCATCGTTCCCGCTCTTTGTCAGAAGCGGTCCTCTGTATTTCTCGCACTTCTTCCTTCGCATCTCGCCATCTTTCCACCTGTGACTTTACTACATACATGGCAGTAGCGCCAGGCTGCATCGCGGTCTCCCGTGCTACTCGATCCGCTAACGCATTCCCTTCTCCAACTTTATCAACTACTTTCCTATGGGCACTACACTTAACAATGGCAATTTTCTTCGGGTATGTCAATGCGGTTAAGAGGTTGTGGACTAACTCCCCATGCATTATCTGTACCCCATGTGACGTTAAGAACCCTCTCTCCTTCCAGAGTAGGCCGAAATCGTGCGCTACTCCGAAGGCATAGCGGCTATCTGTGTAAACATTCACACACAATCCTGTACTGAGCTCACATGCTCGTGTTAAGGCTATCAGTTCCGCTGCTTGAGCTGATTTCTGTGGTATGCGTGCTGTCTCCACTATCGTGTGTAATGTGGTAATTGCATACGCTGCTGAAGTCGTACCATCTGGTAGCTTCAGGCATGATCCGTCTACCCACAACTCTCCATCTACCTCTGAAAAGGGTGTATCCTGGAGATCAATACGACCCTTTGTTTGTTCCTCAGTCACAAGAATACAATCATGCGCTTTCTGCGCCTCAGGCTGGGTCTCGGGGTATGGCAACAATGTGGCCGGGTTTAATGTCACGCACCTTTTCAACGTAATATGAGGAGCCAAAAGCGTCAGCTCATATCCCGTCAAACGGGCACTGGTCAAATGCTGCGTCTTTGTTTGATTAAGCAGGGCATCCACAGCATGGGGAACTAACACCAACAATTTATGGGACAGCACAATTCCTTCACTTTGGCGTATTGACACAGCTGTCGCCGCTACCGAGCGAAAACACCCTGGTAATGCTCGGGCGACAGGATCAAGCACAGCTGAAAAGTATGCACAAGGGCGCTGCTTGTCGCCGTGCATCTGTACTAAGACTGACAATGCACATCCATCTTTCTCATGCACATACAACGAAAAGGGTTTTGTATAATCAGGGGTCCCTAACACTGGTGCTGAACAAAGGGCCTGTCGCAGTTGCTGAAAAGCAGCATCACACTCAGCTGACCAAGGGATTGGGATAGGCGTGTCTTTTGTCAAAAGAGCTAGTAATGGCTTCGTTATGTGTGAAAACCCCAATATCCACTGTCTACAAAAAGAAACAAGACCCAAAAATGCACGCACATCCTTCTGTGTGGATGGTCTCGGTGTGTCCAAAATTACTTGGATACGATCTGGTGTGAGTGCACGCCCCTCCTTAGACAAAAGGTGACCTAAATAAGTCACCTTTGGTCTACAGAATTGCAATTTCTTCCTAGAGACCTTGTGATTGTGGGATGCTAAAAAGGAAAGTAAGGATAGCGTGCTTTTCTCACACAATTCCAGGGTGTCAGCCGCCAACAAGATGTCATCGACATATTGAATGAGGGCGACCCCCTCGAGTAAAACAAAGGAATCCAACTGTCGTTTCAAAGCCTGACTGTAAATACTAGGGCTTTCTGTATAGCCTTGGGGAATTCTACAAAAACGATAAAATCTATTGTTTAATGTGAACCCAAAAAGAAATCGGCTATCAGGGTGAATGGGAATGGAAAAGAAGGCATTCTTCAAATCAATCACTGAAAACATGGTCGCCGTAGGCGGGACCAAGGTAAGCAACGTCGTGATATCGGAAACCACCGGGTACTGAGGTATTACGATCTTGTTTACCTCCCTCAAATCAATTATGAACCGATAGACCTTTGCATCCGTATCCTTTTTCAGAATAGGGAGAATCGGACTGTTACAGATATTGTAGGGAACTTCTTCCACCACCCCTACTGCGATCAAATCTTGCACAATCTGTATGAGAGCTTCCTCGCCCTCCTGGGAAATACGATACTGCGGGAGGCGCGGTAGCACCGCCCCCTCCTGGACACTAATGTGGACCGGAGGAATCACCATTTGTCCCACATCTGTGTCCGAAGTCGCCCATAAAGCTCGGGGGAGGGTAGCCAACAACGCATCCTCTGATATCGTACACATCCGCCCAGACCTGGGATAGTTGTCATTTAAGATCACCCTCACACCCTCAGGGGAGCAGCGGATTGTAGCCCTAAAATACTTTAACATATCAAGGCCCATAATGTTATCCGGTGTATACGGAGCAAGCAAAAACGGACAGGGCGCAGAAAAAGAATCAACCTTAAATGTAAGGGGCTGTGAAAGAGGGCTTCGGGAGAGTGTACCGTCAAACCCTACCGATGTAACTATTGAGCCGGATGGGGGAGCCCCCGGAACCAAGTACCTAGACAATGCACTACGTGTCGCTCCTGTATCCACTAGGAACTGATCAGTAGAACCTAAAACCTCAGCCGATACATAAGGACCCGTCTGATCGACCGGCACCTCAACTGATTCGGACCCCCATCCAACGCATTCCTATGCATGCTGAGAATCATGATATCCCGATTGATCGATGTCCGATACATGATACTGGTGCTGGCGATCAAAAACATTTGAGCCATCTCGGTGCCGCCCGGCAGTATCGAAACGGACATTATCGTTAGAATTCCCTCTAAAGTTCGAGAAGCCCCCTCTACCTCTCGGGCCACCCGGAGTGTGCCCCTGACGCGAAGCACGCAACGCTGGGCAATCCCTGGCCCAATGGCCCAACTGCTTGCAGTACGCACACTGGTTCCTATTCAAATCAGAGCGGCCCGAAGGGGGACCATAAGATCCGCCCCTTCCTCTATTATTATTACCCCGTCGGGGCGGGCCATATACTTGTGCTAACATCACCTTGGTTTTGAGATCTTTCGATTTCTTCTCCTCCTGGCCCTTCGCCTCGTGCTCCTGACGCTCATAATACTGAGCGATAGTCAGAAGGGCCGTCGGTGTCGCGGAGGCCCAAGAACTTTCACTCGCTTTTAACCGGGCCGCAACTGCCGGTAGCAGATTAGCCACATATTTGTCCGCGAAAAGGTGGCGGCCCGTGTCGTCAGTAAGCGACTGGCCACTAAAATCATGAAACGTCTCCTCAAAGCGCGTAAAGAAGTCCGCAACTGACTCGTCAACTTTCTGCTTACATGCAGTTAACATATTCCAGTCAATCTTTTTAGGGGGGATAATCGTCTTCAACTTAGCCACAATAGCCGCAGGGAGATCTAAAATATTCTGGGGTGGTTTCTGTGCGGGCTTCCGTTCCCTATCCTCATCCTCAAGGTCAGACCACCGGGCCTTGAAGGCAACCGCATCATCTACCTTTCGGACAGAGCGCCACGTATCCGGCGGTAGGATAAGGCCAAAGAACAGGTCTATATCCGCTAAGGTCATAATGCAAGAATTCAAGGCCCCCTCGACTTCTTCATAGAAGGCCGCTGGATTCTTGCGGGGGTCAGGCAACGCATTCTTTAGTGCCATAACATCGGCCCTATGCCATGGAGTGTAAACCCAATTATATACGAAATATCCCCTTGCATCGGCGGAGTTAATATCCGAACTAGTCCCTGCTCCCTTAGGAGGAACATACAAAGGCGCCGCCTCTCGCATTGGTTTAGCATGCACTATGTCATCCCTATCTGACTGGGAGGCGGATGGGTGGCCCCCTGCTGCAGACGAATCCGACTGCTTCTCCTCCTCCGCTTGTTGACGTGCTTTCTCTCGAAGGGCCAGCACCTCGTCCCGCAAGGCGAACAGCCGCCGAGCCGCCTCAGGAGCCTTAGAGGGAGAAAAAGCACCGTTACGTATTGCTCTAGCGTCCGAAGACACTTCACCAGGCTCAAGAACATGAGAATATTTTCGGAAAGCAGTAATCACTTCCTCCGCGAAATGACCCAGAAAATACACTTTATCTCTCTCCTGCCACTGCCCCCAAGTCTGAAATAAGTCCTCCATGGATACCTTGCCTTTAAGCGCACGGAAGGAAAGTGTCCGAAGCTCAGCCATTTGCTCGGCCGACAGCATGGACCGTGTGTCTACCTTACCCGAAACCGGGTCAGAATCTTGCGGCCGCGGAGCAGATGCGCCAACATAAGGGGGCGGAGAGCGATCTAGTAAATAAAAATCATCATCAGAATTATTAAGGACAGGATAAAGTGGCTGACGAACAACATATTGACCCGAAACCTGTAGCCTACGCTCTTTCTCTTGTCTGTCCGTGTGCTCTTTGTCCTCCCGACGCTTCGCTTCCTGCGCTCGCACATGATCATTCTTCCGTTGTTCTTTATCAAACAGCGCTTTCTCACGCTTCTCTCGCTCACGCACTTCCTTCACCCATAATCGCACACATTCAAACATATCCTGACGAGCACGTCGCTTACACATACACTGTTCCACATACTCAATCTTACGTATATCAAACGATCCATACAAAGGCCAGCGCAACTCAGGATCCTTCTTCGTGTATTTCCTCCACAACGTGCTGTACATTATGGAAGAAAGACCATGCTTCACGTACATGTCCCTATTAGGAGTCCCCTCTGGGGGAGCTGGAGCAGATTCCTCGAGGTTCAACCGGTTTCCAAAACAGCAGCACCACTTACGGAGTGCGCTAAAAGCAGGCATGCTAGGAATAATGCAAAATATGCAATATTATAAAGAAAATGGCGCTTAATCGTTGCGCCGTTCAGAGTTTACACAGCTCCTGGAGAAATTTCTCCACATTACCTGCCTATATGTGTTGCAACGCATATATTTTCACAAAGACAAATTCAAAATATGACTAGTCATCATCAATCAAACTCAAATAGCCATCCCAGGCTTCAAAAACTCGGAGCAAGTACCGTACAACGGTTCTTACCAATCAAGAGTCCAGGTTCCAACTGCCAAGCTCCACAATCGCCCAAACGGCTCTCACGGCAGGACCGACAGAAGAGGTCTCAGTCGATGACCGGCGCCACCCAGACGGTCAGCTCGGAAGGGAAGGAAGAAAAACCTCGGGATGCCAGGGCTAAGACGCCGCTGGCAGTGATCACGTCCCCGGCCAAACTCCTCACCTTCGTCGCGACCAGTCCTTCGAGCATCCGAGTCGCCGATGAGCCCCACGTGACGGGCGCCAATTGATGAATACAGGCCCCAGCTAGGCCCGCAAGGACAAGGGTTCGCTCTCCTGTAACGGAATCTATAAGGAAGTTGGCACGGAAACTGCAAAGTACAAAGACAACGTTTATTAACCCTTAAGGGTGGTCCTACAATCCACACAACACTCTTCAGTATTGCATGGAGTAGCACAAAGAACATTCGTACACAGTCCCCTTTTATACACAACAGAGGGGCTCATAGTGGGTGGATACAACATAGGGCCGAAGAACATTACCATTTATGGTCATTCTCGATACTGAATCAATACATGGGCGGAGCCAACACGCTCCTTGAGCCCGCGAAACACATGGTCAAGCAAGGCTAATTATAACAAATGTGGTCAAGTCTGGGCATGCGCCAGATGGACAGGAGGGAGCTATTTATAAACTGTTGCTAGGCAGATTACAAGAGCAACTAACACAGAGGTCGGACTCTCCTCGTGACGAACACATGGCAGCATGTCAATACAAAATGGAGTCCGGACTTCGGTCAACATAACGAAGAAAACATGATCGCAAGGGAAAGCATTAATGTTTTCAGTAAATGCTTAATCACATTCTGCCTTAATTTACAACAGGACTTTGGGGGAACAGTTGAAGAGAACTATCTTGAAAAAACATTTGGATCTCCAAATACTAAAAGGGTAGATTAATTTTTATGTATTCCTCAATTAGGCAAAGTTGCTTCCATTCTCAGATGTAATGGTAGCGAATTGTCTAAAGAGAACCCCTGATCATGAAATGTGCACTCTTCCATAATCACTTGCGTCTGGTCAGAGAGGCAGTCAAGACACAGCTGTGGGCAGACTTGAGGCTGCTGTTTGGTAGGTAGCGGGATGAAAAGTACTAGGGATAGAATTTTTATTTTTTATTCTTTTGAAACATAACAAATCAGGAGCATGTATACACTAGGGTGACCAACTGGCATTGGTGCAAATTCAGGACGGTGAGTGTAAAAATTCAGGACAAAGGGTCAAAATTCAGGACACAAATTCAGGACAGGAGGTCAAAATTCAGGACAAAACTTCAGGACAATAGGTAAGTTTTACAGACACATCAGAGGAGGTCGCGCAATAGTATATAAGTAAGCCCAGCCATATCCAAACATATTCAACCATTTGCAAACCTATCCATCATGTATGCTTCCATCTATTATTTCACTCATCCATCCCTTCATCCATCCTTTCCTCATCTATCCAGTATCCATCCACCCTTTCACCCTATCCATCTGTACACTCATCCATCCACTCTTCTACCCATCCATCCATTCACTCATCCATCCAGCCATTTACCCTTTCACCCATCCAGCCATCCTTTCACTTACTCATCCATCCATCCACCCAGTCACTCATCCTTCCACCCATCCACCCTTTCAGTCATCCTTCCATCCTTGCGTTCTCTCTCCATCGACCCTTTCACTTAGCCATCCTTCCTTCCATCCGCCCACCCATCTACTCATCCACTCATGAATCCATCCATTGACCCTATCACTCATCCATCCTTTCTCTCATCCATTTATCCTTTCACTCCTTCACTCATCTATTCATCCTTTTGTCCATCTACCCTCCCTTTCACTCACCCATCCATCCTTACATCCACCCTTTCACTCATCCGTCCATCCGTTCACCCTTGCACTTATCAATTCATCAATCCATCCATCATTTCACTCATCCATCCACCCACTCATCATCCACCTTTTCACTCATCCATCCTTTCACTTATCCATCCACCCTTTTACCCATCCAGCTACCCTTCCACCCATACATCCAGCTATTTACCTTTTCTTTCATCCATCCTTCCACTCACTCATCAATCCATCCATCCTCTCTCATTATCCATCTAATCAATCTTTCATTCATCCATTCACGCTTTCACTCATTCATCCAGCCATCCACCCATCTTTTCATATTAATTTTGAGCTGAGCCTTTGAGAAGAAGCCCAGCAAGAACTTCACCCTCGCTGCAGGAGCCATTCCAGGACTGGGACAGAAGCCACCCAGGGCAGAGACAGGATCCACCACAGGGGGGACAGGAGCCATCCCATGGGGGGACAGGAGCCATCATTTGGGGGGGGGGGTATCCAGGACCCATCACAGGAGGGGGAACAGGATCCACCAGGGTGGGCATGCAGTATTCTAGTATTATCTTGGTCTCTTCCATGGTGGGGTAGGGCTCCTCACCCCCTCCAGGACAAGACAAGGAGAGACGACGGGCTCGCTTTCTAAAATGTTAGTTTTGCCATCCCCCACTGTGATGTACAGTACTGATTTAACTGATTGTCCTCCATACTTTGTTAATCAGTGTTGGTGTGATTGTGCCATTTCTTTATTTTATTACATTATAGACTGCATGTTTGAAGAACTGAGGTTTGCTTACAATTTAGTAACAGTAATTAAGCTCTGTGAAGAGAACCACGTGCTGCCTCGGTGTAATCAGGGCCGGTTCTACGATTTTTGGGGCCCTGGGCAGAAAGGGAATGTGTGAGGCCCCTCTAAATTGCAGAGACGCATTCAGGGCTGTTTGCATCTGATTAGATACCCCTGCTCCTGAAGCTGCAGCCCCTCCCTCTCAGTCACCTTCAAGCACCCCTTAACAGCTCATCAAGGGCTGAAGGTGTGAGGGTAGCCATCCCGCTGTGCCTCTCCAGTGCTGCTGGGTATCTGAGCTTTGGTACTGCATCGGCGTCTGTTACACCCGACCTCAACAGCATCGGAGTCAAGCAGGGAGGTGGGTGGAAGCTGTGCCTAGGTTTGTGCGAGCGGTGCCCGGTTAAAATTACGGACAAATGGCGTCCGTTAAAGAATCCTTCACGGACAGACGGACAGACGGACGAAATTACGAACTGTCCGTGAAATTTACGGACGGTTGGTCACCCTAGTATACAACACAATTTGCATCATCTTTTTATCACATAATGCACGTACATCCCACCCACCCCGTCGTCTCAATCTCACCTTGAGAATTTACAGTGCTCTACTGTCAACTGTATCCTTATTAACCCTGTAATGGTGTTCTTATTAGGAAGTGTTTCCGTATCCCACTCGTATTTCTCCTCACGTACTTGCTTCTACCAATGTAATTAGTAGCCGATCGTGGAATTCCCCTCAGTCCCGGCATCCCATGACCCCCAGATCTTCTCAAATATTTTTTTAAAGCCTCGGTCTTTATATATCACTTTTTCAATGATTTTGCACTGTGCCATGCCCCTTTCCCAGCCTATGAAGGATTGTGGCGCTTCACTTCCCCATGTCTGTGCTATGTCTCTTTTTGCCACCATAAAGCCCATATTTTCTAATATCTTCTGGTATTTGGTAAGTTCTGAGGGCTCCCACGCTCCCAGCAGGGCCCTTTGGGGAAGTAGTCCAAGGGATTCCCCACTGCTTCCTCCAATTGTTTGGAAACCATTCCCAGAACTGGCGTATCACTGGACAGTCCCACCAGGTGCGGAAAAAATTGCCTTCACCACCACAATTTTTACAACATAGGGGGGTTGAAGTCTTCCCTATCTTATGAAGTAATGTCCTGGTGTATACGGATAGATTTTTAAAGGTCACTCTTTCTTTTACTGGGAACCAGTATTTTAGAGCTAGTAGGACGTGGTCATTTATTTTCAAATCAAACATCATGTGGGCTACATTCAAGTAAGGTAGAGTCAGCAATTCTCAATAACAATAATAATAAACATGTGGTTTGATGTTCCTTGAGTAAAATAATGGCCGGAGATTACATAATAACCGTCACATCCGTTTATTTTAATGAAGTTGAAAACTAATGAAGGCCTCTGTTTAATTGCGAGGCAGCAGAGAACTTAGACCAGCCAACACGCGTATCACCACTCAATGGAGCACGGGCCTGGAGCTTTTTCAAAAGAGCATTGTTGGTCTAACATGGATTGTAGGTTAGCCATATTAGTTTGTCCTTGTGGTTCTAATCCTATCTTCAGGTAGTAGATATTTGTGCTTACAAAAGTATTGTGAGGGCCACTTCGCTATTAAACAAGCATGAATATCCAGTACCTGTAGATAAGATTAGGACCACAAGGACAGACTAATCCGACTAACCTACAAACCATGTGGGACCAACAACGCTATTTTAGCGTCCAAGTCATCTTAGCCTTAAAAAAGCCCTAGGCCTGCGCGCCATTGAGGGGCGAAACCTGTGTTGGTTGGTCTAAATTTCCTGCTCCCTCACAGTTAAATAGAGACTTTCATTTGTTTTTAATCGCATTAAAATAAACGCATGTGACGATTGGTATGTAATCTGTGACCACTATTTCACTTAAGGAATATCAAACCACATGTTTATTAGTATTATTGAGAATTGCTTACTCTACATTACATAGTTGTGGGCCTAGGGGCATTGCCCTCATAGGGTAAAAAGTGAATACTGCAACAAGCCAATACAAGTCAGCGTAACTCTAGAACTATCACCCCACTTCCTCATAACCGCATCACGTGAGCTGCGCAGCTTTCAACTCACCAGGAAGTAACTAGGCACTCGACACTATTGATATTGACCTATGGAATGGACACTCTCCATTTTAATGCCAGTAAAAGATTAGAACAGGCATTCACAGTAAACCTGCAAAAAGAACACAGTGCATAAAAATAACCAAGGTGAGAACAAAACCACACCAATATCTCGTTCAGCACCTTTTTCCCACCAGAGAAGCAAATGTTTTTTTCTTCCTGTTGAGCCATTAATGGCTAGACTGACCTGAAACAAGCACCTCAGTGCTGGTCCTTAGCTGACTCATTGTCACGCATTGCAAGAATTCCACCACTTCCTCTTGTAAAGTGCAAGAAATGAGACAATTTCCCACCATGGTCATTTCCTAAGTTACCCTTGTTAAAATTTCAGATTTAAACCCCTTTTCCATTACCTAACCACTCATTCACCTACAAGCGAGGAGGCCGACCGCTCAGTCTTTGCACTCAGTCTCCAAAGAGCTCCTTCTCTTAAATCCGCCTCCCAGAAGAACATAATTATACTATGAAAGGAATGAGTTCAAATGAAGGAATGAATGAATATGACCTCATTAGTGGTGCAGAAACCCTCCTTTAAGGGGCAGTGGTAAATCTAGGGGTAATACCTCGATGCAGTAGTCACCTGGCCGGACCAGGGAGGTTCAGTATTATACCAGAATGAAGGGTTTTTGGTCTGACAATGGGGAGTAACTTGCAATCATAATTTTATTGCTTCTTTCCCAGTGATTGGGTGTAATTGCCAATATTCATCTGCTAGTGGTATCCTCCTATGGAATTTCCATGATGTACTGCAGTATTTCTGCATTTCACTATTGCGGAATTAGGGCATTGCACTAAAGCAGAAATATAGTGGATCCATCCAGCAAACCAATGCCTATAAGTGTTTCTGATTCTTTGCCTTAGCTTTATATGATGATGTGGTTCATTGCATAGACCCTTCTGTATGCAAGCATATTTGTATTGAGTCCAGCATAGCATGGTACAATTCAAGCACCTATGTGTGAGTGCACAAGTGTTAAACTGCCATTACCCGTTACCTGAAAATTCCAAGTGAGGTGTCCATGGGAGTTTAGGCCTACATTTGAGATTGCAGACCTAGCAGGAACACTTCTGCATCCTTTTTTTTGTATGGACTTTTTCAGCAGTGAAAATCTAGTAAGATTTGTCCAGGGTAAAGTCTTCAGAATGAGGCAAACTTTGCAGAAATAGTTGTGCACAACATTAATGTTTGTGATTATCCCTTAGCAGGAGGTTTGTAGTATAGAGGAAATCGCACTCCTGCATATTACCACACTCTGTGTAAATGGTAATTCCTGGGTGTATTGCCCAAGAACAACATGGTTGTAATGAAGTTGTGAATGTCTAATCTTATGACAAGTTGAGTCTCCCTAGAGGATTTAGATCATCATGCAGAGGTACAGAAATACAGGCTACATTTTAGAAATCCTGGTCTATCTGTTTCTCACACATTGGTCTACTTACAAATTCACACCCCTGTAGCACGCACTATTGATTATTGATCCCCTGCTAAGACTGCGAATGAGATGCACAGGGACCCCTTTGGGATTCAAGGTACACTTCATATTGAATATTTATAGAAAACGTGATTTCATATTTCCACCTTCATGGCTGTGACCTAGCCACATGCCTCTTTTCTGCCTTCACCCACAGTCAGAATGAGTAAGAGACACACAGATTTATTTGGCTTACAATATCGAGAGAGTGATGCTGGATGAATGGATGAGTGAATGGGACTGCAGTAAATACAGTACCTGTTATGCAGTGCTGCAGGTCATTGGTCAGGCTAATCTTTATGTGCCTTCATTACAAGGCAGGGATGGTGACAGCTGCTACTTTTCCTGACCCTGCCATACTTATTGGGAGAAGCCTGAAATGGTCATTAGACTATTCTCCATGAAAACAAGCCTGAACATTTAAACTTAAGATTATTGCTGCCATTTCAAGGGTTTTTGCAGTCTCTGTTTTAAATCACAGGTTATTGATTCAGATTAAACACCTCAACACTTTTGGATGGTAGTCGTAGTTAAAGTGTCCATATGCTATCCTGGCGAAGATCCCACACAATTAACTCCAAGGGGTTGAAACATTGTTGACTGTTGAAAGCAATTGGACTGTGTAACTATTAATCATTAATGTGTCATTAACTTTCACCTCTGAGTGAACCCCTGCTTTTGTATCATAGGACTAAAAAGTCATTTATTTTTTTCCATTTGTTTATTATGTTATTCACCCAAATGTTTTGTCAACATGCGTACCACTTGAGCACTATGCCCACAATACTTTCATATGCAATCCTTGATGTTGTTGAACATAAAGTATTTGTCTATTCATATAAATATATCACAGACTGAAAGTTATTTTCTTAGCATTTATTGTCTCTCTTTCTACTTTTAAAATTGGCCAGATTCTGAAGGTCTTACCTACTAGTATTTAGCACGGCATGCGATTAATTATTAACCGCATACTTTACTGAAAATTACAGACAGTTAAACCTCAAGGAGCACTGTTTGCTTATATCATAAATTACCTGAGAGACCCATATGTGTTATATATGCATATTCTATAGTCTTAGTTATTTTACATTCAGGAAGTCAACATCAATGTGGCTGTTCCAGTACTTATGGTGGCTTCCCATAATGATGATTCAACATGGTTGGGTTACTAGACTTGCATGGTGAAGCTTGAAAAACCAATCACATGAAGTCAGCCTTCACAGTTTTAGGGTAGAGGACATCACAGGACCATGTGCGACAGGAGCCTCGTAAATTGTTTCTACAATGTGCCATCAATTTTTAGGGTGATCCTCAACTTACATTTTTAATGTACCTTTAGCAGCACAGCATCTGCATATTGAGTCATTTGAGGATATGTTTTGAACAATTTACAAATTGTAAGAAGGGATATGAGTCTATGATTTTATGGTTAACATTTTAAGGTGGCAGGAAATGTAATATTCCCATATTCGCATGTCATTGGTTTAGCAGGACATTTGAGGATGCTTAAGAGTGAACTGGTCAGATGTGTTTTCTCCATTAGAAAGAAGACATTTTATCAATCTACGTCCGCTCTGCTGAGAAGAGCTAAACATGATCTACACAAAATCTGTCCATGTCAAGTTGTCACTGAATGAGAGTAGTTTGAATCATTGACTACGGCAATGCACTCTATGCCGGAATAAACAAAAACCTCACCCGCAAGATACAGAACATCCAAAGCGCTGCTGAAAGACTGGTCCTCAACCTGCCAAGACATTGCCACATCTCCCAGCACCTGCAAACACTCCACTGGCTCCCCATCGAAGCTAGCGTCACCTTCAAGATGCTAACCCACGCTCACAAGGCCCTCCACGACACCGGACCAGCATACCTGAACAGCCGACTCAAATTCCACGCACCCCAAAGGACCCTACGATCAGCCCAGCTCTCCTACGCAGTGGTCCCCTGCACCAGAAAGACCAGATCGGGAGGCCGCTCATTCTCCTTCCCCGCGGCTAGAGCCTGGAACGACCTTGTGCTCCACCTCAGACAGATAACATTGCTCCCCATCTTCGCAAGAAACCTCAAAACCTGGCTCTTCGACAGACCCCCTCCTTGATGGACTGGAACCTGTGAATCCACCCCCACACACCCCCAGGGCCTTGAGACCCTTACGGGTGAGTAGTCGCGCTTAACAAACACCTGATTTGATTTGATTTGACTGTAGTCAGGAAGCTGTGTGACCTCTAGCTAGAGAACCAAAGCTGCTTCAGATGGCCATACCTCCAGTGGGCATAAACAGAAATACTTGGTTGCTCCTACCCCATGTTTTATTAGTGGTTTGTAATTTATTATTTCATTGGAAGGTCCTTGGCAATGTTTAATACATGGATGAATTTATTTATTTTAGAATTTAGCAAAGTGTTAAACGCACTTTCCAACCACTTCGAAAAGCAAAGAAAGAAAGGACGGTAAGTAAGAGACGATGATGACCTGGGCGATAGGCCAACGGGGGGGCTAACAGTAGATAAATAGTGAGCATCCCAGAGACATCTTGTGAAAGCAGTAACACTTCAAGTTGATAAAACCTTCAACAAGAATGATGGTATAATCCAGTAATGATCACAACAAGGTTTTGTACCAATGGAAAGTCATCCAGTAATAGGCCTGTAATGGGTTTCTGAAAAGGTCTAGTTAATTCTACATGAGGGATGGAGAGCGGGGCAGGTAGGAGCTTAGTCTATGGTGAGACCTTAGACAACATGGGAGAGGAGAGTCTTCAAGCTCGGACACAATCTCAGAATTCTTTTGGCCCGATCATTGGCTTTCAGTAGGCATATACTGCTCTAAGACGATTGCGAATGAGCCCAGAGTGTGGCCATGCAACAGCAGGAGTACTGGAGAAACCAGTTAATTGCCTATCCTTCATGTGAGACTCTTCCACATTGGCCACAGGTCCATGATGGTAGGTGTAGAACTGGTGTCTGTGTGTGTAGGTGTAGTGTGCATGCGTAGTTGTCTGTGTGTGGACACAAGCATACATGCATATGTGTGTGTGTCACTTAGTACCAGTCTCTTCCAGGAGTAGAAACTACTTTACAGTAAAGCACTTAAGAGGTCCCCCTGCTAATAGTACTCCTGCACTCCCTCTGCTGTCAGGCTAGCCCCACGACATAAGCTCTTCCGCTGCTTGTCCACTCCCCTCCCCCCTTGGTTACATGCACATGCTAGTGGCATGCACGCCTGTTGTGTGCGGATATTGCTCAGTATTTGCACGTCTACTAAGGCCATTGCAGATGGACAGCTGCACGTCCAAGTTATAGCAAGCTCTCTTGTAGGCGTAATAGCGACACATATTCACACTACAGCAGGCGTGCCAGCATCCCCACACATGAGGATCCCACCAGGATTTAAAAAAAATCATTTTTAATTGGGTTAGAGACGAAACATAGTACACTCATGTAATACATACTGGACTGAGCAGTTATATTTAACTGTATAGGATGGACCTTGCATAGTCACCACGAGGGCAGACTTTCAATAACTATTATCGGTTTCTAAAATGCTCTTTAGTTACTGAATAAGGCCTTGTGCTAGGCCAAAGATTAGCGCCAAGAAACCTTGTGTGAACATGTGCTATATTACGTTTACTTACCATAAAATGCCAACAAACAGTTAACATTACATGCGAGGGAGCGAAAGAGATGGTTTGTGGCAGGTAGGTAGTACAGTCTTAGAGGGGCTGCGGTGTGATAGTCCTACAGGCACATTGAGCGGGGTGGGATCAACGAACTTGCCTCATGCCCATCTTAGGGTGACACCTCACTCAAGGAAATTACGGTGAGTATCTCCAGCCATGATCTTTTCACCAACAAATTATTATTTTCAGGAGTGTTGCTCTAATCGGTTCAGTGGACGCAAAGTAAGGCCAGAGCACCCAGAATGCATTAGGTGGTCACACAAAACTTCAGAAATGGAACCTCTGGGCCTCATTCACGAAGGGCCTCCACACGCAGGGCGGAGAGACCCCACAGTCGTGGGGGAGTTTCCACACACGTGGCAGAGGCCCCGCAGTCGGGAATTCTCTTTGCGGAGATTCCGCCCCATGTGTGGACACTGCCCCGCGCCTGCAGGGCCTACACCACCAGGCAGCCGCGGCCACTGCAGTTAAGAGCGGTGGGGCGGGGGGCCAGGTGAGGGGGGATTTTATTATTTATTTCATTTTCCCTTGTGGTCGTCTCTGGAAATACCCCCTCACCTGGCCCCACCGCTCTTACCCGCAGCGGCCGCGACTGCCACCGGGGCCGCCGCCACAGGTGCGGAGGCCCCCGCCACAGGTGCGGAGGCCCTTTGTGAATCAGGTTCATTAGCTGTACAGACCTGGAAAGAGATGGTCACCTTAACACATCCTGTGCCAATTGTAGCCATATAACATAAAACCCTACATATTTAAATGGGATGGATGAAGCTCTTGTTTAGGAACCCCAAGCTGCCATCCTCTGGAGGAGCCACACTGCTGTCTTTGACCTTGATCGGGGCTCGTTCCTGCACGAGAAGAGGTCATTGGCCTGGGCAGAAGTGCAGGTTGATTGAGATGGGCACTTTTAATAAAAGTCTATCCCGCATGCTTTTGATTAGAAACTTCAATAAGGTTTGTGACACCGGGCCTAATATGAAGATGATGAAAAAGTAAGTGTTCCAGGGCTAGATGGGAAATGCGGATGGTGAATAATTAATTTCCTTTCAAGGGAGATGTCAGAGGGTATGCTGAAACATCAGTTTTCAGAATGGAGATGATCAGAGGGGAGTCCCAAGGGGGTTCAAGGCAACAGCCTCTATTTCTTATGATCTCATCAGGGGCTCTGGAGAGGATACAGGGCCGAGGCCACATTTCCAGAAGTCATCGCGCCGCGCAGTGCGGTGGCCAGCGGTAAATCCTCGCAGGGGATGTCGGCAAGCCTGACTCTGGTCAGAAAACTTCAGAAAGGAACAAACCTAGAGCCCAGAACAAAAGTGGGCCAAAATGCCCCCCTGCATAGAACTTTGCTTGCGCACAGGTTGGAATTCAGTGTAATGCGGTAATTACCCGGTTGGTAAACTCCCCTCTCTGCATTTTCCCCAAGTCAATTTCGCAATGTCAAACCTGTCAAAATGCCCAGTAAGTACCGGGGACATGTGCAATTGGGCGCAACAAAAATCCAATTCCATGTGTTATGCAGAATTTCCGAGTTTAAACTCAGAATAGCAGGTGTAAACCCAGAACCGGTCTTTATCTCAACCTTTGGTGTAATAATTTACCAGGTCCATTAAAGATCTAATGTCACTCAGAACCACTGGTGCTCGGAACCGAACATGGGAGCTCTCTAAATACCACAGTTCACTGGAAGAACCTGAGAATAAGTGCTTGCTTCTGAATTACACCGATTGGGGAGGCAGAGAAACAAGAGATATGTTCAACAATAAGAAATATAATGTGGGGAAGCATAAAGGATTTTTGAGTGGCAAATGTACATTGTACATGTAGGTGTGTAGGCTTCAGTGTGTAGTGTGCTATCCTCGTGTGTACAATATGCAGTTTTATTTTTGAGGGGAGGTTTTTTAGCCTGTGATTGTTAGCAGGTGTGTCAGATGAGTGGTCAGCAAAACGCAATGCAAAAAGGCTGAGTGTTCACAAAGTGGTTAGTCTGGGGGTGCTCAGTCAGAAACCTTTGCAGCACATTTTCAACACCTGAACAGAACAGGTGTAAGTGGCTCAGAAAATGTAGTCGAGCGCAGCAATACAATCTATCTACACAGGGAGACATTTAAACGTAAATCACATTTGTTGAAGGAAAATAAGCAAGCCGAAAGAAAAATGGGAATTCCTCCCATTTCCTAGGTCTGTGATGGCCGGAAGTGTGCACAACACACACTCATCACCAGGTCAGGAAAATAAAGAGTATCTCAGCAATAAATGTGACTGTCATATAAATAGCAAATTAGGCATTATATTAGGTGAAGTTAGGTTCAGAATGTTTGTGAAAACCAAAGACACTAATAAATTACTGTGAATGACCTCTGTCGCCAAGTATATGTTCAAATGCATGCGTACTTACAACACGGTGTGTTCATGTTACCGGCTTATGGACCTCTGTGTGATGTCACAGTGATTTGATTGGTCAGTATGGAAAGGTCATCATGTCACATTCGAGTGAGTCACGCAGCGAGTGACACTTAGGGGCATATTAACAAGGCGGCGATTTGAAATTATCGCTGCTTTTGCGTCCGTTTTCGGGCGAAAAGCAGTGATAATTTCATCACCTTATCAGCAAAGACACGCTATCGCGTGTCTTGCTGACTTAGCGCCCGTTTCCAGCATGCCTACCTTTGCATCGCTAATGAGATGCAAAGGAGTGAGACAAACCAGGGAAAATATCGCGAAGGCAGCTACGCGATATTCACAAGGAAGGGTAGCGATTTTTTAAATCGCGTTAAGTATGCCTTAACGCAGGAATTTAATGTCTGTTAAATTCCTGACTAAGGCATACTTAACATGGGGGGTGGATTCTGTGGCTAAGACCACAGGCCCTATCATCTAGGATATCGCCGTTTTCCACCATGGAAAACGGTGATATCCACACTATCTCTGTAATTTGTATTGCCTCGGCGATGCGCGTTGTTGATAACGCACTAACCGGACGATAAATTCCAGAGATAGGCGGCGATAAATATGCAAGCGCTAAGTGCGCTTTGCGATATTTATCGTCGGCCCTTGTTAATATGCCCCCAAGTTTATTGTATTCTTTCTACTGCATCACGTAAATTGAGTCTTCACTTTGAAGTAGACGATACTCTAAGGTAAGGGTGGCACTAAAAGGACTTTCGGAAGGTGGTGTCAGGTGCAACTAAAATTTCAGGCCCAGATTGACAAAGCCCTTGCGTTGCCCTTGCGTCACACAAGTGAGTCTTATTAAGCCATGCAAGGACACTTTCTGTGGCGCTGAGTGGCTTAGTAAATCCAGCGTAACGCCAGGTAGCGCGAATCGCTGCTTTGTGTTACTCTGCATTGGGAAGGCGTTCCATGGTTAAAGCATGGATGTTTCCACGCATCCACCCATGGATTTTGATGCAATCCCAGATTTACTAAGGATAGTAATGTCAAAATGGTATGCCTTCCCAACAGAGGCGTAACAAGGAGAAATATCTTCAGTTTTCCAGATTTTCTCTTTCATTCTGCAGCACACATAGAAAGAGGCAAATGGCTCTAAGGATTGTTCTTGTGCAGAAAGGTATCCTTTCCTGCAAAAAACCATCCTGCCTGTAATGCAGGCTCCATAGCACCATGGCACAAGGATGCCTATGTTGGGGCTAGGCAGCACTCAGTGCACCAGTGCAGGAATGCCCCATATCTTAGTAGATATGGCACATTTCTAGGGGAATATTTATAAGCTCCTTGCACCGCCAGAGCATCACTTTTTGTATCGCTTCAGCGGCGCAAATGACAAAATCATATTTATGAGGTCACGCAAAGCCATTTTGCATGGCTTTGAATGGCCTCATAAACGTGGAGTACGGCAAGGAAGCACACATCGCTGTGTTGCCTTATTCTGCGCCAGGGAGGCGTTCCATGGGTGCTGTGTGGGTGCTCCCACGCCACACCCATGGATTTTGATGTTTCCCCAGATTTACAAAGCCATGTAAACCTGGGGATACGCCAAAACCTTACACCTCCCCAGGGGAGGCACAACAAGGAGAAATAACTTTATTTCTCCTCGTTTTTTCCTCTTTCTATGTGTGCTGCATTCTGCATTTTCATAGAACGAGGAAAAAGCCTCCCAGAATTGCTTTTGTGCAGGAAGGCGCCCCTTCCTGAACAAAACCAATCTTGCCGACAACACAGGCATCGTTGCACTACGGGGGTCTGCATTGGCCCTAGGCTGCCGAAATGACGCCAGAACAGGGGGAAATTGCAGGCATGCACAGTATTGGATAAATGCACTGCATTCATGCCCATTCTATTTGATGTACGTCCCTTGCCAAAACGCCATAAATGAGGCTCTAAGTTCCCAAACATGGAAATGATTGTGAGGGAATGGAGTAAATATATAGTCCCACAATAGTAGGAGATGAGGAAGACTGAGGTGGTGCCAGAAAATATTTGAAAAATAGCAGAAAATGGATTTTGCCCCATCCCAATACCTATGCAGTTCTCAGAACAAATTCAGGTCCAGAATACCAGGTACTTCGTTGTAGGGTCAAAATTGTACCATTTCAGTATCCTTGCCTGCACAAAACTCTCTGCGGCCTTGGATGACTGCAAACTGCCCAGGAAGGCAACTGGAACTTCAGATCATCTGGCTGGTGGGCCGAAGGAAGTGGCAAGTACTCAGCCAGCCAATGCCCATGGGGCAGCTGATCAAGTTGACTGAAACACAATGTAGCCTTCTTGGAAAGGCTTTACAGCATGGGCAATTGACAACTAGAGCTAGTTTGCCAGTTATTCTATATAACAGTGGTTGCCAAACTGTGGTCCGAAGACTCCTGGGGGTCCCTGAAGCCTCATCAAGGGGTCCGCGGCTACTTAGAAAATTACATTATATTAACAGAATAATAAAGTGTATGTAAATGAAGAAGCAAATTTTAAAGCGTACTGTAAATGTGAAGGAATTTAGAAATTGGAGGTTAACAAATTAAATTACTATCCTCAGATTGATTCGTGGGAGCCGTGCAGGTGCATCAAACCGAATATAGTATGGATGAGAGGCCTCAATTGAATTTAGAAAACTTCCAACCTTTCTATTATTTTTTTTATGTATATGTGTTTGCAAATTAAATAATTTGTGTCGTCATTTGTGTATTTTTTTGATGAAGGCTTTTTTTCTGGATTTTTTCCTGTATTGTTTTGCGGTTCAAATCATCGGCTTAGGCTGTGGTCTCCGACTTCCAGTAATGACTTGTGGGGAGTCCCCGGATTCCAATAATGATTCAGTGGGGTTTCCCATGGATCCAGTAATGATTAAGTGGGGGTCCCCAGAAGTCATAATGTTGGGAACCACTGATATATGGTATTCAGGCACACAGTTGATGTATGCTTATTTTCCTAAACCCTTGACATCCTTTGCCGCTCGGAGTGGCGCTTCTCACCCGCTGGGGACCTCCCTGGTGATGGCTGTGGATGCGCTTGTCCTCCTCCAGCGTACCCCCTAGTCAGAGGAACACATGGCGCGAGTGATGCGCTTCCCTTGGAAGGCAGGCAATATGTGCAGATAATGAATGTGAAACTGACTAACCTCTAGCGGATGCTAATGAAGGCACTAATGAGCCGATTCACTTCTACAGTGTCCTCACTGAGGAGATGGGCTGCAGCAAGAAAGATATGGTTTTCATTAAACAAAATCAAGCAAATGAAAAAGTGGAATGGAAAACTGCCAAGAGCAATTACTGTGATAAAGCCTGAGTCTAATTCTTCCATCCATGACCTCTTATTGTTCTTAGTGATTTCACATAAGCGCTTGCGGCGTGCCCAAATATGAGTCCTGTAGGCTACTGGATCTCATTTCAAGTTCAACAGATGAACACCCATGGAGATCCTAATGGTCATCATGTGTTTGTTGAATCGTTCCGGTCGGTCCAATATAATCAGTGTAGGTCTTGTCATGCACCAGTTCTATGTAAATGCAGACTAGCTCGTCAAGATGGCCGAAACATGCACACTGCCTCAAGAGAAAATGGAAGGCATGCGTGTTCACTAGGGTGTAATGCTTGGTTAGTAAGAGTGAGACCCTAGTTAGAATTACTCCTTGGTTTGAAACATTTCTGTGATTTGGCTATTATGCCAAATATTGCCAAGTTACACTCATTGATGGTGTCCGGAAATCCATTTTTCATTACAAAAATGCTGTTTTCTCCCCCATACAGGTCTAAATTCCAAATGGTAATCAGCTAATAGGCCCGTACTTTGAGAGAACAGCGGCGGCTTCTCTGCTATGGCGGAGGAGCGTTGCTCCCTTGCCAGCAGCCACAAAACTCAAAAAATAAAACGATAATAATACAGGTCTATTATGTTTTTATTTTTAACATAAACAAGTCTTGGTGGCGGGGCAGACGATGACAGGCTGGAGGGGGAGTGGTGGACAGCACTGCTGTCAGTGCCCATGTCGGTTTTGTCAACCGTCTCAGGACGGCCAAACCGACATGCGCACTGAAGCTGTGTTCAACCCAGCTGCATTGTCAGGTTGGAGACAGCAAAGGCACAGGCTCCCAGTCTCTCTGGGAGTGGAAATTCACAGAGCTCAGGCCAATCCTGATGCTGCTTTCAGACATGAAAACAGCATCAGGATTGGCCACAGGGGAGCCAGAAAGCCTCTGCAATTCAGCAGCAGAAGAGCACCGAGTTGGCGATGCGGTGAGCGATGAGAGGCATGTAAGTGGTTTTATTTTTATTTAGAAAAAGTTACTGCACCCCCTCACCCCGCCACTCTTCCCTGATACCAGCCGCCACTGAAGAACAAGTGAATTACTTGGTGCCTACTTTTGGACACTTAGGCTCTGATTATAAGTTGCATGGCAGTGCATTGTGGAAATTGTGCACCAGTACCGTGCAACTATGAATAAAAACCAATGGAATGAGGAATTATCGTGCGGGACCCATGTTTTAAAGGCACATAGCCACACAGAATTCGCTATTCAATGGGGTTTTACTCATACATTTACCACCTACTCTGAACAGATGGTAAATGTCCGCGCGAGGTTATGCGTGGGCGGGGTGAGTGAGTGCGCAGATGAAGCAGGCAAGGGAAAGTATTTACTAATGGGGGAGCATTGTTGCAAACAAAACCAGGCAGGAGACTTGGCTGCAGCATCCAAAGTCTCATCGACTCACTTTACCCCACACCTGAGAAAAACGGGGAGTGAGAAACCTAATCTACTCAGAATCAAGTGAAGCGTAATCCTATGGGGTAATTCCACTCTGCCTTTTTTCATGGTCAGGCCCTCGACCACAAAGAAAGCTTCTGAGGATGCATCATGGTTGTACGGCTCAGACTTCTTCTGGAGGGGAGTGATCCAGGCTTGATTCAAGGTAAAAGGGAAGGATCAGCTTCATGAATTCCTCCATTATTTGTAGATTTATGTAGTGCGGCTTATTATCTGTGAGGGTATCCAGGCGCTCTCCATGGGCATGGGGGAGATTAGGAGATTTGCCCCAAATCGCGGGCTATTGAGTCAGTGCTGAGACGCAAACCCGGATCCTCAGCTCCTGAGTCGGCAAATCTGGCCACTTCGCCACATCATCAGTGTGAAATCGCATGTGTCAGTGCGTGTTTTCACTACTCTTGTATGGCGTTTTCCTACTGGTTGCTCCACAGGCTTCACATTAGTGCTTAATATGAGCCAGTGGTTGCTGGTGGGGTCCACCAGCACTTATAGTTGGGAACCTGCATTTATTTTCAATCCTGGTGCATTTACCGTGATCATGCGATAGAAAAACTCACAATGTGGAAAAAAGGAGGAAGAAAAAATATGGAAAAAACTTCACACTGGGAGATAGCAGGGCCCTGCAAGACTGAGATAAAGGAGGAAGGACAGGTTGGTAGTGAATTAAAGAGGCATGAGGTGGATTTCAGACTACAGAGTCTGGTATTCCGTGCGCTGATGTTTATTAGAACAGGCTTCTAAGCAGGGCTTTGTGCACCATCACTCATTCTTTCACATTAAGCACTGCTTCACACTAGTGATGCTCGACTGGTCTCCTAGGTGTTCCTTGGACTAAAGGAGCATTGGGAAACTTTATAGTTAGGTGATAGTGGTGGCTACCTGGTAGGCCAACAGATGCAATTGTTTATGGTGAAGTAGTTAGTAATATTTGCCTTGAGAGTTTATATTATCTTTGGGTAATTGCTATTGCATTCTGCTGATGTAGGGTATTTGTGTAGGGTGAGTGGAGATTACTTGAATTCTTTCTTATCAGAAATGTTTGCCGCAGTGTCGTAGCTAGTGGAGTGGACAGCACTGTTTTTGGGGGCGGCAGAGGTAAGCAAGTCTTGTCTGTCGACTACCACGATCCCCCGCCACTGAGAACAAGTCGTCCATCAGCCGCCAGACCCCCCGCCCCTGGATCAAGACATCCAGTCCGTTAGAGGGCCCCCCTCCTTAACCGCGCCGGGTGGCAAATTTAGGGTCCACCCCACGGGGCAGTAGGTCTAGCTAAGCCACTTGTTCGCTGATTGCACAATGGACATGTATTGATGTATTGTTGCTTCTAAAATTGTGATCCAATATTTCCACAAATGTTTTGTGAGTTTCTATTTAAAAATATATTATTCAGATTTTTTTCTTGTTCCTTTCAAATTTACTGAGCTCTGTTTTTAGCTCTTTGAGTTCCTACATGAGCCACTGCTGATTAAGCAACTTATTCTTCCAGAGTTTAAGGTGTCTATTACGATGGCGGGCGGACAAAGTCCGTCCTACACCGTAACAGCAAAAGGGACCGCCCGCCATATGTGCGGCGGTCCCGCGATTGGAATTAGGATGTGCCCGCCACACTGGCGGGCGAATCCCGTATTTTTTACATTGCGGCGGGCGGTGCTGTCAGCAGCACCCGCCGCAATGCAAAAAAGGCATGTTGTGCATATGCATGCACAACGTGGCAGGCACCGCGCGGTGCCTGCCATGTTGTGCATGCAGATGCAGGGGTGTACCATAGGTACCCCCCATGTGCACCCCTCACCCCCAACACCCTGGGGGCCGCTACGGGCCCCCAACAGCTAAGTCTGCATGCCTTTCCATAGCAGCATCGCCACCATGGAAAGGCACATCTCCGCCTTCTGTAAATGATCTAGGGCAACTTCATTTTTATAAAGAAATCAGAACATGTCAAATAAAGGTAGTGACACTAATAATTTAGAAAAATACAAAAACATTTATTTAATTGTGTCTGATAATTTAAAAATATTCATAAATATGATTTTTATAAATCTGCACAAGGTTTTCATTTATACGGTGTCCTAATTTCAATCATCCTTCAAGCATTCATACTGAATAAATTGATATTTCCAAACTCTATTCTCTTATTAGAAATACAAAGTTTTGGTCAGCTATACAGGATATAAAAAAGATTTCATTTGAACATATGATTTTTGGGTGGTTTCCATGTTGTCTCAATGTGCGTTTCGGCAGACTACTGCCTTCCTAGTATGTTCTGCAAAGACAATTGAATATCATAACCATATATTTTGATACAATACATAGTGTCACTACCATTTTCATAACAATTTCTGTGTGATATTTACATCAATAAACATTAGGATAAAGTTATTAAGTTCACTTCTATTCTAATGTAGAGGAAGAGCCTTATGAAAAAGAGTTAAGGCACATGTCCGCATGCATCTTAATATGGATGGCGGTGTTTTGCAGACACCGCCACCATATTGAGCACCTTTTCCGCCCGGTCGACTCATCAACCGGCGGAAAACCGGCGGATGGTCTTTACGTCCGCCGGGGTCCCACCTGCCATCGTAATATGGAGGGGGAAATAGAGAGCGGGCGTTGACTTTTGGCGGGCGGATCGCCACCGCCATACGGGCAGTGGCGATCCGTCCGATATTGTATTAGAGCCCTAAGTGTCTATGGCTCTGTTGGCATATGGTAAATATGGCAGGCCTACTTTGGGTTATCTATATTATCTGATTCCTTCTGAGTTTGTGCATTTTAAATAGTTTTTCATACATCCTTCCCGCCAAAAGGAGCTGAGGTTGTGTGGTGGATTTGTGTCGCGTGACAAGATTCACCTCGAACTGATGAAAGTGATGGTTATAGAAAATACCAAATCCATACATGGTTGGTATTCTTAATATTGTCATTGGTGATATTATTGATGCTGAGAGTTTGGGTCAATCACACAGCCTTGTCAGATAGTTATGGTATTAATAACCTCAATTAAATTGAGCATTTAGTTTAGTCCATTAGGATCCCATTGAAGGGTTTTGCTATTGAAGTTTCCCATAGAAAGCTATGTGTCCATGTCGGGTGTGAAAGGCTGAGAGTTGGGTTACAACCTTGCAACAGGGATGCCAGCTGGCCTGGGTGGTCTCTGTTTAGGCACCAGTGATGAGATGTAGATTCCTTATGCTAGAGTTTCAAATGATTTGTGATATGTGAACATAGTCACATTACTATGAGTGTGCTGAGGCACAGAAAATCTGCTTCAGTGTCTGTGCCCTTGAATCTGTTGATATTGTAATTAAGTTTGGTTATCAGGAATTTAAGTTTGATTGTTGGTCCCACTCTACTGTCCAGCAATGTGTCCATCATTCGAAGGAAGTCCCGGATCCGATCCCTTAGTTGGTTGTATATGTAACCTGCAGACACTATAGTCACCATACTTTCATTAATATATTTTACATGTGTGTAGCAGGTTAGGAGGCTTTCTTGTTGCTAGTCTGTGTTATTTACTTTGTTCTGCATTGAGGGCAGTGCAGAGGCTGTGTGGAGATCTTTTCCACCGTTGTTTTTGGTTACAGTGCTTATAGAGTGTGAACCAATGTAAGAAACGCTGTACGTAGTGAGATGTAGTGTTGAAACTATTTTAATAGCCCCAAGACAACTAGGAGTTACTTAGCTAGGATTGTGCCAATTCAGAAAGTTACCTGTGCTGTCCTGGGGCTTAGCCTTACAACTGGACACAAAACTGAGCACAAAGTACATCCCTTTAGCACTTCACCCTGAGGGTAGCGGATTCAAGCAGTCCGATGCTCACTCGCAAAGGTGGTATGGTGTTGGAGAACCAGAGCTTAATAGAATATCTAACAATACCTAATAAATCACTGCTCAGTCAGTAATTTCATTTCTACAATTACTCTGCTACTAACACACAATGTAACCACCGTACATAATCAGAGGGCATTTATATACTACTTGAAAACAATACGCATGGTAATCTGGGGGACAGTCTTAGAGCTGGTGTGCATTGGCCCTTGCCCCTTCAAGGGGGCTCTTAGTGAAGCTGGAGCGCCAGTGACTTAGGGCCATATTGGGACTCCTAAAATGTTCTTGCTCCTCACCTATACCTCCAATCTCGTCAAAAGAAGGCGGCCCATGAGTTTGGCCGTCGTATCGATCAGCGAGATTGGCGGGTAATTTTAAGGATTACTTTTGTCTCCCTTTTTGTGAGTTGGGACCATTATACTGGTTTTCTAAGACATGGGGGGGGCAACTATAGCGATTTTATTTGAAACATTGGTTAAAAGGGGGACCCATATGTCCATGTTCTCAAAGAAAAAATCCATTGGGACACCATCGGGACCCGGGGCTTTCCCCAAAGCTGCAGGCTTCTATCCCATTCCTAACTTCATTATTGAAAAAAGAGAGATGATTCCCAAAGGTAATACAAACAGGAGGTATTGGGTAATCAGTAGGGGCAAAAGTACCTTTAAAGTGAGCCACCCACTCCTCAACTCCTACATTAACATCAAGCGCTGGGTCATTAGGCGTTTTAATGTGGGGACCATTTATTATTCCCCAAAACTCCTTAGATTTACCTGCTCTAACTTGGCCCAGGTTTCTTCCCTTAGCGCCTACTCCCTATTTTTCCTGGCCGTTTTATATTACCTACGGAGAATGGAAATTTCGGAAGTGTTTCTTGGTTTGCAGCCTAAAGCGTTGGTGAGGGCTTTCTTTTTTTTTAACAAAAACTCAAACCAGCCCTTGTCCTTTTTTCATTTATCGATATTTTTACTAGTGAGTGTCTTCCTTATGCATTCTAAAAATTCTACGAAGGAGGACACCACGAATTGGGGATGATTATCAGAATCTAGGCAGTCACTAATATTATGAAAGGCATTCCTAATTTTTTTGGGTATCACCTTTGTTTTATCAATTTTGGGCCACTTCCATTTCGCCTGGCTAATGTAGGCTGACCAATTACCAGGGAGGTTGTCACGGCCCTCTGCATAGGTTGGATTTCACAAAGTAGAATCGCATGGTCACTAAAAGCGTTAAACTGAATATTTACTTTGCTACACCTGGTTTTTAGGGGATTTGTGACCAATATAAAGTCATTAGTTGTTTCTTGATGTTCCAGATGAAACGTTGGAGACAAAGTATCACTAATAGTGGCTAGGTTGTTGACCATAAGCATATTTCTCGTTGACATTAACATATACAGAGTGTTTCCATAGGTATTATGCGAGAAATGGTGGACAGGATTGCCCCTCATATCCTCCACACCACAAACCCGATCTAAGTTATGGTTGCAAGGATGTATATTGAAGCCTCCCAGCCAGATGATGTTTAAGACAGCCTTTTGTTTAATGAAATTGGTCTCCTTAGCAATGGCACAGTTCACTTCATCCAAAACTTTATGCATATTTGGGCCAATGTTTTTATTATAAAAGTTTATTAAGTGCCAATGATCTCAATTAGCGAACTCTAAAATAATAACATGAAAGTATGGGGAGGTTCCTTCTAGCATCTTTACTTTTATTGCTAGTGTATTTGGAATCAGAGTTATTAAGCCCCATTTAGCTCTTCCCGAAGGGGACGGGGGGCTCTTGTCTGATATGAGTGGTAACCATTTACAAAGGTCTCTTCTGTGGCCCAGGTATCCTGCAGGCAAGAGATATCTTGAAATTGCCATAGTGTAAGCCAATGGGCATCCCTAAGTTTATTTGAAATACCTACGACATTCCATGATACTATTCTTATTACATCTGAATACCCCCTATTGTTATTACTGGGGGTAGTAGTCGCTTCTCTGTCGGTATTGTTTGCGGGAACTGCCGTGGGCAATAAGGCCTGCCCCACCTGCCTATTCTCAGAAAGTCAATCGCACATTTATAACCCTGAAAGGGGGGCAAATCTATTCTCCAAGGGAATTCATTGGTTATCCATGTGATTATAGCTCCCTGGGTTTTCACTTGTATAAAGTGACGATCCCAATACCAGCGGTGAGAGGGGCCTAAAGAAGTAGCCCAGTGACAATGCAGTGATCTGTGTCCCTATGGGAGGAATTCTGCGCAGGTAGTCTAGAAGGAATTTTGCGACATAGGTCACTTTGGGGGACACGCCCAACCACCCTACGCTTCTGGCCATGATGTTTTGATTGGCTAGATTTGGCCCCCCGCAACCGGAGCCCGCTGCATAACAGTTCAGCCAATAAAGGGACTTATCCATCAGCTGAAAAGTAGTTTCCACTTCACCCTCCCTCAAAGGTGGAACATTTCTCAGTACTATCACTAGGGGCATTGCTGCCGGGGGAAGATGGAGAGAGTAGTGTTCGTTATTGGCATGTTGTCTTGAATTGGCTACTTTGTCACCGCTCCCCCTTGGGGCCGTTTGGGAATTAGTTGGATGGCTAGATCTAGTAGGAGCTGATGTAGAAGTTAAATTCTCCCGGAACCTTATACTTCCTTGATATTCACCTTGTGGGAGATTAATATTGTAAGTATAAGGGGCGGCTTCCTGGTTGAAATTACCCAGGTTCTGATGCTGGTGCAATACACTGTCCCTCACCTTTCATGTAGACAGAACTGACCCCCTGACGAAACTGCTGGCCCAGGAGTCTGGTGAGAATCGTGGCTGTCCGTTTCCTCACTTGATGATATAGTAAGACCTGTGTCTGCGCCGGCAACCCCTCTAATTCATTTGTCTGGGTTCTGTTGACACAAGTATGATGCAATCTACAGCCAACTTCCATTGATGACAGCCTCTCTTCAATTCTAGATAGTTTTTACAGGAGAGGATTCAATAGTACAGAAACCATAGTCTCCACCTGCTTCAAGAAGTCCTCCTCAGCCAAATAAGTGGGTAAAATAAGAGTATCTGTGTCCGTAGACCTGACTGGTTCAGGTTGTCCCACTTCCAGATCGTCTGTCCTGATATGTTTGCCAGCACATGCCCCTTTCGTAGGTTTTGGCTTGGTGGGTCCGCCCCCTCTTTTTCTTTTGAATGGGGGTCCACTGTGACTAGGATCAGTCTGGGCTGGCACTGAATCTGTCTTGGCCCGGGCCACTATGTTACCAGTCGGTATTACACTAAGGGAGGAAGAGGAGGTAGGAGATGTAGCGATGACAGGGTTCGGGGCAAGCTGTTTTGGAGACCTCACGGGTGGGGGTTCCGTACTAATGGTGCCAAAGGAGGAAGGCTTTTGTGTAATAAAAGAGTCAAGGGAAAGCCGTCACTCTGTTAACTCTATTTCATGAGTTAAAACGGTCTCTACCCTCGTGAGAAAGGCGTCCAAAGTGCCTGCAACACCACCCCCTGGTCTTTCATTTGGTCCCTTCCGTTTGCTCATGTTAAAGGAAGGGATATTATTCAGCACAATCCCACCAAAGTCAAAGAGGGAAAAAGGAACACAAAGAAGCACAGTACCCTCAGAATGTGTCGGATGTTAGAGAGTGGGCCCAGCCCAGCCTCTTCCGGGCTCTGGCGGGCGTGGATGGGCCCGCCCTTGGCCTGGGCTTTGCCCGGGTCCAGCCCGGGCACGTCCCTGCGCGTGTCTTGCACCGCGAGCCAGCGCGCTTCTTTTATGGCACGTCCTTCCCCAGAGAATGCTGGTCGTTGTAATCCTCCTGTGGCAGGCTAACGGGGAGAGCAGGTGAGACCCAGCAGAAATCTCTGCTACGACCCGCAGCGAGCCGGCGCCCTTCTTTTATGGCGCATCCTTCCCCAGAGAATGCTGGTCGTTGTAGTCCTCCTGTGGCAGGATAACGGGGAGAGCAGGTGAGACAGGTGAGACCCAGCAGAAATAGCGGCTTACTCACTAATGACTTTGCTGGTCTACTTGAACCCTCTTGATCTCGGACACTTCCTTGAAACAGTGCATACTTCAAACGCACATGGGTCATGCAGACCTCACATATCATTGAGAGTGTATAGGTCCTCCCCAAGTTACAGCAGCCGCTGCAGGTTGCCACCATCTCAGCTCCTTCGTCGTCCTCTCTTTCGTAGGCAGCTACTTCTTCCTGCAAGGGAGATGGCTAATGCCCCTCTCCAGCAGTCTGTTAACTCCTTCCTGCAACACGGGCTCCATGACAGCTTCTCCTGGCAGGTTCAGGTCCCAAACCTAGCAAGGAAAGTTCACATTCATTACCCCAACTATAGAGCACTAAGGTGTTTCTTGGTTGCCACTGGTGTGGGGCACCAGAGAAATCTTGGAATACTTCTGAAAGTGTCTGCTTTATCTTTATACTAAAGTTGCAGACAGTAGTCGTGTATTTCAATAGTCACTTTGCAAAAGGATGTTTTCTCGCTTTTGCTTATTAAACTCATACTGGTTCTGACAAATCTTTAGTCACAAGGTGTGAACAGGATGGTGGAAGGGAACTGGGAGTTTCCTCTCAGGAGACATCTACAACATTATTGAAAAAACAAGAACGTTTGCTGCACTTAACTACCAGGGAGTGCTAGTCCTTTTAGACATAATGGGACCACAAAAGGCCTTCTGCCTCCTTTCATTGACATTCCTTAGTCTAACCCACAACAAAGGATCCATTGAATTTTCTGTGGCGAGCCTTGCAATTCACATCTTATGTTTTGTCTCTCTGATTAAAACTCCATTTTAGATTTGAATGCAGCAAAAAACAAAATGGACCCCAGTTTGGTTATGGTCACCTGTGTCACACACGCTCCATACAGTCCTCTACCCACACTAAATGGTACACACATGAAACATTTATGACCCACATGGATGGGCAAAGGACCCAATGTAGGAGACTCACAAGCCAATTTGAAAACCTGTGAGAGGGCAGTAGGCTGCTCTCTCTAGCATTCATCAGGGAAAAACTGTTCTTCCTCTACACCCCGATGAGTACTGCTCTAGGTCTCGATCCTTGGCGCACACAGTACATGTACATGCATGATCGTCATGTGTGCTGTGGCAGGGTCAAAAAGCTAAAGATTGCTATAGCGGAATTGAGGCCGAGGAGCTTGCCCTTCAGAGCCATGCAAGAGACCTTTCTCCAGCCCAACAGATAGGCAAAGAATTATAGGTCCTGGGTCACGCGCAATGTAGAACAGCTCAGACCGATGCATAGTGAATGATGAAGAGTTTCTTTGTTATAGAAGTAGAAGGCCAGGGGAGCTGAGAGTGTCCATATCAGTGACTGGTGAGGTTTTCTCTGTAGAGATGTTTCTTTACTAAAGTTCTTTTATGAACTGCATGAAGGATGTAAAAAGTGCATGTTGGGAGGGCCTTGTTCTCAATCCTGAGAGCACAGATTGAGAAAGCTTGTCTCTCAATCTTTTATTTCTTGCACCTTTTTATTTTAAGTTTTGGGATACTATGGGCCATTATGGCTGTCTGAATTGTTTGGTAGATTGTCTAGGTATGCTAGTGCTGTCACTCAGAAGGAAGCTAGGGACAACACAATCACATGCGCCTGAACAGTCGCCACCCAGGACAGCTGGCACCTCAGATGAAACTTTTTCAACAGATCCCCTCTCCCAAACCAAACATCTGACCAGCGTCTCATGTTTGTTAAGGCCACAAAGAAAAGGAATGATCTGCTTTATATGAGTTCCCCAAAACATCAAGGAAATAGAGCAAAAGGAGAAGGGAAGTGGGGCTTGCATAAACATGAGATGTTGGCCAGATATTTAGTTTTGCTGATGAGATGTAGTGCTCCTAGTACGGTACGATGATGTTTCCGTACAGTATTTTTGGTAATGATTAGGTAAGGCAGTGATCTCAATGTTACTGCTCCATAGGAGATGCAGTAGGTCTTGGAGATGAGTTTAGCTTGTAAGGACAGTCAGTCTAGTTCAATCTGGGTGGGGGAGGTGAAGTCATATTTCTTCAGTAATGAGTAGAGTGATGGTAGATCGGTCCGTGACAAGGTCCTGCGTTCTTGGCCTTAGAGAATATCAGTTACTAAGGAGAGGCGTCCACAAAAGAAAGAGAAAGAGAGAGAGAGAGAGAGAGAGAGAGCGTGAATGCCTATGACACTGTGCATGTGTGTATACTACTCTGACTGTCCATCTGTGTCTCTACCCCTTGACATTGGAAGCTTGCAGCAGCTGATGTCTGTTCTCTCAGACATCGCGAAGTGTAACATGGAGAGTTCTGCCTCATCTCCGAATTGAAAAATGCGCTGCTGTTGCTTCCACAGATCTTGCGGAGCCAGAGTCGGATTAGGACAGAAAACAGGCTGTCCACCAAGATAAAGTTGGCCACCATTAGTGAATCAGACACCTAAAAAAATTGTAGATGTTTGCACATATGTACAGTTTTCAACTTGTAAATTCAAGCTTTATTCGTGTTTTGCAGGGGATGGACAACTCCATATATTTAAGTTTGATGCAAGCAGTTTCTTTTAATTTCAGGGAAATCAACAGTAAGAAATCGCCCAGCAGACTATAAAAGAGGCCCATGAACAACTAGAAAACCGACCCACACACTGACCGGTCAGACCACCCTTCGGGCACTATTGGATTGCCCGAAAGGCCAGTCCGACCCCGCTTCAGTCACAGACTACGCCAGACATTGACAGCTCGAGCCAACGGAGAAATGTGCATTCAGTCCTGTAGCACTGGCAGCTTAGGCTGGGATTGGACAGTGGCATGGCCTTTCACTTAACACTGCGATGATGCCCTTCCACTTGAACTTTGATGTAATTCTTCAATGACAAGCCCAAGCTCTCGGGAAAAGGTGTGAGATGGTTGTGGGTGTCAACCAGTATTCACCCCACATTCCTCTTTCCAGTCCCCTAACCTTCAACTCTCTTCCCAGCTCTTGACTCTTCTTCAAAATGCATCTGTCAGGGGCAAAGAGCAAGAAGGACCTGTCTGCCTCTGTCACCTTCCTGGGTAATGTTAAGGAAACACACCAACTCTAGGGTGGTGAAAAAACTGCCACCTACAGATAAAAAACTCTATAGATCAAATAGGCGCTACAAGCAAACCACCTTCGCTATTGTCAGCGCCATCAATGAGCAGGGTCCGCTCATCTGCACACCACCTCCCAGTGACAAAACCAATTGCACAACATGCATCCTTCCTCTCCACATACACTGGTTGGTGGTAAAACACAAGACTAGCCCAACACATGGACTCCAGCGTTGATTAGAAATACTAGAAGATAGCAGACACTGGAACAGCAAGTAAACATGGAGCCAGAATGAGAGCACACTCACCTGAAAAGTCAATCAACAGTAGCAAGAAATACATGTTAGTTCAATATGGAAAGTCACTCTCAGGGTGCAGGAGCACAATGGAACATCCAATGTGATCACCGCAGATGAGAGCTGAGCCTGTAGGTCAAAGAACCACTATCTCCACCTTCCTCTTGGCAGCAGCCTTCACGTAGGAGAAACAAATCACCAGGCATATCACCTCCTGCTATCACAAAGGGCCCAATGAAAATGGTGAGCCTAATGCTGCATAAAAACATTGGGAGTCATCACGATAGCGGTGGGACCTCCACTGACAGGACGTCGGTGGCGGTCCCACCGCCAAAAGACCATGGGTCCGACCTCTGCATTATGATGCATGCTGTCGGACAGTCAGCTGTCAAGGAACAGACTGCCACCTCTGAATGGATCTAAGAACCCTTCGGGGAGGCGATCATAATCATATCCCTTGAATGGCAGCAATGCCTGTGCAGCCACCGCCGTCGGGATTATGATGTCCCTTTCCCACAGCCTTTTCATGGTGGTCGGACCACATAAAAGGGCTGTCGGAAACAGACTTTAGGGGCCCAAAACAGGGCCCCGTCCCCCGTGGTCCACTGTAAAGAGGCCCTGGGGGCACATGTAGTGGCCCCAAGAAGATCCATGCACCGTGTGCCAGGCACCAAATGGTGCATAGCACACGGTGCCTGCATTTGCACAGGAAGCACACATTAACACAGTGGCTTATGCTGCAGCCCATGTCCTGGGCCGCAGCACAAGCAGCAATGTTAAGGTGCACTTTGCAACCACCAACCCAGTGGTCTTATATGGCTGTCGGACCCCCAGCATGCTTGTCGGCGGTCTCCGGACCATCGCAATTGTGGTAGGTGGTCTGACAGTGGGCCATCGTAATGAGGCCCATTTGGTTTACAACTTCAGTGTGGCCAAAAGCAACACCAGCATGTAGGATGTCGCGCCCCCTTAAGGAGGGAAGGGAACAGTGCTTGGTCTATGAATCTGAAATCCATTTGCGATATACATAGTTAAAAAAGAGTGATTGATACAAAACATCTCAATGCACAGCAGGCCATGTATATTTGTTCCACAAGCGAAGCGGCGCCTTGTGAATTCACTGCGCTCCACTTGAAACAATGGTGGTGGCATTGTAGGGCATGGCTAGGTTCAAATATATTATTTACTCCTGGTATCAAAACACAAGAAACATATTTGCTTTTCCAAATTCTCACAGAGGAACACCCACTTTTAGCTTGAGTTATTCCAAGCATTGGCTCAGAACAACAACAACGCTTGCCTCATTATGACTTCATCGGTTAATGGCCACTAAAATATTTGATAATGCGGGAGATCTTGCCGGGACACGTCCGTGGTGCCCTAACTGCAACAAAGGACTTGGCTGCTAAAAATTAAACCACAGAAGCACTTTCAGCATCTCATTATGTGTTTACAGCCCCTGTAGTTGATCCATGAAAATTTAATGCCATGCCTCAGTGATGGCTTACAAAGCAGCTGAAGCCCAAATAAATACTTCAGGGCCTTGGTTTGCAACATTACAGGTCCTGGTTACTAAAGCTCCTGTGAAATCGATGGAAAAATCCATAATTGATAAATATCTAAACGTACTTTCCCCTTGTTCCCTGCACATACATTACCTCAGATTGTTGTCTTAATGACTATTATACTCCCATGTGAGGAGGGTAACAGAGAAGAATTTCACGTAAGCGAGAGTGCAATTTTGTGTAAAGTTAAAGAGAGAGTTAACGTTGTTATTGCGTTTTTGTTATAAATGGGCAATATATTTTTACCTCAAATTGCAAATCAGATGGGAAATGGAAAAAAGTCTGGTGATTCATCACAAAGCAATTACCATAAGTTTTCTGCTGAATTTATGTTTTTGGATCACAGATCACGTTTTTGCCAAACCAATTAATGTTTTTACAACTATTGGATTTCCAAGAATACATTTGATTCTTTTTTTAAGACTGCATTCATTCATTTTTTTTTTTTTTATGAATTTGATTTTGAATTTAAAAAAAAAAAAATGATTTATCATGTAATAAATTGCGTTTTCTTATGTCACTTTTTTTGGGCGAATGGGGTAATTCCCACTCCACCTTGGGACAAATTTACGGCCAAAATCCACCTACCTTAATTGGGTGAGCTAAATTTGTGCAGCCTAAATCCACAGACACAAGTTTAGCAAACTAATCTGTTCATCAGGAAGAACTTTGGTTGTTTCTAGTAGAACTAGAAGTAATGCTTTGCCTGTTGCAGAGGCAACGAGAAAAGATCGCTGGTAAGGGCGATATTTTCACACTTTGGGGAAGGATGCCATGCCAGCTCCAGGGGGCAGATTTATGTTTCCTGGCGCATCCCTGCAAATCAGCAGGGATGCGCCAGGAAAGATGCGTCACGCAAGTTTACCCTTGCGCCACCACAGATGCGCCGCATTTACAATGCAGCGCATCGTGGCGCAAGGATAAACAGATGCGTGACGCATCTGATGGCGTAAGGGCGGCGCATTGCTGGAGTCGTGTCACAAGCACAACGCAACTCCAGCAATGTTTAGGGGCTGCCCATACCTAACATGCTGCGTCATTCCTTACGCCTGCTTCAAGCAGGCGCAAGGTTTTGACGCAGCAGCGTCGGAAAAGTGACTGAGTGAAATCTTGTAGATTTCACTGCGTCACTTTTCCGAGGCTTTTTCCGCTGGAACGCCCACCCTGCATACATTAAACCTGACGCAGGTTTAATGTGGCGCAGGACTTTACACCGTGACGCATCTCCATAGATGCGTCACGATGTAAATAGGGCGCAACGTGGCGCAGGGTTTACGCCGCCGCTGCGTCATAAAAGTGACGCAACGGCGGCGTAAAAGTGGCGCAAGTCTAACATAAATCTGCCCCCATGTTTTTATTTTGGTGCTTAACTGAAGAGAGAGAACAGCACAGTATTGAAATTGTTCATTCTATTCAATCAAGTTAATTGAAAAATCTTTTACTGGAGTGACGTTCAGAAGTACATGTGCCGTCAAACATTTATTTTGTGTTATATTCTGTCAGGTGGTTTTTAGAGCGCCATAGCATCTTGTATATGCGGCGGGGAGTGGAGAAATTGTAGCACAACCCTGCTTTTTTTTTTTTTGTTTAAATAAAATGTTCCTAGCTTTACAAGTTGTCTTTTGAGGCACAAATCAATGCAACCACCTCAGCATGTTTTTTCATTCTGTAAATGCTGAGGAAAATACTCCTCGTAATACCTTTAGTATTAAGAAAGACAGTGGTAACAGTGCTTATAGCCTTAAGATTGGATTACTGTAATGCCCTCTTCTCTAGCACCCCTAAGCGCAGCATTAACAAACTACAAACAGTACAGAATGTGGCAGCTAGAGTACTGCTGGGTATACCTAAATTTGACTAAATTTCCCCTTCCCTGGCCCAACTCCATTGGCTACCTGTAGCCAAGAGGATTCAATATAAATTTAAATCTCTCTGCATTGCGCATAAATCCCTTAATAACAGGGGACCAACTCAGCTGGCAAATCTTTTAAAGCCCTACACACCTGCCAGAGCTTTCAGGTCCATCAACCAGCGAAATGTATTTATTCCTAGAGTCAGTATGACCAGATGGGACGGTAAGAGCTTTACGGCTGCAACTGCTTGCCTGTGGAACTCTCTTCCCATCCTTCTGAAAGAAGACCCTAGACTCCTCAAATTTAGGAAGGGACTTAAAACGTGGCTGTTTTCAGATTAATTGTACTTCAGTGTGTGCCTCCAGCAACCTATACCTAAGGAAGCGCCTAGACACCTCAGGGTATATGTCGCGCTATATAGATCATTCATCATCATCATCATCATAGATACAGATGAAAGTATCTTCTTGTGCAATACTTACGTGACAGCGGTAAAAATAATTTCTTGCATTTGGATATCCCATGGGAATTCAGGCCAAATGGAATGGGACAGGAAGAAAACAAAAAGGCAAGGTTTCTCTAGGCAAGGTTTATTGACTTCCCAACTGAGGTTGACTATGGGGTTGATGTTTGAAATTCTCACTCCCCTTGTGTGTGTTGACTCCTCTTGCATCATTGACCTGTGGATGTGTATTATTGGCCAGACATTTGTATGTGGAAGTTGGGGCCATCATAGGTTGGAGCTCACGGTACCGGTGTTTGATGGAATAAACCTTTATCTGCATATCATTACCTGCTCCGCTTGTCACTCCGTTCTTGTGTGTTCACATTCATCCTTCTGCCAATGAGTACTCAAACCAACCAAGGTAGGAGAAACTGTTGAGGAGGTAGAGTAGAAAAATCCATAGCCAAGAGGCTAAAATTAGGTTGCCGTGGAGTAGGAGCCGAGGAGCCATAGATCGGCTGAAGGATGTGGGACTGCAGAACAAGCGAGTGCAATGCAGCATGGTCGATTCTGTCTCGAAGTCCACTGTCCAGCATCAGCAACTGGCAGGAATCCAGGGAAGGTAGTGGCGTTTAGTCTTGTGGCACCCAAGTTATAAACCCAAGGGGACCACCGGGCCGCTGGAGAGGACTGCTTCATGAAGGAGGGTATGGAGAACTGACAGAGGTACTGTGGCTGATCCTAGCTCCTACATGTGAATGAATGGGCATTAATGAAAAAGGCACTATCCGTGAGGAGCTTTTTTAAGTGGAAAACATACTTATCTGACTTACTGAATAAGATGTTGAATGAAGCAGCTTTAAATTTGTATTGTCATGAATGAACATACATGTTTACTTTCTTACACAGGTGGAGTTATCGTGTAATGCGGTGTGAGCGCAGATCGTAAAGGTCAAGAGGGAATTTTGAAATATCACCATTCCGTCTGAAGCAGAGACTTTGAGCAATTCTTTTACCACCACTTGCATGCCTGACCCTCACTCTGTTTCAAGCAGTGCATCTTGCACCAGGAGAACCTGCTTTGGCCTGTAGGGCAGGAAGAAAGAAAATGAAAAAGTACAACTGAGGATGCAAGACTGGTGCCTGAAAAAGAAAGATATTGTATTAAACTTCTGGTGAATAGAGGGTAACAAATGCTTAAACAAATATCTCATGTGCAACTTGGAAGTGCAAACAATGAGTGTGATGAGAATTTGTAAAGTTTTTAGGTGCCCCTTGTGGGCATAACATTTATGTGCCAATAGATGGGTGCATTTTTTCGATTCAATGTGGAAGAGAACAAGACGATTTTTGTCAATGTTGTATCTACACCCCCTGCCATTTTAATCACTCATGTTTACAGAAGTTATCCTTGAACCAAAAACCAAACGGAATGGTAGAACCCAAGTATATATTTATTCTTTTCGGTCTCATCCTGGTTCTAATAAACCAGGATGGGCTCATTCTTAGTGGGGGAGCAATTTAGATATTTCTTTTCAGGGTATAATTCTAGATATGAAAATACATGAGGGCTGCCCCAGTTTCCCTTTATTTTGGACACCCCAGGTATGAATTAAAAATAAGATGTGGATACCTCCAGATACAATTATCCATGCATCCCAACATTTGTCAACATGTTTCAGCCGTTATTCTGGACCTCTAAGGGTCCACAACTCTTAATCAGGGCCAAAGGTAACCCTAATATTTGTTGATTTCAGTCTTATTCTTACCAGTTTGATCTACTTGTGGGAGGAAATATAAAATATGCAGGCTAACTTAACCGAGAAGATTTGTTGCATCTGATAATGCCTGCCAATGACATAAGTATACACATATTTTCAGTATCATTCCACTCATTTCATTTACCTCATTGGTATGTATTGTGCAAAAGGAGGTGAGCACTAGCTTCGGCATTAAAAACACACACCACAAACACCGCAAATGGCATACGATACAAATGGTGGGAAACATAGCACAGCAAATGAAAAGTGCTATAATGATGATAGTCTTCTGTCAAAGTTATATCTCACCCTATTCTCATATCGTCATATTTATCAGGAATGGATGGTGACATGCCTCTGTAATCACAAAGTACAATGGACATAGAAAAGAAAAAATGCCCCATATTATCAATTTCAACAGGTAGGGCAAATATCCCCTATATTTTGTGCTGATAATCCATGCATCTTACTTCATCAAGGTTGCCATTTCAATATACCACCTACTGAATGCCACCTACTGAATGCGATCTTGATTCTTGGCTCCTTGTTCTCTTCATACAGCCAGCGGTCTCAAGTATTGCCGGCTCATGCATCCACTCACGTCTCAGCCCATAGTGCTGTATAATGTTGACACTTACGTCTCCTGAAGATTTTTGGGTAATGTAGTCAGACATTGAGAGTTCTGGTTGTTTTTCCCTCAACGGCATTTGCAGTTGATGAGACATTCAAAGTAAAAAAGGAAAAATTGGGCCACGCGGGGTGGTGCCAATAGGGAATCTGTACTCACATCATGAATAATAGGAGGCATCTTGTTGTGAGGCCGGACATTTCACTGTAAGTCATGGGACGTTTTGAATGTATGTATGATAAAGATACAGTCAGGTGTAAATGTGAAAGGTGGGGAAAGCAACACTTCTGAGGACAAAGATGGTGGAAACCAAATTCTTAGTATGAGGAAATTTGACAGCTGGGGTAGAAATGGTGACAGACGTAGGAAGTCCACAGACTATAGGCACTCAGAAATTGTAAGGGAATAAGTATTGATCATAAGAAAAAGTGGGATCTTTTTGGGGGTGGAGATAGTATTTTTATCGGAGGCTCCTCCATTGTCAAGTAAAGACGGCTTGAGGTCATTCTTAGGTATGGCAGGGATCTGTTTGAGGGATACCAAGACACATTCAATGCATGTGCATACCCACTCAACAGCTGAACACTGGTGATTTCCAGAAGCAAGATGTCCCTGGGGTGGGACATCCAGAAGAAGGAAATAATTTCCGCAATCCGGCCTGAGCTCACAAATGAATGACTGAAAGAATTCTTTTATTTTTAACGTTCCTTCATCAAATAAGTCTCTTTTCATGGGGTAGGGGGACATAGGAGGTGTACGGTAACAGTGGATCTTGTACAATGCAGACGACTAGATTCACAACTTTGCATACCCATTGACAGCTTTCAAGTGATACACAGTACCATGAGTGCAGTGCCGTCTATCCTC
Source organism: Triturus cristatus (assembly GCF_964204655.1). NCBI lineage: Eukaryota > Metazoa > Chordata > Amphibia > Caudata > Salamandridae > Triturus > Triturus cristatus. The sequence goes on from NC_140593.1 coordinate 1,051,523,632, forward strand.
ATCGGCGTGGTTGGGGTGGGTCTCTGGAAGTCACAGAAGTGCTGATGCCAGGATTATCATTGCACGTGACTCAGCAGCGTTGGTGACCGGGACTTGTGTGATGGCTGAGGCTTGGACAGGATGTCGACGCGGAAGACAGAGGCCTGTTTGGATATGGTACTGGCTGATAGGTTACACTAAAGATAACAGGAATGAGTGCCAGATGCAAGATGGCACTGCATGTAGGGATGCGCCCCAAAGTGACTTTATAGATTCTTGGGTCATTCCCAAGAAGCCAGTTTGCTAGTAAATCAAGACTGGAACATATGTGTTTTGGATGGGCTTGTTTTCATCCCTCATTTAGTTCATGTCCATCGCCTTCTATGTGCGAGCATTTCTCTTTCGAAAGTGTGCCAAATGTAGGGCTTCGCTTTTGCTTTTCACCACTGCCCATCTAAATGTATCATCATCCATTTTTCTTGGTTCTTGACTTTTTACCTAGTTAAAGGCCTTTTTACAACTGGCAAGGAATTTTGCTACAATCAGGACTGCTGTAAATGTTGTTTCTTGTATTATATATTTTCAGTATAATAAATATGTGCCTCTTACCATTCCCCTTTGCCGGGCCTCCTCAAATCACTGTATGATTATACAATTTTTCTCTGACAGCATTAAAAGGGGTTGATGAGGTATCAAGGTGTTATATTTAGACTCTTAAGAGTCTACCTCACGAGACAAGCGGCGCGAGGCAATGCTCCGCGCTGCAAGCGTCGTAGAGATTCTCAGTTAACGGGAGATGTTCAACCGTTGAGGAGCTGTCTGGCAGCTTCCTCCAGATGTTTCTAAAACTTGACAAAATATCTCACCTGCACATTGTGGATTGGCGCATCTTTTCAAAAGGATCTTGTTGGGCCCAACATCAGAACCTTTCTGGATCAAAATGTCATGGTTTATGTGGTGTCCAAGGAGTCAAGAAGCATTTGAGTTAAGCTGCCCATTTGTTAAGTCACATCACTGATGTACTTCGGTGCAATGCTGAACTGTATGATCAGTGCAGAAGCAAGAAACTTAGGCCTGAGTGCAAATGTCCTGCACATTGCTTTACATTAGTCCTGATGGAATCAAATGTCCTCAACCCAAGTTACTTGAATTTCCTTGCGACTCGAGTTCAGGGCATTACTTATAGACCAGAATCTTATTTTTGTATCCTCTGCTGGCTCTACCCTACAGCTATGAAGGCTTCTAGTGTTAATTCTGCGTGTTCGCGGCTGAGTACCAGTGATGGAGTAATGCTTCATGACTAATCATGGAGGCTGTGCAGGGTTGGACTGGCCTACAGGGCAATCTGTCAGTGCTGGAGAGCTGGTAAGGCAAGTCAGTTTATGAACTATTTGTGGATGTTTGTGGTCCTGTTCATAATCTGGAGGGGGGAGTTTTCCTTGATATTATTACAAACATTGCCTGTGGTAGGCATAAATGCATGCACTCTCCCCTACCTTGAAATACACCTATACAGCATTTCTTTACAAGTTCAAAACTGCCCGATTTGCAAATATGGGCCACTTTTTTAGCTGCTGGTTTGCTAATGGAGGGGGTACATTCATTTTGATGCATGGGGCCATTTTCTTCCCCAGTCCGACCCTGAGGCTGTGCACAGCGAACTGAGCACCGTCCCTTGATAAAGCAGGAATCCAGACCAGTGCTCAAATCTTCAAGAAACCAGTTACTTAGCAGAACATGTGAAGAACTGCATGCACCCTGCTAAGCTCACGCTTCCTAACTGCAATCTAGACTCATAGTGTCATGAATAACATTATAGAGCAGAGGATGAGCAGAGGGGGTCCTGGAAAAATAATGACACACTATGATAACACAGCTCATTGCCTCAGAACAAATAAAAAACTAAGAGAAAAACAAAAATGCAGACTTTGCATCAATCAGGCCAGGTAAAAAACGTGTGCAGACTGTTAAATGCAGCCCTAGCCACAGTACACTGAAACGACACATACACGCGTCAACGGACACCAATATATGCCCACGCAGCACCCTCAACTGTACACATGCCCATGCCCCTTGCACCTCACCCTCTTCTGCACCCAGGATGAGGGGAGACTCCCTAATGCACCCTCTACTTCACACCCAGCTACACAGTGACATGCCTAACATGTTATGATAGCACATCTAGGGATTTATTGAAGAAGGCTGGTCACAAGTAGCTCAGTAGAGTGCACCAGTAGTAGCAACAACACCCCTACTCAGCACACGCTCTTTAGCTACCAACACGTCCAAAATGTGACATACCAACACTCAGTGAACTCACAAGCTTGGCCAATTAAAGCTGGGAAGAGAAACCGCAAGGACAAGAGATTATAACAGAGTGCTGATTACAAGGCATAATGCCTCGCAGTGTAATGCCTGGATACACAGTAGCCAACATTGCTTTGTGAACCACTGGTTCATAAGGCATTTGCCTCGCCCTATACTCCTAATGTGGTAGGCTTGCCTGTTGGCAGCGTAGCAGGCCTTCCAACTGATGCCCACAATTGTATTGCAAATGTATGTTTTTAAGATAACAAAGAGTCTCACACCAACAGCTTGAACATTTGAGTAAGCCAAGTTTGCCATGTGGTTTTCTGGCTTATATCAACTCATTTGGATATGAACCCCCCATTGCCAGATACCACCACACTCCAAATATGTATGCAGTGCTGAGAATGCCCTCTTAAACACAGTGTGACCAACATAGCACACCGGACAGCATTAGTATGTCACCTGTTTTGAAGAGAGAAAGTTTCCTCTCTCTGTTCACTGAGTTTGCCAAGTCTGCCCCAGGGTATACAGCACATAGTATTTACAGAGCCACCTTAATATTCTCCTATCCTTTCCTTGATTTATACTAGGATTACATTTTTTGGAGAGCAATGAACAATACGATACATATTTTTCGCACACGCCTACACTATTAACTTTTGTCGTGGAAGCACGAGTCCCAGAATCCTGTCGGGCTCCTGGAGGGGGCCCCTGACATCGGTGCACACCTGGCAGTATCTGTTCATGCTAAATAGCCCTGTGAGGAGACCCGCTTTGTGGGACATGACCGGGCATGTGACCGGGCCAAGATGGGCCCGTCTTAGCCCGTCATAGCCCTTAAGAGGCTGGGCCACCCCATTGACTTCACATCTAAAGAGGTACTTAACTCTAGCTCTGCTAGAGACTTGGCTATTGTTTAATAGAGAACCAAGCATCAATATCACAATACTCTTGTGTCCAATTGTAGAGAATGGAGTGCAAAAAGCCAGGAGAGGGGGTTCTGTCCCAACCCCCTATCACAAAACTTACATCTATAGAGCGCAAGCAAATGTTCGAGATGGTAATAGGGTAGTAAGCACTGAGATCGCCCTATCAGAGAGGAGGTTGTTGCTAAGCCTAGGTTCTCCCCACCCCCGGCTCTACATCCTTCTTTAGAGGTCTAGCCAGATCTTGACTTAGTTGCCACCTCATTGCTGGGCTCATTGCCTAGTGCAACCCCAGAACGGCTACATTAGATCCGTTATAGGATGACAGCCATACCACTGGTCATACTACTCCCTTAGCTCCCAATAAAAAATCTAAGAGGGTAACGGGTCTAAAACCAACTAGTAAGAGAGGGAGGATTTGGGAACCTTCAAGCCCCCCCCCCCCCACCAAACAACTAAATTCTCTATTAGACAAATCCTCACAGTGGAGTGATTGTATCCCCCTCCCCCCACTGCCCCATGCGCCAAACGAGGGTCTTCACAGGTTCTTATTACAGCTCCTGTTCAATTTAATGGAGCGCTGTATAGATAGATGTAGGGACATACTAAGGATAGAGCTTGCCCCCTTGGTGGCCCGCCTTGTCTCGTTGGATATCAAACTAAAGGCCCTAAAAGCTCCCTCTCCTTCAGCTGTAGGAAGTTGATCCCTGCCCATTACTGACCCAATACATCAAACTGTACAGCAGACGCGGGTCAGGCCCAACTCCCCCCCTATATTACAAATGCCCTGTTTGCCTAAAACTACAACTGTGCATGGCTTAGCGGGCAACCCCGAGGGGCAAGCCTGAAATAATGCAGGGGTGCAGTATCCAGAAGGAAGAGGCAGGCTCAAATCGCCTATTGAGCTAGATAAAGTCTCGACCAAAAACAATCAATTACCCCCAGAGTGTACTCCCTATTTGATTGTTCGTAAGGATGTTTCTGAAACACCACCTGGTGCACTTCAACATTTCTAAGCTTTGAAATATAAAACTGTCCACTCAGTAGTGTAGCAAGGGGGAGAGGTCCGCCCTGGGCGGCACGAGTTTTTGGCCCCCGCTCTTACATGCAGCCTTCGCAGGGCGGTCGTCGCAAGAATCGCTGCGCTCCCGTTCTTACATGGAATCGCCAGTTCTCTCCCCCTGCTGTTATTTGCAGCCACCGGGCGGTAAATGCAGGGACCGCCAAGGGCAGAACAACGTCTAGCTACTCCACTGTGTCCGCTCAATCAAAACTAATGCGAGATGGCCCCAGGAACTAGCCCGAGAAGTCATATCTGTAAGAAGAGCCCCTTGGCTAGGCATTCACCCTAAAGACTGCTCCGGGGACTGTGTATTAGTCAACTTTAAGACTCCATGATTAGCAGAATTGTCTTTTATCATTAATCAAGATGACTCCACCATCAGGGCGAATCAAAGCGCTCCCATTAGAGTACTTTTATAGACCACTTGCCCCCTTTACTCCCAAAAAGAACACATTTCGACCTGAAGGTTCTATTAATCACCTTGACCAAACTTTCTTCAATGTATTTTGAACCCCTTTCACTTGTGGATGCCCAAGACTGATGGTGTATGAGCCTGGTACTTGGTAGCTTTGGGACATCATTAAAAGTGGGACAGCAACAGGTCAACATTGAAATTGCCACTACCCCAAATCAGGTTCCAACAAAGGGGGCGCATAGTCACAGAGTGGAATTCCTTTCCCCTATGAACTGTGTTGCTTGCCCACTTGGAATTTCATTAAAAACAGGAACCCAACCGGGTGATTTTGACATTGTTGTAATAGCCACCCCTAATCCGGCTCCAACTGAGAAGTCACAGAACAATCCTGTAGTCTTGTTGTCACCATCAAATACATCCCAAAGTCCTACAGACCTGACCATTGAAATTTCCCACACTGGCCAAAGCCACAACTATACGGAAGAAACTAGACTTATTTTATGGAATATTGCTGCCATCAAGTCCAAGGAGTCTGCACCCAAATGGAGGGAATACACAGATCAATGTAATGTATGTGTGTTTCAAGAGACTAGGTCAATTGAACCCTTGTTTAAATCGGGCTATATTACCCAGCACGTTAATGCTTTGCCGTCTGTTAGCGATAGGGCACCTGGGGGGTGTCTTGAATTGAGTAAAAACTGATTTAAATCTACTAATTGAAATTCTAAGTATCAATTTGTTGGGTATTTGGGCGTTGAAAATCTATTTTCCGGGGGGGACTTGTATGTATTTGTTCAATGTGTATTGCAGGCCCAGAAGTAGGAGTGTGGAATCATCTACCTTAACCACCTTACAACATTATGATAGCCTGACTAACTCCAAGGATCTGGTCAGGAGAAGATTTTAACACTGATTTCAAACCTATATATGGTTATGACATGGTGGTGGAGGATGAGAGCTGGGGTATACCTTTACTTAGCTCCAGAACCTACGTCCCGAGCTCAGTGGCTGCCACGCAAGTTGTCTACTTCACAACAGTAAATGGTCTGAGGGCATGCAATGGCAGGTCTGCATATCATAAGATGGGAGCACCAACATTTAAGGAAGGCCTATCAAGATCCAAAATCGATTACATCCTGATCACGGCTGCCATATGGGATAGAATGGAGGACTTCAAAGTAGACAAAAGGGAGATTGATCATTATCCCCTACACCTTAAGCTCCTCGGCTGTCACTCTAACAATCATTCTGCCCTGGTAGCACCACTAATGATGCCAATCATGGAGAACAATCGTAGGTCTATCAAGTGGCCCTCAATTGTGGGGAACGTGGAGGCTATAACCAAGATATACGATCTGTTTGTGATGGCCCTGTCTTCAGTAAACACTATGGATCCTTCTGAGATCCCTATCTCTGACATCCACTGAGAATTGGTAGCATCCCTAAAACCGATTCTGACCCAGCTGCCAAAAAGGAAACCCCTAATCAGGACGCACAGTGTAGATAGTAATCTATGGTACACAAGGGATTGTAGATTGGCCAAAAAGCACTGGTGAATGCTTTTAAAAACAAAAACCTGTCTGAGGTTCACTTAGCGAGAGATTTGTATAAGAAGAAGCTAAGAAGCGCAGGGGTAAGTGGGAGGAAGCTAGTTGGAACAACCTGGTGGTGGCCGCCAGGTCCGGCGACAAGTGGTCATTTTGGAAAATAATTGAGATGGGAGCCAGAGTTCCAACTTTAAAATTGACTGTTACCTGAATCGTAGAACTTGACTAGGTTATATGAGCATGCCCAAATTGAGCTCACTGCACATGCTTGCCCCTCTCAGACCCTACTTCCTCAGATCTATATTTTACAGTATGGGTAGCTATTACTGCAATTAAACTGGTCAAGTCCCTGTGCCCAGAAAAAATACCTGGCGAGCTACTGCACCATGATACATCAGTTATGGCCCCATATGTCAACTGCCTGAGCTATGCCGAAGCTGCAGGGGCTCTGATTCCCGACACATGGAAAGGGCGGAAATGATCCCTATCCATAAATAGGGGAACCAGAGAAGTCCTGGTAATTATGGGCTGATAAGTCTCCAAAAGGTTTATGCGAAGCAGTTGCTAAATAAATTGACTGGATCGAGGGCGCAGAACTTTCAACCCCTTACCAGGCTGGGTTCAGACCTAAAGCCAGCACCACAGATCAGGTCTTAAGGCTGCTCCTTATAACCTGGAAGTATACATGGCTTAAAGAAGGTCATCTGTATATAGCCGTTGTTTACCTCAAAGCAGCTTTGAATTGGTCCCTCGGGGCACCTTTGGGCATCACTAAAAACTTTAGGGGTTCCTGACACCCTTCTCGCCAACTGGTTGGTCTTCATCAAGATAAATGTGCCCAGGTGCAATGGGGTCCCAGGGGCAACTAACAGACCGACTTCCAATATGTTGAGGGGTGAGACAAGGGTGTGTGCTGGCCCCGACTCTCGTCTCCCTATTCATCAATGATGTTATTGAGGCCCTCCGTCAAGGAACTACAGACACCGCCAAACTAGAGGGGATAGTGTCCCTGCTTTACTATTCACAGACGACATCCTCCTAATCTCACAGCCCCTATGGGGTTGTTGAAATTATTGGATAACATTAATACCTTTTGTTGGACTAGGGTTCTGGAGATCAATGTCTTAAAAAACTAATTTATGATAGTTGGACTCCATATATCGTTTAAAAATGCCTTATCCCTTGGCAATGAGAATCTGGAGCGAGTCTTCAGATTCGAATATTTGGGCATTATGCTCGATAACAGGGCTTCATAGTCTCCCCATATCCAGAAGAGAAGGGCGGTGCTTAAACACCGGCCCTCAATCCTTTATAAACAAGCATTTGCAATGCAATAGGTCTCGCCTTAGCGCGAGTTTAAGCTATTGGCACTGTAAATGACAGTGTCTTTTATTTATATGTTTTGATAATTAAATCATACATGAAAGGCATTGTCATGTACAATGTCAATAGCTCAAACTCTTATAAATGGGAGACCTATTGAAAGAAGCGGCCGCTATTGTCCCGGGCTGCTTAGAAAGTGAATGCACGCATGACGCACTGAATGTTGCAGGAAAACATGTTGTGCCTGCAGTAGGAGAAACTGTTTAAATAAAATAGTGCTTATAGACTAAACAAGACTCACTGTGTAACCACCAAGGTAAAAGGATGAGGCGGCAGCCCACCCCACGTTTTGCTGCTGCAGCCCGAGCTGTTCTGAAAGCCTTCTCCGGGCCGCTTTCAGTGCGACCCGGAAGTCAGGCAACCTTGCCTGGGACATGGACGGGACATGGAGCGTGCGGCCGGAAGTGTCCAGGGCTCCCGTGAGCTGAGGGAGCCCCGCATGTTGCAGCCCGCGTGTAAGAGAAGTGTGGCAGGAGCCCACCCCGTACTGGCCAGCAGTAGAGGAAGCTCGGCAGAAGCCCACCCCACCTTCGTGAATGCCGCATGGTGCGGCCGGAGCAGGATTTCAGGCGGGGCTCCTGTGAGCAGGACGGAGCCCTGCGTGTTGCTGTGCTTCAAAGAGTGACAGGGTGAAGAGGCGAGTCCCCCCTGCCATCGAGGAGACCAGCCGGGGAGCAGCAAAGAGTCCCCACAAGAGCCGGTGAGTGGGGCTGAGCGAGAGCCTGCAGGTGGTTAAATACATTAAATACCGGCTGATAATGCATGCAAGCGCGCCACGCCTGGAAAGGAGATGTGCACGCATATGGTGCGAGCAGGAGTTGTGATAACGCCATGAGCCGTACCCGTGCACATCTCCTGTCTGTTAAGCTTCGGCACAGACAGTTGATATGCACGCGTACGGCTTGCGGCATTATTACAACTCCTGCTCGCACCATACGCGTGCACATCTCCTGTCCAGGCCTTGCCGTACGTGTGCACATGCTCTGTCCCCCTTCCGACCCAAGTCGACAACAATAGATCTCGCCCATAGCGTGCAGCGCTTTGCGCTGCATCGCTAGGCGAGACCTAAAAAGGTCTCAATTAAGTCCAAACAGACCTTTTCTCACACATTCTGGTCCTCAAACCAACGTTCAAATGTTTTTTGACATCACATCCTGACTGCCATAACTGTTATAAATTAATAATCAAGTAATCTTCTTCAGGAAATTGAAGACATTTATTTGGCAACAAACCTACAAAACCTTCAAGCCCAGGCACCAAAGTCAAGGCCAGACTGGCTGTGCCGGGAATTGGGCATTTCCCCATAAAGCTAGAGGGGTTGGAGGCTGGTTTTGCCACTGGGGGTCGGTTTTGCAGCAGTGCTGCAATATCGACCCAAGTAACAAAATCAGCAGGGCTGTCCAGCATATTGACTCACTTCTCACTCTCACTACAGAGTTCCTTGTAAACCCATCAGTTTTAATGCAACAATACAAGTGTCAAGATTGATATCGCTGGTGGTTTGTCTTCATGCAGGAGAGAGAGACCAGAGTTTTGTTTATTGGCAGTTTTGACTCATCTAATGTAGTGCTGAGGGTTAATATGCATGCTGCGGAGAATGTGTACCATACAGACAACAGAACTGTATTTAATGTGCATAGCTCAGTGGGTTACTGCTTTTGTCACAGAGATCCTTTAGATACTTGCAATCCATAACTTACAATCTTAATAAATCTAGTACAGTGAGCTATGAACCTGCCATCAAAGAGCTGCATGCAAACTGCACGGTACAGGTTCGAAAGTTATGTGTTTTTTCCCAGCATTTCACTGTCCTAATGTTGCTAAAATTGGTTTGTTTGGGTAGAAATACATGCTTATTAGTAAATCCAGCCATTGTTTAACATTTTGTATCCTGAGTTTGTGCTTTTCCAGACCATGCCTCTCAGTATGGATGACAAATCCTAAATTTCGTAATCCCTTTTGTTTTATGCAACATTTTCCAAACACTATTTACAAACGATTAATTATCTCTGTATGTGTGCGTGATGTAAAGTGCTCCAGCTCCCTACAATGGTATGAGAGGCCCTGTAAAACAAATGAAACACATGGAGGAGGGGCTGTGTAGAGATGAGAGGCAATATTAGAGGGTAATAGTAAGATTGTCGTACCCTGGTGCACTGTAAGGAAGTTCATCAGTTACTGTGCCCTAAAAGGGAATATATAATGAAAATATTTTGTAGAATGCACCATTTTTCCAAAATGAACTCCTGTTAACACATATATGAGAATTACGAGTTTTGTAACTAAAACCACATTCCCTGTATAAATTGCGGCAGGTCAAGCCGAAAGATATTTATTAGGGGAACAATGACCGATAAATGTCCAAACAGGCATATGTTGGTGCAGAAAGCATCCAAATCCACGTATTACTCTTTTTTTTTGCACTCGTAATAGGTGTGCTAATTTGTGCGTTGCAAACTTACTGGGGCCACACTCTATAAGGGCTTCTGTGCGGAGAGTAGAGTAACTGAGAATGCGTTTTTTCCACTCGCCGAAACACGGACGATTTAGTAGGAACAATGCCGAATGCCTACTTTCATTAAAGCCCTGTGCTTTGACTCAGCGCGCACTAGGGGGCATGTGACTGCAGTGAAGCACTTATTCTGTCCGTATACGATAATTGAGTGCCAACCACCCTTTTCTTGGAAATCGTTTGTCGAACCCATCGCTGTTACATCACCGGCAATTATGAGCAATTTTTTTTAATATTGAAGAAGGAAGGCATGGGTTGATATGTTTACATGCACTTACAGGCGGTAAATAGAGCAAGCTCCTCCTTGCCTGTAATGTGCAAGACAAGCAGTCAAAAAGGAAGAAAGGTAGGAGGACGCAAAATTGAAGGGAGGGAGGCAAAAATGGAAGGGAGGCAGGCAAAAATGGAAGGGTGTGAGGCAAAAATGAATGGAAGGGATACAAAAAGGAAACAAGCGATCAAACATCAAAAGTGAAAGTAATCGCGCGCGCCCGCTCACATGCACTGTAGCTCTAGGCTGGCCTGGTAGCACTTTTTGGAGCCCTCTCAAAAAGTCTCGCCAGACCAGCGCATGCGCTGGGTCAGGCGAGACCTAAAAATACCAGGGGACAACTTCAAGAGCCCAACTCCTGGCCATAGAGTTATACAAATAAGTTGCAATGGAATCAGCTGCCTTATATGATACTGAAATTTGGGGTCATGCGAATGCAGAACCCACTAGGATTTAGCAAAAATTTATTGATCTGCTTGCTCCTCCATCTTCCCAAAAGTACCTCCTCATCCCAATGTTCCTTGATTTGGCACTTAAACGGGTGGGAAAAATTGCCCGGCCAAGGACACTTATCTATTCGGTGAGGATTTGGACCACGGAGAAGCTTGAGCCAAACTGGAATGGGGTAAAGGCACTGCTGTCTCGTGGCATAGCACTCTCTATCCCGTGGTTTAAGCATGTACATCTCTGGGTTGAAAAATTGGGCCTTGTATCCTTTTGGTCATATCCTACATTGTTGACTGCTGCGTCAAAGAAACAGCAAAATAATTGTTATTGGGAATATATTCAAGCTAATCTCTTCCATTTTTCTAGTTATAGTAGTCTGACAAACCAAATCTTGCTCCTCAAAGATCGTGCTTCATACGAAGCCTTTTTAGGCATCCCTCAACAGCAATGGGCAAAAACTCTGCATCTGAAGTTCTATTACGGGACACTGAAAATAGGGTATTTTACATCTATGTGGAATACTGACAGGAGCACTGATCTTACTGATCTCTGTCCAATTTGCTCTCTGTCAGCCAAAGAAAATATAAGCCACATTCTGTTCCTCTGCCCTGCATATAGTACACCGAGAAGTAAATGGATCTGTCCATTGTGTGACTATTTAAACATCAGGAGGCATACTGAGGCCTTAAGGCTGCCAAAGGGTGATATATCTATTTATACTGCGGCTACTCTAAGTAAATACTTATTTACAGTGGGGCTGATAAGGAAACAAAAAACCAAAAACTCTAGCAAAGCACGGTGGGCCACATTAAGTATATCTGTCTTGATCAATTTAAGAACGCATGAATTAACTTGATGTCTAGAAAATACGTGCTAGCCCCAGATGCACCTTTTTTTAAATTGCAGTGAAATTAGACTTTCTATCCCTTTTTTAAATTGCTCGCTTTCATCCTGTAGAGAAATGTTTAAGTGATTAGTATGTTGGTTTTATGATATTTGCATAGTATCTTGGTAGTAAATAGTTTACATTGTGCATTATCTTACGGTTGACCAGATTGGAAGGAAAATGTAAATAACTCATACCTCCCTCTCTTGGAAGAGGGGCACAGATTGGCTACAAAATGCTATCAACTGTTATTTTTACACATTGCACTTTTTTGGTTGGTCCTAGAATTTAAATCCACTAATTAAGTGGCAGATAATTTTATAAAATGAAATGTTTTATTGAATGTATGTTTTATGGAATACAATTGCAATAAACATTTACTACCATTAAAAATGTTTTCCATAGTTTTTGGCCCTTTCTTCGATTAACCAGACCTACTCTACGTACACCACATCAAGGCCCCAACACATTTGAAGCGGTTCGATAATACAAAAGGCAGAATGTCCATGAATGCCCTTGGATGCGCCAAACTATAGTTATCACCATGCTCCTCATCACTCTGGGTATTACTTTCTTGGCAGCAGTCGCGGCTGGCATTAATCGCGGGTGGAGGGCGGGGGGCGGGTCACGCGGGGAGGGGGTGGTAAATGTAATAATAAATGTAGAAAACGTACCTGTCCGACGGCCAGTCGGGTCCTGCGTTTTCTCGGCTCCTGCTCCTGCTCTCCTGCAGGAACAGGAAGCAGGAAGCCTCCCACCTCTCCCCTAAGCCAATCACAACGCTGCAATGGCAGCGTTGTGATTGGTCGGGACGGCGCCCAGCCAGGCACCTATGGGGAGGCCATTAACTCCATGTAAGCTGCATTGCAGCCTGCATGGAGAAAGAGCAGAGTGCGCATGACTGGTTTGGGCGGCCCCAGAAGACCGACCAACCCAGTCATGCTCACTCAGGAGTGGGCACCCCACTCCTCTCCTGCCCAGTCCTGCTCGTAGAGCAGCCCCGACCACCCGCCCACCTGCAACCAAACACTTCTGCTTTCTCGCAGTGTGAGAAGCAGAAACATAAAATGGTTGTTTTACCATTTTAAGTTTCTGCTTCAAGCACTGTGCGAAAGCAGTGGGGCGATGCTCCTCCGCCCTAGTAGAGGAGCCGCCCCTGCTTGGCAGCCACTGCTGTGGTACTGCTACTGATCATTGGTGCCCCCGCTCATCAACCCTGTCTCCTCGAAGTGAACCATGAAGCCCAGAATTCGTGGTCAGTAGGATCTCTGCTTGGTGCCTAATGTCAGTGGCACCTCTAGAGGGTGGTACAAAAGGGGGTGGTGATGGACAGAGCATCAGAACCAATCAAACACTCACCCAGTCAACAGATCTGGGTTTGATCCATCACCGTTCTTTAGCCCACTCTGCCACCCCAGTTCAGACATGGCCATATGCAAATCAGTCTGACCCTGTGCATCATGGGAACAGGCCATCCTGAACTGCCAAGCCATGCTTTCCCTGGACCGGAAACAAGCTTCCTAGGACCGGTTTCTGGCATTTCAGCCGTCTTCAGCCAGGCTTGCTTGAATCCAGTGGCAAAGTGAGCAAGGGACTCACGTCTGAGCATACCCTGCCAACTTTTGGCGAACAAAGCGGTACAAAAGGGGGTGGTGATGGACAGAGCATCAGAACCAATCAAACACTCACACCCAGTCAACAGACCTGGGTTTGATCCATCACCGTTCTTTAGCCCACTCTGCCACCCCAGTTCAGACATGGCCATATGCAAATCAGTCTGACCCTGTGCATCATGGGAACAGGCCATCCCCAACTGCCAAGCCATGCCTTCCCTGGACCGGAAACAAGCTTCCTAGGACCGGTTTCTGGCATTTCAGCCGTCTTCAGCCAGGCTTGCTTGAATCAAGTGGCAAAGTGAGCAAGGGACTCACGTCTGAGCATACCCTGCCAACTTTTGGCGAACAAAGCGGTACAAAAGGGGGTGGTGATGGACAGAGCATCAGAACCAATCAAACACTCACACCCAGTCAACAGATCTGGGTTTGATCCATCACCGTTCTTTAGCCCACTCTGCCACCCCAGTTCAGACATGGCCATATGCAAATCAGTCTGACCCTGTGCATCATGGGAACAGGCCATCCCGAACTGCCAAGCCATGCCTTCCCTGGACCGGAAACAAGCTTCCTAGGACCGGTTTCTGGCATTTCAGCCGTCTTCAGCCAGGCTTGCTTGAATCCAGTGGCAAAGCAAGCAAGAGACTCACGTCTGAGCATACCCTGCCAACTTTTGGCGAACAAAGCGGTACAGAAGGGGGTGGTGATGGACAAAGCATCAGAACCAATCAAACACTCACACCCAGTCAACAGATCTGGGTTTGATCCATCACCGTTCTTTAGCCGACTCTGCCACCCCAGTTCAGACATGGCCATATGCAAATCAGTCTGACCCTGTGCATCATGGGAACAGGCCATCCCGAACTGCCAAGCCATGCCTTCCCTGGACCGGAAACAAGCTTCCTAGGACCGGTTTCTGGCATTTCAGCCGTCTTCAGCCAGGCTTGCTTGAATCCAGTGGCAAAGTGAGCAAGGGACTCACGTCTGAGCATACCCTGCCAACATTTGGCGAACAAAGCGGTACAAAAGGGGGTGGTGATGGACAGAGCATCAGAACCAATCAAACACTCACACCCAGTCAACAGATCTGGGTTTGATCCATCACCGTTCTTTAGCCCACTCTGCCACCCCAGTTCAGACATGGCCATATGCAAATCAGTCTGACCCTGTGCATCATGGGAACAGGCCATCCCGAACTGCCAAGCCATGCCTTCCCTGGACCGGAAACAAGCTTCCTAGGACCGGTTTCTGGCATTTCAGCCGTCTTCAGCCAGGCTTGCTTGAATCCAGTGGCAAAGTGAGCAAGGGACTCACGTCTGAGCATACCCTGCCAACTTTTGGCGAACAAAGCGGTACAAAAGGGGGTGGTGATGGACAGAGCATCAGAACCAATCAAACACGCACACCCAGTCAACAGATCTGGGTTTGATCCATCACCGTTCTTTAGCCCACTCTGCCACCCCAGTTCAGACATGGCCATATGCAAATCAGTCTGACACTGTGCATCATGGGAACAGGCCATCCCGAACTGCCAAGCCATGCCTTCCCTGGACCGGAAACAAGCTTCCTAGGACCGGTTTCTGGCATTTCAGCCGTCTTCAGCCAGGCTTGCTTGAATCCAGTGGCAAAGTGAGCAAGGGACTCACGCCTGAGCATACCCTGCCAACTTTTGGCGAACAAAGTGGTACAAAAGGGGGTGGTGATGGACAGAGCATCAGAACCAATAAAACACTCACACCCAGTCAACAGATCTGGGTTTGATCCATCACCGTTCTTTAGCCCACTCTTCCACCCCAGTTCAGACATGGCCATATGCAAATCAGTCTGACCCTGTGCATCATGGGAACAGGCCATCCCGAACTGCCAAGCCATGCCTTCCCTGTACCGGAAACAAGCTTCCTAGGACCGGTTTCTGGCATTTCAGCCGTCTTCAGCCAGGCTTGCTTGAATCCAGTGGCAAAGTGAGCAAGGGACTCACGTCTGACCATACCCTGCCAACTTTTGGCGAACAAAGCGGTACAAAAGGGGGTGGTGATGGACAGAGCATCAGAACCAATCAAACACTCACACCCAGTCAACAGATCTGGGTTTGATCCATCACCGTTCTTTAGCCCACTCTGCCACCCCAGTTCAGACATGGCCATATGCAAATCAGTCTGACCTTGTGCATCATGGGAACAGGCCATCCCGAACTGCCAAGCCATGCCTTCCCTGGACCGGAAACAAGCTTCCTAGGACCGGTTTCTGGCATTTCAGCCGTCTTCAGTCAGGCTTGCTTGAATCCAGTGGCAAAGTGAGCAAGAGACTCACATCTGAGCATACCCTGCCAACTTTTGGCGAACAAAGCGGTACAAAAGGGGGTGGTGATGGACAGAGCATCAGAACCAATCAAACACTCACACTCAGTCAACAGATCTGGGTTTGATCCATCACCGTTCTTTAGCCCACTCTGCCACCCCAGTTCAGACATGGCCATATGCAAATCAGTCTGACCCTGTGCATCATGGGAACAGGCCATCCCGAACTGCCAAGCCATGCCTTCCCTGGACCAGAAACAAGCTTTCTAGGACCGGTTTCTGGCATTTCAGCCGTCTTCAGCCAGGCTTGCTTGAATCCAGTGGCAAAGTGAGCAAGGGACTCACGTCTGAGCATACCCTGCCAACTTTTGGCGAACAAAGCGGTACAAAAGGGGGTGGTGATGGACAGAGCATCAGAACCAATCAAACACGCACACCCAGTCAACAGATCTGGGTTTGATCCATCACCGTTCTTTAGCCCACTCTGCCACCCCAGTTCAGACATGGCCATATGCAAATCAGTCTGACACTGTGCATCATGGGAACAGGCCATCCTGAACTGCCAAGCCATGCCTTCCCTGGACCGGAAACAAGCTTCCTAGGACCGGTTTCTGGCATTTCAGCCGTCTTCAGCCAGGCTTGCTTGAATCCAGTGGCAAAGTGAGCAAGGGACTCACGCCTGAGCATACCCTGCCAACTTTTGGCGAACAAAGTGGTACAAAAGGGGGTGGTGATGGACAGAGCATCAGAACCAATAAAACACTCACACCCAGTCAACAGATCTGGGTTTGATCCATCACCGTTCTTTAGCCCACTCTTCCACCCCAGTTCAGACATGGCCATATGCAAATCAGTCTGACCCTGTGCACCATTGGAACAGGCCATCCCGAACTGCCAAGCCATGCCTTCCCTGGACCGGAAACAAGCTTCCTAGGACCGGTTACTGGCATTTCAGCCGTCTTCAGCCAGGCTTGCTTGAATCCAGTGGCAAAGTGAGCAAGGGACTCACGCCTGAGCATACCCTGCCAACTTTTGGCGAACAAAGCGGTACAAAAGGGGGTGGTGATGGACAGAGCATCAGAACCAATCAAACACTCACACCCAGTCAACAGATCTGGGTTTGATCCATCACCGTTCTTTAGCCCACTCTGCCACCCCAGTTCAGACATGGCCATATGCAAATCAGTCTGACCCTGTGCATCATGGGAACAGGCCATCCCGAACTGCCAAGCCATGCCTTCCCTGTACCGGAAACAAGCTTCCTAGGACCGGTTTCTGGCATTTCAGCCGTCTTCAGCCAGGCTTGCTTGAATCCAGTGGCAAAGTGAGCAAGGGACTCACGTCTGACCATACCCTGCCAACTTTTGGCGAACAAAGCGGTACAAAAGGGGGTGGTGATGGACAGAGCATCAGAACCAATCAAACACTCACACCCAGTCAACAGATCTGGGTTTGATCCATCACCGTTCTTTAGCCCACTCTGCCACCCCAGTTCAGACATGGCCATATGCAAATCAGTCTGACCCTGTGCATCATGGGAACAGGCCATCCCGAACTGCCAAGCCATGCCTTCCCTGGACCGGAAACAAGCTTCCTAGGACCGGTTTCTGGCATTTCAGCCGTCTTCAGCCAGGCTTGCTTGAATCCAGTGGCAAAGTGAGCAAGGGACTCACGTCTGAGCATACCCTGCCAACTTTTGGCGAACAAAGCGGTACAAAAGGGGGTGGTGATGGACAGAGCATCAGAACCAATCAAACAATCACACCCAGTCAACAGATCTGGGTTTGATCCATCACCGTTCTTTAACCCACTCTGCCACCCCAGTTCAGACAGGCCATATGCAAATCAGTCTGACACTGTGCATCATGGGAACAGGCCATCCCGAACTGCCAAGCCATGCCTTCCCTGGACCGGAAACAAGCTTCCTAGGACCGGTTTCTGGCATTTCAGCCGTCTTCAGCCAGGCTTGCTTGAATCCAGTGGCAAAGCGAGCAAGAGACTCACGTCTGAGCATACCCTGCCAACTTTTGGCGAACAAAGCGGTACAGAAGGGGGTGGTGATGGACAAAGCATCAGAACCAATCAAACACTCACACCCAGTCAACAGATCTGGGTTTGATCCATCACCGTTCTTTAGCCGACTCTGCCACCCCAGTTCAGACATGGCCATATGCAAATCAGTCTGACCCTGTGCATCATGGGAACAGGCCATCCCGAACTGCCAAGCCATGCCTTCCCTGGACCGGAAACAAGCTTCCTAGGACCGGTTTCTGGCAATTCAGCCGTCTTCAGCCAGGCTTGCTTGAATCCAGTGGCAAAGTGAGCAAGGGACTCACGTCTGAGCATACCCTTGCAACTTTTGGCGAACAAAGCAGTACAAAAGGGGGTGGTGATGGACAGAGCATCAGAACCAATCAAACACTCACACCCAGTCAACAGATCTGGGTTTGATCCATCACCGTTCTTTAGCCCACTCTGCCACCCCAGTTCAGACATGGCCATATGCAAATCAGTCTGACCCTGTGCATCATGGGAACAGGCCATCCCGAACTGCCAAGCCATGCCTTCCCTGGACCGGAAACAAGCTTCCTAGGACCGGTTACTGGCATTTCAGCCGTCTTCAGCCAGGCTTGCTTGAATCCAGTGGCAAAGTGAGCAAGGGACTCACGTCTGAGCATACCCTGCCAACTTTTGGCGAACAAAGCGGTACAAAAGGGGGTGGTGATGGACAGAGCATCAGAACCAATCAAACACTCACACCCAGTCAACAGATCTGGGTTTGATCCATCACCGTTCTTTAGCCCACTCTGCCACCCCAGTTCAGACATGGCCATATGCAAATCAGTCTGACCCTGTGCATCATGGGAACAGGCCATCCCGAACTGCCAAGCCATGCCTTCCCTGGACCGGAAACAAGCTTCCTAGGACCGGTTTCTGGCATTTCAGCCGTCTTCAGCCAGGCTTGCTTGAATCCAGTGGCAAAGTGAACAAGGGACTCACGTCTGACCATACCCTGCCAACTTTTGGCGAACAAAGCGGTACAAAAGGGGGTGGTGATGGACAGAGCATCAGAACCAATCAAACACTCACACCCAGTCAACAGATCTGGGTTTGATCCATCACCGTTCTTTAGCCCACTCTGCCACCCCAGTTCAGACATGGCCATATGCAAATCAGTCTGACCCTGTGCATCATGGGAACAGGCCATCCCGAACTGCCAAGCCATGCCTTCCCTGGACCGGAAACAAGCTTCCTAGGACCGGTTTCTGGCATTTCAGCCGTCTTCAGCCAGGCTTGCTTGAATCCAGTGGCAAAGTGAGCAAGGGACTCACGCCTGAGCATACCCTGCCAACTTTTGGCGAACAAAGCGGTACAAAAGGGGGTAGTGATGGACAGAGCATCAGAACCAATCAAACACTCACACCCAGTCAACAGATCTGGGTTTGATCCATCACCGTTCTTTAGCCCACTCTGCCACCCCAGTTCAGACATGGCCATATGCAAATCAGTCTGACCCCGTGCATCATGGGAACAGGCCATCCCGAACTGCCAAGCCATGCCTTCCCTGGACCGGAAACAAGCTTCCTAGGACCGGTTTCTGGAATTTCAGCCGTCTTCAGCCAGGCTTGCTTGAATCCAGGGGCAAAGTGAGCAAGGGACTCACGTCTGAGCATACCCTGCCAACTTTTGGCGAACAAAGCGGTACAAAAGGGGGTGGTGATGGACAGAGCATCAGAACCAATCAAACACTCACACCCAGTCAACAGATCTGGGTTTGATCCATCACTGTTCTTTAGCCCACTCTGCCACCCCAGTTCAGACATGGCCATATGCAAATCAGTCTGACCCTGTGCATCATGGGAACAGGCCATCCCGAACTACCAAGCCATGCCTTCCCTGGACCGGAAACAAGCTTCCTAGGACCTATTTCTGGCATTTCAGCCGTCTTCAGCCAGGCTTGCTTGAATCCAGTGGCAAAGTGAGCAAGGGACTCACGTCTGAGCATACCCTGCCAACTTTTGGCGAACAAAGCGGTACAAAAGGGGGTGGTGATGGACAGAGCATCAGAACCAATCAAACACTCACACCCAGTCAACAGATCTGGGTTTGATCCATCACCGTTCTTTAGCCCACTCTGCCACCCCAGTTCAGACATGGCCATATGCAAATCAGTCTGACCCCGTGCATCATGGGAACAGGCCATCCCGAACTGCCAAGCCATGCCTTCCCTGGACCGGAAACAAGCTTCCTAGGACCGGTTTCTGGCATTTCAGCCGTCTTCAGCCAGGCTTGCTTGAATCCAGTGGCAAAGTGAGCAAGGGACTCACGTCTGAGCATACCCTGCCAACATTTGGCGAACAAAGCGGTACAAAAGGGGGTGGTGATGGACAGAGCATCAGAACCAATCAAACACTCACACCCAGTCAACAGATCTGGGTTTGATCCATCACTGTTCTTTAGCCCACTCTGCCACCCCAGTTCAGACATGGCCATATGCAAATCAGTCTGACCCTGTGCATCATGGGAACAGGCCATCC
This sequence comes from Triturus cristatus, assembly GCF_964204655.1. NCBI lineage: Eukaryota > Metazoa > Chordata > Amphibia > Caudata > Salamandridae > Triturus > Triturus cristatus. The sequence continues at coordinate 1,051,543,819 of NC_140593.1, forward strand.
CGAACTGCCAAGCCATGCCTTCCCTGGACCGGAAACAAGCTTCCTAGGACCGGTTTCTGGCATTTCAGCCGTCTTCAGCCAGGCTTGCTTGAATCCAGTGGCAAAGTGAGCAAGGGACTCATGTCTGAGGATACCCTGCCAACTTTTGGCGAACAAAGCGGTACAAAAGGGGGTGGTGATGGACAGAGCATCAGAACCATTCAAACACTCACACCCAGTCAACAGATCTGGGTTTGATCCATCACCGTTCTTTAGCCCACTCTGCCACCCCAGTTCAGACATTGCCATATGCAAATCAGTCTGACACTGTGCATCACGGGAACAGGCCATCCCGAACTGCCAAGCCATGCCTTCCCTGGACCGGAAACAAACTTCCTAGGACCGGTTTCTGGCATTTCAGCCGTCTTCAGCCAGGCTTGCTTGAATCCAGTGGCAAAGTGAGCAAGGGACTCACGTCTGAGCATACCCTGCCAACTTTTGGCGAACAAAGCGGTACAAAAGGGGGTGATGATGGACAGAGCATCAGAACCTATCAAACACTCACACCCAGTCAACAGATCTGGGTTTGATCCATCACCGTCCGTTAGCCCACTCTGCCACCCCACGTGAGTTCCGTGCTCTCCATGCCACTGGAATCAAGCTATCCAGGCTGAAGAGGGGTGAAACCCCGAAACCGGTCCTAGGATGCTTATTCCAGTCCAGGGAGGACCTGGCTTGGCAGTTCGTGCTGGACTGTTCCCATGAGGCACAGGGTCAAGACTGATTTGCATATGGCTGGGTTCAAACTGGAATGGCATGGTGTTGGACCCGGCCTCGTGGCGTGGTCTTAACCCTCTTGGTTTGTGCTCGTCCCCCGCACTGGCCTACACGGGCCGCCCTTTCAGGCCGCCAGGGACCCCTCCTCCCTTCGAGGTCCCCCTTGGATTGTACCCGTTTGCCTACACCCGCCTCAGCGGCCCCCTTTTCCAGGCCGCACAGGAACCCCTCATCTCTTCGGGGTTCCCCCCATGCTTGCTCCATGCACCAGCCCACGCGACCCGGCTCCCCCCGGCCTCGGCCCCAGCGAAGCCCCGACATCGAGGCACCGAGATCTGGCCAGGGGGCACCGCATGGCCACTTCACCTCTCCCGGAGGAGGAGAGTTTCGATGGGACCGCCACCGTCCCTCCACACCTAGGTGCGATCGTCCTCCGGCCTCTCTGGGCCTGGCGCCTCTCCCGCTGGGCGTCTGGCCTCTCCCAGCCCGGCCTCTCCGCCCCCCCCCAGGCGCAAGGGTCCGGACATCAAAGGGCTCCAGACCTATATCTGGGGCAACCCCGCAATGGAACAGCAGTTGTATCCCGGAGTCAAGAGCCCTGCTGATGGAATCGCGGCTGACCCTACGGAGAAGAACTCTTGCTTGACCCTATACCACAAGCCCAGCTGACTGCGTCACGGCTCCACCTTATTGAGACAAGGAACCTCACGGAACATCGGGGCCCTGCTGACGCTGTCGCGGCCCACCCTCGCTGAAGCCTCCCCCAGAGCCCTGCTGACGTCGTCGCGGCTCGAGCTGAACTGAACCACCTTAAGAGCCCTGCTGACCTAGTCGCGGCTCAAGCTCCACGAACTGATCACCAGAGCCCTGCTGACGCCGTCGCGGCTCGACCACTCCGGGACACGGAGACCCTCCAGCTTGAGGAACAAGAACTGGGCCTAAGGTACCCTCGTACCCAGCTGCTACCAAAGACTGTCCCGTTACCCCATCCCTACCAAAGACTTTGAGACTCTTGCGGATCCCTCGATCCCCCCATGTATATATCGATAACCGTAACTTCCTAAATGCTGATAAAGAATTGCTCATCGTGATAAACATCCTCGAGTCCTGTGTGGTGGTGTTCCTGTGCTGGTACGGTATAGGAGAAGGACCTCTCCTAGGAGGCTTCTCAACAGCGCTCAGCTACTTCGTACAGTGTGGGGGCCCCCCTGGGTGGTCACTCCGACTCCCCCGGGGTTCGCCTTCCAACATTTGGTGGCCAGCGACGGGATCCGAGCCGAACGCAGAGCGTACAAGCAAGTAACCCACTCGCTATCCATCCAGACGAACAGAGACCATGGAGTTCCAACCAGAACGATTGGAAGAGTACACGCACAAAGACTTAAAACAGTTCTGCAAGGACAAGGGCATTGCGACCACCGGCCTAGGTACCAAGGAAGAGATGCAGGAAGCCCTGAGAACCTGGATAGAGTCCGAGGCGGGTCCCTCCCAGAGTGAAGGTCCCCTGCCCCTGAATGCAGCCACGCCACCAGCACCGACCCCCGCGAACGGAGGGAGAAACAGCCTGGAAACCGGCCTCTCCGCGGAAGAAATACGAGAGCGGGAGAAGGTCCGGACCCATGAGCTAGAGCTCGCACGACTTCGGCTGGACGGCGAACTCTTGCTGGCCGAAAAGAAATTGGCCATGGAACAGCTACGGCTACAAGAGGAGATAGAGGAGAAGAAGCGGCATCGAGAGCTGGAGGAGAAAAGACTGACCCTCGAACACGAGCGGGGCCTCAAAGAACTCGAGCTCAAGGCCCAGAAGGGGGAGACCGGCACCCCCAGCAATAGAGACGCTCTGCCGCCCACCGAAGCCAAGGTCCATATTCCCAAAGATGTCGTCAAGGAGTACTATAAAAACGACGACATCCAGCAGTGGTTTAAGGCGTACGAGGTGGCCATGACCTCCCATCGGGTACCCCGGAAGGATTGGGGTGCCGGCCTATGGGGTCGGTTCCTTAGCGAGGGCCGAGACACCCTACTCCAGCTCCCGGAAGAGGTGATGACCTCGTACGACAATATGAAGGAGGCCCTGCTCACCCGCTATGGACTAACCGCGGAAATGTACCGCCAGCGTTTCAGAGACTGCAAGAAAATCCCCGGTACCACATGGGTAGAGTATGTTGACTTTTTCAGCAGGGCCCTAGAAGGTTGGATCAAGGGGAGCAAGGTCACCACCTACGGGCAGCTGGTCGACCTCATTATTTGGGAACACCTCTCCAACAACTGCTTCGTGGAGCTAAGACAACACCTCCTCGACAGCAAGCTGACCGAGCCACAGAAGCTCGCCGCCGAGGCCGATCGATGGGTCAACACCCGAGTTCCCCGGAGCTCGATGGGGGAGTACCAGCGAAACCCCACCGGACCCCCCCGCCAGCACGGCGGGGGAGGAGGGTTGAACAGGAATCGGGACCTTCCAGCCGGGCCGCCCCGGAGTCTGCCTCGGGGGCCGCCTCAGCAACACACCTCCCCGAGCCTAGCCCGAAGAGGGACGGCGCCAGCCAAAACCGGACCCCGGCCCACGATAACGTGCTACGGCTGCCAACAAACAGGACACTATGCCAGCGACCCTGCCTGCCCCATGAACCGACGAAGTGGGACCAGCGGGCCCCCGCCCCGACAACTAGTGGCTGCCGCCCTGGGAGAAGGGGAGGAAGAGGAAGAACCCCTCAACGGGGGGTCCACTGAGTGGGAGCCGGTGGCCATGTCCCTGGTCTGCCTTGGCAGCCGAGAAATGGTGCCCCGAATACCCATCCCGAGCAACACCCAGAAGTACCAACAGTGGGTCACTATCAATGGACGACGGGCCGAAGCCCTCCGTGACACCGGAGCCAGTGTCACTGCTGTCCGCTGCCACCTGGTGGCCCCTGAACAGATCCTGCCGAATGTGCTATGCCCCGTCCGGACGGCCGACAACAGCGAGAGCATGTGCCAGATGGCACAGATTCCCTTCGTATGGGGAGGGGTGACGGGCATACTGAAGGTGACTGTCCGCGACGACGCTCCGGTGGACTGCCTCCTGGGGAACGACCTCGAGAGTTCCCCCTGGGCTCAAGTGGAGCGGCGAGAGCATCTCCGAATGCTAGGACTACCCGAATGGGCCTGCGCCACCACCCGGTCCATGGCCGCCCAGGCCCCCCGTTCGTCCATGGTCGCCGACATCGTCGAGCCCGAGGGGCCCGTGCCACCACCTGCCTCCAGCGAGGGAGAAGCGGACACCGATGCCAGATCCACGGTGCCCCCCCCGGACGAGATCGCCTCTCTCGGCACACTCCCGGAACTTGCCCAATGGCGCCACGACGGGGGCCCCACCAGAGAACAGTTCTTGCAGGAACAGAAGACCTGCCCCTCCCTTGAAGGAGTCCGGCAACAAGCGGCCTCGCAGGCCAACGGTGACCAGACCGGAACCCACTGGGTCTATTGGGCTGAAGGACTACTGTACAGCGAGCAGAAGATTGCAGAACTAGGGGCCAGTCGTGTGCTGGTAGTCCCCCTCCGATTCCGGGAGTTCCTCCTTAACCTGGCACATGATGTGCCCCTCGCTGGGCACCTGGGGCAGGACAAAACCTACAGCCGCCTGGTGACCCACTTCTACTGGCCCCGGATGCGGAGGGACGTGGACAACCACTGCCGGTCCTGCCAGACCTGCCAAGCCAGCGGCAAGACGGGGGGACGGGTCAAAGCCCCTCTCCTGCTCAACACCCGCTCCGTCCACAGACACGCCATCGAACTCTGGAACCTTCTAGACGCCACAGCCCCTGACGTCGCCTTCCTCACGGAGACCTGGATGAACGCCTCTTCAGCTCCCGACATCGCCATCGCTATCCCAGAGGGCTACAAGGTCGTCCGGAGGGACCGAAACGCCAACCAGATGGGAGGAGGCATCGCCATCATCCACAGGAACACCATCCGTCTCACGACCAGCACCGACAACACCCTGACCAGCGCCGAACACCTGCATTTCCAGATCCACACCAACCCGAACACCACCCTCAGAGGCACCCTGATCTACCGACCCCCTGGACCACGCACACAATTCAGCGAGGACATCGCCGACTTCGTCAGCCCGCATGCCCTCCCCTCCGCCGACTACATCCTCCTGGGAGACCTCAACTTCCATCTGGAGAACAACAACGACCGCAACACCAGCACCCTGCTCGACAACCTCGCCAACCTGGGACTCAAGCAACTGGTGTCCACCCCCACCCACCTCGCCGGACACACACTCGACGCAGTCTTCTCATCCAGCACAGACATAGACTTCAGCCACGCCACAGAGCTTCAATGGACGGACCACAGCTGCGTCCACTTCACCTTCAAGAGAACGACGACCCACCAACACCAGCAACAGGCAGCCCGCAGAAGCTGGAACAAGATCACAGCAGACCAGCTCGCCACCTCCCTGAACCAGCACCCTCCTGCCAGCTCAGCGAACCCCAGCCAAGCCGCCGACAACCTCACGAAGTGGATCAGCAACTGCGCGGACGAACTCGCCCCACTGAGGACCCCGCCTAGCAGACCCGGCAGCAATAAGGCCCCATGGTTCACCGACGAACTCAAGAGCTCCAAGAAGAACTGCCGAGCCCTCGAGAAAGTCTGGAGAAGGGAACCGACACCAGACAACAGGACCTCCTTCAAACTTGCCACCCGGAAACACCACCAGCTGATCCGCGCCGCCAAGAAAACAGCATTCAAAGACCGGTTGGACAACAACGCACACAACTGCAAGGAACTCTTCAACATCGTGAAAGAGCTTTCCAACCCCAGCGCAGGAAACAACGACATCACCCCATCGCAAGACCTCTGCAACTCCCTCGCTTCATACTTCCACAACAAGATCGCGGACATACATAACAGCTTCAACAACCAACCAACGCACACCATGACCGAACAACCACCCCCCACCACCACCCTCCACGCCTGGACCCCGATCAGCACCGAAGACACCATCCGCACGATGAACTCCATCCACTCCGGATCACCGACCGACCCCTGCCCTCACCACGTCTTCAACAAGGCCGACGCTGTCATCGCACCCCACCTGCGAGACATCATCAACACTTCCTTCGACACCACCATCTTCCCTGAGAGCTGGAAGCACGCCGAACTCAGCGCCCTACTAAAGAAACCTACAGCGGACCCCACCGACCTCAAGAATTACCGCCCCATCTCGCTCCTCCCGTTTCCAGCCAAAGTCATCGAGAAGACCGTCAACAAGCAGATGGCCGCCTTCCTCGAGACAAACGGATCCCTCGACCCCTCACAGTCCGGCTTCCGAGCCAATCACAGCACCGAGACCGCCCTCATCGCCGCCACCGATGACATCCAAGCCCTGATGGACAATGGAGAAACAGCGGCCCTCATCCTCCTAGACCTCTCTGCGGCATTCGACACGGTCTGCCACCGCACCCTAGTACGGCGCCTCAGCAACATCGGAATCCAGGACAAGGCGCTGGACTGGATCATCTCCTTCCTCGACGGAAGAACACAGAGAGTCCGCCTACCACCGTACAAGTCAGAGGCCTCCGGAGTCACCTGCGGCGTCCCTCAAGGATCATCTCTGAGCCCCACCCTCTTCAACGTCTACATGAGCCCCCTCGCGGCCATCGTACGCAAACACAACCTCAGCATAATCTCCTACGCCGACGACACCCAACTGATCCTCTCCCTGACCAACGACCCCGCCGCCGCCAGATCCAACCTGCACGAAGGGATGAAAGAGGTAGCCGAGTGGATGACGACCAGCCGCCTGAAACTGAACTCGGACAAGACGGAGGTCCTCATCCTGGGCTCCTCACCCTCCGCCTGGGATGACTCCTGGTGGCCTCCCGCCCTGGGCACCGCACCCAAACCGACAGACCATGCACGCAACCTGGGCTTCCTCCTGGACTCCTCCCTCTCCATGACCAGGCAAGTCAACAACGTCTCCTCGGCGTGCTTCAACATCCTACGCATGCTACGGAAGATCTTCTGGTGGATCCCCACCGAGACCAGGAAGACCGTCACCCAGGCCCTCGTCACCAGCCGACTGGACTACGGCAACGCCCTCTACGCCGGTACCACCGCCAAGCTCCAGAAGAGACTCCAGCGGATCCAGAACGCCTCAGCCAGACTCATCCTCGACATCCCACGAACCAGCCACATCTCCGGACATCTGAGAGACCTTCACTGGCTCCCCGTCAACAAAAGAATCACCTTCCGCCTCCTCACCCACGCACACAAAGCCCTACACGACCAAGGCCCGAGCTACCTCAACAGCCGAGTCAACTTCCACGCTCCCAAACGCCACCTCCGATCAGCCAACCACGCCCTCGCCGCCGTCCCCCGCATCCGAAGAGCGACTACAGGAGGAAGGTCCTTCTCCTACCTGGCCGCCAAGACCTGGAACTCCCTCCCGACCGACCTGCGCCTGACCCAAGACCACCTCTCCTTCAGGAAGAAGCTGAAGACCTGGCTGTTCGAGCAGTAGCGGCACCCCCCCCTCCCACCCCCCCCCAGCGCCTTGAGACCCTACGGGTATGTAGCGCGCTTTACAAGTGTCACTGATTGATTGATTGATTGATCTCCAGCCCATCCCAGCAGTCAACACCCCGTTCGAACGGGTCGGAATAGACATCGTAGGGCCCCTGGACCCCCAGACCGCCCTGGGTCACCGCTTCATCCTGGTGCTCGTAGACCACGCAACCAGGTACCCTGAGGCCATCCCGCTTCGAACTGTGACAGCCCCCGTAGTGGGCCGGGCCTTAATGGGGATCTTCTCGAGAGTGGGGTTCCCCCGAGAAGTGGTGAGCGACCGAGGTACGAACTTCATCTCTAAATACATGCGGTCCCTGTGGCAGCAGTGCGGGGTCACGTACAAGTTCACCACCCCATACCACCCTCAGGGGAACGGACTGGTCGAGCGGTTCAACAGAACCTTAAAAGGCATGATCAAGGGCCTGGAAGAGCCCCTACGGCGGAGATGGGATGTCCTGCTGCCGTGCCTCCTGATTGCCTATCGGGAGGTCCCGCAGAAGTCCCTGGGGTTCAGCCCTTTCGAATTGTTGTACGGGCATCCAGTCTGAGGACCCCTCAGCCTGGTCAAGGAGGGCTGGGAGACGAAGCCCCGAGATGCCCCCCCCCCCGACGTCTACAGATACCTCCTGACCCTCCGCAACCAGACACGAAGGTTCCGAGCCCTGGCCGAAGCCAACCTCGAGGCCAGCCAAGAGGACATGAAAAGATGGTACGATCAAAACGCCTCTACCATCGAGTTTGAGCCGGGCCAGCAAGTCTGGGTCATGTCACCGGTTGACCTCTGCGCCCTCCAGGACAAATGGACCGGGCCCTTCAAGGTGGTGGAAAAGAAGAGCCCTGTCACCTACCTGATCGACATGGAGTCTCCCCGGAACCCCCTCCGGGTTCTGCACGCTAACCGGCTCAAACCCCACTTTTCCCGGACCGAACTAAGCCTACTGCTAGCGACCGACGACGGGGGCGAAGACGACTCCGAGCCCCTACCTGACCTCCTGCGGACCAGCGACCACGACGGGACCATCGAAGGCGTCCAACTCGCCCCCTCCCTGACCCCGGAACAGCACCACGACTGTCAGCAACTGTTGCAGCCCTTTGCGGCCCTCTTCTCCCTCACTCCGGGGGTGACTCCATGGTGTGTCCACGACGTAGACACTGGGGACAGTCCCCCCGTGCGACACAGAGCCTACAGAGTACCCGACCGGGTGCGGGCCTGCATCCAGGCGGAGGTGGCAAAGATGCTGGCCCTCGGGGTCATCGAGCCCTCCGACAGCCCGTGGGCCAGTCCCGTCGTCCTGGTGCCAAAAGCCGCCGCACCAGGCACCCCCCCGGAGCTACGATTTTGTGTGGACTACCGTGCCCTGAACACCGTTACCAAGACCGATGCCCATCCTCTTCCCCGGGCCGACGAGCTCATCGACCACTTAGGGGCAGCCCGCTACCTGAGCACTTTTGACCTCACCGCCGGGTACTGGCAGATCCAGCTCACCCCCGGTGCCCAAGAAAGATCCGCTTTCTCCACCCCTGACGGGCACTACCACTTTCGGGTGATGCCCTTCGGCATGAAGAACGCCCCGGCCACCTTCCAGAGACTAGTGAACAAGGTCCTGGCCGGGCTAGAGGCCTTCAGCGCGGCTTATTTAGATGACATTGCCGTATACAGCAGCCACTGGGCTGAACACCTGGGGCACCTCAAAGCAGTCCTGACCACCCACGATCAAGGCCAGCAAATGCCAGATAGGCCAAGGATCGGTGACCTATCTGGGCCATCAAGTAGGGAGCGGTCAGGTGGCTCCCCTCCAACCGAAAGTTGATGCCATCCAGGCGTGGGAACCCCCCACCACCCAGACAGCTGTCCGGGCCTTCCTGGGCCTCACCGGGTACTACCGGCGATTCATCAGAGACTATGGGAGCATTGTCGGACCCCTCACAGAGCTCACGTCAAAAAAGCAGCCCAAGAAGGTGCACTGGACCCCCCGCTGCCAGGCGGCCTTCGAGACTCTCAAAACGGCAATGTGCACTGCCCCCGTGCTACAGGCCCCTGACTACAGCAAGGAGTTCGTGGTGCAGACGGACGCCTCCGAATATGGAATTGGGGCCGTCCTGTCCCAGGTAGATTCGGAGGGACTCGACAGACCCGTGGCCTTCATCAGCCGACGGCTGCTGCCCCGGGAGCAGCGGTGGAGCACCATCGAGCGGGAGGCCTTCGCTGTAGTGTGGGCCCTCAAAAAGCTCCGGCCCTATCTCTTCGGCACCCACTTCCGGGTCCAGACCGACCACCGGCCCTTGCGGTGGTTAATGCAAATGAGGGGCGAGAACCCCAAGCTGCTGCGATGGTCCATCTCGCTGCAAGGGATGGACTTCTCTGTTGAACACCGGCCCGGCAGTGACCACGCCAACGCCGACGGCCTGTCCCGCTTCTTCCGCCTCGACGAGGAGAACCCCCAAGGAAATGGGTGACTCTCCCTGCCTTCGGCTGGGGGGGACGCCTGTTGGACCCGGCCTCGTGGCGTGGTCTTAACCCTCTTGGATTGTGCTCGTCCCCCGCACCGGCCTACACGGGCCGCCCTTTCAGGCCGCCAGGGACCCCTCCTCCCTTCGAGGTCCCCCTTGGATTGTACCCGTTTGCCTACACCCGCCTCAGCGGCCCCCTTTTCCAGGCCGCACAGGAACCCCTCATCTCTTCGGGGTTCCCCCCATGCTTGCTCCACGCACCAGCCCACGCGACCCGGCTCCCCCCGGCCTCGGCCCCAGCGAAGCCCCGACATCGAGGCACCGAGATCTGGCCAGGGGGCACCGCATGGCCACTTCACCTCTCCCGGAGGAGGAAAGTTTCGATGGGACCCCCACCGTCCCTCCACACCTAGGTGCGATCGTCCTCCGGCCTCTCCGGGCCTGGCGTCTCTCCCGCTGGGCGTCTGGCCTCTCCCAGCCCACCCAGGCGCAAGGGTCCGGACATCAAAGGGCTCCAGACCTATATCTGGGGCAACCCCGCAATGGAACAGCAGTTGTATCCCGGAGTCAAGAGCCCTGCTGATGGAATCGCGGCTGACCCTACAGAGAAGAACTCTTGCTTGACCCTATACCACGAGCCCAGCCGACTGCGTCGTGGCTCCACCTTATTGAGACAAGGAACCTCACGGAACATCGGGGCCCTGCTGACGCTGTCGCGGCCCAACCTCGCTGAAGCCTCCCCCAGAGCCCTGCTGACGTCGTCGCGGCTCGAGCTGAACTGAACCACCTTAGGAGCCCTGCTGACCTAGTCGCGGCTCAAGCTCCACGAACTGATCACCAGAGCCCTGCTGACGCCGTTGCGGCTCGACCACTCCGGGACACGGAGACCCTCCAGCTTGAGGAACAAGAACTGGGCCTAAGGTACCCTCGTACCCAGCTGCTACCAAAGACTGTCCCGCTACCACGTCCCTACCAAAGACTTTGAGACTCTTGCGGATCCCTCAATCCCCCCTTGTATATATCGATAAACGTAACTTCCTAAATGCTGATAAAGAATTGCTCATCGTGATAAACATCCTCGAGTCCTGTGTGGTGGTGTTACTGTGCTGGTACGGTATAGGAGAAGGACCTCTCCTAGGAGGCTTCTCAGCAGCGCTCGGCTACTTCGTACAGTGTGGGGGCCCCCCTGGGTGGTCTCTCCGACTCCCCCGGGGTTCGCCTTCCAACACATGGTGAGCAAAAAAACGATGGATTTAGGCCCAGATCTCTGTACTGGGGTGAATGTATGACATTGTTCTGCATTCTGTCCATCAACTGTTGTTTTTGCATTTGTCACCTCTAGAGGGTGGGCAGATGGGGCCAGTGCCCCTGCTCAATTTGACCTACCCCCGCTCCTCCTTCTTTTGTGCCACCACCACATCTACTTAATTTGCCAGGAGGCAACACAGAGAAAAACAAACAGACCCTGCAGCTTGCCCACACAATAAACGCGGCCAACTGCCTTTCATTGGAAAGCAGTTTTATTTGCTTAAAATGTTTAAATTTGACTATATATGTATGTGTTTATATATCTATATACACATATTTAGACATACACACAAAAAAAGGCAGATTTAAATATTTAAAGCAAACACACACAAACACTCTCACGCACACACACGAGAAACTTTGCAGGCGGCCCCTCCAGAATTTAATTTGTGGCACAATGTGTGCTTCCCCCCTACATTTCACGTCTAAGAGAAACTATTGCCTGCTGTAGATCCCTGCCCTGATCTACTTAGATTGCTAACTGTACAGTGATGTCCAAAAATGAAATGAAATGCCAGCAGACCCCATCCATCAACCTCCAATGTCTCCCTCCCTGGTTTTATGATGAAAGTGCATTTGTCTGGCATTACCTCCCTCGGTTGAGACCAAGTTGCCATGGATCCTGTAATTCTGTGCCTTCAGTGTTTTGCTATTCAAACTAATCATTTCCAAGAATGTCTTGCTGCTGGTCGTGATCCCCCCACCGCTTGATTTAGACTGAGGGCATTACTGCCATTCAGCACTGAACACTAGTATGTTGATTGTTTGTTTGCGTGTGGTCCATTGGGTCAGTGTGGGAGAGAAGGATGCTGGACAGACAGGGTATCAGCTCTGGGATTCTGAGGAAGAGATGGCCTTGGAAATAAATTGAGGGGCAGATTTATGTTGCCTGACGCATCTCTGCAAATCAGCATGGATGCGCCAGGAAAGATGCGGCACTCAAGTTTACCCTTGCGCCACCCATGAGGCGCCGCATTTACAATGCGGCGCATCATGGCGCAGGAATAAACAGATGCGTGTCACATCTGGGGCGTAAAGTTGGCGCAGTGCTGAAGTAGTTTTGCGTGCGGCGCGCAACTCCAGCACTGTTCCAACTTGCCCTATCTGTAACGTGGTGCGTCAAGCCTTACGCCTGCTTCAAGCAGGCGCAGGGTTTTGACGCATCTGCGTTGGAAAAGTGACTCCGTGAAATCTTGTAGGTTTCACTGAGTCACTTTTCAGGGGCGTTCCTGCGACGGAACGCCCCCCCCTGCGTGGAAACGCCCACATGAAACCTGACACAGGTTTCATGTGGCGCAGGGCTTTACACCGTGACGCATCTATGGAGATGTTTACGAGGGTTTACGAGGGTTTACGCCGCCGCTGCGTCACAAAAGTGACGCAACGGCGGCGTAAAAGTGGCGCAAGTCCAACATAAATCTACCCCTTCAAGCCCACCTCTGACGCAATGTTCAAGTCAGCATCATGTACACACAGTCCCTGCTGAACTATGCAATTTATGACAACATAAAATCTAGTGAAGTGATAACTTTATTTAGCTATTTTAAAAATTCACAATGTATATGCATATCCACCCACACCACGGAATACTTCCATCTTTACTGATTAATGCATAGATCATTCCCCTCCATCAGAGAACACAGTCACAGCTCAAGAAGCAAATATAACTACCCCCTTCTAGAAATGCGTCTACAAAATGTATCTTATAAATAACTGCAGCATAATTAGCTCTTGCATTATTTAAATCTAATAGCACAAATACATTATGGTAAACCTTTAAATCAATCAGAAAGCATAAGGCAATCCTTCGCCTGAACAAACACGGTTATAACTCGATTAATGTTCATTTTTCAGATTTTAAATTATCATAGACCAAAATAGATCTTTCATTTGACCTGCACCTATAGCCCTGAAAATCTATATTCAATTAATCATCTGCTGTAATTAATCTAGAGGGAGATGTTTCTAACAGGTCCCTCATATGTATTTCTATAGTGTCCACACTGTTTTAACTATAGGCCTACCATGATAGCTACAGGTTTCGGGGAGTGTCTTTTTGGGAACAAGCACTTCCTTCACCAGTTTATCTTGACTGAAAATCGGATCTCTTCTCCTAGTTTACACCAAAGACGAGATGCTAAAATCAGGTTCCAATTCCATTTCAAGTTGGGTTTAGGGATTTCATTCTACAATAAAATACACTGACCTTTCAAGAAATACACGCACAGCCTTTCAACATAGTCCACTATATTAGTGCCCATTTTAGTAACACTCAATTGTTTTCGACTTTGGAAAGATGAAAGACTGGGCTGGCCCTGCTCTGCGTCGAAACCGCTCTCTCAAATGCAGAGACCACCACGGGCGCCCATAGGGCTAGCTACGCCGCTTACAGTTCAAAGTTCCTTGCATATAAGATTGAAAAGTCTACCTTTACAATAGTGGGAAGGTTACAGGTATGCTCCATGTTTATATTTCCCCCTTTGCTGTGGCCTGCCACCTGTCCTGAGTTTTTCTTTTGTTCATTCTCTGATACTTCCAGGTCTCCTTCGTGGCAAGAGGGCCATAAGATGTGTGGTGGTTACCTCCCACTACCATGCAAGGAGCCCAGCGATACAACCTGTAAGCACAAGCGTGAGGTGGCTAGCGGTTGGTGCGACCCAGTGTGCTTCAAGGACAGAGTACATACACATCCTTTCCTAAACAGAAAAAAGTGCATCTATTTGGTAATTTAGAAGTGCATAAACCTTGTAACAATAGCTGTCTTCCATGTTGTTATTCCAGAGGTCGAACACTCGGGCCTTTATTCGGGGGGGGTTAGGTACTCCCAGACTTTTTGTACAGCATCAGAGCCCACACAGACCTTCACTAAGGGGCTCATTCCCCTGCAGCTCATATTGGCCTGGGCAGATGTTATGTTATGTTAATTTGTAAAGTGCACTATAACTCGTGAGGGTATCTCGCAGTGACCTGACCACCTTCAGTCTAGATGCTTTACAGTCAGTGCTTAATTTGAGCCGGTGGTTTCCGGTGCTCGGCACCAGCACTTAACTGTCAACATTAGCACTTATGACTTTCTGCCACATGGTGGCACTGTCTAATTTAAAAATGAGTGAGCTCAACAACATTTGTTTATTAATTCAATATACATTAAAAAGGATTAATAACTGCCACCGACACCATTCTTATAGTGTTGAGCACCCGGAATAGTCAGAATTGTCAGACTTTTAGTAGTGATGGTTTGTAGTTGTGTAGGTACTGTCATTGGCAGCACTAGCAGGGGCAATGGGAAGTGCAAGCTGCAGTGTTCTCCTAATGAGGGCCCCGGCACTTATGCTTTTTACAAATTAAGCACTGGTTTTACTCCGCAGAGCACACTGCTGTTGAATCAGTGTATTGCAAAATTCTCAGAAAGTTTACCGCAACACATTAGAAAGCAGCTTAGCACAACTGAATATAATTAAAGTTTGTAGATTTATATAGCACAGCTTATCACGCATGAGGGTATTGCGGCGCTGTCTGTGGGCACGGGGAGATTAAGTGATTTTCCCAGAATCACAGGATGTTGTGCCAACACTGAGACTTGAACCCAGATCCCGAGTCTGCAGTTCTGGCCGCTATGCTACATCCATTGAACAATGATTGAACAGCCTCAGTGGTCTCATCTGGGGGCTGCACTCCTTAAGTTTGAGGATGTCCTATTGAAGCACCAAGCCAGGTCATGCAGGCCAGGCCCTGCCCTTCATAGACTGCAGTGCTGCTGCTGCTGTTGCTCCTAGGTGATAGGGGCCTCCAGGAGTGTTTGAATCTCTTCCAAGCCTCCTATATCACCACCAGCACTTTACGGGCATCTTTAATGTGCCTAGATGCACAAAACAAAAGACCATTGTAAGGTGACGTCACGTCATGTCACATAACGTGACGTGACGTGACACAGCACTTAAAATCAATTACAAAACAAATTATTATAGTATGTGAGAAAACTTCCAAAACTCGAGAAAGTCTGCTGAAGGGATGCGTGTGAGCCATGGAGGCTTACAGAGCCAGATTCCTGATGCGAATCGGCGCAAGGATACATGGGATATCTTTAGCGGAAGTAGGCAGGCCGACAGAGAATCAAAAATTAGCTAGCATTCGCGCCAAGAATTTTCAATTCTATTAAGGACACGGAGGCGAGGATTATGCTTCTCTTTCTATTTATTGCTACCCACAGCAGCCAATGAAAACTTTTGTTACATGAAAAAACAACAACTTTTCTCATGATGCATATGTCACATCACTTCCTGCAGGGCCCCATAAGAGCCAGCCATACCGGAACTAGTCCTCTTTCTTTGCTCTGAACAGAAGTCCAATAAGTATTAAAGTTCAAAAGTATTAAAGTTCAACAACAACAGCTTCCAACGTGGAAGAACACCAGACCAGCTGGGAAACACGCCACTCCGTACAGCGGATCAATCCATCTTCTTGTCAGATCCTGAAAGAATAGAAATAAACAACCCGTAACTTCTGTCAAAACAGAGTATATACAACACGGGTGGGCAAAAATTACATTACAGTAATTTAACCGGGTGGGATAATCCTCGCCTCCGTGTCCTTAATAGAATTGAAAATTCTTGGCGCGAATGCTAGCTAATTTTTGATTCTATTACAGGACCGGAGGCTTCGTATTATGCTAGTTTAACGCTGATTAAAAACAACAGAGGATATATCACCCACCGGTTTATAATAAAATTGTTTAAACGTGGATTCAGACGACCAGTCTGCAGAACGCATGATATCTTGCACCGTAGAACCCAGCATGAAAGTCTTGGAGGCCATGGCGCCTCGAACAGAATGTGCACCAAACACTTGGGTATCCACCCCTGCCTCTTGCATAACACCTTTCAGCCATCTGGCTATGGTAGCCGCAGTAACAGGTTTATACGGTTTTTGCAGAGCAATTAACAGTTGTACCACACCATCAGGCCTGAGAGACCTGGTACATTCTTCGTAAGCCTTGAGACATTGAACCACACAAAGTTTAGCATTATCAGGAAAAGCATGATAATCCACACTACGTGACAAGGTTTTTGTTCTAGACGTAATACTAAACGAAACGCCCTCTGGAGTAAATACTCTACCTGTAATATCGAGCGCTTTAACATCCGAGGAACGTCTGCAAGCCGCTAGGCAAAGTAACATGGCCAGCTTGGCCGACAACTGCTTCCTGGACAACCTATTGTTGTCCGGCCAACTATTGAAGAGGGACAGAACCAGCGAGACGTCCCACAAAGAGGAATACTTTGGTTTGGGAGGATTGGCTACTCTAATGCCCTTTAGGAGTTTACAGATGAGAGGATGCATCCCGACAGGCTTGCCCTCGATCTGAGAGTGGCCTGCCGAGATGGCGGAGCGGAAGTTATTAACCGAGCGGTAGGCTAAACCCTGCGGCGCCTTCTCCGAAAGAAAATTTACAACATAGGGTAATCCTGCCCCCACAGGATCCACATGTTGTCCCACGCACCAACGAACCCAGCCTCCCCAGGCTGAAGAATACCGTTTCTTGGTAGAGGGGGCCCATGCCTGATTGATAAAGCTTGCAGCCTGGTCCGAAAATCCTGGCATTTGCCAACGCTGCCTGAAAGTCTCCAGGCCATCAGGGTCAGGTGCCCCGATAGCACCATCGGGTGTGTCTCCCCCTGAGGGCCCTGGAGCATGGTCGAGGACCAAGGGATCCGCCTGGGGAAGTCGCAACTCGCCTCCATCAGCAACGGGAACCAAGGCTGCGACTTCCGCAGGGGAGTCACCAGTATCACCTCCGCTCTCTGACGCATCACTTGAGTGAACACTCGGGGAATGAGGATGAACGGTGGAAACGCGTAGTTCAACTGCTGAGTCCACTCCTGTGCCAAGGTATCTGTCGCCAGCGCGTCCGGCCTCCAGCTGAAAAACTGCGTCATTTGACGGTTCAGCCTGGAAGCAAATAGATCGATCTCGCAGCGACCCCAAACCTCCTGTAACCATTGAACCACTCGCGGGCAAAGTTGCCAGTCGCAGTAGTCCCTGAGGTGGCGAGAGTTCCAATCCGCCACCACGTTGGACTGACCCGGAATGTACTCCGCTACCACCGATATCTGGTTGGTTAGGCAGTAATGCCAAAAGGCTTTCGCTATCTCCACCAGCATCGAAGACCTCGTGCCCCCCAATTTGTTGATGTATCGGACTGCCGACACGTTGTCCATCCGAAGAAGGATGCAACATGAGATCTGCCGGGGGGCCAACGTCCGGATCGCAAAGGATCCCGCGAGGAGCTCCAGACAATTTATGTGAAGATTTAACTCTTCCAGGGACCACCGTCCCCCTGTGGAAATATTTCCGCAGCGCGCTCCCCAGCCCCAACGGCTGGCGTCGGACTCTATGACCACCTCTGGCAACGAGCCGAAGATTGCTCTGCCGTTCCACGCCTCGACGTGGGCCAACCACCATTGCATCTCCTCCCTCACCTCCTGGGTGAGGGGGACTACGTCTGTGTAAGAAAGGCCCTTCTGTAAGTGCTGGATCTTTAGGCGTTGAAGGGCCCTGTAGTGCAGGGGGCCCGGGAATATCGCTTGAATGGATGACGCAAGGAGGCCCACTATGCGGGCAATACCCCTGAGCGAGACCATCTGTTTGGACAGGAACGAGCGTAGCTCCTTCTTGATATCTCGTAGCTTGGAGCTCGGGAGACAGAGCTGGGCCGTCTGAGAATTTATGACGAACCCCAGAAAGTCTATCGTCTGCGTGGGAGAGAGGACTGATTTCGGTTCGTTGATCACGAACCCCAGGTTCTGCAAAATATGAATGGTCATGCGCAGATGCCGAGCCACTAGCTCTGGAGATTGCGCCATAATGAGCATGTCGTCCATATAGACAATCATGCGAACCCCTTGTTCTCTGAGGTAGGCCACGACCGGCTTCAGCAACTTGGTGAAGCACCACGGTGCTGAGGAAAGTCCAAAAGGAAGGACCAAATACTCGTACCACCGGTTCCGCCATTGAAATTGGAGAAATCTGCGGTGGGGACGATATATGGGAACGGACAGATAAGCGTCCTTCAGGTCCAGACGGACCAACCAGTCCCCTTGTTTCAGTAAATCTGCCAACAGATGGATGCCCTCCATCTTGAAGTGTTTGTAAGTTAGAAAGTGGTTGAAATCCTTCAAATTGAGTACCAACCTGTAACCGCCTCCTTTCTTCTGTACCAGAAAAATATTGCTGCAGAAACCGTGAGGGCCCTCTTTGCAAGGAGCTATGCTTTCTGCAGCAATGCGTCTATTTCTGAATCTATGAAATCGCACTTGAGTCGGGAAAAAGAAAGCTGCCTGGGGCGCTGTACCTGACGGGGCGTCTGAAAAAACTCTAGTTGGAACCCTTGAACAGTCTGTAGTACCCAAGCGTCTTGTGATATCTGAGCCCAATTGTGAAAGAAATACCGAGTACGCCCCCCCAAGGGAAGAGGAAGTAAATCTGGAGCGCTCACCTGAGGAATCGGCGGCTTGGAATCCTCCACGGTAGGAGCCTTTGTTAAAGCGCCGCCTGTTGAAGCGCTGTCTGGTGGGGTAGAAAGTGCCACCACGGGTGGAGTCCCAGTCACCCCTGCCGCGTCCGAAATCTCCTAGCTGGGGACCTTGAGAGTGCTGACGGCCAAACGAGCGTCCCCGCCCTCGTCCGGCCCTATTGAAAACACCGGCGTGAAACACGCGCTTGATCCCTGCTTGAGCCTTGTCCAGGGTAGTGAACGTGCCCACATACTTCGCAACGTCCTTAACAAACCGGTCCCCAAAGAGGTTCCCGTCCGCCAACGGTCCAGGTTCCGACGCGGCCAGCTCAGTAAGGTTGGCATCCATCCGCATTAATATCGATTTCCTGCGTTCTGTAGATATCGCGCAGTTGGCATTCCCTAACAAGCAGATAGCTCGTTGGGTCCAGCCTGCTAGCACGTGGGGGTCGATCGTACTCCCTGATTCCTGCGCCTCCAGGGCCATTTCCAAAATTTTTGCCAGGGGCCCGACCACGTCTAGGAGCTTGTCTTGGCAACCCCGCCAAGCGCGATCAATCCCTTTCTTGGGATCCTTGGCGAACTTTTTTAGAAACGTTAGCATGCTGGGGTCAATGTCCGGCGTCTCCGCTACTTTGTCTGAGAGGTCCGGTCTTGGGCATTCGGATTTTAGCCTACTGCGCACCTCCTTGTCAAACCCCTTGCGTAAGTTCTCGTGCAGGTACGCAGCCACCTCCGGAGCCGGTAACCAGTCCGATGATCGGGGGTGCACAATATCTGCGGGATTGAAAGTAAAGGGTGTATGAGCCGGCGGGGAAGGCTCCGCATGCTTAGTCTTCCTGGACTTCTTTTTAGGAGGGGAGTCATCCGGGGTGTCCGAGGAAGTGGACGTAGACTCTGTGTCAGTGTCCTGAACCTTCTCACGCTCTCGATTCGGGCGCGGAAGCGCCTCGTAGGACTCTGAATGCGGCCAAGGCTGACCCCGGGAGTCCCCTGACGTCCCCTCTGTTTGATTAGGGAAGCCATGCTTCTTTGCAAACCTCTCCAGCTGCTTAGTGATGGGCTTTAAAGCCGTCGCCAGAGCTTGTTGTACAGTTCCAGGAACTGCTTTTTCTAGGGCCTTGCTGACCGACTCCTGGACAGAAGCATCCAGGGCCTCAACAATATTGTCCTCAACGGCAGGTCCTCCTACCTCCTCTTCATACAGGGTATCGTCCTCCTCATAGTGCACCCACGTATCCATAGTGGAACCACACTTGTAACGGTAATTACTCATAAGGCAATATCAAGGAGGAAATCCAAGGGGGGAGCCAACCCACAGCACAGCAGCACCGGTACCTAGCTCCTCAGCAGCAGCTGTAGAACAATTATTCCAGCCCACAGGGCGTAGTGGAGCCAAGAGCAAATATCAAATACAAGGAGGTGTGCTCCCTCCAGGCCCAGGTCGTTATTACAGCCAGCCAGGCGTCAGCAGTGCTCTTCGAGTAAAACCTACAGCCAAAATGCCTAAAAAACGAAACTAATCGGGTCGTTTCGATGTGCGTAGCCCAAATCCTACTAAACCTACCAGATTGGGCTATGCACGTGGAAACACAAACGAAACTACAACTATCCGGCTCCTGGCGTCAGCGGCGTACAAGGGAAGCCCAGCGCCCATAAATCATCAATGTTGAACCCACCGAAGGCGGGGCGGTACCTGGTGCTGAAAAACGGTAAAGCGCAACGCGCTAGCAGGGGCATGCGACGCGGCCGAGCGCCGCGTGTAAGGCACTTAAATTTGAAAACATGCGCTTTCGCGCCTCGGCCCGCTCACCGGCAAAATATGCCTCCGATCGAACCGCGCTCCACCGCGGTGTCCACAAAGCGCCGCAGCGCGATTTAAACCCCCGGCAATTCAAAGGTTGCACACAAATCAGGGCGCGCGCGCCGGAACATAGACATTATCGTAGCATAAGCACTTGGTATAAACAATAGCTATCGTTAGCAGAAACCAAATGTACATCAAAATCAATCCAAATCGTAGCTCTCAACTTAACTGTCTGCGTGAGCAGCAAAGAAAGAGGACTAGTTCCGGTATGGCTGGCTCTTATGGGGCCCTGCAGGAAGTGATGTGACATATGCATCATGAGAAAAGTTGTTGTTTTTTCATGTAACAAAAGTTTTCATTGGCTGCTGTGGGTAGCAATAAATAGAAAGAGAAGCATAATCCTCGCCTCCGTGTCCTTGAATAGAATTCATTGTGTAATTATCTCCCGCGCACATCAAGCTTGGTTGGTCTCGCAGGAGACGGTCCCAGGCCATCCAGAGCTTTACGAGCTATCAACAGCTAGGATTGGATCGAGAAGTTCAGAGGCCAGCACCGCTCCCACAGGGCGGAGCTTCACATGTTCGAAGCATGTAGACAGAAAGGCTTTATCGATCAGCGAGTGATCCGATCTGACAGAGACCAGAGACTTCTCACAGCGTCTTCAGAAAAGAAACTTCTTTTTGAATGGAAGCACAGGTTTTTATATATTTTTGTGTTTTTTTTTACAGTTTGATATAATGCAAACAAGATCGGAAAGAATTGGAGCACCAGTTACAAGGACACACCCATTTTTGTAGGCACGATGAGATTAAGTGAAATGCCCAAAATCACAGGATGTTGAGCCCACACTAAGACATAAACCTGGTTCGCCAGTTCCGAAGTCAGCAGTGTAATACCTCAGGTCCCCGTGGCAAGGGTGCGCAGGCGGAGGCCCAACAGCAGAGCACACATAAGGCACATCCACACAGATACTCGGTCCGTGCCGTCAGCCACGTGCGCTGACATCACCTTTTATTAAATACTCCCTGGTCTGCGCCCGGCCCAGGGAGGTGCATGCAAACATTGTATGATAGCGGCCGGGTGGCTCACCACATCCCATCCAACCTGGCAAATCTGAAGATGAACTGTTCGCACAGTAATACAGCCGGTCATGGGGCAACAGCTGGGTAGCAACACTCGGGTTTCTCATTAGGCATTATACTTGTCCAGCCTCCCTCCAATGAGTCTTAGCGCACAAAGTCCTGCAGCCTGGTGTTCGGCACTGGGTTGTCGCGGAAGTCATAACGATGGGGTTGGCTCCTCCCTTCTCTGCACTCGGCCCCTTCCTTAGAGTTGTCACCTCGAGGCACATCTTCACTGGTCTTGGCCCTCTCGACAGATCTTTCTAGGGTCGCTTCCATCGTCGGGCTCCTGGCACCCGGTACTTCTTCTTCCTCCTCTCTCCACATTTCCACCTCGAGTTCCGTCGCAGGCGCACTCGGCCTGGGGACCTTCTTGAACCAGGAGACGTTGCGGGTTATGCGTTAGTGTCCCTTTTCGCCCACTACTAGAGTCCCTTGAACCAGCACCACCCTCCAAAGGTCAAGCTCAAAAGGTGTGCGGAACTTAGGTCCCGGGTGTCGATCTTTTCCCACCACATAATCCCCAACCTGAATGTCGGCTGGTCGGGCCCCTCGTTTCTGGCTTGCCCGGTCATTATTGTTTTTGCGGCGGGCCTGGGATCGTTCCACGTCTATAACCGCCGGGGTCCATGCTTCACTGCTGGGTATTCCATCCCTCACCACTCTCTTTAGCAGAAGGTCATGGGGAGCACATTTCGTTGTGCAGTGAGGAGTTTGGTGGTAGGCTCTCAGTAACTGATGTAAACAGGTTTCAAGATTGACACCCTGAGCTACCCCGATCAGGAGGGCCTTGTTCAGTGTTCTAATAAACCTTTCGGCATCCCCATTGGCCTGCGGCCACAGTGGCGTTATTTTGCGGTGTCTGATGCCATGTTGTCCTAGGAATTCCTGAAAGTCTTCGGCGGGCCATTATCTGTGCGGATCTTCACCGGCAACCCCAGCAATGCATATGTCTTTTCCAGTGCAGGCTGTAAACATTCAAATGCCGTCGATGCCACCAACTCCACTATCGGGAACTTCAAATGACTGTCCAACAGCACTGCCATTTGCCGGCCATCAGGGAAACTCTCAAAGTCCAAACTCACTCGTTCCCATGGTGACAAGCTGGGTCCTTCAGTGACGACGGGAGCTTCCGGAAGATCAGCCCCCGTTATGATACATGCATGGCATCTCCGGACCTTATCTTCCACCATTCGATCCACACCCGGGAACCATACCTTGGTCCTCAGACGAGCCTTGGTCTTCTCGACCTGGTGTCCCTTGTGTGCCAACTCGATGGTGCGATCTCGGAGAATGGCAGGTATTACGATCTGCGACACCCGCAGGATTATTCCGTTTCCGTCAGCGCTCAGCATTCCTCGACACCTCCACATACTCTCCTAGTACTCCTTCTCCTCGGCCTACCTTCGCTCATTCCCACTAAGGAACCACTTCCATTAGTGATCTTGTAGTGTTCGGCCCACCATTTATAGGCACTCATCTTCGGCCGACGCCTTCCGGATATCTTCCAGTAGCACCGCTTGTGGACGAGCATCTTCCAGCAGCTGGTTCACGTAGATTTCAGCACCCTCGACCACCTCAACTTAATACTGCTGGATCTGGACAGCCCACCTTTCAATACGCGGGGGTCCGCTTCGTGCCATTCCCGCAAAGAGGGGTACTAGCGGTTTGTGGTCAGTCACAATGGTGAAACGGTGCACACAGAGGTAGATGTGAAAATGTTGACATGCCCACCGGATGGCCAGTGCTTCCCTCTCAATCTGCGCATATCTGGTCTCCACCGCCGTGAGTGACCGACTGGTGTAGGCGATGGGTACCCACTCATCCAGGTCTGACCTCTGCAGGAGCACGGCCCCCAACCCTACTGGGCTGGCATCTACTATCACTTCCGTGGCCGCTCCACACCGAAAATATGCCACCGTGGCCCCTTTGAGTAGGGCTTTCTTCACATCGGCAAATGCTTGGGCCTCCTTGTCCGTCCACTGCCAGGTAGTGTCTTTTTTTGGTATTTACTGCAAAGGTTCTGAAAGGGTGGCCAGTCGCGGAATGAATCAGCCACAGTAGTTGGCCAGCCCCAAGAAGCTTCTTATTTCCGACGGTGTCTGAGGGATGGCCGCTGTTCTGATAGCCTCTACCTTGGAAGGGTCCACCTGTAATCCTTTAGCCGAGAATCGGTATCCGAAGAACTCAACTTCTGTGGCATAGAACTCGCACTTGGCTTGATGCAGCGTTAGGCCTTTTTCCACCAGTCACCTCAGAGTGGCTCTCAGCCTCACAAAGTGCTCTTCTAGCACTTTCGAGAAGACCCAGATGTCATCGCTCACATTGATCACTCCCACTAGACCGGACAGTGCTTCTCTCACGGCCTCTTGGAACACCTCGGCCGCCGATGACACCCCAAAACTCAGTCTCTTGAAACGACGCAGTCCTACATGGGTTGAGAACGTTGTGATGTACCTGCTTTCTTCCGCCAGCATTAGTTGATGGTACCCCGAGTTCAAGTCTACCTTCGAAAACCACTGCGCCCCATTCAAGTCAGTCACAATCTCATCGATGGTTGGAGTGATGTGCCTCTCACGGCGAATGGCTTTGTTCGGCAGCCGCATATCCACGCACAGCTGGATAGCCCCTGGCTGCTTCGGTTTGGGGGCTATCACCAAGGGGGGGACCCACAGCGTGGGTCCCGACACCTTTTCGATGACTCCATTCCCTCTCCAACCGATCTAACTCCGCTTCGACCAAGGGTCTGAGATGGAACGGTACCCTCCGGTGATGAAGCGCTACAGGCTGGACCGACTCATCGATGTGGAGTTGGACCTCCACTCCTTTCAAGCATCCAAGTCCCCTGAACAGCTCGGGGAATTCTTCCAGGATTTGGTCCGCCAGGGATTGATGTATGTGCCTCGCAAATGTCACTAGTCCCAGTTCTTCGGCAGTGTGGCAACTTAATAATGACCCTGCTCGGTCACATGTGACATAGAACCGGGTGGCTGTGACTCTCTTTGTATTTCACCTCCGCATCAACCACTCCTTGTAGCGGAATCGGAGTAACTCCTCCATATGTCAAAATCCGGGCCGCCGTCGGCATCAGTCAGGGTCTCGACTTAAGTCTCTAGTGCTGACCCGCATCCAGTATGTTGACCGACGCCCCTGTGTCAATAAGCGCCCTTATGCAGGATTCACCAATCCATACTTGGCAGGTAGGGGGTGGTCTCTTAGTAGCGGTCACTCCTCAGATATGGGAAATCACAAACACGTCGTCCTCTTCCTCCTCCGTCGTTGACGACTGCTGCCCCCTACTGTTCACCTCTCCTTCTTCCTGCACCTTCTTGGCTGACTTGATGAGCCTCGACTCCTGAGATCTGCTGCCGCCCTGTGATTTCCCCCTCTGGCATACTTTAGTGAAATGTCCATACTTGTTACAATTCAGACACTGTCTCCTTTGCGCAGGGCATACTCTTGGAGCGTGCGCTCCCAGGCCGCAGTTTCGACACTCGTGCCTCCGGCGCCTCTCCGCTGTCTTGGCGCCATTTCCGGCCCCACGGTCATATGCCTTCTTCAGTGCCTCGACCCTTTCTTCCTTGATGGGAGTTGGATATACAGGCTGACTCCCAGATGATTTCTTCGCAAGCGCCATTTCCATTTCACCTGCGCGTGCGTCTGCCAGCTCATGTGACCTTCCCAATACCAGTATTTCTTCCAATGTGATCCCCGGCTGGCGGAGAATCAGCTTGCGCAGTTCCGGTGACTTGCATCCTGCGATCAGTTGGGCCCTCGTCTCGAAGGCTCGATCGACCCCACTACAGGTGCTAACTAGCTTTCCTAATCTTGCATAGTACACGTCGATCGACTCTTCTCCCCGTTGTTTGGCTTGGCGCAACTTAAAATGTTCAAAATCGGGGTTTACTTGCGGACCAAAGTACCGGTTTAAGGCCTGCACCGCTTTGTCATAATCTCCCTTGTCTCCGGTATCAGGCAGATCCTGGAACAGCTCATATAGTTCATCGCCCCCCATTAGTAGCATCAACGACCTCTTCACCGTGTCGTCCGTCTCTCGGGTAGCAACAAAATAGTTTTCCAACTGACCCCAGCCCCTTCTTCCATCGCGATGCTGCTGTCGCGGGGTCTGCCAGCTGACTAAATTCCGGAAGAGCTTTTCCGGCAGCGCGACTCGGCCGCCCTCCAGCCGCCCCTGCCGCAGCGGTCCTTTCCGGTGAATCAGGCATGGCCGCCTCGGTTCACACCCCACGCTTCCTCTCTCAGTGGGATGCCCACGTCTCCCACTGTGCTTCAGCTATTCGCCTGCTTGCACAGCCAGCCCACGCGTCAGCCACGTGGGAGCTCGCGGAGTCTGATCCCGCCTCGTCGCCAATGTAATACCTCGGGTCCCCGGGTCAAGGGTGCGCAGGCCGAAGCCTAACAGCAGAGCACACATAAGGCACATCCACACAGATACTTGGTCCGTGCCGTCAGCCACGTGCGCTGATATCACCTTTTATTAAATACTCCCTGGTCCGCGCCGGCCCAGGGAGGTGCATGCAAACATTGTATGGTAGTGGCCGGGTGGCTCACCACAAGCAGCTCTGGCCATTACGCCATCTAAAGTGAAAACCACTGGGCCTATTTAAAAGGAGTTAACGCCACCAGAACGTCACTTTTTCCAACGTTCTGGTGGCGTTAGCTCCATCGCCTTATTTACAAGGCGGTGTTAAGCCACTTAACGTGGCTTACACCTGCCTTGTAAATAATGCCCTAATTCATTCAGTACTTAGCGTGAAAGGGGCGTGCAAAGGGTGTTGCAGTGAGCGTTCCGCCGCAACACCCATTGCTTTTTGACGCTGCCCATTATGTACAAAGTAAGGGGCAACGCCAAAAATACTGCCAGGGAATACCTGGTCTTAAGCAGGCGATACAAGGAGAAATGTTTTATTTCTCCTTGGATTTTGCTTTTTCCACATGTGCTGAATTCTGCAGCAGAAACAGATAGAGCAAATCGCCTGTAAAGATTGCTTATGTGCAGGAAGGTGCCCTTCCTGCACTTAAGCAATTGCCCCTGCAGAACAGACACCCTAGCAAAATGGTGCTAGGGCGACTGCACTGGCTCTAGGCATCTTTTTTAGCGACCGGGGTAATACATGGGTGCGCTGCATTCCTGTGAATACGCCGCATCCCTGCGTTTTGAAACTGTCACAGGATGTTGAGCCCACACTAAGACACAAACCTGGTACTCCAGTTCCAAAGTCAGCAGCTCTGGCCATCACGCCATCTAAAGTGCAAACTATACAAGGAGTTAACGCCAACAGACCTTCACTTTTCCGACGTTCTGGTGAGGTTTACTCCACCTTATTTAGAAGGCGACATTAAGCCGCTTAACACCGCCTTGTAATTAATGCTCCTATTCATTCAGTACTTAGCTTGAAAGGGGCGTGCAAAGGGTGTTGCAGTGAGCGTTCCGCCGCAACACCCATTGCTTATTGACGCTGACCATATCTACAAGGTATGGGGCTGCGCCAAAAATGCTGTCAAGGAATACCTGGTCTTAATATGAGGCAATATGAGGAGAAATGTTTTATTTCTCCTCATATTTTGCTATTCCGATAAGCAAATCGCCTGTACAGATTGTTTATGTAGATGAAGGTGTCCCTTCCGGCACATAAACAACTGCCCCTGCAAAGAATGAACCCTAGCAAAATGGTGCTAGGGCGCCTGTGCTAGGCTGCTTCTTTAACACCAGCGACAGGGGTAACACAGGGGTGTGCCGCATCCTTGAATATACGGCTCATCCCTGCGTTTGAAACTACCGGAGTGCAGCGTTACCAATTTTGGCGTAACACCGCACTCCGCCAGTTTCCTGTAAATATGCCCCCATGTCTCAGAGGGCATCAAAGCACTGCACATGGTCTGTACAGGGTATAATGCACAACATAAACTGTAGGAATATATATGCATTCAACTTATATAAGCAGCAATGTGTTTCTGAGCTGTGCTGTCTGCCCTCATGCAGCATCTTGAAGTACCACCTAGTTAGAGTATGTTCAGTACACACCACAGTTATGATGGAAAGGGATGCATAGCCCCATTCTGTTCCTGTGCACAGGCACAGAATGGGATCATGGTATGACCCATGGTGGCGTATCATAGGCAATGTGCGCCTGTGCATTGAGTGGATTGCATAGGTGAAATCCAGTAGACACGTTTCTGTGATAAACGAGCATGATTACCTGCCCCCTGTTGTGCTTAGCACAGATTAATTGTTTCATCAGTTAGGTCACATTTTATGAAAGTATTCCTTACTGAGAATTATGCAAAAAACAGCAAGACATTTTCTACCATAATCTCAGTTAAGAACAACTTCATAAAATGTTCATAAACTGATGAAAAATGTAACATGGACCAATCACACAAAAAGGGCATGCGCACCTACTGGTAATTAGAGTCATTAATCACAGAAGCAGGGCTGCAACAGTGCAAACAGAGGAGCGTAAACAGGTCATTGCATTGGCGCACCCTATTCACAAATACTAGAATGGGAAAATAGAGATTTGAAGAGAGACAATAGGTTCAGGTTCTGCAACAAGCAGCAATCCAAGGCCATGCTTATCTAACAAAGTGGATTTCTGAGTCTTGTTAAATATTACGGGGTGATCAATTTATGCCCCAGCTGAGCTTGAAATGAATTACTCTAGCCAAGGGCTCCTGGCCTCTCAAAGGCTTTGGACCGTAGACATTACACTTGAATTCCCTCATAGCTATCCCAGCTCTGATCTTGGCAAATCTGGAATGGACAAACAGTTGCAGAGGATCAGAGCAATTTAACCGGTTTATTCATCAGAATATCAATTTTTAAATAGCAACCTCCCAAACTATCATAGTCAAAATATTGACTAGCACGATAACATGAGGGTAAGTATCTGTGGGTAAGTATCTATTTAATAGTTTTTCCTCCACATCTCTGTACCTTGAAGATATATGTATTTTAAACTGTCCAGCAATGTACCTTGAAGATTTATTATTCTTAACTCAACATCTCCGTTCCTTGAAGTTATATGTGTTCTTTACTGGATATTCACATATCTTAAAGATTTATTATTCCTGTTAGACTTGGCATCTTTGGCGTTTTTTTCCCCTGTCTTTTGTTTGCTTCTGACCTCCTGCTTTTGACTGTGTGCTGCATTTTGTTTTTGCTGGTTTTAGAACTCTGGGCACTTTACCACTGCTGATCAGTGCTAAAGTGCAAGTGCTCCCTGTGTAAATTGTGATTATGATTAGTTATCCGTGGTTGGCATATTTGGTTTACTGGTAAGACCCTGGTAAAGTGCACTGTGTTTGCCCAGTGCCTGCAATTCAAATGCTAGTAGTGTGCCTGCAGCACTGGTTGTGCCACCCACATAAGTAGCCCTGCAACTAAGTCTCAGATCTGCCACTGCAGTGTTTGTGTGAGCAGTTTTAAACTGCCATGTAGTCAATAGTCCACTATTGGGGGGATGGGGGGGAGGGGGCACAGCCAATGCATTGGACGCCCACATTACAGAGAATGACTTGGTCAGCCATTTCGAGGGTATGTTTCGGGGTCCAACCATTCAGGGCACTCCATTTCGGAGAGGTAATGGAAATTCGGCTCTGATTGTCTCAGAAGGTGAAGTGAGGCGGGGAATACGTGGTATGACCCACAAAAAGGCTCCTGGCCCAGATGGAATCGTCGACTTTAATTGTACCTTGACCTGTACTTACTATTTATGGCCAGAAGGGAAGAACTCCATACGTATTCATAACGTCTCACTACTTGGGTTGTTTAGTTAGTCAATTGACACATTGTTAGACAGGTCTATCTCATCATTGTAAATATTGTAACTATTTTCACCTTCACATTCCTATCCCTTCACAAGCACCACCTGGAGCTCTGTATTCACCTTTACACACTGGAGCAACTTCTGATATTGTGACTTATGAATATATTCATACTATAAACTGCTTCAAGACTAAGATAACCTTGTTATTGTTTAATTTAATATTTGTTCGTTTTGTTCTAGGTTTTGTTCTCTTTGAGAAACATATTGGTCAGTTGGACCACCTATTGCATATCCTGATGGCCCATCACCTGGCTTATGGGCCTTACTGAGCTAGAGTGGTGGGAGGAGTTGTCACTGACACATGAATAGGGCTATGCCTGACCTCACACAAAGCTGTCTCCACCCCTCTGCAGTGTGTCTGGAGCCAGGTCATGGAAAGGCAGGGTCTTGTGCACTACAAAGACTTTCCTTTAAAGTTTGGATACTTCAAAGGCAGAAACTGGTATAAGTACTGCAGCTGTGACACCATAACTTCAGAACACTTCTGGACTAAGCGGAAATACTGGCAAGAAGAAGAGCTGGAGAAGCGGTAGGAGGGGAACTGCCACTCCGCTTCTTGCTGTGTTGTGCTGGCCTGCTGCTTGCTTCTTCTGTCTTGGAAAGTGAAAGGACTGGACCTCCCTGTCTGAGGGCCATCAAAGAATTCACCTGCAGCCCTTGAACTCCTCTGCTGGGAGTTGTGGCCTGCCAAGTGGGGCCAATTCCAATTCTGGACCCTTTGAGGTGGCTTTGCTGCAAAGAAGAGAAGCAAATCCATGCATCGCCCATCAGAGCCTGTTTTTCCAGACGCAGCACTGTTAGTGCGGCTGAAAGATCACCGCATCCTGAGTCATGAGTGTGAGAAGTTGGCCTGGTATATGCTGTCCACTAGTTATAGTGGGCACCTTGTACCAGTCCAAACAACCCTTATTGATGAATAGGTTTAAGACAAACTTTATTGAAAGCTATCCTAGTGGTAGCTATGGAGAGCAGGCTTCAGGCTAAGTCTTGAAGGAGTGTAAAGCAATTTGGTTTACCCGATTATAACCACTTGAATACCTAAATGGAGAACCACACAAGGTATATATATCAAATATATGTATTTATTTCTAAACACTCTCTACTAACCTCTTTATGAAGTTAGAGAGCAAGGCACACAATAATACAGTTATTAAATGACAGTAAATAGCACAATATACAATGGGACCCAGGGGGAGACCAAACCATATATTAAGAAAGTGGTATAAGAACCACGACTTGACTAGACACAATGCCTAGAGCACATAGAATCACTGGGACCCCAAGGAACCACCCAAGGTAGTGACACAGGGGACACACGGGGACATGTGCAGTGTGAGAACACAGCCGCGAGCCCCATACAATTCAATGGGAAAGTCGCGGTTGGAATTTCAAAGAATAAGGACACTTAGGAGAGGACTTTGAGCAAACCCTTTCAGACTTAGAGGGTTCTAGTGCCAGCACCCCCGGGAGCACCAGAGTACTCGTGTTACCTCACCCAGGGAAGCCGGGTGAATAGGTGTCAAATGGTGTTGGGAATCGTCGTTGATTTAAACAATTGCCCCTGCAGAGCAGACACCCTAGCAAAATGGTGCTAGGGCAGCCACGCTGGCTCTAGGCATCTTTTTTAGCGACCGGGGTAACACATGGGTGCGCTGCATTCCTGTGAATACAGCGCATCCCTACGTTTTGAAGCTGTCAAAGGATGTTGGCCCAAACTGAGACATAAACCTGGTTTGCCAGTTCCAAAGTCAGCAGCTCTGGCCATTACGCCATCTAAAGTGCAAACCATGGGGCATATTTACAAGGAGTTAACGCCAACAGAGCGTCACTTTTTCCGATGTTCTAGTGGGTTTACTCCTTCGCCTTATTTAGAAGGCGGTATTATAATGCTGTGTGTAAATAATGCCCCTATTCATTCAGTACTTAGCGCTAAAGGGGCATGCAAAGGTGTTGCAGTGAGTGTTCCACCGCAACACCCATTGCTTTTTGATGCTGCCCCATATCTACAAGGTATGGGCCAGCGCCAAAAATACTGCCAAGGAATACCTGGTCTTAATACGAGGCAATATGAGGAGAAATGTTTTATTTCTCCTCGTATTTTGCTCTTTCCACGTGTGCTCCGTACTGCAGCACACATAGATAGAGCAAATCGCCTGTACAGATTGTTTATGTAGATGAAGGTGTCCCTTCCGGCACATAAACAATTGCCCCATGCAAAGAAGGCACCCTAGCAAAATGGCGCTCGGGCGCCTGTGCAAGGCAGCTTCTTTAACGCCAGCGACAGGAGTAACACAGGGGTGTGCCGCAAAGTGCTGCTGCCATGGAAAGGAGAAGTGTCCAGTGTGATCCAAGCCTGGATCAAAGATGTGAAGAACCTGAAAGCAGAGGGGACAGAGTCTGGGTCACTTGCCAGTGACCAGGGGCACGATAGACGAATGCCCACCGATGTTGGGTGTTTCAGGTGCGATGAGGTGAACCTTTACTCCACTGCCACGGAGACCAGGAAGCGTCGATGACAACCACAGTCTGCAGGTGAACTGTCCCGCAAAGGATGTCGAGTGCTGGGAGGTCGGTGTCTGGATTGGAGACCAACAAGCCTTGGCAACGGCAACCCACACGGTGAGAGAAAATCGGCTTCGGTGTGGACCAACAAGGTCCTGTGGACTCCCCAAGTGATGGAGAGTCAGGGCACATCTGGGGCAACCAGGTAAGCCCATTGAAAGTCAAAGTACCCTTCTCGGGAACCCACAAGTCGACAGACAAGGGATCGCGAAGGGACCTCAAGAGGAATCACTGGATACCAGCCCACGGGTCACTCGAGGAGTGTAGGCCAGCAATCTTTGGTGGAATCATTGCTCGGGGTCTGGACTACAAGTAACCTAAAGCACAGCTTCAGGGATTGTCAAGAAGCATATGCTGCT
This sequence comes from Triturus cristatus, assembly GCF_964204655.1. NCBI lineage: Eukaryota > Metazoa > Chordata > Amphibia > Caudata > Salamandridae > Triturus > Triturus cristatus. The sequence continues at coordinate 1,051,576,104 of NC_140593.1, forward strand.
GCAAATGGTCCTTGTGTCCAGGGGTTTGGGTTTCACGGTCCCCACGAGGGCTTTGGATCTCAGAGTTGCTGAGAGCATGGATCGGCCTCGGGGAAGCATGGAAACCCACCTCCTGTGTTGCAAAATGATTGGAGTCCTCGGGAGCAGCGTCGATGCAAACCAGACAGACGTGTCTTTGGTGCCTGCCTTGCAGGGGAGTAACTCCTTTACTCCAAGGGAGATTCTTCGGTCATCCAACGTTGTGTAGATAATAGAAGTTCTGGGATAATGTAGCAGAGTTTCGTCCAGGTAAATCTAAAGTCCTGTAGTCAGGGGTTCCTACTTTATACCCAAGAAAGGGGTGGGACAAACTCTGGGGACCCACCTATGGGAGGGTCAGAACAGACGGGTGGCTACACTCATGTCCTTTGTCCAGATTCGCACCAGAGCAGGGGCTGAGTGCCCCTGCAACTGGTTTGAGCTGGACTGTGCACAGGGACACCAAATGTGCCCCCAGTGCAGACATCAAAGCCCTCTTGGAGTGCACCCACCCAGCCCCAATACACTAAAGCCTGTCTGGGAGGTGCTTACACCTCCCTGTGACAGGAAACCTATTGTCCAGGCCTCCTTTGCCAGAGTTTCATCCAGCAGCAGGAGGGCATACTCGTGTCTGTGGCTGGCAGCATCCATTTGTGATGCCAGGGCCTGTGAAGCTGGTGCCGGGTGTACCGGTGAAGTCATGGTTCTCCCTCTAGTAGGGTGGAATCATATCTCCCACACCAGTTACTGGTGTGGAGGTATGATTCCAAGGTGTTTGACACCAAACACGACATGTTTCCATGCAGCCAGTTAGCATTTACCGCAAGGTTATAATGCACTTAAGAGTATATGGTTTGGCTGCATCACAAACAACCCCGGAATAAAGGTTCCGAAGGCTACAGAGGGGCTCTGCTCATGCATGGGCACCCTCTCACATAAAACCCAGCACACTGCCTTCAGGATTGATAAGGCCTGCCATAGGGGTGACTGATAGGTTTCTATGTGCAGTGATAAGGATAGATATAGGGAAACTATATCTGAGTAAGGGGTGCATACACCACCTTACACAGGCTGCTGTAGCAGACCTGTTGTGTCATTTTGAACGGGTTCCCAGGGGTGGCATAATACATGCTGCAGCCCCTGGTAGGCCTCTGGGGTACCTATGCCCTGGGTACCTAGTATGCCATATACTAGGGACTTATAAGGGTACCCTACAATCCAATCTGGAGTGTACCTAAAGTACATGGAATCCATTTAGAGAGGAAGCAGCTAGGCTGGGGCCCTGAATAGCAGGGTCCCAGCCAGACTGAAGTCGAAAAACAGTGAAACATCAGCAAAAAGTGGGGGTAACCATAAGAAGCAGATCCTACTCTCCTACAATGAGCACCATTCTCCGATGTCTGGGGCACCCTCTCTGACTTAGGCCCGGCTGTACGGCTAAAGAAATTGACACATCACCTGACACACGCTGGCAAAAACCATGCAGGGCCTGACTCGCTGCCACCGCATCAACCCAGCTCGTCCGGATTTGCAATGCATTGCCCCAGGGTGCCAAGTTCTTCATCAACGTTGCCCAGCATTAAGGAACACAGGCCACGTGTCCAGAGTTCAACACATCCGCTCCCCTCGCAGTAAGGAATTGATGCATCACCTCCCCAGAGAGCAAGCAATCGACGCAACTTCTTCTCTGCACTGCAGCAAGGAAGCAACGCATCACCTCCTCTGGCAGTACAGAATCGACGCAACACTTTGTTTTCCGGTGCCTCGTCTCCCCTGTGCATGTTTTTGTTTTTGATTCTGATGCAGCCCTGGTACTTTCAATCAATCAAGAAATCACATAATTTGTAAAGCACACTACATACCCGTGAGGGTTTCAAGGCGCTGGGGGGGGGTGCTGCTGCTATTGGTCGAAGAGCTAGGTCTTGAGTTGTCTCCTGAAGGTCAGCAGGTCTTCGGTTTGTCGTAGGTAGAGGGGGAGGGTGTTCCAGGTCCTGGCGGCGCGATGGGAGAAGGATCTGCCTCCCGAAGTAGTTCTCTGGGTGTGTGGGACCGTGGCCAGGGCGTGGTCAGCGGAGCGGAGTTTCCTGTTGGGTACGTAGAAGGAGAGTCGCCTGTTGAGATAGGCTGGACCGGTTTTGTGGAGTGCCTTGTGTGCGTGGATCAGGAGCTTGAAGGAGATTCTTTTGTTGACGGGGAGCCAGTGCAGGTTCCTCAGGTGGGGGGTGATGTGGTCGCGGCGTGGGACGTCGAGGATCAGGCGTGCAGAGGCGTTCTGGATTCTCTGTAGTCTGTTGATGAGCTTGAACGAGGCTCTGGCGTAGAGGGCGTTTCCGGAGTCGAGTCTGCTGCTGACTAGGGCCTGGGTGACTGTTTTCCTTGTGTTTGTCGGGACCCATCTGTAGATCTTGCAGAGCATGCGGAGGGTGTTGAAACAGGTGGAGGAGACTGCGTTGACTTGTTTGGTCATGGAGAGAATCGAGTCGAGGATGACTCCCAGGTTGCGTGCGTGGTCGGTGGGGGCCCCAGTGACGTGGGCCACCAAGAGTCGTCCCATGCGGAGGGGTTGGACCCGAGGATGAGGATTTCTGTCTTGTCTGTGTTCAGCTTGATGCGGCTGTCCTCCATCCAGTCTGCGACGGCCTTCATTCCCTGGTGGAGGTTGGATTTGGCAGTGAGGGGGTCCTTGGTGAGGGAGAGGATCAGCTGAGTGTCGTCGGCGTAGGAGATTATGTTGAGGTCGTGCTGTTGGGCGATGCGTGCTAGTGGTGCCATGTAGACGTTGAATAGTGTCGGGCTGAGGGAAGATCCTTGAGGGACGCCGCAGATGATCTCGGAGGCCTCGGATCAGAACGGGGGGAGGTGGACTCTCTGAGTTCTGCCGGACAGGAAGGAGGTGGTCCAGTCCAGGGCCTTGTCTCGGATCCCTGCGTCGTGGAGGCGTGTGCGTAGAGTGCGGTGGCAGACAGTGTTGAAGGCGGCGGAGAGGTCCAGGAGGATGAGGGCCGCTGTCTCGCCGTTATTCTAGTAGGATCCTGATGTCATCTGTGGCGGCGATTAGGGCGGTCTCGGTGCTGTGGTTGCTGCGGAATCCTGATTGGGACGGGTCCAAGATGGTGTTGTCTTCTAGGTGACGGGTGAGCTGGGTGTTTACTATCTTCTCGATGACCTTTGCTGGGAACGGAAGCAGGGAGATGGGTCGGAAGTTCTTGAGGTCGCTCGGATCCGCCTTGGGTTTCTTCAGTAGGGCGTTGATCTCTGCGTGCTTCCAGTTCTCAGGGAAGGTGGCGGTCTAGAAGGAGAGGTTGATGATTTTGTGCAGGTGAGGTGCGATGGAATTGCTGGCTTTGTTGAAGATGTGGTGCGGGAGCGGGTCGGACGGGGATCCGGAGTGGATTGTTCCCATGGTCTTGATTGTGTCCTCAATGCTCACGTTGGCCCAGGATGTCAGGGTGTCGTGGGCGGAGGGGTGCGGTGGGTTCGGTGCAGTGTGGTCGGCAGGGGTCGTCCGGGGTCTGAAGCTGGTATGGATGTCGGTGATTTTCCGGTGAAAGAAGGCGGCGAGGGAGTCGCACAGGGCTTGCGATGGTGGGAGGTTGTTGGCGTTGGAGCTGGGGTTGGAGAGTTCCTTCACGATGGTGAAGAGCTCCTTGCTGTTGTGTGCGTTGTTGTCAAGGCAGTCAGTGAAGGAGGTCCTTTTGGCGGTCCTGATGAGGTGGTGGTGGTTGCGGATGGCGTCATTGTGGGCAGCACGGCTGTCTGGCGTCTTGTCGCTGTGCCATATGTTCTCCAGTTTACGGCAGTTGCGTTTTGAGTCGATGAGTTCCGGGGTGAACCAGCTGACTCTTCTGCTGGTGTCTCTGCTGGTGGGATTTTTCAGCGGGGCGACGGTGTTGGCGCAGTCGTTCATCCAGTGTTCGAGGGTGAGTGTACCCTCATCGGGGTTGGTGGGGTTCATCGGAGGGTTGAGTGCGAGGCTTGTCTGTAGTTGTTCTTGGGTGATTTTGCCCCAGCAGCGGTAGGGGTCTGTAGTGTGAGGTGGTGTGTGAGGGGTTTTCGGAAGGGGAAGTAGATGCAGCGGTGGTCTGTCCAGGTGAGTTTGGAGGCGTGGCTGAAGGTGACGTGTGGGCTTGAGGAGAAGATGGCATCTAGCGTGTGGCCGGCGATGTGTGTCGGCGTCCTGACGAGCTGTTTCAGTCCGAGGTTGGCGAGGTTGTCGATTAGGGTGGAGGAGTTGCTGTCGTTGTTGTTCTCCAGGTGATAGTTCAGGTCTCCGAGGAGGATGTAGTCGGTGGAGGTCAGCGCGTTTGTGCTGATGAGGTCGGCGATGGAGTCGCAGAATTGAGGCCGGGGTTCTGGCGGTCTGTAGACGAGGGTGCCTCTTAGGGTGGTCTTGGGGTCCGTGTGGATCTGAAAGTGCATGTGTTCGGCGGTGCTGAGGGTGTCGTTGGTGTTTGTTGAGACCCTGATGGTGTTTTTGTGGACGATGGCGATTCCTCCTCCGGCCCTGTTGGTGCGGTCTCTGCGGGTGATCTTGTACCCGTCTGGAATGGCTATGGCGATGTCTGGCGAGGAGGTTTCGTTCATCCAGGTCTCGGTTAGGAAGGCGACGTCCGGTGATGCGGTGTCGAGTAGGTCCCAGAGTTCGACGGCGTGTTTGTGTGCGGAGCGGGTGTTGATCAGGATGCATCTAAGCTGGTTGGGTTCCGTCGTGGCAGGCGTCTTGGCGCTTTTGCGGCAGGAGAACTTACAGTTCCGGCAGGTGAAGGGGCCGTAGGTGCGCCTCGGGGCGGCTTGCAGCAGGTGTGGGTCCTTCCTGGGTTGAGAGCGACGAGGGTGTTGGCGTCGTAGCGGAGGCAGACTTCGTGGCTGCTGCGGGGGCCAGGGGTTCTGGGCCTGGGCACGGTCCAGGCGCGGACGGGCTTGGGTTAGGCGCGCCAGTGGCGCGGCCGCCATATATGGGGAGGTGGGGAGGGAGGAGCAGCTGGGAGGCGGGAAGCGAGGGACGGGTGGAGCGAATTGGCGCGGAGGGGGCGGGGCCACAGGAGAGGCAGCGGCGGGGACGGGGGAAAGGAGACCTGCGCGGGGCACGGACTCGAGGAGGGGGCACAGAAAAAGAAGCACAAAATCAGAGGGGGCACAGGAGTGCAACACAAAATCAGAGGGGCACGTACAAAGCACAAAATCAGAGGGGCACAGGGGACAGTGGTACAGAATATAAGAGGGCACAGAGGTTAGCGAGGGGTACAGAAATCAGAAGGGGCACGGAAGCAAGCGGTGAGCGGGGGGCAGGGGGGCGCAGAAGAGGAGCGGGCAGACAGGCAACGCAAGCAACAGGCACAGTGGAAACGAACCTTAGTCCACCACTGGCCACCAGGGATGAGGCGCAGGTGGAGCCTGCGGGTGGAGGAGGGCCTCGATATCACCGGCGGCAGCAGCAGAGACAGCGGGGGTGACGGCGGAGCTTCAGCGGGGGGGCGACCTACCAGGAAGGTCAAGGGTCGCTCTCCTCACTGCGCAGCGGCCGCCATATATGGGGAGGTGGGGAGGGAGGAGCAGCTGGGAGGCGGGAGGTGAGGGACGGGTGGAGCGAATGGGCGCGGAGGGGGGCGGGGCCGCAGGGGAGGCAGCGGCGGGGACGGGGGTAAAGGAGACCGGCGCAGGGCACGGACTCGAGGAGGGGGCACAGAAAAAGAAGCACAAAATCAGAGGGGGCACAGGAGTACAAGCACAAAATCAGAGGGGCACCGGGGACAGTGGTACAGAATATAAGGGGGCACAGAGGTTGGCGAGGGGTACAGAAATCAGAAGGGGCACGGAAGCAAGCGGTGAGCGGGGGCAGGGGGGCACAGAAGAGGAGCGAGCAGACAGGCTACGCAAGCAACAGGCACAGTGGAAACGAACCTTAGGCCACCACTGGCCACCAGGGATGAGGCGCAGGTGGAGCCTGCGGATGGAGGAGGGCCTCGATATCACCGGCGGCGGCAGCAGAGACAGCAAGGGTGACGGCGGAGCTGCATCGGGGGGGAGTGACCTACCAGGAAGGTCAAGGGTCGCTCTTTGCAATAAAAGAGACACATACATAGTTTTCTATAGATTTAACTATGTTGAACCTTTTAAAAGTGATAACTTTACTTGTGAATGTTGGATATTTGTTGTTTTGGTCTTGGTTTATTCCGATAAAGGTTGGTTATTTTTCTAAACTGGTGTGGTGTCCATTTGTAGTGCTGTCACTGTGTTACTGCGTGTATTTTGTACAAATGCTTTACACTTTGCCTCTGAGATAAGCCTGACAGCTCATGCCAAGCTACCAAAGGGGTGAGAAGGGGTTATCGCTGAGTAATACCCTTATCATGACGAGAATAAGGGTCCCTTCTTAGGATACAAGGCACTGCCAACTAGAGACCTCCATTTCTTACAATTTCTAACTCCATATTTATGTAAGGAGAAGATTGTTTATTCATAACTCCACATTTATTCATCTTGAAGATACATGATGCAATGCAAATACACGTGAAGTTGTGAGGATAGTAAAGCCATATTTGCCTTTCTATACTTATCTTCATTATATTGTGGTAGGTGTTATTTGGTCACATGGTATTATTGTCCTCGATTGTCTGACATACACCCGTCACCTGGTTGTGTGCTAATTGTGTTATTGCATTTCCCTGTTGATATTGCATGTGGCCTGCTGATCTACTGCATTCCAAGTAAACTAATGAGTAGTAATGAGCATTTAAAAGGAATATCCTATGTGTTATCTTGGGGATTTGAATAACATTTCATGCCACCTGAAGGTCAAATCAAAGCACATTGGGAAAAGCAGAAATGTGAATATGAAACTAATTAAAGGAGAAAAGGAGAAAAGAATGAATGAGGAAAGTGTTTTGTGGATAGAGTAATGTAGGAAATTGGCTACTGGTTGAGGGGGGTGAAATGGTACTCAAGCAGCAGCCACAATTTCTTTCAGGGTGAAGTCACACGCAAACCCCAAATTAACCTGTTCTTAACCCTCTAGTAGCTTGGCACAAATCAGACAGGCTTACATAGATACAATGTGTAAAGTATTAATGCAGCACTTCAAACAGTAGTAAGTAAAAACACAACACAGGAAAAATACCACAACAATTTAGAAAAATAGAGAACAATTTAATAAATTATTTGAGACGAAAATGACAAAAATCCAAACAGTAGAACCAGGGATATGCAATTTTAAATATTTAAGTGTAAATAGTGCTTAGAAGCACAAGGCACATTGGTTATCTGATCGCGCCGGGCAAGGACAAATTAACAAGTTTGTGCCTACCGCGTGCTGCAGGTGTTCCAACACAAAGCTGCGAGGAGATGCATTGCGCTGTGTCGGTTCTGCCCACAGGGCTACAGCTGGGCTGGCAGAGCACCTTCAGCCCAGTTCCAAGGGTCCACGACTGGTGTGTCACCAATTGGGGAGCAAGACTCACAGCAGACTGAGTCCAGGTGCAGGGTTTGAGGAGGGGGAGCCTTTTCTTTTTCTGTTCCTTTAGGCTCTGATCAAGAGGCCATTTAAATATCCCTTGGAGTCACTCTGGTGGTCCTGTGCTTTTACTCAGGCAGCAGGGCATCAGGGTAGCAATCCTTGCAGAGCAGCAGAGCAGTCCTTCTGAGGCTTCCACAAATCCAGAGGTGTACTGAAGAGTTGGGTCTGGGGTCAATTGTGTTGTACCTAGTGCCCACTTTGAAGTAGGAGAAAGTTCTGGAGCTTTCCACCGCCATTGGGATTTGGAATTTCCTGCTTCTCTGTCATGGCCCTAACTTGTCTGTGGTCACAAAAGACTTGTGTCAAAACTCTTTGTGAATGTGCTGGGCAGATCTTATGTGATGTGCAAGTGTGGTAGGTAACAGCTCCTCCTCTCATCAAGTGAGAGATGGCCCATCCTGCCACCCCCTATCCCCCTTTGTCTCACTGTCTGGGAGCAATACACAGAATTTAACAGCCAGCTACACCTAATCATGTGATCCAGGAAACAGGCTGCAGGCACCAAATGGTGGGGCAAAAGTATGCCAACTTCCTAAATGTGGCATTTACAGAATTGTAACTTAAAATCCGACGTTAGATTGTAAATTACAATTCTTTAGACACCAAACATGATATCCTACTTGCTCCTAATTGAAAGTTAGCACTTTCTAAATGTTATAAGGTTACCCAATGTTATATTATGGGCGAGGTAGGCATTGCAGTAGTGAAAATCAAATTTAAGAGTTTTTCACAATGTAAAAGTTAAAAGTATATGTCCAACTTTTTAAATACACTACACCTTGTCCTATGGGCTGTTTAGGGCCCACCCTAGCGGTGACATATGTATTAAAAAGGTTGCTTTATGCCTGGCAAAAGGTTTATATGCCAGGTCGAAATGACAGTTTACAGCTGCACACACAGGCTGCAATGGCAGGACTGATACATGATTAAAGGGCTTTTTAAGTAGGGGGGCACAATTAGTGCTGGAGGCTCACTAGTAGTATTTAATTTATAGGCCCTGGATACATGTAGTGCTACTTTATTAGGGATTTACAAGTAAATTAAATAGGCCAATTGGGTGTAAGCCAATTCCACCATGTTTAAGGGAGAGGTCACAAGCACTTTAGCACTGGTTAGCAGTGGTAAGGTTTGCACAGTCCTAAAAGCCAACACAATTATTTCAGAACAGAGGAGGGTGAAGGGAAAAGGTTTGGGGATGACCATGCAGAAAGGGCCATGTCTAACATGTAGTTTTCACCTATACACAAGGGTGTTCACTAGCAGGAGGTCAACATGTGCAGTAGCAGAAGGTCCAGGGCTGTGACTACCAAAATACTAGTTGCTAACAGGTGGAGCAATGGTGTGTTGTGAGTATCCAGGTTTATGCCTGGTACTATACAAGCAAGTAGAAAAGAGGGAACAGGACCAAGAGCAGGTAAGGTGAGGGGCAGCAGACGGCAGAAATGAAACAGCAGAGGGATGGAGGAAGCATTCAGGTGGGTGAAGAGTGAATGTGAGAAAGTCAGGTGATAACACAGAGTTAAAAATTATACTCAGTTTCAGAAATTCGTGGGCGGGAACAAGAGGCGGGAGATTACCATCTTGCACCACAACACACACACACATTTGGACCTCTTCTGTGGCATCTCCTGAACCAATACTGTGACCTGTGTGATCACAGCTCAAGAGGCAGTGAAAGGAGGGCGTGCTCGGGAGATGCATCAGTTCCCTGGGTATACAGGCTCCTCAGAGGACAGCGGTATGGGTGATACTGAAGGACCCCTCAACAAGGAGATGAAGGCTTGCGCCTGTAGTGTTATGTTTGTAAAAAAAACAGAATAAGTGCACAGGCCAAAATAATTTTTATTAGCCCATCACCGGTGCTGCCAAATGCCTGTGTTGCCGAATACCAACAATGACCAGCCCTGACTTCATTTAATGCCTTTTCCTTCCACCTGCATACACTTCCTGCCTCTACATCTCACTCCTGCAGGTTCAATTTCCATCCCTGGTTTCTTCCTTTGTCACTCTTTTCCAATCTTTGGCTTCTCTCATTCTTTCTCATTTTTTCTAATTACTTCTGATGGTAAAATAAGTCCAGTCCCCGATAATGAGTGCCGTTGCCCACCACCTTCAACCACCGGCACATATTAAGCACAGCATTTTCGTCAACATCCCCAGCTGGAAAGATATGTGAAAAGTTGAGCATTGCTACTGTATATGGTGCAGTGCCCCGGAGAGTCACACATGAATAGTCACTGGGGAGAGGACGTGGCCTAAGGGCCAGAGCTACCGACTTTAGAACCTGAGAAACAGGTTCGAGTCTGGCGTCCGCTCAACATCCTTTGATTCTGGGCAAATCACTTCATATCCTCGTGCCTAAAAACGCACAGAAATGTACGTGACCTTGTGTAATGTAAGTGGTGCTCATGTAAAGCGCTCCAATACATTCGGGTCGAGTTCACACTGCCTAAAACTGCAACAACAAAAAAGTCTTAGGTGCACTCATTCGTTTCTCATCAACAGGGCGTCAGTGGAAAGCTCTGCGTTTCTATTCAAGTCTCGTGTGGGCAGGCGTTTGCCTTGCAGAGGAAGGCTCCTGCGTGCGGAATGTTTACTCCCTGAATCCTGACCAGATCTTTTTCCACGCAGCCTTCAAACAAACACTAAAATAGACGCGTCACGTGCTGGGACAGTGATGTGTTTTCTGGGCCGTCCTGAGTGTTTTTCCGAGACGTGGACCGCACCTCGCTCCTCAATGCCGCAGACTTTCCCACATACAACAAACGCAGAGGAAACTGAAGAGCAGTTCGAAATATGCACAGGGAGATGGATCTTGTGTGCTGTGGGAACACGTTTATGTGAAAGGCCTCTAAAGCTCTGGGAACAGAAGGAAAGCTCGGATGATAATCCGATAAGAACTCAGGTCCACAGGGGCCCACTTGCAGCCTCACATTTCCTCAAATGTTCCGTGGTTCTAAAGCTCCTAACATCCTTGTTTTCATTTTTATTTTTAATCACATGCAGAGAAAAAGCATTCCAGGATATCTTTATTCACTGGAAATCTCACCACGCCATCAATATGCAAACCCTCACCCCTGTCGCCCTGTGTTTCGTCTTTGAAAACCAACAGAGAAACATTACCTCGTCATCACTTACTTGCCCCACTGTGAACATCACGAGGTGTGTCCACACCCTGGACTCAGGCGCCTTACTACCTACCTAAAAGAATAAAGGTTTAAACGCCTCACCCTCTAGGCCTGTCCATAGCGGACCACCGCCACCCAGAATCCTCCTCTTTTGTCTGTCTCCCCTCAAAGGTGGTCTCCATGGATGCTTGACCAGGCGATCCATGCCGGTCATACCTGCTTTGACAGATTCTCGTGATGTGTGGACGGCTGGGCCTGACTGGGAACCCAAAGCAGTCCTGGCAATTTTGTCGTTCCAGCCCCTCAGTGGGTTGGGGAGGTTGGGGGTGCAAGCATGAAGCACTGCTGCTTTTGTTACTGGGGGCCGATATTGCACTACCGCTGCAAAACCTGCCCACCCGGTAAGGAAACTGGCCTCCATTCCTGCAAAAACAGCCCCCACCCTTCCAGCCTCCTGGAGAAATGCCCAATGTCCACTACTGCCAGTCCAACCCTGATGGATGGAGACGACGAAGTGATGACTTCGAGTACTCGCTGGTAATCTCACTACTCCGATTCCTCTTCCATGTCCCAAGCCTTATGGACAGCTGTGAGCCCGGCTGATCACTTGAGGCGATGAAGAATGATCCTGGATAGAGGAGTGCTTCATAGGCACAGATTGAGGAGATGGACGGGGAAACTTGTTTCCACTAGAGAGATGCCGGCCCGCAGAATGTGGACACACTTGATGATGTAAGGGCGCGAACAAGGAAGAAGTATTAGAGTAACAAGAATACAGGAAAGTAATCGATGTATTACTTGATAGCCACCAGGCCATCCAGCTAGTCAACATATTTTACTATATAAATGTTTGGGCGAAAGCGTTAAAATCTTAATTTCTTGATCCTGTGTAATTACACTCAACAGAGTGGCATGTAATTTACATTATCTGCTGGTCATGTTCATTTAGAGGCTCTTAAATATATATTAGAATATACCGTTTTGGAAGCCAAATTTCCAACATTTGCACCCTTATACAAAATTGCGCAACTTTGAATACTTGTTGCCCAGTCAAGGTAGAATCACAGAGGTACCAAAATGACCATGAAGTAATTCAAAAATGCCTACCACTGCATGCTGAGGTTTGTGGCTGCCGCGTCTTGCGCAGTGGTTGCCGGGCAAGAGAGAGTTAATATTGGGCTGGTACTTCAACGCAGCAAGCGCTGGATGCAATTCTCTCCTGGGAGGATTTTTGATCTGGCGGTTGCCCCAGAAACCAAGCGCACTAACCTACTCGAGGTCTAAGTGCCCTCGGGGTGGAGGCATAAGATCTCCTGGAGAGCTTTTACTTCAGCAGCTGCACACATGAGGCCAACTAAAAGACAATTCGGATTCAGCGCATAGACCTTTGCACTCATCCGAGACGGATTTAATGCCAGCCTGAGCAGGAACTACAGAATGGGTCTTATTTACCAGACGTCCCAACAAGCACGTCCATGTCACAGCATTTAAATACTCACCATTTTTAATTAAAAAATAAATACATAAATCTTCAGCACCCTGCAGCCAAGGACTTCATGACCAAAAAATTAAATAAAAAAAATAAGAGCCTCATTTTTTCAAATCACATTAGTACACTATACAATGGGATTGTACATCTAAAATGCCCAGAGCAAATAAATGTATGCATCCTTTCTGTAGGAAAAAATCAGTGTAAACAGTTGGTTCCCAATGGTTCACCCTAAAAAGAGCGCGCAGTGCTACGAGTGAGTGTGTACGTGCAGTGTTAGCCTCAAACTAAAACAAAGTAGAAATGTAAGCAGCATAGATGTGTTTGCCTGGTTCACGCCCTTACATGTAGCTCGCAGATCCCGAAGCGCACAGCTGGGGCTTTCAGCCTCTGAAATGCGCACTGCGCCTTTACAATAATGTATGGTTTGTGGGCCGGGGTGCACGTGCAGGGCTTTGAGTCAAAGCTCTGGGTGGGAAATTGAACTAGAGGGTGTCAGCAGTTTAAAAGGCATGGCTATTGTTTGCACATCAGTAATACACATGCAATTAAAAAATAAAATAAGAAACTGTTTAAAGTGGGTGGTAGCTTAAAGTGGGAGGTAACTTGGCGGCTGCCATAAATTCGTTGCTACCTCATTGGGCCCATTCTCGCATCCCCTGCATCATTTAAAAGTACAGGGGGTGGCAGTTCTCCCAAAGATGGAGCACCAGGTGAGTTGCCTTTAGGACAACTCTCTTGGCTGCGCTCCCGCAGGGGGGACATGACATCAGAGGAGCCACCCTATCGGTGGCATTTCTTTTAGGTTCCTTGGAGCACAGGCCTGGAACGCGCTTCCAGCCTCTTGAGAGCGGTGACGGATTTAGCTACTTTCAGGAAGCTCCTTAAAACTTGGCTTTTTAATCAATAATTTAGTTTCCCATAGCTGCTTCTTTTATTCTCTTTCTCATTTGTTTTTGGGGTTGTGTGGGCGGTGGCAGGCAAGGCCTTTTTGATGCGCCGGTACACTCTTCTGAGTAGCCGTGCGCTATATAAATGCCTTTATTCTATATAAATGCCTTTAATCATTTAGGGAGGCCCTTCCACACCGTATGCGCTGTCTTTTCCATGACCATGGTGTACCCTTTGACATTCCCAGACAGAAAAACACTCCAATTCCTTCGATCCCAGCTATAAAACTCGAAGCATATCAGTAGCATTAGATTTTTCCCTAAAGACAGACCTCCAATTCAGGAAATTGATATGATTTTATGTTTGTGACGACCCTAAGCAGTCCACTCTATTTCGCTTTCAATACATAAATGGCCACTAAAAATATCTGGAAATTGTGCACTCACTAATACAGAAGGTATTGATTGAATATGAAAATATGCGAGTCAGATCCATACATTCCCAATAATGCTCAATAATAACTTTTTCAGAGTTATTTTTGTAGGATACCACGGGTAAAACCATAGGGCATTACATTGCCGCCAAGTCATATTGTAGACTAAGGTATTTTATATCATGTCAAATGGATGGAGGTCGAAAGAACCCGCTCCCAATCATGCTTGAAGTTTTCAGACATAACTAGCGTACTCTGAAGGTACGGGGACTGCCACTGGCAGGCAGATGATGCAGGGTTTTGGGCCAGAGGAATCGCACCATGGTGGATGTAAAGTTGGTGCTTGCCATGGTCGATATGAAGCCGGTACTCACTGTTTTCTGCAGTATCACTGAAAGTTATTTATAGATTCCCTTCTTACAGCTCTGATAATTCAGGGCTTGTGGGATACACTTTTCGTTTCTGGCCAGCTTTCTCCTGCAGTCGGACATTGGGATTCCTCCTCTAAGGGCAGAGACAAGATCACTTTTACCAAAGTTTTGGGATTCTCCCAGTCTGGTCTTAGTTTGGCAAGGTGCCTGGCTGTCTGTGACCCTAGCCCTGATGTGCAAAGATCACTCAATTACACAGGGAGGCACATCCCTTCTGGATGTGAGTATCCTGGCACAAATTCAAGAGGTTTGTGCCCATCTCATACCTGGCTGACAGACAAAAAAAGTTGATTCCATTACCCGGTTCTGTTTTTGTTTACATCTAGAAGTGGGGATGTTGGACAGCTTCCCACAGAGTTTTCTAGCCATAAACATTGATCTGCAGAATCACATCAATGCAGAAGACCGAGTAGATTCTGACATATATTGTCGAAGGGAAGGTACAAAACCAAATAAGGAATGCAGTGTAAGCCCTGGTACCCAGTTCACAAATCTGTCCAGGTGAACAAGGCCGGACTGGCCGTACCGGGCTTCGGGTGTCTCCACTGGATGTTGGAATGGTGGAGGCCGGTTTAGCAGCGGTGGGGGGTTGTTTTGTGGTTAGGGGCCAGTTTTGCAGTGATGCGGCAATGTTGGCCCCCAGTAGTGCTTCACATTTTCACCCCCTCTTCCCCGGGGGGTAGACGGGGGTGCTGGTCTGACAAAATTGACAGGGCTGCTTTGGGTCCCCAGTCCAGTCCTGCAGCAGGGAAACACAAGGATGCCAGGGGGAGCACATTTGCACATAACAAGGTGGGTTCATCCTAACCTCCGATTACACTTCAAATTGGGCTGGCTGGGGAATTTCCTCAATAAACAAAGTATCCAACCATCTATTTTTGCAGGCCATGCATATGCATGAGTTACAAAATGGATGCCTATATCCATAAATAAACAGCAACACTTCGCACTCACCCCACAGCACACTCGAAGAGCAACAACACATCTTCCTTCCTTGTCCCACATAGATGGAATGAAGGACCTCGTTGAGGGAGGCTAGGCGGGAGAGACTAGAACCAGGAGAGACTAGAAAGCAAGTATCAATGAAGGCAAGAGACAATTTACGAGTGCACGTCGAATCCTGAGATGTAGACGCAAGCTGTGCTATGATTGTAAATGGAAACTATCTTGGTTGATGTACATAGCAACTCAGCACTGACAATGTTATTACAAGTGCAATATATGCCGATGTTTAGATTTTATGTAACAGAAAAGACAAAATGCAATAAAGATATTTAAAATAAAAAAATGAAGGCAAGAGACAAAAAGGGCCAATCTCTTTCACTCGAATCAGTTGCCATGATTCTGGCAGTAACAGTAGCAATCCTCAACGGAGAAGAAAACACCATCCCAATAATAACATTGAATAGCCAAGCGCAGCTCACAAATACAAGAGCTCCACATGGGCGATGGGATCTAAATGATAAGTGCCATAGGGATCTGTAAGATTCTGAACGAGTCCATCACTGGATAGCAGAAGCTTGGCTAGCTGCTTATCATGATACACCAGGTATGTTAACAGCGGGTGCAAAAGCCTAGCATGCTGAATGTTTGCAAACACAAGAAGCACTTTATCGTGGAGCCCTACAAAATGACGTGGCCATGTAAGAAATAGAAAAGGAGGGCGTAAATGTCTTCAGAGTGGGACTCACATTCACAGTAACTGCGTTGGAGGGGCATCTATTGATGTCTTTTGCTGTTTGCCCTACTTTCACTTCAGAATGTGTTCAAACATCTCTCATGTGCTAGGCATTCTTTTGTCAAGCTGAGCTAGGTGAGGCAGTATAGTAATAGTTGGCCAGGTTTTACTAGGAGTTCTCCCGCCGCCTGCCCTCCTATAGTATCTGAGCTGTTTCATGGTGGAGATGTTTAGCTTCTCTAGGAGCGCTCTTTTTACCCTTCCTCAAATTCTGTGTGACTGCAGGAGAGCATGTTCTTGGCATTCCAATAGGAACTCACAGGGTGATGATTTACTGTATAATGATGCTCTCTTGGAAGGTGACCAATTTCTGGAGTATTGCACCACTATATTGTGGTTTTAATACACTTTTCAACAGATTCTTATTCCACAGTATCGATTAGTAATATATTGTCAATGGAAGTAAATGTGGATTTTAGATAGTAAATTTGACCTTCTGTATATACACTCACCTTGAGAATATATTTGTAACCCATCAGATTACTCTGGTACATATTACGTTAAGGGGAACACAAGGGCACCACTTTCCGATCCCCATCAAGCTGCACAGCCAATCACCAACGAATCCAATGAATTAAATTCATTATTGTTAATCCTCAATTTTGTCCAAAAATATATTCATCCTTCTTTCTCTTTGTTATTCAATTCCTTTTACTAATTTTCGTTTTCTTTCATTCACTGTTCAAATAAACGCAGGAGAAAAGATGTTTCCACATGCCACGCTTTATTCAAAATAACCCAATGCATTTCGGGAAAAAATCCTTTCTTCCGGGGTTTCGTGACAAGTGAAGAATAAACCTCAAAATACGAAGCTTTACTGAATGTCCTCTCATTTTCTGCTTTCATTCATTTAAAACACGCGGGAAATCTTGCGCACTGCTCCAACACGTCTTTACACCAAACACTGTGTTCCAAACGTTACGTTAAAACATGAACTCTTGCTATAAAAGTTTTTTAAAGTAATTTTGTATTAAAGTTAAAAGTAAATAAGTCTGCCTTCAGTGCATTGGAAAATTACTGACTACACTGTATCTTGAATGTACAAAATGCTCAGGAGCAATCTCATTTGGTACAAAAATATGAAAATATGAACTCTATGAACTCCCAAAGGTCATCTAACTAGCTAGAAAGAGTACAAAAATAGATGTCCATGATGTACCATAACAAGAAAAAGCACATTCAGAGCACTCTAGCCTCCATTATGGTTACCAAGATAATTGCGATGCAGTAATTCCACACCGAGCTTTACCTGTACTGTGGGTGTTTAAAATTATTGGGTGTATAATTACTGTATGACTACATACATCTTTCCCAATAAGGAAATAAAATTAGCCAGAAGAAACTGGTGTTAACACTTGGAATTTACACGTTATCCCACAATTCCAGGTCTTTTTTCTTTGGGACATAACATAGCCAATTGGAAAAATTAGATGAAGCGTATGTCATTTTGTCTTGATAATCTTTATTCGTTATTAATTTGACCATAAAAGCACAGAATAAAATACATACAGTCAACAGGGTGAAGAAAATTTCAAATTTCATAAAGCATTTCTCCGTCTCAATTAGATAGCAGCAGAAATATAAGTAGGAACAGTAAAACAAAATTTCAGAAAGAAATAAATGTTTAACAAAAATCTATCCCTTCTTGGTAAAATGTGAAAAGGTCAAGCATTAAAATCGGGAGCAAAAAGCAAACTTTCAAAGTGCGGTATAAGGTGCAAAATAGCATAAAATGTGCAGCGGTTTGAGTGGAAGAAGCGTCACATGGACATCACGGTAAAGATGCCAACCAAGGTGCAGTGCAAGGAAAAGCACCTAGGAAATGGATTGTATTTAATCTTATCCTTGTTAAGTAAAATCTATCTTCTGGGTTTACTATCCATTTTAAATAAGTCTCCGTTCCAGAAGTGGAGGAGATTGCTATGCAATTCAATTCTGAAGCCATGTCTAAAGCGCTCGCCCCTTCACGCCTCCTCCCTATACGAGAGGAATTATCGCTTTACTCAGGCTTTTGTTTGTGGTCCAATACTGTCCGGAGAATCAAAATGTGTTCTTAAGTCGAAGTTAGACAGAGTATTCCTAGCATAGGCCAGCCATGAGATGGAGCTAGTATTACTTAAATTTAAGCAGTCCTTAAACACACACCTAGAAAACTCGGCTTCAGGGGTGCTCCATATTTTAACCCACAGTAAAAGTTGAGCCTTTCTAACAACACCTTTCAAAAACCACACACCCAATTCAAGGTGCAAAATTAAACTAGAGGTGGATTTGGGGATAAATAAAAGCTTACAGAGGAATGCATTCTCGGTTGCCTGCAGTCTCTCCAGGGATTCATAACCTCACACGCCTGCTCCATAGGTTCCTACTGCAAGGCATTTAGGGCCACATGTATCAATATTAGGAATAGCGATTGCCCAATTGTGATTTTCTGCGAATTGCAATTAGGTAATTGCTATTCCTAATGTATGAAACTCCATGAGCTTGATTTAGCGATTCCTAGGGAATCCCGAATCGGCGCACTTTATTATTATAATGAGGGTGGTCACAATTTGCGACCCATTAGGACTAGCTAAAATCACGGGGATGGTGGCCTGCTGGGGTCAGCTGACAACCATGTCCGTGATTGCTTTTAAATAAAGCAGTCATGTTTTTCTTTAATACAGCCTGTTTTTTTCCTTAAAGGAAAAGGGTTGCATTATAAAGGAAAAAATGAAAAGTTTCTTTGCATTTTTTAAGAGCAGGCAGTGGTCCATGGAACCACTGCCTGCTCTTAAAAAACGTTTTCGCCACCATTCTCAAAGGGGAAGGGGTGCTTGGGACCCCTTCTCATTTGTGAATGGGTTACCATCAGATTGAATCTGATAGTAAACTGTGAATGTTTTGCGACAGGTATTTGGTCACAAAACATTCATACATACCGCTGCGATTCAGTATTAGTAAAGGACGCCCTAACCATGCCCCTTCCTGATACCGACTCACAAATCCATTTTGCGATTCGGTAACAGGCTACTGAATCGCAAAATAGAGGTTGGTACATCGGAAAAGCCTTTTTTTGTCAAAAATGGGCTGATTCTGCGAATCGGCCTGTTTGCAAACGCAAAATAGCCTCATACATGTGGCCATTACTCTTGTAAAGTTGTCATCTCCTTTGTGGACTTGTGGCCCAGTTTTCTTGCGACGCTTATTTCATAGAACTCACCAATCTGTATCTCTGAACAACACTTGCGTTTGTGAACAAAACGCTCTAAAGTGTTTGGAAAGCAAATAACTTTATGTGACATAAGCAAAAATAAGTACATACATGAATTCAAAAGGCCTTGTCCTTCACAGCCACTGGACTGAGTTTACCCCAATCTACTAAAGCATTCTCATACACAATACACCATTATTGTCATTCAACAAGCTAGCTTGATGGTTTTTGAAAAAAAAAATAACTTGCATAGTATTTTGGCCTGGCTACTTACTTCTTATCTGTTGGAAGTAATTTATTTGTACCTTAAAGAAAATGTACCACAATGTTTTCTATTTGCATTCATTGATTGAAAACAATTGCCCTCTTTAACCAAGTTCGGATAAGGATACTTCGGTTTTTTTTTTTTTACAAAAAAGGATGAATAAACCTATGGCAAACTGGATTTTTTTTCAGCCTGAATATGCCAAGCAAATATCTTGAAAGGTTAACCTTCAAAGCGTGTTTGCACAAAGCACATTATGGAGGGTGTTACCTTTTGCTGCAAAGACATTTTTCTAAGATTAGCGTGTTAACAATGAGCTGTGGCGCTGCAGAGACTGTAGAGTTCAGTTAAATGTCAATCTATAAATATTGCTTTTCCTCACATACACACGCACTTCCCACACACACGTTTTCTCACACGCATGTAGACGCACCCACAAATCGCATTTTGATAGAGGGTTTCTTTTGCTTCGATCTTTTTTTTAATTGTCAGGAAGGAAAAACATTTTATTCAAACATATAGTCCAAAAATTTTGCTCCAAATTTGTGGAAGCTGGTTGCGTCACTTCTGGTTCAGTCACAGACATACTTTAACCCTCACAATCAGTTTACTTAACACAATACCCTTCCCATTCTCAACTGTGGGCGGGGGAGAGGGGTCACGGACCATCTCTAGGTGATCATCGCAACCTTCTTCTCGCCTTCCTGAGAGGACTATTAACATCCTGAACAAGACTAGTTGATATGCTTCTTCAGGTGATCTCAAAGGAATAGCTCATCGCAGTGATGGTTGATTACCCCGTATCCAGCTATCTCTGGTTGGGATTATCCACCTGAGTGACCATGCACTACTTCACTGGGCACACTCAAAATAGAACAGCATCCTGGATAAGGACTTGTGCACTGGTAGTTTTAAGCACAGTTTTCCTCTACACTTCATACTCTCAATACAGGCTGCAGGTTAGAAAAGAGGAACGTGGCGGCCTGTTTTATTGTGATTCTTCTTCAGGACATGGACATGAATCTCTCATTGTACACGTGGCTATGCCCATGCTATAAAAACAATTGCTAATAGATAAACTCACTAAGGGAGTAGCCGGAAAATTAACACACCTCCAACTTTGAACTTATCTTCTGATGACACCAAACAATCAAAGCAAGGAAGCCAGCTATTCCTAGACTAGTCACCTTCACCATTTCATCCCCCATTCCTTTATTTATCATTTCACCCGTCCACCCTTTCACCCATATATCTTATTCCCTTTATATCCATCCACCCATCCAATTATTATTTAGTTCACAAGTCGATCATCCATCCTTTCCCTGTTCCAGCCGTTCATCCTTTCACCTTTCCATCCACTCATATATGCAATTATTCAGCCAATGATAATTTCATCCACACGTCGATGATCCATCGTTTCACTGTTCAATCCATTCATTCTTTCACCTTTCTGTTAATCCTTTCATCTACCTATCAACACATCCTTCCACCCTTTCTTCCATAAATTTAACTGTTCCTTTCACCCTTCAATCCATCTATTATTTCATCCTTCCTACCATCCAGCCTTGCAACCTCCCTTCCTTTGTTCTTCTCACCCCACCACGCTTTCACTTTTCCTTTTACCTTTCCTTTCTTCCATATTTTCTACCTTTCACCTTTGTCCCGTTCTTCCTTCACTCTTTTTTCCCCCAGTTTCTTTCCTCGCATTGTCTTATTTCTTACCTTTCTCTTACCTATAGCTCTATTTGCTGCTGTCTGCCCCTTTTAGATGTTTTCCCAATTTCTGTCTCCTTCACTGAACTTGGCTCACTTAGCAGCCGTTCTCTGTAGATTGCAGACAGAAGAGTGGAAAGACTTTAGCAGTCCCTAAATTACAAACAAGGCCATCGGGTGCAGTGGCTTCCCCCTCTTAAGTGCCGAAGAGGGGATTCACGACGCCACTAAAAGTCACCTCTCTTTAGGTTTTCATTTCTAATTGCAATGTATGGATTAATGTAGTATTTCAATGACTGTGCCCACTCCTCTTCCTCCCTGTTGGTAGCCCATAGGCCTTTTACTTTGTTTAAAGAGAGGCCCTCTGTGCATGTTCTACTATTCCCAGAATCCAAAGGCAAACTGGATGTGCTCTATTGACCAGGAATTTCACTCTTCATTGCAGGTTGAAGATCATTCCGCCATGCTTTTTGGGATCACAATAGGATGCTTCTGCAAACCTCTTGTATTTTTAAATGTAAATCTACAATCAATCAATCAATCGATCAATCAATCAAGGGCTTGTAAAGCACTGCTACTCACCCGTGAGGGTCTCAAGGCGTTGGGGGCGGGGGGCTGCTGGTTGGCCTGGGTGGAGGATCATTCAAAGAGCCAGGTCTTGAGATCCTGCCTAAATTGGGTCAAGAAGAACCTCAAGACCTGATTATTTTCTTTTATCTTTTATTTCTAGGAAGCCTTGTTGACGAAACCTTCGTATGTCCATCAGGAGCCCTTTATGTAGCTTCAATGCAGCCTTTTCAGTCTTTATTCTAAGGACTTCCCAACAAAAACATTCTGTCGGATGTACTCTATGTGCCCGCTTTTCCTGTGCCACACTGTTGTACTGAGGCCTGGCCAGAAACATGATCATGTTTCACATGACCCCCCCCCCCCCCATGCTCCTTCTTGCCAGGTAGGTTGCCAGGTGAAATCTGACAATCTGGGCTCATTATTCTCTCATCAAGCAGGTTCATGTTTGCACATTCCTTCACTGGGGAGGCAGTATAACCTTACTCGGCTCTCATGTTTGGACTTCTGGGTTTAACTACTTCCCTCTGTCACAAAGGTAGAATGTCTCCCCATGCCACAATTAAGAACAATAGTTGGAGAAGGAAAAACAAGCTAGACCGGATGCCCATCATAAAATCACCAGGTTCAAGAAGGCACATGTTGACTGCTACATAATGGCCCCGGTAATCCTCACTACTCCCACAAAAAGGTGATTGTTTGCGCGATGCACAATGGAAATTGAGTTGGTCAAGGTGCTTTAAAGCCTGTTTACTCAAATAACAGCAATGTACATAAAATAGCTGCAGGCCTCTGGTTTGAGACTGGTATTTAACGAAAACACCAACATGTAAGATCCAATCCTGCCCCACAGTCCATGCCTGTCAGTGTCCCAGCCATCTCTCAGTACTCCCAGCCATCTCCCACTACTCCCCATGAGCAAAGCCTGTCAATCTCCCAGATAGCTCCCCCAACTCACCGTGGACAAAACCTTTCAATGTCCCAGCCATCTCACCCTACTTCCCATGGACAAATGCTGTCAGTGCGCTTAGTGACCATGAATAAAGCCTTCAATGTTCCATATTCCAGCTCATGTCTCCCTACTCATCGTGGACAGGGCCCATCAGTGTCCCACCCATTTCACCCTAGCCAGCATGGATAAAGAGTGGTCAGTATCCCAGACATCCTTCCCTTCGCACTGTGGACAAAGCCCCTCAATTTCCAAGACATCTCCCCCTACTCAACGTGGACAAAGTGAGTCGATGTCCCAAACGTCTCTTTCTACTTACCATGGATAAAGCCGGTCGGTGTCCCAGCCATCTCGTCCTACTCACTGTGGACAAAGCCCATCAGTGCCCCCAGACCTCTCTCCCTATTTATTAGGGACAACGCCCACCAATGTTTGCGGTATCTCTTCTTCTCACAGTGGGAAGAGCCTGACAATGTCACAGACTTTTCTCCCCAGCCACCACCAACAATGTTCCTGTCTTTTTCCATTTGCACTCTATTCCATTACTGCCAATTACCCTCTGTTGATATCCAATAATTTGGATTATACCAGATTATAATTTTGGCTTTGAGGTTTTGTGACGTGGAGAATTGGGAACACAAATGAAGCACATTTTTTGTTATTTCCGAAGTGCTGGAAACAAATAATTTAATATGATCAAAAGAAATCATTACTCTAGGTGATGCAATTTCCACACATTATCGCCTGTGCACAGTATAGTTTTATAAGTAAAACTGTGTGTATGTGCAAATTTAATGGTCATTTCAACTGAAAATGTGTTGTTTGTAATGGCAGTGCGCTACCACACCATGCATACTCCACTCTAGTCCACTCTGTGCCACTCCACTTTACACCACGCCACTGCAATCTGTGGCACTGTACTCTACTCCACTCTTCACCACTCCACTCAATGCCACTGCACTCTACTCCACTCTGCACCACTGCACCTCACACCACTATACTCTGCACCATTCCACTTTACACCACTACACTGGGCACCATTCCACTCTATGCCACTGCACTTTATGCCACTTCATGCTACTCCTCTCTACTCTACCCTGTACCAGTCTACTCTATACCAATACACTCTTCGACACCTTACTCTACACCACTGCACTGTATGCCACAGCACTCTACACCAATTTACTCTACTCCATTACACTCTATGCCACTCTACGCGACTGCACTCTACCCTGCACCACTCCACTCTGTGCCACTTCACTCTACTCTGAAACAATCTTTTCTACACCACTACACTCGACGCCACCCTACTCCACTCTGCGTGACTCCACTCTATGCCACTGCACTCTACACCACTCTACTCTTAACCACTGCACTCTGTGCCACTGCACTCTACACAACTGCACTCCATGTCACTGCACTCTACGCCACTATACTCTACTCTGCATTACTATGCTCTACACCACTGCTCTCTATGCCTCTCTGCTCCGATCTACACAACTGCACTACTCCACTCTACAGTACTCCACTTTAGGCCACTGCACTGTGCGGTACCTTATTCTACCCTGCACCACTTTATGTCACTGCACTCTATGTTACTCGGCTCTGCTCTGCGCTACTGCCCTCTGCATCACTCAACTCCACTCCACTCTGCACCACTCTATGCCACTGCAACCGCTTTGTTAGTACGCAATACCTTTACATCGCACGTCATTACAACGACTTGCTGTAGGGGGCGCACTGGACTTAGGAATAGTATTATTTACTATTCCTACTCCAGTTTGCGCAACAGCAGGGAAGGTGTTGGATTTTATATCCAATACCTTTGCGCCCCCTACAGCAAGTCGTTGTAATGACTTGTGATGTAAATGTATTGCTTACTAACAACGAGGTCGCTGTAACGACCACGATGTAATAGCACTGTGTTGTGGAAACAGCATTGTAAACGCTGTTTCCCATAGGCGAGACCTATTGGCTTTGCCAATGCTTGTTCAATTACTGCCGCTTCCAAAGACAGCTGTTTACAAAGCCAAAGTCATAAATATAATTGATTAAAAAAAATATCTTGTTAAGGGGCTGTTTTCAAAGTATTCCGTGTGTTCAGCTTAAAAAAATAACCTGAATATGGTTTAAGTTTCCTTATGACAATTTAAAGAACTGTGATTCCAAATAGATCTGCTGCAGGTATTTTATTCGGATTCTTGAGACATGCATCACGCAAAATTCCTTGCTTGCTGATGTAGTTCTGCTTTTCCTTGGTTTGATGACTGCAAGGGAGAGATTCCCAAAGATGTCACTGTAAGCAGAGGTGACATACTTTTCACACTCCGGTCTTACCTGCTGCAAAGAGCAGTGCACAGCAAACTCTTTCTGGTTGTGGCCCAAAGTGTGTAAGATGTTGCACCATCTCGCTTAGCAGTGAAAAAAATGAGATTTCAAAGAAACTTGCTGAAATCCTGTCATAAATTTGTAGCATGACCAGATTTCAACCGCAACTTAAACGTGTTACATCAAAGCAACTCAAAATATGTTCACCAGCTGTACATTCAGCAGCAAGCACTTTCTGCCGAGTAAAACATGTTGCTATGACGCAAATTCTTACCAATGATTTAATGTCAACAGAGTAAAATGTACACAGTGAGCTAACGACGGCCGCCCTTGGAGACAAATGACAAGACTTTGTTGTCACCAAACCCCACTGGTGTACTATTGTGTTCAACCCTTGTGCAATGCTTGTGAACTGGATTACAAACACAATACAAGGTGACATTTACTCTGATGCGTTGATAGATGTGTAATGATGGTGTAGACCAAAGGCGCTGGCTTTGCTGCTAGGACACCACGCGCTACCTCAAAGTTTACCACTTGACTAATCACTTTTGTTGCCTGTGGTCTTAGCGACTCAATGTTTTTCCTTGTATTCATTGTACATTTTTTGCACATGCTCGCCATCAGTTCTTTATAAATTTTAGACATAACAGTGTAAGAGTCGCACCAAGATAAACTAGCACTGGCAAAGTTAACAGGCCTGCCGCGGCCATCATGCAGTAGTTTTTGTACTTTCCACATGTTTGGGATATCGGAACAATTGCAAAAAAAGATAAATGAGTGGCCCAGACGCTCAGGGGCGCTAGCCTAAAGCTTAAGTGTGTTCCTTTTCATCCTGCTGTGCACATATGAGCAGGATAAATGCTGTTACTTTGCAAGATATAACATAAGGGAAACATTGTTTACAACGCGGTCTCCACAATGCGGTGCCATTACAACGCAGTCGTTACAACGACCGCGTTGTTACCACGCATACAATTACATCACAAGTCATTACTACCACTTGCTGTAGGGGGCACGCTGGTGTTGGATTTAGAATCTAACACCTTCCCTGCGGTTCCCAGAGCGCCCCCTACAGCAAGCCGTAGTAATGACTTGCGATGTAATTGTATGCGTGGTAACAACGCGGTCGTTGTAACGACCATGTTGTAATGTTATGCGATGTATTCGCATGCGTAGTAACAGTAAATATTTTTCATATTCCTTCGGAACCCCTTCTGAACTTTTCCTTACTTCAGAACTGCTTTACTGAACTCTTAGTCAGACCCTATGCAGTTCTCTGTTGTGGATTCCTTCCAGACACCTTCCCTGATTCCTTACCACCTGAATGGACTTTGAGAGGTTTAGACCTCAGTGTTTTCCCTTGATTCTGTCCTAAGTGTGGCTTATTCCTGACCTATTGAAGACTCTTGACCAAGCTTCTGAGATGCTAACACTTTCCTCCTTGATTTATTTTGACTTGTCCTAAATTCCTTCATGGAACTTCCTTGATGGAGAGATTTTAGGTTACAGAACCATCCCCTTAACTTTGACTGGATTTAGGAGATTCAGATTATTAATGTATACGCAAGAGAGTCTTAGAATATTTTCTGAGCACCAAATATTAATGCTGCTCTTTTGAATCGCTGTTACCAAACTGCTTCTTTGTCTAATATTAGTCCGCCTCAATAATTTTAGGAAGTTGGGACTTCCCGTTGTTATTCTGTACCTCTACAGCATGGTCTTAAGAGTCACGTATTTGAACTTAATTCTACATATTTAATGAACCTTCTTGAAGTTGGCTACTGATTCCTGGTCCTCATTGTGTAGCCAAATGGCTGCACTGTTGATTGAAATTTGATTGAATGTAAATGCTAACTCACATCACCGCTCAGTCGGGTTAAAAAGGTCCATCAGAGGACCAATAGTAAGCAAGTGGGCCCAGAAAATGCTGTGTCACAATCATTAGCGCTTTGTGATTTTTCGAGCTATTTTACTTGAAACTTTAACAATTCATGTCTTCGGCCGTCAGTTTAGTGTCATTTTGTTTATTAAAATGTACTCGATTTTTCTAACTCTATTTGGAATTTTTATTGTTTTGCTTTTCGACTTCTTTACTGTTTTAGCGCTGCATAAAAACTTTAGGCATTGCCTCTAAGTTATGCCTGTCTGGCTTGCTCTGTCCCACAGCTACCAGGGGTGTGAGGTCAGGGTAATATAGTGAGTTTAAGGGTTCACCCTTGCAAGGACTGTGATGATTAATTTAGGTGTATACTTACCCCCTTTGGTTTATAGCTCAATTTCTTACAAGAATCAATTATACACCATACTGGGTTGAGAATACATTTTTATGACAAATAACAACAGCTGTGTGTACCCTTAAATGGGATTGGGGATCCACTTGTGTATTACTAACCACATTGCAAAAGGGTTATATAAAGGGAAAATAGCCTATCGGAAGGGGAATATTGTTGGGCCTCTCAGTTTCTTATGGTTAACAAGTTGACATTTGCATTCCTCCAAGAGTCAAGCCACTTACCGTGGACTGACACATTATGGGAGCAAAGGGTGAGGTGTGGGCTCTCTACAATGAAGGTCCGGGGTATACCAAGCTAACACTAGCAAGAACTGTAGTGTAGGTATGTAAATCTAACCACAGAATATGCAATGGAGGGCTAGCACCACAAAAAAAGACTCCATTATGGTATACCAAACTTTTACGTTTTTAAATATTTTTATTTATAGTTTTGACATAAAACAGAAAACAAAAATATTGCAACAAGCATCATGACAAAGTACACAGCATGGACCACCATGACTCATATAGGCCGCACAGTTGCTACACATGCGCACCCTCAGTAGCATCCTCAGTCTTACCACCACTGTCAAATCCTTGCACATTGCTGCCCAATCCTCCAAGTCATCAGCCAAATACTCATCCGTGTGGACCATTTCCATCCTTATTTTCTCTACTACGGCCCATCAGATCTCTCTTCCAGTGTGTACTATCTGGACCTGTCGTCGGCATCCACCTAGGAGCTTTGCGCCTTTTCGCCAGCACCAACTCCAGCAATGCAAAACTATACTGTATCCTCCTTCCTTTGGGAAACGTAACGGTGCCCAACACACTCTAGTGTGGCAACCGATCGATGAACAGCCCAGTGACCCCACATAAAATCGCTATCACATCAGCAAAGTAGAACTGCAGCCGGCCACAGGTCCATGTCATATGCAAGAAATCTGCACGTTCCTGGCTGTGCCTGGTTGGGTAGTTCCTAGACAGTCTCAGAGGAGTATAATGGTACATGATGTTGAGTGTCCGTTGGGCTTATCTTCTTGGGACAGAATTGTTATCAGACCACTGGGAGAGATTCGGTGTACAAATGGCTTGATGATATTTTCCCAGATGCAATCAAAATTTGATCTACCCAAGATTGAATATTCCATAATGTGCAGTTTGTACTTATCCTTAGACATTACTCAAGATATACAGGACAGTTCACCTCTTGAACACAAGATTCTATAGCATCTGATGAAGATCAAGGTGAGGTTTCAAATATATATATCCCTCATTTGCAATTCCCCACATAACCCAGAGCATCTAATACTTTGGAAGACAGGATTGGGTCTGAGAGGAGGCATTAGCCTGCCCGGGAGATGTTGCTATCAAATCTGAGTTGAGACTTGTGCAATATACAATTCTACACATAATCTACTACAAACAACTGCAACAGGAAATATTTGGAT
Source organism: Triturus cristatus (assembly GCF_964204655.1). Taxonomy (NCBI): domain Eukaryota; kingdom Metazoa; phylum Chordata; class Amphibia; order Caudata; family Salamandridae; genus Triturus; species Triturus cristatus. The sequence continues at coordinate 1,051,604,483 of NC_140593.1, forward strand.
AGTAGACAAAGACATATGCCTTAGGAAAATGAGGGTAGACACATTATACTACTTGCGTTCATTATGCCTGAGATTTGTATGTTTCTATAGATGTGTTCAAAATAATGTGAAGGGGTCACTGGGTACCCATACCGCTAGAGCTGAAATCCATGTTTTGGGGTCCATGAGGAAACCTCTCTGCTCTCAAATATGTCAGACTTTTGTGGAGCTTGGAATGGGTGGTTTCTTGTAGTGATGTTGTTTGACTCTGGAGGTGCTGGGAAGTACTGAAAGTGGGACCATTGTGCACCAGAATGGATTGGTGCTAGCCAATGGATGAACATCAATTCACAAAGCTAAGGGCTGCTCTGGGGAATCTAAACAACATATGGTTAATGAAGCTCACATTATGGACTGAGATCCGATGGGAACCAAAAGTCATAAATAAACTGAATCTGAAAGGCACTGTGGGTCACTGTTCTTTGATTCTCTCGATACTGACTTGTGACAGTTCCTTTCAGTACACTATTGACATAAAATGTATTACACATAGTGTTATTGATTTGCATTTTATCCCTTTTGTACTGATGTTTCGGAAAGACCCAATCAATGTTTCTTTATTTTATATTCTTTGTTTGAAAATCAGCAAAATAGTTTATTTTTATTAATTCCCAACATTATATAATCTGGTTCGCCACATACTCCTGGGAGAATGGTTGGAATAAAAACATATGAATACATGCCTTGCGTTTTACTCCAGTTGTCCCTTCCTTTCATATAATTTCCTGAATTGAGAAAATCACATGCTTCACAGAACCACACCTGGATTTCAGAAAAATGCATGTTTATTATAATCCTGATGAGAATACCAAGTGTATCTATCAGAGAAAGACATACATTAAGAGAGCTCGGCATACTCAAAATGCCTGGGATCACTAATATTGAAGAAAATCAACATATCTTTTGATAACCATGACCAATCACCAGGGTCAGCTGCAAAGATATAACATAATTAATTATGATACAAATAGCTTAAAATGCAGGAAAGTGCAACTATTATCATTGTCTAGACCAGAATGCAAATGTACTTCACTCCCTCTGAGTTGGTAGGATCTGGCATTGTAGACCTACATGGACACCTCTAAGACAGATATCATGTCTACCCCAGCCACACCTAGCAGAAAGGAAATTCCCAAGCATTAATTCTATTGGCCAGCAATCGGTCTTATGTCTCTGATCCAGCACTCCGAAGTCTTCTGAAACAAGGACACTTGCCTTGTGTTTCCAAATGGCAACCAAAGCCACAACAAAACCAGTTTGAGTAGAAACCAAGATGGAAACTGTGAAACTGAGAAAATCAATGGCACTGCCTGCACAGATATCCTCGAATACCCTTGGACACACCTCTAAACAGCAAGCATACAAACTGGATTTTATCAGCCGATGGCACTTCAAGCTGTATTGTGAGAATTCTGGGATGTCTCAAAAATTCCAACTAAACAATCCCGCGGATGAATGTTGCTGCACTGGTTCTACTTTGTACTTCCCCTGCTTCTCTGACACAATTTTGGAGATTTATTCAGCTTATTTGCAAATCACGATCTTTTGCGGTATCATATGTTTTATTCAATCATGTTGTATTTCTCTATTAAAATATGCAGGCGTATTATATTTTATCATATGCATTATTCAGGATTAATAGTGAGACTTCTTGAGGGCTAGTCATTAATTGGATTGCTTTCATCTCCCTTACAAACCTGCTCTCCCCTCTGTATAAATTGTCTACGTTCAACATTACATTACAGAGTGCATGCTATGGATTTTCCTCAAGCCGCTGTAGGCCTCCGTAGAGAAACGTCAAACGGCCATCTTGGCTTTCTCAGAATATTCTCCATACAATTTTCTTTTTATTTGCAGTAACTCTGAGTGAAGGGTTGAGGTGATAAAAACTGTATGCATGGTTGGTCTGTCGTAAAAAGATATGTTGGATGCATTAGGTCTGAACTGTATATTAGAACATTGGAATGTTGGGAGCTCCATTGAAAACAATGGAGTGCTCCGGGCTTATAATGGCTGGTATAAGCCCGGAGCGCCAACATTCCAATGTGTCTTTGTTCACAGCTCTGGCTGTGAACAAAGACTTCAGGGAGCCGGAGGGGATTTGAATCCCCTCGCACTCCCTGAAGGCTTCGTTTTGTTAGAACATTCTGCCCTCTAGTGGCAGAATGTTCTTATAGCCCTTCGTAGCAGGGCTATACCGGCTTTTAAAGTCCCACTGCTGTTGTTAAAGTCCCTCGCCTTCGGCTCGGGCCTTTAACGCTGCAGCAGGCCTTTAACAGCCGGTATAGCCCGCTACGGCGGGCTATAAGGCTATAATAAAACACTTTTATTATCATTCTATTTTTCATTGATTCGGCAGAATCTGCTGAGTCTGCCGAGTCTGGGGCAATGCTAGGTCACGGCGCCACCAGCAGGGGGAGGAGTAGTAGTGGGCATTGAAAGTGAGCATGTCGGTTTTGGCCGGCCGGCCACGGCCCGCCAAGCCAACACGCTCACTTGGATATCTCTAGGCTATTCCTTGGAGATGTCTGCAGGGCTCAGGAGCACAGGCTCCCAGTCCCTGTTGGAGCATGAAACCAGCCCACTCCACCCAATCACAGCGCTTCTCTCATGCCGGTATTAGTAGCCTGAGAGAAGCGCTGAGAATGCGTGGTGAGCTGGGAGCCTGTGCTCATGGGAACTACAGTTCCAGGAGCAGAGGAGCAGCGACGCGTGGCGCGGGAGCAGAAGGTAAGTGTATATTTGTTTATTTTTCTCCACGCTGCCCCCACACTGCTCCACCACGTAGATTTGGCAGCAGGCACGACTGGTCTATATAATTTTTCCAACTGTACTTTTGTGCATATTTCCTTATTTATGACTGTATGCCTGATGGCTGCCTTGTGGAAAAGTTTACGCTCAATAAAAAAGTGGTGAGGGTTTAATTATGGTGACAAGCCAACGATAAAGGCTGTTGGCATGCTTGGCTAATTGTATGATTTGATTTATTATGAAACGATATGACAACTGCTGTAGATCTGAATTATTTATTTTGCGGAGCATATGTCAATTGAAACATCTGGATTGCTATTTCACGGTGTTCTAGCCTCTAGCAAGATACTTCGTTACATTGAATCTCACAGGTTATCGTAGTTGGCGAGGGTTTTGATCTTGGTTACCCCCTCTGATAAACCCTGGGGGATGAAGATTTCTACTCTGGCCAGTCAGGCAGGCAAGCAAGCCTGAGTGAGATGACCTCAAGGAAATTACACTCAGGGCATTTGATTTCCTCGCCACCAAGACAATCCCATAAAACAAGGAGATCGCACAGCGGTACTAGGTAATTACAGCAACTTCGTTATAAATCCCATCCAGTCATCACCGATTTCTTCCGGAGATGTCCCGGATCATACCTGAGATGGCAGCAGTTGTCCCAGAGGGATTGGTCCCCAACTCCAATCTAGTAGCGCCCTCTCCTTCAGACCTTGTGGAATCTCAGGGGGGGCTTTTGTATCCCTGCTGGGAACCGGACTTACATAAATGAAGGTCCCCAGGATGGCCTTGTTCGGCAACCCTCCGACGCATCTTTGGCCTCCGATCTGCTAGTGCCATATTCACTACAACGCATGCTGCGTTCTGCGGATCTGCACTACCATGTATCCCCCGAGTTAAAAGAGCAAGAGCTGAGGGGCGCTCTTTTAGGGTGTTCGCAGGCAGCAGCACTCTGGAACTCTCTACCTGTGTCCATCAGAAGCATCCAGAATCATCTGGCTTACAGAAAGGCCATAAAAACCTGGCTTTTCCCAAGCTAATCTATACCTCCTATACCTGGGTTTTAGCGCTGGGACGCCCCGTTGCTGGGCCAGCCATGCGCTGTATAAATCTTTTTAACTTAACTTAACTTAACTTAAATACGGTTATGGATGCCTTCGTCGTCAAACAGAACCAGCCTCACATTTCCCTGAATAGGTCTAAGATAGACTGCATGCCTGCTGGTACACCCGTCAGGGGGGACATTTGTGAGGGATTAAGCCAGGATGGTGGTCCCGAAGAACCTTTGGGACAGGGTCCTAGTATGGTCAAGAGGGCGACGATATGTAAAAAATCAAGGTCTGGGGAAGATTATAAACTCCCAGATAACGATTTAGAAGCTCAATCAATCTCGATCATACTTATAAGGATGATCACCCAACGAGTAGATCTAATGAAAAGAATTCTCTACTTTGGTCATCCTTGTCAGGTCTACTTAGGAGGGGTTGTTTTTTGTTAACTTGAATTAATTTTGTACATGTTTGTAATTTGGCTGATACCCAATGGTTGCCATGTGGCACGACTTCTGCTCAGTACAGTCAGCCTGAAAAGGTTATTTTGACAAACCAAATTATGAAGTCTATATGCCTCAGTTGTGTCTGATGCCATAGGTCTGTCCTAAAAAGTCATGTTAAATGCATTAAGCTTTACTTAGTTGTTGTGAAAAGTATAAGCTTAATCACGCCCTAACCCCTCTCTGGTCCAAGATTATAAACTGCTCCCTGAGAACCGGAGTTATGCCAGATTGCCTCAAACTCGGTCAAGTCACTCCACTACTAAACAAAAATGGGAAGAAACCCGAATGACCTCAATAACTTCAGGCCTGTGTTTCCAACCTCTCCTTCCTAGCAAAAATCCTCGAAAGATGTGTTCTCCTACAACTCAACCAACACATTGACAGCAACAACCTCCTGGACCCCCACCAATCGGCCTTCAGAAAAGGATGCAGCACGGTAAACAACTATCCTGAATGTTATTGATGACATATACAAATCCCTCGATGCAGACGGATGCTGCCTACTCCTACTTCAGGACCTATCGACAGCCTTTGACAGGGTTAATCACATGCTTCTCCTGAACTCCCTTTTAAAAAAAGAATGGAACAGACGGGGTGGTCCTATAATGGTTTACATCCTTTCTCAAAACCACTGGCAACAAATAAAAATAAAAGAGTGAGGCCAAAGATTCACGAGCTGGCAAGAGAAGTCACTCATGTTTTATAGAAGAACCCTCACTCACCAACCTAGTTGGTGACATGCTTCATCATAGGGTTCCCACCAGAGAGGCTGAGTGCCCCTCTGGTGTGCTACAACGCCTGGTTACAGCAGAGCTGGGTTTTTCGTGAGTGTGAAAAAGTGAAGGTGCAAAAAAGAATTTGTGTTTAAAATTACCTTTATTCACCCAAAGAGAATTTAATAGTGGGTGAATAAGGTAAGGAATAAAAACAGTGATGTGGATGTTGCAGACTGGGTAAATTGACCAGTTACATCCTGTGGTATAACAGATAACAGTGGTCTACATGTTTCAGCCTCCTTGAGCTACTTGTGAGACTTTCATCAGGACCAACAGCCACGGTGGTATGCGCACGCTAAGGTGCACCCTAACCTGAGGCAGTAACACAGAGGGACCGAATGACTTACGGTTCTCGTTGCACCTCCAAACAATTTTTAAAAGGTGGATCAATCTACAAGACAAGACAAACAGAAAGAAATCTTATGACAGTTATGTACAATTGTATAACTACATAAATCGCCAAGTGAGTGACAAAGCTCATGTTGATATTAGTGCTCTTCAAAGTGTCGCCATACCAAGTCATTGCTCATAGTTAGTAATGACAATGGTGCATGGATACTGTACACACGCATTGTCTAATGGTTTAAAACGGGGTTGATTTATTTTACTCTAGCGCTGCCCCCCCAATTGACCCTGCCCCCCACTGACCACATCCCTACCGGTGCGGCCCTCGGTCACAAAGCACACTGTAATTTTGGCCCCTGACAGAAAGTTTGCGAGTACCCATGCTCTAAACTAAAACCTAACCCTTGTCGACTCCGCAAAAGTTCTGGGAATCACTCTAGACCCACGATTGAACATGAGCGAACATATAAAGAACACTGCGAAGAGCGCTTTCTACTACCTAAAATTCCTCAACAAAATCAACCCCTTCCTCCCTCCAAATGATCTTAAATCTGCCACACAGCTCTGGTTCTGTCCAGATTGGACTATGGGATACCACCCTCACAGGCACAGCAAAATCCCACTTAGCCCCCCTAAGACACGCTCTAAATGCAGCTGCAAGGATGGTCACAGGAGTCAAAAAATATGACCACATCTCACCCTCACTGAAAGAATCAAAGCTGCTCCTGATTGAAGCTCGCTCCAGCTTCAGAACTGCATGTCTCACTCACAAAGTCCTTCACAGCAGCAAACCAACTTACCTTAGATCCAAACTCAAAAAGGCAGCCCAGACGAGAAACCTAATGAGCACCAACACCCTGCTTATCATTACGCCCACAAATCGCATGTTTTATCATTCTCCTCTCAAAGAATGAATAATATGTTGAAGTTTGTTTCTTTTAATACAAATGATCTTAATAATGTTCGAAAAAAAAATGCTATTGAATGTTGGCTTAAAAATCTAAACCCGGATATTATCTATTTACAAGAGACCCATTATAAAGATCAGGATGACTCAGATAAAATTTTGAAGAACTGGGCCGGCCAAAGGATATCCTCATCAGCTGGACTGGCTCAGAGAGGAATATGCATATTAATAGGAAAACACGTAGGTTTTACTCTGGCTGGTACAGCCATAGACCACAAAGGTAGATGGGCAATCGCACACAGTAAATTAAACAATATAGACATAATTCTTGCTACAATGTATGCACCAATTTTAGATAACTCTTTGCCATTCCTACAGTTAAAGAACGCCATAACAGGGCTCCCTGGGTTAATCCTATGGGGGGGAGATTTTAATTTCCTCCAGAATCCTTTATTGGACTCCTCCAAAAAAGATCGCCGGCAAAATAAACCCCAAACTGCTTTGGCTATCCAAACTTGTAAATTAGATCTTGACATTATGGATCATTGGCGATTCTCCAACCCAGTTAAACGAGAATATTCATGCCATTCAGCAAAGTATAATTCTGCATCCAGACTAGATTTTTTTATAACCTCTCATGATTTAGAGCTATATAATTATGTACATCTGTTTAATGCTTTCTCCGATCACGCGGCAGTCTGCATGGAGGTAAAGTTGGGATTACAAGACATAAGCCCTTCTAGAAGATGGTTTTTTAATAATCTCAACCTTCTTGACCCTAAATGGTGTACAGACATTGAAGAATTTATCGAGCAGTTTTTTACACAGAATAGAGGTACTGCCCCATTAAATACGATTTGGGACGCATTCAAGGCTAATAACATCTAAAGAAATACCAAAGCAGAAGGCAAGAAAGGAGGAGAAAATAAAACTTCAAACTGATCTCACGAAGCAAACCCAAGAACACTACAGAGTCAGATCAATGCACTCTGGGCAAAAACTTTACGAGGCTAAGAGCAGGATGAGGGATTTTTATTATGTTTTAGGTGAAACTAATAGTAATCTCTATGCCCAGAAGATCTATGAGGAGAGCGAATACACAGGAAAGCTCTTGGCCTGACAAGCTAAAGAAAATCAGGCTCGTAATAGAATAGATCAATTAATCAATCCCATCACTAAATTGTATGCTAAGACCACAGCCTCTATTGGTGAGTTGTTATAAAACACTATGAGGGAATCTATCAAGCGACCGAAGGGGCCTCATCTGTCTCCATTGGGGAGTTCTTAGAGCAACTGATAATACCGAAATTAGATGATGGGGGCAATAAATGCCTCACAGAGGACTTCTCACTGTTAGAATTAGATGAGGTAATTAGCTCCCTCCCCAACGGTAAGGCTAACGGTGACGATGGTCTTCCGATTGAATTTTTAAAAAAATTTGAAGGAACCCTACATAAAGAAATGTTACTTTTACTAAATGACCTACTCCAAGGAGGCTTCCCGCCAGACTCTTTCCATTCAGCTGTGGTGGTTAGCATTTGAAAAAAAGGAAAGGACAAGGAGAATATAAATTCATATAGACCCATAAGTCTCCTAAATACAGATTATAAAATTTTTACAAAACTTTTAGCAAACCGATTGAATAAAATAGTGGGATGTCATAGTGGGATGTCTGGTAGTTAATGACCAGTGTGGTTTTATTGCAGGCAGGCACCTCCATTCAAACACAAAGTTTGTATTGGAGGCACTAGATTTTTTTTAAACTAATAAAGTGAAGGCTCAAATATGGCTTTTAGACGCGGAGAAGGCCTTCAATCTAGTGTCATGGAACTGCCTTTTTGCTATTTTGCACAGCTTTAATTTCCCGGAGGTTTTTATCATTCTTTTAAAACATCTATATAGGGATTCTAGGGCACAGATTATCATCAACAGTTCTCATATTGGGACATGTCTGGTCACTAGAGGCACGCGACAAGGTTGCCCCCTGTCGCCAATTTTATTTGCGTTATTTATCGAACCTTTGGCGATTGCGATCAGGAAAATACGGACCGACATAGTCCCAGTAGCTGGTATGACTAATATAAAATTATACGCCGATGATATTGCCCTTTTTTTAGACTCTAAACCCTCTAGTCAATTGAAAATTTTAAAAATATTCTCGGATTTCCAAAAACTAGGGGGTTATAAAATTAATGTTAACAAGACGGAAATTATTTTAGTAAACTGCACTGTAGACACTTTAATACCAGAAGTCAGGCAAATATATAACCCATCCCCAAAGAGGTATTTGGGAATATTTATATCGGATAATCTGGAAGATCTGTTTTTATTGAACTTCCCACCTCTGTTAAAAAAGGTTGGGTCTCTTTTAGATCGTTGGAATCTATTACCCCTGTCCTTAATGGGGCGAGCAGCATTAATACGAATGTCGGTTTTACCTCTTTTTAATTTTTTGTTTGACGCCGCACCTTGTGCAATCCAGGTCTCTTTTTTTAATAAAGTGGACGCCCTGATCTCCTCCTTTCTCTGGGCTAAAAAATCTCCTAGGCTTGCACATGACACTTTATACCTTCCTTTTGCACAAGGAGGGTTGTCCCTTCCAAATATTAGAGAATATTATTTTGCATTCTTTGCACACCATAGTTTTAGATTTTTTTTTTCTTCAGACACTAACGAGGCAGACAATTTTTTTATGAAGAAGATGCTGTCAGAAGTAAAAATAATTGATCCGATTAGAACCACAAAAGACCCAAAGAAAGTTCGTTACAAGTTCCTTCAGTGGATTTTCAAACAGAAAACTCAGTTTTTGAAATTTTACTCTATTCCTAGAATAAGTAATACAACGGATTTGAACAACTTTAACTCTGGAGAAGAGGGAGGTATGGATAGTAAAATATTAAATCCCTGGAAAGAAAATGGCTTTGTGAAGATTGAAGACTTCCTCACTGGAAAAAGGTGGAAATCATGGGATGAAATCTCCAGGCAGGTACATCATTCTTATTCCACCTTGAATTGGTCCTTCTGTATGTTCAATCCAAGGCTTAGAGAGTTGGATATAGGAAATCTATACCACAAAGAAAATATCTCGACAGCTTTGAATAATAAAATTCCAAAAAAGATGAGTATCTGGATTAAATTATTAAAAGAGGACAAAGGGCAGGTATTCTCTAATAGAATCATTGAGAGGTGGCAAAAGAGGGAAAATATTGAAATTAATAAGCTTGTATGGGATAAGATAAATAAATTTAATAAAACAATTTTCCGTGGCGCGAATTTTAGACGTATGCAATTTTACAATAAATGGTTGATTTATAGAACCCCCTCCTATCTCCATAGTATCTTCCCTCTAGTTGTTGATAAATGTTTCCGGTGTGAGGAGAAAGGGAACTGGAAACATATTGTCTGGGAATGTCCTAAAATTCGGCCATTTTGGAAGGAAATTGAAAAATATCTCTCCCTTGAGCTCAAAGCCATTATAATATTTGACGACTTAGTCCCTGTACTAGGTTGCTCTGTGAACCATACTCCATATGACGAGTCCCTTTTCATAGCCTCTGGAAAACCGATCAAGTACCAACTTTTCAGGCTTGGAAGGCAAAATTACTACGAATGCAGGGCAGGGAAAGAAAATACGCATTGAGATCGGGGCACTCAAGAAATATGAGAAGTTTTGGAGTGTGTTTGAAATGCAGTCTTTTTTTGGTGTATCTTCTGACAGCATTCAATTTTAACTATATTATCTTAACTAATAGTGTGCTAGACTGCCTCCCATTATGCATTTTGCGCTTTACAATTGCACAGTGCACTTTATAATTAAGATTTGAATTGTTGAAACTTGTTTGTGTTTATTTATTTTTATTTTTTTATTTTTTTATTTATTGAAATGTTTGGTTTATTTTGCACTCTATAATCAAGCTCCAAATTGATGAAATTTGAAAATGTCTTTGTACCTACGTGCCTTGTACTGTATTAATTCTATTACAATTGTACTTTGTATCGTTTATTCTGTTTTTATGAACTCTCAATAAAAAGAATAAAGAAAAAAAAAAATCGCAAACAAAGAACCCTAGCACGCTCCTTCTTGGGCAATGCCCATAACATCTGGAGCTCCATCCCAGTATATATGTGGCCTAACCCATACTTCTTTAACTTCAAAAGACAGCTAAAGGATCTCCTCTCAATCGGCACCTCAACCAGCTGAATAGCAACTGCCCAGTGCGATAGGGTTTATTTGCAACAGGCTTCTCATTCAGATGGTTAACAATCACCCAGCCCAAGATGGGTTCAACAGCCCGTTACTTTTGTTCCTCCTTCTGGGTCCCCCTCTAGGGCATCATCTGATTTGACTCGGACACTGCTGTTTGCTGAACTAATTGTTGTCTGTCAGCGCTGTGATAATGTTGTAAAGCGCTCCGATACATTCAATTCTGGCCAGCGCTATATAAAACTCTTAAATGAAAATAATAAAATAATATATGGTAGGGTCAACAGGTCTTTAAGCTCAATAGCAACGCACAAGTAGACATAGTAGCAAACCTTTTGATTCTGGTTGCTCCTCTGACAAACAACTGGAATAGAAGAGTGTGCACTGCACTAATCCTTGTTAGGCCATTTTAGAAGTATATTTTTTGTCAACTGTAATATTGTATATATTCGTATTTGTTTGGCTGAACAGCTTATGATTAACTTGTGAGAAAGTTTATATTCAGTAGGCCTTAATTGGTTATTCTCATAACTTGTGCGGCAATTGTCTTCAATCCTCTGTGCCTCCCTCATTCTCTGAGTTCCCTACCCTCTGGGTGCTTCCCTTACCTTTCCCTCACCGCTACCTCTGTATTTCCAGTGCTCCCCATTGTGCCCCGTGTTTCCAGCGCTCCCCTTTGTGTTCTCTATCCCCAATCCTCATTTCAGTACCAGCGAGAGCGCCCCTTAAATATTTCAAGACCATCTACATCCAGAAAAGAAGCCACCACCATCTATGAACCTGCAAAACAAAGAAAAGTATTAGTAAAAAGAAAGCGCCGAATAGCGCCAAGGACAAGGTTGATTCACCAAATCAACATACATTTTTTTTTTTACACTAGAACAGTAAAGTATCAAAAAGAAAGACATTGGATTAGACTTTTCACTTGGTACTTTTTAATGAGAAAACCTTTTTGACATTTGATGATCGTCCAGTCATAAAAAATTGAAAGAACTTAAAACCACATTTTGAGAAAGAAAGCTCTGTGATATGAATAGAGCGAGAAGAGACACAAATATCTTGACCCATATGTGATGTAAAAGAGGTGAGCAAGAGTTAATCGCAGTTGATGTAACAGAAGTGCATGGCTTTATTATGTTTTAATCATGTGCTTGTTTAATTTAACCTTGTTTTCTTCCAAAAATCAGGTAGAACTAAAAGAATATATCAGTCCCAGGAGATTATGAAAAGGAATTCCTGTTGTTAGAAGAGGAAACTTACCAGTAATCAACACAATGCCTAAGTTCTTCTCTTGCTCTCTCTCAACCCCCCCACTCCCCATTCTTTAGAGAACAGTTGCTGAAGCCTAAATCTGAAAAGAATTCTCTGGGGGGAAGGGAAGAGAGGAGGGTTGATGGATTTATGTTGCTACTTCAGAAATCCTGGTTTTCAGTGACTAGATCTTGACAGCAATGGTGATAAGCCTGTGCTTAAGGCTATCAGTCTTATTAGCTCATTGGCAAAGCCAATGTCAGATGCCATAAATCTGGTCTCTTTTGCATGAAAAATAATGACAAAGGCAGTAGGCATGGCATACGTATTGTGAAAAGCACATGTTACAAAAAATAGTAATTTAGGGATGGATTGTTATTTCACTGTGATAAAGCCTGTAGGCAGGTATTGCTTTACATGGGATCTTAGAGAGCACTATAATACGAAACGGCTTTGGTGGCTTTACCCCTCTCTAAAAACCAATGGGGCAGAATATTTGTGCTGTTATACTCCTTGCTAGGCCCATTTTTGTAGGTGTTGCATAATGTTTTCCCACTGTAGTTTTGCATATATCTGTATATTGAATCCCTGATGGTTGCCTTGTAGAGACCCTTATGCTCAGTAGTCCTTGTTGGAAAATGAGGCAGCGTCTGTGAGGCCTGCACAAATAACATGACTACATTTGTCCTTCACTGGGAACCAAACACCCAGTTGTAGCGCCTGACTCTCAGAGGGTAGCGTTGCAGAGCAGTCTGAGGCTTACTCAAGGGAGGTAGTGTGGGCTAGTAATCGCCATTTGCAGGTGCACAAAAATAACACTCAATAATTGATTGTCCAGTCTGTACTTTGCTTTATAAAAGTAAGAGTACATTTATTAAACACACATACTACTCAATACTATGCACCAATTTACAAATATACATAAGCTGTTGGAATTACTTTGTGACATTGCATAACATCTTCACCCCTCCCGCAGGGGGGGGGTCTAGTACCACCACTCCCATGTATGCACATCAACTTGCCCCCAATGCAGATAGTTGAACCTAACCTGGAGCGAGGGCCCTTGCGCACTGCAACCATCCCAGTGGCGACCCACCCCATTACCTCAACAAGCATTAAAAATGGGTAAACCTGCCTTGGTGACACATGACCCTGACTGATCATCTCCTACTGACCATAAAGTATGCACCTCTATATCTTAAGGGCTAGCAGTCTGGGGTCTTCACCTAAGCGCAGCAGCAAGAATCCATGTTTACGCACACTTTAGAATGACAGTACTCATCACCTTGGTTGATCATTTGAATGCATTGCAATTACAGCCCCTAACGACGTAACAGATAAAATCACAGGATTACGCATATACAGCCAGACACCCTAGCAAGACTGTCTGGCAACATAAACCCACTTGGCTTATGACATCTCCTTACACATGTGACTTACAGTCCCTTCAAAAGAAGTACTCCTGGCAACTACACTTCTCCTGCAGTGCGCCTCTTCACTTTAAAAGGAATCACAAGTAAAAGCATGGGATTACATAAATACAGCCAGACCCCCTAGCAGGAAGGTACAGCAACATAAGTCAATTTAGCTTAACATCACCTTACACAGGTAATTCACTTTACACATGTGACTTTCAGTCCACCTAAAAAGAAATAACCACTAGTAAATGCATTTCGGTGCAATTACACCACTTCACCTCCAGGGGATGCACTTCTCCACACATCCCCAACTCAGCCCTTCACTTCATGATGCACTTCTCCACACACCCTCAGCTGTAGAACAAAAGTTCCAGCCTAGAAGGTGTTTAAATGCTAGCTGAGCCCTTGAGGGGTAGTTTCCTTTAGGTCCCCATGACACTGTGGGTGGGACTTTTCTTCGTGCTGGGGGGGGGGGGGGGGGGGAGACTGCGCTTCTCCAGCAGCTCCCCCCAGCACCTTTTCACAAGTGAGGGTGACCCCCCTCCTCTGAGGGCCACAAAGCACCAAAACGGCAGATTTCCAAATGCCTGGCGAGGCTTTATGGGGCGCTTCATGCTCCTCTTTACCAGCTCCAGCCACTGGGAACACTCCCCCCCCCCCCGCCTTCGGAGTCTCTGAGAGGGTGGATTCACGAGGGAGTTGTCTTCACTGGCTCCCTGCGCCAGCCTTTCGCCTGGCTCTCCTCCTTGGCCTCTCCTCTCCCTGCGCAGAGGCCACTGCTCCTGCGCACCGGTCCTGGGCTCTTCTTCTGGTGCTGTTAGGGTCCTAGGGGCAGTCAGGGGGTCTCTCCTTCCAACTGCCCCTTTCGCCAGGCTCCAGCACCTTCAGCCTCAGCCACTGGGAACACCCTCCTCTGCCCTCAGGGTCTCTGAGAGGGTGGATTCAGCAGGGAGTTGTCTTCACTGGCTCCCTGCGCCAGCCTTTCGCCTGGCTCTCCTCCTTGGCCTCTCCTCTCCCTGCACAGAGGCCACTGCTCTTGCGCACCGGTCCTGGGCTCTTCATCTGGTGCTGTTAGGGTTCTGGGGGCAGTCAGGGGGTCTCTCCTTCCAACTGCCCATTGCGCCAGGCTCCAGCACCTTCAGCCTCAGCAGACCACACCCCAGAGAGAGCTTCTCTTCCTGTGCAAGCACTTTTTAAAAATTGAGTAGGGGGCTGGAAGGAAGTCTCTGTTGGTCCTATCAAACCGCGACACCTCAAGTCCCTGCCCCTGCTCCCTCCTTCTTTTCCAGCCTCTGGGTTTGTTAAAAATGGCGTCGTCCAGTATCTCTGGCCACATGTCTCTGAAGCCCCTTCCGCCCACGCTGCCTTCCCTCCTTGGTGCAGCCTGGTGCCTGGCACCCAGCGACAGCAGTTGATGGATTGGCCTGTAGCCCCACCCATCTTCTCTTCGTGGAGAGGAGGCCCTAGCCTGTGGAAGAAAGGTTATCAATCCATCCAGCTGAGGTCAGCCCTCAGCCTGGGTCTGGTCATGGCTGGCTCAGAGAAATATGACAGTTCTGGATGACCCAAAAGCAGTTCAAATATGACTTTGGACTCTGCAGAATACTTATTTTCACATTTGCTACATTGGACTTAAGTGCGTGTCTGGAATCTGTAGGCCTAATGGAAGTTAATCTAGCCCTTGGCTCCACATTCCTATAGGGGAATAATGAAGTGAAAACACAGTAAAACACACTGACTTTCCCTGGCATGTTTCTTTCCAGTGTATAAAGCCTATTCCATGTCACCACCCTATGCTGCATAAGTCCTGCCACACCATTCACTTTGTAGCTGCTCCTGGACTGCGCACGCTAGGAATCTCCCCTGCGCAGCCCGTACACATGTGCACATGCATGTACACATGTGTCTGCATGTAACCAGCCTGGTGTCCCTTACTCCAGCTGCTGCACAGGGGCCTGGTCAAGCCAGGGGAACACCAGTAAAATCCCCATGCAGTCTCTTACATCCTGAGTTCACTGTGGGTGAGTCCCACCTTATGAGGCTCCCCCACAGTAAAAGCTCAACAATTAGGTGCTCAAAAAGCGAAAAATCCGGGCGGCCCATAGTGTCAGAACCACCTTCTAACAGTCCTGAGTTGGTAATTTTGAAAAGCCAATGAAAACCCATGAAATATAATGGGGAAAATTATCGGTTATTCCCTAGTATTGTTCTGTTTCTTATGAAAAACTACAACAATGGAATTAACTTATTGACTGTGAGCATCACGTGTAAAGCAAAAGGTCTTTAAGAATGAATTGTGATTACGCCATGTTAACGTTCATAGACATTTATTTTGTTACGTGGTAGACAAAGGGTTTAGAGTTAGTTTCCTCCTCTAACAAACCCTGAGGGTAGTACTTTTGCAGTGTGATAGTCCTCTTAGACTCTCTTAGAAGAGGACATACATTGGTTTGCCAGCTGTAATTTACACACGTTTGTAAATTTTACTGTACGTATAATGGCTGCCTTGTGGGAATATTTACGCTCTGGCCTGAGATGATTATGATTGCAAACCAATGGCAAAGTCCGATTGGCTCATTTGGAAAATTTAGTTGGATGCCACAAGTCTCATCTGTTTATTATGAAAAGCCAGAAGCAAGGTTGTACCTATTTATTGTGAAAAGCATATGCTAAAGAAAATTGGAGGATTCCCTGTTCGTCCCATGAAAAGGTGCAATAACTGTATAATCCTAGAAAGTATACTTTCCTGAGGACAAGGTCCTTGAACACCTCTTGAGGAAAGGGCAATTAATTCCAATTTTCTGTTAACAGGATACCAGCTGCAGCAACTCAGTTTCACGATTGCCTAGCAAGGAATGCCCTGAACACAAGGAGATTTCTCCTCAATAAATCTAACATGGCCGCCAAGAATGCAAGTCTCAATACAGACCTGTGGCAACCTTGCTCATGTTGATTCCACTTGCATGTTTCGCGTAGTACTGGTGTCATCGCTGCAAAGCCTCACGCCAAGCGTCACCTGCACTGTGGATGTACTGCTGACCTCCTCAGTAGCGGAAGACTCGAGCATCTTTGAAAGTCCCAGGGGCACATATCTGTGCGACTGCATATACACGAGAGAGCACTGTCCGTGGATCATGCTAGCCGGCCAGTTGCAGCACATGACCTGGTGCTGTAGACCCACACATGAATATCCGGTCTAACTAACAGATGAGGAAAGGTCTGTGGGAGTGCTACAACTTGTGCTGAAAGCAACAGTCACATGAGTAAATTGCAACACTGATAAACGTCCCCTAATTTGGTAAGAAGCAACTAACAACGACACTGTGCTCCTCACTCCAGAGATTAAGGGGCATATCAACAAGGGATTTATCTCTGCTTTTTTGGCTTTAAAAGCCAAAAAAGCAGAGATAAAACTAGCGCCCTATCAACAACAGGGTGCTAACACGCAAATTTGCATGTTAGCACCCTTTTACTCTACGCTTCCCCTTGCATCTCTAATGAGATGCAAAGGGGGCGTTCCAGAGTAAAATAATAGGAGAAATGTCGCTAAGCGACATTTCTCCTATTATCAAGAATGTCGCTAACCCTGTTAGAGACAAAAAAAGCAGCGCTAACCGCGGTTAACGCTGCTTTTTTACGTCTGCTAATTTTCAGACTTAGCCATGATATCCTATGGAAGGAGGATATCATGGCTAAGTTTTCCTGTCCCTATCAACAAGGTAACGTGTGATTATCGCTGGGTTTCCAGCGATAATCACACCTTAGCCTGTTAGCGTGTAGATTTTTATCTCTATTGAGATAAGCGTTGCTAATAGCACGCTATCTCAGCGATAAAAATTCACGCTAGCCGGCGATAATTATCCTCACGCTAAGAGCGCTGAGCGATAATTATCGCCGGTTGTTGTTGATATGCCCCATAGTACTTCAACGCCTCTCATCATCTACACAGAGCTGGGTTAATGATTTCTTACTGAACATAGGGGCATATTAATAACGAGGCGATACACAATTATCGCCGCTTTTGCGGCCGTTTTCGGCCGAAAAGCGGCGATAATTTTATCGCATTATTTACAAGGGCACGCTATCGCGTGTTTCCTTGAATAAGCTCCTGTTTAGTTCACGCCTCACTTTGCATCTCTAATGAGATGCAAAGTAGGCGTTCCCTGCAAAAACTAAGGGAAAATTATCTTTAACTGCCCTACTCCGTATTTACAATACGGCCCAGGACACCCTTAGCGATGTAAAATACAGCGTTAACCACTGTTATCGCTGGTATTTTACGTCTGCTAATTTTCATGACTACCCTATCTATGACATGGGAGGTGGATTCAGTGGCTGAATCCACATCTCCCTATCATCAAGGTTTCTTCTATCGCTGCGGGAATATCGCTGGTTTACCAGCGATATTCCCGCATAACGCCACTTTTGATGTAAAATTTATCGCCCTGGAGTAACGTGTTGTTAATAACGCATTATCCAGGCGATAAATTACAGCGATAGGCAGCGATAAATATGAAAGCGCTAAGCGCGCTTTGCGATATTTATCGCCGTCTGTTGCTGATATGCCCCTTAGTGTTTGCAAAACTTGTTACCCATGATAGAGGTAATTGATTGATAAAAATACCTCTTAGAGTTTGCTTATGCTTGAGTTCCCTAAGCAATTCACTAAAAAAGCATTGATAGAAACCAAAGGGAAAAATATGACAAACGGAGGAGGACAAATTCCCAGTAGGACAAATTGAAAATAGAAACTGCAAGTACATATCACTCCATTTAAACTACATAAGTTCAATGGCACTCATACTGCACAATGCCAGATGTGCCCAGTGACGCACACTTTTATGCACAGTTTGTATTATCCGAGGGGAGAATTATTTTGGAAACATCTGCATGTACCTTAATTTGTTTGCTAAATGCCATGTCATATCACTAGCCAGTTATGTACTGTGCTTGATACAGAGGGGAGGTATAGAAGTTCAAATATGTAAATGTTATGCTGCGGGACTTTCTGTTGGCGAGCACGTTTGCCTTGATGCGCGTGAGAGTAGATCACCCATCATTTCTAATGGGGGAGGATGACATTGTTAGAGAGGAGGAGTCAGAAAGCTCCACACCAGAATTCATGTGGAGCCCTTTGCATTGTGATTCCACTGATAGGCAACTATCTTCAGACTCACTGATGCAGCCAGCAGAGTTGGATGATACAGATTCCACTTGATGTGATTGCTCTGAGTGGCGACCAATTTACCTCGCAATGTTTCATCTCACATTCTTTGGCAATCAAAAGGATTTTAAAAATACAGCAAAAAACATAAATAACAATAGAGCAGATGGCGTTCACTGATGCAGAATGTTTTAAAGGTTCAAATGCCTCTCGCTACAAAGAAAGCTTGGTCTTTATTTCATTAATTTATGTTATTTGCTAATAGTGCCCATTAGCAATTACAAATATGCATATCTTGGAGTAGTGAGGACCCACAGGAGTGGAGAGGTGTGGCGCAGTGGCCAGGGCAGCTGACTTCAGAGCACAGGGTTCACAGTTCGATCGGCAGCTCAGCTCAGCACCATGTGACTCTGGGCAATAACTCACCTAATTTCCACGATGGCCCCCAGCGCCTTGAGACCCATAAGGGTAAGCAGTTTGCACTTTACATATACGGATTTAAATTTATATTTACACAGCTCTGTAGAGCGGGGAAAATTAGTTCATTAATTAATAACATGTAATGGCACTCCTTGGAAATTGTTATTTTGTGTATTGCCTCATTTTAAGACAAGAATGTTACAGAGAATATCAGCAAACTTTCACCATCGACCTTTGGAATCTTTGGCGTGTCATAACTTTGTGCAATTTTGCATTAATCATATCATGAGTAGAACAGTCTCAAAGTATTTGTCTTTTGAAAATCTTCTCTTGATCTTGCAGTGTCTAAAGTGCCCCCTTTACTTGTAAAACAAAGATCAAAAGTCCAACTTGTGTGTCCTCAAAACACTTTACTTCCATATTGCACCCAGTGATTCTTCTTGAATTATAGGAGTGCCACATCAGAGTTTATAAGAGCAATATTATAAAAGGCAAGCAGTAGTACTGAACACCGTATGGACTATTATAAAACCAGAGGTGCAAACAGGGCTAGGGTCAAGAATATTAATAAAGTAATTAAAATGAAACCAAAGGTAGGGAAGACAAAAGTGACGATGCCAGGCACCTCTCTCCATTGGCACCTTAACTCACCTTGCACAGATGCACTCGGCCATCTGAAGAATTCTTGGTTCACAACAACATCTGCCTTACTGGTGCAGCGCACGGAATCTGGTGCTCACACCCCCACTGCCATTGGAGATCTGTCTACCAAGATCACCAGTAGGTAATGTGGTGAGGGTGGCAATAAGGCACTCCATCACAGGTTCACAAGGCGACCTTCAAGATGCTTTTCAAGGACAATTATCACTCTCCAGTCCCCACAAGGATAGTAACACAAACCCACACACATATCCATTTAGAGAAGGGCCGTATGGGAGATAATCAGGGCTTTAAGTGGGCCGGGTCTCACCGGGTCTGAGCACTGGCAGATTTTTAAAGGGGGGCTCGAAACGGGTCTCTATCGGGCTCTGTTTTGTGCCCTGGCACAGGCGGTCTGTTTATTTCCGGACGGCAGTGACAGCAGTCACATCGATGTGCGCATGATCACACTGCTCACTTCTCACTAATGGAGAAGTTACGGCATGACGTCATGTCAAGTGAGCGTTGTAGGGGAAGGGAAATCCTATAAAGAGAGTCATTTTCTCTCTGGATTTCCCTTTCGTTTTGAAACTCAGGAGCAGCAACATTGTTGTGTTGTCACCAGACCTTTAAGTGGAACCTTTTTCAATATTATATGCAAGCTACAGTTGCAGCTTATTTGTCTTATGCAACTAACAACCATTGACAAAGCCAATAGTCCTGTCTTGTTGTAGGTATGATGTTACTTGTTGTATCATATATCTGGGTGCAATGACAGAAACAGCAAAATACAAGTCGGGCGGCACACTATGCAAAGCACAGGTTTTTAGCTAATGTGTTTTTAAGCCACGGCCTTAATTACATTGGCCACGCCCCTTTGAGAGACCCCCAGTTTTTGTATCCCACTTAAAGCCCTGGAGATAACCCATGTTCTCAAGATCTTAGCAATCCCAAGGATGCTCAATTCCCTTTGCCTCTTCCCTACTCCAGGCAGGGCTGTCACACATTGCAGTGGGGAGGCATTGCAGGGATCTTCTGGAGACAGAGGCAGGGTCCCAGGACACTTAACCACATTGCATTTAGGGAGAGAAACCTTGAAACATTTCTCTTGACTGTGGCTGTGTTGAAATAACTCTTGGGTGGATGCTTGCAATCACAAATAGGATGCGTGTAGTTGCATTACATTGCCCGCACGTGTCTGAGTATGCGTGTTCGTGTGTGCGTGCTAGTGTCTGCCTATCCGCATGCCTGTATATTTATGTGTTTGTCTGTCTTAATTTGCTAGCACTTTTCTGCCTGTCTGTGCATGTGAGGCTGTGCGTCTGTGAGTTTTTTCAAACACATTAGATATTATCTTTATAACACTGTTCCTTACTCAAGCTTAGACACATCTAACACTAAGCAACATACTTTAGGGTCAGTCCTGTAAATTACGAATTAGACGCATATTTCTGCTTTATCCCCCCACAAAAGCTTGTATTGTACTCAGTCCAGCTGTCAGTTAAGTACGCCCTGGGCTTACAGCCTCCTGCTTACACATTTCAAATTCCTAAGATTGTCTGGTATGCAGAAATACTCTTTTTATTGCATGCATCAACTCTATTATGGGACCTTTTTCAAGGGAATTCCTAAACAGATGAAAGGAATGAAATGCTGGTTAACTTGGTCACATCTAAACTGCAAATGAAATTAGCAATTTATTAACGCTTTCCTGCCACCCAATCCTCAGGACATCTAAAAGGTATTAAGAAGTAATTTATGCACATAAAAGATATTTTTATGAGTGCACAGTCAATGCAATATCTGTTGGTGTAATATTTTCCTTTTGCAAGGTTTTTCACCTTCTATTTTTCAACCCTTAGTTGCTTCCCTACTCAAGGCACAACAGGCCAGATGTAGAATTAAAATTTATGAATATGTGAACATCAAAGAGTATTCTTTGCAAACGGCTCAGATGTTTTCCCAACTTTACATATAAAAAGCTCTAAAACCCGGGACTTATTTTGAAGGAAATTTCAGATTGGATTTATCCTTTTTTAGGCCACGATTTCAATAGGCCCGATTAAATGCGACATGTGCGTTAATGCCTGTTACCGAACAAATTACATTTACAAAGTGTACAATAAGTACTGGACCCACCCCCAAAAAAGCACAATAAATAGTGGAACATGCAGATTTTGGTCTGGTGAGCACTAAAATAATGTTATGCCCCATTTGTGGGCAATGATCATAATTGGGTGCTATTTACCACACCGAATACATTTCAATCCCTTAAAAAAGATTCCTTTTTAACCAAAGAATTGGAAGTCCTTCCCAGGATGGATAGTCTTGGTGTAGCACCCGGTGTCTGTTTGTCTCCCGTTTTCACTAGGAATATTGAATTTATTTGAGCAGATTGCAAGAGTCGTCTCGTTTCGATAATCTTTATTCAGTCGTTATAATAACGATACAAGCACAGAATAAAATACATACAGCCAACAGGCTTAAGAAAATTTCCAATTCATAAAGCATCTCCTTCTCAATTTGATATCAGGAGAAATATAAGTAAGAACAGCAAAACAAATTTCCAAAGAAGATAACCTTTTTGAAAAATCCATCTCTTCTTGGTAAAATGTAAAAAGCTCCGGCATTAAAATTGGGTTTAAAGAGCGAACTCTCAAAGTGCGGTATAAGGTGCAAACTAGCATAAAATGCGCAGTCGTTTGAGTGGAGGAAGCGTCACATGGACAGTACGGTAAAGCTCTAAACCAAGGTCCAGTGCAAGGAAAAGCAACTAAGAAATGGATTGTATTTAATCTGAACCTTGTTAAGTAAAATCTATGTTCTGGATTTACTATCCATTTTGAATAGGGCTCCGTTCCAGAAGTGGAATAGTTTGGTATGTAATTCAATACTGAAGCCACGTCAAAAGCTCTCACTATTCGAACCTCCTCTCTCTACGAGAGGAATTCTCGCTTTACTAAGGCTTTTATTTGTGGTCCAATACTGTCTGCAGGATCAAAAAGTATACTAAAGTCTAAGTTGGAAAGAGTATTCCTAACATAGGCAAGCCATGGGATGAAGCTATTTATACTTAAATTTAAACAGTCCTTCAACACACACCTAGAAAACCCGACTTCAGGGGTACGCCATATTTTAACCCACAGTTAAAGTGGAGCAAATTTAACAACATCTTCCAAAAACCCAATACCCAATTCAAGGTGCGAAATGAAACTAGAGGAGGATTTGAGGACAGATAAAGGTTGACAGAGAAGTGCATTCTGGGATGCCTGCAGTCTTTCCAGAGATTCATAGCCCCACACCTGCTCCATAGGTTCCCACAGCAAGGCATTTACTCTTGTAAAGTTGAGCCGTCTCCTTTGTGAGTTTGTGACCCAGTTTTCTTGTGAATTTAAAAATCGGACCACAGACTATCCCCGCGTTCTTTGATTTATTAATCTACCCCACGTCAAATCGGCTACAAATAAAATATCTAGGTAGTTAAAGTGGGAGAGCTTGGCAACTGGAGTTTCCCCTAAAAAAGCTTTTTGATTTTGTGTTTTTAGGACTGCTACTTAAAATAAAATATTTTTATGATTCCCTTTAAGGTTTAGATTAGTCATAAAATGTCAAAACCATTTAAACGTTTTTAAGATTGCAAGACTCATTTGTTCAGTTGCATCTTTCTCAGCAGTTAGATCATACTAATGCGATTTGGTAACACCACTTTAATATTGCAATATTACTATTTGCAACATGATATGTCTTTGCAACATCATTACTACTTGTTACATGATGCTTGTCTGTTATTTTATGGCTTTGTGATAGCTTATGCCTGCTTTGAAATACCAAATCCCTGACTTTCAATAAGACCCTGAACAGGCTGTTGATATGTTCTCTGGGTGTATTTGCTCTGAAGCTACAAAGCAAACATGTATTACAAACAAAAAAGCAACATCTCTTGTGATCATGAAATATTATTTTGGCCAATTGTCAACACATCAATTGTCAAAATGCCTTCCTAATATGATCACTGGACTGTGTATATGTGACAGGAGAAGAGACCCTGTCCTCTGAACTTCCTGGGGTCTTTAACAGCAGAAGGTGTCAGGAATACACACAGAGTGTGAGCACCGTTTACTGTGAGGCGTCACGTCTGCAATGCGCTCACAGCAAAAACACAGACACCATACAAGTCTCAGAGGCTATAGGGCACTCATGAGATTTGCAATGATGGTGGCTATTCTAGAGCCATGAGTTTAAGTTTCACATATTTTTGAGTGTGTATTGCTTAGCTTTCTTTTGATATTTTAAAATAATTTAGCAAAAATTATTTTAAAAACATTTGTCCTATTATTAAATGGATTCAAAATTAAATACTCGGGTATCATTCTTGATACCTGAGTATTAATACATTTCCTCACGAAATTACCCCATATCCCTGGCATCCCACTCATAAATCTTGATTTCATATTTTTAAATTCATTTGCAAAAATTATTAGAAAAATGTTTGTACTATTATTAAAAGGATTAAAACTTAAATACTCAGGTATCGCAGTATTAATACCTGAGTATTAATACACTTCACCATCCAGTACCCCTATAATCCTTGCAGCCTGCTCCTAAAACTTAATTTTGATATTTTTAAATTAATTTGCAAGAATTATTTCAAAAGTATTTGTCCTATTATCAAATGGATTAAAAATGCAATCCTCAGGTTTCACAGTTGATACCTGAGTAATAATACACTTCCCTACCTATTACCCCTATATCCCTTAAATCCCGCACCTAAAATAATTTTTTTTACATATTAATGTGCATATATTATTCATAAAAACATATTTATATATGTAAATAGAATAGTTAAAAATAAACACAGCAAACTTAAAACAAAAAATGTTCCATACTTACATATATTTACCAATCTACTTACCCAATTATGCGTCGTAAAGTAATGTGTGGCAAAGGCATGTGTGGTAAAGCCATATGTGTCGTATAGTCATGCGGTGTAAAGACATTTTTTTTTTTTTAATATTTTTTATTGAGTACTGCATATAATTCACAAATGTACACCGTAAGTTATAAGCGTTTTGGAAACGTTATAAAAGAGCAATTTGGTATATATCTTGTCTACATGTTGCACCAAATATACTTAAGGTAATAGGACCTTACAGAAAGATCAATATTACTTGCATCATAAGTGTACAAACTGTAAAATCAAAAAGCTAGTAACCACTCTAATAAATTATATCCAGTGTTGTACCCATTTCACCCCCACCCAAAATACCCCTCCCTAAACATTACCCCAACAAAACAAGTAACGTAAGTGCCGCTATCGAGACAAAACACCTCGCTGATGTACCTGCGTCCGGTGTGTATCAGGTCTAAAAACCCCAACAAGGGGCGTGCACCGAGGGGGGAGGGGGAGGAGGAGAGGGGAAGAGAAGGGAACCAGGAGGGGAGTACGAGGAAGGAGGAATAAAAAGGGAGGGAGGGGGAAAGGTGTAAGAAACACAGCCAGGGATATGGGAGTGAACGGGAGGCACCCAGGTAGAGCATGGACAGACATGAGCCCGCCCGTTCCTAACCAGTTGCACCACTGTCCTGCAGGCCGTATTGCGATACCACGGGGTCAACTCCCTCCATTGCCTTGACTTGTTATACTAGGTGTGCCCAGTCCAGCGAAAGCGGTCGCTTCCGCAGTTCCCTGTATTCTTCTCGGTATAAAGCCTCCCGTTCAGCTCCCGCCCATCTTTCCACTTCTTCACGCCAAGCGACCACCTCTGGGGCCAGGGTAGACTTCCAGCGTTTTGTTATCATACGTTTTGCCAATATCAGAGCCAACCCTGCAAATCTGCGTAGCAACTTTGCTTTCTGAGGGAGGGGGAATAAACCAAAAAGGCAAGCCTCAATGGTGTCCCATGGTGTGCGCTCCGTCAACATCTCCAGCTCCTGGATAACCTCTGACCAAAACCCCCGCAGCAGTGGACAGTACCATATCATATGTAAGAAATCAGCTTCAGGCGCCTTGCATCGCGGACATACCGCGGACGCCGTTGGGAACATCTTTTGTATCATTGCTGGGGCAAGATATGCTTTATGTAGGATATATAACTGGATAGTTTTTAAGCAGCAATTCCGAGAGACTCGCTGGGGATACTCCAGCATTTGTGCCAATTCCCTATCTTCTAAGTCCTGCCCCAAAATCAAGTCCCACTTCGGCCTAAGATGTATCAGTGGAACATGCAAATGCTCCCTCAAACCTCGGTAAAGCCAGCGGACCAAGTATCGGCCATGACCCATAATTTGTAATGATCTCAGCAATTGGAAAGTTGGGGGTTCTGCTCGTTCCGTGTACCAATAAGTTCTAATGAAACGCGCTACAGCCGCATGCGTAAGAAACAAGGTGTCAGGCACCGAATTGGCGCGCACAAACTCGTCATGCGGCATCAATTGGCCCTCGTAAAAGAAATCCCCAACTGTCTCCACCCCCTCCCGAGTCCACCCCTGTATTTGGATCATTGATAATACCCCACGCCTAGTAGGCAGTCCAATTAGGGGGATATTTGGGGCGTATGGAAATGGTATCCTAGCTATTGTTTTCGCCTGTGCCCAATACTGTAATGCAACATGCAACAAGTAAGGAGGATCACGTAACTTCTGCGTGCCCGGATAGAGCTGCGATTGAACAAGCCCACGTTTTAACAATTCCGAGGAGTACCCAATTTCAAATAAATTCTTATCTTACCTGCCAACCAGTATGCCAGCCACTGTAATTGTCCCGCTATGCAATACGTCTTAAAATTAGGAGCCCCCATGCCTCCTACTGCACTGGGCGGCTGCAGCTTAGATAGCGCCAAACGATGCCTGCCCTCCCCCATACCAAAGATGTTAATAACGTATCCAGCAATTTAAAAACCCAAACTGGCAGGACCACCGGTATATTCACGAAGTAATAAAGGAGGCGGGGTAGCATAACCATTTTTGACACCGCCAAGCGGCCCGCCATTGTCAAAGGTAACGAAGTCCAAAAGGCAATCTGGGAGCGCAGCGAATTAATGGCGCAAACTACATTACCTTCTATGGTATCGGCGTTTGATCTATAGATATTAATCCCCAGGTATTTAAAAGTGACAGGCTCCACACGGAAACAAATTGTAGAGTGGGAGACGCATTTGTATTATAGAAGGCGAAGGCTACCGATTTAGAGGCACTAAGACCCAAGCCCAATATTTCTCGAAATCTAGAAAAGACAGCAGCTATCAGGTGTTTATCAACTTTCAAGTCACGAAAATATAACAGCATGTCATCCGCGTATAAGGATACTGAGTGTACCTCCCCACGCAATGGGATGCCATATGGGACCATAATCTGATGCAGGTATTGTGCAAGAGGCTCAAGGGCCAACACAAATACCATGGGGGATAAGGGGCAGCCTTGACCAGTACCCCGGGATATTAAATAAGAGGAAGATATGGTCTTACTCGTCTTAGCGCGCGCTGTGGGACTAGTATACAACAATTTAATCCATGCACAATAGGACTGGGGCAGGCCAAATCTAGACAACACTGCTAGCATATACGGCCAGCTGAGAGTATCAAAAGCTTGGCGCACATCTAAGGACAAGCAGCCAGCAAGAGGGGACGAATCAGCTGCCGTGTGTATCAAAGCATGGAGCCGGCGAATATTCAAAGAGGTGCTGCGTTGGGGTACGAATCCACATTGATCCGTATGGATCAAACGGGGGAGGAGTGAAAGGAGACACGACGCCAAGACTTTACTGAGTATCTTATATTCTGTATTCAGAATAGAGAGCGGTCTATAAGACATAAGGTCTGTCGGTACCTTGTCCGGTTTCAATAAGGACGTGACTATCGCCTCCCTGGTAGTAGGAGGCAAAATCCCACTCTCCAAGGAAGTAGTATAGAGTTGCAGCAACCTCGGAATCAATTTATCAGCAAAAGTGGAGTAAAACTCCACTGGTAGGCCGTCGGAGCCTGGTGTCTTATTGCGCGCCAGCGCCTTTATCGCCACCCGAATTTCTGCAGCAGTAATCGAGCAGCCATCTCCTCGGCCATCGAATCAGAAACCGTAGGAAGTTAGACCTCGGACAAGAAGGAAAGCGTGGAAGCCTCGACATCTAAACATGGGGTGGCATATAAACAAGCGTAGTATTCCCGAAACACAGCATTAATCTCACCCTGAGATGTTACGAATACATTATTAACCGTATTCACAGCTAGAACTGGGGTAGGACTCAACGTTGGTTGCATCACGCTTGCCAATAGGGTACCTGCCCTATCTGCCTCGGAGTGTGTACGCTTTGTATAAACATCAAAATCTAACAGGCGTAAGCGCTCTAACAACTCCGCATATTTAATCCTAGCGGACTGAAGTGGCTCTGCGCCATCCACACTCTCCTGAGCCGCCACCTCCAGGGCCTGCAACTCCCCCTCCAGGTCAGTAATGTTCCGGATCGTTTCCCTCCGCGATCCTGTCAGTGTCCCCATTGCCACCCCACGTACAGTCACTTTGAAGGCCTCCCACTCGATAGCCCTGGACGAGGCGGAACCTTAATTTTCCACAAAAAACGTGTCGATAGCTGTAGTCAATGCCACACAATAGACCTGGTCTTCCAGTTGTAGAGGCTGCATCCTCCACGTTGGAATAGGAGCCGGAGAAGGGCCCCAGGACAACCGCAATTCGATAGGATTATGGTCTGATATTGTCTTGCCCAAAAACTCACAATGTGTAATAGCAGAGGAGAGCTCCGGAGAACAAAGAAAATGATCCAGACGTGTGTGTAACTTATGGGGGTAGGAATAAAAAGAATACTCCCTCATATTCACATGCATTGCCCTCCAAATGTCTAACAAACCCCAACCCTGCGCCCAGCGAGTTAAGGTTATCGCCTGTGCCCTCACCGCTGTGTTAAATAAGGGAGGATGGGAACGATCCAGGCCAATATTGAATACTGCATTTAAGTCGCCACCCAGCAGCCACGGGACATGGGACCAGCCAGCAAGTGCCCGGGACACCCGCGTAAAGAATGCCTCCTGGTCTGTATTTGGTCCATAGAGGGACCCCAGCACAACCTGTCTGCCAACTAACGTCCCCAACAGAAGAACATACCGGCCCTGATCATCTACTCTGCATTGGGTAAGAGAGAAGGGGATGCCCGCCCTGACCCAAATGGCCGCCCCCCCGGGAAAAGGCTGAATATGTAGTCGCAAATACCTGACCACGCCATCTTCGCTGCAGCCTCGCAGTTTCAGCGGGGATCAAATGAGTCTCTTGAAAACAAATTATGTGGGCCTTACAGCGGTGCAATTGTGCAGCTATTCTATGTCGTTTGGCTATGGAACCCATACCTCGCACATTCCACAAAACCAAGGTATAAGAATTAACAGCAGGCATCATCAAATAGAATAAGGACACCCCCCGGATCCCAGCCCTGCCCCCCCCAATCCCACCCACACCCCCCCGGTCCCCAGACCATGTGGCATAGTTACAACAAATTGAACAAAGTCCCAATACTGGGTCCAACGCCCAAACATCGTTCGACCAAACCATGCAAACAAAATTAACATACTTCACTTTTAACCAATGCTACCGCCTTTGGGGGAAGGTCGCTAACACCATTAACAGTCGCTTAAAAGCAGTAAGGCTCACATAAGAGCGCCCAAAACGTGGGCCAGGCTGGGAATTTACTCATCCGTTCCCACCTGTCATAACGGCACACATGTTCTATAATGCTCTGCCCGACTAGCAAAGGTGCGTGCAGTGTACCATAGCTCTTCAATCCGGACAGGAAAACAGCAAAAGGCTAAACATATCCCACAGGTCCGATGACAAGAAACTAAGAGTCGGCCGAGGCTAAAGGATCCTTGCTGAGTCGTGAGGTAGCAGAAGGAAACAGTGCAACGCTACGATCAGATTCAGTGTCTGTGCTCAATCCTACAGACGGGCTAGAGCTGATATCAGGGCGAGAGGTGCGAAAGGTGGAGGCAGTGTGAAGTGCCCTTCTCCTGCCCTCCAGTACCTGCTGACGGTTCAAGGAGTCGGAGATCGAACTTGGTGTGAGGAGACACCTCTTACACCTCCGTGGGGGACACTGCGACTTGGGTAGTGAGGAGTCCATGCGTCTCATAGGTTGTACATCAGGGAACGTCTTCTCTAACCACTCCCACGCACTGTCAGGGATCTCGAAAAAGAGGGAACACTGCTCATATAGGATTTTCAGTTTTGCAGGGAACAATAAAGCAAATGACAGGCCCGCTGCTCGAGCACGTGCCTTCACCTCCATAAAGGAAAATCTTCTGCGTTGGACTGCTTAGGTGTAATCCAGAAATATGGAAATCTTGGCATTAGCAATCTGTAGAGGGCTATTATCTCTTGCCGCCTGCAGTAGATGATCTCGATCCCTGTAATTTAAAATCCTGGCCAGGATGGGATGTGGGCTAGCTCCTGGTATTGGACAACGTGTAGTAACCCGATGCGCCCTCTCGACTGTGAAATGTGCGGATAGGCCGGTGGGGGCCACAGCAGTCTTCAACCAATTCTCGATATAGTCTGTAGGCGTCGATCCTTCCGTCCCCTCCGGCAGACCCACTATTCGGAGGTTGTTCCGGCGTGCCCGTCCTTCTGCATCATCTGCCCGCGCATGGAGGAAATCAATCTGCTGACGCATATGTTGTAAGTGCTCTTCGTGGGCCTGTACCTGGGGTGCCATGGTGTCTACCTTCTGCTCAGTCGTTCAAACCCTCTCAGCCAATTTCTTATGATCATCTTTTAGCATGTTGAGAACCACCGAGATTATGCCCAGCTGCGCTTCCAATACTGAGCGGGAATCTCGAATCTCTCGCAGAATAATGTCCAGCTTGTCCCCTGACGTGTCGGTCTCCACAGCCCCCTCCGCCTGACGGGACATGGCAGAAGAGTGCCCCGATGCCGGAGAGATAGATCCTGGTCTCCCAGACCGTGGTGTCACCCTGGGTCTTCCCTTTCCCATAGCCGTTGGCGTGGTGAGGCCTGGGAACGAGCCCCCAGCAGTAACTGGATATCAACGCCTATCCCTCAGCCAGCGATATGGTGCACCAGACAACCTGCGACCAAAACCAGTCAGCAGCTCGAAGCAGTAGTTGGGAAGCCACTCAGAACAATCACAGGGGTTACCCAGGTCCCTTGGCAGGTTATGGCAGTCGCTATCCTGTGGAATAGTGAGCCCCCCCTGCGCATCAGTCCAGGAATAGTGGGAAGGGCCGCAAGAAGGTGCTCATACAGTTCCCGCGTCGCCAAACCCAAGAGGCGCAATCAGGTCTGTGCGCTTCTAGGTATCCTCACTGTCTATACCTCAATGGAGGGCCCCAACCACCAGTGCATGCCAGTCCCAAGTCAACTCTGAGCACTTCTCCACCCCAGGGACCTCCGGACCAGTCAGGGCAGGGCACCATCATGGCAATGCGAAACAGCAGGGCTCCAGGAGGTGTAGAACCACCGCCTTACAGCCTAGGAGGCAGGATGGGGGGGGCCCACCAACTAACTCGCGATAGTCCGCCCCCCCGCAGCCTCACCAGCAATCTAAGTTCCAGTCCGGTGAGCACAGCTGGGGTCCACCGACGATCCGGCACCGTCTCGTGACGTAACGCTGCCCCGTGTCCAGCCGAGGTCTCTTCGGGAGAGCCTCTACATCTAGCGGCCACAGCAGTACCAATTCACCAGCGTTTCACCCTTCGCCGCAGGGACCCGCCGCTCCCCAGTACTCTCTGCCAGCACTCCACTCAGGGGGGAACAAGCAGCTGTGGCGGAGTTTGGGACCAGAGCCGGAATCTCGCATGGGCGCCGCCTCCTGGATTCAACTCCCGTAGCTCCACCAGGCCACAGGAAAGCTCGCGGCTCTCAGCAGGCCTCAGAAAGGCCGGAAATCACCGCCATCGATAGAACCGGTCCCAGGGGGGCTAGGCGTCCGAAAAACGCCATCGAGGCTGCCCTGCCGGTTGGACATGTCAGCTGCTCCCTGTCCCCCGTCCGACAAGGTAGGGAGTGGCGGATATTTGTTTGGATGTGGAGCCCCGGCCCGGAGCACCATCTTGAGCTGCAGACCACGCCCCCATGCGGTGTAAAGACATATGCGTGGTGAAGACCTGCCTGGTAATTGTAATGCATGGTAAAGACTGCTTAGTAAAGGTTGTTTCCTTCTTAGTTGATGTAGCCGGATCATTGTTGCCAGACATGGAATTCAAAGCACTGAAATTTGCTGAATACGGAGAAGTACTGTAGAGATTATTTGACATCAAGAAATAAGAATCAAGATATTTGCATATTATAATTTGATTCATCCTCTCAGGGGTTATGAGCTCTGTAACAAACTGATTTCTTAATTGTTTTGGATGGTAGTTTACCACAAATAATAAAGGCACATATGTACGAAAGGAATTTGCATTTCTAATCGCTATTTCGGGCCATTAAAAAAATGGAAAACTGCCTTTCCTAATGTAGAAAGGCCTATGCCGCGTCGGAAAGTGTGATTTCGACCCAGTAGAAATCACATTTTGCGATTCTTAAAATAGGAAATCGTAAAAAGGTATTTTCGACTTGCGAATCGGGAACCGCATGTACATAGCATTTCCCAATTGCAACTAGTCGCAAAAAGGGCAAGTAGGGAATGCTATTGCCATTGACTTGGATCTGATAGTAACCAGGTGTAAACATACAAAAGGCACCCAAAATGCATCAGGATCATTTTCAATGGTGCATCAACGCTTGCCATTACCACATAATAAGTATTTCGCAGGCAAGTGTGTATGTATATATATATATATATTTATATATATATTACCTACTGGCGGTCGCCAGTAGGTAGTTATAGTTAGGACCCCTTTTCCATAGGAAATCCGCAACATTCTATTTTGAATAACTTTGGCGCCGGTCGATGAATCCTCACGAATTTCTCAAAATAGGTGGGGCGCTACGCTCCGCTCCTACCCTGAAAGTCTCAGGGGGATTCGTCAAGCGGGGGCTGAGATAAAAGGGGGGTCCCAAAACGCGTTTTTCCCATGCATTTTTCCATAGGACCTTTAGACAGAGCTACAGCCCGAACGGCTGAACAGAATTACTAGAAATTTGGCAGAGAGGTAGTCCCTAGGTCAAGGAAGTGCCTTTTGTAGGTTTGGTGTAAATCTGTTCAGTAGATTCTGAGAAAATAGCCTTTAAATCAATATATATATCTGAGCCCGCTTACGGTACGCTTACCGTACGCTTACCGTACGCGTACGGTGGCGTGCGCGAGCGCGATTCTGATTGGCTCTTAGATCTTAGTAAACATTCGAATCGGTCGAAACCAGGAAGCGGCGTCCGCCATTTTGTCTCTCGCACTGAGTGTTATTTATCAAACATGATGCCCAAAAACATGTTACGGGGCTGTTTTGACAACTCCCTCCCACACAGTCATGTTGAGGGAGTCCCCAAACATCCCCCAAGAGCAAAAACGGTTATATTTTTTTTTCGGCAATTTCGCCGAGTACGCTTACCGTACGCTTACCGTAAGCGTACGGTAATGAAATAGAAATAAAAAAAACACTATCCACATTTACCCCACCCCCTGTGCTTTTGGTGGCCGCAGGGCACCAAATGTACAGGGCTTATCGATTCCGAAAACACTATCAACACTTACCCCACCCCCTGCGCTTTTGGTGGCCCAAGGCCACCAAATGTACAGGGCTTATTACTGTATAAAAAAAACATGAAATTATAAAATCGAAATAAAAAAAACACTATCCACATTGACCCCTCCCCCTGTGCTTTTGGTGGCCGAAGGCCACCAAATGTACAGGGCTTCTTAAAGTTGATAAAAACCGTGCACGGAACGAACTGCGTTAAGTGGGCGCGCACGCCTCGAATGGCGTAAAGTAACTTAGCATTTAAAAAACCGTACAAATTCACTGAAAAAACCATAGGTTTCACACACGTTATAGTTAGGAATTAGCATTTAAAAAACCTTGCAAATTCACTGAAAAAACCATAGGTTTCACACATGTTATAGTTAGCGGAAATTTTACTGATAAAAAACCAATGAAATTGCCCCGTTATAGTTAGTGCTGGCAACTATAACTCACGCGACCGCAATCTTCTGCTGATGACATATGTGTCTTTATAAAAAAAAATATTTGTAATATATGTATAGCTAAAAATGTATGGAAGAAGACATGGGCAAATAAGTGTCTAAATACAGTATTAGCATCAGCAGAGGATTGCGGTCGCGTGAGTTATAGTTGCCAGCACTAACTATAACGGGGCAATTTCATTGGTTTTTTATCAGTAAAATTTCCGCTAACTATAACATGTGTGAAACCTATGGTTTTTTCAGTGAATATATATATATATATATATATATATATATATATATATATATATATCCCGTTTCAATATCAATTGATTCATTTATTACATGCTTACTCAGAATGATCATTGAGATATTAATTTTGATATATTCTGAATATGATAGGCACTAAGTCATTAATCAGGAAGGTGGCATTGTGTTGTATCGTTTTGCTTACGAGTTTTGTAAATATTGCTATTCGGAAGAAAGACTTCTTTTCCGTTAGTTTTTCCTCTATGTTAATTGTTGCTTTCACCGTTTCCAAGCAACCCTTTGATTTGTGTCATGTGGATGAATTGTATAAAAAACTTACGAGGACTGGGTCGGACACAGTGAGCAAGGCGGACTCGTCCGCCGAAACGCGTCTGGGCCACAGTGTTTTTGAAATAAAGTATTTTCCTTGAAGATTTCATCCCACGGCGTCAGCGCCTGTTTCAAACTACGGGAAACCAGGATTGGATACGTAGTAGTAGAAAGCTTTATTCGAGTTATAAACTCATAAAAGCACAACATGCATATTATAAAAACATCACACTTAATCAGGGCATTTCATTCAATACATTAAAACAGTTGCGCAAGCTTAATCATTGTAAGACAAAACATTATACAAATAAAACATAATCAAGAAACATTAGGAGAAACAGAAAGGGCTCTCCGTCTAATGGACCAAGCCCACCCCAGGTACTTTGCTATTCCCATAACAATAGGCTCCTCAGAAGTAGTGCAAATAATTCTCTGTGCCTCAGCCGCACTGGATGTCCCAAGGTTCTTGCAGATAGGGGTTAACCAGACCCTTCTTGGGGAGGCATAAGCCTTACAAGCAAATAGGAAGTGTCCCACACTTTCCTTAGTTGCGCCGCATGCTAGGCAGCACTGGGTGTTCAAACTCTTCCACCTGCCTGTTAGATCTCTCAACGGGAGGGAACCAGATCTTAATTGGAAAAACAACTTTCTGTCCATAGGAACAGTTATACTGTCCCAGTAATTTTCTAAAGCAGGACACATTTTACTTTCCAAAAAGCGACCTCCCATTGAGTCAGATTTAACCCTTCTCCAAAGCCTCTCATCTATCCATTCCCAATATAGTGCTTTAAGTATATTTTTGCTTGGGAACACTTCCCCCGACGGATTGTCCCAAAGGTTGGAAAGACCTAGTTCGCCTAGCAATACCCTTAGGTTTTTTAGCCATGATATTTTATGGAATATATCACTCTTGATTATTGCCAGGAAGCCTTCCCCATAATGCCTAATTTCAGGGGTGGACCAAAGTCGCCTCCAGTATAAGATGGGACGCAGTCTGGCTCGGTCGGTTACCGATCTTCTTCCCAGGTCAAGACTAAGGGGAATTAATGGTGTACTCTGGGGCAATCCCGTAATGCCCCTAAGAAACCAGTTCTCAGCTATCTGTAATGAGGTTAAGTTGTCAAAGCCAAACAGCTCCGCCCCATATAAGGCCGATCCTATTGCCTTAGCATCGTACACAGCGAGGACAGGTTTTATGGGTTTTGTTTTGGATCTATTGTGCTCCACCCGTAAGGCCCCCGATATTTGCTGATGTTTCAGGACCGCCTTTTCTATGTGGTGGGACCAACCATAATTACTTGCGATTTGTACCCCTAAGTAGGTGAACTCCCTTACGACCTCAAGCCCGATATTATTCAAGTGTATCCTAGGGCGAGGCTTCTGTCCTTGGGAGAAAGCCATCAGCTTGGTCTTGCCTATGTTTACTTCCAGGCCATGCTCCTGGCAAAAGTCATCAAAAACATTCAGGGCCCGTTGCAATCCAGCTGGGGTTTTGGATATTATCAAAGTGTCGTCAGCGAACATCAGGATCGGAACCCTGATGCCCGCCAACGAAGGCGCATCCACACTAGCGTCCTGCATCCTGCTGACTATCCCATTGATATATAATGTGAAGAGCAAGGGCGCCATTGCACAACCTTGGCGCACCCCACGCTCCACAGGGAAGTCAGTAGAGGATTGGCCATTTGACCCCCACTGTACTTTGGCAAAATTGCATTCGTGCAACCTCATAACCAAAGTAAGCAATTCTGCGGGAATGCCTATCTTACTTAACACTGCCCAGAGCTTACCCCTTGGGACTAGGTCGAAGGCAGCCCGCAGGTCGACAAAAGCGACATACAGGCTGCCCCCACCAAGAAGAACCGTCCCCCACCGTAGCATAGTGAAGCGAAACACCTGGTCGATGGTACTGGTAGCCCTTCGAAAGCCTGCCTGAAAAGGGGAAAGAGAATCATTTTCGTCCACCCAGTCCACAAGTTTGTTTACCACCATCTTCCCAATTACTTTTTGGACGGTGGCAATCAAACTTATGGGCCTGTAGTTAGCTGGAAGGGATCGATCTCCTTTTTTGTGGACGGGTATAATGATGGCTCCCCTCCACTGTTCCGGGACTTGCGCACCCTTTGCAATTGCGTTCCCCAATAGGAGCACATATCTGCCCCACCTATCTTTATCATTTTTAAAAACGTCCGAGGGTATCCCGTCTAATCCCGGGGCCCTACCCCCTTGAACGGAATTAATTACAAATTCAACTTCCTTGGAGGAAAACAGATCATCCTTAGGAAATACAGCCAAGATTACATCCCCACCACCCCACTCCTTTGTTTCAGCATATTGGGGCCTAAAGTAATTCACCCAATCGGATTCAGCAACATTATTATCCGGTTTGTTTGGGGTACCGCCTCTGCCCCACTTTACTATCTTCCAGAAAAGCCTGGAATCCTTTACTCCAGAAGCCTCCTTCAGTTCCTCCCAATGCTTCTCATCCCAGTCTTTTTTGGCCAAGAAAATGCTAGTATTGTATTGCTTCCTGGCAGTTTTGATTGCTACACTGTCCCTGCTTCTGATAGCATTACCCAGTGTTAATCTGGCTGCCCTGCACTGTTTGTTAAACCACCCTACTGGTTTAGAGGAAGCTGTGCGATTACCCTTACATGTTCTCATAAAGTATGGTTTTAGGGTGGCGAAAAGATTGTTATGGATTTCAGTGATCGCCCTAGATCCTGGCAGTGTTGCACTAGCTAATTCCATGGAAACAATTGCTTTGTCCACTTCAGACCCAATAAAATCCATGGAGGCTGCATTCGCCAATACCGAGGGCCATTTCAATCTACGCATATTATTCGCCATGTCTGGGAGCAACCCATTACTAGCATGTAGATAAGGCTGAGTGTGTTTCCACCAAGTGTGGGTCACACAGAGGGGGTTGTGATCACTTTCTATCCTGCCCTTAACTTCCATGTCACAAACCCCCTGCCAAAGATTAAGACTACAAATAACGTAGTCTATCCTGCTTCTATTATGACCATTATCATATGTGCACATACCTTCCTTATCTCCCTTTGTTCTACCATTGAGGGCACGCATCCCATATTCTAAACACATAGCATTTAAGGAAAGAATATCTTTTGACCAACGTTTGACAGGGGCAAGATTCAGGGAGGGAACACCCCATAGATTGTCCTCTTCCTGTCCTAATGGGTTTTCGGTACTATCTAGAGGCTCAAAAGTCCTATTTAAATCCCCAGCTATTACTATTCTGTTTCCAAGGGACTTTGATTGCAGAAAATTAAATAGAGCCTCTAAAGTGGGGGAACTCCCATTATTACAACCTCTGGCATAGACATTATATAAATCTATCACACCCCACTCTACTGAGGAAATTCGTAGCATTTGAATATCTCTGCAGCCCAAGTCCCACATTTTCACAGTAAGTCCGGAACTCTGTCTAATCCAAACTGTGAGGCCTCCTTTGGGTCTACCCCTAGGACCTCGACATGCCGGGATTGAAAAATTTAGATAGCCTTGGAGGTAAATAGGATCACAGGCCCAAGTCTCCTGGAAGAAACACAGTTCAAACCCGTTAATAAAGTCGGCCCACGATTGTAACATCAACTTACTCCCCAATCCTGCAACGTTCCAAGATACAAAGCTTTCCATAGCAGGGCTATCACTACCCATTATATCAGAAATGGGCAATCCCATGGGACTCAATTGTCCATCATCCTCATCTCCCAAATTGTGAGCATTGTCCACAGTATTCTGTTCCATTAACACCTCACCACTCATGTTTTGCATTAAATCCCCGGTAATTTCCTCTACAGATGCAACATTTTCATCGCCTTCTATTACCTTCAACACAGCATCAGTAGTCATTTCCGGGGTTTCGGGGACCCAAATTGGCTTCTGGTGTGGAAGGCATCCCCTTATGTTAAGCTTTGGTCAATATCCCCAGTTCAAACATTCAATGCCTTCCAGATTATTATAATTTGAACCAATATTTTGGGGTTGCCATTGCAGTAGGGTAGAGGGTGAGGGTGCAATCATTACCAACGGAGGATTGGTGGAACTATTTAGATTCATGGGCCCACCTTTTAATAAGCATGTTTGTCTTGGGTAGAAAAAAGAGAGATCCACGATACCAATTCCACCACTACTTATACCCCAGCCCTGCCTTGTAATCCAACCAGCCACCCTGGGGTCTTGAAAATTGATGATAATACAGTCACCCCCCAAGTTTTTACTGGTGTACCCAATCCAGTCGATCCTCCTTGCCCCTATTATCAACCCGTCCAGCCCCCGGGAGTGGTCTATTTTCCTTCAACCAGTGCATTACTTTATTTTTGAGCATCTGGAAGTTTTCTCCTTGACCGACTAAAAGAGGTGGAACATTAGTGAGAACCGCCACGAAAGGGTGGGAATCCGGGGTAAGATTCACAGGAGGAATCTTTCGGGGTTGTTTCTCCAAATAAGTCGGTGGTGGTCTATTAACCGGGGCACTAGGACAAGGGTTAGGGATATTTGATTTTTGCTGAGGGTTTGTGGATAAAGCTTTAGTTGTCCTGGGGCCATTAAGGCCCTCTGCTCCAATATTTATGTCGGGATTGGAAATACTTGGCATTGGCCGATGGTTACTTGCAACAGTGTTGCTGTTTTGTAGGCCCGTCTTATTCTTGTCCTTTACCATAGGGTGTTGGACCTTAGATGCTTTTTCCCTTGCACTAGTGCTCGGACAGACCTGCTCTGGTGAAATAAGCGGTTGACTTGGTCCCTTTGCCTGGGTCTTACTTATAGTGCAGCCTGTTTGGGGGAGTGTTACAACAACAGGCAGATTTTGTGCTTTTTCTGATATTTCCTCAGCCCTACTAGACTCAGTTATCTTGGGCTGTAATTTAATTAGTGACTTAGTATGGAAAAAATTATCCAAGGTGGCCTGCTCAAAGTGGTCTAATCGATCCATTAGCTTATTTACTTTGGCCTCAATAGGTGTCAGAAGCAACCTTAGTAATTTCTCCAGCTCAGGTATCAATGAGTCTATTGGAGGAATGTTCGCAGCCAACCCGTTCCCCTGGGGATCACTAAATAGTGGATTAGAACTCTCTATAACTACATTGTCCCCCTCATTTAATAAGTCGCCACTTCCACTTACCCCACTGTGTGCCTTTTGTGTAAATAAAGGGTTTTTTACCACTTTTCTTACCTTGTTAGGGGGTTTGGAAGGATGGAGTTTCCTTGGGGCAGTAATCCTTTTCCTTTTTACACATGGTTTTAGGCCTGACATACTAGTTTTAATTATGGTTTTCACTGTAGATGAATGAACAATGGGGTCTAAAGGTAAAGATATGGACAGAGTGGCATTGTCCAATCTTTGTAGTGGGCCGTCCTCAATCTCCAAAGTAGAGGGAGAAGTGTTTTGTATTTCAATCACCCCAGGCAAAGTTATAGAGGACAGAGGGGTTACCAATGCCGGATAGGCTTGCGGCAACCTTTTTTCCATAGAGCTTTTAAGAAGCTCAATGGACAGCCTACGGTCTGCACGTTTCTCCGCCAGTGAGATCTCTTTGTCTATATCTTGATTGGAACGATTGAAAAAGAATTTGTCCAGGGGCCTAGAATGGTCGTACCACCCTCAGAATGGGGAGGTGGTAAGCTGGTAGTATTTAACATGTGAGACATTATTGGTAGGTTTTACGAGTACATAAACACAGTGGGGCACACAATATAATGGATCGATGGAGTCCCGAGAACAACGAATTACAAGAAACAGATCTCGAGTCCTACTCGTCGGTGGGGTGGCCCAGCCCGGCCTCCTTTGGCCCCTGACGGCCACAGACGGTCCCGCCCTTGTCCCGGGCTTCTCCCGGCGCCCTCCCGCGCGCTCCCGCGCAGCGGAAGAGCAGAGCCCGTGATATATGCACGAATAGGTGAGAAGGGGGGAGGGGTCGGGGAGAGCGGCCCAGGTGTAGCAAGTCAGGCAGGCAGGCGGGCGCTCCTGGGATATGTAGTCCCAGTGCAGCGCGCGCGCTCGCTCGCAGCCCCTACCAATATCCTTCCCTCAGCATCCCCCTGTAAACAATGGCAGGCAGCACTCCAAGCGCAGCGGGACCCGCGGAGCGGGTTCCGCAAGAAGTGGGTTGATGGCTGATGGCAAACTCCAAGCTCCCAACTCCAACCAGGTCACAGCAAAAATGCAGAAAGGCGTCCCACTTGCCAGATCCAAAGAACAGCTGATAAATGCTCGGTGAGAGGGGGGAGGGGTCGGGGAGAGCGGCCCAGGTGTAGCAAGTCAGGCAGGCAGGCGGGCGCTCCTGGGATATGTAGTCCTAGTGCAGCGTGCGCGCTCGCTCGCAGCCCCTACCAATATCCTTCCCTCAGCATCCCCCTGTAAACAATGGCAGGCAGCACTCCAAGCGCAGCGGGACCCGCGGAGCGGGTTCCGCAAGAAGTGGGTTGATGGCTGATGGCAAACTCCAAGCTCCCAACTCCAACCAGGTCACAGCAAAAATGCAGAAAGGCGTCCCACTTGCCAGATCCAAAGAACAGCTGATAAATGCTCGGTGAGAGGGGGGAGGGGTCGGGGAGAGCGGCCCAGGTGTAGCAAGTCAGGCAGGCAGGCGGGCGCTCCTGGGATATGTAGTCCCAGTGCAGCGCGCGCGCTCGCTCGCAGCCCCTACCAATATCCTTCCCTCAGCATCCCCCTGTAAACAATGGCAGGCAGCACTCCAAGCGCAGCGGGACCCGCGGAGCGGGTTCCGCAAGAAGTGGGTTGATGGCTGATGGCTGATGGCAAACTCCAAGCTCCCAACTCCAACCAGGTCACAGCAAAAATGCACAAGCCCGCAAGCCCGACGGATACAATATTGGAGGCGTTCCGGAGCCTCTTCACGCTGACCCTCCTCGATTTGGCACCCTTTGTTACCGGAGCCTTTTTGTTGGACTATCTTTGTGTGCAAGGAAAACGGAGAGCCCCCCATAGCCGGAATTCCGGGAATTCAAGCGCGAAGCGGATTACGTTAACGTGAGCGTCCTGACTCCCGTGGATGTCGGAGGGCAGACCGGGACACAGGTAAGCTTGCGGTGTGATTCACTATTTGCGTTTTGAGAATCCCTTTAGGTGGCTGATGGGAGAGGTAGTTCTGTAGGTGTTTATCTACAGACAGTGGGTGTCAAGGACAATTTATTCTTTTCAAATAACAATGGCCGAGGATTGGATTAAGGATCGAGAGGAGGCAGCACTGGATATTTTCAGTGATAAAGATGA
This sequence comes from Triturus cristatus, assembly GCF_964204655.1. Taxonomy (NCBI): domain Eukaryota; kingdom Metazoa; phylum Chordata; class Amphibia; order Caudata; family Salamandridae; genus Triturus; species Triturus cristatus. The sequence goes on from NC_140593.1 coordinate 1,051,645,872, forward strand.
TCAGGATGTAAGGCCATCTACGAGCGGTAATGCACAATTGCCGATTGCAAGCAGTAATCTAAAATCATTACTTGGTGAATTAGAAAAATTGCGAAGACATGAAGTAGCTAAATGGTGGGAGTGTACATCACTCAAGCGGTATTTGGAGGTAAATCGTATCCCAAGAGGTTTAAGGATCCTTGTGGCACCAACCTATGAGAACCCAGACCCCGCCATGCTCCAGGAATGGGCGGATAATAGTGCCCAATCGTCACGAAACATGCTACAAATATTAATCAAATTTGCAACAACTGACAGAGAGAAAATTTTGGTACGAATAAATGAAATCTACACGGAACTAGAGAAATTAACTGAACAAGATGAAGTGAAAGCGGGTCTGGATGATATAAAAAATCGTGTTTCTAAGTACGAGCAAATTATTAAAGAAAGAAAAGCCAGCAAATTCCAGCGTGACAGAAATGACTATTTACATGGTAGAATCTATACGTTTTCAAGAAGATTTGAAAACATACGTCGCCAAGAATTATCAAAAACAAGTAGTGGCCCCACAACTCAACAAATACCGAGTGAATCGGAATTAAGCTCTGAATTCGAATCAGAACCTGAAACAAGTGGTAACAGGGATCAACCACTTAAGGCACCAACACCGATTCAGGAACTTGGTTTTTTACGTGTAGAGCGTTTGATGAGTCTGCGTCCAAGACCCCAAAGACAGGAATACTCATCAAACAAAGCTCACAGTCAAGGAGCAGAAGGAGGAAAAACTGCAGATGGGGCAAAAAGAGTACAAAGAACAACATACAGGCGCAACAAAAGGAAATAAATATGACAACAATAAGCGACAGCACAGTAGTCAATCTCACGACTATGGCTTTGACACCAAATGAGGAAAGAATCCTTGCCTTAGGACTCTCATACTGCAAGGAAACTAATTTTGATTATATACAAACTAGAATTGACTTGTATCACTTCACACGCAAACTGAAACTAAGAAAATATTTCTTGAATACCAAGCAAAAGCACGAGGTTAGGGACCAGGAGGGCAATATATCTCAAGAGCCTGGAACCTTAACAGTGGCAGATTTAACTTTCCTAAAGGACATGACGGATCTGGAGAATGAGATCTCAGCAAATGAACAAACTAATGGGCAAGCAAGATTCATAGCGGATTTAAATACGGGTATATCTGTGAGTACACCTTTTCGACCCAAATCCATTTTTAATCCTTTGATGCCCAGGGATAATATCGACATCTTTGCTGAGAGAATGATCAAGGACCTTAAAACATTGGCACTTGAGAGTAGCAACGCCTTTAACAGAATGAGGCATAAAGAACCGAGGGAATATTCAAGTGTAATGTGCAAAATAAAGGAACGTTCCGATATTGTTGTACGATGGTCAGACAAAGGGGGCAACATTGTACTCTGGCCCTTAGAAATGTACAATAAAGAAGCACTAACCCAACTATCGGACAAAAATTGCTACATAAGGATCAGTGCCACTAACACCATCAGCATCAAAGAAAAATATCATGCAAGTCTGTACGAATGGAGAAGAAATGGGTTAATAACAAGGAATGAGTTGGACTTTCTGAAAAATGATTACCCTGTAACACCTCAATTATACTTGTTACCTAAAATTCATAAGAATGCAGAGTGTCCTCCAGGGCGGCCAATTATATCCGCTATAGGAAGTCTGTTTGAAAACACGAGCAAATTCATTGATTTCTTTCTTCAGCCTTTCGTACAGTCTTTGCCAGCATATACCAGAGACACTGGAGACTTTTTGACTAAGATTTTTGACTGCAATTGGCATGAAGACTATTTATTTGTTACACTGGATGTACAGAGTCTGTACACGAGCATAAGACATTCGGATGGTCTAAGAGCTGCCAAACACTATTTAAGCACAAGGGATATAAGCTTTCATGAACATACTGTCATGATAATGCAAATGATGGAATGGTGCTTAGAGAACAATATTTTCATGTTCGACAAATTGCTGTATAAACAGACACAAGGTACGGCCATGGGTACCTGCTTCGCCCCCAGCTATGCGAATTTGCATATGGGCTGGTGGGAGGAGCAGGTACTCATGAGGGCATATAACATCCAAATGTCAAATAATGTAATGTTGTATCAGCGCTACATCGATGATATTTTCATTTTGTGGAAGGGTAGTGAACAAAGTGCTAATGATTTCATAAATGCCATCAATAGTAATGAGTTAAATTTAAAATTTACAGGCACGATCAGTAAGCAATCCATTGTATATCTGGATTTGGAACTATACCCTATGAACAAAAAAGTACATTCACGTACACACAGAAAAATAACATCAGGAAATGCTATCCTACATGCCCAAAGTTTCCATCCTGTTAAATTGATTGAGAGTATCCCTTATGCAGAGTGTCTGCGCATGAAAAGAAATTGCAGTACAGCAGAGAGTCTAGTAGTTTCAACGAATAACTTGTTTGAAAGACTCAGCAACAGAGGGTATAAAGTAAAAACTCTGCAAACTGCTAAGCAGAAATGTGCAAAAGTTACTAGAGCAGATCTTTTATTCAAAAATAAAGAAAAAGTAGTAACACCAGGGCAAGCAATGTCACAAACGCCAAGGCTTATTACAGGGTATAATATATATCATCAGAAATTGAGACAAATCCTGTATAGACATTGGCCAATAGTAAGTTGTGACCCTATCATAGGACCATCATGCATTAAGCTCACCCAATTGACTTTTAGGAGGGCTAAATCAATGAAACATGAACTAGTATGCAATGCTCCTGTACAAGTCAAGGGCACTAGTTGGTTAAAGTGCCAAAATGGATTTTTCAAATGCACAAAGTGCAAAGCTTGTAAGTATGGAGTCAACACCAGTTCAATCTCCACTCCCTTACGTAAAACCCGATTGGAGATTAGGGAGCATTATACATGCAAAACAGAATTTGCAGTATATGTGCTGCGTTGTACCTGTAACAAATTTTATGTGGGTAGTACCATTCACCCCGTACATATTAGAATTCTACAACACCTCAGGGCCATTCATAGCAATGATCCAGCTTACCCCGTGGCCCGTCACATCAACAACATACATGGTGGCAAAGCAGAAGATCTGACATACTTTGTTGTTGATAGTGTCAAGAAGAACATCAGGGGTGGTAACAGACAACTGGCACTTAGGAGACTTGAGTCAAGATACATTATCTTGTTGGACTGCAAGATTCCACATGGCCTCAATGCTGATGAAGCATTAAATGTACATCTTTAAGATAACAACTGCCTCTTCAAAATTCGAAGATCAATCCTATTAGATCTGACCTAGTTGTTTTTTTTTGTGTTCCAAAAATGATGTTTGGTTTTCACAAAATCCTCACTCATTAATTTTTTATGGCAATATCATAAAGTTTACGTTGTAGCAAAAATATTATGATGTAGTAACAATTGTTTAGATTTGCCACCACTATTTTTATATAAATTGGGTCATACAAAGCAGAATAGATGCAAGTCAAATATATTGCCCACTGGGGCTTTATCCCGTTTCAATATCAATTGATTCATTTATTACATGCTTACGCAGAATGATCATTGAGATATTAATTTTGATATATTCTGAATATGATAGGCACTAAGTCATTAATCGGGAAGGTGGCATTGTGTTGTATCGTTTTGCTTACGAGTTTTGTAAATATTGCTATTCGGAAGAAAGACTTCTTTTCCGTTAGTTTTTCCTCTATGTTAATTGTTGCTTTCACCGTTTCCAAGCAACCCTTTGATTTGTGTCATGTGGATGAATTGTATAAAAAACTTACGAGAACTGGGTCGGACACAGTGAGCAAGGCGGACTCGTCCGCCGAAACGCGTCTGGGCCATAGTGTTTTTGAAATAAAGTATTTTCCTTGAAGATTTCATCCTACGGTGTCAGCGCCTGTTTCAAACTACAGGAAACCAGGATTGGATACAATATATATATATACATATAGTTAGAACCTTGTTTCCATAGAAAAAGCTTTTTATGACTTGCCTATATCTTTGGCGCCGTTTGACGAATCTTCATTACTTTTTCCCAAAAAAGTGTGTGCTGGTGATTCTTGTTGCGCATGGAAAGGGGGATCAAAAAAAGGTGTGTTTCCCATGTTAATTCTCATAGACTCTTTAGTAGAATCTGCAGCCTAAACTGCTGGACGGAATCTTTACCAAATATGGCAGAAAGGTAGAAATTATTACGCAGATGACACTTTCAGTTATTTAGTGTAAATCCATTCAGTTGTTGTCGAGAAAATGAAAAGAATAAAGTTAGTGGTATCTGTGGTCTCGATGTCTTCAAGAATAATAATGAGCTCGTACAGGGAAATGCAGAGCTCTGATTGGCTTCCAACACTTCAACCAGGAAGTGTTGGTAACCATCTTGGGACTCAACTTCAAACGAGTCCCCTAAAAAAACATCCAAAAAAGAAAAAGAGTCAGGGTAGAAATAACCTGAACCCCAAGCCTTGCTGTTGGCTTCCCCCTGGGGCCCTTCCTAAGCAAAAAAGCATTTTTAATTTTTTTTTACTGCAAATTCACGACGACATCGCGAATATCGTCAAACTATGAAAAAAACACAGCTGCCCTTGCTTCTTTATAATTGAGCCCAGGGGTGGGCCAAGTCCAGGGGGTGTGTGCACGGCCCCCTGCAGCCCAGGGAACCACCCTGGCGCACTGTATAATATGTATGCAGGGAGACCGGCCCGCGCCCCGGGGACTGCCACCTCCCCGCGGCAAACAATGTTAAATAAATGCGGGGGGCCAGCAAGCCCCCCCCTGCAGCCCAGGGGACTGCTAACTCCCCAAGGCAAACAATGTAAAATAAATAGGAGGGGCCCGCATGGTCCCCCACAGTCCCTGGGACTGCAATCTCCCCAGGGCTCAAAGAGAATCATAAAGGGGGTCTATCGCGGACCACTGGCCCCGGGAACTATCACCTCCCTGAGGCTTAAGTAAACATTAGAGGAGGGCTGCACGGCCCCCCTCACAGAGCTGTGGATGACTCTGGGGACCATCTCCCCCCAGGGCCAGCTCCTGCTAACTCCCGTGGTGCCCACCCTCAGAAGGTAGCTGTTTGCTTTTGCTTGGTGGTTGCTGACAGCTCCCATCAAGCAAAAGCAAACATAAATCTGCTTTCATCAAGCATGCAAACGCACCTCCTTGAGCACTACTGGTTAGGGCAGGAAGTCCCCTTGGATGCTGCATGTCAACCCTGTCACATATCCATATAACCACTCACACACTCACACACCCTTACAACCCTTACAACCACTCACACAGACATTCAGTCTCCTATACAGCCCCTCACACACACTCACTTACCTATACACACACTAAAACAGCTACTCACTCACCCATACAACCACTCACACACCTGCTCCCTCACCCATACAGCCACTCACACAGCGACTCACTCACCTAAGCAGCCATTCACACAGCCACTCACTCACTCACCCATATAGCTACTCACATAACCACTAACACATCTTTACTGCAACTGAGACACCCACTCACACATATACAGCCATTCATTCGCACACTAATACATATTCTCACACAGCCACTCAGATTACATATGTTAAAAATAGTATGACTAATTACTAGCACAGAAAGAATAGTAATTTAACTTATTCTATACCTTAATATATATCTCATTTATGAAATGTATTCACGGGATGATGTCATCAGTGATGTCATCAGTGATGTCATTTGAGATGTCATCAGTGATGACATCACTGATGTCACTGACCTTGTCATGAGTGATGTAATATGTGCGGTCATAGGAAGTGCATTTCAGGGAGTAAGTTACAGTTAGCTTAGGTATCTGTTACTGCTGAATTTCACTGGGTTTGTATGAGTGAAACCTGAGCCTAACTATAAGACATGGTCAGTGACATCACTTATGACATCTCAAATGACATCGCTGATGACATCATCAAGTGAGTGAACCACAAGAAAGAGCAGCATTGGCAAAAGAAAAGCCTCACGGATGTTATTGTTTGTAGTGTACAGACACAGCACTCAACCTCTCTATGGCCTTACTGCTCCGAGACCATACCCAATAACAAAAGCCAATACAAAAAGGGAGTGCTAAAAAAGTCCAAAGACGGTCTTGTGGATGTTTAACAAAAGTGTTTGATGTTAAAGCATTCTCTTTATCCCATGTACACACATACAATCTTTCTTAGATGCCCAAAAACACAGGAGCCATGAAATAGTTTCTTTAATTTATTTTTCCAAAATTAGCCCAGCCAACGTGTTGTGTCCCCAGAATGGAACTTCATCGAGGTTTTATTCAATTTATCTGATTACTCATCGCCCATAATGTACATCAAAAAGCGGTCAAGTTTCCTGTTACTCAGCAGGACCTGTGCATATAGCAAAGATCGGCCGATAGTCCCTCCACACAAAGCCTTCTCGAGAAAGAAAGAAATCGCTTGTCACAGTCACCCCAGATCTGATTGCGCTCCAATAGATCAACGATGCAGTCACTTCCATTAAGAATTTCAATGTGGAACACAAGAAAAAAACACTCTTCCTTTGCCTTCCCTAAGCCCAAGAAGTTCGTTTTTTTTTTTAAACAAGGGCAGGGGGCTGAGGGGTCCCCCTTCCCGGGCGCTTTTCAGCCCCGGTGACCTCATCCCCCGGTCCCAGCATAATTTAATGAGGAAGGGGACCACGCCCCCCCTCCCCAGGCTGATTTTAGCTCTGGGAACTCTATCCCCTGGGGCCCGGCCATATTTCAATGGGGGAGGTGGGTATGAAGCTCACTGAGGAATTCATTATGCATCACCATAGGCGGTGGATGAGTATATGCACACTGGCATGTAAGATGGTAAGTTAGAATTAACCTTGTTGTGCCCACTTTAGGTTTAATACATCCTGCCAAGTAGCAACAGCAAATATACTAAGAGAACACTGCACACTCAAACTAATAGGCAACACATAACAGCATAATGGTAGAAACCACAAAGAACTTAACATTTTGATGGGAAATGTCGAATTTTACCAATGTTCAGCACAATATTATTTGCTGTAAAGCAATGTGATTCACCGTGAAATTAATTTGCAAGAGTGTACTTGATATAAATATTACAAAGTAATTTAATTTAAGGCAGGATGTACATCAATCACTCTGACTGTAGCACAGTCTGTTTTCAATGTTTGTTATCATGTTATGCAGTAAACAATGTAAATACTGATGCAAAATGGCAGCTCGCCATCTGTGAACAAGTCTGCAGGGCAGCCCAAATGCGTTTGATGGCACGACACTTAACACTTTGAACTTTCCTGGAAGCTTTGTCATCCTTGTGGTTTACGAGGGGTTTGGTGAGAAATGATGGACTATTGCTGAGTCTGAACAAGACGACGTGCCCTTTGATCTGTAGCATGGCAGCAGCCAGGAAGACGGGCTGTGGATATATATATTTCACTGAAAAAAAACAAAGGTTACAGAGATGTTATAGTTAAGCTCAGGTTTCACTCATACAAAACCAGAGAAATTCAGCAGTTATAGTTGGCTGAGCTAACTATAACTCGGGCCCTGCAATGCACTGCTTATGACCTCACACATTACATCACTCATGAAATATTAAGTGACATCACTGATGATATCTAAAATGATATTCCCATCCTCTCAAATTCCAGAGAGGACGCCAGATAGCGATAGCCCTGGGCACGGCCATTCAAAATATCCTGACCCACTGGAAAACACCTCGCATTCCCACATACACTGGCTGGCTCCAGCGCCTGCGGCATATTTTAGGGATGGAGACGATATCCCTTACACTGGCAGGGAAAGGCTCGACCTTCGGAGACCTGTGGCAACCATTCCTGGCCATACTCACCCAGGAGTTTAGGGAACTCACATGCCCTAGATACCTGCGCCTCTTGCGATTGACAGCACCTGACGCTACGCCTCAACCGGCCACACAGCAACTCTGAGACACCATTACCCCAACCAAGACTTTTTACCACAGTGAACGGGGGAGGGGAGGGGAGGGGGAGGGGGTGGGGTTTTGATTCTCACATTTTTGTACTATTTGTTTTCATCCTTGACATGTCTGCCGCTTGGGCACTACATAGTCCCTGATTGATCACCCTTTGCAATGTGCACTGTCATGCCAGCTGTTAATCCAATAAAAAGATTTAAACATAAAATTATATCCCCTGGGGCCTAACAATTTTGTAATTTTTGTAATTAAATTTTTAAAAAACAGGAAGGGTGCCGTGCTGCCCTTCCTCCTGGGCCAATTTCAGCCCGGAGGACCCCATCCCCTGTGGCCCGGCCTTTATTTTTTAATTTTATAATTAAAAGGGAGGGGCGCAGAGCGTCAACCTCCTGAGCAATTTTCAGCCCCAGGGACCCCATCCTCTGGGGGCTGCCCCTTTTTTTAAATAATTTTTTTAAAGGGAGGAGGCTGTGCAGCCCCCTCACAAGGACAATTTCGGCCCCGGGAGACCATCTCCCGGGGCCAGGCCTCTATATTTTTTTTTAAAAGAGGAGGGGGCCACGCAGTCCACCTCTTCAGGTTGATTTCAGACCGGGGACCCCATCCTCCTGGGCCTTAATATATATTTCTTTAATATTCGGCCCCGGACCTGGCCACTTTGTTGAGGACTGCGGGGGGAGCCTGAAGGCCCCGCAGTCCCTGCCTGCTCCCCGCCTCCTGCGAGAGACGGCATTGCTTTGAGACCCAAGGAGCTGCTAACATGCAGCTTCCTGGACCCCAAAGCAATGTCTGTTTCCCTGCTCACTTGACAGTGGGCAGGGAAACAGACGTGCTCTGCTTTCAGCAAGCAAGAGCATTTTGCTGGAGGCGGAGCCCTTGTTTGCTACCGCTCCCGCCAAGCCATAGCAAGCTTCAATGTTCCAAGGGTCGGCACCACAGGACATTGCTGGCGCTGGCCCTGGGGGGTGGCGGTCCCCAGGGCCATGTAGGCCTGCAACAGTACTTAATTATTGTATTTGAGCCTCAGCGAGGTGGCGGTCTCCGGTGCTGCAGGGGAGGCTGTAGGGCCTCCCCATTTTTTTTTTAATAAAGTATGTGCAAGGAGGAGTTGGCAGTCTCTGGGCCGCATTACTTAAACAAAAACAGTGTGTCCATGGGAGGTGGAGGTCCCCGGGGCAGGGGAGTCTGCAAGGTCCCCCCAAATTATTCTAATTAGCCCCAAGGGGGTGGCGGTCCCTTGGGGAAGGCATGGGTCCACGGGGCCCCCCTCACATTATTGAAATGAGCCCTGGGGAGCTGGAGGTCCCCGGAGCTGCAGACAGGCCCAGTGGGCCACCCGCATACATGAAAAAAGTTCCCTGGTAAGGAAGTGGTCCCCGGGGCTTGGATACACCCTAGGAGGGGGGCCCGTGCACCCTTCTATATTTATTATTTGCCCCCGGGACCTGGACCACATAGGGTTTATTTAAATGCAAGCGTGGGAGCCCACACATGCCTTTTTTTTTTAATTGCTGAGAATTCGCGAGTATCACGATTTTTGCGGCAACATTCTTTTTTAATGCTTTTATGCCATGGCGGGGTCCCTGGGGGACCCCAACACCATGGCTTGGGGGTCAGGGTATTCCTACCCTGCCCCCTTGTCTTTATTTTCACTTTTGTTTTTTTGAAATTCAGTGAAGCTGAGTCCCAAGATGGCTGCCAACACTTCCTGGTAGAAGTGTTGACAGCCAATCAGAGCTGTGCATTTCCCTGCATGGGCTCGTCTTTTTTCGCGAAGGCTTCGCAACCAGAGATATCGCTATAATTTTCAACTTACATTTCTGAAAAACAACTGAACAGATTTGCACCAAAAACCAAAAATCACAATCTGCATAACAAGTACCTTTCTGCCAAATTTGGTGTAATTCCGTTCAGCAGAGAAGGAACGTTGCGCCTGAACACTGGGCCCTGCTTCCAGGACATGTGAGGCACCTTTAATGTTAGGCCCGGAGTCAATTAATTGGCAGACCAAGACTGCTATTTGATGCTGAAAGAACGTGTCCTCAACGTTCTCTGCGTCCTCGCTAACCGGAGTGAGAATCACAACGTGTGTTTTTGTGCATGAGGGGTTCTGGCCTCCTTTATTGACCGGGTGGGGAGTGTGTGTGTTGTCTGCAGTGTCCCCGTTGACCTTCTTGCATCGGCGGCCTCTGTATGGGCCTGGCGCGTCTGAACACCGCATGACCCCTCCACTTGCACCCCCCAACCACATTACCACACACAGCCTAGTACCGTGGCTGGCGTACCTCACAGGTGGATTATGATACACATGACCTGATTTTCATGCAACACTTGCATCCACATTCGCGCAGCCTCGAGGCGCTTTGAAAGCAGTTGCACTGTAACACAGCTAAATGATTATATAGACTAGATGACTACCTTCAGGTGGATTGGAGTGAGACTTATTACACAACCACCTGTTTGCTCTGAAAAATAAGGAAGCACGTATGAATAAATGGACAATGAGCTTCCCCGATTGTTTTTTGCAAAGTTGGACTTTGTTGAATTTCCCTGCTTGCTGCGGGTATTTGTGTGGGTGAAATGTTTCACTTATGTATTAAATCTATGTTTTTTTTGTTTTCACCAGCGATCTAAAAACATTATGGAATGTCTATATATGCACACTTAGGTCTAGAATTATTTTGATATATTTAATTTTATTTATTTATCTTTTCACCAGAGATCTCAAAAACATTTTAGAATGTATATGGAGCCACAGTTAGGCCCAAAAAATATTTTGATAAATGTACTCATGATTCATTAAGTCAAATTCCTGATGAAAATTATCTATCTAATTGTGGCATGAATGCTTAACACATGAATTTATCGTTAGGTATACCATTTTTTATTTTTGTATAATCTTTGACCGGGTTATGTCAGGTTAGATGGGCAAACCCCTCTTCTGTATTTTTTGCATATTTGTGTACTTCCAAAGCAGGTGTCACGAGGTGCCCAACGATTTCTGGAAAGGTTCTGGACTGTGTGTGTTGCCCTTTGTGTCAGAACGTTCCTCACTCTGGAGGCGTGTGGCTTCCAAGAAATGTGTTACGACAGGTCGATTCCTAATAGAGGAATACATCCACCTGCTCCAGCCTGGAATTATTCAGGGCGAAGTTGTTTCTCACACCTTTGTGTGGTCTAAACATCTTTATTTTTTCCTTGTCTGCATTCATTATTAACCCTTTTTGTTTCAGTACCAGCCAATTTATTTAGAAGGAACTGTAGACCCATTAGAGATTTGGCGACCAGAGGGTATAATTTGCAAATAGTAGAGATGACACCGCCAAGGCATCATTGATGCACTTTCTAAGCACTTCAACCTCCTGGTATACTTACACATAAAAAGGAGAAGGACTGAGGGCAGCTTTGTTGGACACCTTTGTTCACCAGAAAGGATTGTTATGTTATGTTATAATAGTCTTGTGGCGCGCACTAATACTCGAGAGTGTCCTGGCGCGAAAGCTGAAGAAGTCGGTGGAAAGGCCATTAGAGCGGTTCTGAAAATAGAAAAGTTTTCAATTGTTTTTTAAAAAGCCTAAGATCTTGGATGTCCCGTAGCTTCAAGGGCAGAGCGTTCCAGGCGATGGCTGTTTTAACTGAAAGAGACTGGCCGCCTAGACGAGCCCTGCGAAAGCATGGGATTGTGCACATTCGTCTGCAGTTCCCCATCTGGCGAAAGCATGGGATTGTGCACATTCGTCTGCAGTTCCCCATCTGGCACTGGCCAAATTCTTGTCATGCAAACAAATCAAGATGTTGAATAAGTCCAGGGAGAGTACCATCTGCTGAATAGAGTTCGCATAGGTGTCTCGAAGGTCCACAAACACATCATATATTCTCTCTCAATTTGATTTTTTTTCCATAACTAGATGCAAACCAAATACCTGGTCTATGGTGCCTATATGTTTCCTGAGGCCAGTCTAATTTATAGACAGGGTCGTGTTGTAATTAGCCAATCCTTTGAGCCTAGACACTACCACCAAAGAGACGCTTTTTGTGAATTGTGAGAAGGCTAATTGGGTGACAAAAGATAAGATAATGTCTAATGCCATTTAAAAAAATTGGTACAATTTCTGGCCTGATCCAGGATGGCAGTGTTGGTAACCCTCTTAATATGGCTTAAGTAGAACAATCCTATGGCAGCTCCATAAAATAGGGTCTAATTTGTACGAATCCACCGGGACTTTGTCAGGTCCAGGGGCCTTATTACTCTTTACTTTGTTGATAGCAGTCAAAATTTTATTTAATGTAAGGTACTCCGTTTTATGGGCCACCCTACAGCAAACACGCGACCATTCTCTGAGGGTACTGAGGAGCTTCGGTACAACCCTTTCGGAATTCGCATTCCACCAGTCTTTTTTTTTAATAACACATTTTATTGAATTTTGCAACAGGTATAACAAACTACGACATATTAATAGTACAACAATGGTGCTGTAGTCCTTGATTCCAGCACCCCTCTCCCCCCACTCCCCAGCAATAGATCTAAATTCGGGTGATAGTAGGTGATCGCAACCCTGGCCCTTTATATGCCCGGTTTTCATTGTCGAGGAGCAACCCATGGGGATTAGACCTGTTGATGGTGATGCCCCTGCAGTTTGCCCTCTACCTCATACCTTCTTGTGTTTTGGGGGTGTCCTTGGGCCATGTAGACCAATTGCTTCCTAGTCAATGCACCAGTCCATTCCCTTCTTCTATTCTGCTGTCAATGGTGGGGTGTCCAAGATCCAATATCATGCTACGTCTCTTTTAGCCACTGTAAGTCCCCACCAAGGCAGTGTTCACCTGTAGCGACCCAGAGAGGGATCAGTGGTTATATGAAGGAGGGTCAGTTTGGGGTCACGGGGTACAGGGTGATCTAAGACATGTTCTAGGCAGGATAGCACCCATTCTTAGTACAGGTGCAGTTTTGAGCATCCCCATGTAGTATTGAGGACATCTCTGTCTTGTGTGTTGCATCACAAGTGTTAGGGGGTGGTGATCACCCCATCTGTTTAAGTCTGTGTCTTGTAAGGTATGTTCTATGAAGGTAGTGGAACTGGATATGGTGAAAATGCATGGCAATCACTACCAAACTCTGGGATGTCTTAGCCTCCGACCAGTTTTCATCCTATAGTGTTTCGACTTCGCATAGCGCTGGGAAGGTATCAGGAGTATGGTAAACCAGAGCACGATAAATTTGTGATATTTGGTGCGCTCCCAGTTCCCCCATTGACAGTTTAGCCTCTAATGGTTCATACTCTGGGAGGTCCTCTATCCCTGCAATTTATGTTGTAAGAGTATGACGTAGTTGCAGGTATCGATACAACTGGCTGCTGTGCAGGGTGTATTCTTTTTGTAAAGTTTGATATGTTTTCCATGTGGTACCCTCCATCAGTAGAGATGCTGATGAGATCCCATTGGCTAAAGCCCTCCAGCGTTGCCACCTGTTCAAGAGTGGGCCCCTCACTCCGTGGCGTTTGATCCGTGAGTTTCCCATCTTATGGCTTTCAGGGCGTTTTTTTTATGTCTCGATCACTATCAGTGTTGGGGTGGGAATGTTTGTGGATCAGAATTCCCATATAGCATTAGATGTATGGTTGCCCTCTAGCGCACAGGCTGGGTCTTTTTGGGTGTCATACTGCCATTTGTTAATGACCATTAACTGGGATGCAGTGTAAAATGCCCCTTTGGCTGCTGCAGTGATGCCCCCATCATACGTAGATTTAAAGAATTTGGTAGGAGCTACCCCGGGGTGGCCGTGATTGCATAGGAAACTGCGGGCCATAGAGTGGGCCTTCTAAAAGAAGGATGCGTGGGCATCCCACCAGTCTTAAGGAATGGGAGCTTCCTGATTTGCTGTATGATGTCACCTAGTATGGGAGATGATATGCCAAAAAGTGAAAATAGATTTTTGGGACCTGTCATCATAAGGACATGGTAACATTACATTTCTACATGTTACACTTTTCAATACTATGCACCCTACCTTGTGTGCTACTTGGCCTACATAGGGGTGATTTATTATTACTTAAAAGGAAATTTTTTCCCTTATAATAAGGGCTATTTTGGCTGGTCAACCTGCAAGTTTAAACTGCAACAGTCAGGCAACAGTGGTAGGCCTGCAGCTATGTTTTTCTTGTCCTGCTAGTGATTGGTCCAATACGCTCTGCAGACCACAGGTGATATTTAACTTTCCATTCCATTAGTGCATTTCTGCTTCAAATAATGTTACCTTATGGGAACGTTAAATATTCCAGTTTTATCAGCTTATAGGTGCCAGTGTACATGCACTGGGGCTCAAGTAGCAGTGTCCTAGTGCATCTGTTCAGAAACAATAGGGGTGATAACAGCAAGACGGGCACTTTCTCCCAAACTCCAATTGCATTTACACGAGGAACAAGAATACTAAACAGGAACAAAGATGCATATATTTTCTTCTGACTCACAAATGACATTAAGATTAATAGTGCTAGGAAAGTGAATACTTGTAGCCAAGTGAACAAGTACAACACTCATGTTTATTCATTATATTAGAGCTGAGGAACGTGTTATGCTAGGAATCATTCAAAGCAGATACTTCATTGATGAATCACAGATGGTAGTTGTCAATATAGAATGAGTGTTGTAGTTACTTGCATCTGTTATAGAGGTTTCATTTGTATTTCAGCTTTAGGAAGTTCCAGAGTTTAATTCACCTGCAGAGAGTCCCCGGCACACCGATTGTCCAAGGTATCATATATATCATATTAGCAATAGAGATTTGGGGGCCTATTATGATCTCGGTTGTAAAGCCTCTGACCTTAGGTTGGAGGCATTACTAGGTTGGAGGCTTCACGACCGAGATCGTCAGTTTCAATTCCGACCGGCAGATTACAATACAGCCAGATGGAATTGAAACCAGCCGGTCATTCTGGCTGGCTTCTGACAGGCTCCAGGAGCCCGTCGGCCAGTCGAAGACCGGCCTGTAATCCCATAGAAAGGCATTTCCGCCTTCGGGATTACGATGGTCGGTTTACGACAGGCTTTCCGTGTCGTAAAGTGAGTTTGGTGGCCCCTAGCAGGGCTCCTTTTTCCTTGCGGCCTCTGATTGGAGGCTTAGGGGGCACCTATGGTGC
Organism: Triturus cristatus; assembly: GCF_964204655.1. Taxonomy (NCBI): domain Eukaryota; kingdom Metazoa; phylum Chordata; class Amphibia; order Caudata; family Salamandridae; genus Triturus; species Triturus cristatus. Next base: position 1,051,660,986 of record NC_140593.1, read on the forward strand.
CCCCCTGTTAATCTCTTCACCTTGTGGCAGGCACCTTGAGGTGCCTGCCACGGTGTGCAGGGATTAACACAACCTCCCATTTTCCTATGGGAGCTTGTGCTACGGCTGGTTTAGCGCATGTCTAGCTCCTGGCTTCCTGACCTGAAAATTAGCAGTGTCTGTCAGGCCGACCTTTGCTCTGCCTGACAGACACTGTTCTTGAGGAGCAGAAGGTGAGGGGGAATGGCCCATCACCCCTAATGGACTGGCCGCGGCTGGCCTCTAGGTGTATTCGTGATGAGGCAGGTCGACGTTTGCAAGAATGCTGGCAGCCCTCAAGTATTCCTGCAAACAGCATAGCCATAAATCGAAGTGAAAGGGATACTAATCTTTTCTTCAATTCATCACTGGATTATTCAGATAACCCTCATGAAATAAATTCTTCATCTAGATATATGAAATTTGCGTTCATAATTCAGAAAGCTAGGTTGTTGTCCTAACAATTGAGGCTTTGTATGTTTGTGCTCAGGCAGGCTCCTGGTCCGCCGAAATATCCCATATTATCCTATGGGATTTATATTTCGGCGGATGGGATATCTGTCACCGTTGTGATGGAGTAACCCGTCCACCAAAATCTAAATCAGGCCCTATTTCTTTTTTAATGCATCCGATGCATTCACTATTCACACTCAGAGGGTGCATTTAACAGTGTCAATGGACTTAGGTTTATTTTGGTTTACTCTAACACAGAGGAAGTTCGAAATATGCTGCTCTCTGTTGTATAATTCCATAACATTTTGTCAGCATATATCAGTTTTTCGGTTGCTATTATGATTATGTGGCTTCAGCACAAGAGTGCATAATATAGATATGTAACATTAACCCGTTGAGTGCTCATGACGAGCTCAGCTCGTCATGAGTCACAGTGGAGCTGTGCTCATGACAAGCTGAGCTCGTCATAACTGCCGCGGCCCACCCACGCGCGATTAATCCCCCGCCTGTGCGGGAGAATTAATGAGTGGGCGGGGTCGTGACGATCTCAGCTCGTCATGAGCACAGATCCACAGTGAGTCATGACGAGCTGAGCTCGTCACGATCACAGAGGCGCTGCGGCCCCCCCCCTGCACCGTGGGGGAATTACCCCGGCAGGGAAGGGGTTAAGAGTAATAACGTACGTTTTAATGGAGAAAAGTGCAAAATGCTCTCATACTCCTTTAATTGAATATTCTTAAATGTCACACGGTCTTCATCCTCATAAACGGTCTATTGAATCGTGTTTAAAGCATAAAGCAATAACTATGTGTTGTGTTTTGAATATATTTCTGACAACCTAGAACTAAAAACAAACTCTATAGCACACCAGCATTAATGAACTAAATACACACAAATGTGGCAAAAAGTGTACCCAACTACACCAGCTGCTTGCTCTTTCGTACTCTTGGCACTGGCTTTGCTACTCCTAGTCCCAGGAGCTGTGAAGGCAGAATGTGAACAGGATCTTAAGAGTCCACTGATTGCACTCCTTGCCTCCCACCTGCCATCCAGCAGAAAAGAGAAAGCTGATGAAGGGAACCCAGTGATAGAATTGGGAGGGCTAAAGGACGGACACCATTTCCACCACCTATAGTACTTTTGTGAGTCAACATCCATGATCACAATGCTTTGCTTACAAACTGGCAGCTTTTACACCAGCAATCTCCTAACTTTAATCATTCAAAATAGAGTGATTTATTGTTCTATGTTTCAGATATAAAAATACATTTATCCTTTCACTGGCCTTCTTCTGCAACTAAACAAATGTTAGCTTATCATCAAGCATTTCAGCACTCTGGCCTTGAATTAGTTATCAGGAACTGTTTTTGCACACCGTGGAATATTCACATTGAGAAACAAGGGGAATTACTTGTGGTTGGTCTGCCTGTGAATCTTGAATGTTGCTACAATTAATGCGACAAATGAATGTGATAAAAGAACATTTTAACCTGAAATGCTTGTGTTTACAAAATGGTACAATTTTTACCCAGTGGCTACAATCAAATCGGTTACAGTGACCTCCTCCGAAAGGGGTTATTTTAAAAAGACAGCTTGAGATGATGATTGTAAGTGATGCCAGTTATCTGCAGAGTGCTGCGACATCAGGAATTATAGTGCTCTTCTGCTCCATGCAAAAACAAATTCTGTATAACAAACCCTTTTTGTCCCCAGCACACATTAAAGGCCCTTTGAGGTGTGCACCCTGAGTATTGAATCCGGTATATCAAGGTGTGCAAATGTCGAGGACAAAATATCGAATACATAAAAACAAAAGGGAGGTAAGTATAGATTGACTATACAAAACTACACATATATGTATCTTTGTGATATATATATATATATATATATATATATATATATATATATATATATATATATATATATATATATATATTCACTGAAAAAAACCATAGGTTTCACACATGTTATAGTTAGCTGGACATTTCACTCGTAAAAAACCAATGAAATTCCCCCGTTATAGTTGGTGCAGGCAACTATAACTCACGCGACCGCAATCCTCTGCTGATGATGTCAAATATTACATCACTGATGACATATGTGTCTTTATGAAAAATAAATATTTGTAATATATGTATAGCTAAAGATACAGTATTAGCATCAACAGAGGATTGCGGTCGCGTGAGTTATAGTTGCCTGCACTAACTATAACGGGGGAATTTCATTGGTTTTTTACGAGTGAAATGTCCAGCTAACTATAACATGTGTGAAACCTGTGGTTATTTCAGTGAATTTGCAAGGTTTTTTAAATGCTAATTCCTAACTATAACGTGTGTGAAACCTATGGTTTTTCAGTGAATTTGTACGGTTTTTTAAATGCAAATTTTTTTTTGAGATTTTTGGTAAACCTATGTATAAAATAATATATGTACTATATCCTGCATTATGGAATGGTTAATTTTTTTTTTTTATGCATTTTTTACCGTGCGCGTACGGTAAGCTGACGCTACGCGCTCCGTACGTCATAAGTACGGTGCGCTTACGTGATACGATGCGCGTACGGTAAGCTGACGCTACGTGCTCCGCACGTCATAAGTACAGTGCGCTTACGTGATACGTACGTGACGTACGCGTACACGCATGTGCGTTGCGCAGAAGCAATGTCGTGGTTACGCAGGGGCGTGTAATGCGCATGCGCGAGTGCGTCTTAAGTACGCGCTCCGTAAGCGCTCCGTAAGCGTCATGTTTGCGCATGCGTACTTGTTTACGAGCGCGTCCGGTAAGCTTACGGAGCGCGCACGGTAGGTCATGTGATCCACAAAGAACACTTTTCATTGGTTGAAACTACTTTCAGTTCCAGAAACTTCCCACACCACACCCATTCCCCTCATTACTGCTTGAGATCCCCTAGGAGAAGGAGCTGAATTGACATTGAGATACAATGGCAGAGCAGCAGACCTCTTCTGACAGCGAGCCTAGCAGCACTATCATCAGAGAGAGAAGGAGGAAACAAAAGGATTCTTTTGTGTGGGAGTATTTTACATTTCCAGAGGGGCAGAAAAAGGTCAATGCTCCATTGGTCACTTGCACACTTTGTGACCGTGTTTTATCTACAGGAGATCCAAGGAAGAAGTATTCCTTTGGAAATCACTCTATGATGAGACACATTAGGGATAAACATCCCAGGACCTTTGCTCGACATACTGAAGAAAACTCTTCAGTAAGTCACCGGAGCCCAACCTCAGAAGCTCAGCCGAGTACATCATCGGCAGCACAGCTGAGCCCTTCCTCTGAGGTGGGAGCATCACCTTCTTCTGCTCCTCTGGACATTAACCCTCGATTTCGGAGGGTTTCAATGAGATGTACAACGTGTTGTGGTCTTATTGTTTTTGGGGAGACCAGTGTTTCCCTTATTAACAATAAGATAGACCAGCACGTTTGTAGACGCTCATAATATTCCCATTCTTTCTTTCCTCCATCCCTGTATTAACCCAACGGCTCTTTTAAGAGCCAACCTTACCTCACAATTTTTTTTATTTTTTTTTAAGCTTTCCTTTTTGAAAAAATTTTTTTGCCGTGCGCGCACGGTACGCGTAATCACGCGAAGTTCGCGGAATTTCTCCGTTTACGCCGTGCGCGTACGCTACGCGCATTCGCCGATTTTTCGAAAAAAAATTAAAATTAATTTTTGCCCTTGGGGGTCCTTCTGGGACCCCCTGACAAAGGCTAGGGGGTCAGGAACTGTCCACCCTGCCCCCTTTTCACGTTCTCCACCTTTGTTTTTCACCCCCTCAGACTGCGAGAGACAAAATGGCGGCCGACACTTCCTGGTTTCGACCGATTCGAATGTTTACTGAGATCTAACAACCAATCAGAATCACGCTCGTGCACGGCGGCGTGCGCGTACGGTAAGCTTACGGTACACGCTCGGAGCGCGCCTATAGATATATATATTGATTTAAATGCTATTTTCTCAGGAAATACTGAACAGATTTACACGAGACCTTCAAAAGGCACATCCCTGACCTGACGGCTACCTCTCTGCCAAATTTCAAGTAATTCTGTTCAGCCGTTCGGGCTGTAGCTCGGACTAAAGGTCCTATGGAAAAATGCATGGGGAAAACGCGTTTTGGGACCCCCCTTTTTCTCAGCCCCCGCTTGACGAATCCCCCCGAGACTTTCAGGGTAGGAGCGGAGCGCCCCACCTATTTTGAGAATTTCGCGAGGATTCGTCAATCGGCGCCAAAGTTATTCCAAATAGAATGTTGCGGATTTCCTATGGAAACACGGTCCTAACTTTAACTATCTACTGGCGACCGCCAGTAGATAATATATATATATATATATATATATCGCTCCAAAAGTTGCCCACAGGTGGGAACGCACTCTGGCTGCTACAATTCCTCTCAGACCAACGCTCACATGCCGGGATGTAGCCTGACGCGTTTCGGTGAGAATACCTTAATCATAGGCTGGTTCACAGAGCTTTCGTCTTTTCTTGCCACACCTTTTATTTGAAATTCTGCATTCCTATAGGCCAATAGACTGCTCCAATGAGCTGTCACCCTCGTATTCTGGGATTTGTAGTGCGGTAATCCTCCCCTGGATGGGTGCCGTATTCAATGTGTCCCCAATCATTGCCCTGGATGGGCCCCAGAACGTGCATGGTCTATTTCTCGGCGTCGCTGCCCCATGATACGAACTTGTCATTATTCCAAGCTCCATGGTCCGCTTTACAATCCAGGCGGCGGTGCATTCCCCACGGCTGGGCTGCCGTGTATTATATATCGCTCCAAAAGTTGCCCACAGGCGGGAACGCACTCTGGCTGCTACAATTCCTCTCAGACCAACGCTCACATGCTAAATCTATATATATATTACATTTAGGAGTGGAATTAAGAATAGTAAATCTATTGTTCCCTGTATGTAAATACCTTTTGATATTTTGTCCTCGACATTATGTCCACGATATTCTTGTATGTCGATATCCTTCAGTTCAATATTTAGTACAATAGCCAATCTTTGAAATCATGTCTTACCTCTTCTGACAACACTGGTCTTGAGACAGTTCCCAGTAGCTGTGATCCAGGCTTGGCTCACCTTTCTGTATGTTTTTTTATGCATAATAAACCTTAAAAAATATTTTAGAAGGACAATCCTGAGTTTCAGCAACTCAAAGAACTGACTAGTGAACTCATTTGTAATATATACTTGGTGCAAAATCAAATGTGCCACATACTAGAAAACTGATGTTTACAAACGTATTCCTTTTTTAAAGCACTGTCTAATCCATTGCAATCCCTAGGCCACAGAAAAAGGCCCTGGAGAAGATTGTATTCCAAAATATCGAGGATGAAATATCGATCGATCACAATTTTATGACCAAAAATCAAAAACCAAAATATCGAGGAGGCAAGTGCACAGAAGGAGGTATGGATTTACTATTGTTAACTCAACATCTACGTACCTTGAAGAAATAGATATCTTCAAGACATGTTGGTGTGGAGTTGGGTGTGAGAAATCTATGCAAATGTATCTGTTAATATTTTAGTCAAAATAGAGGATCCGCCGCAATGCTCAAGGATACAGGCAAAAGTTGTCCAGTACTGCCAGTATCCTTGAGCATTGCCATGGATCTGTCCTTTGACTGATTGATTCATCTATGGAATTTGGAATTGAGTACCTTCCAAATACCTGAAATGGCTACCAAACATTGGATAATTGATAAATGACTGCAGACCTTTCCCCATATTCACAACAATGCAGTTAAAATAATTAAACTCGAAGGGCCTGATTATGAGTTCCTTGAAATATCCCGACCCATGCACCAACTCCTGTTTACGCATAGGTTGGAATTATGAGTTTACCGCATCAGATAACTATCGGATGCACTAAAAAAATTATTCTTCATTACATTTCGGTAGGTCACACCTGCCAAAATTTAACACAGGAAAACCTACGATATTTACTGTATACTGCAGATTTTGGTGCGTTACACACCAAATCTGTATGTTATTCCCCATGAACTCATAATAGGTGTTATTTATTGCACCCGATAAAGTACTCCATGTTATTGTTATTTATCAGGTGCATTAAACATTGCCTTAGATTGTAATCAGGCCCTAAGCATTGTCCTGAGGATGATCGTACACATTAAGCATAGCTGAGACCAAAATGTAAACACATTTGCTCTACTTGCTTCCTCGGTAACAAGACTGTTTGTCATCGTATGGGTAACTTTTTACCAACAGACTTACTATAGGACTGTTCCTTTGTAAGAGTGGATTAACCCTGCTGTGGCCTTTACCACAGACTTTGCCTTCTCAAACTATGGTCACATCAGTGTTGCATGCTAGAATACCTATATCCCCTATTGTTTTACCTTGGTTGATTTGTTGTCATTTGTCTTGAATTGTTTCATTTATTGTGAAAATAAAAAGTTGTATATTTTGTACGACTGATTTAAAGACTTTTTTTCCCCTCTCCCTTCTCCTTTTTGTTGTACAACTCAACAAATGTTTTTCGAATACATTCTTAATTCGTTAGATCAAGAGTTGGATTTCCAAATAACACATTAAATGATCACTGTGTTTGCACTTTATTATCACTGTAATATATCCTAAGGTAATCATTTCTAAGTACCAAACAGATTTTTTTTTTCTATTCAAATGCAATACATGCACAATTTGTAAAATACATCTCAGAGATTGGATTAATTATTCATAGGGTATAAGGGAATGCTTAGTGTTAATGGGTTTTTTAAAGTTTAATTTGTTTGAAGAGTTTTGTTACAATGGTATATCACATTTTATTTGTTTCAATTACATTTCCTAGGAACATATTTTCTTGGTTTTAATGAGTAGTGTTTTTAAAGATCAGCTTGTGTTTTACTTATGTAACAACTACGTGTTGAAATCTAATTTTTAGGGAATTGTTTCGGTGTGCCTATTATAAAAACATATGTGTGTCTTAACAGTAAGACATGTGCAGGGGAAGCCAGTGTAGATCCTTTAATGCAGGCGTCACCAACCTTTTATTATTTTGAATCGATTAAAATAGTCCTGAACTACTAATGACTTTCACAATTGTTGCACGAGTGAGTACCTCAGAGGCAATCACAATAGTCACCACAGCTTGCAGAATAACTAGTGGTTACCTCCCAGATGTATGTGACGATATTGAGTGATACCAAAACAGCATATCCAGAATATTGACTAAGATAATATATATATTTACTATTTTAAACCCCTCATTAAATTTCATTGCAAAAACACACATCTTAAAAATAAATGGTTGTGGAGTTTAGAATGCAAATAAAACTATACTTTGTCATACTTTTCTTCATGTTATTGTGGTAGTCTATACTCTAGATCCAATATTTTGGCTGGATGAAATTTAAAATTCAATATTGCAGTAGGATACCAACCACCACAATGCATAAAGCAAGGTTACTAACAGCGATATCAGGAAAATCTTTCTCATAATAAAATGCTTCCACATGACCAATGAGATAACAGCTGCAGTATCAAAGGCTGACTGGCACAAAATAAACAGTAAAAGCAATAAACCTGCCCAACCTGGTCTGAACTATTATTCAAAGAGTAGCTTAAATATGATTTTAATTTTCAGCCATTTAGTTTACAAACATCAGCATATCACTTACTTAAAAATAGGTTTTCCCTCAAATATGTACTTTCTATTTTGAAATAAGACACTCAAAGAAAACCTTGGATTTTCTCAGAAAAATGCATGGTCTCTATATTTCAGAGCATGTGATTTCCCAAGTACAAATGCATCACATAGTTAGACTCTGCCCCACCTGCCCATGTTTTATCATCACATGCCGGGGATGTCCACCATAATGCCAAATATGCCTACATTACACCAAGGATGCCCATCATTATGGCAGGGCCACTATTGTGCTATTGCTGCCCACCATAATGCGTCATCTCTGGCAGTCCCACACTCTTGCGACTCCGTTCTGGTTATTCCTGGCACTTCTTTTCTGGACCTGTTTTCACACTCACTGTAAGACTAATAGAGTGAGGATTTCAATGTGCTCGCTCTTCGTGTGACTTTGCTAAATAGATAATGGTGATGGGCGGTTATTTTGCAGGTCCTGCAGGCTTTCACAGTGTGTATTTGTGTCTACGTGTGTCTCCCTGTCATTGGTTTGGCAGAAGGTCACAACAAGGACACAGAGGTGTGCAGTGCTGCCTTCTCCAGTGTGGCTAAGACCCTAAGACTTATGTACTGTGCTGGGCTGCACTACCATGAGCTATTTTCTGGGTGCTGGTGAGGTACCATTTGCTCCTGAGCTATCCGTTGGAGATACCTGCTTTAGTGCAAGGGTGATGTGGCTGTATTTCATCAGCCTCTTGAGGAGTCGTGCTGCTGCATGATGGAGGCATTTCATGGAACGTGGTAGGTCAATCTTGGTGGCAGAGGGTGGCTTGAACTATTATTCTGATGTATTATCTTGGAAGAAAAGGTTTTGTTTTTTCAGGAGAGTTGAAGCACGTCGATTTTGATATTCTTGGAAATGAGTTCTTTGAGTGAGGGGTTTGAGTCCACAGTGAATCTAAGGGATTTGGCCTATTGTGTCTGTTGGGGATGTGAAGCTCATTAAATTTAATTTGGAGTGTCATTATTGAATCCGATAATGTTTGGCATTGTTGGCAAACGGATAATTTCAATCTTCTTGGTGTTTGGCATCCAAATTTGGATGCATTCATGGCAGGCTTTAAGTCTTTGTATGGCACTGGTGCAGCAGATTTTGAGAGAGAGTTGGGTGTCATCAGATCCTGATCTTGCTGTGGCTCTCTACAAGGATGGCACCCAAGGGTTCAATATAAAGGCTCAAAATTATGGGTGAACGGATGGAGCCCTGAGGGACACCGCAGATTACGTGAACAGTCCAATATTTGGTAGTTCCTATTTGGACAGGTTACTGTCGGTTGGTGAGGTAGGATGTGAACCATTGTAGAATTGTGCCTGTGTCGTACATGCAAGTAATCAGTTTGTGGATCAATGCTGGATGATTGACGGTTTCGAAAGCTGCAAAGAGCTTGAGCAGAACCAGGAGGCAAGGGTCGTTTCATCATTAAAAAAGTGGGTGTCGTCGACTAATGGGGGTGTGGCAGCTTCAATACTGCAGACTGGACTGACACCCATTGATAATTTCGAAGTAAGTCATTCTTGCTGATGTACTCCTGTATCTGGGTGGCAACTGCCTTCTCAGTGATTTATCCAACAAATGGAAGGTGGGTTATGAGACAGAAGTTATCAAGGTCAGGTGGACCTAGCAAACCTTTTTCACCTCTGGGAAATGGATGCTTAGCAAATACATTGTAATTCCTTTATATGCATGGGGATTTGGTTTCTTCATTATTTCCCTTAAGAATATTTTTAGAAGTTCATTTAGGTCCTGACTAAAATAGAATAATATGATCAAGTGTACTGAAGTGGTTCAGCTCACCTGGGCATCTGTTATGTAAGAGAGTTTCAGCTGCAACCTAAGGTTTCTTGTGTCTAAGTGGGTTCACCCCGTCTAGTCTGAAAAATCATTTGCTCCTCTGTCATAGTCATTTACCAGACTTTCTGGCCTTTAAATATTTCCATGCATGAGACATTCATCTTTACTTTGAGTCTGGCCTTTCGTCAAATTCACTTTGTTGCTGATGAGCAGTAGTGAAGCATTAAATCAGCTGCTTATTGCTGCCTTCGCTTTTTACAGCAAGAACCAGATTGTTGACCTTGAGCAGTCAGTGATGATATGTGGTTTTGCACCACCCAGGTCCAGCATGTGAAGCAGGGGCGAGGGAACCCTGTGAGGATGGGTTTTTTGGATGTTTAATGCCTCATCACCTAGATATCAGAACCATAACTAAACCATCTTATCCAGGTGTTGTGGTTACTCTCTACTTGGATTCAGCTGGAGTCAGTACAGAAAGTGTGAACCACTGTCAGAATTATCACCATCACCGACTGATCCCAGACAGTCAGAATGGGGTCTGGTGAACCTCGTCCCAACCAGCACCTCAACAAGTCTCAAGATACCTGTTTCGGTGTAGGCACAAATTCCCCTTGCAATAATTGACTCTCTTTTCTTCTGGTGCTTAGTTCATCTACTAAAGTCCTTGCTCCCAGGCGCCACCACTGGCCTCGTTCCTTGTGGTTTCATTGTACATGGTCATGTCTACACATTTACCAACAAAGGATATTGCTGTCACCCACAAGGGGCAGCACCTAGATTTCACAGATATGCTTTGAACTGTGCCTGAAGAGAATATGGTTAAGAGGGCTACTTTCAACATGTGACACTGCTCTATAAAGAGAGTCTATTTGTTTTGAACTACTAGGCACGGGCCCATTTGGGGTCCGCACCATATCTCGATTAAAAAGGTGATTTACCTCCGACCAGTCTGAGCCTTGCATTGAATCCCTTATTGAAGCTGGGCGCCTTCCAAATTTATGAATAAGAAGGGTTACTGACCGATTCCGGTCTTGGACTTCGCTGCTCCTGTGGTTCACGGGAACCCGTCCCACTCCACGCTGGCTCTTCATTTTCCTAGTGCAATTGCACTCTGACACTTTACCCAGACTGAGACACTGTTCCTATTATTCCATACGCTCCTATCACCAAGTCTCATAATCAGGCAATCTCTCAGGCATAACTTGTTGTGTCCTGATGATGATCCCCCTACTATGGCAGGGATCGAAACGTTGTCGGCCTTAGTCTCTTGACTTTACTTGTTTATTTTTTTTATATGAGCAAAGATACTCTGTAAACTTGTGGCTCATTTACTGTTTATATTTTAGCCACATACTGTGTAATGCTCGAGTTCTGGAAATCTCAAGATTTCCCGCTTTTGCTTTCTGTTAAAATACTATTCCACTTCCATGGTTTTAAAATATTGTTGAAGAAAGAAATTATTATATATCCATTGGGATCCTATAGATATAGACATCATTGGATTTCTATGCTTTATTGCTTGATATTTCCCCTTTTGAAAGGGACCGTTGTTTCTGTAACAGATACCTATACCCTATGTCCCTTTGACTTTCAGAGGTCTCTTGTTTCTTTATAATGTCTATAAAGAAAGACTGACAAAGAGAATACACTTTCCATACACGCCACTTTGTACGTATATCCTTCATACATATATACTGCTGAAATAGGACCATATGAAGAAAGCAGAGCTTGTGCGACAGCTCATTACAAGCTGTTGAGTATACAGTGCCGTTAAACATTTGTAAGAGTGACATTCTCACACATTGCTTTAAACTTCCCAAATGGTTTTCTAAATTGTTCCTGTTTCTTAGTGCACATTATATTTACTACCTGATGCCAGTGGCGGCTTGTAACTTTTCACAGTGGTGGGGTGTAAATGTTGGTGGCGAGCGTTACTTAGTGAGTAAGCATAGTGAGCGCAGTCGATGGACATTAGGGAGGTTGGCTCGGCTCTCCCCCACAAAACCTTTGGAAAAAATAGGGGCAAATAGCACACGTCAAAGCTAGAATTGCCACCTGTGTGTCTCTGCTCTGGTCTGCACTGGACCACCATCCCTAGAATCCCCATCTTGGTTTCCTCTTCGGACCATCACCCACGAAATGCCCTTTTAGTCCTTTAGAGTATCCTCTCTGGTCTGGACCAACACCCTAGAATGCCCTATGGCATGTCATTTCAAGTCAGAATTGAACATTCAACCGTACAATGCCATCATTCATAGAATGCCCATCTGCTGTGCCCTCCCAGGACCCCACTGAACCATCACCTTTGAGAGGTCCGTCTGGTATGTCCTCTCTAGTTTACACTCAAGCGTCGTGCACAGTAGGGCCCTTTTTCTGCACTCTTAGGTCGCCACTTGACCATCTCTCATAAAGCACCCCTCTGGTGTTCCCTCCAGTCCACATCCCTCTGCTGCCAGCAGTGATCAGGCAGAAAAGGGCTCTATTTATGGCGAACCCTGACGCAGGCAAATCCAGATATTTGATAATAATCTGCTTTCCCTTTTTTAGGGAGGAGTGAGGGTACGTGTTCAGCTATAGATGCAGGGGCAGGCGTTTTATTGTGATGGATTTACCGGTTCCAAGGTAAAAAGAATGCACCTAAATTGTTGCAGTAGAGTCTGCATTTGTTTTGGAGTTTGCGTGTTCTAGGGATAGCCACGCATTTTCTACATTCCAGTCAAAATAAGGAGACAAAGTTCCTAAATAATAACACAACCCCTTTACATAACAACACAGAATTGTCTCTTGGAGGGAATAGCAGATGGTGTTCTTAATAAACTCAATTGTCCTCATTCAGTCTTCCTTGTGAACCAGAGGCAACACCCCCAGAATTTGGAATTCATAAATTGCCAGTGTCCAGTGTGGTGCGCCTTGCCAAGGCCTGGCAGCAGACATTAATAATCGGTAGACCCGATCACGATCCTTGTAAACTGCAGACACTCGCACCAAAGCAAACCAAGCAAGCGTACTGCAGCTTAATGCTAGGCCACCGCACTATGTTTTCATCAGCACTGTATATCTCGATCGGGTTTTCATACTCAGTGATTGCAATTTATATAGCAGTTTAATTTGCTCAGTAGTACATTGGCATCACAAGACTTTTATTTTGTTTACCCTTTTCCCATAGACATATCCCCGGGAGAGGATGTGGCCTTATGATAAAGGCTCACTGCTTTGAAATGGGGAACCAGGTTCAAGTCTCTGTGTCTGCTCAACATCTTGTGATTCTGGCCACATCACATATTCAGTCTAAAATATGAATCTGACTTTGAGTGATGTAACAGATGGACTTTGGCATGTTGCCGACAGTCAGTCACAGATGTGGTGATGACAAAAGAACAGGCCCAGACAGGAGACAATCACTCCGGCCTGCATTCATATGCTCTCTACGGCCTGCTGGAGGACGCCACTGCAATCATCCGATCCTCTCATGCACAACACTATCATTCGCGCTGTGCATGAGGGGAAAATTATAGCCATTGCGTCATCCTTAAAGAGACATGACCAATCAAAATAAAGCCATACATTGATTGGTTATGTTCTTTCATCAACCTTCCCCCGTGCTGCTTCCAAGCGTGGCCGCAGGAACAGGCCAAGTTGACCCGACCAGTCCAGATTTTGCTCTCATATGTTTCATACTTCAAGCTGCATGAGAGCAACGCAAGGATTGGTTTGGGCAAGTGAGCCCATCGCTCTAGTGGACACTAGGCGGGTGTGCTGTGCTCACCCCTGGTTTCATCATAGAGCATGGGTTTGAGAGGCGCACAGTACACATGTCGGGTTGGACACAGCAAGAACCCTGTGACATGCGCGTGGGGCTTCAGCCGGCTGCCATGCCAGGCAACAGGATAGACCACACCGGTCCCCAATCTGGATGAACAAACTCAGCCTCAAGGCTGAGCCCAGTCCTTTGGAGTCAGGACTCGGGGTTCATTTAAATTATACATCTTGGCGCCCGCAGCTGGCGGAGGCAACGTTATTATGCTCAAAAGGAGGAGTCATCCCTGCCTGATGCCACGACACAGTCAAAAAAACTACACTCAACAATGCATGTTTCTCCATTATAGATTTCACTTACCAGCTGTGACCTGGGAGACAATGAAAATAGACTGCAAAATTGTATCTTTCACTATTATAAATTCAATTTTACATCGGTGACCTCAGACCCAGGGAGAGATATTCTCAGGGCCAAATTATATGGCAGTTTTTGCTAAATTATAAGGCTGAAAAGGCAAACTATGTATACTAATGCCGCACATTTTTAAGTAGTATTAGTTCACTATTTTCTCCTTTTTACACACTAAAACTATATGCGCACAGGTTTCACCTCATTAATGTAAATGTGTTGTACTTGTATAGCGCACTGTTACCCTAGGGTGTCCTGGCGCTGTACTCATACCACTGTGGAACCCTTCCTGGCTTTTCCCTGTGAGGCGTCCACTCCTGGGCACCCCCAAGGTGAAGCCAGGCATCCCAGCGCTGTTGGGGCCGTTGTGGAGATTAAGCAAGCTATTGCCCAGAGTTGGACCCATGATTAGAATAGGCATCGAGGCAAGAATTAACAGGTCCGAGGAAATTGAGCCCAAGACCCGCCGAGGTGGGAATTGATCCCTGGTCCCAGGCCAGACCTCTGCATCAGGGTCTGCCACTCTAACCATTGAGCCACACTTCTCCATGTCAGCTTAACACCTAAATAGAGTAATCTGCATCTGAAACATAACCTTCCGCTGCCTAACTAAAAAATTGGCACTGTGCAGCAACACGTGTGCAGCGTTTTTAGTAACTTTTGATCTGCTTGAGCCAGAAATTATGTTTTTTAAATCTCTGATTTATGTAGAAGATGATGGATTATGTGGCAAACGCTGCAAATCTTTAACCATGCGGAAAATACTTCGGCAGCACAATCACATAATTCCAGTGGTCCTGGCTATACTGCAGAAATAGACCTCTCTTTATTCTATATTGCAATTTATCACCCCTGATTAACAGTTAAAACTACACTGCAACAATATATCTCTCGCTTCTCCACATTCATTTCCAGCCTCTGAGCAGCTGCAACAATCTTTCTCCACGTTCTGCATTCCATTCACCACCAGAGATCGACAGGCAACGCCACACTGCAACAGTGTATCTTTCCCTTTTGTCCCCCCCCCCCCCCCCCCCCAGATGGGGACGCTCTGCTGCAACAATAGAGCATTCTCTGCTAATAACACTCTAGCATTAAGTGGAATTTAAGGGAAAAAATGGATCCATTCAGATGATGCATGGAGAGTGACAGCTTATCTTGGCCGATCATTGCTTTTTACATATTTTTGAGAAAAGGGCTGATTATGAGAAAGGCATTTGTGAGATCTGAAAAATGTATCCTGGCAGGTTCAGGGTTCTTAGCTGCAGCGGTGCATTTCAACCTCCATAGAGAAGGCGAATGGAATGCATACATGGAAGTAGTCTGATCAGTTACAGATATATACCCTTTGCGCCCCCAAAAGACCCAAAATAAAAAAGGTTTTAAGGTGGCGGATCTGACTAACATGGAGCTGGTTTCAAATTTAGAAGAATTTAGTTTTTTTGATAGAATACAATCTAGTCTCAAAGGCACTGATGAAACATCTACAATGAACAGAAAAGCCAGGAACAGAAAAGGACGTGGGAAGGGAGAAATAAAAAAATATGGAAACAGAAGCATCTGGAAAGGAAGCGCGAAAAAAGGAAATAGAGTTGAACACGGGAACAGAGATTATGTGGAAAAGCAAATTTCATCGAGCTGGGACTTCAACAAAAGGAAGAGAGAAGAAGGCAATGGCCACCGCCACATATACGGATGATGCCCAGAGCACGCAGTAAAGATAATAAGCAGTAAAGCGGAGGGTCTACAATCCAGAACAAGGGCAGATGTAAGACAAAAGATGCGGCATATGTAATATGGCTTTTATTATGTTTGTAGCTAACCTTACATACAGCACAGACCTTATCTATGTTATGCAGATTTACAATATGAGCTCAATTCACATTCATTTTCCTTTTGCTTACATTAAGAAGCTTGAGACGTGTGCAACATAGTACATTTAAAGGAATAGTAAATTTTCACTTGCTTGGTTCCCTATCTGAGGACTTGGAGATATAAAACAGCCCCAGCCTCTGCGTGCTTCCTAAAGTCTTAACATCGGCATTGCCTACCATCCTGCATAATGGCTACAGGAGCTTCACGCAAAGAAACTGCGCTTCGCTCCTTAAATAACCATATCTGGAAAAGCTATTACAAAAGATATCGACAAATGGAGTAAGACAAGGCGGATGGGCTGGTTGCTAGAGGGATGCGGAAAGACCAACCTCCGACTCAGGCCTAATGGTATGCAGCACTTTAAGTGATCAGGCAATAAATATTCAGCAATAACTCATCTATTAGATACTCTTAATATGGGTAAGATTTAGACTAAGCCACTTATTACGAGTATTTCACTTGGAGCAATAACTATGGGTGAAATACACCAAGTCACCGTTATGAGTCTCGGGCCTGAACCCAGGCCTGTCTATTAAACTAATGTTGAAGGGGGCAGACAGATGTGCTCCCAGGCAGGCAAACACATGACCTGCAACCCCACCTAAGTTCACTCCAGCACCAAGACACCCTCGCTGCTAGGGGCTGGAAAAAAATATCAGCATTTTTGCCTAAATAGGAAAATGCTGCCCTGAGGAGGCACCAGTATCTCTGGGTTCTGAGCAATTACTCCCATTTCGGTCATTTAAATTCTGGCCCTCCGGTATCTCCGCACCGAACTCCAGGGAAATCATGAGGAGAGACAAAGCGGTTAGGGATCTGTGTGAATAAGACAAAACAACCCTATGGGGAAGCGTAACATGCTTTGGCGCTAGACCTTAGGCCGCCCAAGGCAGCCGAATGTAAGAGCGGGGGGGGGGGTGCTGGCTGCAGGTAAGAGCGGGGAGAAGGGGAGAGACCCCACTCCAAAACTAGTGTCGCCCGGGCCCCCCTTGCTGCGCCACTAAATGCACATCAATTGCTGTTTCAACAGGCCAGAGTTTCCCCCGTCAATCCAGTTGGAGCCTCTAATGCTAAAATTAATGTATTCTGAGCACACTTTTAAGCAGTCTTTCTCAATGCATGTGATTGGAAACACGAGCAAGTGGTTGATACTGTTACTTAAATGAAACTACAGGTGAACATGAGGTGATCCTAAAATAATAAGCATCCACTGCGCCCTATAAAAGGCATTTAAAAGTAGGCGAGCTCAAATACTGCAGTAGGCAACAGCCTCGCTAGCACATCGTGGCAACCGCCCTTCCGAACAACAAAAAAGAATGTCTGTGTCAAGAGGGAGATCAGCAACTCCAAGAGCAGCCGAGGGTTGACTCAAGGATACAGCAGCATTGGTAGTATGGGCCAATCCTATCGGGTACATGGAATGATGGAGGCCGTGGTGAATGCCTCCATGGAAAGCAGATCTAACAGATGGCGCTGCTAAAGCTGCACAGAGACCTTGATGTGGGTGAGTCTGTTTTTAGAACAATTAGCATTCCCCGCCTCCCGGGTGAACATGCTGCCGTTGAAGACTCGATTATGTTATTTTACTGTACACTCAATCTCACTATTAGTGGCACGTGGATCACGTTATGGATCACGCAGAAGATGCCAAAAGATCTTTGTCAGAACACTGACCTTGAAGATAATGAAAATGTGGACCAATAGTCTACAGACCGCATGGAAAGCCTTAGTAAACAAAGATGCAAAGCAAAAGCCCATGAGTAACATCTAGAATTTGGTGGAGCAAAGCTTCCACCATAAATCCGCTAAGCTCCCACACTGCCAAAATAGTTATTCCTTCCCCTATTTAGAGCCAGAGAAACACTGGATTTCTACAGCTGAACCACCACAGGCTCGGAGCCTCCACTGGCCCCGTTGGTATAAACCTTGGACCTGAAGGCTTGTCCACCACAGCACCACCAGGATTAAAGGGAGGGTCCTGGCTAGTTATGGTGGGGCAAACACCTCTCTTTTTCACCCTCTTACAACCATCAATGAGAGGCATGGCATACCTGCGAAGAGAAAGCGCACACATGCCACCACACCCACGGAGAAAGTTCCCTGCACGTCAGGATATTGTTTTATGATTTCAAGAAATGCCTTTAACAGAGGATGGCGCAGGGACTGAGTGAAAGCAGTGAAACCCCCGTCTCTGGTTCTGGGATCTACACGGATGGTGTTCCTCTGCCAGGGGAGCGGGTGCCATGACCTCCGCTATCCTGGTGGGCTCTGAAGCAGGCCTTATCTGTGACCAAAATTGTCAGTTTCAGAAGCCGCTTTCACCAAGGCCGCTGTAGCACCACCAAAAAACATAACACGGGCAGTGATGGAAAACTTAAAAGGTCTCAAAACAGGAGGAACAAAAGAATTACTGTGCTCTTCATTTGGTACTTTCTTACCACAAAATAAAAGCTCAACTTGGGGATGGTATTTAAAAGAGCCAAAGCCGTTAATAGCTACCGCTCCCCGAAGAGCACATTACGCGTATGTGTAGACTATGACAGTAGTGTTTTGTGAAGTATTTCTTACTGCCGGCTCTACATTATTACCCCCGGATGGGTCGATGTTTGGCCAATGCAAGAAATGGTGGGGAACGCGACAAGTACGTTTTTTTATCTATTGACTGCATTTTTTCACAGTGATAGCTACCGCCGGTCGTAGTTCCATAGTGCGAGAAGTAATACATAACTGTGATACAGCAGATATCACCACCTGGCTGACAGGGCCGGACTGGCTTACTGGGCACTGGGTGTTTCGGTGGGCTGGCAGGGCGAGGGCCTGCTTCACTGCCAGCGGGGTCCAGTTTTGTCGCCGGAGACCTGCCGGCCACATTCCTACTTACTGTTCTTCTAAATCAACAATGCAAAAGCAAATGGTTTGAAAGGGCACTTCAAGCATGCTTGAAAACAATGTTTTTTTGCATTGTTTATTAAGAAATGCTGCAAGTAGGAACGTGGTTGGCAGGTCCCAGGCAACAAGCTGCTGCCCACCGGCAGTGAAACAGGCCCGCGCCCTGCCAGCCCACAGAAATGCCTGGTAGACAGTCCAAACCTGCTGGTTGAGTGGTAGCCTTGGCAGAATTATCATTTAACCCCTTGAGTGCCCATGACGAGATGGTCTCGTCATGGGCCGCGGTCGCGCTGTGCCCATGACGAGACTATCTCGTCATGAGCCCCGCCCGCTAATGAAACGCCCGGCACAGGGCGTGGAAAGGGCGGGGCACACAAGGGGTTAATACAGATGTACTTCCCCCTTAATGCGCTCTGGATCAGCAGAAATTACAAGGTCTGTGGTCCAATTTAGATGTTTGGGAGAAATTGGAAATCCTCCAATTTCTGGAGGAAACTGTAAATAGAGAGACAAATCTACCGGCAGAAAGTCTTCGCCCAGAAAGATAGTACTGTGAACGAATATCAGTCGGAGGATTATTCAACGTATTTCTAGTTTCTGCCAAACACAAAAAGTGATCATAACCATGAAATTTGAGGATTTTCAGTCCACTCCAAACTGTACATGAGGCCCTTGGAACAAAGGCTGAATAGATCCGCTTCAAGAAAATAAATCTGTGGAACGAAATCTATAATTGAGGATCAGGGCATGCTGTGTGCAAAAGAAAATACCTTCACAGGAAAATACCTTCACGGTATAGAGTCCTGAAACAAAACTGCATGCTGGAGTGGGTCTATATCCTACAAAAAAGTTAAATGGGCATAGGTAAAGCCTGTAGGTCTGGTGTTGGCTGCCAGCCTTTTAGCTTTGTCAGTTATTGTTTTTTTCTCTTTTCCCAAATCTTAGCTTGGTCAACAATCTAAACAAATATTTTCCTAAAAGCAAAAACATTTTTTGGCCAAAAAATGCATACAATGCCATAATTGTCTTCAGTGCTGAAGGAGACTGCTTGATATGTGGATGTGGTCCTTGTGGGAGGGAAGAATGCAGAAGCAAATCTTTTCATCTCAACCAGAGGGCCCTGGTAAGTGTGGCGTTGTGTGTCTTTTTATTTGTCTTTGATAACAACAGTAGGGTTGGATTCCTTCCGGGTGTGCCTTTTAATTGAAAAACTCACCATTTACCTTGCTTTCATCAAATAAAGTTTTACATTTCAAAGCAACTAGTAAGTCTTTGAACTTTTAAAACAACGTTAACCATCAGAAAAGAGCGTGACATCAGAGCAAAAGTCTAATTGACGTAACACAGACATCCCATGACAAGGAGGTGCCATGCACAAGACCACAGCCAACATCCTAATGGTAATGACTGAGCGTCAGAACACAGACCTGGCCCAGTGGAGTTTGCTCTGCACCTGTACCTTCAATCAAGCAATCAATCAGAACATTGGTAAAGCGCACTACTCACCCGTCAGGGTCACAAGGCGCTCTGGGGGTGGGGGGGGGGGGGGGGGGGTGCTGCTACTGCTCGAATAGCCAGGTCTGGAGTAGTCTTCTGAAGGTTAGCAGGTCCTGGGTCTGCCATAGGAGGATGGGGATGGTGTTCCAGATCTTGGTGGCGAGGTGGGAGAATGATCTGCCGCCGGAGGTCGCTCTTTGGATGCGGGGGACGGTGGCGAGGGCGGCGGAGCATAGCTGGCGGTTGGGGGTGTAGAAGGTGAGTCATCTGTTGAGGTATGCTGATCCGGTGTTGTGGAGTGCCTTGTGTGCGTGGTTGAGGAGCTTGAAGGTGATCCTCTTGTTGATGGGGAGCCAATGCAGGTCTCTCAGGTGGGGTGTAATGTGGCTGCAGCGAGGGATGTCGAGGATCAGGCGTGCAGAGGCGTTCTGAATGCATTGTAGTCGTTTCAGGAGTTTGGCCGAGGTTTCTGCGTAGAGGGCGTTTCCCTAGTCCAGCCTGCTGCTGACGAGTGCCTGGGTGACCGTTCTTCTTGTTTCAGTGGGGATCCACCTGCAGATCTTGCGGAGCATGCGGAGGGTGTTGAAGCATGAGGACGAGACGGCGTTGACCTGCTTAGTCATGGGGAGAGTAGAGTCGAGGATGAACCCCAGGTTGCGTGCGTGGTCAGTGTGTGTTGGTGCTGTTCCCAGTGCGGTCGGCCACCAGGAGTCGTCCCAGGCCGAGGGGGTGGAGCCGAGGATGAGGACTTCTGTCTTGTCCGAGTTCAGCTTCAGACGGCTGTTCTTCACCCACCTCGGCGACAGCTTTCATTCCTTCGTGGAGATTGGTTTTGGCGGTGAGGGGGTCCTTGGTGAGGGATAGGATCAGCTGGGTGTCTTCGGCGTAGGAGATGATGTTGAGGTCATGTAGTCGGGCGACGTGGGCGAGTGGTGCCATGTAGATGTTGAACAATGTCGAGCTGAGGGATGAGCCCTGGGGTACGCCACAGATGATCTCAGTTGCTTCGGAGTGGAAAGGTGGGAGGCGGTTGCTCTGGGTTCTGCCTCAGAGGAAGGAGGTGGTCCAGTCCAGAGCCTTGTCTCGGATCCCGGAGTCGTGGAGGCGTGTGCGTAGGGTGCAATGGCAGACAGTGTCGAAGGCGGCTGACAGGTCCAGGAGGATGAGGGCCGCAGTTTCGCCGTTGTCCAGCAGCGCCCTGATGTCGTCGGTGGTGGCGATGAGGGCAGTTTCGGTGCTGTGGTTTCTACGGAACCCGGACTGGGACGGGTCCAGGATGTTGTTCTCCTTGAGGTGGTGGGTCAGTTGTCTGTTGATGGTCTTCTCGATGACTTTCGCTGGGAACGGGAGCAGGGAGATGGCCCGGAAGTTCTTGAGGTCCTTAGGGTCAGCCTTGGGATTTTTGAGTAAGGTGCTGATCTCGGCGTGCTTCCAGCTCTCCGGGAAGGTCACTGTCTCGAAGGAGATGTTGATGGCTTTCCAAAGATGGGGTGCGATGGTGGTGCTGGCTTTGTTGAAGATGTGGTGTGGGCATGGGTCTGAGAGAGATCCGGAGTGGATGGTGTTCATGATTTTGATGGTGTCGTCGTCGCTTATGTTGGTCCAGGAGAGCAGGGGATCGGTGCGTATGGAGGCCGTGGGGATGGAGGTCTCAGTGGCTGTCGGGGCGGTCATGACGTTGAAGCTGACGTGGATGTCTGCGATCTTGCGATGGAAGAAGGTGGCAAGGGAGTCGCACAGGTCTTGCGAAGGTGGGATGTCGTTGGTGTTGGAGCTGGGGTTGGAGAGTTCCTTCACGATGTTGAAGAGCTCTTTGCTTTTGTGTTTGTTGTCGTCTAAGCGGTCTTTGAAGGAGGCCCTTTTGGCGGATCTGATGAGGTGATGGTGTCTGCGGGTGGCGTTCTTGTGGGCTGCGTAGTTGTCCGGTGTCGGTTCACGGTGCCATTTCTTCTCTAGTTTCCTGCAAGTTTGCTTGGAGGCCTGGACGTCCTCGGTGAACCAGTTGGCTTTCTTGCTGGTGTGTCTGTTGGAGGGTTTCTTGATTGGGACGAGGGTGTTGGCGCAGTCGTCGATCCACTGTCTGAGGTTGAGGGTGGCGGTGTCGGGGTCGGTGGGGTCGGCGGGTGGGCTCCGGGCGAGGGTGGTGGTTTGCTGGTCTTCGGTGACTTTGCTCCAGCAGCAGTGGGGGATCTTTTGGGTGCGGTGGTGCCTGGTGGGTTTCCGGAAGGTGAAGTGGATGCGGCGATGGTCAGTCCAATGGAGTTCGGTGGTGTGGCTGAAGGAGACGTGGGCGCTTGCGGAGAAGATGGGGTCAAGCGTGTGGCCGGCAGAGTGGGTGGGTATTGTGACAAGCTGTCTGAGTCCGAGGTTGGCAAGGTTGTCGATCAAGGTGGTGGAGTTGGTGTCGTTGTTGTTCTCGAGGTGGAAGTTCAGGTCCCCGAGGAGGATGTAGTCTGTGGAGGCGAGGGCGTGCGTGCTGACGAAATCGGCGATGGAGTCGCTGAACTGTGGCCGGGATCCGTGGGGTCTGTAGACGAGGGTTCCTCTGAGGGTGGTGTTGGGATCGGTGTGCATCTGGAATTGCAGGTGTTCTGCGGTGCTGAGGGTGTCGTCGGTGTTGGTCGAGGCTCTGAGGGTGTTCCTGTGGACGAAGGTGATTCCTCCTCCTGTTCCGTTGGTGCGGTCCCTGTGGGTGATCTTGTAGCCGTCCGGGATGGCTATGGCGATGTCGGGTGCCGAGGAGGGGTTCATTCAGGTCTCCGTCAGGAAGGCGACGTCTGGGGAGGTGGAGTCGAGTAGGTCCCAGAGTTCAATGGCGTGTTTGCGGACGGAGCGGGTGTTGAGAAGTATGCATCTGAGGTGTTTGAGTTCTTTCACGGTGGGTGGCTTGGCGGGTCGGATGCTGGTGAAGCTGCAGTTCCAGTAGGAGAAGGGTCCTTGTGTGCGGTTCGGGGCGGCAAGGAAGCAGGTGTGTGATCGTCCGGTGTTGAGTGCGTGGAGGGTGCTGGCATCGTAGCGGTGTCTGACTTCATGGCTTTCGTGGGGGCCAGGGTTTCTGGCGCTGGGCGCGGTCCAGGCGAGGACGGGCGCAGACAGGCTTGCCATAGGCGTGCCTTTGGCGCGGCCGCATAGCGGCCGCCATATAAGGGGAGGTGGGAGGGCTAGGAGCAGCTGGGAGGCGGGAAGCAGGGGGGTGAACGGGCGAGCGGGGGAGCAGGGCGCGAGAAAAGAAACTGGCGAAGCAGGGATACAGAAGGCAATACAGGGGGCACAGTGAAAAAGGGGAACGAGGGTACAATACAATATAATTACAGGCAAAACAAGACAAAGCAGTGAGCAGAAGCAGTGGTACCTTACTACCGGACTACCGAGGCAGAGGGGCCTCGAACCTGCGGCAGCGGCGGTGACAGCCAGCGTGGGGCACACGGACATACTGGTGGAGCTGTGCGGCGTGGGGGAGCGACCTGCCCGAAGACAGACGTATGATAACGTTGCTCATCTTTTTTAATTTGGCCCAATATTCACAATTTACATTGGTTTGTAACCCAAAGTCCTTTTGTCAAGGGGATGTTCCATGGGTGGTGCATGTGCGTTCTCATGCAACCACCCATGGGTTTTAATGTAAATCCATATCTACAAAGAATTGTAAACACAGATTTGAACCAAAATCCTGTGCCTCCCTGAGGCAGGCCTAACAATAAGAAATCATGGAAGTCATTTGAGGCTAGTTAGGGGTCACAGCTGTGACCTCTAATTTGCTCCCTGTTACTCTTTTCAGTTCATTTGCAACCCCTGACCTCAGAGGTGCAAATCTTTTGCCTCCTCTGAGACCAGAGGTCGCAAAGGAAGTGTCAGGAGTAGCAGGGAGCAGGTTAGAGGTCAGAGCTGCGACCCCTAACTAGCCTCAAATCACATCCATGGGAGTAATGTTTTAATTTCTCCATGCTTGTTCCTATTTGCATTTGTGCTGCATGTTACAGCACACACACACAATAGGGCAAAAAGCCTTAGAGCCTAGTTTCTGTACAGCAAGGGAAACTCTCCTGCACACAATCTACGCTGAGTACAACGCAGACACCCTTGTACTAGGGCACAAGGGGGCCTGCACTGGCGCACTGCAGGCAGAATTACAGCGTGAGGGAGCAGAACTCTTCCACTTCTAAGTAGATATAGCGCAGTTCTACTCTGTCCTGTTGGTACAACACAGCGTAGCAACTTATCCGTTTGTGCAACCCAGCGTAGCAACTTATCCGTTCGTGCAACCCAGCGTAGCAATTTATCCGTTCGTGCAACCCAGCGTAGCAACTTATCTGGCTGCGCTGCTTTGCGCGGACTCTTTGTAAATGTGCTCCAGAATTTACGACGGAGGATGGGGTTTAGATTGTGGGGTTGGAGGGCTGTCAGGTTAGGCGTGCTGGAGAGGAGATGAAACACTCTCAAGCCTCTCTGAAGTCTGCAGATTTTTGGGCCTGAAAAGAAGCCAAGAACAATGAGCAGCTAATACCCTCCCTGGTTTTCATGACTTATTATAGATTGTCTTCACATATTGCTTCAAATGAAAGAACATATCACAGAAACCAAAATTCAGGTTAAGAGGTGCACAGCTTTGTCATGAGAAAAGTGCAAAGAGTCCTTGAAAAAGATGTGACAAATATAAACTGTCAGATGCTGAGTTTTTAAAAAAAAAATGTAATTCTTTTTATTGGCATTTGTTGATATAAGCATAAAGACATTACATTCCGTACAGGTAACTGTGACACATGTGCAGCAGAGTAGACCAACATCAATATAGAGAGATAAAGTGTCAGATGCTGAGTTGTGTGAATCCTCGCTTAGCAAGAGAGTGATACAAGCTGGGCATAACCTGGGCACAATACAGGAAAGCACAACGACTTTGATGCAAATTTCATGCAATTTCACAGGTACTAGCTGGGGGTTCCCACACTGAAAGGAAGAGATGGGCTGATGATTACATTAAGGTAGGAACAGAAAATACAACTGTAAATGAATAATGGATGGATATAACATAGTATTACATTTTCAACATTTCAGTTTTGAGGATTATATTTGTTACTGAATATTTGAATTACTAATATTTAGGTACAATCTATAAGTTTTTGACTCAATATTTTTGATTCTTTATTTTGGGTATAGTTTTTTTTTTGTATTTGATTCTGTACCATTGAAAGGTCACCGCCCACCTGGAATTTTCAAGATCATCCTTTATTTCACAATGAAATCTATTGTCTCGCTAACTAACACGTTTTGTTTACATTTATGGGAATTGCAGTGAGCCGTGGAAAGAGTTTGTCTTAAGACTGTCATAAGTCTGTCTTAAGTCAGTCTTAAGTCTGCCTTAAGTCAAACTTAAGACAAAATCCTAACTTTACTACTACTAAATGCCTTCTGTGAATACCAAAAGTAGTAGGCCAGACATAAGACAGACTTAAGACAGACTTAAGACAAACTTAGGACAGACTTAAGAAAGACTTAAGAGAGACTTAAGACAAACTTAAGACAGACTTAAGATAAACTTAAGACAAACTTAGGACAGACTTAACACAGACTTAAGACAGACTTAAGACAAAATCCTAACTTTACTACTACTAAATGCCTTCTGTGAATACCAAAAGTAGTAAGTGTAGGATTTTGTCTTAAGTTAGTTCTGTGAATCGGGCCCTAAGTGATACTGTTTCAGATTCTAGTACCAAGGTGAGAGTAGGCATGCCCGCCTCTGCAGGTGAATGGAGTAGCAGGAACTGTAAAGAGAAGAGCCGCTGAAGGAAGTAAAGTCCAAGAGAGGCACTAAGGAATCAATCAGCTTGTGGGTAGGCAAGAAAGGCCACCACCACAAAAGACTCTGCGGCAGAAGCTGAGAATTTCAAGCATCATTTTTCAAGACGAAGTTAGTGCAAGCAACAAAGGGCAGCTGAGATACAGACGTGACGAGGAGTGTTGAGGAGTAGCCGCGCTGCAGAGTTTTAGAATAGCTGTAGTGTGGCCATCAGAAATGTGGGCAGGCCGAATTAGATTAAAATGACAATAATCAAGCTGAGAAGTGACAATTTCTTCAACCACTGTCTTACAACAGTTTTCAAGAAAATAGGGCAGAATTGTTCAGATGAGCCTGATGAGGCACATGTTGTCTTGTTGAGTGGAGAAGGATAGGTTGGAGTCACAGAAGACTCCAGTGCTTAATTTGTAAAAGATGAAGTGCCAGGGCCCTTCTCGGAAGGACATTGTAGCCTGCACAAAGCATTGCCCCTGCCAGTGCTGCCAATGACACTACCAACATAACACCTAACCAACGCACACCTTCAAGAGTGAGAATTCAGACTATTTCAGGCCACACAAAGCTATAATAATGATGTGAGAGGCTGGTATTATTAATTTTCAATGCCATTTGACGTAATAAACACGGTTGTTGTGCACATCTCAGACAGCCCCACCATGTGGTGGACTATTACTACAGCCCGTGCTGTCAATTAAGTGCTACTGCTGAGCAACGGAAACCACCGGCTCAAATTAAGCATTGGAAGACTCACAGGTTTTTACTGCAAGCAGTGGGACTTGGTGGGAGACCATCTTAATAGCCCACTCGCTGGAAGACCGACTGTTTGTAGGCAGACTCTTGTTCTCCTGCTCAAATCGGACCACGATACGCCAGAGGTGGATTCCTCCTTCAATATAAAGAAAGCGTTTGAAAATGCCCACTAGTGAGTGACTGGCCACAGGGAGTGGCTGAGAGCAGACCTACCAGGTTTGGCAGCGAGGGTGGAGCAGGAGGGGCATGATGATCTTTACAATAGGACTTTCTTATTTGCCTCTGAGGGCAGTCATTTTTTTATGTTAAGAAGATGGTATTATTGTACTGTTCTAAGTTATTAAAGAGTGCCACTGTAAGTCTGGGTGACATTGTCTGAGGCTTGCACATCCTCAGTAGGCCAGACCAATTAGTAGTGGCCTAGAGTCCAGAGCCACCTCACAGCAGCCCATCACGGCACTACAAGTGGCGGCTGCTATGGTGTCGTGGTGGTAAGCGGGCTCGGGGGGGGGAGTTTAAAAAAAAATGAAAATTGCACTTAGCTGTCTGCCACTGCCACTCCTCCATTCTTCTTACTTTGACGAGGCATGAACAGGAAGCAGTCAGGCTCCGCTAGCCAATCACGTTGCTGCTGATAGCAGCTTCATGATTGGTCTGAGCGCCCAGAAAGGGAGTCGGAGCCTGGGCATGTTCTCCACCCAGGCTGTAATGCAGCCTGGGTGGAGAACATGAAAAGTGCGCATGACAGTTTGGCTGGCCCGAGGCGGCTGGTCAAATCCTCATGCGCACTTAAATGCACTTACCACTCCTCTCCCTACTGGCTGACAGCCTAGCCCCGACCCTTAATCAAAACTGTGCCAGTACCGTAAAAATAAAATCATAAATAATAACTCACGATATTATCATTTTATTTTTCATGAAGGGCGACCCTCCTCCAACTTAGCGGAGGAGCCCCCACCGGGCACTGCCACACAAGAATGTGAGGTTCAGACAGGTAATATATTAATAAAGACAGACTAGACAGGCGCAGTAAGCGGGGTGCTGTTTGGCCGAAGTCTCAAACTGGGGCTCCACCATCAGTTAAATGGACATGTTCTATATTCTGAGAGAATAATCATGCTTTTAGATTAAATGACATTAAGTCTGCAGAGATGCTGCCCACAAAGGGATTTTTTAATTTAGTGAAGAAAACTGATTAACATGAATTCACACAAATGAAGGGAGACTGAGAAAGTCATCCAATTACAGGATGCTACAAGCTGAGCTCTCTGGTTTCCCAAGAATGGGTGTGACTGGCTCGTCCAATCCGGATTTGTGTTTTGCCCCCCTGGGACGTGTGGCCTTATTTGTTCTATTATAAACAGAGAAGTAAAAGTACCACAATGCAATGAAAATCCCTGTCCTGGACCAGTTACTCATGCGTGGACTTGGAAACACGGACAATGGACCCACCTGTGGCAGCTGGGTTAGTTTAAAGGACACATCTGGATAATCTGTTGCCTGCAGCTGGGGGATCTGACAGAGTCAGGAGAATTGTATTCACAAATAGATTGCTCTATTGTACCCAAACAAAGAATTAATTAATGTTTTATCCCTCGCCATTTTTAGAACGGAAGTACATTTCAGATTACTGACGCTAAGAGCTTCCCATTTGAAAATAAAACGACCCTGTAACCTCTGAAGTCTCCCAGATTTCGAAGTAAACTTGAGAAACCTTTTTGTGAATGAAACTAGGATACCAAGCATTGGCATAGCCAATAGGTCTCACTTTTGGGACCTTATAAATATTTAGTTATTAAACACAATATCCTTGGTGCAACAACATCAACTGTTGCATGGCTAAACCCTTATAAGGTCCCAAAGACGAGACCTATTGGCTATGCCAATGCTTGTTTGTGGGCAAAGCCTAAAAAAACTGACTCAGTGAGTGAGAAGCAATAGCATGAGGAGGCACAGGAGGAAACAAGGGGGCCATAGAAGTCCATTGTGTGGCAGTCATTCTGTGTCGGAGATTGAGATAACAAGGTGCTGGCCAAGACTGCGCCTTGCAACTTATGCAAGAAAACCTTCAGCCGCAGTAAAGAAAATCCTGCTCCAGCACCTTAGGGATGCATAGGCATCGGAAAGCATGGCACTCAGAGTTTAATGCTGCCAAAAGATGCCGGCACGAGGACAAGAGGGCCTCCATGTCATCTGCACCCTAGTAGGAAGCAATACTTCCTCAAGCCATTGTACCGTAATCTGTTCTCCAGAGTGAGAAGAATCCTCAGATCCCTGTCTTGCCACTGTGCCTTCACTTTTTACTCAACCATAAAGGCATTAGTCTAGGTGAGCCAAGTAATCAAGCTATATAAATCAAGTTCAGCCAAAATTTCAAAAAAAATAATGTATCCAAAATGGAATTCTTTTTTTTTTAGATATGTTTGACAAAAAAAAAACGGTAAAATCTTAAACAAAAAAACAGAAAAAAGTTTCTTTTGAGAACCGCTTTTCCTCGTTCAAAATTAGAAAAAAAATGTTGTTTGTCATGCCTGTTTTTATTGGAAAAAAATATTACAGTCCGCTGTAAGGATCTACATCAGACATTAAAGACTCGTTGTAGTGTTCCAACTCTGAGCGAGAGGCAGGGGCCTATAATAAGGGATGTGAATTTTGTATTACTTTTCTCATCTAAGTGTTGTTGGTTACTAAATACACAGGAAATGTACTTACAAATGCATTAATTATCTTTCTGTATCAGTTTCTGAACAAGGTCCTATTTTAACTGTAAACAGCTCATTTTTTCCACACTAAAGCAATATACAAGCAGTTCTTGGCTACATCGTCTTTCCCAAGTCAAAGGTTAAACTCCGTTGCAGTGAAATGTCCTTTGAAGTGAAATTTATAAGCTCTCTTAAAGAGCTTATCTTAACCATTATAAGGCAATTATAGTAACAGGCAGCTACCTAAAAATGTATTATTATGTTTCTGAACAACCAATTTATTCATTATATATCTGATCAACTGATCATAAATATTGCCTAGGACAGCAAAGCTGGCGAAAAGAATCACATAAACTTAGATTTTTGTGAAATATCTGTATTTAATATTTATTCACCGAAAGTCACAGATACAGCACTTGTTCACGAGAGGAACAGCACAGAAGCACAGACAACGCCAGATGAGAAACCACCCGACAGATCAAAAACCACTCAGGCTGACCAGGCATGGCATTAAATCTCGCCAGCATCCCTGGAACCTATAAACAAAAGCCTGGCCTTCGACGAACAAAGTGGGCCTGGGGTTGAGTTGGGAAGATAAACGATAGTGAACACTGACAAGTTAGATATATAAATATCAGTTCTGCGTCTTATATTATGTCAATTGAAACAAAAATGGAAAAACTGAACTCTCTGATAACAAGAGCACAGACGTGTGCTGCAGAAAGAACACAGTATTGTAGCTGCAGCCCGATCGCTGAAAAACTGACTGACGTCATGAAAAACATGATAGTAGAAATAAAGAAGTTCTAGGGGCTGCTGCAGCCGCACTAGCACTACGCAGGTTTTAATGTAAAACAGTGTATGCAGTCTGATGTGAGTCTCTGTATTGCTACAGCAGTAGCCAGTAATATGAGGAAGACCCCTGTGGCTTTGTTGATCTTTTTATATTCACTTGGTGATACGAAGCCCACATGTTCTGCTTGCATGTCCGATGTCAGGTTTTGACCGTGACTGCATTCACAGAAGAAGCTCATGCTTCCCCTGCCTCCCTTAGGATACATCTGGCGTGTAAAACAGAGTTGTATAACCCTCTGGACACAGGCGTAGAGCTGGGAAGTCCATGAGTGATGGGAGGAGGGGCCATCGTACGCTAGAGTTGAAAAAAATGCTACCGCCGGCCACAGCTTGCAGTGCATGTTCGCGAGTGGTGCACACGCAGCAGTAATCACGCCATATGGCGCCTCTGCTCAAGCGCGCGCCCGCGCACATGCACTCCAAGCTGTGGCCGACGGTAGCATTTTTTGAAGCCCTTACTTAAAGTCTCGCCAGACCAGCGCAAGCGCTGGGTCAGGCGAGACCTAAAAAATGTCAATAAGATGCCTACATCAGTTCATATGTTTTTGGGGTGTCAGTTTAAGGACAGTCAGAGCCCTCACTAAGCTCTATTCTTGCAGTGCTTACAGAATAGCAGACACTTGCCAGGTCATGTTTTGCGTGAATAAACTGAAAAAATGAAGGTGCCAGGGTAAAAAGCTATTTCATAGGAGTCCACTGCAGCTGGCACAAGGGCGTAGCTAGGCGCGTTGCTGCCCGTGGCGGTCCCTGCCTTTGCTGCCCGCGGTGGATGCATGGAGGGGGAGGAAGAACGCCGCCCCCAAAACTCGTCTTACGCCACTGGCTGGCCCACCCACAGCTCCTGACACTGCTGCAGATGTTCACTGCCAACTTTAGCTTCTTAGCCACCACACTCTAACAGCTGTGACCTTTTGGACTAGACCATGTCAGTTCTATCAGAGTGGAACGTCTGGATGTGCTAGTTGTATAATATTTTTAAAGGTAAATTAATGTGTTTATTATGCTACTAATGTGCTCTGCTCAAAGATACAGCAGACAGCGTCACCATGTGGTAGGCTCATATTAATAAGTGCAGGTGTTTAGACATAGGTGTCAGTACTGAACCGGTAAACACAGCACAAATTAAGCACAGCTTGTTTTGTTTACAGCAGTGCTTAGTGGCACACTGACAAGCCCTCGTTTTATCCTAATGTGTTACCTGGCTTAGAAATGCTGCACACAGGTTTCCTGGCTGTCCCTCCGCATTTCTACAGGGGCCCCAGTTTGTTGAGAAAGACTAAGAGAGAAAATACTCCTGTGTGCTGGGACACATCCTGAAATACTCCTGTATTTAGAGAGTTACTTAATTGCTTCAATGCTCTAAAATGGTCCTGAAAATCCAGCATGTGCTACCACGTCTAAGAACCATTTCTTGGAGTCAACCAATCAATCAATCAATCAGGCTTTTGTAGAGCGCACTACTCATCAATTGGGGTACAGCAGCCCCTTTTGTCACCTCATTCGTCCTGAGTAGGTTGGGGGTGCTTTCTACTCTCACTCACTAGATGCAAAGTGGGTCAACTGTTTATGCATCAGTGCTTTTAACGGGGCGCAGGGGCAGAGGCAGTGTGAACTCTCTAGCATTGCCCTCCATTGTAGGAGCTGCTGCTGAGGCTCCTGCAGCAAGGACATGCTGCTGCACAGTGTAGGACTGAAGCCGTGCATGCCATGCAACATGGTCCGCAGCACACCAGAGAGCAGGTAAAAGCAGGCTTAGCCGGCGTATCGAATAAGGGACTAAACAGCCAGCGGACAACCTTCATTGGTGGGGATGTTAACGATATCTTTGCTCAAAGGGAAGACTCAGTGGGGTTGGGTTCTGCCATGCTTAGAAGGAGTAGGTGGTTACACAGATGGTCGGAGGGCTTGGGTCTCTCCGACGCTTGGAGGGTGTTGAATCCTGGATCTTCGGCTTATACTCACCACTCCAGTGCTCATAAATCCCTATCTCATATTGACTTAATCCTTCTTCCGGCTTCCGATCTTCCTGGCACCTCTGGTTCTCACATTTTACCCAAAGAATTTCTAACCATGCCCCTGTGACTCTTTCCTTTGGCAACCAGCCCACGGGTGCCTGCCCGATGAGGCGATTTAATGCCTGGTTCCTGCAGCAGCAGGAGTTTCGGGAATTCCTCGATCATAAGCTGGGTGGTTACTTTGACATGAACCCCAGCACCATGGGACCCCCAGGTACTTTGTGGTTGGCCGGTAAAGCTGTTATAAGGGGAGCGGCGAGGTCATACCGGAGGGGACAGGAGCGGCCTCAGCAGCAACTGATTACTGAACTAGAGTCTAGTATCCTTGGGCTGGAACGCAAGGGCTATGCTAATGTGGATGGGGTGGATCTACACCAACCAGCTTTGAAAAGGAAGTCGTTTCAGCAACCGCGTTTGAAGAAGCTCCTCGATGATAGGTGGTGTCGATACGCAGGGTCTATGAATGTGGGGACAAGTCTGGCAAGTTCCTGTATTGCTTGACGACACAGGAGTTAGTCCTCCTCAAACTCATAATCAGTGAAGAGATGTGAGGGATAGAGTTATGCGATCCCATGAATTTCAGTTAAGAATATGTCTGTTTCTTGCATTCTGGATTCTTTGTAGCATGCCAATTAGTTTTCTAGGCAGTCCCATGTAAAGTTCATTTGCATAGGCAAGAAGTGATAACACCAGGGCCAGAGAAGCCTGTATCCTATGTACAAGACCCAACTAGGGGAAGATATGTCAAAGAATTATCATCGTTTCGAAATCGTCAACTTACACTTTGTTTATTTGGGATTCTAGCGAGTGCTTCAAGCCTGCACAGGTTTGTGACTGCACTTGACATCATCAGTGGAGTCCCCATTTTGAAGGGCCAGGAGAAAATACAGTTATATTTCCAGGATCCACAGGTATTTCTGCTTTTGGGAACTTATGTTTGAAGTAATCTTCTAGCATTCAAACATTTGTTGACTCCAGACGTTTTGACATTGGAAGGTTGCTCTAGTTTTAGGATTATTTGAGTTTTGCCTGCATGGCTGTTGCATGTGAGATTACATTACTTCACAAGGGGCCAGATGTACCACCCTCACATTTTGCGACTCCAAAATGCAATTTTCAACAGTTTTTCAGACACTGTTAGCAATTCCTAATGAGGTCAAAAATTGCCTATCTCATTAATATTCATGAGGCAGGTGCTATTTGTGACCCCATTAGGGATGGCCAGTACTCACAGGGATGGTGGCCTGCTGGGGTCAGCAGACCACCATTTCCGTGACTGCTTTTTTACCAAAGCAGTTTTTTTTTCAAATGCCTCCTATTTTCCTTTAAGGAAAATGGAATGCATTTAAAAAAAGAAAAATGGAACGTTTCTGTTTCATTTTTTAACAGCAGGCAGTGGTCCCTGGGACCACTGCCTGCTCTAAAAAAATATGTTTGCACACACTCACAAAGGGGAATGGGTCCCCTGGGAACCCCTTCCCCTTTGTGAGTGGCTTACCACCTTCTTGAAGTAGGTGGTAAACTGCGAGTGTTTTGCGACCTCAAATGTGGCGGCGAAACAATAGTACATTCAATTGTGACTCGATATTAGGAAGGGACGCCCCTTCCTAATAGCGAGAGTCGCAAACGCTATTTTGCGAGTCACCGACTCGCAAAGTAGCATTTGTACATGCCAGGACCCTTTTTTGCGGTCGTAAACGGGCCAATTTCCCGTTTGCGACGGCAAAACACAGTCAGACATCTGGCCCAGGATCTGGTAGCGATTAGACATTAAAAAGTAGAGGTTTATTTTTCACGTTTCCCGGCTGCACAAACCTCTCTGTGATATATACTGTGTTTGCATAATTCCATATTAGAGAAGTAGGTAAATAGAACAAAATGGCTTTGCATTAAGATTTGCACCAATGAACAGTTTCTATAACATGGGCTCCGTGGTGTTTGCACTAATATTCAAATTAATCTTTTCCCTGCTTGGTTGGCCCCACACAATTTTCATAATTAGTGGTGGGTGAATCAATTTGCTAAAACATGAAATTCATGAAGCCTGCTAAGAAGAAATGTCATGTACGAATAGATTTGCAGTGTGTTCTGCATAACTATTCTGTTTTGCAAAATTCATCGATCCTAATTTTTTGGGGATGTTTGTGTGCCAAAAGCCAAAAAGTTTTAGTGATTTTTAAAACACAAGAACCACCACTAAACACCAAATATTTCACAAAATATTGCTTTTTGCCACGGCGTCGTGGCTTTTTAGGTCTCGCCTGACCCAGCGCATGCGCTGGTCTGGCGAGACTTATTGTGAGGGCTCCAAAAAGTGCTACCAGGCCAGCCTAGAGCTACAGTACATGTGCACGGGCGCGCGCGCCGCGTTTTACCGCGATTACTTTCACTTTCGCGGCCGCTTTGATGTTCTCCGTGAGGCTTAAATAGATTGTAGCAGTTAAAACAAGCATTGGCATAGCCAATAGGTCTCGCTTTTTGGACCTTATAAGTGTTTAGTTATGCAACTGTTGCATGGCTAAACACTTATAAGGTCCCAAAGGCGAGACCTATTGGCTATGCCTATGCTTGTTTTCCATTGTTTCCCACTATGCTCTTGTATATAGACATGTTGGCCTTGCACTGTATGGTTCTACCTCCCCCAGCTTGGGTTTGTGACTTCCTGTATTGCTCTTGAACATGTTGTTTTGCCCTACTTGTTTCCTCTCCCTGACCATTTATGAAGCGCTCTGATACCCTCTTGGGTCATGTTTGCTCTATATAAAAATCTATAAATAAACAAATAAAAATACATAATTAAAAAAAGTAGAAAATACATTTCTCTGGTCTGCCATGCAGCTGTTGGGGTCAGAGTACCTTTCTTTTTGGACTTCAGTGCAGGGTTCTTCCACTGGTGCTATCTAGGTGATTGATTCACTTACAGAACCCAATCATGCAGTTTAATGCAGGAAGGTATACCACCAAACTGGTGAAAGCTCATTGCTTTTTATAAAGGTTAGTACTCACAGTGAAGTTTTTATTTTCAAATCTATTAATCAAATTTAAGAGCAGGTTTAAAGGAAGAGAAAGTTTGATTTCAGAAAGGAATTCTTGAATATCCATCTGTGTCCTTTATTGTCAAAATTGAAGCACTGGAGTAGGAAATGGTTGGTGCCAGTTGGCTTAGAATCTATTTTTACTAAACTGAATTGGTTTTTAAAGCACTCAACAACCCACAACATTTCCACAGGCCAATTTATGGAGAAACCACTGATTGGACCCCAGCACAACACACAGGAGCACAGCTATTAAAGCACCCCACGATACGCTATCCACTTTTCCCAAACCTTTGTATGTTTTTTGGGGCATCCCCTAGCCGTATACACCAATACCGGGAACTACCGGAGGAGGAGAGGCCAACCTCCACCATTTAGCAATACCTCTCTTTCCCACTGCCACCCCAATCCCCACCAAAGTCCTATCCCCAATGGCATCATACACCCCCTCCAGGACTCCCAGGAGAACAAGCAACGGGGAGCTATCAATGGGTCTTCCAAGTACCCTGGACAGGATGTCAATTATCCTACCACAATCGCCGAACACTCCCACACCATGTGATAGAAGTGAGCATGGGTTCCCAAACAGCCCAGCACACAGGAGACTATAGTACACCCGAACACCAAAGCCGCTCTTGGGTCTTATAGGCCAAATGTAAGTAGTTGAGCTGGATAAGTTGGAGCCGTGAAGGGATGACGTGCACCCTAGGTGCCATACAAGCATCCCTGTATTCAAATTTATCCAGGGGCCCCACCCACTGCTCCCTGATGGGCATAAATAGATCTGGGGAATGAACTATGAGGGATATATTGAGAGATCTGTGAAATCCCCTTCTCTTCAATAGACCCTATAAGTATCTGCGACTCCAGGGGACTGCATTCAGGGACATTCCCCTGGGAGCCGTGGTGTTGCTCCAGGGCATAGCACAACTGTAGGTATCTAGTCAAATCAAGTTTATCGATTCAGCTTTACAGAAAAGCCATACAATCATAAAACATACAATACAAAGTGCAGATGAACCCCCGGCTTGTGCAATCAATATATGATGCATTTCCCAATGATGCAAGAGGCTGTAAGATAAGAGGACGCTCCTGGGCACAGAACATGCATCTGTTAAAAACAGGATATAACTCTCCTACAAGGGGGTTTGGCAATGAAAAATCTTGTGCAAGTAAGCAAACACGACTACTGAGTGCTTTCAAAAGCCTAATTAGTAGTGAAGAGACTAAAAAGGAGGATGATAAAAAAAAGTTAGTTAAAAGTCAGGCCAAGGTTAAAAGCGGGGAGGGCCTTAGAGAACTAAAAAAGCACAGGAACCACAAAAAACACATCCATACATTTATTTTATTTTATTTTATTTTTTTTATTTAAGAAGTTTTATATAGCGCAGCCTGACCCGAGGGTATCGGAGCGCATTACAGCAGATACATTGCAGAGATTCACAACCAACAAAACAAAAAGAAAAACAGAGTTAGGGAGGATGCATATGATCGCGAGGTTTCCAAGAAAAGGTGCATGGTGTAATTGCCAACATAGACAGCTAAAGGCTGTCAGCCTCGTAGGCTCTTATGTGCAACACCCGCAAAAAGTGCAACTGTGCAAGAACAGGGTTATTTGCAAAGATTTTATGAATCCGTGCAACAGGCAAAATAAAGTGCTACATGCAGCTGCCAGCATTAGCTGACTGTGAGGGCATGACTAGTGAGTGCTTCATAAATCTAAAAAGAGTATAGAGGCTGCTAAAAGAGTCGGCAAAAACGCCTTGGAACCTCGTTAGAGGGCTAGAGTGGACAATAGCCACAGAAGGCATCCATAACAAGAAAAATAGGATATCATTGGATAAGAGAATATTTCTCGGTTGTGCAACCTGCAGGTTAAAGTGCAAACATGTGTTTGCCAGCATAGAGAGCTAAAAGGCTATTAATATGGCTTGCACGCAGAAAGTGCAGCCGTACAAGAACAGAATTAATTGAAAGGTCTTACATATCAGTGCAGCAGGCAAAGTAAAATGCTAGATACAGTTTCCAAGAAACCTTCCCATCCAATAATGTGCAAATACAAGGTAAATCGGTAGCAGCCGTGAGGGTGGTGCTCCAGACATGAATCACCTAAGGCAAAAATGATATTAATAATATGGGCTCTGTGATGACTATCTTAGAGGGTGGCACTCTCCATTACCTGTGCGGTGACCGGTTGTCTTCTTTTCCAGACAATGTATATATTTGAGGCTACGGCCTGGTAGATCTCTGGATGGTCAGTTCTGTAGCATAATAGGAGAGCGTGCTTACAACTCTTCCATGCGATGATAATTCTTAGACATATCTTCCCCTAGTTGGGTCTTGGACATAGGATACAGGTTTGTCAGGTCCTGGTGGTATCACGTCTTGCCTATGCAAATGAACTTTACATGGGACTTCCTAGAAAATGAATTGGCAAGCTACAAAGAATCCAGAACGCAAGAATCAGACGTATTCCTAACTGAAACAGATGAGATCGCAAAACTCTATCCCTCCCATCTCTTTACTGATTATGAGTGGGAAGGGCGCAATCCTTTAAATACAGGAGAGGCCCGTGCAGGTAAGAGTGGTGGGGCAGTGTGTTGACTTGGGGTGGGACTCAACAGCCGACGACAAGGGAAATTTATTTATTTAAGTTTCCCTCGTCGTTGTCTGTTGAGTCCCCACCTCCACCCTGCCCCACCGCTCTTACCTGCAGGGGACGCACCTGCTTTAAAACCATCTGCACTGCTCGCAGGCCCATTTATGGGATGGGACCAGCCCACTTACATTCTGAAGAAAAATAAAGACTTGCCTTTCTCTCAGTACTGGTTTCTGCTGAATCTCCTCCTTACTGGTTGGTTTGTATTTGCTGCCTGTGATGCTATTTTCACATTACTTTGCCTACAACCCTCAAATGTATTGCTCACATACATGCTGCTGGGCCAGGTCTGCTGCATAGTCTTTAGACTTGGCGCGTAAGACCTATATTTTTTTGCCCATAAAAAGTCGACATACACCTAAACATGTGGGTAAATCTAGCTCCGGGTGCAAAGTTACGGCATTCCCATGCTAGGCTGCCTAGGAAGTTTATGCACACTCACACCGTTTTTTTCTGACCCATGCCTACCATGGAAATTGTCAGATATGTATTCCTTTAAATGTAGGAGTAAATCCCTTCCCAGGGAATGATTGGGGCATCCCAAAAGCTGGCAAGGTTATTAGGGAAGGGTTGTTTTCAGATGAGAATATACTTTTCCCAGATCTAAAAAAGAGCCAATTGCACATGTAATCCATTTGCCCGTGAGGTATTGGATACTATGTACAATTATGTCAAGCAAAAACATTTGTTTTAGAAAATGACAATAAAAATATTTCAAAAAATTACATTAAATTATGCCAGCAAAAAGCCTTCCGCATGGTTGTATGCTGAAATTCACAAAAGCAGCTTTGGAGTACTCCTGCAATTTTAGGCTTCTAGGTGTTTTCTGTGACATTTTTGTGAATTCCAAAAATTCAAAAATCTGCACCCAGGTGAGGTGTTCGCATTTTGTGCAGATTTAGGAATTTTTATAAGAATTAGGGCCACAAACATTGAGGTAAAGGAAAGAGGCAGATTCAGCAGAGGTCTATTGATCTGTTCTCTTGTCTGAGCATAACTGTACAACTTCCTGTTTGTTACACATGTCCTTGACAAACTATAAGATGTGTAGCAGAAGCAAGACTATCTTATCCCTCAGGGATCAAAGACAGAGGAAGCTCCTGGAATAGGAAATGAAAAGAGGATATTTGATCTAATCTAGAAAAATAAGCTTTCACTGCAGAGGGAGTTCAGCACAGTCTTTCCATGTGAGATATTGACAGCACCTTCCCTTAAGACTCAGGCGTAAGCCAATCGATGATTTTGAAAGAAAAAAGGCGATATAGCACACAAAGTGGCGTACGCGGCGGTCCCTGTCTTCTAAGCCATCCCATCAGAGGATTGCGATTTTTAATATTTCAAAGGCCCTGTCTCCATGGGGGAGGAGTTGGTTCAAAAGCAAACTCTATTCTTTTAAATTCTGGTTTCCAAAGTGAAGGGTAGACTGCTAAATAATTCCTGCCATAATCAAGTACTTGGAGGTTACTCCAAAGTGATGCACAAAGACATATGGGAGGGAAGGTAAACTGACAGGAAAACAACACTGTTTATCATGCACAGGTGGTCTATGAGCAACAGAGACCACACTCTGGCGTCTGCAAAACTGTTTAATTTAGACTACCCTGTAAGAAGCTAGAATGCGCGTTGCCTTTTGGCAATCGTGTCACATGTGAGATCTTAAATCCACAATGACTGACAGCCACATTGAACATAGTGTGAGGGGAGATGCGCATATTTGATTAATGCACAGCAACGTCGAACCAGGGATGCAACAAACTATTTTCATCTCCATAGAAACTATGAAATAACTCATCCAGGGTATCATCTCATGCTTCCTTGTTTCTTTCCTTTCTTTCTTACTCCTTTCCTCTCTCACTTCCTTTCTTCTTTGAATCTTTCATTTATTTTGTGCTTCTTTCCTTCATATCCCCTCTTTACCTTCCTTCCTCTCGCCTTACTGCTCTTTCTTTCCTTCCCTGTTTCCTCTCCCTCCTTCAATTCTTCCTCCACCTCTCATTCCTTATTTCTTTCCGTCCATTCCCTGTCCCACTTCCCTTCCTTCCCTCCTCCCTTCATATGTATCTTTCTTTCTGTTACCCTCTTTACATGTTTGCCTTCCTTGCCTCTTTCATTCTTTATTCTACCTTCCTTTCAGCATTCTTACCTCGCCCCTTGTGTGTTTTCCTAGTACACTTCTCTTGCTTCCCCTTCACACCCTTTCTTCCTTCCTACTTTCCTTCCACAATGTGTTCCAGTGTCCATTACTTTCTTCCTTCCCTCGTGTTTCACCCATCTTTATCCATGGTATCATCTCTCCATTCCATCTGTCCTCGCTAGCATTCTTCCTACAACTGTTCCTTCCTTTCTAACTCCTTTTCTTTTACCTAAATTTCATTCTTATATTTTCTTACTCTATTTACTACCCATCTTCCTTCCTCCTAGCCTTCATTACTCCTTTACTTTTTTCATTCTTTCTTCCTTGAAACTTTTCTATTCTTCTTTCACCTGCCATCCTCTCTTTCATCCCATCCCTGGTTCCCTGCCCTCCATCTATTACTTCCATCCCCAAATTTTCCTTCATTCATTTACTATGTCTATTCCAATCTTTTTTGTTCATTTTTTACTTATATTTTCATTTTCCCTTTCTTATTTCATATCCTTCAATTTCCCCACCTTGTCTGAACTCAAAATCTTCCTTTTCCCCACCCTGCAGCACTCCAAAACATTTTCGACCACCGTCGTCGGTAGGGCTGGCCTGACAAAGCAACTTTCTAAAGAAAATATAGTTCTCCATTTTTTTAATATACCCAGGCGTGGACTTTGGCTCCAAAAAGTGGAATTTTACTCTCTCACATCATACAATTGGCTGGCTGATGTAGCATTCCGCCTCTTAATGAGTGTTTGTATTACAATGCAATAAAGACTATTTGACATTTTAAGAGTACTTTGTATCACACATTAAACGCGTTCTCTTATTCAGGAAGTACATACAAAAAAGTAATCCTCTTAGTTCTGGCCTCAAGACAGCTTTAGCTTTATCACTAGTCTCATGCGTTCCGGTGGACCCCACCTGCAACCACGGGCTTAAATTAAGCACTCGGGTCAGACCACTGCAGCAATTGTGAATGAACGCGTTCTTTCTTGCCCATGTGCTCATCTGTATAGAAAGAAGTTCACTTATGCCTCATTACTTGTAAGCCAATCTATGCTTACAGCTGCACTTTGATTTCAACTATTGTTGTTTTTTTATTTTTGCAGTGAGAGAATCTTTTGCTTACTTTTCTTTTATATAAACAAATGCATGCCTAATTAGAGAGCAGCATGTTTGCTCCTTGTTACGGTTACTCTTTTAATGTCTAATGCATTTGTTTGGAAAAACCAAAACAAAATTGCAGGTTTGCTAGGACCAGACCTATTGGGTTTGCCAATGTTTCTTTGTTTTCTTTCTCATTGCAGCAGGGTTTTTTTCATATTTTAACCAGGAATTGTGTGTGAATCACACATACATGTACACATATGTGTTCACACACAAACGCACATATGGGTGTACAATTCACCCAATACAAAACAAGCATTGGCAATGCCAATTGGTTGGTATTAAAGTGATAATGGAGATGCAGTCATACACAAATGCCCTTTGCAAGCCTTAGCATATCAAAGCCCGACCTATTGGCTTTGCCAATGATTGTTCTGGATTGCAATACTCAAGTAACCTTCTGCAGCTAGTGTTCACCTATCATTGAATGCATGGATGTATTTTCAAAATCCTGGCTTGGCATTGCATGAGGTTTCGTCCTGTTAACATTATGAACTATGCCTCTTTTACTAAAATTCATAACAAGCTAATAAAGTGTTCTGCAGACAAAATTGAGCAAATTTATCTTCTAAGCAGCAATTATTATAGTAATTTCAAAACCGCTGTATTATTAGCCTAAATCCAAATAGTGCCATATGGTATGGTTCTAACTCTAGCTATCTAACTTATGAGAAGTGCAGAAATTGGTCAAAGTGTTTATCGGCAGCGTTGGGCTGTTGGGGAGTGGCCTGTGGCTCAGTGGCGTAGCAAGGAGGGACAGGGGTGGTCTGCCCTGGGCGGCACGTGTTTTGAGGGCAGTGGCCTCTTCCCCCCCACCCCCGCTCTTACCTGCGGCCTTTGCGGGATGGCAAATGCAGGGGCCTCGACAGGCGGTCATAGGTCAAGCTGTGCAACTGCTGTGGCTGCACTCAATTACTTTTAAATCCCAAAGACAACATTGAGGTTCTACAAAGTGGATTTTTCTGAATGTAGAAAAACAGTGATGACCATTGTCCTGATTGACCATCCATCAAATGCATTGGGAGGGATCACAAGAAAATGGACCTGGTCATTATTAGGCACATAGGGCATTCCATTAACTGGGCCAGCTTATAGATGAATGATTGGAACTGAGTTAAAAACAATTCTTACTCATAAGTTAACGTGTAACCCCAGCCTTGACATGAATTTTATAGGCAAAGTCGCCTGGACAGGAACTGGGAAATTATTTTCCTGATATCTTTCCAGTGGAAGTTGCTAACCTTTCTGAATGTTGCAAAGCATTGATGGGTGAGGCAGGACTTCTGTGTGACAAGCAAGCATTGCTGTTCTTTGACATGACTCTGAGGCTTCACACCCTGCGTCACTCACCCTTCTTTGCTGGTTTCTCTATCAGGTGAAAGGCCCCATCTGACTTCATCTAATGGTGCTGGTGTGAAAACATGTTTTATTTTATCTGGCATACATATTGTCTTGATCACATTTTGTGATATTCAGTGATGACAAGGCCTGAATAATATTTGCAGAAGTAGGATGACCTTGTATAAACTGATGTACCCTGCTAAACAAAATAGCTGGTGATGCAAGCCTTGCTCAAGAACACCTCGAGTGACAGCCCATTTCCCCTTTAGCCCAGCAGCAGCCGCCCAGACTGATGGCCACATTGATGCTCAGACCAAGAGTCTGCATCTGACTAGACAGCTATTGTGCAAATACTGTCAGCTGACACACATGCAGTTGGCCTGCAGAAACCATTCTGGCCGCCATATTGTATCACGGCTAAATACACGAGATGTTACTCTTCTCTGATTGGTTATATGCTTGATGGCTGTCTGGTGACAGTGTGCTCTATAAGTACCTTGACCCCCCCCCCCCGCATTGTGTCTTGTTGTCCTGTGTGATCAACAATGCATGATGTATTTGTTCATAAGAATGAAGACATTTCCTTGTAACTCTTTCCTTCTTGGATACGTGTTAACCCATCTATTTGTGGTTTTCGGGCATAAAAGACCCGGCAGGACTCTGTACATTGGGCACGCTGCTATTTTTTAGCATGCCTCCATGATTCATGTATAAAGCTATCTATGAGACATGACTGTCTGTGTTTCTTTTATTCAGGAGTTTTCTACACTGGGCCACACACTCATATCTTACAGTAGGGCATCGCCATCTCCCTTACTTTGTTACCATGCTGGGTGATTTGCCTCTACACTGCTTCCTCTTCTCAGTGGTCGGCAAAAGTGAGGTCTACTCACAGCCCTGCCCGCTGCTATCCTCTTAGGCGTGGGCAAGTAGGGCATGGATGTCATTTAGGGGTCTCCAGGGGTTACAGCTGCATCCCTGGCATGCCCCTTGCGACTCCTGGCTCTGCCTGGCCTCAGAGGTGGCAAAACCAGTGCCAGAAACACTGGCGCAGCTCGTCCTTATGACCATCAATTGGGGCTCCACGTTCCTTGTTTTCTGTCAATTCTTATTACACTCATAGGGAAACGGCCTTAACAACGCAGGTGGAGCCACGCTTGCCGTTTCCCTGCAAGCTCTACCACGCGTGCCTTAAGCATGCATATGCTGTGGTTAAGGCAGTGCGTGGTATAGATGCTGGGATGGGCGGGCCCAGGAGCAGGAAGGATCGGGGTGAGGTAAGTGGGGCTGGGTCCAGGTTTGTGGGGATGGGGGTAGTTTTTAGGGCTCAGGGGTGTCGGGGTAGTCTTTAGGGCTCGGAAGTCAGGGTAGTGTTTAGGGCAGGTGGGTCAGGGCAGTGTTTAATGCTCGGGTGGGTCTGGCATTTTGGTGAATTGACGTTCCTGAGGTAGAGCCAGGCCTATGTTGAGGGATAAGTGGATGCTGTGGTACTCTGAGTCCAGCAACAGCCACAGGCACATCTCCTAGGGATGGAAAAGAGGAACGTTCGAAGGAGCCCTGCAACGTCGCGCGTACCCTTTCTCTAATTGCTGCACCGTCAGAGCCTATGCTTGGATACCACAGGCACAAGCACATGTGGACAAGGTATGTGCATTTTAGGAAGATCTCAGCCTGCCCATCTCACCCCTGCATAATGTGGTGCATTTCAGAATGTTATTCCTCAGAACCCTTTAAATGGCAAAAAGGGCACAGCACCCAGCCTCACTGCAGTCAGCCTTCCCTGGCCTCCAAGCACCCTCCCTCTCACCCGCGCTGTCTGTCTTCCATAAAATCTGACATACTCACCTCCTGTTCTAAGGTTCTTTCTGTGAAGGATGTGCCTAGATATTTTTCAGGCATATGTGGTGTTGTTGGGCGATGTAACCCCAGTGCTCAATTTGAGG
This sequence comes from Triturus cristatus, assembly GCF_964204655.1. Classification (NCBI taxonomy): domain Eukaryota; kingdom Metazoa; phylum Chordata; class Amphibia; order Caudata; family Salamandridae; genus Triturus; species Triturus cristatus. The sequence goes on from NC_140593.1 coordinate 1,051,705,747, forward strand.
CGGTGGTTGGAGGTAGGGCCATCAGCAGTCATGTTTTGGGACCGGCACTTACTTTTCCTCATCAGACTTTCACCTAGCGCAAGGGAGAAAAACACACAAGGGAGAAAGAAAGAGAAAGACACAAAAATAGTGGTAAAGGGAGAAAGCCGGAACGGAAAAGAGCCTGCGAGAGTGAGATAAAGAGGCAGGAAGAGTCTGGTGGTGTATGAAAGAGGTATGAGGTTGAACCCAAACTATTCAGCCTTACCCCCGATATTCCAAACTCTGGCAGCAGGCTTCTGAGCAACACTTTGGGCCCCAGCACTTATTGCTTTACGAATTACACACAACACATTACCAACAATGCCTGTTCCTCTGCCCGCTCTATGCCGCGGGCAGAGTGGAAGCTCAGGAGTGGGGCCTGAGTACACAGGCCCAGCATGCAGAAGACATGGAGCCAAGCAGACATCTCCAGGTCCTCTCCATCATTCGCATTCATTATTGCAAAAAAGATGCGCCTGTTCTGGTACTTGTACATAGCTAATTAAGTTGTTCCTCTTTCATCATGCGCTGTGTCCCATAACATGATAACAGCACCTCAGTGATCATCACAAAGGTCACAGAAATACATCCCACGCAGCATCAAAACAAAGACAACAGACTTTCAGCCACATGCCCTACATGATGTAGCATGCTACCCATGTAAGCAAGCGCTTCAGCACCAAACATTGTGGAAATAAGCACTATGTAAGTGTTGCAATACAACTACACACGTGTGGCTGTAGCGGTGTCACCCAGGTGTGTGGGGGCTATGAGAAACCAACATGGGATAACACAGAAAGGAGGCTGTAACCACGCAGGAAGCCACAGCAATTACAAAGATCACTATCTAACCCCTGCGGCTTCCGAAGGCGTGTCTTCAAAAAAGCACAGAGGAAGTCACTGTTAGTTCTGCAACGCTGGCTCAAGAAACGTTCTTTCTCTAGACTTAAAAGTAGAAGAATATTTGCTTGAAAGTCAATGTCGTACCTTATAGGGTAAAAACAGGGCTAAAAGGCTCGAAGAGTAGGAAGCGTGGTTAATGCAAAGTCAGAAGCAAGAAAGGTGTAAAGAGGGTGGCAAATGCAACAGCCCTCTCGCTGTGCCTTGTTTACATCTACATTGGTAGCTAGGAGTGATCTGTGAGACAAGTCTCCCAGTGTATTATACAGGCCAGGGAAGCACGAATTAGCACTGACAACTGTAAACACAGTACATTACCTGTCATTTTGTCAAAGGGCTTTCTCACATGGATTTTGGGCCGAGACATGCTGTACATTAATTAGCAAGTTTTTTTTTTCGACTTGACGAACAATGCTCTTTGTCCAACTGCTGCATATATTTGGATTACATTGTTTTGTTACTAGGTAACAATTTTAACTCACCCATCAATCTTTCATACATAGTGATAATGTTCTAGAACTATTTATTTTATGAAACATAAGTATAGAGCGCAAACCATGTCCTGGGAAGCATTGAACATTTAAACCAATATTAGTCCTGCCAACTTAAAAAAATATTTCACCATGTGAGGAGGGGGCGGGGCCTTGGAGTGGCGGGGTCTATTGCCAAGAACTGCCTAACAATTTTCGTAGCAAGGGGCTGGGCCTTTTAAGTCACCTGGGATGGGCCACTATAAAGTCAAAAACCTTTATTGTTCCCAAACTGAAATCATTCATTCAACACTTTTTTATAAGATCAAGTAATTTAATTGTCTTTTCCGACCTCATATTATTCAAAAACATTTCAAAAACACCTTTTCATATTAATCGAACCAAATATATGTATGAGGCATTCCGTCGGTGTGTACCAATCTCTCTTTAGCAAATGCTTTAGTAGTTTGTGTGGGTATCCTTTGCCTTTACGTTTTTCTTATAATATAGTGGCATTGGTAAAGTAATCTTCTGAGGAAGTGTAATTTCTCCATAATCACAGCAAAAGGGGTCATGAAGGAGACTAATAATAAAGAAGAGACCTCATTAGCAATGAAATCAATTGACTGGTGTAAATGTAACATGGGTATGTAAATCTTTTTTCATGTTGGATATATGTTTGAAGGGATCACTGACAGAATATCGAGGAGAAGAATATCGACCTACAAAAATATCGAGGAAAAAATATAGAATGCCAAAATATCGAATCCCTATCTACAAACAGGTAAGTACAAAAATATCGATTCCAAAATATCGTTGTAAAAAATATAGTTGGTCAAAATATCGAATTTTTTAAATGTCTTAAAAGTAATGTAAAATTAAAGAAATAATAAATATAATTAACTAAAACATACTTACAAATACATAACTTTACAATAAATAAATAATTAATGTAAGTTAAAAAAAAAAGTTTTTAATACCTATATATATTAACGTAATATTAATAAAAAATATTCTATATTTTTAGCGTAGGATAGCGGGCGGGTCAAATTTACTATTACCACTCCAGTAAGTCCAACAGTAGGGAAAGCATTGGATAGCAGGATGGTAAAAATTTCTATTCCCACTCCAGAGAGTGCAACAGTAGGGAAAGCGCTGGATAGCGGGAGGGTAAAAATTACTATTCCCACTCCAGAGAGTGCAACAGTAGGGAAAACATTGGATAGCGTAGGGGTAAAAATTACTATTCCCACTCCAAAGAGTGCAACAGTAGGGAAAGCGTTGGATAGCGTAGGGGTAAAAATTACTATTCCCACTCCACTGAGTGCAACAGTAGGGAAAGCACTGGATAGCGGGAGGGTAAAAATTACTATTCCCACTCCAGAGAGTGCAACAGTAGGGAAAGCGTTGGATAGCGAGTGGGTCAAATTTACTATTACCACTCCAGTAAGTCCAACAGTAGGGAAAGCATTGGATAGCGAGAGGGTAAAATTTACTATGCCCACTCCAGTGAGTGCAACAGTAGGGAAAGCGTTGGATAGCGTAGGGGTAAAAATTACTATTCCCACTCCAAAGAGTGCAACAGTAGGGAAAGCGTTGGATAGAGTAGGGGTAAAAATTACTATTCCCACTCCAGAGAGTGCAACAGTAGGGAAAGCGTTGGATAGCGGGAGGGTAAAATTTACTATTCCCACTCCAGTGAGTGCAACAGTAGGGAAAGCGTTGGATAGCGTAGGGGTAAAAATTACTATTCCCACTCCAAAGAGTGCAACAGTAGGGAAAGCGTTGGATAGAGTAGGGGTAAAAAATACTATTCCCACTCCAGAGAGTGCAACAGTAGGGAAAGCGTTGGATAGCGAAGGGGTTAAAATTACTATTCCCACTACAAAGAGTGCAACAGTAGGGAAAGCGTTGGATAGCGTAGGGGTAAAAATTACTATTCCCACTCCAAAGAGTGCAACAGTAGGGAAAGCGTTGGATAGAGTAGGGGTAAAAATTACTATTCCCACTCCAGAGAGTGCAACAGTAGAGAAAGCGTTGGATAGCGAAGGGGTAAAAATTACTATTCCCACTACAAAGAGTGCAACAGTAGGGAAAGCGTAGGGGTAAAAATTACTATTCCCACTCCAGAGAGTGCAACAGTAGGGAAAGCGTTGGATAGCGGGAGGGCAAAATTTACTATTCCCACTCCAGTGAGTGCAACAGTAGGGAATACATCAAATGGCGTAGGGGTAAAAATTACTATTCCCACCCCAAAGAGTGCCACAGTAGGGAAAGCGTTGGATATCGTAGGGGTAAAAATTACTATTCCCACTCCAGAGAGTGCAACAGTAGGGAAAGCATTGGATAGCGGGAGGGTAAAATTTACTATTCCCACTCCAGTGAGTGCAACAGTAGGGAAAGCGTTGGATAGCGTAGGGGTAAAAATTACTATTCCCACTCCAGAGAGTGCAACAGTAGAGAAAGCGTTGGATAGCGAAGGGGTAAAAATTACTATTCCCACTACAAAGAGTGCAACAGTACGGAAAGCGTTGGATAGCGTAGGGGTAAAAATTACTATTCCCACTCCAGAGAGTGCAACAGTAGGGAAAGCGTTGGATAGCGGGAGGGCAAAATTTACTATTCCCACTCCAGTGAGTGCAACAGTAGGGAATACATCAGATGGCGTAGGGGTAAAAATTACTATTCCCACCCCAAAGAGTGCCACAGTAGGGAAAGCGTTTGATATCGTAGGGGTAAAAATTACTATTCCCACTACAGTGAGTGCAACAGTAGGGAAAGCATTGGATAGCATAGGGGTACAAATTACTATTCCCACTCCAAAGAGTGCAACAGTAGGGAAAGCGTTGGATAGCGTAGGGGTAAAAATTACTATTCCCACTCCAGTGAGTGCAATAGTAGGGAAAGCGTTGGATAGCGTAGGGGTAACAATTACTATTCCCACTCCAGGGAGTGCAATAGTAGGAAAAATAATAATTTAATATTTTATTAAAAATAAATTAATTATTAATAGTAATAAAAGAATGTATTACAATTATTTACCAATCACACAACCTTTAATAATTAATTATTTATAAATACCAATAAATATTGTTTAAAATTAATTACCTATTAATAATTATTTAACAACCAATTAATTTTCAATACAAAAAAATTAATAAATACAAATACAAATTAATAATTAATTAATAATACATTAATTATCAATATACAAAAATAATTTCCAAAATTAATTATTTGCAATTAAATTACTTCCCACCATATTCCCCTATAAACCCACAACCCACTACAAATAATAAATTAATACAATTAACACAATTATCAATTAAACAATTAATAGAAATTAATTACCAATTAATACACATTAATTACCAATTAATAATTAATCAACAACCAATTAATTTTCAATACCAAAAATTGATAACTAAAAAATACCAATTAATAATTAACAGTAAATTAATTATCAATACACAAAAATATTTTCAATAATTACTTAATTATAATTAAATTACTTTCCACCCTATTACCCTACAAACCCACAACCCGCTCCGAATAATAAATTAGTACAATTAACATAATTATCAATTAACCAATTAATACAAATTAATTACCAATTAATAAAAAATAATTACCAATTATTACAAATTAATTACCAATGAATAATTAATTACAATAAATTAGTTATTACCAATTAATAATTACTTAATAACAATTAAATTACTTCCCAACCTATTCCCCTATAAACCCACAACCCGCTACAGAAGTAAAACACAAAATTAAATTACAAATAATTAATAATTCCTAAAAATTATTATTTATTGTACTATAATTAAATCACTTCCCACCCTAATCCCCTATAAACCCACAACCCGCTACGGAATTAAATTACAAAAAAATTAAATAACAAAATTCATTACTTTAAAAATATTCTAACATACATTCCAAAATTAATACATACTTTTAACACATATACTAACACTTAAAACACTATAAAAAAAATCGATATTTTTAACAACTATATTATGACTGTCGATATTACTTAGTTCGATATTATGTAAATCGATATTTCTTACCTGATTTTCGATATTCTTCACCACTATATTTTGGCAATTCGATATTCTGTCCATTCTATATTAAAAACTCGATATTCTGTCCAGTCGATATTTTTTTTCGATATTTTGACTGTTTACCGTTTGAAGAGGTGGAATGGTTATCACCCATATTTTAGTTAAAGGAAATATTTTGTTAAAAAAAAGTTGCTTCGGAAATTGCAGATGTATTGTGCAGCCACAGAGTGCTGCAGAAATGTGCCTCTTACATATATGTAGTCCGATTAATATCAAAAGGTGTTTTTGAAATGTCTTTGAATAATATAAAGTCAGAAAAATCATCAAAAGATTAAAACAATGAAATGACTTGATCTTATGAAAATGTGTTGAATGAATGATTTCAGCTGGAGAACTACTTAAGAGGCACTTCTGCCCCCTCCCTCCACCAGACCTCAGCCTCCAAAAAAATAACAACAAAAAACCTTGCTGAGGCTGGTGCCGATGTCCTGGTGTGTTTTCACGCCCTTAATGTACATCAGCTGATTAAAACTGGAAATCCACACTTTACAGTGGTCTTTAGCTCATCTTCTCTGCCCCTGTCTTACATGGGCTCCTCAGCGGGTGACCGTGTGAGGGGTGCCAATTCCATGTGACACACAGTATCAGCATATGAGTGAACAAGTATGCAAAATAGTGGTCGTGAATGTGGGATCCTGCACAGGGCACAGATGTGCGCCTGTTTTTATGCGATTGCACTGCACAAACCTGTCAATCACAGCCTGGGAAAACAGAGGACCGCACTGCTCACCCTTTCCTAGCTGTGCCCTTGGCAGCTCATGCACTAACTCATGGAAAATCCAATATAAATGTATGAGCTTTAGGCAGTGCAAACACACACAAACAGGGGTACAGCTGTCCCCTGTGGGATGCCTCATATTCATGATATGCCCTTTGATGGGGATGGCATGAGTACATCTTCTGCAACCTTTCAAATTCAGCCTTTGGGCCTCAGTTACGGGCTCCCAGAAATGATCAATCTCCAGCCAGGCAAGCCTTAGAAGGGTATTGTTGCTTACCCATCTAGACCGCCACCCTGCGAATGCCACACTGATACTTAAAACCATTGGTAGGCCACAATACCAGCAAAATATTGATCAGGCATGTTGTTGGCCACCCTACTTTGAATAGGACCACTGTGGACCTCTAAGGGTCCAATGCCAGCTATGCTTGTACATTTGACTTCCTTATGGCTATGACTCATAGTTAGTCACGAAAGGTGACTAGGCAGTCATGCATTTAATTTACGTATGCACAATATTACACTCACAATTACGTATTATTGCACTTGAGTAAATCGTACTTCGTTAATGGGGAAAAAAGACGTTTCCTGGAGTGTGTTTTCCCAAGAAAGTTTGGAAAACACTCACAAATCAAGAGTTTGTGGGTATTCACAAACTCCGTTCCAACCTCTACCCACATTGGAAATGGCTGATCTTTACAATCATTTGAAAATTGGGGGGTGTTCGGAAAGGAGGTATCCCCACCTGGAAAATATTTTCCTTATGGGGAAAACCTGCACAAGGATGCTGGAATTCCACCATGCATAACTGTACAATGCCTATATTTATGTACTGGGGAGTGCACTTTGCATATGTTAAACAATATATTATTCTAATGTCAGACAAAAAGTGATACCTGCCCTGGTAGAATTAACAAGTCAATATTAAAATAGATTCCTTCTGCATGCCTAGGCCTCTGTAGTTGTTCCACAAAATCAGTTAAGGCAGAATGAGAAAGATTCTCATTAGGATGGACGGTGTAACTAACTTGTGACTTTGTCTCTGATGAGTATTGCAGCTCGCCCTCAACTCATTAAATTTCGAGCATAGTCCATCAGTTCTGGGACATACATGGAATGATAATTTTTTTGAATTTCGTGTATTAAAGCACCAAGTACAGAGATATCAGAGCTAATGCTGTATGGTGTAAGTGGGGGTGGGAAGGGATTGTATACTCATGATAAATGTTGAAAAATTGGGTTTTACAATCTTGCATAATAGAAGGTGGAACATGAGATGAGAAGAGGGAAAATGCATTTAATTATTCTATCCGCACAATACTATGCCTACACTCATATACATTAATATGGGTCTCTAGTGCCTCCGAATCCATTGTCTGAAATGTACCCTCAGAGGGAATGAACTGGCTTAGCCGCGCTATGCTGAGCTATCAAGCAACAAAAAAATCCATTTTTTAATTGGCTCATTAGACCAATGAGAATCTGTCACCCTCATCGCCTTGTAATCTATAGAGTCAAAAAAAGACTTTAAAAGTACCCTTAATATGTAAACTCTGTAAAAAATATATTATGGCTCTAGCATTTTTAGGTTTGCTAAAAAAACAGGTTTTTAAAAAGTTTATAAAAGGAGCATTATTGTTCAGAAACTAAAAAGGACAAATCAAGCTAAGTGGTAGTAAATTCATGAAGTCAGGTTATTGTTATCAAATGTTTTGTAATAAAGCTCAAACAGCATATACCATTAGAATATTGTCTTTAACCCCTTGCATGCCCGCCCCTTTCCCCGTCCAGTGCCGCGCCTTGCATTAGCGGGCGGGGTTCATGACGAGATAGTCTCGTCATGGGCACAGCGCCACCGCAGCCCATGACGAGTCCAGCTCGTCATGGGCACTGAAGGGGTTAAAGGTCTGTTTGTTTTCCTAATGAGATGCTGTAATTTAACAATTACACCAGGCTTAAATAGGCAGTAAACGCCTGATAGAACGTTGAAATGACTTTCCCTGTCCTCCACCTAGTTTTTGAGTAATTGGCTAATGGCTATGCAATGGTCATACAAGAAGCTTCTATTTCTATTACTGAATTAACAGCAGGGAGGTAGTGAGAGCTACTGGGGCGCTTTACAATCTACAAAGCTTCCTAAACTGGCAGTTTTTAAATTACAACATTCTATTTTTGCTGGCTGGAGGTATTCAAATTGCACCCAAGCACTTAAATGTCATTCTCTGTGTGAAATACTTGGTTCTTCTCACAGATATACTGTGGACTTAAGTTACACTAAAACCCAGCACCACAGTCTCGCTGCCCTATGGACATATGTAGATATGTCATATTTTAGTAGCACAGAATAGCCCAATGTTTCATATATACACTGCCTAGATTTCAAAAGGGTTAAGTATTCTATCATATTGATTCCATATGGGTGACCACTGAATAATTAACAAAATCCCTAGCATACATACCAGGGCACAAAACTAAAGCCCCATCATAACAACAAAGCATTATGTGGGCAGGTGGTTCTGGACTCTGTTTAGGCTTTGGGGTTTTGATCCAAAATATGTGTCTTAAGTACTTTTCAGGAATCCATCCATTGATCAGGCGTCTGGATGCAAGATGATGTTAGGGTCCATATGTATTAACGTTAGTACTAGTTCAAACATGATGTTAGGCTCCATAAGTGGGGAGGTAGTAGCAGGAGTAAGACAGTGTTGGGTTCCCTAAGTGGTGAGGTTAGTACTGGTTGTAAGTCTATGTTAGGTTCCATAAGTGGTGAGGTTAGTACAGAATGTAAGATGATGTTAGGTTCCATAAGGGGTGAGGTTAGTACTGGTTGTAAGTCTATGTTAGGTTCCCTAAGTGGTGAGGTTAGTAGTGGGTGCCAGACAATGTTAGATTCCATATTTGGTGAGGTTAGTGCTGAGTGTAAGTCGATTTTAGGTTCCATAACTGTTAGTACTGGTTATATGCCAATGTCATTTTCCATAAGTGGTAAGGTTAATACTGCATGTAAGTCGATGTTAGGTTCTATAAGTGGTGAGGTTGCTGCTGGGTATAAGGCGATTATAGAGTCCATAAGTGGTGAGAGTAATAGTGTTGCCATCTCAAGACTCAGAATTAACCAAGGCAAGTTCCCCATATCACGGATTCTGAAGTGGGATAGCATGAACTTACAGCATGGGTGAAGACATAACTTACATATGAACACACAGACCTGCCAGAAACCACAGGGACTCATGGCAAAAAAAGCTAACACACTCATTTTCCAAGAAGCTGAGACCCACCACTAACATGTAAGCACCTATAGATATTGGATTACAGTCTCAAAGGAGGACAGGTTCTCAAAGAGATATTAACTGTTTTTTTGGGGAGCGTTGTAAATGGGGTTCATTTTATTTGTTTTAATAACTGCTTTGACCCGTAAGCCTAGAAGGGGGTGAGAGGCAGGTGGACGTGGTTCTTGGGTAAGGTTAATCTATTTTATATATCTGTATGGTACACCATTTAGACTTGCTGCTTGGGTATGCCTGATCTTTGTGCTATGGACGTCCATTAGAAAATAGTAATAAAAGCATTTTAAGGCTGAAGGGTAGATGTTCTGATGGGTCACATGATGCTATACTTGGAGCATTTTAACAATGTTTCTGTGTTTGCCGGCTCCAAGAGGCTTTGCTAACTGTGTTATCACCCAGGATGAGTATTTTTCCGTGTGAAAGCACCCCAAACATATATTTAGTTTGCTGTATGGCAGTTTTCCACACATGTAATTACATACACCTATGGAGTTTCTTGAGAAAAATGAAATCACTCCCATAGGAATATGGAAGTAAACCCCAGCGGTGATATAAGGCAGGGAGATTTTATTCAGGTTTCTGATAATGGGCATGAATCAATGTTTAGCCTTAAGTATATTACTGAACGAAATTCTCAGTTTCTTTGACTTTTTGTTGCATTGGCCCTCTTGAAACGTACAGTCTCTCTCCTTTTCAAGGCCAATAACAGGAGTATCATTGATTTGCGTAAAAGGAAAACTGTGAACGTACAGAGCTGTGAGGCCACACTCGTCGCAAAAGGGTTTTAAACTCAATATTACCTTAGGGGATTGTCTAAATCTACTTTTACATTCTATGCATTAATGAAATCTCACCATCCTCTAAACAGTATGCCTAATGCTGGTCTAAGGACTTACATCTTTCTTCTATGGGTTTTTATTGGGTCTTCTTTTTCCTTGAATACTTCTCTGAATCTCTAGAGATTGCTCTCTAGTTTACCCAGCAGAAGTTTATCTTTAGAAAATACTGCACCCAGATCAAATGTATAGCAGGGGGCTCATAGATCGAGGATGGTAATAAGGATTCTGACTATATTACCATATGCGATGGTGTACAATTTCCAGATGTAAGTTTTTGCACTTCTGAGTCTTATTCAGGATAAAGAAATGAAAGGTTCCTATCTCATGACCTTATTGCCCTGCCGAGATGGGTTGTGATCCTCATTCTCTTACAAATGCAAATTTATTTTCATTTGTCAGATATCGCTAAGAACACACAACAATGCTTATGGGAAATTAGATATGAGCCATAGGTGGAAACTTGGTGAAACAATTTACCACAAGTAGCTACCATGGAAAATTATTTTCATAAACACTTTATGCACATTTGAAGTCATCAGGAACACACTTCATTTTTTTAAAAGTAGCATTGATGTATCCTATAATGATGGACCCACATTCTTCCTTTTAAAAAATAAATAAAAAATGTTTACAGTCCAGCTGGAGCAAGACTACAAAAACTATTGAATAGATATAGACCAAATCACTAAAAACACACATTTTGAGAAACGTTCTAATGTTCTGCCAACTTTGGTTTAATTCTGTCCAGCTATTGTTTCTGTACTATCTAAAAGTGTTCTGGGACCGTCTGTTTTCCTCAACCCTCTGCCCCCCACCCACTTGAAGGATTACCCCCAAACTTTCCAGGAAGCAATTGAAGAGGATGAACGTTTTTTGGGAAAGCATTGTGAAAAGTCTTCAAACCACGCCAAGATTGTTAGCAAAACAAAAAAACCCTCTTTCTATGGGTACACTGACTCGCGTAAAACTACATGTAGCTAGCTCCATTGTGTAATATATATAATTTGTTCATTTATTTAGTAGCCATAACATTTCAAACAAAAATGCTGTACATAAGGCCAGCAGAAATACATTGCACAATGGGTGAGTGAGGTGGTTAACATACATCACAGGTGAGTGCTGTTATGTCAACATTAACCCAAAGACAATCATCTTAATACATGAATCTCTATAAGATGTATTAGGTAAAATATACATTACCTACTGGCGGTCGCCAGTAGGTAGTGATAGTTAGGACCTAGTTTCCATGGGAAAAGCGATTTTTGACTTGCTTACAACTGTGGCGCTGTTTGACGTATCTTCACAAAATTTTCTAAAAACGTGCCCTACTGTTTCGAGTTGTGCATAGAAAGTTTCGGGTTAATCTGTCAAGTGGGGCTCAAGAAAAAGGGCGGTGTGAAAAAAAAGTGCTTTTCCCATGTCAATTCCCATAGAGATTTTAGACATGACTACAGTCTGAACTGCTAAACGGAATTACACCAAATTTGGCAGACAGCTAGATCTAGAAAGCATGCTTTTCATGATTTGGTGTAAATCTGTTCAGTAGTTTATGAGATATTGAGGAAAAAAGATCTTTAGATATCTACAGACGTGGACCATCTGCGGATCCCCCACGGCGTCTCATGTATTCATGCACCAACATCAATGCCTTGATTGGCTGGCTGAAACCTTACTGAAAAGTTGCAGCCACCATTTTATGTGTTGGGGAACGGTCCCCGGCTGGGTAAATTGAAATGAAATGCAGTAGAAGGGGCCAGGGTAGAGGTACCCGGAGTGCAATTTAGGCATTTGTGAAGGACCCCTGATGGGCCAGAAAATACCACAGATCACTTTTTTTTGTGTGTGAAAATTCACAGGTCTGTCATGATGCTTAGCGTGATCCCCCATGTACCACCACGGTGGATTTGTGGATTCCACACAAAAAAATTATATATACTCACTCAGACAGTGATGCACTAACTCTCAGACCCACTCAGACACTCTCACGCCCAGTGACAGACCCACACAGACACTCATACACACACTCACAGATCCTACTCAGTCACTCATACACCCACTCACAAACCCACTCATACACTCATACACCTACTCAGAGCCACGTAGACACTTACACACACACTGGCAGGCTCACTCAGACACTCTCACACCCACTCACAGACCCATTCAGACACTAATGCACCCACTCATGGACCCACTCAGACACTCACAAACTCACTCAGATACCCACCCCAATAGTGATGCACCTACTCACAAACCCATCAGATACTCTCACACCCACTGACAGACACACACAGACACTTATACACACACTCACAGATCCACTCAGTGACTCATGAACCCATACACAGACCCACTCAGAAACTCACACACCCACTCTGAGACCCAGTCAGACACTTATGCATGCACTGACAAACCCACTCAGACACTTCCACACCCACTCAGAGACCCACTCAGACACTCAAACACCCACTCACAGACCCACTCATGCACCCACTCACAGACTCACTCATACACTGATGTAGTCACTGAAAGACTCACTCAGGCACCCACACACCCACTTTACGACCCACTGAGACCCCTCAAAGCCACTCTGCCACTCTCACATCCACTCATGCACCCACTCACAGACCCACTCAAAAACACTCATTTACCCATTGGCAGACACACTCAGAAACTCATGCACCCACTGAGAGACCCACTGACTCACTCTCACATGCACTCAGAGACCCACTCAGACACACATATTCATAAAGCCACTCAGATAGTAGACCCACTCTGATACTCATGCACCCACTCACACGCTCATTCAAGCATGCACTCACTCACTGTGTCACAGAAAAACTCACACACTCACTCACAAACCTCCTCAGATACTGACACATGTACTCACAGACCCCATCAGACACTCTTACACCCACTTATGGACCCACTCAGATATCATGCACCCATTCAAAGACCCACTCAGACACTCACACACCCACTCTGAGACCCAGTGAGAAACTTACGCACACACTGACAGACCCACTTAGACTCTCTCACACTCACTCAGAGACCCACCCAGGCACTGATGCACCCACTCACAGAACCTCTCACACTGAGGCATGCACTGATAGACTCACTCAGACATTCACACACCTACTTGAAGACTCACTGAGACACTCACCCTCATATCCACTCTAACACCTGCTCATAGACCCGCTCTTGCACTGACTCACAAACTCACTCAGACCCTCATGTACCCACTGGCAGACACACTCAGATACTCATGCACCCACTGAGAGACCCACTGAGCCACTCTCACATGTACTCAGGGACCCACTCAGGCACTCATACACATACTCAGAAAGCCACTTAGATAGTAAACCCACTCAGACACTCATGCACCCACTCATACACCCATTCAATCATGCACCCCTCCCTGTTCCAGAGAGAAACTCACAAACCCACTCACAAACCCACTCAGACACTGACACATGTACTCACTGACCCACTCAGACACTCTTATACCCACTTACAGACCCACCCAGACACTTATGTACCCACTCACAGTCAGTCACACACTCACGCACCCACTCACAGGCCCATTCAGACAGTTATTCAGCCACTCACTGACTCACTCAGACATTCAAACACCCACCAGAAGACCAACTCAGACACCCTCACACCTACTCACAGAGCCACTGAGACACTCTTGTATGCACTTAGAGACCCACTGAGACACTTTTACAGCCACTTACACACCCACTCACACCCACTCAAAGACCCACTGAGACATTCATGTATCCACTTACAGACCCACTCAGATAATCTTACATTCACTCACAGACCCACTCAGACTATCTTACATTCACTCACAGACCCATTCAGACACTCATGCACCAACTCATAGACCCACTTAGACACTAACAAACCCACTGAGAGATGCACTCAGACACTCAAACACCCACTCATTCAGTCACTGACACCAGATGGATTTAGTCACACAGTTGTGAATCCTAAATGTGCTGCTGTGTATTGAATGTGTGCTTTTGGTTTGTGGATTTGCAATGGATCCGCAAATTCAAATAAGAAATTTAAAAAAGGGATTTATAAAGAAAACGAACCAGTGTTTGGGAAGAGCCTTTGTATTTATTGCATGTAGATGATAACTACACATAAAACAGGATGCAGTCTTTCAGGTTGTTGAGGAAAACCCTGCTACCTTTCTCTGTAAAAATGAACTACATCACCTCTATAGATACTGCTCATGTCAAAGCGTAAATTGGTATGGTGTAAAGAGACCATGTTATGGTCTCTGAGGAATGCAGAAACAGTTTTATTGACATGTTTCCTGGATTTGTCTATCTGTGAATCGGATTTGTTTGACCACTTCCATTTCTGCCATTGGCAAATGTTGGAGAACACCAAGACAGTGTAAGAGAAAAGTACCATTAATTGACCAAAGTTATGCTTCATTAGAATTTCTAGTCCTACCCCAGTAAGTGTGCCTAGGTCATTGTCATGGGTCATTGCCACCACAGTGCACAATTATGAGGTCTAGATGTTGGCAAACCACAATGCTTTCAACCAAAGGGGGCAATGATGCCATGTTAACCCAATCTGGCCAACCCAAGTAATGTCCACATAAGGTAAACTCAAGTACTTGTCACTGCCACTCTTTCTAGCACACTCTCTGGCCCAAAACACAAAGCCTTTACCCACAATCCACATTCTAACCATTTTGAAGGCAAGGAGGAGTAGCACACAGGAGAAAGCTGTAGCTGAATACAACAGTTTTCAAAATGAAAGGAAGTTAAAATAGAGCACAGCACCCAAATTAAAAAGAGAACGTATTTGATTGGATGCTTTTAATATGCAGGCATCTAAAAGTAGGTAGTGATTTTAAGAAAAAGTGTAATTACTTCTGGGATTGGCTCTGTAGAAATAAAGAAAATGTTATGCTGCTTGGGATATGCTTGGGATATGCTTATAATTCTAAACAGTCAACCACACCTACTACAGTTCAATTTGAAGGTAGTATGATGGTCAGAGAAAGGGTTATGAAATTTCGACCTAGTGCTAGCATACAGTGTTCTAAACATGGTTACTATGAAAATGGAGCAAAAGGTGCGGGAGGGAAGAAAAAGAGTAGATTGTAGAGCTGAGAGGCAGAGTGATATGGAAATATTGCTCATTGGGAAGTGTTTGGGTTGTAATTCAGTAATATTGACATAGTAAACTATAAATGCCGTACTTTAACAGTAGATTCTTAAGAGGGTTTATGGGCTCCTGTGCGCATTTGCGAATCCGCTGCGATGTTACACTGGGTCAAGCTGAGTATTGGCCGAATTTGCGAATCCGCTGAAAGCCAATATCAATTTGAGCTTCTCAACAGAAGTCTTACAAATGGTTAAAACAGTGACCATTCAGAAGTGGTATAACAAAAGTAAAATATGAAGGGGGTGTGGCTAAGACCCGGATCAGAATGGCCTCCTAGCTTCTTAGCTCCGTGAGCCCTATCCCTCTCTCGCATATCCTGCACCCTCATCTGCACTCCCCGAAGTGAAGAAACACACCGGACCGACAGCGAAGGCCACCCGACTGACTCCCGTGTCCATTGACAGCCTACTTCGGGAGTTCTGGGTCCTGTCGGTGGTGGGCCTAGTCTGGGTCCGAAGCCTGGGGCTCGATTACAGAGTCAAGCTGCTGAGGAGACACTGAGGTGCGGCCCGATCATCCGGCGCATTTTGGGCATTGCCTCCTAGTGCACAGAGATCCTCTCAGCGGCAGCATTGTACCACCCTCGGGGTGAAGTCTGCCCTATTTACGGACCCCGAGAATGCTGCAGCAGCTCACCAGGACTGGCGCTCGGCACCTCTTCTGAAGACCGCGCCCGGGCTCTAATCAGAGACACACGAACAGGTGGGGCAGGGGGTGATTGTGCGGGGTTGCGCTGGAGGATACGAGCGAGACCAGCCTTCCACCCCCCCCCCGTGGATTGGCCTCGATGGTTCTGCGGTCTATGCAGGGGCTGAGTGTGCAGAGGTGGGATCCCCAGTTCTGATGCACTGCACCGAATTGAGCAGACAGGCGGCTCAATTCGGAGGATAGGATAGAGGAGGTCTTGATGACCTGGACCTGCTCCTAGCTCCAGCTATGCTGCTCCAGCGCTGGTGAGAGTGCTGCAGGACACGTTAGGTGGGATTGGAAGAGCCGGGAGCTGCTCATATAGGACACCATCAGCGTGCTAGTCGAGCTGACTGATATAGATTTGGTACCATGACCCCGAACTATACTATTGCCTGACTGCAGTCTTCGTAGGCGGGAGGAGTTCCCTGGACAATTCCCTGGACAATCGCGTTGCGTGGACCCCAACTCCGGTGCGGGGCCACGTGGATAGCCGACCGTTGGTGGAAACCTGCAATGGCCGCGGAAAAGGGCAAAGCTGCGGGGGCGAAGGGCCCGAAACTGATACAATCCAATAGGCTTGACCGCTACACCCTCCCCAAGAAGACACTTCACAACCAGCAGTCTGGGGGTGGCACGACCGGTGACCCAGGTGGGGAGGAACAAGAACTGTCCCTGAAGGATGTCATGAAGGCAATTACTACTGGCCAATCCGCCCTGGAGCATAAAATGGACACCATCGCGATCAAGGTCAACTTAATCAGGACTGATCTCACCAAGCTCAATGAAAAAGTCAAACAAGTGGAGCTCACTACCTTCAGCTTGGTAGGCGACGTCACACAGCTCCAGGGGGAGATGCAAGACCTGCAAATGTTCCAGAAAGCCACCGAGCGCAAGCTAGACGACTATGAGGGACGCATGCGCCGCAACAATCTGCACATTCTTGGTGTGCCGGAGAAAGCGGAGGGGCAGACCCAGAACTCTTTGTGGAAGACCTTATCTTGCAACACCTGAAACCCAAAGGCCTCAGTAAGTCCTTTGTTATTGAGAGGGCGCATAGGGTTCCAAGTGGACGGCCAAGCCCGGAGCCCCCCCACGCCCGATACTGGTAAGAGTGCTAAACTTCAGAGACAGACGTAATCCTCGAAAACGCCAGACTGGGACCCACCTTTCGCTTAGAAAATGCCGACTTTTCCTTTTTCCCGGATTTCACGCAGCGTGTGCAGCAGCGATCCTTCACCGCAGTGAAACAAAAGCTACGAGACAAGGGATTGAAGTATTCTATGCTGTTTCCGGCACGTCTTCGAGTTGAGGCTGATGGGAAAACTTGGTTCTTTTAGCAGCCGGATGAAGCGGCAGACTGGTTTGAATATCGTATGGAGTGGGCCTCCCCTGACCGTGGCACTGAAGATACTGCAGCCTCTCAGACGCACAGCAGACGGGACTAAATTGATTGCCAGTCCGCCACATGGGGCAAATTGCCAAGTCTAGCTGGGACAGGTAATGGGCCACATGGTGATCAGACCCCGGGGTATGCCTCCCTTACAGTATGACTGCCTTTTTTGAACCATTGGTATGGGACCCACAAAAGGGGATTCATTGGTTTGCGACACAGAGGGAGAGATGGGAATACGAGCTTCCACGTCCTTCATTTTAGTATTTCAGTTGGGCGACAGGCACTCTGACAGTTCAGTATGGGCAGTTTCAAGTCCAGAGGGCAGTGAAGCAGGGAGGGGGGTTGTTGGAGGGGAAATTTGTTTTTGTTTTGTGTTATAGTTTTTTCATTGACAGGCAATGTGATAGGCGTTACCGAAGTTTTGAGTCTTTCCACTAGGATTGATGCATACGCAGCGGGATAAGGGTGCCAAAATTCTGAGCTGGAATGTTAATGGGCTTGGGGATAAAGTTAAGCGCAGTATAGTTCTTCAGTATATCAAGAAACAGTCCCCTGACGTTGTCCTTCTTCAGGAGACTCACCTGATGGGCAGCTCATGTAAGGCGATGTGCAGATGGGGGTATAAATTGGTGGCGCATGCAGGGCTTACAACGAGTTCGAGAGGAGTAGGCATTATGCTAAAAAACACATTCCCCCTTAGTGTAAATTCCACCTGGGCGGATGACAGGGGTCGCTATATAGGTATCACTGGGTCCTGGGAGGGATAAGCCACTACATTAATGTCTATCTATGTCCCGCCTGGCCTTCAAACTACTACATTCCAGGACCTGCGCACCACTCTCCGTTCACTACCGGAGGGAATGCTACTACTGGGAGGCAATTTTAATTCAGTGGGCTCGGGTACACTGGACTGCTATCCCCCTCGTGAATTGTGGCCCTCTAACAGATGGCTGCCAGATTTTTTGGAGGCCATGGGATTGGTGGACGGCTGGAGTATTTACCACCTTGAGAAAGTACAACACACCTTCCACTCTGGAGCCCACGGCAGCCTAAACAGATTAGATTACATTTTGATCCCCAGCCCCCAAATCTCACATATTCATGAGATTAAACACCTAGAGAGGGGTATTTCCGACCACTCACCGATATGGGTACACATTCTCCTGGATAAGATTAGGGTGGGTAGAATTGTCCCAATTAATCCCTGGTATCTGCGCAACCCTAAAATTCGTAAAGACCTTCTTAAAACTATGGACACGTATTTTGATGAAAACTCTGGCACAGTAGATTCCTCCCAGACACTTTGGGAAGCTTTCAAAGCTGTAATTAGGGGAGAAGCTCTGTCATTAACATCTGGACAGAAGAGGGAACAACAAAGGGAAGTGTCTAATATAGAAGACGAGATCTACCACTTAGAAGGAGACATGGAAACAATGACCACACCAGCTTCGCTCCACTTGCTGCGTCTTAAACAAGATGAATATAGGGCGTTAGTAACAGAGAAGGCCAAAGCACTGGGAAGAGAGAAACTCGGTAGGATTTATGATCTAGGTGATAAAGCGGGAACATTGATAGCATGGCTTGATAAACGGGAAAGGGCGAGCAGATTGGTCCCCGTTCTGCGAGATGCTAACAATATTTGCATCACTGACCCCCAAGATATTGCGCACCGCTTTACCAGTCACTTTGATACGGTGTATGCTGCAGTAGCGCCATACACCGAGGAAGACTCTGCTGAACTGTTAAGGGACATAACTCTCCCAATCCTCTCCTTGACGGACCAGCAACTAATGGACAGCCCCGTGACAGCAGACGAAATAGCGCAGGCGATCAGATCACTGAACTCAGGAAAAGCTCGTGGCCCTAGCGGTATTCCTATCGAGTTATACAAACTCAACCCTGATAAATTGGCCATCTATCTTAAAGCCATGTTTGAGGAGAGTAGAGAACGGGGGGAGCTACCTACGGACCAACGAATAGCAAACATAGTGACAATACATAAGGAAGGGAAACCCAAGACAGACTGTGCCTCGTAAAGGCCGATCTTCCTCCTTAATGCTGAGCCCAAGATCCTTGCCAAAGTATCAGCCAATCGGCTAATTAAAATCATTGCTGATCTGGTGCACCCAGATCAATCCAATCCAGTTTTATACCTCACTGGAACACGGCGTTAAATCTGCGCCGAGTACATGGGGTCCTTAGTAGGGCGGACATGATTCTGGAACCAGCTATCCTTGTCTCCTTGGATGCCACCATGGCGTTTGATACTATTGAGTGGCCTTATCTTATATCTGTCCTCCGAAAGTTGGGGTTAGGCCAGGAATTCATTCAGTGGATTCGCCTTCTATATTCAGCGCCACTGGCACAAGTCGTGGTTAATAATAAAACATCAGACACATTTCTCCTACCCGACAGGGATGCCCTCTTTCCCCCCTCCTATTCGTTTTAGCATTGGAACCCCTGGAGGCATTGATCAGACAGGATCCAGTTATTCGTGGTATGCGTTGGTCGCCTGAGTGGGAAGACCGCATCTCGCTTTATGAGGATGACGTGCTACTCTATTTAACATCTCCCAAACGATCCCTAACCGCAGTTTTAGATTTATTGGCAGTACTCGGCAGATATTCTGGATTCAAGACCAACTGGCCCAAATCTCACCTCTATGTCCTGCAGGGGGGTCCACCTGACTTGCCCCGTAATTGTCCACATCAGATTAGTGCCATGGGATTCAAACATTTGAGGATTTATCTTTCCCTGGACCCCACGCTTCAATACAAAAAAAATTTCCTTCCTCCACTCCTACGATTAAAGCGAGATATAGCCAGCTGGAAATCTATTCCCCTCTCTCTCCTAGGCAAAGCTGCTCTTTTTAAGATGATGTCCCTCCCCCGTTTTCTTTATGTCCTTCAAAACTTGCTCCACCCTGTTCCGCTGAAATATTTCAAAGAAATTGAACACCTTCAAAGGGAATTATTATGGACTGGGACACCACGAATAGCCTTGGGTAAACTTACTTTAAAATGGTATGATGGAGGCATTAGTCTTCCGGATATAAGGCAATATTATTGGGCTACACACCTGGCGGCTATTAACCACGGCACGTAAGGTGACCCTGATGGTCCAGGTTACCGTATGGATCGATGGCTCCTCCCGGGAGGGAATTATAACAGATCACTCTATGTGAAACATGGCCGGCTACGGTTGACGGGCCCCACTGGTCACTCAGTAAATGTATGGCACACCGTGAACAGATCCCTCGGAAGGGAGCGTAGACTGACGTTGGCTACCCCCCCTGTGGGATTCCGCACAACTAGGTGACCTATGGACATCGAAAGGGTTTGATAAATGGGACATGACTGGTATTTCACAAATTAAAGATCTATGGGACAAAGGTGGGGTGAAAACATTTGCCACTCTCCAAAGTCAATACGAACTAGCCGACACTGATCTTTTTCGATATACACAGGTTAGCCATGCACTACACTTACTCCTCCCAAAGGGCTCCTCCCTTCCCGAATCGTCCCCGTTGGAGGACAGGATTCTATATGGACACCTCCCGGATAAGACTATCTCCTTAATTTATAATAAGTTGATCTATAATATGGTAGACCCTCTTGCTGTACTGAGGCAGAAATCGGCGGCAGACGGGATAGAAATGGATTATAAAGATTGGAGGGAGGCGGTGTCCTCTCCTCAAGTGGTGGCTATTCCTGCACGATTAAGACTGGTGCAGCTTAAAATCCTACACAGGATATATATGACCGGCCCCCGACTAGTGCAGATGGGAAGAGCTGAAACAGGAGACTGTCGTAGAATGTGTGGGCAGATAGGTACCTTTATACACATCATATGGGAGTGCACACACATTCAAATATACTGGAGGGAGATACATGAAGTCATGAGGGAAGTCCTCACTATCACTATTTGCCCTGAAGCACGTAGATGCCTATTTAACATATGGGAACCAACTGACCTGAACACCCATCAAACGCAGTGGGCCACCCTGGGGTTCATGCTAGCCAAAAGAAACATCGCTCAAGCTTGGGAAGCGGCGCTCCCCCCCCACACTGGGGGACTGGGAAAAGAGTATGGACTGGTGTATGTTCAGAGAAAAGACAGTATATATTGCCCGAGGCTGTCCTAAAAAGTGGTCCAGCATTTGGACACAATGGAACTCATATCGTGGAGACATTTGCACCCCTCCCGCAGAGTATTGAATTGGATGACCTGCTCCCTCCCTGAAATGTCCTTACTGTATATAATGTAATGATTATGGTCTCAAACTGTCATGCCTTGGTTGATATTGAGTAGATTTGGGAATTGCTGGTATGTCGATGAATGTTAAATAAAAAGATGTATTAAAAAAAAAAGTAAAATATGAAACAAAGGTTGTGATTTGCTATCAACATCAGTATCACCGAAAGCAGAGTAGGAAGGGTTGCCCTTAATGGTTCCTATGTACTGAGAGTGGTATACCATTCCTGTACAATTAACTTCCGATGATCACTGAAAAAAAGAGATTCTAAGTGAAACTGAGGAAAAAAAATAGAAGAACAGCAAAGTCATTTCACAGGTATGTCAATTGGGGTGTACTTTAAAAAAGAATATGTATATAAAAAGATATCAGTGTAAATAAGCTGCAATAACATAAAAAAAAAGTCACACACAACAGTAAAAGGAAAAACAAAAGGGAGGGTAGATGATGATATTAAGGAAAACTATAGGGAGAACCGTAGGAGGAATACATATGTCTGAAGGGAAAATATAGTTATTTTATCAAGCTCTAATGAATTAATGGGTTTCGTACTAGATGTGGGTCATTTATTACAGTATATAATTAGAAGGTATATGATTTATACTCAGACAGACACTCGGACTCTGACATACTGACACAATGAGAGTGACATCAATAAAATCATTGACATAACCATTTAGTCACCTACACATCTAGTTACATATGTGAACACTCACTAATACAGCCAGTAAGCAATTCATACAACTACTTTTATTTATTTATTAAATGTTTTATATAGCGCGGACACGACCCGAGTGGGTATCAAAAACAATAACAATGATAAGCAAGTAATGGAGCAGTAAAATATGCCCAGGCAAG
Organism: Triturus cristatus; assembly: GCF_964204655.1. Taxonomy (NCBI): domain Eukaryota; kingdom Metazoa; phylum Chordata; class Amphibia; order Caudata; family Salamandridae; genus Triturus; species Triturus cristatus. The sequence goes on from NC_140593.1 coordinate 1,051,728,507, forward strand.
AGGAGATAGTATAGCAAATAAGTTCACCAGACAAATCGAGGGGTTGTCACACAAGTGTCTTCTTTTTTCCCCTCGTGTGACTCTTGCCTCACTGTATTTTTTCCTTTGCTGTTCTGGTGTTTTGTGCCTCGTTGTTGTTTTGCCTGTGCCTGTATTCTGTGTGCACTGCCCATTGTATTTTTGCCCTCAGGTTACTCTGCCCTCCTGCTTCTTTCTCACTGGTTTTCCCACTGTTACTGCCCCCGCTCCCGCCTCCCAGCTGCACGTTCCTGGCCCCCTCCCCTACATAAGGGCGGACACTGCGTGGTCACGCGCAGCGGGCACGCCGCCCGCGCCGCACCTAAGGTGCGCCCGTCTGTGCCCGTCCACGACCCGTCTGCGACCAGCACCAGAAACCCTGGAACTCCGCACCGCCACACTACAGATCAGCAGCACTCCACGCACTCAATCCAGGCCGCAACAACAACTGCAAGCTAGCTTCACCGGCCGACACCCACGGACCCTTCAGCTGCCACCGCTGTGCGGCACACCTGCAGCACCGCCAAGACCACAGACCCAGCAAAACCTGCCCACAAAAACACAACTGAACCGAAGTCCCTGCAATGCATCCTCCTCAACGTCCGATCCCTCCACAAACACGCCACCGAAATCTGGAACCTCCTCAGCAACACCACCCCAGACGTAGCATTCTTCACCAAAACCTGGACCAACACCACCTAGGGACCGGACATCACCATCGCCATACCCCAAGGTTACAAGATATCCAGAAAGGACCGCCACACCCGCCCAGGAGAAGGAATCACCATCTTCCACAAATCCACCCTCCGCCTGAGCACACTCACTGACGATCCCACAGACATGATGGAACATCTACACTTCAAGATTCAGACCAACCCTACCACCACCCTCCAAGGAACCCTCATCTACCGACCCCCTGGACCCATCGGACCTTTCACCAACTCCATCACGGACATCCTCTACCTGCATGCCAGTGCATCCACCAACTACACCCTGCTGGGAGACTTCAACTTCCACATCGACAACTAATTGGACCCCAACACCGCATCCCTCCTGGTCAACCTCCACAATATTGGACTTTGCCAGATCTTGACCGAACCCACGCACTCAGCAGGACACACTCTCGACCCCCTCTTCACAACAGGAAACTCCATCACCTTCAGCCAGATCACCGAACTCCCATGGACTGACCACCGTGGCGTCCACTTCACCTTCAGAACACCCATCATCCACAGACACCAGCACCCACTCCCATGAAGAAACTGGACCAAAATCACCAACGACCAGCTTACTTCTTCGCTCAGCAACTCCACCCCAACCATCACGGAAAACGACGACCCCAACACAGCAGCCCGAACCCTGCACAGATGGATCTCCGACAGCGCCAACACAATAGCCCCCCTCAAGAAAAACAACAACACCCACACCAAGAAAGTCAGATGGTTCACCTCCAAACTTCAGGAGTCCAGACGCACCCGCCGCCACCTCGAAAAGACCCGGAGGAACACCAAAACCACAGAAGCACACAACAACTTCAAAGCCGCTACCAACGGCCACCACCAACTCATCAGAGAAACGAGGAAAAAAGCGATTGAAGACAGAATCTCCACACACACACACAACAGCAAAGAGCTCTTCAACATCATAAAGGAGTTTGCCCAACCCACCAGCGAGTCGACTGACATCTTTCCCTCACAAGACCTCTGCGACAAACTCAGCACCTTCTTTCACCACAAAATCAAGAGCATCTACGACACCTTCGACGAAGACAACAAACACACGGAACCCCCACCAACAACCCCCGACACCCTGAAACCAACGATTGACAGCTGGACAGCCCTCACCACCGAAGACACACTGAAGACGATGAAGTCAATCCACTCCAGGGCTCCCACGGACCCCTGCCCCCACAACATCTTCAACAGAGCCGTCAACACCATCGCACCCATGCTCCACCACACCATCAACCACTCCATGGCAACCGCTTCGTTCCCTGATGACTGGAAACACGCCGAGGTCAACCCCCTCCTGAAGAAACCCTCGGCGGATCCCACCGACCTCAAAAATTACAGACCCATTTCCCTACTCCCGTTCCCTGCGAAAGTTATCGAGAAAGCCATCAACAGCCAATTTGCCACTGTCATCAAAGAGCACAACATCCTCGACTCCTCCCAATCCGGCTCCAGGAAAAACCACAGTAGGGAAACCGCCCTCCTCACCGCAACAGACGTCATCCGCACCCTACTGGACAGACCCTCCAGGATTTCGCGATTTCGCGATTTGCAAAAAAATCGCGAAATCGGCAGTTTTGTAAAAATGCCGCGATTTTTACAAAACTGTCCGCGAAATTTGGAAAATGCCATCCCCCCATATTCATCCAATAGATTTTTGCATCCAACAAGCTGGAGGCAAGAATCTCTGGGCCTCTCGTATCCTAATATCTCCTTATATGCGGTGTTGGACTTTGTTTAAAGACCACTGACCATACAGAAACCATGAAATAGGTATTGTAACAACTTTACAAATAACAATTTGCAAGGGTGTTTTCCAGGCGCATCTTTTGTCTCACCCGATCCGTCACATCCCGTTTTTCTTTGTAAAAACGATTACAGTGTGGCCTTAAAAATATGTCACTGTGCAAGCAGTGCGAGGAAAGGCATGAACTAGCTTGGAATGCGCACAGAATGTTATTACTTTTGAGAAGCAATATCGCATCAGCACGCGCTCTACGGCACCAGAGCCCTCTTTTTACCCGGGAGGCGTGACTTTAAATGCAGCTGTAGAGACTCGCAGCTGATAAATAGCAGATGAAGACTGCAGAAGTCGATGCAGTTACTTCGCACAGTTGGAGACGCAGTGATGCAGCCATGGGCCCTAACGCAAGCCAGGTAAATGCCCTCGGCCTCCCAGCATCCCGGTGAGTAGTACAGAATACATTACCTTTAAATTAAGAATGTAGGCACCCCACCCTTCCGAAAGCCCATTGGTAACTAACAGCAAACAGTTACCAGATATTTGAATGTTATTGAGGGGCCATGCCTCCCGTCGAACTACAATTGTGCTTCCAGAATAATAATTGTACAGCCCCAGAGCCACAGTCCACAGACAAAAATCTGGTGCAGCCCTGACTGGAACACGTACATAATCCACCAATCCCATCCCGAGTCACCAAGGCTAAGAAAAATAACTAACAGTTTAAAAATAAATTAAAGATAACACTAAACTCCATGTCTTGCCCCACGAGCCAATCTAACAAAATCAAAATATATCTTCAAAACAAGAACATACCTGATTTTACAAATTAGCAGATGCAGACTGCAGATGTCGATGCAGTGACTTCGCACAGCTGGAGATGCAGTGACGCAGCCGTGGGCCCTAACGAAAGCCAGGAAAATGCCCCCGGCCTCCCGGTGTGGTAGTAACTGGAGTGCAATGGGCCTAGAAGATGAAAATTCTACCGCTCTCGAAGTGCTTTTGGACCATCCTTCCAGCCTAAAGCTGTAAGCCTTTTTTGTGGGAGGGGATGAGGTTGGAGTGTCCCTCCATCCTAGAAATCCCAGTCTCAGCCTGCGAAAGTTACCATCCCTGCTCTGCATCCCCCTCCCCACTCCCAAAAATCATGACTCGAACCTCGACCGGGCTTGCCTTCCATGGAAGACTGCGATTTTTAAGGAGGAATGGAAAACCTTGATATCGGATTAATAAATTTGAACATATATGTGATTAAAAAAAAAATTATGCCCCCCAGGGCCCGCCGCGTGCCTCGTGTGCGGCGGGCCCAAAAAGAATGCCACCTGGGCCCACAGCACAGGGGGCACGCGGCGGGCCCTGGGGGGCATAATTTTTTTTTAAAACAAATGTTGGGCCCACCGCATGCCCGGTGTGCTGCGGGCCCAGGTGGCATTCTTTTTGGGCCCGCCGCTCACGAGGCACGCGGCGGGCCCTGGGGGGCATAATTTTTTCTTTTAATCACATATATGTAGCCTTGAAGCCAAACAAAGTCTCTACATTGTAAATAAACCAAATATACATAGCTTCATGTTGTTAAATATTTCAAAAAAATAAGATAACTGTGTTTGTTGTAGGAAAAACTGCAAACTAAAATGCCGCAAAATTGCCGCTAAATTTCCATATTTGTGCCGCTAAATTTCCATATTTATGCCGCTAAATTTGCTAATCCATGCCGCTATATCCTGGGGGGTCTGACTGGACAAAGGAGAAACAGTAGCCCTCATCCTCCTCGACCTCTCAGCGGCATTCAACACAGTCTCCCACCGCACCCTATTAGGCAGACTTCACGACGCAGGGATCCAGGACAAGGCCTTCGACTGGATCAGATCCTTTCTCTCCGGCATAACGCAGCGGGTTTGACTCCCCCCTTTCCTCTCGGACCCTACACCAACGACCTGAGGAGTCCGCCAGGGATCCTCCCTCAGCCCGACGCTCTTCAACGTCTATATGGCTCCACTCGCCCCCATCGTCAAAACCTACGGACTCAACATTGTGTCACATGCAGACGACACCCAACTAATCCTCTCCCTATCCAACAAACCCAACACCTCCAGACACAACTTTCGACAAGACATGGAAGCCGTCGCCAAGTGGATAAAAAACAGCTGCCTACAACTTAACACCAACAAGACGGAAGTACTCATCATAGGCCCAAACCCCGATGCCTGGAACAACACCTGGTGGCCCCCTGCACTCGGAAACCCGTTCACCCAACGGACCATGCACGCAACCTGGGAATCATCCTGGACTCCGAGCTCAAAATGGACCGCCATATCAACGCAGTCTCGTCCTCATGCTTCCACACCCTCCACCTCCTACGTAAGACCTTCAAATGGATTCCCATCGAGCACAGAAAAAACGTCACTCACGCCCTCATCACAAGCAGACTCAACTACGGCAAAGCACTCTATGTCGGAATAAAGAAAAACCTCACCAGCAAGCTACAGAACATCCAAAACGCTGCCGCAAGACTGGTCCTCAACCTGTCAAAACGCTGTCACATCTCCCAGCACCTACGCACACTCCACTGGCTCCCCATCGAGGCAAGAGTCAGCTTTAAGATGCTCACCCATGCACATAAGGCCCTTCACGACACCGGACCAGCATACCTCAACAGCCGACTCAATTTCCACGCACCCCAAAGGACCCTACGATCAGCCCAGCTCTCCTATACTGTGGTCCCACACACCAGAAAAACCAGATCGGGAGGCCGCTTCTTCTCCTGCCTCGCGGCCAGAGCCTGGAACGACCTTCTGCTCCAACTCAGACTGACAACATCACTTTCCATCTTCGTAAGAGACCTCAAGACCCGGCTCTTCGACAGATCCCCTCCCTGATGGACCGGAACCTCCCCCACCTCCCCCAGTGCCTTGAGACTCTTACGGGTGAGTAGTCGCGCTAACAAACCCTTGATTGATTGATTGATTGATTGAAGCACAGACCAGCATCATAGACATAGTCAAAAGCATTAGCACATGCGTCTTTTTCAAGGCTGAATTAGAAACAGATATAGACCAGAATCAACATCAATCATGGAGAGAATAACATTAATAACATTAATATCCTGGATATTGAAGTTGATTCTGGTCTATATCTGTTTCTAATTCAGCCTTGAAAAAGTCGCATGTGCATATAAGTAATAGCGACGAAACACGCGTTGGCTTCGGGCTCTGTACGGTGTAACTCTGGACCAGCTACGTTGAATTGTTACTTAATAACAAAGAATGACATTATGGATTAAAGAGTGAAGAAATACCAAGAAATACCTGCTGCCAGCTGTGGATTTTTGATGTGCTTTCTTGCTTACAACTTTATTGATGGAATGTGATTGTTTATAAATATTGATGTGTGCTAAGGGTTTATGTTCTGTGTCTTGTGGCGGCGTTGGCTGCTGATTAGGAGTAGTTGGTGGTTCTCTCCTCCTTACTGCACCGTTCCTATATAGTGTAAGTCTCCCTACAGCTAGTGTATTTTTCTCTTGCGCCTCCCCTATGCCCAATACCACCTCCTTACCTGTGTTTCAGAGTGTGCTCATGGCTGGTTCACCTTGCAGTCCTACAGCAAGGCATCTTCTCACCAGCAAGCCTATCTTCTCACCAGCTTTTCCAGTGAAACAAAAAAAAAAATCCTGAAATTCCGCCTAGGCATACTACCACCTGCATACCACATGCCGTCCTGGCTATGCCCCCCGAAGCCAGCAATCTGCCGACTCTGCGGGGAGGGGGAGGAGGATATAGTGCATCTGCTAACTATATGCAAGGTCTTAAAATGGGAATGATGGATCTTGCTAAGACCCCACTTCAATAAGAAACGCATTCGAACCTGCAGACAAGCAGTGTTAGCATCTTTCTCTGGCGAGGATGTCTAACTAAGCTGTCGCCTAGTAAAATACCTATCCGCCGCTGAAACGACCATAAAAAGGCAGGCCAACCAGTTTTCAGACTGCATCACAGCTGAACGGACTATGGTACTTTGGTCCAATCCTCATAAGACGCTGCCTGTGCTGCTGCCTTGAATGGGAACTTTAGTAATGTCAAAGATTGGTACACCATGCACTTTAAAGGACTTGCACTAGGCAGACTGCCCTCTCTAATTCCCTTTCATGCGGACCAATCTGTCCTTCCCAAATACCCAGTGTCTTATAACGCATGCATTGTTTTAACTCTATAGACTCTGTATATAGCTGTGCATTCAGTAGCCAACGATCTCCAATGAATGCATTGTTTTCTACCCTACAGTGAGATCCTTGCAAAACAGCACTTTCTGCATTTAGCACTTTACCCTGTTGCAAGTTAGGCTGAACACCCACGCCTCATTAATATCTTGTACATGTAACATCCGCTGCTCTAGCACTTTGCACCTTTTATCTACATGAGGCATCCTCTCCAGTTCTGCCCCGCCACTTAAACTTGCTGCTAGGTACTAGACCAATGCACTTTTTTTCCACGTGTGGAGAGTGAGAGAATGAATCAGACAGTTGCGTTCTCCCAATTAAACTTTTTTTCACTAAAGGCAACTGTTGCCTGCAACTGTGTTCCCCAAGAGGGGTTACAGTTTCTTCCTCGAGATGGTCCTACACTACTTTCGTCAGTTGGAATATCAAAGATATTGACGGAAACGCCTCACTCACATAATAGTGACATGCTTCATCATCGGCGTTACCTCCACACCCAGATAAGATGGTACTATCTGGGCGGACTCAACCATAGATATACCGGGAGTTCTTATAAGTAGGTCACTGGTTAAGAGGCGAACCAGCTTTTTTGGTACATACACTAAAAATACCTACAAGTGTACCTCCTCTTGATTCTTTATTCTGAGGCACTTGTGATATCAATAAAAGCCTAATGTTGGGGTTTTTTTGAACATTAGTGTGTTCAAATTTACCCTCTACTAGATGCCAACATGTTTCGGCCCTCCCTAAATAGCCCAGTCGGGTCTGGGGCCTTCGTCGTTGGGGCGTGGTGTTTATAAAGCCTACTTATGAGTCCCTATTGGGGCTTTTTACATGTATTTCATGCACACCAAAGGTGAGGCCTAGTGCACTCACCTGTACGTCTTTTGTTCGAACTCCAGTAGTATTTCTACTGGTGGATGCTATTAAGCATCATGCAGGATGAAGTGTGTCAAGGGTGGCGTCCTGTAGTCACACATTCGTCAAGGAACCGCCACCGCCGATCTGCCTAGTACACCACTCGCCTAGACCAATGCAGCCAGGCATCTTACATTGCTTTTAAATGTATGTACTGTTTTACTGTTTTACTCTATAGCAAACTTATAGCTATAGCTGCCCAGCTCTCAGCTCCTCCAAGCACCCCACTGCTCTATGAGTATACTGTTTTACTATGTAGTAAAACCTCTGCAAACAGAAGTTCTGTAATTAGTATCTCTTTTTGTCGTAAGATAAGCAGAACACTTATGACCTTCAATAGAATCCTGTAGATGTACCAACTTTGCCTTTGCATTCTGCACTTTTTTCTACATGCCTAGCCTGCCCGATATTCTGTTTTTTGCTGTTCAAATCTATTCTTGGGTCACATTTTATCTAAATTTTATCGTGTTTTAACAACGATCTATTTTAAGTTGCTACAAATGTCAAAAATAAAAATGCATGATTAGAAAGGTTTTAATTAACTGTACAATAAATTCAACTCAACTCAACCCATCCAGAGAAGTAATCCTTAAAACATGTCTCGGGCCAGCTACTGCAAATCCTGTGTGTGCAGTTTTACTGCTAGGTCGACTTGCCATTTAAAAACAATCCGAAGCCTTATTCACCCATTTTTCTATATATAAGTCACTTCTAAGGTAAGCCGTGCGTAACCCATAGGGCAGGGTGCTATGTGCTTAAAAAGTAAGACATGTACTTTGAAGTTTCAGTGAGTTACATGCGCACTTACAGACCTGTATGCCCAGTTATACATCCAGTTTCCCACCCATACTGCGACTTATATACCTATGTACAAAAGCATACAGCCACTCAAACATCCAGTCAGACAGAGGCAGTTACACATTCAAAAACACACCCACTCAGCACTTATATATCTAGCACTAACAGTTGCACACAGTTGCATACATGTACACTCACTAATACAGCCAGTAAGCAATTTATACAGCCCCTTACACACATTTAGAGACCCATAGAGTCACTAAGAGAGCCAGTCATATAGCAACATAGTAACTTACACAACCAGTGACACACACACAGAGAGACTGATATACTCACTCTGATATGTACGCAAGAACTGACACTCCTTGTCACCCGTCCAGACAAGTAGACCTTTAATTGAGTCTTGGGCCTGCTACTGCAGAGTCTTTGTGTCCAATTTTACTGCGAGGTCGACTTGGCATTTAAAACTCATTGGCAAGCCTTAAACTCACTTTCTAATACATATATGTCACCCATAAGGTAGGCCATAGGTAGCCCATAGGACAGGGTGCTATGTGCTTACAAGGTAAGACATGTACTTTTAAGTTTCAGTGAGTTACACATGTACTTAGAGACCCCTACACCCGCTATACATTCAGTCTCACACCTATACTTTGTCTCACATACCTATTTACAAAAGGATATAGACATTCGCACACCCACATACCTTGACTTCATACACCCACACACTACTTATGTATCCAGCAGTAACAAAGCCAATGGCAGAGAGAGTTACAAACCCCAACACTCACTAACACTGGCAGTAAGCAATCCATACAGCCACATATACACATGTACAGACCCATAGAGTTACTAAGAGAGCCAGGCATATAGTGAAATAGTTACTTACAGATCCAGTTACACACCCACAGAGGGAACTGATACAATCACTCAGATATGTACTCAGGTACGAACACTCCTACTCACCCATCCAGACAAGTCGCCCTTTAAACATAATTGCGACCTGTTACTGCGCACACTGTGTGTGCAGTTTTACTACCAGAATGAGTAGGCAATTAAAACACCTTCCTAAGCCTAAATCTAATTTTTTCATATATATAAGTGAACCCTAGAGTAGATCGTAGGTAGGCCATAGGGCAGGGTGGTTTGTGTTTAGAACGTAAGACATATAGTTTGAGAGGGAGTACAACTGTTGTGTTTAATACCCAAGGAATGGAATGAAACACGTATATACTGAACTTTGTAGGCATTTAGGACCACATGCATCAAAGTAATAAATTGCGATTTATAAGGAATCGCAATTTAGGAATTGCAACTCCTTATGCATGTAGGAATCGCAAACAAAATTGCGATTCCTACCTATTCCTTAATAGCGACTCACAAATTGTGATTCGCTATTAAGGAATGCCTTCTTATTCATTCCTGTGGGCCTAGAGGCCCATAGGAATAAATGGGAAGTCATTTGCAATTTGCGAGTACCAAATAGGTACTAGCAAATTGCAAATGTAATTTCAAGAGTGCTAGGGGACCTAAAAAACACCCTGATGCACCCCAATTTCATGTTTTTTTCTAAGGAATTGCCAATTACCATCAACTTGAAGTTGATGGTAATTTGCGATTCCAAATTGCGAAAATGCAATTTGCGAATGCATAATGCATTGCATTTAGGGAATCACAATTTGCGATTCTCTAACTGCATTTGCAACTAAGGAAATAGCAAATAAATAGCAATTTTCTTAATTGCGCATGCCTTTGGACATGGTGCATCGCAAATAGCATTTTACCGGTCGCAAACGGGTCGATTCTGCCAATCGGCCTGCTGGCCGATTCTGCAAATCGGCCCGTTTGCGACCAGTAAAATACTTGATGCATGTGCCCCTTAGTTACTTGAGGTATTTTGTTTTTAGATATCTACTTGTGTTCAAAGAGAAGAATTTACAATGGCAAGAAACAACTGCTGGTAAGAGAACTAAGGATTGTCTTAAAACAGTATTTAGAAAAACCAAAAATGTGGAAAATGATGTCAATAAAAAGGGGCTTTTAATAACAACTCAGAAACGAAAAGGAGTAAGTCATGTTCAAAGTGGAAAATGTCCTCAAAAACTGCTCACCTGACAGCAAGGCAGAAACAATTCCAAGAAACTGGATTAGCTGCACACAACATTAAGGGAATTACTTTACCTCAGCTTCTTATGCTGGCTGTGGAACATGACAACAAAATGGAGTACCAAAGGTTATCCAGTAAATCTTGTCATGAAATCTCAAGAGTACTGAAGAAGTTAAAACTTTTAATCATTGATGAGGAGCACATGAACTCAAACTTAATGCTTCCCTTTGTAAACTTAAGAATGCAACAGATTCTAAGGACAAACTATGACGAACCATTTGGAGGAAAATACTTGATCCTGTCCAGCGATCTACTATAACTTACACCAGTCAAAGGACTGCCTGTATTCCAAACATTGGTCTATGATGAAACTCAGAATTCTTAGAGATGTATTGGAAATGTCAATATTTGGTTAAACTTTGAATACAACGAGTTACTTAGGAAAATGGGGCAAGCATCTACGTTGAACATGGGAAAATTCTTAAGGATATTAGAGTAGGTGTTCTTTCGAAGAGGGAAAGCGTTTGCTACAAAGTCGTCTTTTTAAAAACTGTTCCCAACGAGCAAGACACCAGCAGAGATAATGTGCACTTTCATTCAAGAAGGAAAACTAATTGTGTGCCTAATGCCTACACGAGGGAAGTGCGCCTCTTTCAACAAATGTAGCTGCAATTAAAAAAAGAAGACATTATAGAACTGACGGCCATAGACAAAGTGGAACACCAGGGCATCACAGTATTGCTAAATGAAAGATTGCAAACAAAATTGGTTTCCGGAATAATCTGTTTCAAAACTGCAGGATTGGAGAAATGTTTAAGTGTTGGCAAGAACTGTAGAGTAATTTTGCACCGAAATTTAAATGTAAAGGAAGGATTATTTTATGGTGCCATGGGTAAAATTATTGATTTAATTAGCTTTCCTAACTGAAGTGAGATAGAGTACTTAGCAATCACGTTTGATCAGAATAATACTGTAAAGCAGATTGGAAAGGCCATTTTATATTTTTTGCTTGTGAAAGACTTATATGTGAAACAGAAACATGGTCCAATTTCACTGGCATATGCTGTAAGTATTCTTAAATCTCAAGGTTTAAGTGTAGATTCAGCATTGGCTAATGTTGGGAGTACAGTGTTTAAGGAAGGTATGTCCTATGTAGCCTTATCTCAAGTTAGAACATTGTCCGGTTTGTATTTGATTGCATTTGATGACAGCAAAGTAAGTGCTGACCCAAGGTGTATTAAAGAGTACAATCAATTAAGAAGTGTTTATGCTCCTCGATTTTAAAAAAATGCATCATCTGTCCAATGCAAAAACTTACAAAGGACTATAGCGATGTTTTTGAAAAAAAGAAAAAGAAGAAGATCAAGATAGCTGTTAAGACCAGAAAAATTGACAATGAGGGAGATATTATGGGTTACCAGTTGTCAAACCTCTCTGGTGTCAACTGCTATGCAAATGTTTTTTTTTGTTGGTCCTTTTATGTGAATCCAGTGAAGGATGAGAGCACTGGTATGGTCAGGTTCTGGAGTCGTATTGTATACCCAAAGCCTGCTTGGCATTTTTTCCCCTGATACACCTTCCTTCGAACAATTTTTAGAGGTTGTGGGGTGACTCCCACCCTGCCTCTCCGTGGATAAGGATGTCTTAATCCTTGGACCTTCAGATTATCGTGTCTAGTGATGACCTGGGTTGTAGGCTGCCAAAGATTCCTAGGTGCTGACCCTTTTTGTGGACCCATTTATACAATCCAATCTACCTATCCGCCTTGCAGATGTTAACCAGCCAGCGCTTGTCGGAAGTGTGCTAGATACCCAGTTAGTGCAAATCTCCGTTTGTGCTATTATTATCAGGACTAATAGAAGTTGTTCTTGCATTTTCCTAAACTTCCCTTTAAAACCATCTCTCTTTATGACCCCAGATAAAATCAATGACAGACTTACCTCTATTCTCCTTTTCATAATGGCTGTTAGAATCTTACCCACTTCTTGCCAGTAACCTTGAATTCCTGGACATTGCCAGAACATGTGTATATAATCCGCTCTCTCCATTTCACATTTCGGGCAGCATTTAATATTTCCTCCCATTTTGGATGATTGCTTAGGGGCCCAGTAAGCCCTGTGTATGGTAAACAAATGATTTTTTCTTAGGGGTGCATATCTAACAAATGACCAAAGTGTAGTTATCGATACCTGTCAGAGAAGAAACGTGTTACTTACCTGTAACAGCAGTTATCCAGTATTGGTGTCTTTCATAGATTCACATGCCTGAATCATTCCCCGTCGTCGATACGGGAGCCTCCGGTACATAAAAAAGTAATGTCCTATAGACATACATAGAGAAAAATAGGCCTAAGGGCCTCCCCTTAGTAGCCTATCCTAGTCCTTATGTAAAAAGGACCAAACTCTTAGAGCCAGCCAATCAGATGTCGCCTCCCTCTAGAACCTTCCTGACAGGAGCCTCAGTCCCTCAGATTTTCGTACGCACCAAGCTAGGTAGGCGTAATATAGTTAGAGAGAGACGTGAGTCCTTCCAGGGGAGGTGGGAGGGTTGCATGTGAATCTATGAAAGACACCAATACTGGATAACTGCTGTTACAGGTAAGTAACGCGTTTCTTATCCAGTATTAGGGGTGTCTTTCATAGATTCACATGCCTGAATCAGAGTAGTCAGCAATACATTATGCACATTTCTGATGTAACATGCCATATAGTTATTTTAGATAATACACATATTACCATATCAGTTTGAAACATTGGCATACGTCAAAACAGTATATCAGCAAAAGATGTGCATACCAGGATGGCGGGATGTTGGAAGGCTCACCTCACTGGAATAGATGGCGAAGCACCGCCTGGCCCACTGCCGCATCCTTCATAAGTTCGGCATCCAGGCAGTAGTGTCTGGAGAAGGTGTGCGGTGACTTCCACGTCGCCGCTCTACAGATGTCCAAAATCGGCACTCCAGCGAACAGCGCTGCTGATGTGGACATCGCTCTGGTGGAGTGCGCTTCCACCCTGTCTCTTAAAGGCCGTCTGGCCCCGTCATGGCAGAATGCTATCGCTGAGGAGATCCACCGTGAGATGCTCTGTTTTGTTAGAGGCATACCCAACCTTGGCCTACTGTAGGCTACAAATAGCTGTGATGACTTCCTGAAGCTCTTTGTTTTGTCTATGTAAAACTTAAGACACCTTTTGAGGTCCAGAGAGTGGAGCGTCCTTTCTGCTGCCGTGGTAGGGTTTGCAAAGAAGGAACGTAGAACCACCGGCTCGTTGAGGTGAAAGTCTGAAGGCACTTTCGGTATGAACTTGGGATTTGTCCTCAGCACCACCCTGTCCTGTTTGAACTGCATGAAGGGTTCCTGAATGGAGAGAGCTTGTAGCTCGCTGACTCTCCTGGCAGATGTTAGAGCGAGCAGCAGAGCCGTTTTCCATGAGATGTACTTGATGGAAGCTCGATGAATGGGCTCAAAGGGGTGCTTCATGAGTTGGTTAAGGACCAGGTTGAGGTGCCACGTCGGTGGGACCCGTCTAGGTCTTGGGAAGGACCTATATAGTCCCTTGAGGAACTGTTTGATAAGCCTACTGGACCAGAGAGACGGGCCTTTGTAAGTCCTGGTAAAACGTGAAATGGCCGCCAGATGCACCTTTATGGATGCATGCGCCAATCCCGACTGTGCCAAGTGTAGCAGATATGGCAATATCTGTTCAGGTGTGATATGGAGTGGTCTCAGGCCTTTCTCTGAACACCATACGCAGAAGCGTTTCCATTTGAGAGAGTAGGTTTTGTTGGTACTGTCCGCCCTCGCTTTTGCTAGCACGTCCCTGCAGTCCTGCGGGATGTTTAAATGACAGAACTCTCTGTGCTCAGGAGCCAGGCCGATAACCTGAGCGATTGCAGGTTCGGGAATTGCACCTGCCCGTTGGACATTGTCAGCAGGTTCGGGTGCTGTTTCAGACGAATCGGTGTCCTGATGGAGAGGCGATGAAGGTCCGAGAACCAGTGCTGCCTCGGCCAGAACGGGGCAATTAGGATCAGGGTACAAGGCTCCGCCTTCATCTTCCTGAGGACCCTGGAAATCATCGGGAACGGCGGAAAAGCGTACGCAAATACGCTGAACCAGCCGATGGAAAAGGCATTTCCGAGTGACCTTGGTTGGGGATGCCAGCTTGCGTAGTTTGGGCATTTGGCGTTCTCCTTGGTGGCAAACAGGTCGATTCCTGGGACTCCCCATTCTGAGAATATGTGCGTTAGCGTATTCTCGTCGAGCTCCCATTCGTGGGAGAGGGATTTCTGTCTGCTTAGGGCGTCTGCAATGGTGTTGTCCTTGCCCGGGACATAGTCCACTCTGGAAGTGATCCCATGGAGAACAAGCCAGTTCCAGATCTTTTGCGATTTGCATGATAGAGTGAGCGAACGCGTTCCTCCCTGTTTGTTGAGATAGTGCATCGTCGTGGTGTTGTCCGTTCTGACGAGCACCTGGGAGTTCTGGATGCGTGGTAAAAAGGCTTGTAGCGCTAGATACACAGCCCTCAACTCCAGAAGATTGATATGGAGATGCTGCTCCAGATCTGACCATTTGCCGCTTACTCGGAGGTCCTGAAGGACAGCTCCCCAGCCCGCCAGAGATGCATCGGTGGTGATCACCAGTGGCGCTGCTGGAAGCAGGAACGGCAGTCCCATAGACAGATTCCTGTAATCCTTCCACCATTCGAGGCTCTTGGATATTCGCGGTGTTATCCTCACAATGTCTTCGAACGAACCCGTGCTCTGAGTCCATTGGTTCGTGAGGGCTTCTTGCAATGGACGCATCCGAAGCCTGCAGTGAGGGATGAGGAGTATACAAGAAGACATCATTCCTAGGAGTGATTTGAAGGTGCGAACTCTTAGGGACTTCCTTGATGCCACCGCCGTGGCCAGAGATATGATCTTGTTTTTTCTTTCTTCTGAAGGAAATGCCCTCGCGCATTCCGTATTCAAGGTCGCCCCGAGGAAGGTGATGCTTCTTGTTGGGGACATATAGGACTTCTGAAGATTGAGAGTCAATCCTAGATGTTGGAAAAGATTGGTACAGGCGTTGGAGGATTTGGTTGCGCCTGCAGCTGTCGGTGCCTTTACCAGCCAGTCGTCGAGGTAGGGGAAGACTTGGTGACCCATTTGACGCAGGAAAGCTGCCACAGGTGAAAGGCACTTGGTGAAAATCCGCGGAGCGGATTTGAGGCCAAACGGCAGGACCTTGAATTGGTAGTGCTGTCCTGCCACCTCGAAACGTAGAAACTTTTTGTGCCTCCTGAGTATCGGGATGTGATAGTAGGCATCCTGAAGATCCAAGGATGTCATGAAATCTCCTTTTTCTAGAATGCCTAGTATTTCTTGGAGCGTCACCATCCTGAACGACTGACTCTTCAGGAAAGAGTTGAGTGCCCTGAGATCTAGAATGGGCCTCCACTTCTTTTCCTTCTTGCGTATCAGAAAGAAGCGGGAATAGAATCCTTTCTCCCTCTGAGCCGATGGAACCCGTTCGATCGCTCCTTTCTTCAACATCTCCGATATTTCTCGGAGTAGCAGTCGCAGATGTTTGTGTGGGAACCTGCGGGGAGGGGTTGCAGGTGGGATGGTGGTAAATTCTAGGGAATGGCCGAATCTTAGTAGTTGGAGTACCCATCGATCCGTGGTGATGAAGCGCCAATTTTCCAGGAAATGGGTCAATTTTCCTCCAATCTTTGATGAGGGAGATAGTAGCTGGACTGGCTGGAGTAAATGGTCACTGGCGTCCGCCGGTGCCCCTCTTCTGGTTCTTACCCCTGAAGTTAGATCTTCCATAAGAAGACTGCCGACCTTGTTGCTGTTTCTGCTGGTACTGAGTCTTATTCTGGAAGGAATACGAGGACCTATTCTGGTAGGATCCTCTGTAGGAGGACTGGCCTCTAGATTTGTTGCCCCGAAAGGACTGATTCCTTGCCTGCAAGGTTCCAAGTGCTCTAGCCGTATCAGTGTCCTTCTTGATAGCTTGGAGCGCCTCGTCAATTTTATCTCCGAAAAGATGCTGTCCGTCGAAGGGCATGTCCAGCACCTTCGTCTGCACTTCCTGCCTGAACGATGTTGCCTTCAGCCATCCCTGACGGCGCAGGACTGCAGCCCCAGCCAGTTGACGAAAGCCAGTCATGGCCACATCTATGGCACAATCAATGATCTCGGCCGCCGAGGATTGGCCCTCAGAAAGTAGTGCCTTGACCTCCTCCTGAACTGCGCTTGGCAGCTCCGCTAAATATGGGGCTATATCCTCCCAAAGTTGGCGGTTATAACGCCCTAACAGGGCTATGGAGTTGGCCACCTTGATGGTCATTGCCGAAGTGGTCGAAAACCTTTTGCCAATTGTGTCCAACTTTCTGCCCTCCTTGTCCGGTGGGGCTGACAGAGGAGAGGAAGGGTTACGAGAATTCTTCTGGGCCGCCTGGGTCACGACCGAATCCGGTTTTGGGTGTCCATTAAGGCAAGCTGGCGCCGTGGATGGAGCCTTGTACTTTTTATCCAGGCGTGGAACAACCGCAGGTACGGAAGCCGGCGTCAGCATTAGTTTCTTTCCCTGGTCCCAGAGAAAGTCAATAATTGGGATTGACTTCGTCGTCTTCTTCGTCTGCTCCTTGAAGTCATGCAAGAAGCACTCAGTCTCCGTCGATTCCATGACCATATGAAACCGCGTTGCTGCTCGTTCAACTATCTTATGAAAACCGCCAATATCCACTGGCGGTGAATCAGCTTGGCGCGGTTGTGGGGAAGCTGGGGAGGATGCCACATACTCCTCCTCCTCATCCTTGTCCGTCTGGTCTTCCTGGACCTCCCCCTCTTCCATCTCCTCAGCCTCCTCATCCGATGACTCTATCAGGTGGCAGTTTCTCGTGGCAGACCTGAGTAGCTGGTCGTGTTTGCTTTGGGGCTGTCGTTGGTGGATTTGTAGTAGGCACCGGGCACCCTGTGTCCAGAGCTGGCGATTCCGGGAAACGTTGCTTGTCGTCCCGGATAAGGTATTTGAGGTCATTAACAATGGACAGGGGAAGGCATACCATCGGGGTGACCTCCGTGCGAACCTGTTCCCGGACGGGGCGTTCCTGGCCGCTCATCTCCTCCTGTTCTTCGTCCGGGCTCTGACATTTGACGTGCAGCTCAGAAGGGGAAGTAGCCTGATCAAAGAGCTCTTCTTCCGACTCCTCACTCTGAAGAATCTCCATAGGCAAATTGGTTTGCACCTTACTTGGAGACGTTGTTTCCGGTGTAATCTGTGTTCTGGCCAGTTTGCCAGATCCAGAACCCTGTACAGGAACCCCTGCAGTCTTCTGTGCTGTTGTTAACGGTGGTAGGGCCATAGACGACATTCCTACTAGTTCGGATTTCTTCCATGGCTCAGAAATACCCATGGACGACGACGACGTTCCCGTCGACGATACCGTCGTCGACGGCATTGCCTTCGCCGACGGTGTCCCCGTCGACGATGTTTTCCTCGTCGACGATGTCTTCGTCGACGATGCGCTCGTCGACGATTCATTTGTCGTCGACGCCTTCGTCGTCGATGCCTTCGACGTCGACATCTTCGTCGTCGATGCCTTCGTCGTTGATGCCTTCGTCGTCGACGCCCTCGTCGTCGACGTCTTCGTCGTCGACTCTTCCGTCGACGGGGGGCTCCTCATCGACGATGTCGTCGTCGACGGGACAATCTTCGTCGTCGACGATGACTTAGACGTCGACAACGGTTTTAGCAGTATAACAGACGAAATAGGTGTACCTGCTGACGACGATGAAGGGGTGGTCGTCGTCGACGAGAAGACTGACGACGCTGTCGTTGTGGACACAGTTGTCGTCGCTGTGGAGACATGACCTGGTGCCCTTTTTTGCGCTGAGGAAGGTGTCGCAATTTTGCTGGCCGACAGGGTAGGCTTCTTAAAAGTCAGAGAGTCCTTGTCAGACACTGAAGATTTTGAAGATCTTGCCTCTGAAGACTTCTTGTGTGTCTTCATAGGAGGAGCGTCTGAGGGGCCAGGAGACGTCACTCTCGGCCTCTTCAGGGAGACTTCAGAGGTTCCGGAAAAGCTTGCCTCTGAGGATACCACACTCTCCCTGTCCTTAAACCTGTCCAGCCAGATAAGCAGACGACCCTCTCTGTCTCTCAAGGTCTTGTGAGGGAAAGACCTACATATTTTACAGTCCTTAGGCACGTGGTCAGGATAAAGGCAATATAGGCAGAGGTCATGCTTGTCGTCCACATGTAGCCTCTTCTTCCCACATGAAGAGCAGGCCCTGAAAAGGGCTTTCTTCTGGGATTCCGACATGCCAGGAGTTTTAGAAGAAATAAACACTCACTGCAGTAATAAGAGGCCTGAAGGGGTCTGCGTTCAAGTTCTCTGAAGAAGTAAGTCACTGAAAAAGTGAACAATCTGGTTTGAAAGAAATCCTGAGGAGAACTCAGGCTGGAGACTCCCTAGCACAACGTGCGGTAGAAAATCTGAGGGACTGAGGCTCCTGTCAGGAAGGTTCTAGAGGGAGGCGACATCTGATTGGTTGGCTCTAAGAGTTTGGTCCTTTTTACATAAGGACTAGGATAGGCTACTAAGGGGAGGCCCTTAGGCCTATTTTTCTCTATGTATGTCTATAGGACATTACTTTTTTATGTACCGGAGGCTCCCGTCTCGACGACGGGGAATGATTCAGGCATGTGAATCTATGAAAGACACCCCTAATACTGGATAAGTGAACGGTCAGCTGTGGGTAGGACATCTTTCCACTTTTCTTCCAGCAGCGTGTTGGAACCATCTTCTTCCTGGGCCAGCATCCAATACGACTTGGTCGCCTCTTTCTTTTGCAGACTAGTGTCACAAATTATTTCCTCCCAGTAAGAGGATCGTCCCACACTCGCTTGATCACGGGCCCAACTTACTACTTGCAAGTATTTGAATCTTGATAGTTTATTGTTTGTTTTCTTCGTTAGGTAATGCCAGGAGATTGAGTTGTTCTTGTCCACCAAATGACCCCATTTCTCTATTGGCGCATCCATCATTGGTGTAGTTAGTGTCTCTTGGAGACACAAAGGAGTTCCGGGAGATTTCCAAACTGGAGCCATTTGGCTATAATAGGGTATGCCTAGTATTCTCCTGGCCTGTATCCACATCTTACATGCTGCCCTCAATACTCTTAGCTGGACTTTTTTAAAGAATTTGGGGTGACCAAATTTGAAGAGAAAATAGCTGCCTTGTTCTGCCAAGTCCTTAGTTAAGGCTCCATAGCATGGCCTAGTCTGTTGGTGGTTCTTTGTTAACAGTATTCTGAAGTTTTTTAGTTGAAAAGCCCAGCAATGTTGGTGAAAGTCAGGTAGGGCAAGTCCACCATCTATCTTTTTCTTGCGTAGCCTTTTCCAGACTATTCTTATGCCTTTATTAGCCCATATGAAACTGCTCTCTTCTCCTTGTATTTTCTTAAACCACTTAGCCTCAAAATCCAGGTGTAGTGCATTAAATATAAAAGTGAACTTTGGGAGAACCATCATTTTGATTAGGTTAGTCACACCTATGATGGATAAAGGGAGATGGGTCCAGAGTTGTAGTAGCCTCTTAGTTTTCCTCATGAGCTGCAGGAAATTTACCTGTGCAATATCTTCCAGGTGGTTTTTTGACCACCTGGACTCCTAAGTATCTAATTTCTTTTTTCTATTTTTTTTTCAAAGTGGCGTCCTGAGATATAGTCTACGCCATTATCTCGGTTTTTGCCTTGTTCACCTGGTAACCTGCTACCTTCCCAAAGTCCTTTAATGTATGCAAACGGATTGGAAAAGCCCCTATGAGATTTTTTGTGTAGATCAGTAAATCATCCGCATAAAGGGCCTCTTTCTTTGCCCAGTCTTGATATTGGAAGGGGAAAATCTTCTGTTCTCCACTGATTCTCCTTGCCAGGGGCTCGGTGTATAGGTTAGACAATAAAGGGAATAGGGGACAACCTTGTCAAGTACCTCTGCCTATCTCCAAGTGCTGTGTGAGGGAACCATTGATTAGTATCCTCGCAGCGGGGTATCTATAAATATTCTTTATTGCATATTGGAACTTGCTCCCTAAACTGCTATGCAAATGTTGTTCTAAATGTATTCTTTCAATTATCTCATCTTGTATATGCAATTGAACAGAAACCACAGAAGAGATTGTGTTCTGCACTGTGCACTTTGCTGCAACGTTTACATAGTGATAGGACTGTAACACATTGTGCTTCACACATTTGAGACCATGTAGATATATGTAGTGGATCAGTACAATTTTCTTCAAACACTCAACAGGATGCACAGGAAGTTTATAATGGTTATTTGTGGGGTATTAGAAGAAGAAAAAATATGTATTGTCGAGGTATTTGGACTTACTCACTCATGGAACCATGAGTGTGAAGATTGCTCATTCACTTCAAGTATGGAAATAGATTCAGGACAATTTCTTTATATAACTCTACCAGATTGCAAAACTGTGTCTTTTGAAAGATTGCTCAAACAAGCTACACAAAACAATACCTGCCCAAATTGTCAATCAGATCTCATGTCAACATTATGTCTACAAAAAAGTGGGTAATATCTTATTTTAATGCTACAATGATGCAGACCAGATGGAAATAAAATGGAAACAGAGGATACAAGTTTCAAAGCAGGAGAAATATATTTTTCTGCGAGAACATATACTACCATGGCTATTATATATCATGAAAGTCTAACTGTCACATCTGGTCACTACATTGTCTATGTGAAAAGTAAAAGTGGATGGACAGAATGTAATGAAAGTAACCTCAAATTCAAACAAGGGGCCTGATTACGAGTTTGGAGATGGGATACTCCGTCACAAATGTGATGGATATCCTGGCATCCAAACTACAAGTTCCATAGGATATAATGGAATTGTAATTTGGTTAACGGGATAAAAGAGTAACTCTGTCTGCCAGACTCGTAATCAAGCCCAAAGTCTGCCTTATAAGCTACAAAATTCTTAACTTTGGTTTCTGGGACTGAGGTTCTGGTTAGGAATACAGTTCTAAAAGTGGAATATTCTAGTTGTAGTAGATACATTGTCAGGATTTATGACATCATGCGGTCTACCAGGGGTGGTCTTTATAAGGTTTTCCATATGCTACTGTGCTTTATATATCTAGAACTCGTTCTAATGATAAAGGTCTCATTTACAGGATATATTTCATTACATTACTTTAGGAAGAATAGGTGAAATCATTGTTTAAAAAATTGTAATTAATGCAATGTGCAGTGTTGTTTAATTGCAGTGACATAGTGTGCAGTTTTTTTCCCTACAATCTTTATGATTGTATTTCCCCACTGTTCAATGATGATGCTTTCAAAAATACATCATTTATGGTGTATGAGTATAGAAACTGAGAACAGTAAAAAAAAAAGAAAATGAAATGCTTAATTTTAATGTAACATAGCATTACAGCATAAGAAATGAACTGTAATTTGTTTCTTACTATGTAAATGTGTTTGTACTTATATAGCACACAGCTACCCCATTTCAGGGTTTCCCGGCGCTGTACTCATACCGCTAGGGAACCCTTCCTGGCTTTTCCCTGTGAAATGTCCACTCCTGGGTATCCCCGGGGTGAAGCCAGGTATCCCAGGGCTGTTGGGCCCGTTGTGGAGATTAAGCAAGCTATTTTCCAGAGTTGCAGCGTGGAACCCATGATTAGAATAGGCACCAAGGCGAAAAATCAGGTCCGAGGAATTATGAGCCCAAGACCCACCGAGGCAGGAATTGAACCCTGGTCCCGGGCCAGACCTCTGCATCAGGGTCTGCCGCTCTAACCATTGAGCCACACTTCTCCACACTATGACATTAAGCATTATTGTAATTCCAACTATATTCTGTAATTTTATAAATTGTAATACTAACTCATATCTGTGTGTTTTTTTAATGCAGGTCTATGGAATCATCTATTGGAGTAATATATTTTACTAATTAGTTGTTTCAGTGTTGTTCCATAAGATTACAATCTCAGGATACATGCCCAGGCAGACACTAATACAGCCACTCACACACCGATGCAGCCACTTACACACTCAGCCAAACATTGATACAGTCAGTTACACACCCATCCATAGACAGATATAGCCTCTCAAAAATCCATGCACACACTGATACAGCCACTGACACAGCCACTGACACACTAGGCCACACACTGATACAGCCGCTGACACACCCAGGCACACATCTTTACCTACACTGACACACCCAGACACACACTGATACAGCCACTGACACACCCAGGTACACACCGATACAGTAAGTGACACACCATCCAAACACCAATATAGCCTCTCAAACTCCCATGCACACATCATTACAGACACTGACACACCCAGGCACACATCGTTACAGGCACTGACACACACAGGCACACATCATTACAGACACTGACACACCCAGGCAAACACAGATAGAGCCAATCAGACATTTAGGCACATCCCGATACAACCACTAACACAGCTAGTCATACACCGATACACACACTGACACATCCAGACACCCATTGATACAGTCACTGGCATGCCCAACTACATACCGATACAGGTACTGGCACATTTAGCCAAACACTAATAAAGCCACTGACACACCCAGTCACACACTGATGCAGCTAATGACACACTCAGTCACACATCAATAGAGACACTGACACACCCAGACACACACTGATATACCCACTAAAACACCCAGATACACACCTATACAGACACTGACACACAGAGGCATACACCGATGCAGAGACTGACACAGCCTATCAAACACTAATGCAGCTACTAACAGACCCTAGGCACACATTGATACAGACAGTGACAAACCCAACCGAACACTAATGCAGATACTAACATACCCAGGCACACAATGATACTGACACTGACATACCCACTCCCTCGCCCATACAGCTACTTACACAGCCACTCACTCACCTATACAGCCACCTACACACCCCAGCACTCACCCATACAGCCTCTAACACATCCACTCACTCACCCATATAGTCACTCATACACCAACTCACTCAGCTATACAGCCACTCACACACTCATAAAGCCACTCAGATGCCCACTCAGCACCCATGCAGCCACTCACATACCCAGTGACCCATACAGCTACTCCCACTCCCACTTACTCACTCATTCAGCCCCTCACACACCCAGTCACTCATACAGCCACACATCTACTCACTCAGACTCTGATACAGCCACTCATATACTCACTTACACACCCATACAGTCATCTACACATTCATTTCCATTTTAGTATTCTAGGTGGCATTGCAAACATTTGCTAGTGTCTTCTTTAATACATTATAGGTTTATTCCCCTTCATGAATATTAAAGTAGTCACATGTACTATCTTAATATCACTTATGTGAGATGTATCACATAGAAAAACTCACAAAAACGTAAAACTTATATACAAGAACATAAAATGCAAAGTCAGCTCTTTGTTTCAGAAGATGTAGTGGTTGTTAAAAAAAATGATTTTGGGGAGAAATTTTTCAACATGTTTATATATATATATTTTTTTTTTCAAATGATAAAAAAAGGATGACAGGTACGAACATGGAAAAAGCAACACGCTTCAGAGTGCTGAAAAGTTCAACATAAATTGGGATAAAAAAAATTGTTGATTACATCAAAGTACGCAGCCACCGATGTAGCATTTAGTCCCACAGGATTATGGCATTTTACGCAGTCTGCGACAATAGATTTAAAATTTTCGCACCCAGCTAGAGTGGTAACCATGTCACCTGCAAAAAGTTGTGGCACTGCTGCTGTTGAGGTGGATAGACCTGCGCCTTGTGACTTCTCCTGCATTAGACAAATGAATGGCCTCTCGTGTATGGTCTGCAGGTGCTTCCACATCAAAAAGGTCCCATGTGAATATTTCTTTGCATTGCTACGGAACAGCTGTTTTTCACAGATATGACACTTCACAAATCGTGCAGTCACCTTTTTCTTACCCGATGGAATGATGTAGTGTTTCCACACTAAACTCTACTTCTTCACTGGTGGCACATCTTGATCTTTGTCCTCAACAACTACAGTATATTCATCCTCCAAAGCTACGGCCATTGCACCTTAATTCTTTTTTTCAATAAAATAGAAGCACTACTACAAATTCTCTGCTGTTCTCTATCCACAGACAAAATAGAAATAATTCAGTTGGGTGTGGTTTTGTTTGAACTTGGGTGTGGTCCTTATCTATCGAATAAGAACTTAGCTTTGGATGTGTTATCGGGCGAATTCGCAAATTTAGTCCGTAAATACAGGAAGTCGCAAAATTTGTAATATAACTATCTTAAAAATCACATACAGAATACCATAAATACATAAAAATATGTTCACACTGATGTTATTCATAAAATACACAGATGACTACATTTAAAATTAAACTTTTATATTTTCAACAAATCCACAAATTATAATTTGCAGATACGTTCTGACCATGTGATCAGAATTAGAAACCATAGAGTACTTCTACTTGTGACTTTCTTTTCAGTACCGTGGAAGGTTCACAAACCCATAAAACTTGTTTAACTACATTTAGAAATACATTGGCAATTTTATATTAAGTACATTTGTAATTTTAAACTTTTAAAATGTATAAAAAGTATATATTTTAAAACAAGTGGAGTTTGAAATAAAGAATTACTTAAATTGTAGCACAATTCGCAGTAAAACAAATCTAGAAATTCAGTTAAAAAAAGCAAACACTACAGCTTGAAAATAGAATTGAAAGAACCTTTGAAAATTACGAGAAAAAACAAAGGTTACAGGGACGTTAAAGTTAGGAAAATAATAATATAAAACACCATAAAAATGTGCTCAAAAACCAAAGGTTACAAGGACATACTTAGGAAAATAAATTTTAAAAGCCATAGAAATTCAGGGATGTTATAGCCAGGCTCAGATTTCACACGTACAAAACCAGTGAAATTCAGCAGTTATAGTTACCTGAGCTAGCTATAATTTACGCCCCCGCAATGCACTGCTTCTGATCTCACATATTACATCATTCATTACAAGGTCAATGACATCTCAAGTGACATAATCAGAAGAACTATTCAACATCCACTCACATTGCCATACAACCTCTCATATACCCACTCACACACCACTCAAGCATCCTTAGAGACACACACCCACTAACTCACCCACCCAACTACTCACACCCACTCACTCATCCATAGAGACACTCATACACCCACTCACTCACCCATACAACCACTCACACAGCCACTCACTCACCTATACAGCTGCTCTCACAGCCACTCCCTCATCCATCACCCACTCACACAATCACTCACTCACCCATACAACTGCTCACACATGCACTTTTTCATCCATACAGCCACTCACATACCCACTCACTCACTCATACAGCTTCTCAACACAGCCACTCACTCCCCCATACAATCACTCACTCCCACTCCCACTCACACACCCACTCATACACCCACACAGCCCCTTACATATACATTCACACATCCATACAACACTCACATGCCCCCTCACTCACCCATTCAGCCACACAGACATTCCCTCTCCAATACAGCCACTCACATACCAACTCACTTAACCCAATGCCAACTCAAACAGCCGTTCACTCACTCAATCAGCCACTGACACTCCCATTCATTCACCCATGAGTCACTCACACAGCCACTGAGTCACCCATACAGCCACTCACTCACCAATACAGCTGCTCACACAGCCACTCACTCACCCATTCAGCTACTCACACAACCACCTATTCACCTATACAGCCACTGACATCCAGTCACACACCCATACAGCCACTCACACAACCACTCACACACATACACACAGTCACACAGCCGCTCACATAATATATATTGGAAATGGTATTGCTCATTAGTAGTACCCAATGCACACTAATTTAACTTTTGCAATACCTTAGTATATGTGTTTAACACCCATAAACTTTTAGAAAACACTCATAATCACTGGATGATGTCATCAGTGATGTCATTTGAGATGTCATCAGTGATGTCACTGACCATGTAATGAGTTATGTAATATGCGATGTCATAAGCAGTGCATTGTGGAGGCATAAGTTATAGTTAGCTGAGGTAACTATAGATGCTGAATGTCTATGTTGTATTTATGTGTGAAATCTGAGCCTAACTAAAACGTCCCTGTAAACTTTATGTTTTTTCAGAGAATTTCTAAGATTTTTTAAAATTCTATTTCCGAACTATAACGTTGCTGTAACCTTTGGTTTATTCAGTGAATGTTTATTAAGTTTGACCGGCATCTAAATAACACAAATGAGTGGCAATCACACTTAAAGAGAGAATGTGTACCACATTCTTTGAACCTCTAGAGTATCATGATTGGTATACTGATTCTTACTACTGGAGGCAGTGTTGGGCTCTATGTTGATCATATCACATGAAAATAAGACCTCACACAGATAGCATGGCATGGTTGATCTTTGGGCCCTTCATTTAGCACACAGATGACTGTCCCTATCTTCAAGTCATAAGATCTATGGACTTTCCCAGAGCCAACTATATTATACTAGAATCTGTACATGGCCAAAAAAGTAGAAATAAATGAAAGTGGACCAATAATTGTGTTCTTCATATCACCCTTTTAAAAACACAGATGACCTCTTCTTAGATGCTTCTTACGCAGCAGTCAATATGTTTTACAACCTATTATGTGCCCAGCGATCAAGCACATTCATCTGGACAATGAAAACGAGAGATTCTGATTGCTAGACACTGTGGCTGTGACAATATGGATGTGGGGGTTATTCCACCTGATGAATAGACATTGTTTCCTTCTGTGTTTTTCCACATGTGGAATATTATCATAGAAAAAAATCATATTAACAATAGTGTCATGTTAAATATTTTTATACACTATCCCAATAAACCTTTAGCATTGGTTTTGAAGATCATACAGCAGAAACAGCACATGTTGCAGAGTCCGGCAGCCTTATAAATTAAATGGATATCACCAAATTTATTACGTAGGCTTCTAAATCAGACAGCCTGTGCGTGATTTGTCAAGATCCTTATAAATTGCATGGATTAAGAAAGTTTTATACATTAATCAACTGTATTGAACAAACTTTATCTTTAAAGGGCGTGACTTTGCATAATTTATTCAGTAGATTGAGGAACTGAATCAGAAAAACATTGCACAAATTAGCAATTATGAAGGGCCTGACGAATTAGGAAGATCCAAGAATCTGATATATTGAAAAAATATTGTACTACAACCTGGTGATTCTGCACTTTTTTTCTAATAGATTACCAAACGCAATCAAAACTGCAAAATGTATTCCATATTGTTATTAATTCAAAAATAATTTACCCTACACATCAGATAGCCTAAGGAATTAGAAGGGATCAGTACAATTTATCCCATTGTCTTATAAACTATAAAGACGTTGCACAAAGGTAGGAGGATTTTGCACTTTTCTAACCAATAAACTGATGAAACGGAAGGATTTAGCACTATTTTCCATAACTTGACTTTTTAATCTACTAGACATAGGAAGTGATTTATGGAAATTTTGCACAGTTAATTCACCAAACTGCTAACATAAAAATACTGTAATATGTATCAGACAGCCCCATTACACTGAAAGACTCTGCAATATTTATTGTTAGAACTCTGTTATGCATTATATGTCGGTAGAAGCTATATAAACCTTATTATAAAATGAAAAAAAATGGAATTCATTCTTCAAGACAGCCAAAGAATTGTGAAACCCTTATTTACACGTAGAAAATTGTGGCATAAAACGCAAGAGAGCGTTTCACCGAAGACAAAAACCAGACTACACAAGAATTCCCAGAAGGCATTTTAGATATTTTTCCACTTTCAGATTCATAACAAAGGTGCTTGTCGTTTTTCAACTGAAAATGACTTTCTATCCCTGTGTTACATTCTGCTCAACATGGATTCTCAGCAGTCGGTAGATTAAAGTCCTTTCTAATGCATAATTTGTCAGAGGACATACCGTGATGCTGTCAACATTTTGTTGAGGTCTCAGGACTGAACATGTTGTCGTGAAATATGTATCAGTAGCGCTGCTGCTTCGATGTACAAATATCTTACAGCTCTTTCCTATTGCATTTCTGGTCCACGCCACTAACACCTGACTTTTTTTCCAAGTACTTCCAGCAAAATGTGTATTATTGAGAATACATAAACGACACAGGCGGGAGCAGGCATCGCCTTAACATAATTCGTGGCATGTCAGCACTTTCATTAAATTTAGTACATGTAATCCTCTGTCTCGTTCTCTCATCCAAGGAATCATTTGGCAATTTTCTGTGCTGTTTCAGTCGAGGTACATCTGAGTAATAATTCCTGACTGGTCAATAAAAGCAGTGTTGCCTGTTCCAAGGAGAAGGGAGATTTTTCACTTTCTATTTAAATGAAGTGTATGCCTGCCCTTCCCCTCGGGCCGGTTGGAGACAAGTACTTCAAATCTGCGATATTTATAGCGACGTGGAAAAAGGCAGAAATCTTCCCAAAGCTGCTTTCAGCCCTTGTTCTTAAGAATGTGTGTCAAGAGCTTGAGTGAAGCATGCATCAAAACTCTTGAAAATGTAATTGTAGAAATCAAAAGGTAAATAAACCATTCAAAAATGTCAAAAATTATTTCCCACAGTTAATTTTTTCAAGACCTTTTAGTTCTTTGGTGTTTACGTGTTAATTACACTGTAAAGACCAGTTGTTACTTTTCTAAATCAACTTGCAAAGGCATCAACATTTGCTATGCACGATTTCATTTTGATAATAGTTGTTTGTAATCATAATGTATTCCTAGGTTTTGACGGTTACATACTTTAGTGACACGGCTGACATGTGTTTCGCTCTTTTAGGTTTTGAGTATTGGTCTGTTTCTAGGTTTGGTTATGTAGTGTTCTATAGAATACCATGTCAGGTGTGGTCAGGTGGGGACATGCTCCTTGTGGCCAATCTGGATGTTCTGCTCTGTCTCACTCTAATGGACCCCGTGAAAACTTTGGGGAAATTCTCAAATCACATCAAGAGCAAAACATCCATAGCTATGAATAGAATCTAGGCATTAGACGGAATGCAGACCCGGCTCTTCGAATAATTCTGTGGGTTTTGACTCCAACATCCAACACTCCTGCTCCAGTGCCTGGACACCCTCACAGGTGATTAGCTGCGCCATACAAATCGACCCCATTACAGTTCATGTGTTGATACACATCTATATAACTTAACAAATCACATTTTCCCTAATAGCTTGCCTCAAACTATTACTGGTGAATTGATCGGTGGTTCCATAGAATCAATGTGTATTTGAAATAAGATCTGATTGAACCATCACCAAAATCTTACTCCATTGTGTTCTTCAAAACAATGTTCATGGTATTCAATTGAAAATTGATTTTAACAGTTTAGATGAACCATGCTCATCAAACAATGGTAAACATGGACTCAAGGGATCCCAATCTATAACACAAATGTGCATCTATACCTGCATGTTTACTACCTGGACTGGAAGAAATGTTTGCATTTTTGGAATTCACAGTTCATCAGGCCTTTAAACAGCTGTTGAAACCCACCTCACCCAATACAACTCCTTTAAACTACTACCAACCGCCCTTGTCTCCTTCGCCTCTAAGGTACCAGGACCTTTCTTCTATATGGCACACCAATGTATTGCATAAACTGATCTTTCGTATGTATGCTCTTCTCACTCATTCATGGTATTCAATTGAAAATTGATTTTAACAGTTTAGATGAACCATGCTCATCAAACATTGGTAAACATGGCCTCAAGGGATCTCAATCTATAACACAAATGTGCATCTATACCTGCATGTTTACTACCTGGACTGGAAGAAATGTTTGCATTTTTGGAATTCACAGTTCATCAGGCCTTTAAACAGCTGTTGAAACCCACCTCACCCAATACAACTCCTTTAAACTACTACCAACCGCCCTTGTCTCCTTCGCCTCTAAGGTACCAGGACCTTTCTTCTATATTGCATACAAATGTATTGCATAAACTTATCTTTCGTATGTGTGCTCTTCTCACTCCATCTCAGATAAACATTCCTCATCAAAGAATGTAAGTATGTTTTCCTTCTAAACCAAAGGGTATCTAAGCTGTCCTCGTCACACAAGTTTTCTAGGCAAATTATAAAATAGTTGAACTCCTAATGGGGAAATTCCGCACAAGATAGGTGCTCACAGTAGGCTATAATACATGGAAGTCTGCAGTATATAAACATGTTTTTACTGTGCCTGTTGTAGTCAAGATGTAATTTCTCTAGTCACCTTTAATGAAATATTAAGCAGCTGGTCAATTTTAATAACTTATTACAGTTGGGTTGTGATTTTATAATGCCTGCTGCCACAGCCAGCAGCCAAGGAGAAAGCAGTTCGGGGACCTTAAGAGCAGCTGAAGTTTAAAGACTGAAAAAAGAACTGGCTGTTTGTTTCTGTTTTCCTAAACTGAGCAGTGATCAGCAGAAAGGAGAGATTTATGGTGATTTTTTTTTTGTTGTTGCACAGAGTTTATTACAGGAAAGAAAGAATCTCTCTGTATGCACTTCTCATTTTGAGTTTTACATTTAAATGATTGTAATATGTTTTTGCTACAAATTACTAACTGCTTTTTGGTGTGTTTACTTTTCCACTATAGATTCCACTTTTATTCCTCATATCTGAGCAAGACCCCAAAGATTTAAGACGTTTGTTTGAAAAGTGATGGTGTGACCATGTATTATAAGGAATAAAATACCCTCTTTCCATTTCATTCCATGCCCTTTAAAGGAATGCAACAAAGCAACAATGTCTCAACTGGAAGTCATTAGGTGAGGACAATTATAATGATAGTGTAAATCACAAGAAGGGAGAACAAAGGAAGGGAGACCACAATGGGATTTGGTAAAGTGTAAAGTAATATTTGTAGGTAGTTGTAACAGCACTACAGTACAATTTTTTTACAGTGACCATACCACACAAGTGTGCACTGAACGTGCTAGTGACGGTAAATGGCGCAGTGACACTGGGGTGAAAAAAACAGTGTGAATGGCTCAAGGATAAAAACAAATAATTATGTGGTCAATGACACAATGCAGATATGTAAAAAGTCAGTATGCTGATTCAGGCTGAATTGATTGACCACAACAGAACCAAAGTTCTGTGCTGGGTAGTCGATGGTGTTTCGACCTGATCAATTCCAGGTCATCATCAGGACAATAGTCATTCATTTCAGAGTAGTGCTGAGGGGTAGTGCCGCAGAAAATTGGGCCGTGCGGGGCAGCCTTAGAGGTCCAGCGTAAAACCGGGTCATGCGGAGGGGCCTTAAAGGTCCAGCAAGTCAGCAAATCGCGGAAAATCGACTGTAAGAGATCAGTTGATGATCTGGCGTGGAGAAACAGTGGGTGATCGAGAAATCGTAGCCTGGTAGGTTATCATAGGGCTAATCAGGGGTTCCACAGGATCTGGTGGCAATGACGACCTGGGTGCGGGCAGCAGAGTTGTTCAGGGAGGCAGAGATCCAATCTCTGAGCGTGCGTGAAGATGGCCGCTATGAGTCCGATGGACGAGTGAAGCGTCCGGGTGTTAGGGCACTTTACCAAACAGCCGGACACTTCACTCGTCCATAGCAGGTTTTATATACAACACAATTCTTCTTGTTCTTCATCTTTTTCTTATTATTAACATAACAACAATAGCCATCAGACAAATCCTTTCCGTAATTGCGGACATTTTTACCTCTAGCGCTTCACATGTGTCTTGGATTTTTGCCTGGTTCTTTTCTGATATGGCAAATTTACTCCTAATCTCCGAGGATAGTCCCTCTAACATCTTCATCAGCTCAGATTAATTAGAGCTGTTAGATTCCAAGGAGGCATTAAGAGTCAATTGCAAAGTCTCATCAGGGAGGCCAGCAGGGTCGCTATCACAGTCCCCTAACACCTGGTACCTATTTGAGGTTGGAAGATTCAAGTAAGACACCTGCGCAACCAAAGCATTATCACATACAGAGTCCATTGTAGCTTCAGGCGTTTTTTCCGGGGGGGTGTCACAACTTGAGAAGACTCTGCCATTTCTAATAGGGTGCACTTATTTTCTGACTTTTTAGGTGCACCTTAAAGTACGATCGGAGGGACGGGGTTATTCTCAATTGGGATAGTTCCTTCCGCTGCCATTTCGTGGGGGTTGTAGAGGGTAGTTGGGGTTTTTCAAGATTAAGAGGAATCTTGCCCACTGCCTTCCTGCCGGATTTTTTAGACACAGCTCTGCGAAGGCCGGGGGCCAGATAAGCAGCGCTGGCGCTGCTTATACATTTTGAAGAGCCAAATATTTTATATCTTAAGGCATACCTACTAGCAGCCTGCCCCGCCTTCACATCTGCTATGCTGGCAACGCAGGTGGTGTGAATTGAGAGGCCCGTAGTGTCAATATTAATATCTAGTAAGGATTTGTTTGTTGATGGACTATGAGAGACCCCCAGACTCTCTTGTTTATCTTTGCTTCCCCCCTCATCTGGGGGGTCTGTTGTAACGAAGGCAGGTCGCTACTAAGCACTCCTTTAGGGCGTCTAGGGCTCATGTGAGGAATAGAAGAAGAAACTTTTGAAGTGGTTAATACATGTGTTTTAATAGTGTCAATAGTGACCTCTCAAAAATCCGAAAAAAACAATGGAAATACTTTGAGACAGGTATCAGCCCCCCCCAGCTCTATGCACCGTCAGATCAGTCAATCAGGGCACTCAGCAGTAGCTGACTCTGCCCGGAGTGCCCCGGAAGGGAATCCTTGCCGCTGCCTGTCTCTCGACGGCAATACTACTGGCAACTTGGGTGAGCTGACCCTGATGAAGCACGGGGCGGCCCAAGCACACCCTAGGCCAGACTGCCACAAAAAGAAAACCACCACGTAGCCCAAGACCCCGTGACACCAGGGAGACCCCCCCCCCCCCAAAAAACACAGACAAACCCGCCAAAAGCCAGCACGGAAGGCAGCGGAGAAACAACATGCAAGAAGAGTATGCCACACCCGCTGAACGCCGACATAGAGGACTCCCCTCAACCCGATCTACCCAGGCTCCAGCGACGAGCCTCATCTACGCAAGAACCAAACTCGAAGAAGTGAAGGAGGAAATGCTGAAGAAAACCCAGCAGAGGACGAGCAGGTAAGGAGGTGCAATTTTTTTCCAAAGAGGTTAATTTAGTAGGTTAAGGGACATTTTAAAAAGAGTATTTAGCGAAAGTACTCCGGAGGAGCGTGGTGAAAGCTCACGGCAGGACTAACCTGCTGCCATGTTCCCCCCAGTGTGGCAAGGGTGGCCTGAGCGGCACAAGTTTTGGGGTGTGGTCTCCCCCCTGTCCCCCTGCTCTTACCTGAAGCTTTTGCAGGGCGGCGGTCACAGAAATCACCAGCACCCGGGCAGGGGCAGGGTAGTCACTACAAAGATGGGTTCTTTTGCTAAAGTCTTGATGAAAGACTTATGTTTGCTAGATATCTGGAGGCAGAAATATAAGGGGTTGGGTGGACCTTTGGATTTTACATTTCATAATAAAAAAAACATGGGCACTTCTCCTGGATTGATTTCTTCCTGGTAGATATAAGATTACTGAACCGTACAATTTCTATAACAAACGTCCCGGAGCACCTCTCTGATCACTCTGCTGTGGTTTTAGAGCTACAAATGTCAAGAGGTGTGTCAACTAAAAGGTGGATCTTTGATAAAACTCTACTCCTAGACCTCCTAATAATATCGCAGCTGAAGAAAGATACATTATCTTTTTTTAAAATTAACAAAGACTCAGCTTCACTGGGGGTAATTTGGGATGCCTATAAGGCATTTATTAGAGGTTGTGTAATACGTTTGGCAGCTAAGAAATATAAGGAGAGTAGAACGACGATTCAAAAATTGGAATATGATATTTCTAGAGTAAGGAATTAAAGTAAATCCCACCAAGATATGCAACCAGGCGGGGAGGAAAGCAGAGAGGTTATAGCTGAGAGACAATTGTTAATAGACCACCTATATGATATCACTAGGCAAAAGAGGGAAGCAAGCAACCTAGCTAATTACGAATGTGGTGAGGGATGTGGGATACTCCTTGCCTAGAAGTCTTGGATAAACCAAACAAGGAATTTAATTAAAGAGGTAACTTTGGTTGACTCTTGTGAGATTTCCTTAGATAACTTCAAAATAGAACAGGCTTTTGAAGGTTTCTTTCAGGACTTATATACAGAGGACCTAGCGGTTTCGGAGTCCCAAATTAAAAAACATATTGAGGGTATATCATTACCATCCCTCACAGAAAACCAAACTAGTCTGCTGAATCAGAACATTTCTTTGTTAGAACTCAAGACTGTGATGAAACATCTAAAAAAGGGTCATGCAGTGGGGACTGACGGTATCCCGAATGAATTTTATGTAGCTCTGATAGAGGATATCGCTCCTGTCCTTGTAATTCTATTGGATAGGACCTTTTTCGATAATAACTTAATCCCTAATCTTGGGAAGAGGCTGCTGTCTCCTTGATCTTAAAACCAAATAAAGACCCAAGAAAATGTGAACCATATAGGCCCATCTCCCAGCTGAATTGTGACAATAAAATCTTTTTGCAAATTCTAGCAGGGAGGTTGAACCCGGTAATGAGTTCTTTGATTCACCCTGATCAAAAGGGGTTCATTAGGGGCCGTCAACTTCACGAGTTAACGCATGACTTGATTGGTGCGATTCACATAGCCTCTACTAATAACTTACCGCTTACGATCTTTGCATTTGATGCAGCGAATGCATTCGACAGGGTGAACTGGCCTTTTTTAACCTATATGACCCGAACGTTTGGGCTAGGGGATCACTTTGTTAGGGCAATTAGTAACATCTATAAAAACCCCACTGCTAGACTCATTGTCAATGGTAACCTGTCAAAGTCAATTAAGTTGGAGCGGGGGATGAGATGGGGTGCCCCCTCACCCCCTTACTGTTCAATCTATATATAGAACCCTTGGCCTGTAGCATTAGGGCTATCCATATCTTCGCCCTGTTTGAATGGGAGGGATGGAAAAAAACTTGCATTATACGCGGACGATTGGATTTTTTTTTCTAGGGACTCCCCTGTTATCTTGCTCTGCTTGGAGAAAATCCTGATGAGTTTTGGGAGGGTCTCTGGTTATTTAATAAATGTCCAAAAAACAGATATTATGTCATGGAACACACTACCGAGTAACATGACAGTTAAACAGAAAATCCGATATTTAGGCATACAAATTCCGCAAAATATTACTGAATTAGCCCAAGTAAATCTCGACTTAAAAAAGAAAGAGGTGACCGCATTATTAAGATCTTGGAATGGTCTTCCATTATCTATTTTGGGCCGCTGCAATTTGATCAAAATGTCAATACTGCCGAAATGTACTTTAATTTTTGACACAATCCCTTTATCTTTTGACCACTCCTCTCTGAAAGATCTGCAAGGACTTATAAATAGTTTTCTCTGGTCCAACAAGGGGGTAAGTATTGCATGGAGGACGTTGCGATGCACAAAGTTAGAGGGGGTATAGCTAATCCTGACTTCAGTTTTTATCGCTATGCCTTTCAATTAAAGAACGTAAGGTCCCTCCTGTTTAACTCTTCTTGTTTTCCCCCCTTGCTTCAAGCAATGTCCAAGAATATTCCTCAGGGTGGGGAAGGTTGTTTGTTTAAGTTTGGACACCCGAAATATTTAAAAGAAATCAAACTTAAGGTTTTAAGATCTGCCTGTGAAGTTTGGCATTATACTAGGAAGATCTTAAAGATCCCATATTATAGTCCAGGGGCCCCTATTTGGAATTTCCCAGGGACTCCTGCCTGTCTAAAAGATAGCCTATTGACTCCTTTATTGGAAGAAGGAACTTTGAAATGAGGTCAACTCTTACAAGAGAACAAACTTCTTCCATGGGAAGTACTCTGCCACATTACACATCAAAGACTTTCAGGATTTAAGTTTTATCAGCTATCTAGCTGGGATGCTAAGTTAGATAAAGAGGGAGAAGTAAACGAAGAACATGAAAGTATCCACCGGGGGCCCCTTCATCAACGTAAAAAGGTCTCCAAATGGTATTGGCTTTTTGGTCAAGGGGGAGACACCTTTAGTATCTATGGAGGAGCCCTAGAGAAGAGACCTGCCTTCGATCAATGTAACATACTTATGGCAAGTATCAATGCGTACTTTATGGAATGTGGTTAAAGCAGCCCATCTTAAAAGAAACCATATGTTCACACTCCATGGGGCATATTGGACCCCAAAGATACTCTCAAAACTGGGAGGTGAACGACAGAAAGTTTGTTTGAAGTGTACTTCTGATGATGCGGATGACTTGCATATGTTCTGGCAGTGTCCTCCTATCCAGGGTTTCTGGCACAATATCGGTAAGACTGTTTCAGAGGAGCCTGGGGCAAGAAATCAAGGTAAGCCTGATTTTGGTTATTTTGGGGGTTTTCCAGAGGAGAGTTCCAGCTATAATCTCCCCAACTCACAAGTCTCCCTTTTATTTCAGTTAATTTTACTTGCAAGGAGGGAAATTTGTATAAAATGGATCTCCTCTCAACCCCCAGTAATATTAGACTGGGTTGCCTCAGTGAAACAAATCCATTGATTGGATCTTGCTAGTTCTTCAAGAAAAAGAATTAGAATGTGGATAATCTGGGACAACTGGGTTAACAACTTGATAATATATTATCCTGTACATTCACAAAACCTATAAGGTCCAATGATTATAGTATAAGTGAGATTTGAGGAAGAGATATCATCTTCTATATAAACCTTCCCTAGGATTTCGGCAGCTGGTTTTGTTGGACTCCCGGGTACCCAAACAATCAGACGGTGCAGTTACCTTTCTCAAGGGACCCAAGAGTAAACCATTGGCTTGCTTTAAGACCTCTCGCTTATCTATAAATGAGGAAAACATTTTTTTTTAAAACCACAATAACAATAGCTGCTGTGATTACTAATAGCGATATTATTGCTATGGCTAAGAATACCAATAACTGTACCAGATGATGTACCTTCAACTATACATTATAAGGATATTTCAAGCCACCCAGAAGTTCTAGGACCATACTGAGGCACGACACAACAGACCAAATTTCTTCATAAGTTCACGGCACTCCGAGGTAACTTGATATCCTTCTAACTGTACCAACAGGTTTAGGATTTTTATCTCATTTAATAGGAGCAGGTTTTCTCCTTTGCAGAGGGCCCAAGTGTTGTGCAGATCAGATGCTAGTCTCTGATCTTGTTCTGTATTTTTTTCTTTGAATTCTGGAGCTTATGTTTTTGCTCTTACATTCACAAAAGATGGACTTTAAGGCCCTGAAATACTAAATAAATGCAAACAAATATGCACTTGGATGTGGTTTGTGCAAGCCCAACCTGTTTTCCAGGAGATGCGCAAGCAGTCCGAGTTTACATAATATGAGGTAGCCGTATACTCTGCACGGATGCAAGTGTCGCCCACCAGCGTTGTGGTAGAGATATTGAGGGCCAGCTCACAGGAATATGCCAAGAACCCTGGATTAGATCATGCCAGGGACACGATGCAAAGCAATATTTCTGCAGAGAGATCCAGAGTAAGAAGTGCACATGAAAGCGGTAGACTCCCGCTCGGCTTCACAACTTCTCCTGTGTGTTGGAAGAAGTGGTAAGCTGGAGTGGAGTCAGACTGCAGCACACAAACATTTATGAGCATAAAATGGGTCTATATTAACGCCTGCATGGGTTCTTGTGAAAACTGCTCTCACCAAATATCCTATCATATAAATGGGACTCTGCACGAGAGAGGACAATGTTAGAAGGGGGCGGTCAATACATTTTTCATTTGAATGCTTTGAATTCTCATCAATCTACCATCATTTGAAACTCAAGTTACACCTACAGTATTTAGAAATAGATTGAGCAGACATTTTGTCTAAATTCCCGCATTCTTTCACGTGAGTCAGGCAATGTGCAAGAAAATAGCCAAAGTTGAATCACATGGACAAGAGCAAGGCAAGGTAGAACTTACCCAACATCAAATGAAAGAGGGACAAACTCTCACATCAGGTAAATATAGAATAAGCAACAACTAAGCAGCAATGTGGCTGTAATAAGATAATAACAGCAGTAGTTTATAGGGAGGTAACAGTCTTTCACATAACACAACAAAAACAAAAGAGCAAAAATGATAATAATAAAAAACACAATAATAGTAATAGTACTAAATAAGGTAAAAGAGGCTCTGCCTCCTCATTAGAATTCGTATTACTTATCTAAAGAAGTGTATTGCAATTCCATCATGCAATGCACATCACTCCATCTTTACTGTGTATTTTTTATTTCTCCTTCGACAATATTTGTTTGTATCCATGTGCACAACTGGCTGGGTCCGGTGGCTCATTGGACTAATGCGTCCACTGCAAGGGCCTTTGTTCCACATCATGGTCATCACAGGTTCAAATCCCAGGGGGTCTGCTCAGCCTTTCATTCATCTGAGGTCGATAAAATGAGTACTGTTGATTTGGGTACCAAGTTACCTCTGGGTGAAAGTATGCTTTACAAATGCACATGTTATGTCATGTTACAATTGCTAGTAGCCTATAGCCAATTTGTTTCTTTCATCAATAACTTCTTCAGGGCACAATCATTGTGGCTGAGCATATATTTTATATCCTAGTTATTTTAATTCTTCTAGTCGAGCCATATAGTGTCTCTCCATTAAACTCTACGTACATTTCTCTAATTTTCATTCATTTGTTCTCTAATCCCAATTGTGTCTGTGCATTATGTAGTATATTTTGCAGGCACACATGACCACCTGCAGTCCTCTTGTTCTGTGTGTTATAGTCTAGTTCAAGTCGCGTTTACACGTGCATCACAGGGATACATAAACCACAGGTTGGCCCCTTCCAGTATTTGGTGACAGAAAGGGAGGTTGCCCAACCTAAATTTCATGTACAACACCTTGTTCACATGGAGTGCTAGAAAATCTAAATATGCTTCTTTTTCCATTACAGCCACATTGCCAAACAGCATTGCCTCATCTCCCATTCCATGACCTGTTGAACATCGCATCCGCCGCATACAGCCAATTATAGGTTTCATAGCAAAGTCCTTGGGTACATATCCATTGCATTTGAATGGCTTCTAAATGAACGGAGAGCTAATTGCACTAAGAAGGGGTCCAACCTGAGTTATATATACAGAAGAAAACAAGATTTGGGGTAGTTCATGAGTGGTAGGGTGGCATTTGGTCATTAAACTGTGTTATGGCCAAAAACACATATGGTTTGAATTTCTGAGATCTCCCTAGTTCTAAGAACAGATTTCAATGAAATATTCTAAATATGTTTGGAATTATTAACAAA
This sequence comes from Triturus cristatus, assembly GCF_964204655.1. Classification (NCBI taxonomy): domain Eukaryota; kingdom Metazoa; phylum Chordata; class Amphibia; order Caudata; family Salamandridae; genus Triturus; species Triturus cristatus. Next base: position 1,051,768,456 of record NC_140593.1, read on the forward strand.
AATCTTGTAAAAATCAGAAATCTTCTTATCGTATGTTTCCTCCTATCTCTTAGGCAGATTGCTCATTAAACAATGTAACTCAATTTTATGTGCTTTTCGCACCCAATGTTTACAATTACTCTGGCTGCCTTTGGCATAACAGGCAAGTCTGCAAATTTGTAAATACCGGCAGACTTAAAACTTTAATGGTGTGCACCACGTTTCTAGTAACCACCTTCTACACTCCTCTGGGAACACTAAAACTTGATTGTCACATGTATCATCTAGAAATCCTATAGTCAACAGGCATGAATTATTTAATACCCCAGCAAAGAGAGTGTCTGCTACACTGTATTATTTTGTATCATTTTTCTTTTTTTCTTTTTAGGTTGACTCAACATACCATATTGTGGAGTCAACACCAAAGAGTTAACATTTGATTATGTTACAACAAACGTGTAAAGTATACATACCAGCAATAATTCAGTTCAGACACCCAATTTTAATAAATGTATCATGAATTCCTAACAGCGAAAATGTGAATTTGTATTTTGCTGCCCAAATCATTTTTATTTCAACATATTTTATTGATTTTTGCACATTTAGTCATCAACGCTTTGTCGTTACAGGGTGGCAGCCCAAACTGGATGTGTTTGTTGAGGATACAGTTACACATTATATATGTTTGGCTGTCCCCCTATCCACTGTCCCGCTAAGAGAATAAGAATGAGTGAAAAGGGAAAGGATAGAGAATAAGGGAGAGAAAAGAAGACATAGTATACAAGAAGTTTACTTCCTTCGTGTTTGCGTTCTGATCTTGTGGGGGTGTTGTTTAAGGGCATTTGGGCCCTTTTTCTAGGTCTGCTCACGGGGGCTCGTAGGTGTCCAGGAACTCATCCAAGGAAGCCCACATTCCCCTGGAGGTTTGTCTCCATGTTGAGCTACCCAAATCCTTTAATTAATTGAAGTTGATTGCATAAATTTGAAAGCTTTAACCGATAAGTAATTGATATTATTTCTACATATCCATCCTTTGCACATGCATACCACTTCGCCATCACTCATACAATTCAAACTGCTTTCGCCACACCATATTGCATTTAATAAGCTAGAATCCCCCAGAATTTTTATAGACATATGAATATGAGAATTTATTGTAAACATTTTTATTTGAGGCACAGCGTACATTAGTAAACATGTTGCTCCACTAATCATAATGTAGGTTGAAAAACGTACATAGAACTAGATTTCTATTTTTTAACTTTCTCTATAAGGTAGCGGCTTGAAAGTTCTATCTCCATCCTTTCTCTAATGCCAATCCATTAACGCAGGATGTAAAACTTGTGGATATGAATAACTACAATGGAAGAGCTGTGTTTAATGCAGCCGATGTCAGAGATGTGTAGAATACCTGCTAAGCACTCTGACTTCTTCATTTAGATGGCCTTCTACATCATGCCGTGAGCATTCAATGCAGTCCATGCTGGGCTGGGAGTGATTTATTTGAATATTCTCTGGTTAGTGATGAAAAAGGATGAGGGATGCAAGGTGGCTGTTAATGGAGCAAGGATGGAGTCTCACAAGCCCATCAGTAGTGAGCTGTATCACTCGGTGTGAAGATACAAGCATGTAGGTTGTGTCTCCCAAGTTGTTGGTATCACTCTGTGTGAAAATACAAGCATGTAGGTTGTGTCTCACAAGTTGTTGGTAGGGCAGAAATGTTTGAGCCAGTGCAATAGTATGTAATGGAACCAGGTGCTTTGAGCTATTCCTTGTGTGGTCCATCAAGGATAGGTTGGTGCCTCTGTGTGAGGAGCCTTTGAGGTTCATGCTGTACAGCAAGGTTTGGACCTGGGGTTAACAACAATAGACTGCCTCTCTTGTGTAGCGCTAGAGATAGACGGCTGACATCCTTGCATACATGATGTCCAGCCATGATATGAGGAGCTGGGTTTTCTTGGCTAATGACACTTTGAGACAATGTCCTTTAAACTCTGTATATCGTGAAGTGAGATACTTTTTGGTGAGCAGAACTCAGAGTGCCTCCATGTACAGATGTATAGATCGAATAGCGTATGGAAACGTTTATACCCTTGGAAATGTCATAGGTGATAGCGAGGGATGGATGGATGGAGGAGACATTATGGAGGAATTGCTGATCAGGTGGTGAACCACTTTAAATCAGTGTCTGTGATGCTCAAGTGTTTTGAAAATGTGCGGTTGAGCTTGATGGGTGAGAAGGTTTAATGATGACGCCAGGTTGAGGAGTAGTAGGAGACAAGGATCACTAATGTCAGTGATCTTCACTATATGATCATCCTACTGGATTGTGGTGATCTCAGGGGCAGAATTCAGCTTGGTTAAGATAAGTGCAGTTGGTTAAGGTGTTCTTGTAGCTGGATGGTAAGTGGTCTCGCAAGGTTTTCTCTGTAAGGGGGGGTGGGTAAAATAATAATAGTTGTACAAGATCATCAGGGTTTCTTAGTGGGACCAGCAATTTGGACATTCTTAAGAGCACTCTGTCAGCCTCTGGAGTGAGAGCTGGATCACTGCCATTGGTGGCAGCTTTGGGGGGTTTATTGTGTTGTCTGTGCTTTTGATGGTAAAGTGTTGGAAAGGGTGGCTGCGTGGGGGGGTGTATGGGGCTATGTGTGGTTTGTTGTGAGTGTTGTGGCATCTACCTTCTGTCTGTTGATTTTCTTGATGAACTACGGATCCATGTAAGTGAATACTTGTATTGTGCGTCTGGTAGGATGGCGGGTGGAAAATGATGCATACTTTGCACCATTAGAATGTGCCTTGTATTCAAAGCTGTACTTTAGCACAAGGTATAGATATTCGGTTTGGGGGTGATGATAATATATTTGCTCGTTGTGCATGTGGTACTAAGCACAGGACCTTTCTAAAAATGTGTGTCTATGGGAACTAAATGGGTGGAGTTCAGTGAGAAGAGAAGTGTATTGGCTTTGATGAACCTGTGATGAGAGGGAGATGAACATTTGTTGGAGATGTTTGTTGGAGAGTGGCATGTGGGAAACTCTTGGAGACTGCTGTGATGACAGTGAGCTTGGTTTGACTTTTGAGAGCAGGTTTGTAGAGAATGCGATGGCTTGATGTTCACACCAGTGAAGTGCATGTAGGGTGTGGCAAGTCAGAGGATAGAGGTAAGATAACTACATTCCAAGTGTGTTGATGTGTACATGTTGTGAAAGCAGTGACATGGGGATACGAGCGGGACAGAAAAAATGATGTAGATGAATGTGTCTTTGATGGCTTTTGTGGGATAACGCTCTCGGATGGAATCCCCAAAAGCTTTGGTGAGGGTGACTGTAGATAAGAGTTCAGGAAAGTCTGGAATAAAGTGCAGATAAGACTTCAGGGAAGTCTGGAATAAAGTGCTTGTTGGTTTCAATGTGGTGGAGGATTATGTAAATGTTGCCAGTTTGAGTGCTATTAGGGCCGGTCTAGTGCAAGGACATTCAAGGGACGTAGGAGAGATTCAGAGAGCGCTGTGAGCAGCAGAGTGGGTAGTAGGTGACACGTTTAAGATTTGCGAATGCTTGGTTGATGTGTGATAGGACAGACCAATGGAGTACGCTTGTCAAAGATGGCACCCTGATGAGTTTGAGTTGTGTTTGTCAAAGCTGGCTAATTTGATAAAGTCTACTACGCGTAGGGCATGTCAATGGGTGCAACGTGCACGGAGGAGTCACAGGTGTGCTGTCAGTTTTTTGTATTGTGTTCATATATCTGTATCATGCTGTAATGTGATGAAGCATGTATTCTAGAATGGATGTTTATATGAGGGTGGTAACATGGGAATGGGGTGGGCTAGAGGTGATGTCACATCTCTTTCATGGGGGCCATTTGACACGATGTTGCTGATGAGAGATATAGGGCCTTTCTTAGAGAAAAGTCTGTGCTGGTATCGACAAAAGGAGTCATGTCGTCTTTTTTTGTATCATAATGACTTACCTTATTTTAAAGAAAAAGACTACTCGTGTCCAAACCATGTGCTACAGTCCTGTGTCTGGCCCTGAATTTGGAGCTCTTGATGTCTGCGGCATTCAGGGCACATCTGATGGCTTCAGGCTGTGTTTCAGTAGGTGTTTGGACAGCTTCAGACCTTGTCAGTCTCTGTTTCTCACCTGCTGTTTATGTGATGCCCAGAAAATCACCTTCCTGCCAAGTCGGACCCAACAAATGCGACCTGTCGAGAATCTTGTTTTTCATTGCCATGTTTGATTTGTCAGATTTGCCCTGACACAAGTTTTTTTTTTAAACTTGCTGGTTTTGTTTTTCCCTTCTTCCTAGTAGGCAAGCCCCCACAACACCCTTGTTTTGCTTCTCTCTCAAGTTTTGCACATTAAGGTAGACTCCCGTGCCTCGAGGGTCAATGTCTTCGCCACACATGGAAAACCCAATCTCACTCACTTCCTCCTACCGGGATATTGCCCGCTACTTTCTCAACACTGCTTGTGGTCAATTGTTTCCTTCTTTCTATCCTCTCGACTCTCCAACCTTTTTACCTCAAGAACCACCTGTCCATATCCCCTATCGTTGTTCCTCACCTGGGTTGTGCATTAGTGTCTGGACAACTCCTCCCTTACCTCCCCACATTTCCAAATTGAGTGGTGGTAGAGACAGACGACAGACAACGATAAGCCAATGCTTTTTGGCGCCCTGTTCACCTTTTCCAATTAAGTTTGAATACATGCATTCATTAATGTTTTTAGAAATTGTAATAAAGTAATTTTCGGTTTGACAGAAGGTCATTGGGGTTTCCTTTTTGTGAAATACAGGCACCGGTTGTAATACTCGAATCTCGTTCGGTATCAGCCTTTTTAAAAGTCTGTCCTAGGTTTTTATTTCATCCTGTCTTAACCAATCTCCCCTATACTAACCCCATGTGTTCACCCACAAACACACCTTCACTAATGCTAGCTGTGTTGTGCTGGGGTATCTGGCGGGGTACTTGTTGGCCACTTACATGCCTTAGTCAAAAAAAGCATCATCATAACTTAAAGAGCTGAGGTACAGAATCTGTGCATGAGTCTTCTGAATTATATTTATTCATCTATTTATTTGAGGTGGTTTATAGTGCGCACCACACCCAAAAGGTAGCAGAACGGGTTGCATAGATACATAATTGCAGGTCAAATCGAGTGTTTCTGTATATATTCAATAAAAAAGAAAACAGCAACAAAATAAGAAAAACATTTGATCTGAACACGGATTCACAAGATAAAATAAATTTAGAGTATCCCTATAATAAATGATCGGTACAGGAAACAGCGTCATGTCAGCCACGCTTACAGCAAAGTAGAGGCTTAAAGAATCTACAATTTCTTCCTCGGGCAGGGATTGGCTCAGGTCAGGGCGAGGGATGCATTGAGACAGCAAGCATTGGTTGTCCAAGAGCAGTGTTGAGATCTCACCACAAAACGCTGTTGGCAGTGCTGGCTTTAGCATTGGTGGTGCCCAGTGCGACAATCTTTGTTGACCCCGCCCCCCCAAGAAAACACCTTTTCCACAGATTTACACGCTACCACCCTCCACCAGTGGGCCTCATCTCTCCATAGCCCCTTTCCCACAAGCACTTCATTTGTTTTATAGTGTTAGTCATACCAGTACAGAGTGTCAAATTACTTTACATCACACACATGACACAGAGGCAATGAATCACACCAATGGAAACCAGTCTATTGTAAATGTTACATAAGGCAGTGAGGATTACAAAGTGTAGGAGTCACGTGTCATTCATACTAGAAGGCAGTATGCTTGAAGAGCAGTGGTTGACTTTACTAAAAAATAATGTATTTCCACCCGAATGAACCCTTTTTGGCAACATTGGGATAATAAAATACTGGGGAAAAACATACAGTTTCTGCCCAATACCATGTAGTTTGAATGCAGCTCTTTTATGACAAGTCATAGATCACTGTGCTATATTAGGGTTGTAACTTAGGAACTGCAAGTAACAAAAGGATCTCTGTGACAAAAGCAGTAGCCTACTGAGTGATCCACAAAATATACGTTCTTTGCAGCAGGCACATTAACCCTCTGCACTACTTTAACATGAATGGAAACTGCCCTAGACAAAAATTAATATCTCTCTCCTGCAGGATCACTAATAACCAGAGTTATCTTGACATTTTTATTGTTGCCTGCAAACTGCTGGAAGCACAGGGAACTCTGCAGCAGGTAGTGCTTTTTAAGCCTGTGCTACTTCTAAACAACCTTCCCCAGTGAAGTGAGCGTCAGGTGCGGCTGCACCAGTCGCAAAACCCTAGTCCTGGCTGTTCGCATTCAAGAAGGGAAAGGGGCCAGCTCCTGCTAAATCACACTATGTGTAAGGCTGAGCATCCACGCTGCGCTGAGCGCTTGAACATCTCCATACTCAGGTCAACTGAAGAGGGGTTCTGTGAGCTGACTGAAGCAACAGAAGGATGGATGGAGAGAAGGGTGGTAGAATAGATGCGGGGAAGAATGGATGGAGACAAGGATGAATGGACAACAAGATAGATAGATGAATTATGGAAAGAAGGATGGAGAGAAGGGTTGATGGATTGATCAAGAGATAGACAGACAGAAAGCATAGCGAAAGATGACAGGATAAAAGACAAAAAGGAGAATGAAAAGAAGGAAGGATAAGTGGCTGGAAAAAGACAGAGAGAGGCTCTCATTTCCATTCCAAGGTAGATCCAATAGACAAAGTGGGTGAATCAACTTTGCAGAGGTCGTACGTCAGTCTCTCACTTAGCTTTTCGAACAAATACTTATAAAAAGTATGTATCACAATCAGTCCTGAAGTACTTCAGGGGATTATACTAGACAGTAGAGGACTGGTACGAATATTCTGGCCTTCCAAGCAACATAGAAGGACTACTCAAACTAATAATTGACTTGGTCTTTTACGGGACAAGGGCATAATAAGCTCTGGCAGCAAGTTCATCAGTGGGTTCAAGGAGGCCTCTCCATTTCGGAGACCACAGTACAGAGCCAACTTAGACGATAGCAGCTCCAACATTTGTGTTCCAGGCATCCATCCCGTTGGGAGACTAGCCAGAGTACAAGCTCTATGAGATCATCAAGAAATTTAGAGTCAAGGTTCCTGAGTGAGAACCCAACTTAGTCCTTCTGTCAGCCCATGTACAGACATCCAGAGGCGAGCATGTGAGGTTTGTGGCTAAGAGTTTGTCATCTATGCCAAAAGAGGCTTCTTCTGTAGACATAAAATGGACCTAACAATGCTGAAGTGAGTAAATTATCGCCGTCAGAAGGGGGCTTCAGGCGTTCCAAGAAGCTAGGTTCACATTTATTTCAGATGCACGGGCTGCATGCGATCAAATGAGTGTAATTGGTTGCGTTTGCACCCTCGTTTCCAGAAACGTAATAATTTCAATTCCGTAGCTAAGTGACACAGAAAGACAGCTCTGAAGAAGCGGATTGAGGGTCTCTTTATCAAGACAGCCAGGAATGAAAGTCAAGCAGAAGGACAGGGATTGGTAGTTTATAGAATTATTTTGGAAATGTCAAAAGTATTCAGGTATTGGACTAGAAGAAATAGACTAGTATGTTCAAGTTGAAGATGTATTTCTTAAAATGAGTGATCTTGTGATTATGCAGGCCACTGCTAGTGTTTTTAGGTCGAGCGGGAGCCAGCATGCATGCGCTGCTCTGCGAGACTTCTTGTATAAGCTCACCTAACGAGTAGCGAATAGAAGCCCCGCCCACTCTCCGCCCATGTTTGCCACTGGCTTGTGTCATTGTCCGTCCTAAATGCTGACTTCTTATTCGTCAATCCACTTTTTAAGTCTCTCCTTAGTACCGCCTCCTCTTCATTTGACACCTTCCATGGCGACTGTCCCCTTTACTTCGTTTGTTACACAGTACGTGATATTTTTAGACTGTGAGCACTATTTTCTTTAAGGAGGTTCTCCTCCTCAGGCATGACATGCTTTGGTGCCTTCTGTAACCTCCCCTCCTGTTGTCCGTGCATTCTTCCCCTGCCCGCCCTCCCTCCCGTTGTCCATGCCTTCAAAATGCCACCACCCTTCCTCCCTCTCGTTGTCTGTGCCATCTCCCGCCCCACCCGTTGTCCGTGATGCCAATCATTTACAACGCAATAGGTCACATGTACATCTTGTCACAATGTCCTAATATGGTAACTTCCTTGAAGATTCCACAAGTTTACAGTCTGACACAAAAACTACAAATCCTCACTCCATTTCACCTCAAGACAGTGTCCAAGCTGTTATTTGAAAGTGATGGCACCAGTGGCGGTTTTACTAAATCTGCAGAATTGTCTCATCCAATCTAGGTCTGCGCTGCAAACCCAGCAAGATGTTCAGACATTTGGGTTCCTCGTGCACATCTCTGGATTCACATTAGGTTAATCGCAGGAGACAGCCTTCCTCAAACAGGTTTATGTGATTTTCAGGAGCAATCTGTTCCTGCCAGAAAAGAAGGTTTTCAGGCTCTGCTGCTCCTGTGGTCTCCTTAGAGGTGAAAGGAAGCCCTAAAAGGCACAACTGAGAGTTCAGGGTCAAAAAGTTACCTGAAAATTTCTAGTGTGTGTCTATCTGCACATTAAGCCGGTGATCAATCATCTGCAAAGTTAGGGGGCTTCGAAGTATCAGGGCAATTAGCAGATGCTACTTGAAAAGAGAAACTGTGCTGAGAGGCAAAATCGATCCAACTTTGCCAGAAGCTTTCCACTGAACCCCTCTCCAAAGGTTGTGAAGTGACAAATATCCGTGGAATGAACTGGGAAGAGTGGGTAGGGGTTTGTTGCCATTAGCACCATTCAAAGGGGTTGGACCCGAGGTGAGGAAGCAAATCCTCCCAGTTCGAAGGAGCGGGCAACAGTGTTCTGAGACCTTCTGTCTTTGCTCACAAGTTAGGGCTGGGTTTGTGAGAACAGACCACATGGTGACCCAGGTCTAAATAATTGAACCACCCTGAGCACATCATTAAACACAAATTACGCGAATATGGCAAAATGAGTTTGCACCAATAATGAAAAGCATGCTTTCCGAGTAAGCGTTTTGCCAAATTTGGAGTAACGTCATTCAGTGGTCTTTTCTGTAGCTACAACAAACATTTCCTGTGGGAATTAACATGGTAAAAAGAAACATGTTGGGACCTCCCTTTTCATGTCCTGCGCTTGATGGATCGTCCTGAAACTTTCCAGGAGGGAGATGAGGTTGATGAGCCTTTTTTTTTGGGAAAGATTAATGAAGATTAGTCAAACGACATGAAAGTTATTAGCAAAACAAAAAGTGCTCTTCCTATTGAAATTCTGACCTAACTATAACTACACAGTGGTGACCACCACTAATAATTGATACATACATCAATTATAAACATTTATTCATGGAGATATATATATAACAGCATGGTGCACCTCGGGATGTGTAGTATGCCAGCACAGGTCACATGACCTTTTTGAATGTAGAGTTGCATTCAGCATTGTAAGGATACTCACCTGTGAACAAGTCTTGAAATAGACGAAACGCGTCAGGGTATGAGCAAACAGCCAGTATGATCTGATAATAAATGCTCAGATGTATTTCGAAATCGGGCTCAGCACTTTGTTCTTCTGGATTGAAATGACAGGTTCTCCATCCGAATGGAACTTCGCGTGATGTCATGAATTTGGGGGCATGACCCGCTTGCCTTGCACCAGACGGATGGATTATCCTGGTATTTCTGGAGCGAAGGTGAGAAAGGGAGATGGGAGAGATATTTCCTCTCGTACAATTTTGAAATGCAGGCATTTGTATTTCCATTGCTGCTTTAACAATGACTTGCACGTGGTCATTTTATCCCAAGGAACCAGATTACATGTAAACATCATTACTGCAGTGATGGACGCTATGCAGCAGGATTAATATTTAACTGCAGTACGAACATTGAATATACCAGCATGGTGCACCTCGGGATGTGTAGTATGCCAGCACAGGTGACATGACCTTTTTGAATTTAAAGAGTTGCATTCGCCATTACTCACCTGTGAACAAGTCTTGAAATAGACTAAACGCGCCAGGGTATGAGCAAGCAGCCAGTATGATCTGCTAATAAATGCTCAGATGTATTTCGGAATCGGGCTCTGCACTTTGTTCATCTGGACTGAAATGACAGGTTCTCCATCCCTGTTGATGCAGCAGCCGCCCTGCAGGGTCGGGGTCCCCAGAATAGAACTTTGTGTGGTGTTATGTGAGATATATGTATAACTGACTGGTGAGTACTCAAGGAATAATAGTTAAAGGAAATCGCACAAAGGGGTTTATGGGGCAGAACGTTTACCTGACTTTTCTCTCTATAAATTAGTGTCACTCCACCTCTGTGCTTTGAAAGGGCGTTTTCGTGTTGGTTCATAAAGCCATGAGTGGCAAAGTCACAGGATTATTGAAAAATGCATATTCGAGCCACGATTCTGAAAGGAATAAAAGATCCCAATTAGGGGAAACTGGCAAAAATCTTATGTGTGCTTTACTGCAGTGACCATTGATCAGCTTAATCTCCCTGGGTTTAGGTATTTGTTATGTTATGTTATGTTAATTTATTTCTTCTATAGCGCTCGGCTACTCCCAGGAGCAGCACGTTCAGTGATACCAGGGTACCCAGTGAGAGTGGCTCACTGTATTCTACGTATGGTTGAAATTTTCTAACAAACTGGGCCCATTTCCCTTGCTTGCATTAGGGCCCAGGATGCCCTTGCTTCGTCACTGCTGGCCTTCGTACAAGGTATCACCTGCAGCAGTCCTCTTCTCATTTACCAAACACGCCGCCTTGTATGTTGCAACATGGTAGAGCTTCTTCCTGTAGCGATTGGTCTACTGGGCAGCAGCTGGAATCCGGGTTTAGCTTGCCACAGTATGACCACTCGTGGATTTCAGACAGCGAGAATTAGCCAGTCAGTGAAACTAGCCCGGCGCTGGCTGCTTGCATGGCAGTTTGCGCCTGCCATTATCTGACTGGTTCTTATATCCTGCCTTGGACGGTCTTTTGTTTACCTCTCCTGGAGTTCTCATGGAATGCCATCATTCACCTGGGAGTAGCCTGCTTGTTGCCTACCATACTGAGAATGAATGGCAAGAATAACACCGGTCTACATTACTGTTGACAGCTTCTTGTCAATCTGTTTGTAGGTCTTTACTCTCACTTGTTTATTTAGTCATTAGGCACACAAAACCCAACAAAAAAAAAATTAAGGAGTGGCAAACATGCAACCAAGGACAGCAAAACACTAGACATTAAGCAATTTTTCCCTAAACACCTAGAAGAATCAACTTCTTGCAATGCAGTGAGGGAATGTTCCAAAGACTAGGCCCCAGGACTGAACAAATGTAACACCTGAGGATTTACATTGAAATATGGGTAGAGTCAGAAGAGAGGTCAGTAGAACGAAGTGAGCAATTTTATTTCCAAGATTTGTCCTATTCTTCCATCATTTCTCAACAACCAGACTACACGCTCCTGTTACCCATCCTGACCCCTCTGCTGTGGAATCGGCACGCCACCACCAGCAGTCAAAATATAAAGGCTCACTTCCTGTTCAAAAAGCACAGTTGTGAATGTTTTCCAGTCTGAGATTGGAGGCTATTGCCAAACCTCAGATAGTCCAAAATAACTCCAGCTGCCACGGTTCCTAAATAGCAAAAGTTAAAGTTACAAGCAACAAACACACTGTCATTTTCCCACACAGTCGCCGTACTGCTGCCCCCGACATCGCATGCCCATTGACTAACAAAATAAGGCAGTGAAAAATCACAAAGATGTAAAATGATGTTAAGTAATTTCCTCTAATCCCAGTACAGCAGCCAGTGTGTGTTCCGGTTTGTGCTGGGTACTACATCAGTTCTGTTTTCTTGCTTTGCATTCTGGAACTTGTAGTTTAACTTAACTTGAGGTGTTTCGTTTTTTTACACATAACAGTTGCCAATTATGATTTTTAAGTATTACCATTTAAAAGATTTTAACATTTGATAACCAGCAAAAAATGTGCAGTTCTTTATGGATACCTATAGGTTTTTTTTGTTGATGATGGTAGGACTCAAAGTCCCAGAAATAAAAAGGGAGAAAAGGAAAGGCGATAAGCACACCTGACAATGGACAACTTAAAATTTCTGCAGGGCTTACATTGCAGGTGGTTGCATGTATTTTTCATCACCGGCCTTTGAGATCAGAGCAAGTCAAACAAAGGCAGAGGAGGATGAAAAGGGGAGGAAGTAAAAGTTAGGAAAACGGTGACAAAGGTTAATAGAAACTAGGATAAAAAGGAACCGGAAAAAATGACAGAGGAACAGGAAGTGTGTGGTGGTGGAAGACAGATCCCATGAGGAGTGTTCAAGGCCAATCAGAACATCTCCCCCCCCCCCCCGTTTTTTCTTTTCTTTTTTCAAACCAGATCAGCATCTTGACAAACCAGGTGAAGCACAGAAAGAGACTTGTGAATGGTAGGCCAGGCGCCCAGATGCTAGGCTATAAACCCTTTTCCGTGGGTGTGTTACAGGCCCCGTGTAGCACGAATTGCTCCTCCGTTGGTGTCTGCCCGCTGTATCTTGGTGCCTCTGCGGTGTGGGCTTACTCACTCTGCCCAAGGTTTGCCTAATTTGGTCCCCACGCTGACACGGCCTCGACACGCTTTTAGAAAGCATTCCTGGGCTCCCGGCTGGGAGGGATCCCTCCTCGGAGCAGCCAGACGCCAGACACCGCCTTGAGCCTCTCTGCCGGACTTATCGACCCAGGGAAGCCCGCGCTGCCGCCCCAGCCCGTCCTCCCCCCAGTGTTGTCATCTTGTTTGTGCTCGTAACAAAGTGGGGTTTAAAACACTACTTGACTGTTAGTCCACCGGGTTTGCACCTCCCTCCACCTGCACTCCCTCACACCCCGCAACGTTTCTCTGAGATATGCAGATGCTGTTAGTGAAGCCGGCAGCCCTGGCTGAACGAGTATGGGGAGTTTTGAGGGCGCGGTGGGGGGGGTAGTAGGGTGTTACTTTATTCAGCCGCTGTGGTAGGACGGGCAGCCTTTTCAATCATTTATGGATGTATTTACCAGTGCCCCCCCCCCCCCCCCACCGGCGCGGAACAATGTGCATTCCTTATCGCTCCCCACACTGCCAGGCAGGCCCACCTCTAAAGCAAGGAAAGACACGTCCTCCTCACCCGCACAGGGCGCATTTTCACTGCCTAGACCCACCCGAGCCCTGCTCTGAAATGGTTCCGCCCGGTGGCGGTTGTTTATGGAACGGAGCCGGGGGTCGATGGGTGCTGCGCGTCCACGCAGCAAAGTCACAAGCGCGGCTACGATCGGGCAGCAGAGCAGCTGACAACAGTGCAGCGGGTGCAGTAGTACCGGGCCGAGCGACACAACGCACCCCAATTAAAGCAGCCACGAATCCACAAAATGCATCTAGTTCAGTTACCACACAGATATACCATGCACAATAAATCCAGTATCATGACAATGTACCGTGCATACATGTGTCATCCATGCATTCAGTATCATGGGTGCATGCCTCATACACCGCACAGTTCACAAACGCGCCCGAGTCCAATATCTCTCACAACTGCACACATTACCAAGATACATATGTGGCATGATACATTAGCACATAACATTCACTGGCTGTAATGACTTCCAGTGCCATCACCGTAGCCATGTACTGTGGCCCTCCATGGCGTCTGGTGACAGGGTACCGAGCTCTGAGGGGGGCTCGGGTGGTCTGTGATGGTCACCATAACACAAGGCTCCTTTGGGTGGCCACCCCCAGAGGGTGGGGGCAGGAGAAATGAGAGGGCCACTGGGGGAGAGAAGGGGGTGGAGGGCGACACTTGTGTATAGGAACAGCCGCCCCAATCCCAGCGTGATAAGGTGTTCCTGTAAAACAAATGTGTGTGTGGGGGGAGGGGAGGGGACTGGTTAAAATGCGCGGACTCTCCCGTCTAAACAGAGGGTTTCAAACCACTGCTTTTGTTACAATAGACACATCAATCCACCTGACGGACAACTACATTACACGTATACTTTCAATACTATACATAAAGGCAACTCATACATCATACAGTTACACGAATAATAAATACATCTAGTTACCGATCTAAATCTCTTATATTAACGCGTATATCATATGAACGTACACAAATATCATAGTTCAAATCTCGTACTAACATATGTGCAAATCACACCTCCTACATACATTTATATCGTACGTAGATCTCATATCCCATACATACAAATCAGTTCTCATATACAAAATGCATACCATAGCCACACCTCACATCTCAAGCATAAATACATCGTCGACATGCCATTCAAATCTCAAACATAAATACATACTGTACATAGAAATTATGACTCATGCAAAACGACAATGTACATACAACTCACATCCTATACATAAATACACGCCATCCATACAGATCATACCTCGCATATAAATACAGAATACACAATTCGAATGTCGTTCGTAGATCCAGGCAGTCATGACGTAATCGTAACTATCGTACAGAATTGTGCACACTATACATAATAATCCACACTGCACATACCATCATGCATAGACACATGCGTTCTACACATGAATTGACAAGTAAATGAATACATTCAACTCGCGGATTATTCATACATGCACACATGCAGGCTCATACGTGAATGGTGTGCACAATTCCAATATCACACACAGATGTCATACGATTCACACATCACACACAAATACAGATCATACATTTCCACTGTCAGAAACACTGAATAGATTTCCGGCTTCGAACATGTCTTTATATTTCTAACACCGTGCAGACATACATATCATTCCCATACCATACATTCACATATACACGCCATATATTACAGACGTAGCTACCTATATGCAATTGCCATACTATCTACGCACGTAAAAATTCTAATACAAAACAGATATACCTACATACAGGTGCCATGCCATACATTAATACCTATAACAAGATCCATACATACCACTCGCCGTACCATACATTAATATATACATATGATACAATTCAGACGTAGTCACCTATATGCAATTGCCATACTATCCAGCAATACATACATAAACATTCTAGTACAATACAGACTTACCTACTTACAGGGCACATAACATATATACGTTTCCATAACAAGCTCCACACATACAAACATGCATATTATTCCCATCATACCCACATGCGTCTACCACACTATCCAGACAACTTACCATTTCAAAGCCACACATGCCTACCTACAATGCTCATTCAATAGAGACATGCATATCCTTCCAGTATACCAGGTACGCGCCATACCTACAAGCCCCATACCATGCGAAGCTAGATTCCCATACCATACTTCAGATCTACGTTTGCATATACCTACATACAATTTCTATGCCATATTAACTATCGAATACCATACAGACAACCCCCTACCGTCCAGGCACACATACCTACATGCATTCGAAAAGCAAACAGACGTACTCATCTCCGTACCAGAGACAGACCTGCCATCCTACAGTTCCCCATACCGTACAGACATCCATGTAACCCCTATACTTCAGACATGCTTATGTAAAATTAACATATCATACAGTCACACTTCATCCCCACACTATACATATCTACATAAGATCCCCATACTATACAAACTTACAGTCCCCATACCATACGGACACCCATACAGTCTCCATACCACCATACGGGCACGCGCAGTCCCCATATCATACACATACAGTTCCCTTACCATACGGGCACGCGCACAGTCCCACAGAGACACACTTAGTGTCCCATACGAGTACGCGCAGTCCCCATATCTTAAGTCCCCATACCATAGGGGCAGGTGCACAGTGTCGTACCGTACAGGCACACAAAGTCCCATAGCCTACGGGCACGCGCCGCCCTCCTATACAGACACATGCCCCCGCCCCCGCACAGTCCTATACCATGGACACACATAGGCTTCTGCATATTTTGGATCCCGTGTATTCGGTGTGTGGGCGACTCGGGTTGCCTGTGTTTCATTTTAGACCACATACATCTGTTTAGGGGCACTTCCCCTTTCGCTGCATGAGATCTCTCAACCTCCTTCCTTCAGCTCTCCAGCCCGGCCACCAGGGGTAAAAGCCACAGAGAAGCATTTGCTAAAGTCTGCAACCGGCTCTTCATTCCAGAAATACCCCCACAGCCGCCCCCTCGGTCCGGGGTCAGGACAGAGGAATATTGTGCAGGCCACGGAATTCAAGGCGCCTGCCTTTTGCCCCTCGGGCTTTCTAAATACAGCTCAGAATGAGAGGGTATAATGCGGCTGTGTGTCAACCCGGGGATCCGTCGCCCTTTGCAAACAGGCTTCTAGGCTGAAAATGTATGAGATTTTGAAAAATACACAAGCAACGCGGCCCCGTATTCCACCCTCAAAATGGTGCACTTTCCTCTGTTAAGGTCACTTGAGTAGCGCACATTCTTCGGCCAGGCCTGGGAGACGTTACGAAACTCACATGTTACATCTTTTCTAGGCAGTCAATGATTGTTTTATTCACACAGACATTGGAAACCTTGAAAACGGGTGAGAGAGGGTTTGTGGTCTTTCTCGGTACACAAGACTAGTGCAGCAAATTAGAATCCCAAAACGATTAACTAGCTGCTCTTAAAATGGGTGGTTGGTTAACTCTCACGCGGTTGTGAAATGGTAGGAAACGACGTCGTTTGGTAGGAAACGACGTCGTTTGTAGAGGAAGCTGTTGTGCAACTTAGACCACTAAAATGGGTAAGTAAAGTGTGAGTGCGCGTGTGATGCACAGAAGCAAAACAAATACATGCGTTTTCGGCATTAATGTTAAACGTTTCCAGAGATACAGTCACTGACGCAGAATTCATGTCACACTCACGCATGTGTGTATATATATATATATATATATATATATATACACACAGACACTTACACGCGCTCGCACATATGTACGTATGTTTATGTAGGGGATGTATAAATACACACTCCATATATAGAATTTCATGTTTACAGTTCGCCATTATAATTCATTTACAAACAAGCACAGATTACAAAAACTCTGCGTGACAACGCACATGGTAGTAGGTGCAATAAAAACACGCCAAAAATACCATAACACACGCAATAAAGAAAAAGCAAGTGTTCATTTTATATAACATAACGAACACACTCAGAGGATTCAGAAGTGTAAATGTGACCATCAATCCCTCCAGAGTTACCAAGTTTATTTTCCTATCGCGACCTAGGGTGCTTGTGACCTCTTGTCCGAATTAAGGCGCTTTGTGGCCGGGCAGCCATTCATGTTGCGAAACAGCAGAGCCTTGTTGCCCAGGTCGATAAATACATATGGCGATGTCACGTCTCTACATTAGAGACAAAAACATATAAATGGAGCATTGTGCAAACATAAGGCTAAACTGGGATTTATCAACCGACGTCCGAGCAAAACTAGCAAGGGTTAATAATATTAGTAACAAGCATACGGCCTCCAGCGCCTTGAAACCTTAAGCGGTGTTATGTTCGCGCTTTACAAAGAGGAATTATTTTTTATTATATTATTAATATAAAATGGTGTTTCGTTTTTATATATTATTTCTTATATTCAGCTTAAGCACGCGTATATGGTCATTTTTATAACTCCACCTCCCAAAGCAACCCTAATAACTCCTGGTCAAAAAACACAAAAAGCGATGTTGAAATACGAGAAACACACGGGTGACTCAGGGATTACAAAACTTCAAATGTTGTAAGAAGGGCGTGCCCGTCCATCGCTCAGCTTGTGTAAACCAGCAGCTGGGACACAAACACAAAAGACTTATAGGAAAATTAAAAAAAAATAATAAGAAAGCAATTGCCTTGCTGGTTTATTTGAAAGGATATAGATTAATTACGTTGCTGTTACAGGCAGAAGGGGTGTTTTTGTTCCAGGTAGCTGAAATATGGAAATGCAAAACGCCAGAAGCCCCCACTCCCCTCCCCCGGGGTTGTTTTTCTCTCTCTCTTTGCGCAATCCAGAATTTATCTTTTCAGGGACAGCTCTGCCACGTGTTCCGCTAACGTCTGCCAGGGTTAAGCCTGGAAAAAAATACATTTGTGACCAACTGCTCTCCTGGCAAATCAAAGACAGTGTTTGGACAGGCTGGGGTTTATGTCACTCGTGCCTCGCCATATGAGGAGGAACCCGGCTCGGCTGGCAGCGTTAGGACAAACTGAAGCAGCACCCCCTCCCCCACCGCCCTCCTGCACACGGTGGGGGCAGGGGGATGTGCAATGATAGAATGAGAGGGCGAGCCAGCCGTAAATATCGCACGTAACCTTCATCTGAAATGCGGGGCTGAAGCCATTCAGGCAAAGACCAGAGATTTATGTGCAAACACCATATCTCTCGAGCAGGCGGTGCCGTCTCCCGACCCAAAACTCACATTGGTGTACAAGCTCCTGCCCGAGGGAGGCAGTGAGGGGAGCCGAGGCGCGTGAAATACGACCGCCTGGCATCCAAGGTTATTAAAAGGAGCGTTTTCTTTAATTACAGGAAAACAGGACGCGATCCGCCTTTCTCACCTCTTTCCTACGCGCAATCTCTCTCTTTCTTTTGCTCTTAATCAAGGTCTGAGGAAATAGGTCCTTTCGATATGCAAGTAATAAAACATATCGCCTGCATCTTCATTTATGGTAAATTTCACAATAACTGCACATGCAAAAGATGCCATTTCATTTGCGTATGCTTCACGAAAACGATCACACGAGATATATATATATAGAATATATATCGTATAAAACGCATATTGTTATATTAGCAGGCCGCTTTAGTTTGAAAGCATTTTCTATAAGTAGATGTAATATATTCTATAGGTTTTGTTTTATCTAAATAAAATAAAGTACAAGAAAGAAACGCGAGGGTCTGCCATGGTACTTCCGCGAGGCTGCGGTGGGAGTAGGGTATGGATTGATTCAATGCAGCACACCTATCCAGTCTGAGCTGGCTGCAAGGTTCCCTGGGGGTGCCTGCGGGGCTGCCCAAAATGAATGCGGGGGCTGCAGCATTACACCTACAAAGACCATGGCATGCACGCATAGGCACGCCATGGCTCTCCTGCTGTTTTGTAAATTACATTAAGGGGGCATGCGATGTGTAATAAATAATATTAGTTCATAAAAAAACATATGTCGGGATTGTTCAAAACGCGACCACATCAGAAAAGTACACTCTAATTATGCAATATTTCTGCCTTCCTCGGTTACATTTACAGACGTGCTTCTAATTATTATTATTTTTTTTTTAACTGGATATGTTGGCCTTACTCGGGTCGACTTCTTCCTCTCGCACCTGGCTTTTCTACGGAGCAGCCATTTTTTCTACTGTGCAACACACATTTGGAATACAAATGATGTACTGTTACAAACTCATAG
Organism: Triturus cristatus; assembly: GCF_964204655.1. Classification (NCBI taxonomy): domain Eukaryota; kingdom Metazoa; phylum Chordata; class Amphibia; order Caudata; family Salamandridae; genus Triturus; species Triturus cristatus. Next base: position 1,051,787,845 of record NC_140593.1, read on the forward strand.
TTAAACGTTCACATAGGCGAAAGCCATGAACCGCGGGTACATGCAATGTCTGCTTCCAGTAAACTTTGCAGGGAGAAAGGAGACCGGGTCCAGAAAATGCTACTGGGAAAACTGGTGGCACCTAACAATACAAACGTATATAAACACACATACATATGTAAATGTGTTTGGAGGGCTCATTGTTTATCTGCAAAGAAGAATTTCGGCGGGGGGGGGGGGGGGGGGGGCTGCTTTCGATAAGAAGTATTTGGTCACTCCAGCTGGGAGCAATTATGTGTTTATGTTACAGCCATTCAAAGGAGGGCGTGTGGGGGCTTAAGTCTGGTGGAACGAATAATAGGACAGTCTAGTTGGGGTGGGGGTAGTAATGCAATTAAGAGGAGAGAGAACAATGGGCAGATAGAAAAATCCCCAATTTCCCTCTAGCCTCAATGGATTATTGCTTCAGACACAACACGCATGTATGCAAATCATGATGGATTTATGTAAATACAGAGGGAGCCTGGTCTTTTATCAGGCCTTTTTAATCGTAGGACGAACAGCCTCTAAGGGCAAGCACAAAAAAAATGAAATGTAGCTTCTAAAATTCAAGTGAGATATACTGAAGTCAAAATATTTAGCAACGCAGTCAAGAAATGCAGTGTGATGGGTTCTAGTGAACTGTACAGTGATGGACAATTGCGTATCTTAAGATGACATGTCAGTGGTTAATGTATTTCATGACAAAAGGTTGCGCCGATAATATAGCACATAAATACACATATATGGGGCCCTAAGGAATTATTGGCAATGGTGCCCCCTCTGAATGGTGCTCATCGATTAAAAATGTGGGCCGCATTTGCAAGATTCTCACAACACACCAAAACGTGCGTTTGAACAATTAATTCCTCCATACTAAAATACTGCCCATTGCAACAGAAATGACCCGGGAGCTGGAGGACAGGAGATTAAAGGGGGGGGGGCTGAATGTTCCCCCTTTCTGCTGCAAAATATCACCCACCACACGTAGGAGCGCAATATTTTCACATAAATTCAATAAGTGGGCAAAATGAAAACAAGTACGAAATTACCAAGGTCCTCAAATTGATATCCATACTCGTAATGAGATAGGTGCAGTGAGTGAGCTGTGACGAGTACAACCATAGGCGGCATATACTAAAGCGCTTTCAAAGATTGTCCCCCCGATTGCCCACACCACTAAATCGCATATAAGAGCCAGAAATTTGCTTTCAGGGTGCCTTTTCAGCTGGTCCCCCCCCCCCCCCCATCAAACGTCTGTGGGCGTGAAGTGGGGTGGAGGGAATCCCAAATGACTCCCATGCTCCTAGAAGTGCGACTCTAAAATACATGATTTAAAATACAAAACAAACGAGATCGTGAGAAAACAACGACCTCCAGTTTTACAAGGTATTTGAGTTACATTTTTAATAAAAATACAAAAAGAGGGGGGGGGCGCTACTTTAGAAACACCAGCTGGCATCGATTTAACACCCACGATTAAAATATTCACCAATATATATTTTTTAATCCCAGCAACAAGCGAGGTCAAACCTCTCCATCGAAAAAACACATTTTTACTACTCGAGGATTAACATTTATGAAACCCCAGTGTAAACAAGATTCGGCAGGACGCCGACACGTCGCCGCCATGTTTTCCTCGCCATCCATCTGGGCGGGGAGGCATTCTTTCGACAAAGCAGCACTTTCGTTAATCGCATTTAGCTTTTTTCCTCAAAAGAAGTACCCTCGATGTCATATACCGATATTACGCCGGTAAGGTCGCATTTTGCTGGACAAGAAGGCACTTAAACAACGGCATTCCTTCTCCCCGGGCGCTCGCGCTCCACCCAGTCTCCTCACAAGATGGCCGCCGTGTGGTGTTGTTGCTGCGCCCGGCTGCAGGGAATCAATACAAAGGCGTTGAAGGAACCAGGGGCTGGGACGTGTACCGAAGGCTCAACTCTGCACGAGAAAAACTGGTTTTCATTTTAAATCGGAGAGCGTAAGCGAGCCAATGGCTACGAAGGAAACGGAACACCCGATAACAGCAGAATAATATTTTAAAAAACGGAAACGTTGCAGGTCTTTTTTTTTTTTTGCTGTAATTCCCCACCCGGACCCCGCAGGCAGCTTCTAAACACCGAGGCGGCCACCTTCTTCAAAATAAAGGTAAATCAATAACATCAAAATGTTTCACACAATAAAGCTGTATATGTAAAACTGCAAAACGGCGACCCATTAGACTGCACCCGTTTTAACCCAGAAAGAAATGAGATATAATTAGATCTCCTCGTTAAGAGGTTTAATGAAGAAAGGGAGGTAAACGGCATACCGAAGGTGAAACACAACTGATCCGTGGAGAGGACTGCAGCTGTAATAAAATGCGTGCTGCTACCGCTTGCGAAAACCACTTAACAAAAACGCGGGCGCCATTGGCAAACTAAAGACGAGCAGGCAGAAATTTTATTAGCAACTAAATGATTTATTGTATACGTACCCCACCATCACAATTACAGCCTCGTTCAGCGTCCGGTGTGAAAAAAATCCCATTAAACATTGAACATGCTAGTCATCTTAAAAATAGATTAAGCCGCTCCCATTTTTTTTCTTTAGAGTCAACATTTTAGCAGGAGATAGGAGGTTCCGGAGCTTGAAAATCCAACAGGTCTCTTTGTTTGCCGCAGATCTCGGTTGGACACGGGGTGCTGCAAGACAGGATGACAATTTGCAGCAAAAAAAGGAGTCGAAGAGGATGCGTTACTTTTAAATAAATGGACGGACACAAAGTAATCGCATCTAGCGGCGGCAGCCTTTCATTGTGCTTCAATAACAATTCAGCATTCTGTTCAGGCAGCCATAAGCCTCGGCGTTGCATGCATTTGCTCAACATCCACCCCTCCCCTCTCCCCAGTACCCCTCCACCTCCTTTCCCCCTTTCTTCCTGTTGATCCTTTGGCTAATTTCAGATCAATCCGCCCTTGATGAGTCGTCCTGAAGTTGCCATCCTTTCATTTAGGTTGGGGTGATATTCAGATGAGATCTCCTTGGCTGTTGCACACACAGGCATCGTCCTCCTCCCCCTTCTTATTAGTATTTCAGCTCCCTATGTCCCTCCCTCCCCTTCTCTCTCTCTCTCTCGATCTTTCGGCTTTGCAGAAGGAAGGGGCAGTCTTGAAACAGATTCCACAGGGCTTGGCTAGGGGTAACTTGAAACCGTCTTCAAAGGCGCTCTTTTTATTTGAGCAGCAATACAATGGAGGAATCATTTTTTTTCTCCCTACCTGATAAAACACTTCCAGAGGACAGAATATGGCGATTCTGTTATTCATGACTTAAGCGGCAGGCCCTAAATGTTGTCAACAACCGATAATTGTACAAGCATGTAACCCAACAGAAATTACGGCATGTAACCTGTGAAAGAGACCTGAATGAAGAACAACTGGCAGCATCTATATATATATATATATATATATATATATATATATATATATATATATAGATATATATATGTTGCTATTTTTATGCACCGTAACTCGATCCACGGGTGTTGGGGCGCTTTAAATAAGTACCTGTTACTGAGCCCTCATCGTCCAGTGTCACACATGAGTCTCTGTGGTTGGGACCACCCCTCCCCCCTTAAAGATGTTTCTGACCATAAATCTCCATGCAAACCCAGTTAGCTGAAGCAAACACCAAATGGTGCCCTTCTATGTTTAACACCTTCAGCCAATCCTGGTTTCTAAGCCAACAACACTTTGCATTTGGATTTTTGAAGGCCCATGCTTGTCATAGGGAAGGTGACACCACAAGTCCCATCATGCAGTTGCTTTTTGCTGAAAAGCCAGCAAGTACGGCCACTGTTGCACATGACATTGTGTTTCTTGGCAGAAATGAAGACAATAGACAACACGTTATTAACAAAGAACATTTGCCTACAAGGGGTCATGCAGATCACATGTACTACGGCTGTGTCTGCCTCTCAGCAAGAGCCATTATTGTGGAAACCAAGTTATAGATTGCATTTACATCTTAAGCTGGTCGTCTGAGGGTCAGTGATCCACCTGAATCTCAGAACATCTGCCACAAGTGAAGGATTGCCGGTGGCACTCTTGCACCATCTCCACGGTCAGCAGTGGGTTTGGCATCTCAACAGGAAAGCAGTGATCTAAGAGACACTGCCAGCCATGGAGACAGCGTGCTAACCCTTGGAGCGTGCCTAGGCTTCTAGAGGTCATCGTATGTTGTGATCTCCCTTTAAAATAGAGGAGTGGGGGTGAGCAATACATGAAAATATTCAAGGACAGGGTCATTTGCTCAATTGTGCTAATATTTGGGAACAGGTATTTTTGGGTGCCTTGTTAGAGTCTTGCAAGCAATGAGTTCAAAACTGCAGGCATGTCTGTACTCATGGATGAAATGCCTTTATATGCTCACTAGAGGTGGTAGGTCATGGAAATTTAGGGAGTTTTATCATAGCGTATTGTAATTGGGGAGTGCAGCCTTGGGTAGGAAAGGCAAGATACAGAGTGTGGTCGGGGGCACCATATAATTTGTTTCTTTAGGTGGTGTACGGCAGATTCACCAGAGGGTAGTGAGGAAGGGTGAGGTGAGTTGAGGGACTTCAAACATGTTGTTCATTGCTTTCCTATGACACCATTACCAGGGTGTGGCTAATTCTAAGCTTGGGAAGATGAGATGTGGGATGCACAACATAAAATAATAGTTTTCAATAACAGAGTCTTCTACCTTAGAGTTCCATATGACATAATGAATAACTTGAATTTCGCTCTTGCTGTCTATTTGATTTCCCTTGGAATCTGTCAGTAGAAAACAAAACAAGGCCCACCGTTTGCAGCACACTTAGCTGATCTGACATAACAGTGGCAATGTTCAACCAACAGCTTCCTGCTGGAGGCTAGAACACGGTCTACTCTAGTGCAATTACATAATGCTAGCATGCAACAGTGTAATAGGGTTGTCATAGTGGGTAGCGTACTGCATGCCTATTGCACATAGGAATAAGTCAAATAAACTGTGGTGTTAAAAAAACTGGAAAAGGTACTCCGACTTGAACATGATTGTATGCTTTGAGTTTTACACACACCCTGGTGAACTTGCACTTTTGTGGTATGAAATGGTCCATATGTAACCTGCTCATTGGAAGTAGAAATGATTCCTATGGAAAGTGCTCTGCTGCACATTTGGGCCAAGGTTGTGCTATATAAAATTGCACAAGAAATCATTTTATTAGTAGCTGTCCATTTACAATACTATAAGTAATTTATAATTCTATATGTAAAGGCATGTTAACATACTGCCATACATGGGAACAGTTGCCTGCCATTAAGATTTGTCAGTAAGAGGTCACCCTATAAAACGATGACCCTGAAAAACAGGTCTGGCGGTCGCTGCCAGATCGCCCATGTCCCACCAAATCCCCTAAGCTTGACTTTATGGACAGCAACAAGCTTTCTCAAGGTTAAAACTGTGGAGACAAGATTTAAAACTACATCAGACAAATCATTCCATTCAATGTAATGCTTTATGAGATATATAGCCCAGGCTCACCTCAGATAATTCAATTGAATTAACTTCTGAAAAACATTTTGAAAAAGAAAGATTGGGACTACAAAGCTCGGTCCTTGGCAACTGTGGGTCATTTAGTCAGCTGAGGGGTAGGTAGCCTTTCTGCCCCGAAACAAACCGTGCACAAATCTTTCCAACGGGAGTTGGTCATAATAAAGAGCATTTGAACACAAGTGCATAATGTAAAAACAAAGATTGAGACCTCGATTACAGTCAAGAAGTGTTGCAATATTTACTACACCCGTACATCTCTACACTGCAGGGATCAGAATTTCGACTAAAGGTCACCCAAATACAATTATTGCCCGATACAGTGGGCAGTACCTTAGGCTAGGGGGGCATTGGGTGCGGTCATAATCTGGGACTAGGAACGGCTAGAATACATGGACACTTTGAACATTTTATGCGTAAATAGATTTTGAAATATATTTGAATATGTGGTGTTGATTTGTCTAATCAGATTTTGTGCTAGCTGTACTGATGGATTTTGATAAAAATCCCAAGAAATGCTGAAGATTTCATAAACGCATGCTATGGAGCACAGATAATTTTAGTGCTCGATTTTGCCTTTTGGTGGTTCACCCAAGGACCGCATATGGGGCGCTTGAAAAGTCTTGCACAACAATGAGCTTTTCATCATCCTCTGCACGAGACGGGACTGCAAGATCATTTGCACGGCCCCCTTTAAAATCCGAAATAATGGGTTTACAAGATTCAGTGAAGGGGGCAGCCCTGAACACAATAACACCCACTGCCCCTCCCCCAGCTCTCTCTTTGAATGGACACCAGAGGTCCCCCAAAAAACCTTGTTTAACGCGCATGGGAAAAAGGCCGAGCTCCCTAAATCGTAAATCACATTGTTGTATTGAAATGCAACTTGAAGGCTATCGCAAGGCTGGACGCCTGGCCCGGAAACAAAGCCCCAAGTGTTATTGACACACAAAAAAGCAAAAAATATACTACCGGCTGCATTCTGCCAATCTCATTCGCACGAAGAGTCCTAGAAAGAAATTTAAAAAAAATGTCCACAACATGTTTTTGCACTATCGTGGAAAAATAAATGTGAGAAAAAAGAACTGGATTGCACCTCCAGTCATCTCTCACTTTCTAAGCCAGTGGGAAGACTTGAAACAGCCTAAAAAAATTCTCACCACCGGTTTGGATCATTCAGCCCCGGCCGGGGGGCCTTGACACCGCTGCCGCCCGGGCTCCATAATTGGTTTTATAGGAATGGCGGCGAGCCAAGGTGTTTACACGGGACGGGACTGACAGCGCGCTCGGCCAATGAACTGTTTACTATGGCGCAGGGATTGGCTGGGCCGCCAGGGGGCGGCCTCGGGCGAACAATGCTGGTTTCATTGCTGGAGAGTTTGCTGAGGAAGTTGGAAGGGGTTCGCGCGGGGTGCTTCTTTCCACCGGGGCTGTATATGGAGGTGCGCGGCGCTCGGAGGCAGCTTGAGTGGGTCTGTGCAGCCGAGGGGAGCCGGAGCTCAGTTGCGAACACGGGCAGAGGCCTGCTCCCTGCACAACTCGAGGAGACGGACTTTGCAAGCCCAGGACTCTCGCTGGGGTACGCGTGCGGTACACCCTGGAAGGGAAGGCGGGCCGGGGCAACCTGGATGTGTTCAGGACAAGGGAAGGCAACCGTCACCGGCTAAAGGATGCAGAGGGAGAGAGCTTCCTAAGGAGTACCGGGTCTCGCCTCTTACGCTAAAAGGTAGGGGCTGCTCTTTACTACTGGGCTATCGTTTTCTTGGTTTTCAAAGACTACCTCCGCGTTCAAAACGCACCACCTCCCTACAACGAGGTCTAGCCCAGCAGTGCTTTCGAGTTATGGAAGTCTGAGTAAAGTTCACCTTTGAACTGTAGACAAAATGTGGCTCGGATCGGGGTTCCGTAACACATCCAAAATTTCACAGTAAAAATAACCCTTGGACCCCGCCCCCTAAATAAAACTACCTTTCCCTCTAGCACTGCTTAAGTAGTGGCTTGTAGTTAACAAACATAATGTCGTCTCCCTCTTCCCGGCAGAGTCTGGCTTTGTAGTTTGTTCCTACACGCCCCCCTCTCTAGGCAGACATTGCTCCACGAAAAAGCATGTAAAAGAGTCTCACCCCTGCCGAAAGTCCCCCCCCCCCCCCCCCCCCCCCAATTCAAAACAAGTTTTTCCACATCAAGGACTTGAAGCAATCAAACCAAAAATATTAAGAACGGCGCACAAAATAAAACCGTTCCATGCCTGTTGGGGCCGACAGTTTCTCTTGAGGTCCTGGAATCCAAACGTAAAACCCCCTTTACATCACCATATCTCATGGCATGGAGTTTGTAAGACCTATAGTAATGCCACAGCATTCGGATTCTTGCAAAAGTAGCATTTTCCGCTCTCCTTTGGAAATGGATTGCGCACCCCCACCCCACGCACTCTCAGAACACCTTTGAGTGGGTAATAAAATGTTTGTTGTGGTGTCATTTTTTCCTAGAATTCTACGTCTGAAAAGGGCTCTCAGCGAAAGCACTGCGAGACCTAAGCTCGCAATGTACAGCATATCGCCCTGGACTCTTTGGCATAAACGGTAGTTCTGAACTGAAACTACCCTCTCACGTCCATTATGCAGGAAACTGAATGTTTAAACTAGGTATTTGAGTTTTTTGGTGAGATCTGGGTCCCCTTCGTCTTGCACCATGGTGAACTCCATTTCATGCTTGAAAGGCTGTGAGCCATTCGGGTACTTCCAACTGCGAGAACCTACATGTTTCAAACCGTTCTGTGGTATCTTTGTCCCCCCCCCCCCCCCCCCACGTCCTCGCCTCCCTGCCACCATCGGAGAGTTACAGCCGTTCTGTTTTCCTCAGCGCCCCCACCGCGAGCTGCGCCCATATTCCCTTTCCTGCAGTTTGAAATTTGATTCATTTGCCCTTTCCGTTGGCGTCCAGACATTTTTAAAAATGTACCTCCTGTGCTGTGTCTCGAGGAGCCTTTGAACCCTGAAGCCTTACAACATGCCAGAACTGGCCCATCGCCTCGCTCTGGCGAGACAACAGTACCTTTTGTATATTAATTAACAGGTCTTCTACAGCCCCCCACCCTTTTCAGTATGACTCCCTGGGTAATCTCTCCTTCTCTTTAGCCTCCCATGTTGGTTACATTTGCTCACCAACCCCCCCCAAAAAGTGTTTACAACATCCCTTTTTAGCCCATGAACGGCGTTCCTTGCACTGAGTCACATCTGCAGTGCCTTGCCTTCGCCTTGTTATGCTTAAAGGGGTGTTTGGCGGTGGGGGCCATGGATGGATGGCTACCCCCACCCCTTCTCTAATACACGCTCACTGGAAAACGCACATCTCGTGAGAATCAAACTGAATTGCCCTGATAGAACCCCCCCACCCCCAAAAAAAGCATTTGTGATGCCGCGACTTCAATTCGGGAAGAAATAGGTAGTTTTAAACGGTGTATTTGTGTGCATATATACACATACACACATTGTGGGTGGGCACTTGGTGATGTAAGTAAGAACATCCGCTGTTTGCTTAATTTGTAGCAATGCTTTATATAGTCTGTTTTGACACCCTCCCTGTTTTACTCTTATATTAACATTTGTGCTTCTTCCCACTCACTCCCCACCATAAAACCGCCTACAATCTTTTCCCACCATAACCAGGGGTTCTGCTTCCTGGGGTGCTCCTATCCCGCTCTCCAAGCTAGGTGATATGCCGGAGTTTTACAATTGGTGTGTTCTTTCTTTTCTGTTAATTTCCTCATTACTTCACTCCATCATTGGTGCACTTCCGAGGACATGGGTACAGAGCTGCCCAGTGCCCCTCTAGTTTTCTGACTTTAGATGCAGGTCGCATGACCCCAACCCCCATAGAGATATACACAGAATCCTAGGTGGGGGGATATATTTTTAACTCGCAAACAGTGTTCAGCGCCTGTTTGATATGGTGCATACCATCCACCCCGAGATAGTGGAGAGCAGTAATGTCCTTTCTTATCTGAAATGCCCCCCCACCCCTTCTTTTGTGTGCTGGCCTGTGTTGGGGGGCATTTAAAAATGCAATCGTTTCAGAAGCACACACAGGAGAAGCCCCTCACGAGTTGCATTACGTTCCCCTTTTAACAACAAACCATAAAATGATTTAAAATGGTAAAGGCAGGGAGGGCACAAGCTGTTCCTAACGCAGGCAAATGGGCCGTGTTTGCCCCTTTTAAAGACAGCGCTGTCTGAGTTGTTTCTATTTTATATGCCCTCGCCCCACTGCTGCCCTCCTCAGGATACTCAAACCAGGGTTGTGAGAATCCTTTTTTTTTTTTTTTTGCACTTGAAGAAACGATGCTTAATTAAGCCCACCCCTTCTCTATTTAAATTCTAAGCAGTCTACGCCTCAATATTGTCTCGTTCTATAATGTCTCCACCGATCACATTTCAAATGCTATATATTTTTTTTTAATCCCTTTTCGCCCATTCAATACATAGAGTCCTCCCGGCCTCTTGAACGCATTGCAGACTTTCCTTTCTAAAGCGCGTGCCCCCCCCTTCCCCCTTACTGGAGGAAATAGGGGACATTTGAAGTACTTTGCCAGACGTTTGTTATGCAGCCAGACTCGCTCCCCCCCCAACGTACGACATACAGCTCTTTGAGTGATCTGCCATGGTATAGAACACCCACCCCCCTCTCCTGAGCAGGGACCGACGCAACGGGAGCCCCGGAAATGGCCCGCCCCTTCACCCCTGGTCGGGGGCTTTAGAGCCGCTCTCCTTGAGGTGCGAACACCCATTGATTCTGCTCTGCCATGCATTTTATGTCAAGTCATGGGACCCCTGGCTTAGGGAAGCTCGTGGAATAAGCAGACCAGTGCACGGAGAGGTATGCTTCCGATGAGCACCGGGCCTGAACCCCCACCCCCTCAATGCACTCCTTAGTCTGCGTCAACAAAACAACCGCCGATATGAATTTCATTTATCCGCATTCCTCGTCTCCGCTCCTGGCTTTGGGGTGGAAGTAGGAAAATTACGCTTGCGTACCCCCCACGCCCCCCTCTAATCTGCAGCTGTACCAGCCCTAGATCCAGTGTACGAGTTCGGGCAAATGCCTGTCCCCACCCCGAGAAGACCTCGGGGGGTGCTCTTCTAAGCGTCTTGTTTAATTTGTGAAAACGGCGACTGCGCCTTCCCCTTGTGCACCCTCTCCACCCCTACAAGAAATAAAACGCGACCGAAAAATGCATCTTTACTCAGCAGAATATACCCTGAAGCTGCGCGGTCACCCCTCTCTCGTCCACTGCGGAGAAGAGCCCTACTTGTGTGCGCTCCCCCCTCTCTAACACGGGTGTCCGGCGTCTGGCCGAGCACATTCAGGCCTGGGGTGTGTTCTGTGTTTTCTGCGTGCAGTGAATGTGCCCTAAGCAAACGTATTTAGTTGAACACCCCCACCACACGTGCGGCAGCCGGCCTCGTTCATTTCATGAGTGGGGGTGGTAGCTGGTGCCCGTTCAGTGGTGTGATGGGGTACAAACAGCCTGTAGTGGGGGACAGGTAGTATTTCCCAGCTATCCTCATTAGTCTGTCCGGTGACCTCTATCCGGGGGGGAGCGGTGCTGCTTCGGCCCCCTCTCACCCTTCCCATATACAGGCTGCGGCCAGCGGGGCGGCGGTGCAAGGGTCAAAGGCCCACCCCCGGAACTTTAAAAATAACCCCTATTCTGTGCTGACATCAAACTTAATAGTTCACTGAAAGCGTCCTTCCTCTTGGGAGGGGCTGTCGGTGATTTCCCAAAGCTGTTCGAAGGCGAAGGTGTTTTGTCCTCTGGGAGCTGTTACGAGGCTGCCCGCTCTTGTCCACAAGCAGGATGCCCCCAGAGTAGGGGGGGGGGCACTGGTCCCGGTTCATCTAAGCGCTTAAAAGCGACGACCAACTCCGTACCTTTATTAAATAAGAGATTACGACCCTTTTCGAGGACCCCATCCCCGCCCCTTTGAACCTAACACTATGGTGCTTGGAAGCGACGCCGGGTTTTTATTTTGCTGTGCGCTCACCCTTGAAAAATTATCCCCTGCCCTCCGCAGGAAGGTAACGTCAAACATGCTGACTTCTTGTGCGGATCGCACGGTGCTCCCAGTCATTCGGTGGGACATAACCGCCGGTTGTTTATCTGAAAGTGAGGTTGACCCCCCTTTATTATTTCCTTGGGGGAGGAGATCTTCCCTGAGACTGGAGTTTGTATTGAGCGATTAGCGGAGTCGCCCCCCTCCTTAGTGTAGACCTCAACTACGTGAAATGACATGGTGCGCCCTGTATTTCCTAAACTCCGCCTTTCAGCATTCTGAAAGAGCTCTCTCTTCTCCTTCCCATGGAAAGACAATGTATAATTTTCCATCCTCCCTGAAAAGCTCTTGCTGCTGCCTGGAACTGGAGGGGGTTGACAGGGGGGTCAGAGCCACGCAGGGCCCTCCCTCCCTGGCCTGCTTTCAATTAAAATCAGGAATTCGGCCTCTTCCCTGCCTCGGCGGAGCCGGGAAAGAGCCGGCAGGGAGGGTACTCAGCCGGCCTCTGCTTTCAATCATGTGTCTCGCCCCTGCCCTCCCTCCCTTTTGTGACCCTGGCGTGGCAAATATGCGTGAACTAATGTTGTGGTGGTGGGGGGCTACGTAGAGACTCTTCCCCCTGGAAGTTCGGGGGGGGGGTGGGGGTGGAGGAAAGATCTCATGTTACCGATAAACACCTATATCCTGTTTCAACCTCTTTACTTTCCAAAGATAAAAAAAAAAAAACACAACGTGGCTGTCTGTGTGGGGCGATGAGCGGTTATAATAATATCCCCAAAAGTAGGTGTGCTGTGCGTGAAAGCGTGGTTAAAAATAAAAAATGCGGCGCCCCACTTGGAACAGTTTTCGTACGCGACCCCCGGGCCTTGGGCTCTTGTGTTTATTTAAAAAACGAAGTTTCCTATTGAGGTTAAGCGTCCATGCACGGTAAAAATGAATTATTTCCATTATACAGCCTCAGGGCGCTTTCTCATTTTTTGAGCCCCTGTCCAAGGATTGGTGACTGGGCGATAGTTGAGAGCTGTGACACCTCGCCTCAAGGCTTGGTGTGAGATTAGTGCACAGGGGCACGAGGCACCTTAAGTGGGTTGAAGGGGCGTAACTCTGAAAGCTGCACGGTGGGGGTTCACAATACGGCCAAATGAAACCAACCTTTTTTATTTTTTAAGCGGGCCCCAAATACGGGCACAGTTCTGATTCTGTTACAAGAAAAAGAAGTTTGATGCCTATTTCAATAGATTCGCTTAAGTCCTGGCCTTTCGAAGGACTACCCCAGGTGACCAGCCTTCTTTGGCGCTATATGGAACGTTGGATGAATGCGTTTATAGTAGGTTAATGGGCGGGTGTGGTAAAGCGCTTGAACCTTTTCGATACTTAAGAGCAGTGTCTGAAGTTATACATAGATATTTTTGATGTATTTATGTCTTGTACGCAAATAGTATCGCATTACAAAATTCTGAACTGTTTACTGATGTTGTAAACACTATGAAGGAGCAGTATTGCCTTTTATTGTATATTCAGCTTTCGCACGCTGTATGTAATACCAATGTGCATTTTGTTAATTTTCGTTTGCAGCCGCAGAGCACGCCGGGCTGGGCCCGCAGGAATCCGCGCGCCATGGGGCATTTTAAGGCTGTGTTTTTAAGCCTCGTTTGATCGAAGAGGGCCGGGCACGGGATGATGGATGGCCGAGACTTTGGGCCCCCCCGCTCTGTGCATGCCCCCCCTCCGCTCCTGGCCATGGACAGACATCAGGTGGGGGCCGGCCCCACGGCCGGCAGGATGGCCCCCACCTCCGCCCACCTGTCCGGGGGGCTGCCGGCACAGCTGGCCCCCAACAAGTACCTCTCCCCCGGGCTCAACCTGCACGGACACCCCGGTAAGTGCTGTCTTGTTTGGGGCGCACCGATTGTGCGAGCAACTTAAGTTTGTACTCGAATTATGGGAAAATAGTAATGCATGCATGCGGGTTGTTTAACTGCCTTTTTTCGAACTGTTTGGAACTGAGCGGATTAAATGCTCATTTTAATGTACTGTGGTAAGGACCCCGCCTTCCGTGGGGGCTTGGGTATGTCGGTCTGAGAACTCTGCAGTATGATCGGGGGTCGGATGCACTAGCCTTGGGGCCTGAGCGGGTTATGCTCGGATTTGATGGGTTGCATGTAGGACGACTGACTGCGGTTTAACCGGGACTTTTCCACATAGTGCTTAAGGCCGGAGAGTCAGCGGGTCATTAATACGTTGGGCCTGACTCGCCAAGTTTATTTTCTTGGAGTACGAGTAACTTGTTACTGCTTTACTCCTTACTTTAACGGGGCAAGTTGTGCCTCCTAGTGAGAGGAAAAGTTGTCGTGGGGTCGCTCTCTGAACAACTGCCGGTGTAAACTGGCATATTGTTTTATCCAAAAGATTGATGCACTGCATGAAGGCCAGGGAGACTTGATCGTCACCCTGATATGTTGCATACACGGACCGGCAATTTCTTGTAACACAAAGCGTTTCACCTGCATTGGATACTTTACTTTTAGCCCGGCGGTTGAACCGCGAGTTATGTGGTGGTGCACAGGGAGAGTGGGGTAGTTGGAGTTAGTCCTCTATGGAGGTGAAGGAGCGGTTAAAGAGGTTGAATGGTATTACGCTTATACATTGGCTTGAGTTAGCGAACTGTGTGGGGGGGGGGGGGGGTGTACAGCAGTGTACACTGGGCATCACGGTGGTTTACCGATTAAAAATGTAGATTTCAGGGGATCAGGACGTTTATTTTAAGGGGTTTGGTACTGGCTGGGAGAATTGAGTATTAAAGTTTCGCCGAGTGAATGCCGCGACTGCTTGATTTGTAATGCTGCTTTGTTGAAGCGATCTCCGTTTCTTGGCTGCGGGTGCGCACACAGACCTTGTATCCCCGCCGAGCCCTGAGCTGCATTGGAGTGGGGGCGCCCCAAGATTACAGGGCATGTAGCGGGACCACATACCGGCCCCCCTGCAGAATAGGCCCTGTAAAACGCGCTTGAGGGCGAGGGCTGCGTGCAAAGGGCAGTCCATCTGTAACCAATGTGTGATGAAAGGTCAGACTAGTGCCAGCATTTAGTGAACGGAAGCAGGCAAACAGAAAAAAAACAAGTCCTCTTCTACATACCTTGGGGGAGGGGCGAAGTTTTTTGGGGTAATTGTATTTAAGAGCGCTGTGCGACAGTCACCCAATCTTTCCTGTCGGAATTGGCGAAAGCCGTTTTAACTCTAATGTCTGGGTCTGTTTGAAGATAATTGTATATTATTGCTTCATAGCGACCGCAAGTGGACAGCGGGTGATAAACATTGGGCCACAACAGCCCTTTTATGTATTTTAGGAGGAAACCAGAAGGCTTCGATTTATCGCGTATTTTGTAGCGCTATTTAAGACCAGGAACAGCTTCGTAGCGCTTCCTTGTCGTGCCTATGGTATGGTTGTACTTTGTGCTCCGGTCTCATTTCACCAAATGTTTGATTCTGATCAAATTATTTGATTGCCGGGTGCTTTGAATTGCCAATGAGGAGAAAAACGTGCAGGCGCTAGCTAGTACCCCCCCCTTTGACTTTCGCCCCCTTTCAATCCCCTGAGGGCCTCAGATCAGTGTCTGATCCTCTACACTTTCTGTGTAAATTATCTGGTTACAATAAAATGTTCGCCGTAAAGCGCTCCACAGCTCTTTGCAGTTAGGTGTGCGCAACTCAAAGTTCTTAAAACCCCCAAATTCAGTAAAATTATTATGCTCCCACCCCCACAGACTACACACACACACACCTCGGTTCGCACCCGCCCGTATTGGAGCCCCCCTGTGATTCGGACGCCGTCGGGTGTCACTGTACACTGGTTCCCTCTGCCTCGGGGTAGAACACTGTATGCTGGTATACAAAGGGGCAGCCTCGAACAGTGCATCTCCCCCCCCCCCCCCCTTTAGGTGCAGTCCCCCGGCCCGGGTGAGTGCAAGCAGATTGAACTGGGGCAGGAGGTCGGGTCTGTTTATTTTCCATTAGATCCACCACCTATTTGAGACGTCACTTATGAGATTGTGTTTTAGTCGGAAATGTGGTGTTTTGCAACCCCCCCGTTTACAGATGTCATTCACACTGATTCTGCCGGAGGCAGGGCAGATCTTTATTTTCTTAACGGACCTTCTTGTAGAAACGCTGTGTTCTCCGCAAGTGCCACTGCCAGGGCCTCGTAGCGCTGTGCTTGCAGGGGATCTCACAGCCGGGCATGGGAACGCACTCCGTCCGGAGTGTGAACGGGGACACTGAAGGCACGCACCCTTCGTGCCCCGTGACTTGGGCTTTGGCCGCGGCGTTGAACGAGGTTCATTGGTTTTCCAGGTGACGGCACTGCCAGCTTTCCAGGTGTCGGAACAAAGTGTAAAATACAAAAGCAATAAAGACGGCGGCTGGGCAAACACACGTTGTTAGTTCTTTGGCACGGGCCTGTTCGCCGGTTATCCGTCCACTCCCGGTGTTAACTGGGAAGGCCTGGGCGGGCTCTGGCTGGGCCTGTGGGAGGTTGGCCCTGGACAGTGCGAAGTTCACTCCTGCCAGGATGGAGGGCGCGGCTGGGGCGGAGCTCTTACTGCCAGAGCACCGGACTGTGTATTGTCTCGCCCGACCCTCGCGCCAGGGGGCTCTGCAGTGTTTCTCCTCCGCAAGCTACACCCGGCCCACCGAGGGCACCTCCAGGGGCTGTGCTTCCCTCCTGCCCTCCAGCCTGGTGAGGGCACCTCTAGGGGCTGTGCTTCCCTCCTGCCCTACAATGCCTGTGCTGTCCTCCGAGCCTGGTGAGGGTATCTCCAGGGCCTGTGCTTCCCTCCTGCCCTACAAGGCCTCCGCAGTGTGCCAATAATCATACCTTCAATATGTTACAGCGCAAAGCTCGTATTACACACAAGTTATTGCTGTGTTATTACATAACTAAAGCGAGGGCGCTGGTGGCAATGGCTTTACATAGAAGAACGCTCAGGAGCCCTTCTCTCTGCCCGGGTGGACTCCTGTGAACCTGCTTCCGATGACGTCCCCGTTTACAATTACTGGGCATGACCAAAACTGCTCCGCGTAAACAGCTGCAGATCCACAGAGTGACATGCTGTCCATAGCATAAACCACAGCTGCAGATCCACAGTGACATGCTGTGCAGATCCATAGTGACATGCTGTCCATAGCATAAACTGCAGATCCACAGTGACATGCTGTCCATAGCATAAACCACAGCTGCAGATCCAGAGTGACATGCTGTCCATAGCATAAACCATAGCTGCAGATCCAGAGTGACATGCTGTCCATAGCATAAACCACAGCTGCAGATCCACAGTGACATGCTGTCCATAGCATAAACCACAGCTGCAGATCCACAGTGACATGCTGTGCAGATCCAGTGACATGCTGTCCATAGCATAAACCACAGCTGCAGATCCACAGTGACATGCTGTCCATAGCATAAACCACAGCTGCAGATCCACAGTGACATGCTGTGCAGATCCAGAGTGACATGCTGTCCATAGCATAAACCACAGCTGCAGATCCACAGTGACATGCTGTGCAGATCCAGAGTGACATGCTGTCCATAGCATAAACCACAGCTACAGATCCACAGTGACATGCTGTTCATAGCATAAACCACAGCTGCAGATCCACAGTGACATGCTGTGCAGATCCAGAGTGACATGCTGTCCATAGCATAAACCACAGCTGCAGATCCACAGTGACATGCTGTCCATAGCATAAACCACAGCTGCAGATCCAGTGACATGCTGTCCATAGCATAAACCACAGCTGCAGATCCACAGTGACATGCTGTTTCCATAGCATAAACCACAGCTGCAGATCCAGAGTGGCATGCTGTCCATAGCATAAACCACAGCTGCAGATCCACAGTGACATGCTGTCCATAGCATAAACCACAGCTGCAGATCCACAGAGTGACATGCTGTCCATAGCATAAACCATAGCTGCAGATCCAGAGTGACGTGCTGTCCATAGCATAAACCACAGCTGCAGATCCACAGTGACATGCCGTCGATAGCATAAACCATAGCTGCAGATCCAGAGTGACATGCTGTCCATAGCATAAACCACAGCTGCAGATCCACAGTGACATGCTGTTTCCATAGCATAAACCACAGCTGCAGATCCAGAGTGGCATGCTGTCCATAGCATAAACCATAGCTGCAGATCCAGAGTGACATGCTGTCCATAGCATAAACCACAGCTGCAGATCCACAGTGACATGCCGTCCATAGCATAAACCATAGCTGCAGATCCAGAGTGACATGCTGTCCATAGCATAAACCACAGCTGCAGATCCACAGTGACATGCTGTTTCCATAGCATAAACCATAGCTGCAGATCCAGAGTGACATGCTGTCCATAGCATAAACCACAGCTGCAGATCCACAGTGACATGCCGTCCATAGCATAAACCACAGCTGCAGATCCACAGTGACATGCTGTCCATAGCATAAACCACAGCTGCAGATCCACAGTGACATGCTGTCCATAGCATAAACCACAGCTGCAGATCCACAGTGACATGCCGTCCATAGCATAAACCATAGCTGCAGATCCAGAGTGACATGTTGTCCATAGCATAAACCACAGCTGCAGATCCACAGTGACATGCTGTCCATAGCATAAACCATAGCTGCAGATCCAGAGTGACATGTTGTCCATAGCCTAAACCACAGCTGCAGATCCAGTGACATGCTGTCCATAGCATAAACCACAGCTGCAGATCCACAGTGACATGCTGTCCATAGCATAAACCACAGCTGCAGATCCACAGTGACATGCTGTCCATAGCATAAACCATAGCTGCAGATCCAGAGTGACATGCTGTCCATAGCATAAACCACAGCTGCAGATCCACAGTGACATGCTGTCCATAGCATAAACCACAGCTGCAGATCCACAGTGACATGCTGTCTGTTTCCATAGCATAAACCACAGCTGCAGATCCACAGTGACATGCTGTCCATAGCATAAACCACAGCTGCAGATCCACAGTGACATGCTGTCCATAGCATAAACCACAGCTGCAGATCCACAGTGACATGTTGTTTCCATAGCATAAACCACAGCTGCAGATCCACAGTGACATGCTGTCCATAGCATAAACCACAGCTGCAGATCCACAGTGACATGCTGTCTGTTTCATAGCATAAACCACAGCTGCAGATCCACAGTGACATGCCGTCCATAGCATAAACCATAGCTGCAGATCCAGAGTGACATGCTGTCCATAGCATAAACCACAGCTGCAGATCCACAGTGACATGCTGTCTGTTTCCATAGCATAAACCACAGCTGCAGATCCACAGTGACATGCTGTCCATAGCATAAACCACAGCTGCAGATCCACAGTGACATGCCGTCCATAGCATAAACCACAGCTGCAGATCCACAGTGACATGCTGTGCAGATCCACAGTGACATGCTGTCCATAGCATAAACCATAGCTGCAGATCCAGAGTGACATGCTGTCCATAGCATAAACCACAGCTGCAGATCCACAGTGACATGCTGTCCATAGCATAAACCACAGCTGCAGATGCACAGTGACATGCTGTCTGTTTCCATAGCATAAACCACAGCTGCAGATCCACAGTGACATGCTGTCCATAGCATAAACCACAGCTGCAGATCCACAGTGACATGTTGTTTCCATAGCATAAACCACAGCTGCAGATCCACAGTGACATGCTGTTTCCATAGCATAAACCATAGCTGCAGAGCCACAGCTATGAACCTGCTATTACCCATCCTGGTGATCGATGTGAGCCCTTTCTAGGGCTCTTTAAGCTGCCCCTTGAGGAACATGGCTGTTGGTTTTCTCGCTGGCAATGGTCTTGGGGGATTTGCTTTGCTGGGTGTGTGCTTGAACTAGGTCTCCTTCGTGTTCTCTGGGCCTCTGTCTAATGTTCGCTGCTGTTGAGTTGTTTTCCTTGTTGGCCCCTTAGGTGTTCATGTGTGCCTTCTCTTGTTCTGTTACCCACAAACCTGTGCAGGTGGGAGTCGTGGCATGGAAGCCGGTGGGTGGTTTGTGGCATGTGAGCGCTGGCGCCTGGCTGGCCCTTTTGACTGCTCTACTGCTAAAACTTCACATCGCTTCCATTGTGTTATGGCCCCCTGGGCATCACTTGTGCCATGGACCGGGCACAGACGGGGGTGCTCCGCTCTTGACCCCTCAGTCCCTGGTTTCATACCTCTAACCCACAGCTCCGCCTGGGGTCTTCTGCTGTTTGAGGATGCTGCCTGGTGTGGGGTGCTCACACATCCACCCACCCGTCTTTTTCTAACGTTTTCAGGAGGAAGATTTTGAGGGTGCATGGGGAATTATAATGTACCAAATGACGCGAACAGGAAGGTAAACTATTTTCGGGATAGAAAGTGATTGTAAAACGGAAGCCTTGACCTGAAAGAGGAGCGCGTGCTTGTCCTCGGGACGGGTCTCTATGGTTATAATTGGGGCTTGGGCTGCCCACTCTGCGTTGGTGACACGAGCTGGGGTCTCCGAGTCTTATTTACCTACTGGGTGACCCCAGCGCCTTCAGCAACCACCAAAGGTTGTTGAGCGGCTTCGCTTATATTCTAAGTTTATGAACACTGGGCCTCACTTCCTGTGCAGGACTGCCCCGCTCCCTCCCTTATCGACCAGACCCAGGCGGTGCGGGTGGGTCTACGCATGGGGTACATGTGAGGCGCTCCCTCCATGCTGAGCAGAGAAGCAGCGCTATTTCATTGATGTTCATTCGTTTCTCTGTAATTAATACAAATTGTTAAATACATGCAACCCTGTCTCCCGAGCCACTGGGGGCGGAGATGTGCCAAGATGAACTTGTATGCGCAGGCTGTGCATTGCTCCGTCGAACAATTTTGATCCCCCCCCCCCCCCCCCCCCCATGCTATTCTCATTCTTTGCTGGACGAGCTCTAAATCACGTGGGAGCTGGTGCGAGAATTGTACATACCGGAGAGTACATGTTTGTAACTTTTCGAGCCTTTTGTTGTTTCTGGTGTAAGGAAGGTTTTAATGTTTTCCTACTCGTGTGCGCGAGCCCAGTACATGACCACTGCTCCGGTTCAATGCGACACATTCAAATGCAGTGGCAGTCGGACCCCCACACTTTCAGGGTTTGGGGAGGGGCCCTGTGCCTTGTCAGATACTTATGGCTGTTTTCCAGCTGAACCTTGAAATGTGTTTCCCTGTTGCTTCACCGTGGAACCCAACCGCCTCCAGTTGGGGTTTCAGTGCTCTACAGTAGCAATCAATGGCAGGCACTTAACTACAACACAAAAATATCTCTGACAATGGTATTTGTGCATGATTGTATTTAACGCTTGCTTTCCACTCTCTGGAAGCGTGCATGTGTCTTACCCGGGGAGCACGTGGCGCAGCGTCCGCCTGCGCAAATTTCGCAGTTCGCTAGCAAGACTCGCGACTCCCTTTTTTTTATTTTTCGCACTTTTGGACCGCGCGACGTGTTGATTTTCAAACTGACAACGCGGTCTTTTTCGCCAGTGTTACCGGTCTCCATCTGCCGCCTGGAAGGGCAGAGCTGTGCATGTTTGCTTTGTTGTGAGCGGGCGCGGTGCCAGGCGGAGTCCTGTGTGGACGGAGGCCAGCGGGGCTTTCCAGAGCAGCTGCCGCCGCGCACACCGGCCAGGGCAGTGTCTGTGCTGCGTGGGGCGGGGCGACCCAGGGCGGAACTACGCAGGGCTCCGATCGTCTCTCAGTCCGCTTTGGACTTTAAGATAGCATGGTGGGTTGAGCGCCGGTGGTAGATAACCAGCTCAGGAGGTGGGAATAGGCTGTGCAGCAGAGCCGCACTAATGGCGGATTTCAGCTGATGTGGAATATTCAGACCTGGTGGGCTGAGTGTTGGTGGTCTGTTTAATCTTTCTTTGAGGGGTTTGGTTGTGGTTATTTTTGGTGTTTTGTGTAACATTCGCTCTTTGCTTATACAGTGGAGCAGTGAGGTAAAATTCAGAACCACTAAATTTATCACATTTATCGCCTTTTTATTATGGCACGGGGCTTTTTTTTTCATTGTGTCCTCCACGCTGCGTTATGGATTGTCATTTTACCACGTGTACAGCACCGCCTGAGCACTTTAGGCTTCTGGGCGCCCTGTCTAGAATGTCGCTGGATGTTACTTGCCTGTTCCCCTCCCTAAGCTGATTGTCCACCAAGGCATTAGAGAAAATGGCTGGCTGCCAAGAACTGAATGGCATTCGTGCACACATGGTGTCGGCACATTGCCTGCGGTTCCTTGTGCGCCAGCACCCGCCTCGCCCTGCTCACGCACCCTTTCACAACAGCATTGTCATTTCTGGGAATCTTAGGTGTACAAGTCAACGCCTTGACTGCACGCCCTGTTGCCTCACAATGACCCGGTATTCCAGAGAAGAAACAACTCGGTACCATTTCATTAGGTAATAATAATAATGCCTGTTTGCAGCGCTTAGACACGCCAGAAGAGCTGTGTGCGGCACTGTATGAAAACAGTACTCTCTCGTGTGTACGTGCCTGTAGGCTCTACCCTGCCAAGCTAATGGCAGGTGGGAAACGCGAGGCTGCTCGCAGGTCTGCAGGGGTTTCAGGACGTTTCCACGAGGCCCTGCGTGGATTCAGTGCTATGCTACTCCATTCCAAGAGTGTGAACCTGGGTGAATCCGAATGGAGAAACGCAGGGAGGCAGTTACTTGCTTACATGGCTCAGATCTGTTTCTGAGGGCTATCGAATTCTGCAGAGGGGGGAAGCAGCCAGAAAAAGATGTCCACCCAGGGTCACGGCAGGCTGCCCAGGGGCTGCTGTCTCCTGGTTACCCAGGCTGCTGTTAAAGAAGTGCTTGAAACGGCACAGCCCCTCGCTCTAGTGTGACCCAATGACCCCATCCAGCCCGGCGTCATTGTTCGTGGAAACAGTGTATTTTGCATAACCCTCCCACGCCGTGGGGCACAGGACAGGGGGCGATGTTAGTGGGGTGAAGAGCACTTGCCGTAGGTTTCTACTTAGTTCAGAGTGCACCCAAGGGCCAGTTCGCATTGCACACCAGCAGCGCCACAAATACGCCAGTACCCGTTTGATTTTCGGGATGGCCCACTGCCCAGCAGCCCCTCCCTCCCGCGTGCTACTCTGTCCATGCAGATGCTCCTGGCACCGCTGAAGCAACTGTCATTGAATGACACGTGTTCTGGTTGGTTATTTAATGGTAGCCTGTAATCGGCTTGGAAGTATGAGTTGGAGTTTGGAACCTGTTGCCGCCACGCCTCTGAGTAGGCTTGTGAAGTCCGCTGGGCTACCTTATTTTCTGACTGTTATTTTCTAAAAAAAAAAAAATAATAATAAAAAAAAGAACCTTTGCTAATATAGATGGGGACCTGTTTGGGGGCTCAAAGCTAACAAACCACACACGAAGGCGTTCTACTTAATTGTCCCATAAAGTATATATGAAACTAAGACCCTCGTGATTTTATATCGCTGCGTAATTGGCGCGTGCGCTTAAACTCCTAGGCGGGCCGGTCACCCAGGCAGGATCCGACCTCACTTGTTTCAAAGGGGACATGCCACGCCTCTCGTGCGGTTTCCAGAGTATGCACCCCGTCCCGGCGGTCGGCAGGGGCTCTTCATTTCAGCTGACCCAAACCAAGTGCCATGAATTGGCCGATGAAGCGCCTGCTAACATGCACGCACCAGTGGTTGGCCTACCACGGGCCCATGAATAAGTACAAGAGCAGGGCCGGCCTTTAGTATGTGCGAGCTGGGTCTAGGCCCAGGGCGCCCGTGTATTGAGTGGCCCTGTCCTTGTCTCTGCTTCTTTTGTCTGATTTTCCAGTGTAAAGTGGCTTTAGTCCTTCATTATCATACGGCTGGATGTGTTTTTAACACCCCCCCCCCCCCCCCCATCTTCTCCTCACCCTCTGACCCCTGCTGATACACATCAACAAAACCATCTGCGTGAGGCAGCTATCGGTGATATGTGTTTGCTGGAGGAGGCCCGGGCATGTTTGTGTTAAAGGGCCACTCCCTGCTCATCCAGGTACTGACCATTGAACACAAAAAGGACCACCTGCTTCCTTATTTAATGAACTCCCGTCAGCCAGGGCGCCAAATGTCACTGCGCCCAGGGCGCTAGCTCGGCAAAGGCCGGCCCATAGCGCCTCGGCGGCAGTCCTTGAGGCTCCTTTCAGTTTCTGACTCGGGCGCCCCAGAACCAAGTTCACAGCCCGTGGCCACGCCTGGGGCTTGCATCGGTCTCGGTACTGCGCGCAACAACTTCCCCATCCAAGAGCCCACCCCCAGACCCCGCCCCTCGGTGCAGTTGGTGACGTCTAAACGCACAATTTCACCAAGGCTTCGACCAGGGCATTTTCCATAAGGCGGTGGGGCGTATGCGTGGAAGGGAGGTGCCTGAAGAGCTTCTCCTTTACCCCCTGACCTTTCGCCCGGTGTGTGTTTAACCTTTACATCATCAGATGTTTGAAGGGGTGTTCGCAGGGGCGAACCCGCAGCGCGCGCTGTAACCCTCCATGGAGTAGGGTCTGGACCGCTTCCCGGTCTGCAGGAGGCAGGTTTCCGGTTGGAAGTCTGTCAGACCCCCTCCTCCAATATTCTGGCCATTGTTTTGGCAACAACGTAAAAATATCTACCACTTGATCTACTCCCCTCACAAAATATGCTGTATTCGGATATTAACTTGACCTGAATGTGTAAGCTAGGGAGCAACCTTTTTCGTTGGGTCCATGCATGGGTGTAGCAGAAAAATGTTCAATCTGGTGTCCACAGGCGCCTACGCGGCCCCTCCTCCTACTCATGCCGATAAAGGGAGTTCCATTCAGGTTGCTAAATAGCACAGTCCACGCCTGGGCTTGACGCACGGGGCGTTTTTGAGGTTTATTATTTTAGGGTCCAAATGTTGCTTTAACGGGTCAGACTCTGGTGAAATCCCACGGCGGTCGGTTGATATTTCTGGAATTGCTGCTGTTTGGGGCCAGCCGCTTTTGGAATTTCCTGTCTGTCTGGGAAAGTGGCAGCCGGGCTTGGGGCCAGACCAGGGCCGCTGTAGCGCACTGCCCGGGGGAGAGGGACTCCCGACACTCATCTGGGTTCGGGCTTTTATTTTTCCTTGCTTCTTCCGCTAGTAAGGTGCCTGCCTACACGCTTCAAATATGCTTTTCGGACTTGTCGCCTGCGGAGGTACGTCTGGTCTAAGCTGTAGGCCCTGCAGGTGTGGGCTCATCAGCTGCCTTCGTGGGTGTGATCAGAGCCCTGGCGGGTCAGAGGCAAGGCACGCAGTGCCCCCCCCCCCCCCGTGTGTGTGCATCCCTGGATAAAATATACAATACGTGTCAATTGTATAAGGGCTGCCAGAGCAGTCTTGCACCGGAGGCCTTGTGTGTCTGGAGTATACCAGCCTGGTGTGCGCCCATGTGGCACAGATTGCTGTCTGTGTGCACCCCTCTAGTGTACGCAGAGTAGACTCTTGGAGCTACCCTGGCAAAGGCTGGCACCGAATCCCCCTGCGTAACTGGAGCGATAGGAATGCCTGAAACTAGGAGCTGGTCTAGCATCACGGACTATCTGAGCAAGGAGCTGCCCTGGCACCGAAAGCCCCCTGTATAAATAAAGCATGCCGGGATGAGTGAGCGGTTCCCTTCGGGGCAGCCAGTGAAGGCCTCCTCTGTAACGGATGCGGGCCAGATGCCCAGGTGCAGACCTAGCACGGGCTGGCACCGATGCCCCCTCCTTAACTGAGGCTGTACACAACGCACCATGTGGGAGCTGCCCTGGCACGTTTGGCGCCGAAAGCTTCCTGCGTAAATGAAGCAGTAGTCAAGCCAGAATCTAGATGCTGTCCTGGCACGGCATGGCACAGCAGCCCTCCTGTATGCATGCTGGGCGCAGCCTTGGCACCAAGGGCCCCTCTGGACTCCACGCGTGGGAGCCGGATTGATTCCTTCGGTTGCGCCGAGGCCTTTCAGATGTACAACAGGGTGCAGCCAAGAGCGGCGGCTGCCCTGGCTCCAGAGCCGTAGAGGGGTGCCAAGGGCCCCCTAGGCAGCAAAGAAAACGAGCTTCTATGTGATGCTCGGGGTTCTGGTTCAACTCCGTCTGCTGCACTGCTCTCATACCTTGCCCACCAAACTAGCCCCCCCCCCCCCTTCCATACACGGTCTACATTGTATACCAGCTGTACTGATGTTTAATCCTGCGTGAGACTTTGTTTTTTCCCACCCTCTTTTCCATCTCTGTCCCCATCTCCTTTCATTTTTTCGTAATTTCCCTCAATTTTTTTTCCTTTTCACCTTCCTGACTGGTACAAAAGGCTTGGAGGGGATTGGGTTTCATCCAAATACTGCCCTTGAAGTTTGATTTACAGTAAGAGCTGCTCTGCCTGGCCTAAGGCCTCCTTCGTCACTGCGTACGTGACGGAAAACTCCCCGGAAATCCGTGTTTCGAGTGAGGCGTGCAGTCCATGGCCGGCCTGGCACGGCCCTTCCTCTGGTGCCCCGTGTGTCCAGGGGCTTCCCCTGGCCATTATGCCCTCTCCCAGCATTTTCCGCTACTCGCCGCCCTCCATTCTGGCTCCCTCTGCTTCCCGGGGATCCCCAAGATGCTGGTGTCGTACCCCGGCAGAGCCCGCCCTCTGCTGTGTTAAAGACAGGGGCTCCGGGCCGGAAGTCCATTCTTGTCACGACTGTCATAGTCGTGACATGGCACACTGGGCACAAAGACACCGCCCTCTCCTATACAGATAATCTTTGTGTTCGCATAAAAGTACAGCGTCTCGCATGTGGCAGTAAGCGCTGTAGAAGTGCAACAACAGTAGTATAATATCCATAAAACCTCAAGGTATGTATGGTTAGGGCGCTGTTCGTGGCGCTGTGGATCGGTGGGTGGTGTTAATATTTCCTATCTCGTTTGTACTCCTTTGACATGAGGGTGCATTAACCATCTGAGCTTTTACTCGCTTCATTTCTACTAGGCGCTATAATGTTGGCCGTTAACGACAGGGATGGATACCTAACACGGCTTGGTTTGTCTTCGTGGTTTCACATTTGAGCTTGAAGGATCCCCTGCCTTCAGACTGTTAATCTTAAATTGAAAGTCCTCTTCCTCCCCGCTCAGCCCCCGCTCCCAGCGCCCAGAACAGCTGCTTTCAGCTCGGCAGCAGAAGGCGCTGCTCCGGCAGAACAACACAGGCCCTGGCGCGGCGCCCATCGGGGCTTTCACCATATGCGCTGCAGTTACATCAGATCTGAATCCAAGGGTGCCTAGATCGCTGGTCAGCGACTCTAGGCACACGTATGCATTTTATGTCCTTTGCAATTGTGCAGGTTAAGCGCCAGCTCCTGGTCAGAGCTGACAAGGGTGTATAAATAGCTATATATGTGTGCGTATGTATTATGCATGCCAAGTGACCGTGTACTGTCAGTTTACTGTGCCGCCAGCATATGTATGTGTCAACATAACCCCGACGTGGCAGTGTAAGAACGTAACAAACCTTACCGGTTTATTTTTATACTCTGTATTTTCAGGTAGTAGGCTTGAATACATGAACAGATATCTAAAACTGGGAAATACGTACTAAACAGTAAATGAATACTGTCCGGAATGCTGCTCGTCTGTAGAAATAAGTCTTGTAGTGAGTGGAATGTGGAGTTTTAGGGTAAACGCACTTAGCTAGGGTTAAAAATAAGTCGCCTAAAGAAGGGAGGAGCTTGTCATGCTCGAGCTGCGGCTAACAATGGGCCCTGATTGGAATTAGAACGTGCCGATTTGTGCACTTGTCATGAATAGAATGTTGATTAAGCAAAGGGCACTGGTAAAGCCCCTCATCAGTTACAGGCTGGCATTGATGAAGCCACTACTTCACAGGGACCCGTCAAATATTTCCCATATTTCACCCGGCCCTGTGAATGTAGCCTCATGTGGCTCTACATTTTGTGCAGTAGGAACACAGAAACATGAACACATTTATGCAGTGCCAGTGAAAATAATTGTGGTCCAAAAACACAGAAGCCCGGATCCAGGTGACTGCTGTTAGGTGTACAAGCTCACCCACCCACACATTACTTACAGGCTGGGTCAAATTGAGTGTTATTACAGTAGTATGGCATTGACATTAGAAAAGTGCTTTCTATTGTCTCGGACTGCCTCTCAAGTTCAAGTTTTATTCACGTTTATTTTGACCAAAGTTCCTCAAACATTTTTACAAATACATTAAAAAATAAATCTAAAATCTCACATCATTGTAAAAACATCACCAAATCATATTATACACTCAGCTTCCCTTTCAGCTTAACCCATAACGGTATGGATCAGATTGTATTACATTTCATTTCTAAAACCATTTAAAAATACTTTAGCCCTTTGCATACATTTCCTGATGCTATGTCTAAATGGCTCAGTTCTGTTACAAGCATTACTGCCTGGGCCCTATTTTTAATAACATACTTCTTAAAAATCGGCCGTAAAAACTGTATTCGAATATCTAAAAGCTTCTGACAGTCCATTAATATATTTAAAATGTTACATGAAGTGCCAAAAAGTGCAGGTGCATTTTCCCTTATTATCTATCACTGATTACCTGTCACAATGACAGTAAGAAAGGCGAATGCATGCTGATAAACAGTACATTACTCTCTTCACATCTGCATATATTCTATATGACCTTTCCGGTTCTTTAAAAACTTGACATTATTTTTTAATAGGTGGGCATGTATATTTTGTAACATGCAGGTTAATCGGGTGATGGTTTTCTCAAAGCAATCCCCCCCCCCTTCTCGTTCATGCACAGTTAACCGCACCGTGGGGACACCGGCTTTTTCACCTGCTGACAATACCTGCCGCAGCCTTCCTTCCCCCGCCCCCCCCCCCCCCCCCCCCCCCCCAGGTGACGTCATTCAGGGACGGGCCCTGGGACTGGCGGGTGGAGGCGAGGACCGGGGTTTATTGTAAGGGGAGACCGCAGGGTCCCAGAGAATGCTTCAGTGGGAGCGGAAGTGTGATCGTGTCTGTCTGTCATAACTTTGGCGCCGGTTGACGAATCCTCGCGAAATTTTCAAAACAAATGGGGCGCTCCGCTCAGCTCCTACCCTGGAAGTCTCGGGGTGATTCGTCAAGCAGGGGCCGAGAAAAAAGGGGGCCCCAAAACGTGTTTTCCCCATGCATTTTTCCATAGGACCTTTAGTCGAAGGTACAGCCCGAACGGCTGAACAGAATTACTTGAAATTTGGCAGAGAGGTAGTCCTCAGGTCAGGGAAGTGCCTTTTGCAGGTCTGGTGTCAATCTGTTCAGTATTTCCTGAGAAAATAGCATTTAAAAGCATATAAATATCTATACGCGCGCACGGTGCCGTGCGGGAGCGAAATTCTGATTGGTTGTTAGATGTCGGTAAACATTCGAATCGGTCGAAATCAGGAAGTGTCGGCCGCCATTTTGTCTCTCGCACTGAAAAGGAAAGGGGGAAAAAAGGTGGAAACGTGAAAAGGGGGCAGGGAAGAGTTCCTGACCCCCTAGCTTTTGTCAGGGGGTCACAGAAGGACCCCCAAGGGGAAAAAAACACGGGGTGTGCGCACGGTGCGCGCAGCGCACCGTGCGCCCAAAGCGCGCGCACGGTGTGTGAAGCGCACCATGCGCGCACGATGACCACCCTTGAAAAAATAAATAATAAATACATAACTTAGCATTTAAAAAAACGTACAAATTCACTAAAAAAAACATAGGTTTCACACACGTTATAGTTAGGAATTAGCATTTAAAAAACCTTGCAAATTCACTTAAAAAACCATAGGTTTCACACAGGTTATAGTTGGGTGGATATTTCACTCGTAAAAAACCAATGAAATTCCCCCGTTATAGTTAGTTCAGATAACTATAACTCGCGCGACCACCACTCTATCACAAGGATGATGTCATCAGTGATGTCATGAGTGATGCCACTGACCATGTCATGAGTGATGTAATATGTGATGTCATGAGCAGTGGATTGCGGGCTCGCGAGTTATAGTTATCTGAACTAACTATAACGGGGGAATTTCATTGGTTTTTTACGAGTGAAATATCCACCTAACTATAACCTGTGTGAAACCTATGTTTTTTTTTAAGTGAATTTGCAAGGTTTTTTAAATGCTAAGTCCTAACTATAACGTGTGTGTGGTTTTTTAAGTGTGTGTGTGTGTGTGTGTGTATATATATATATATATATATATATATATATATATACAGTATCGATAGGCGCAGTCCTAAACTGCAGCGAAGAATTTTCTGCAGAAAACCCAGATTTCTTACTCTGTGTTCTTGTTTGCATTTCGAGGCCTCGGGTCGGCACTTCGAATCATCGTCCAGGAAGGGGGCGTGGCCGAGTCCTCTGGGGAGGGGGGCCGCACACTGACTTGTCAATTGTTTTAACAGCAGCCCCTCAGAGCTCAAGATGGGATCATTGGAATTATGATGCAAGGAGGAGTAAATTATGATTGAAGTAGGGTTGACTAAAGAATGTAACAAGCAAAGGTAGATTATGTGGTGTAATGCGGTATTTGTGGCAGGCAGTATTACTTTATCATTCTGTCCTTTTACGCGCGTTACCGTTATCTGGACAAAAGTCACACCACAAAGGGGTTTCCCTTCTGCACCAGAACCCATGTAAGTGTTTTTAGTAACTTTTGATCCGTTAGAGCTCGAACAAGTTTTTTTCCCCTTTTAATCTGCAAATTGTGCAGCAGTCGATGGATTATGTGGCTAGTGCAGAAAGCGCGTCATTCCATTGATCCTGGTTATAGACTGGATGCTTGAACAGTGTGGCAACGGAGCACAAGGTTGTGTCCGGATTCACCAAAGTACGTAGTAAGGGCGGGCATGTTTTGTGCACCTTCTTCACAACAGCGGGGAGCCCACTATTAGGATTGTGCGTCACTGAGAGACATGGGGGCAGGTGCGACCTTCGAGTTTTCAGAAGTCTTCTGGACCTGGGGAAATGGAGGCACCTCTGCGAACAGTGCCTGTGGCGGACACGGAAGCCACCCTAGAGTCAGTCTTTACAGTGAAGCCCCCCAGCCCAGTGATGTCTCCAACCAGTGACTTCATGCTCACAATAACACGTGTTTGCTGGTAGGTGTGCAATATTGCAAAGTGAAATTGCGGAGGTGGGCCTGAGTGTGGCATGTCGGGGTGCAGGCAGTCTAGCATTGGTGTGCTTCGAGTATGTGTAGGGGACTCCTATCCTGGCCGGAGCACTTTTGGAGATGTTCACATACTTTTTCCACAGATTTGGACTTCTCTATTTAAAGCTTTTAGAATAACACCAGGTCTCAGTAGCCAATCCCATACTAGCTCATTCTAACATAAGGAAGCAGGTGGCGCTGCTCCTTCCTGCAGCCAAGCGAGTGATTGTGCCCTTCTGGCTGGAGGGCATAGTGCCAAGATCAGAGGCTTGGCAACAAAGGACTTGGCAGTTGATCATAATTGAAAAATTGATGCTGAAAAAGAGTGGGGGGAGGAATTTGGTCTGTTGTGGGGATGTTACTCAGGTTCCTGGCAAAAAATGTGAGAAAAGTGACTGATCATTTCCTGAAGGGTTCTTGGCGTATTTCAGTGTTGGAAAAACTAGCCAAGGTAGAGAGGATCAAGGGGAAATGATCTTTAGGGAGAGGATGGCTGAAGGAATGAGCTGAGTGATGGTATAGCCTATGTTGGAGGCGAGCACCTTGGCCTCCGGATATGGAAACCCCGTTGGGGATGTTGAGGTGGCTTTGGACTTATGTGACCTGCCTTTGTGTCGTGGTCCTCCTTTATTTTTCTGTACTCATTTTTGTTCTCCTTTTGGTGGGATGAGGGTTGTCCACCAGTACCACTGCTGCGCTTAAAAACAAAAACAAAAAACACGAGGAAGATGCAGAGTTGTGAATCCAAGTCCACACACAGTACAGATCTCATGAAGGGAACCTACTATGAAGGTAGTGATGGTCTGGTGTCTACATTTTTGCATCTACATTGGGGAAAGACTTTTTTTGATTACAGGCTTCCGTGCTCGAAGAAACCGTCTGATCCTGGGAGTTTACTGCATGCCCGTGGCCTTGGTTCTCTGTGCTGGCACTGTTGGTAGCATTCAGAAACATGGTGTATAAAAAATACAGATGTTCATTTATAAATGCAAAACACACAGCCATTCACTCTCTCAGTGGGCAGTCTTCCAACCTCCCTTCCCTTCTCGTTGGTAGGGCTCTCAGGGGAGTGGTGGGGTGTGGGCGTCTGCGGTGTGACGGGCAGTTGGTGAATTGAAGGTTGTTTGTGCATTCGTCTTGGCATAACTAAGGACCATGAGTGGATTAGTCCTCCAACTGTGCGCCCCTTATGCTCCCCCTTCAAATGGTCCGTGGTACTCTCTGAGCACATCTTGACTGCAAAGGGATCCATATTTCTCCCCAAGGCAGTTTGAAGTACTCCAATAAACAAAACAAAAAAAAACCCACACTGTGATCAGGAAAGATCCCAGATGAAGCCAGAGTCACATGTCCACATCGGTTTTTCGAGGGCGGCGTCCAAATAATGGAGTCACAAGCAGACAATGGAGTCGCCCAAATTATCCCTGAAGGATGCCCAGCTTCAGTGAGGTCCAGCAGATGCAATAAACCTGTCTTGTTAAATCGTTTCTGATAACTGGAATAATCTTTAGCGGGGAAAGTTTTATCTTGCAGTGTTTTTACAGGTCTGTTTGGGGAGAAGTCTTCCATAGTGTAATGAAACTTCTTTCTGCTCATCCCTATTTGTCTGATGCTGCTGAGACATACCTGCAACCTTTACTCCGGATTATTCTTCCCCCCAGCTCCCATTGCTTGTCATTGTCTAGGGTAGGCGAAATTATGCATATGGACTTGAAGCTCTGCCCACTCTCCACCCATATTTTGCATTGGCTTGTCATTGTCCACTGTAAACTCTTTTCATTGGTCAATAGGCTTTAGTACTGCCTTGTCTTTATTTTGTAAACTCCCAAGGCGACACCCCCTGTTACGCGTGTTGTTGCTCCATAGGCTTTAATTACAGCCTCCGAGCACTATTTTCTCAAATAGCTTTATCCTGCCAGCTTTTGCGGGCAGGGCAAGCTCTCGCCTGAGGTTTTTTGGATTTTTATAGCATGGGCACTGAACGCACTTGCAATGCAATAGGTCTCTCGTTTGCGAGCGCTTAAGCTCTTGCATTGTAAATGACAATGCCTTTTATTTATCTGTTTTCAAAACACCTCAATAAAAGGCATTGTCATTTACAATGCCAATAGCTCAAACACTCGTAAATTATTGTTTTTTTCCCCTTGAAAATGTAACACGTTTGTGCGAGCAAGTCAATTGCCTGTCTACAACAGGAGCAGACAAAACCAGGAATAATGCAATGCCCAGACTGACATATGGTATGTTTTACTCAATTCTTGCTGTGGGAAATAGGTCAAGCTATCAAAGTGGGGTACCGTTTTTATCGGGATGAGTGTGGAAATGCTTGATGGTAGTCATTGTGTAGATCTTGTATATTCATAACTTTTCCTGAGAAATAGTAGGACAATGGATAATTTGAGCCAGCTTTTGAGGTTTGCTGGGCGCTGTTGAGTAGAAAACATGGGATCCATGAAAGGCATACCACCCTGGACTAGTTACTTTTTGGGGGCTTTGGTGTTGATGGTGATAGAACCACCACCACCAGTGAAGCAACACTTTTATTGGGTAAGTGTGGGAATGCAGAATAGTATATCCTTTTTAATTATCAACAATTTGTATACATTTTTGAATTCTTCATGAAAGCAAGTGTGAAAGGAAGAAAACATTTTGCCTAATGGTTCTGAATCACATGATAGTAAGGGTTACCCAAAATTCTGAGCTGCACAAATCACCACGGTTACTAAACTCTGTATTTTGGACACATTTAAAAAAGTTTCCTGCATTCCCATTTTTGTTCTTCTAATTGTACCACATGAATTGCTGCATGGTTGTTTCATAGTGAATTATAAGCTGTAACTCTGTTGTTGACTCTCGGGTATCGCACGTTTTTAGACAACCAAACAGTATGTCATCTACCAATCAATCAAAACATTTATATAGCGCGCTACTCACCCGGAGGGTCTCAAGGCGCTTGGGGGAGGGGGGGGTCTGCTACTGCTCGAAGAGCCAGGTCTTGAGTTGCTTCCTGAAGGAGAGGTGGTCTTGGGTCTGACGGAGGTGGATGGGGAGGGAGTTCCAAGTCTTGGCTTCAGGTAGGAGAAGGATCTTCCTCCCATGGTGGCTCTTCGGATGCGTGGCACGGCGGCGAGGGCGTGGTTGGTCGAACGAAGCTGGCGGGTGGGAGTGTAGAAGGTCAGGCGGTTGTTGAGGTACCTGGGTCCCAGGTCGTGGAGGGCCTTGTGTGCGTGGGTGAGGAGACGGAACTTGATTCTCTTGTTGACGGGGAGCCAGTGCAGGTCTCTCAGGTGTCCAGAGATGTGGTTGTGGCGGGGGATGTCCAGGATGAGTCGTGCGGAGGCGTTCTGGATGCGTTTGAGTCTCTTCTGAAGTTTGGCTGTGGTTCCGGTGTAGAGGGTGTTTCCGTAGTCCAGTCGACTGGTGACGAGTGCCTGTGTGACCGTCTTCCTGGTTTCGGTGGGGATCCATCGGAAGATCTTCCGGAGCATGCGTAGGATGTTGAAGCACGAGGACGAAACGGCGTTTACTTGTCTGGTCATCGAGAGGGAGGAGTCCAGGATGAAGCCCAGGTTGCGTGCGTGGTCCCTAGGTTTGGGAGCGCTGCCCAGGGCAGGGGGCCACCAGGAGTCGTCCCAGGCGGAGGAAGATGGTCCCAGGATGAGGACCTCCGTCTTGTCTGAGTTGAGCTTCAGGCGGCTGGTCCTCATCCATTCGGCTACTTCTTTCATCCCTTTGTGTTGGTTGGTTCTGGCGGTGGCTGGGTCGTTGGTGAGGGAGAGGATCAGCTGAGTGTCGTCAGCATAGGAGATGATGTTGTGTTGGCGTGCGATGGTCGCGAGGGGGCTCATATAGATGTTGAAGAGGGTGGGGCTGAGTGATGATCCTTGTGGTACGCTGCAGATGACTTCGGTGGCATCTGATCTGAACGGGGGGAGGCGGACTCTGTGTTCTTCCGGCGAGAAACGAGATGATCCACTCCAGAGCCTTCTCTCGGAATCCGATGTTGCTGAGGCGTTGAACTAGGGTGCGGTGGCAGACAGTGTCGAACGCTGCGGAGAGGTCCAGGAGGATGAGGGCAGCTGTTTCCCCGTTGTCGAGCAGGAAGGGTCTGAATAACATAATGGTATATTACTTATGTTTACCGGCCATCGGGTCAGAAACCAAACATTCTAGGTTAGGAAACATTGTCACCAATTGCTATTTTTTTTTCCTTCTTATTTTCATTATTTTTTTATTTCAGTGATTAGTGTTTTTCAGGACAACCATGAGTGATGTACACAAACGACCTATTGCTGATTTTGACATGGTCTACATTTTGGAAATGTATAGCTTTGAGTTTACTGATCTAAAACATGTACTCTTTGTGTGTCTGAATGCAACGTGGTGGCAGCTTGAAATCTATTTTATAAAACCTTTTATTTTAAATGTAAAATATTTACCACTAAAACATTCAATACTTTGATCAAGTCACATCCGAATGAGAGAGTTTATCTTTTCAATTTTTTTAAATAGTTTGTTTTAAAAGTAATCATTGTGGAGGGTATGCTTTGTGATTGCTGGTAATTACATTTTTCTCCCTTGTGATATAATCTTTACCGTAAATACTGTTAATCTCAGTTTGAAGAAGCATACCATTAATGTTCTTCAAATGCTGCATTGACTTCATTTATGTAATATTGTCCTATCACAATGGCTTTCAATTGACTTTTTAGGAAGCTCTAGAACAATGTGACCCTTGCCACATGCCTCCTTTTTAGGTCTCGGCTCTAAACTGCACATGCGCTGTCTCGAAAGACATGTATATACTTTGTGGGCTTCGACCTGACCATAGGCATCACATTTGCTGGCTCCATTGTGGCTTTCCTATTCTTTTTCCCCATTTGTCCATGGCATGCATGCGTCATGCCTCTTCCTGTGTTTAGCACTCCCATAGAGCATGGACCAATTACTGGACTGGTCCCATTTAATGACCATTTTAGGAACTTCTTCTTTCTTTGTTTTAAAAGCCCATGTCGGGAGCGGTTTTGTTTTTACCATGCTCTGAGTGCCGTTGTAAACAGGGCTTTAAATCATGCTCTTATTTCGTCACATTTGCTGAGCATTCAAAGACCGAGATTAAATGTCAGACGCTGTTTTCACAGGACGCCTGTTCCGCGCACCAAACCCATCCATCATCGCTGCTTGATCCGTCATCCCCCACCCCCTTATCACTGCTTGCCCCCTCTGCCCATCATTGTGGTGCTGCCTACTCAGAAGAGGTGATGAACGCTTTAGAGTTGGACTGCTCACCGTCCTCGCATCCCCTCACATTGCAACCAGGCCTGGGGCAAACACACTGTCCGGTGTTGGGTTTTGTTTTGGGCAGGACATTATAGCTGCTTACATGAGCACCTGACTACATTACACAAGGTCAGGTTAATTTTTTTTAAGGCACGGGCGATTAACTGATTTGCCAACAATCAAAGGATGTTGATTTAATTCTAGGGCCCAAACCTGGTTCCACAGTTCCAAAGTCGTCTGGTCTGGCGTTGGGTCCTAACTCCTTTGTGACCCGACCACTGTGCACTCTGTGCCTTGGGTCTCTGCTGGCACTCCATCCCCATGCTGTGGCCTTAGTCTGACCAGACTCCTTCCTGCAGCAGGTTGCGTGGCGCAGATTACCAACGCTAGTTGCATGGCGCGTCACATCCAACATTTCCTCTGCTTCCATTCCGGTCCCCGTGGTCCTCAGTTATTCCTACTGGCCGATCCATCAGTTATTTGCTGCCTTTACCGAGTGAACCTTGTGTGCGCAGGGCTCAAACTCCTGAGCTGACAATTGGACAATCTGGTCTCTACTCTTCTTCCTCCTCTGCCACCACCTGGGGCTACGAATGCTGTGAATGGCTAACCTGAAGATGGGGACTGCTTTCAGGCTCCACACTACATCCCTCTGATTCCAAATTTGAGATTTATTGTGGCTGGGATCACTAAAGGCCTCTCAGAGGGCAGGGAAAAGCTAAATAGACACTCCATAACACATGGCTACAAGACTATAACATTAACCACGCCAGTACTTCTCGATTGCTGAGACTTATTGGCTTTAATACACACTGCTCTTAGAAATACCGGTCTTGAAGTGTTGTACTAGTCGGTGTCACTGTTATGAATCTGCACTGGGCTCTTACGGTGCGATTTTTTGTTTTTGATTCAGTGTTTTAGTTAAGACTGATGCAGAGACAAATATTTTTCGGATTGGCTATTTTTAATGCCTAATATTTTGCTAGTTACAGGCTTAAAGGTTTCCCTGTCTCCCAAATAAATTTCTAATTTGTTTAGGAGTGTGAGATGTTTCTCAAAAACTGTTTCTATTTGCAGAGAACCATGCCTCCTCCGCCTTGCAGTTTGAAAATACTGGAAATACTAGATGATGCCATTACTACACCCAATTAGAGGATGGAGTTTGAGCCGTCTCTACCCTGCAGAGTTGACACATTTCAGCAGCACACATGATTCCAGGATACTGGAAGATCCTAGTCCACGATTCTGTCTTGTGATTGGTTGACTGGAACCGCCCATCCGTTCAGTAGTTAGTGTGGCGGTGGTAGGGAACCCATAACTCCTTTCGCCCACCTCAAGCCGGACCTCTTGGTGCTTTGGCATGGGGTGTGTTAAATCCCGCCAAGGACCACTTGTGCAAGGGCCTTCAGGATGCATGCACCTCTGGCCTAGGTGCAACCCTTCCTTTCTGCAGTACTGCCTAAGAACCCAGAGGCGGACTGAAGGGGGACAATAATTAGATGTGCGGGATGCTGATGTTAGTAAGGCCCAGCCTGTGTAGATATGGCGTTATCTTTACTAAGACCATGTTTCTACGGTTATCTAAAATGTACCCCGACCCTGCTGTACTTCTGACAGTAGATGTCCTTGTGACGTGCCTTCCTGGGGGCCACCAGTTGAGTATATGGTAGGGCCTTCGTGTGCTATGCATGTGCTTAGTCGAGTTTTACCCAACCAAGTGAGTCCATTCCACTGAAACCTAAGGCTCTATCCAGGTTAAACATATCCTGAATTAGTCCAGAGCCTCCTCTTGTATGATGTCTAACTGGGAATCGAGCTCTTTTATTGCATAATTTACTAATGGCATCTTTAAGAATCTTTGGGCCATAGAACTACTCTTCGGACCAGCAGTAAGTGGAAACAAGCATTGGCATAGCCAATAGGTCTCGCCTTTGGGACCTTATAAGTGTTTAGCTACGCAACAGTTGCATAACTAAATACTTATAAAGTCCCAAACGCGAGACCTATTGGCCATGCAAAGCGGCCGTGTGGCCGCGAAAGTTATCGCGATCATGATCAAACATCAAAGCGGCCGCGGGGCCGCGAAAGTGAAAGTAATCGCGGTAAAGCGCGGTGTGCGCGCGCACATGCACTGTATCTCTATGCTGGCCTGGTAGCACTTTTTGGAGCCCTCTCAATAAGTCTCGCCAGACCAGCGCATGCGCTGGGTCAGGCGAGACCTAACAATGTTAAGTTGAGGCTTGATATTTCAATAGTGCAGCTAGATCCCTATTGTACGGCCAATAGAAGGATTGTTCTGACCAATCATAGTGTTAGAGTGCCCTTTTATTCAGAGAGACAAGAGGAATATCAGACTACTGCTCTACCAGGTTTCTTTTGCTTGACTCTATTTAGGACAGTCAACATTCTGAATAGCAGCTCTACATTTGAAAGTGCTTCAAGCAGGAGGCCGTTCAGGTTGCATCCCTCAGAAGGAGAGAGCGCATGGTGGGGACCACCAGCGCGGTTGGTGACCACCGCCTCCTAGGCGAAGAATTTCTTGATATCCCTAAGGCTCTACAGTCATCCAGGGGTTGACTGCAGACAGTCTGAAGCTGCTGGTCTCCGCATGATGATATGGTGCAGCATGGCGGCATCTCCGCTGCTTTGCCTTTAGTGCTTGACCTGCAGATGGACCTATGGTCTGTCGAGGGGCCACAGAATCAAGACCGTAAATGTCTGTGTGCTGTCATGTACTTTGTTTATGCTTGTACACAATCGTTTGTATGTGGCATACACAAGGTGCAGAATTAACTACTCTCGCACTGGTACTGTAGTGTGGCATTCAGTAAAGGCAAGGGTGTGGAGTTAGATTTACTTTTAAGATGGGACATTTTCCATCATTTGAGTGTTGGGAGGGGGGGGGGGGGTGTTATCTCAATTCCCGGCATACACCCTATTGTTTTACTCTGGTCTTATTTTAAAAGTTTGTTTTTGGCAGATGCGGTAGGGCATTGCTTCTACAACATTACCACTGGGATGTTTTTGTACTTGCAAGCTTTAGCTTTGGCACTGATCCAAGCCATCTGCTTTATTCGCTCTCCTGTATCCTACATATTCATTTGCATTTCGTCACATGAGGCAATACTGACCTGAGTCATAGCTTTACATTTTTCCTTTAACTAATGGCTGACTACTTCTAGCCCTACCCTTCTTTGCTTCATTCAGGTGTTTTGGGAGTGGCTCTTCGGGTGCACTGATTTTAGTTGGCTTGTGCTATTTAGTGAGGAGCTCTGTTGATTAGATTAGTAACAGACTAGGTCTTTAGAAAGCTTTTTCCCTTCTTAATTCATTATAGCCGTATTTGGAACATTAACTGAGCACTGCAAAGTGAGGGCTTGCATGTAGGCATTCACGCTGAACCGGTTTATACATAAATAGATGGAAAAGTACAACAGCTTACATTTTGCCCAGCTGACGGTAGTTGTGACCTTGTGCATGCCGAAACTGATCCACTGTTTATAGGTATTCCTTCTACGTATTTACTGTCTGGCTGTCAGTAATTCCGAGCAGCATTGCTACACGGTACTTGTTATCCTTACTTGCTGTAACAGTATAGTAATGTGATGCAGTATGTCCTTGCTGTAGAGGTGCCCTTTGAAGGGAGTTGCATTTGAGGTGTATTACTTGTGTGCTTGGGAGTTTGTCTTGTTGGTGACCTTTTTTTTGGCCATCGGGGTCCTGCTACTGGGCAGTAATAGGTGTTTGGCGAGCGGCGTACCTTGGAGTAAGTGTGACTACAGGTACCTGCTCCCCTCCTGGACCCATGGGGTTATTTTCCCCACTTTTTAAAATACCATTGGCTTTCTGAGAAGCGGTAAGCCGGGCTACAAATTGTAAGTCTTTTCATATCGGTCACCAACAACCCAGGTTAGGGTGCACCTTCGAGTGTGCATACCGCCGAGGTGTTATTTCTCTCATTTTTTTCAACAGTTGGTCCTGACGAAAGCCTTGCCAAATAGGCTACTCTACAGGCAGAAACATGTTGACCATGATTTTACTTCACCTATATTTTGGACTAGACCGGTAGACTCTGTCTTTACGTCCAATCACAGTTTTTAACAGTTTTTAGCAGAGCTTGGTTAACCACAAATAAAGTTGGTTTGGGTTTAAACCAAGCCCTTTTTAAAACACTATCTTTTTTCTATCACCACACTCAGGAAGAAACCCGCTCCGCTGTAACCAGGCGTAGGTAGTAGCGCACCAGGGAGGCATTCGGCCTCTCTGGTGAGAACCCAATGATGAAGCATGTCACCAACCAGGTTGGTGAGTGAGGGTTCTTTTACTCACAAGTGTTTCTCTTTCTCCTTCCCCCCCCCCCCCCCCGCCTTTGTCTAGGTGTTATTCAACAAATAAATAGGTTGTGCACTCTTTCATTGTTTATACTGACCTTTTTTTGGACCTATTACATTTGGTGCGATTACTTTAGATGTTAAGTTTCCGATTCCATTTATATTATTTGACTGTCCTGCCGTCTTGATTAAAAACATGCTGGTGGAGTTCAGAACTGTGAAGAGTAATGTTTTAGATTATCCTTCTCCAGCGAGGTAGCTTGTGAGGTACTGGTAGGTCTCTATCTACCTGGGAGCAGCTATAATAATGTGGAAAAACTTTGTCGCGTAGACGGAGTGGCTTGCAGGATGCGGAGCGGCGAGAAAAGAGACCGTCCCGCAGCTCCCGTTAAAGGGTCCACGATCGCGATCCAGAAACCGTCAGGATCCGGCTTGACCCACCCCCCGGGCCCCAGAAGCACTTGTACTTCCGGGGCATATCTACACTCCACCCATCGGTGGCAAAGGTTGAGGCTGGTGCCGGCTGCGTCACCATCCCTGCCCCCTCTATGGCGTTTGGGACCGGCACAACCAACATAGTCCTGGCGTGCCCGAGTTTCCGGTTGGCGCCTTCCAGGAGCCGCTCTCTGGCTACCTGGGAGCCGCTCTCTGGCAACCTGGGAGCCGCTCTCCAGTGTGCAGCCCAGCGAAATAATTAGACGCTTTTACTTGGTAAAATTAATATTTGTATACCAACATTGAAAAGTGTGTATCGGAGATTATTATTAAAGCAGATTTTTGAATGATCAACCAAGCAGCATTGGTACCTTGGTATTATTACCTTGTTGCCGTGAGCACTGCAGCGGTCGCTGTTATGTCTTACTCTGTTTTTGTTACATTGGTGCTGCAATCGTGCGCTGACGTGATCGTGGCTTGTAATCTTCCATAGGGCGGCCACTAATGCAATCTCGCCTGATGTGTACAACACAAATAGTAGTTCTGCG
Organism: Triturus cristatus; assembly: GCF_964204655.1. NCBI lineage: Eukaryota > Metazoa > Chordata > Amphibia > Caudata > Salamandridae > Triturus > Triturus cristatus. Next base: position 1,051,829,254 of record NC_140593.1, read on the forward strand.
CGAGTTTCATTGAACAGAAGTAGCTCTTCTAGTGCATAGGGTAGAATGCCCTGTTTTTGACTATTACTATTAGGATTTCTATTTGCTAGAATGATGAAGAAACCTCGATTTGCCCACATAGGTTGATTTTTTTCAAAAACACTGCACTTGTTGCTTTCAAGACTAGACTCCTCTTTTATGGAGGTGAGATCATAAACATGAATTGTGTATGGCTCTGGGGTGTTACTTTAATAAGCTGAAAATTGATTTATGCTTCCCTGACGTCTAGAACAGTCATTAGTTTTTCGCCAGCTAATTTGTCTCATTGTCACAACTCATTTGAACAGTGAGTTAATGCAAACTACAGGTTTTTAGAATGCAACGTGCTTTCGGGTTAAACAGTTACTCCTGGATTAAGTGGGATGAAAAAAGTGGGGTGTCTAAAAGGGACATGAACTGTGTAATAAGGGCATGGCTTAAATATGTAGACCATTTTTAGGTCTCGCCTGACCCAGCGCATGCGCTGGTCTGGCGAGACTTATTGAGAGGGCTCCAAAAAGTGCTACCAGGCCAGCCTAGAGCTACAGTGCATGTGCGCGGGCGCGCGCGCCGCGCTTTACCGTGATTACTTTCACTTTCGCGGCCGCTCGGCCGCTTTGATGTTTGATCGCGATCGCGATCACTTTCACTTTCGTGGCTCACGGCCGCTTTGCATAGCCAATAGGTCTCGCTTTTGGGACCTTATAAGTATTTAGTTATGCAACTGTTACATGGCTAAACACTTATAAGGTCCCAAATGCGAGACCTATTGGCTATGCCAATGCTTGTTGTAATTCCCATTGCATATCGCTCGACTGGTATTTTGGTGCCTCTCTGAGCTTTCTGTTATTGCATACAGATACATAACCCAACAAATGACATACATCTCTGCCCCAGATAGGGTGTATAACATTGTGGTTTATTTTTTTCTAACAGTTTCCATTCTCCTACTGCTTGCTAACGCAGAAAGCCTTCTCCCACTACTCCTAAATCCTGGATGGAAAATTTACCTTCACTTACTCCTGCTTGATTCCTCTCCTTTTCTTCCAAGTGACCCTCTTGTGTCTTTCATCCTCTGAACGCCTTCTATATCAGAGTATAGCCTCCTCTCAGTCTCATGCCTGCCTGCTTCAAATTTTCATATTGAAAATTCTGGAATTGTCTGATACCTATGAAATGAGCTCCCAACGTCTCCTCTTCAAACCCCTTTCCCTGTAACCGAACGTTACCTGATCCCCCACCAGCCTGTCTATCTCACCAACCATTCACCCGACACAACATAGCCCCCATTATTGACTGCACCTACGTGGTATTGATCGATCACTTTATAATATGTTAAGTAGCTGGAGTAAATGCATGCATTTTTTCATGAACACGTGATTAATCGGCTTAATTTCTACTCAAGTATTTGTTGACGCCCACTTTTAATCAACCTCATGCTTATCTGTTTCTAGTACCCTTACTATACACAAGTCAGCCTGTTAGAACTGGTGCAATATTTAACTGGCTCTTAGTTTAAAACCAAAAATGTTTATTGAAAATAGTATATTTGTCATGCTTACTCTTTCGGCCTGAAAATGTACTATTGTGCCCCGGGAATCCCTCCGTGGCGTTATTTAATACATTTCTCTTTCTGTATTATTAAAGTGATCTGTTCTGACCAATGGATTGGTTCATGCAATCCGCTCCCTTGAGTTTGGTAACTCTAAACCTCTTTTATTCAGCCGACCGGTGCCCCGGGACTCTGTATGCATGCTATTTTAGGATTCTAGGCGCTTGGCAGTCTGTTGGGCAGGTAGCTATTTTATAGCCTGTAATTCCAGACTAATATTTGGTATCAAACCGTTGCCAAAGTTAAACTTGTACACCCTTCTTGTGCATGTGTTATTTCAGGTGTCCCCTTGTTCTGTGACTGGTGCTGGGAGAGAGGCTGAGGAGGGGTCCCATTTGGCAGTGAAGCAGTGAGGCAAGCCTTGAGCTGTGTTGGGTCTCCTGATGCACCAATGGGGCTTTTAAAGCATTTTAATGGCCGTTCGGGTTAGTGGGCTGTCTCTGTTGTGGTTTGTGGTTTAATTGCCGCCCTGCTTCTTCGGTTTGCTTGGAGACATTTATCACACTGCACATCTGGAGCACACTGGAAGAATCTTGTTTATTCTGTTAGACCCAGCAAAGGGCGGCTGTTCTACGGGAGGAAGCATGATAGTTTCTGTAGGGGCAGTGCTGGTGAGGGAACCAGCAACATGGCGGCCATGTGACCCATGAAATAACATAGGGTGACCATAATGGGACAGGAGGCGCGATGCTGAAATTTCTCTTCAAGGATGGCAAATAACCTAGACCTAATTGTTCTTGGGAATGGGGGGACTGCAACCACTCACCATTAAGGCAGAATCGGATGATAAAACTAGATTTGGAACAGGAAATTGCAGAGCTATATTGAGACAATGGCATCACGTTTTGTGACTATACGATAATAAAGCAGCATGGCAAACTAGGGGTGGTCTCCCAAGAACTGCTTATAACATTGCTCAGAAGGTTAATGCACCGGCTGCGAAAGTCTCTGCTTATTGTTGATAGCCTTAAGCTCTTCTCAGCCTTCCATGGTTCCCTAGTAGATACAATGAACGACATTGAGTACTGTACTAATAACACCAGGTCCTCAGAGTAACCTTTTACTTCGGGGCAGTACCACAGAGAGCAGGCAGCATGTATTTAAAAAAAAAAAAAAGCTACAAACGCAGACTCTAAGAAGCTGGTGCTTCTTAAAGGTTTCTGGAAATGTTTATTGGTACGCTGCCACAGCTTAACGGCCGGTGCCAGCCAAGTTACTAATAAAAAAAAAAATATTTGGTACATTTTGAAGATCCTATGCCGACCGAACCGTACAAGATGCACACATTTGCTCTGGCACGTGAGATGTTTGACATTAGTTAGCTGAATTTCACTGTGCTGAGTCAAGTTCTGAATCAGAAGAGGGACAGATAAAACGAGCACTGCCGGGGCCAATAGGTCTGGTGTTGACCGCCAGCTTTTGGCAGTACCAGTTTTGTTTTGTCATGGTTTTTGTAAAACTTAATTTTTCGGGGGAGGTGCCGGACCCTCACAGTACATAATGGCTAAAAGCAAAAATATTTTTGTCTCAAAAACCTATTGCCGTAGTACTCCAAGGCACTGACATAATAATATTTTGCCTGCAGATGTGCTCCTTTTTAAAGGGCAGAATGCCGTCTCTCGCAGTGAAGTCGGCCAATGGCTAAAGTAGGCTGACTTGTTTCATTGTTCATGCAGTAGGGGGCAGAGGAAAATGTGAATTTCAGACCAGTGACTAAAGAGGGCTACCTGAAAGCCCCTATAGGTATATCATGAATATAATTTTAGTAACCAAAAAGTCGTGGATAACGTCAGATCCGTAAACAGATTTTTATTTATTTTTTATTCCGTGGTCCCTTGAATTGGCTCTTGAACAAACCGTTTTCTATATGGTAGCTTAAAACCAAGAACCACAGTTCCATGATTTAGCCCGGTTCTTTAATTATCCCAGGTGGTACCCAGATCCTGATCCCTCCCCAGTATGCGTGTTCTCTAAGTTGCACCCTCCTGAGTGCTATTAGGCTTTCCCTTGAGCCAATATTAATGGCTTAATTTCAGTGGCTTGGTTCGCACCGGTCTTCGTGCTGGGAGTTTGCGGGTTGGGCGTCAAATCCAGTTTTATTATTTAAAAGAGTAATCGATCAATTCGATTCCAAATTTTGTAGAAATAGTTAGCTCGGCTTTTTAAAAAAATGTTAACACTTAGCGTAATCTATTGCTTTAAGAGCTGGAATTTTCCTTTTTATATTTGCATGTCCTACAGAGAGAGCCCTGGACATGATTAGTTGCGTTCCCGTTAGGAACGTCCAAATTAACTGCACCAGAAGCGACCATGAATGTTCGCAACATGGGACTTCTTCAGAAATTTAAATGTCGTGTCAGAAGTAATAGTACACTGCATTGTGCCTATTGCAGTAATTAGGCGAAGACATTTTGGCGCTATATTGGACCAGTAATGTCAGCCCTGTTCCGCCTATCCGACTGAAAAGTTGCCAGTTTCAGACCGATAAGTTCTATGATGTTGGCATATGGATGTAATATCTGCATATATAATGTTAGAGGCGAATGCATGCGTTTAACTGCCCACACTCAAGACAGATGGGCGTATTACAAAATGTCTTATGCTTCACAGTGAAGCAGGATGCTGGCCACCCTCCAAATGCATTGTGGTTACAATAGTTAATCTGCGCGTTAGTTTCCTTTCCTCTGGCGAGGCAGTGCCGTAGCATACTTCTGGTGACCATTTCTCTTCAACGTTATTTTATTTACAGTTGAAATTTTCGATTGCTTGTTTGTCGGTTTTTTTTTTGTTTTTTTTTAACGCTTTCTCCTAACATACTTCAATCTTTCCGAGCTGGCCAGAAGCGTAGCAAGGATTTGGTGCCTTCTTAAGTCGAGCACTCAAACTCCAATCCTTCTTTAATTACCACCACATGCTCGGGTGAGGATTCTTTACCCTTCTGGGTTGCGCAGAGACACACCTGCATATGCGTACTGTTAGATTAACGTTTTGGTTAGCCTCGTTTCCTTTTGTAAACCTGTTGAGGCTTTTATATTCTTATCTGTTTGAAAATCTATAATGGAAACCTGCACAACTGATAGTTACTTTATCACGTTAGCAGGGACTGTATGAAGGTAGGACCACAAAGAGCTGTCCAGCTCATCTGCTGTACTGTACAGAACGGTGGATGTGAGGATACATCCACAGGGATGCCACCTGAATTCTTAACCTAGATTCATTGAAAGAACCGGTTTCAAGGCATGGAATCCAGGGTATGCGGACACCTTCGCCTTTGTCGTGATCTTGTAACCAGACCCTCTAGGGACAATGTTTGCAGATATTGTGTGTATTCATATACAAGTGCAGTAGGCAACCATACACTGCTACCTATTGGGTTACTTCTACTTCACTAATACTGCCAAGTGCAGAGCATGTGTGTGGTACTGATAACTTGCTTTCCCGGAACTGAGGCTTCCCGCCATAGTGCTCAGGGTACCACCCTTGTGCTCTGTGTGAGACATCGGAGCCTGCCGTGTTAATGTAGTTCTGCTGTCTCCGGTGGAGTGGCCAGTCTCATTCTTTAAGCAGGAACACATGAAAGTCGTTTTCAGACGTGGGTCCTTTTGCCGGTAAGACATTAGAGGTCACCACCACTGTTGCACCAGATTGTCTTTTCCAGCAGATGCTTGACTTTGATTATAGGGGAAGTGGGTTTATTTGGCACCATTTCTTGAAGAGGGGACTGAAAGAGGTTAATCCTGAGGTGCGTTGACTTGGCTGGCAGTCCACCTTGCTCTGGCCATGTATCAAGATTCCGTTGCATGGATGGTGACTTGTTGTCCTGCAACTGAAGTCTTTCACAGAAGTTGGCTGTGGGTGGAGAGGCGGAACATCTTCTGTGGCTCACCCACATCCTAAAACTCCTTCTTGCATGATATGTACATTACACTTGCAAACCTGATCTTATTTATTGCTTTGCTTCCTATCCTGGCTTCCACAAAACCTACTAAGAGTGTCTCCTCCGAAACAAATGCCTTATCAGCGTTTCCAAAATGGTCAGGAAATATGTGCTGGTTGTGTTTCGTAAGTGCGCAACGCTTGCGGTGAGGAATGAAAGGGAAGTGTGGGGAGTGTTACATAATCTCCTGTTCAACACCCGCAGGCCACATTTCCTGTGACTAAGATCTCAGAATGAAGCTGGTTTGCATGGGAGGTGGTTTGCAGGCGCCTGATGCATGCAGGCAAGGACCATTCACAACGGACAAGTCGCAAGTGTGTTGGTGAATCCAAGTCATTCAGAGTTCAGTGAAAACAGTCTTGCTCGACATTGGTTGGGCCATAAAAGCAGTATTTAGTAGTGATCCTACTTCTTAAAGCAGCTGTCTTGTAGGGTGAGAGCAGAGTAGTGCCTGCCTCAGTAGGGTCTTCTGGCAGAAGAACAAGGAAATTACCATAACTATCATCTATTGCCTGTTGGTTGCTCATTGCTAAGCGAAAATATTGTAAACGGCAACAGGATATTTTCATTCTAATTTCTTTAGACTATTCCTGGGACGCTATCACAAGGTTCAGGTATATTCCTCTTTGTAGGTCAGACTTTTTTCTTACAAGAGCACTTTCAAAGGTAATGTAGGATCACCCTTACTATCCAAAGAAACCAGTGCTTAGAATCCTTCTCTTCTCATAGGGATTCCAAAGTCTTTCTGTATGGGAAATAGAGGTTTGACTGGGTCACGAAATTAAAACGTAACCCTTCATGCTTCCTAGGAACTAGAAATCTTCATTCAAATTGGATTTAGGACAGGAAGAGACCCTGGCAAGTAATGAGTGGTATATTCCATATTCCGATCCATACTATGGGAATGTGCCGGGTAGCGAGAAGTTGCGAATGGGGGCAATTGGCTTGATTTTTATAGTGTCCTTCACTGCTAAACATGCTTGCTGTGGTTGGATATTATACTAATTCTAGTTTTGCTCTTTGACCTTTCTGTTCCCGCCATGAGGATATTGGAGAATGTTCACAGAAGGAGAGAGATTGGTCCTTTGAATCTGTCCTCCTTTTAATGAGGCTGTTCTTCTCTGAAGTTATTCTAATTGTCGTGCCTGTTACATGGGGGATTTTTTGCCTTTTTAGAGGATGCCACATTGCCTTTGAAACTCTCTGCTTTCATCTCTGGGATCAAGGATGGTTTTTGATGCTAAACAACATGAATTAATTTGTCTGTAAATTCTAGAGCGATAACTAATCCACATCGAACACCATTTGTTTTAACTTCACGCTCTCTGGCTGTTTCGGACACGACACCCACCCCTTCGTAAGATGGAACCTGCCCATTCTACGTCTTGATTAGGAATGTTGTGATGGGCACATTTGCTTTCATGCATTTAGAATGTTTCCCTTGTTTCATTGTGATAGTTGTGTCCAGGTTTAATAAAGTAATGTTAAATTGTCCTTATTCAAGCTTCGTTTACATGCAAGCTTCATTTCGAGCACACAACAGGCAGAATTGAGTATCTGTGTTTGGTTATTGGAAACCGTTCCTTTACTCGGTGGTGCTCCTTTTTATGAGCCACCTAAGGATGTGGTCTCTTGGACTGAAACCTGTAGGCGCTCTGGGCATTGTGCTATTTTACTGTGACCTACTCAGCTGGGAGGCCACTGGCCTCGAATATATGATTCAGTATGCAGGTAACATTGTACTGCTGTATTTGCATAGCGCTAAAAACACCTGTGTGGTATACTGAAGTACTTCTCAGGGATAGCATGCTGCACTGCATAGTCTTATGGTATTTGCCTCCGTGCAGCTGTGCAGGCGAAACATGTTCACCAGTAGTTAAGCTCACCTGGCTGCTACGTCACACTTGGCAGAGAGTTCTGTAATCTAGTATTCACAGGGTTAGATCCGAGCAGGGAAAACTACCTTTTCATTTTTCCATGTTCAACTGAATAGTACCTCATTGGGTAGAAGTGATCTTTGAGTGCAGTCAAAACTTGACAGCCATTGCAATGTATAAAACTTATTTTTAAAAGGGCTGCTGTCAAAGTGACACCATTTAACCATGCATTAAATGTCTTTTTTCAGGTGACGCCTTCTCCAACAACATGTCTCAGTACTTGGGAGGGCTTGTGGCCAGCGGGCTTGCGTCTCCCACGACACAGCATGGAACCCCGACCTCCTTATCCTCTGACCCCTCCTTCAGGTCAGCCACTCCCAACAACCTGCAGATGGTGCACGAGCTCTGGGCGGCGCATTCCCACGAAGGTATGTGACGGTCGGTATGGGCGACATTTGTGTTTTTTTTGGCCTTCGTCAACGATTAGCCCTTCTAAGTGTGTGCTGATGCATGTTTAAGTAGGGGGCTATCACCAGGGCATTGTGTCTTGGTGTGTTTCGCTATTCTGCACAGTAGTTGAGAAGTAAAATACACCGTGGAGTAGTTACTATAGCTCCTGCCAGGCCGCAACTACTGACGGACCCATGGGCATCGCAGTTCAGCGTATGTTTAAAAGTGTTGCATGTTGGGCCTGAATTGCTCAGTATTTAAGTGAACATTGCATTTGCAAACACAACTTTGTTGACCATGATTTGTGATTAAAGTCTGCAGTATGGTAGTCCTGAGGATGTGGTGGTTTCCGTGGCGCGCACATCCCATGGGAGTGGGTGGATGATGGTTCAGTGTGATGAATAACACACAGCTTTGTGTGTGAACCTGTGCGTGAATGAAACGTGCAGGGGTGGGCTTGGGGCTGTACCACGCAGGTTCACTCCCAGTTTACCCCATTCAAAAACAGACCGTTATGTTTGTGGAGAACTAATGTGTACCGACTGATTCCTTCACCTCCCACACCTTCGACCTCCCAGGGTCGTTTTTTGTTCCGAAAGGGGGTGGGGGGGAGGGCTTTCGAAAGAATAATTAACATGTGGGAGATTGTATCACTGTTGCAGGAAGCGTTTATTTCCTTCTCCATTGTGCACAGTAAATACCCTATTTTACATAGTTGAGAAATTGAATTTTCCCACCACAATTACCACATTTTCATGACACTTTCAACATTGATGAGAAAAGTAAAAAAAAAAAAAAAACTGGAGCCTGGAAATTTCTCAGTTTTGTAACTTTGTATATGAAGGTTGAGAGCTGAAAACTTCGAATGTTTTGTGTAGAAGTCTCATTCGCCATTAGATTTTTCACCAGATTTTTACAATGGGACCAGACCTGAATATTTCAACAAAAGTCCTCATTTGCGAAATGTGAATCTTAAAAATATGAAGGATTGATTTCAATCTTCGATGTTTAGTATGAATATGAATCGTTGGGTCTCCTTTCTAATTTTTTTCACTTGGGAAGAGAAGATAAATGTGGTGAGGATTCAGATTCCGTAGCAGAGGGTAATGCGGTGAACCAACTTAAACTCTCCCAGCATGTTAGCCATTTGCATCACTTCTCTACTCATTGGCCATCATCCTATATGCTTAGGTTTTACCTAGAGTTTTTCTTCTCTTCCTTGTTTTAGGAAGCTCACAATAGTTGAGTGAATGTAATTCCTACTGTCAACATCCAAGCCAGTAAAATACTAGCGAAGAGTAAATTGAGAAAATCAACAAAAAAAGATAAGGTTCTTAAAAAAACAATGCAGAATGAATGTTGGAAGCACTTCCCCTAGTATTGTTAAACTAAGTAAGCTGCTCCAAAATCTAAACAAAGACCAGTGGATGCCCATGGTAGGAGTGCATTCAAGCCGATTTGTACAAGATTTGAGTAATTTTGGTTACCTGTTAGGTCAAGTATTCACTTTTAAACTAAGAGCTGGATTAGCACAAATTTAGAATTAATCACATATGATTCTTACTACTTTTACTCCAGATTTTTTTTACCTTTTTGATGATTCACAAGCATCTCCAGGTAAATTCTGCGACGCCTCCAACGTCCGGAGATCCACCCCCCCTTTACTCGACAATGTTTACACATGTAAGATTCTCAGAGTGAAAAATTATCAAATATAGGGCTGGTCAAAATGTGAGAATCCTTGCTATTTCTACAGGAAAAGTATTTTCTTTGGAGAGGTCCCTTGTTCCTAAACCCTGTTAATTTTTGAAGGTGTTTTCTAACCAGTCCAATCCAGGAAACAGTTGCTTACTGGAACTTTTTTTTTACGAGCAACTTTGAATGTTTCCAGGAAGGGACAGGCCATATTCAGTTTTTGGGGTACTCAAACATTTTGCAAGCTTTGGCGTGTGCTGTGCATTTTGCATGGACTCCCTTGCCTCATTGCGCTTCTCAGTTTGCACCCTTAGCTTCGATTTTCGGATTGTGAAACATTTGAAATGCTGCCCTATTTACCACCATCATAAGTGCACTTGATATTCTAAAACTACTAATCCCAATCCTCGTAAATAAGTATCTGGAACATAGAATGAGACTATCTCATATTTTCTCTCTCACTCTCATACCATCATCACAAAGGCAATTGCGATACCCATTTGCGTTTAAGTAATGGGTTCCTTCAAACCACTTTTTTTGAAAAAGTGAAATATTCGTAATCGTAGTAAATGGTCCTGAAATCGGACTTTCTTTAATTTCTTTAACATGGGTATGAAAATATTCACATCATGGTGCGGAGGGGGGTCTCTTTACTTGGAGTAGAGAACTGGTGAATTTCTCCCGAGTGTCTCTTCACAGCTTGTTGTGACCAAGGAGAATCGCTGGTCCACAATATGTTGGTTTAATTTTTTTCTTTAATAGGAACATTTCTACTTTAGCGAGCACTGTTGTGGCCCTCGGAACCTGTGCCCAATGTACTATGCCCACTTATCTAATAAGATATTGCAAAGAATAATGATATGGACAATATATCCAGCGTCTGACATTGTGACCATTAACACCAGCAGTCGGACAATGCATGTATACCCAGGGGAGGGAAGTATGCATCTGTTCATTTTATTGATAGTTAAAACACTTTAGGAAGTGCTTTGTAATCGGCTGATTGTATGGGTGGGTTTAGAAAATTAAAAACAACAAATGATAACACTCCTGTTAACCAGTTGTCTGACAAATTTGAGATCGAAGTACTGGTCCTAAAATGATAGTGAAGGCTTTTGCATCAGGGTTGTATGGATTTCATTGAAAACAATGGGGTTTGGTATCCCAGTCCCTTCCCCGCTGAGTGATCCTGCAGGGCTGGCCAACAAGTCTGATCTAGTTTATGGTCCATGAAGCCGTGTCCTTAGCTGTGATTGGGGGCCGGGGCATTAACACTGTGGTTTCCCAGGTCATGATCAGAGTATGTTATTTGCCCTGTTATACAAGTGAACCACAAATCCAGGCAAATTTTTTTACATGTTTTTTTTTTTTCTGATGCAAACATTTAATAGATTTCAATAGTCTGGGACCTTTTTCCACACTTACGCTCCTTGAGCACTTTTGGTCCCCATGAGGTGAGGTTTTTCTTGTACTGTGCAAAGATGTACTAATCCATCGCATCATCCCATCTTCTTTTGCTGTCCTACTGTTTAAATGTACTTCTCATTGATCTAGTTAATGTTTGATCTTCTGTTTCGCTTAAATTTTCCTCGCCATCTGTTCTATATCTAAAATCAATCTACAAAAGTTATTGCAATAGGTGGTGCAAAAGTTGATTTTGAAATGCACCAACATATATTGTTACAAATCTAAACCTCTGAAATCTCTCCCTGGGTACGAGTTTTGACCCTACAACTCCTTGCAGTCTTTCTTCCTTCGAGCAGGACTCCACGCTGCCCTATTCTGAGATGCGCCTCTTCGCCAGGAGTTTAATTCAGCCAATTCTGTATCAGAGGGAACTGGTGGCAAGGCTATATTTCAGCTTAGAGGAGACCTTTCTGGATCCTGATGTTAGCGTACGACTGGCACAACCCGAGCATTTACACAGTCCTACAAACTAGAACTCACACACCAAATGCACTGCATGTGACCTCACAATATTTATGAAAGGCCTTCACTGCACATCTTCAAATTAAAACGAGTAACAAACACTGTATCCGTGCATACTCCTGCCATTCATAATATTAATGGTAATGTCACTGGTGAGAGCCCCAGTGTAGCATTTGTGAAGTTGTCTCTTCATTCATCTAAGGCGATGTCACGTGCATTGCGTTTAGTGTATGTATTCTGGTTTGCATGGCGGTGTACAAACTACCTTCACACACCAGGTAAAAGCTATTCCGCTGTCCACGTTTCTCACATTAAAATGTTTCCCTTTTATACATCTGGACCTCAAAATGGTGGTTTGTTTATTCTATCTGTTAGACTATTGTATTGCCCTTTTTGCTGACATTCAGAGGAGTCTTCTCATTAAACTACATGCCCTTCAGAATGCAGCTACTAGTCTACTTTTAGGGATTCCCAGACACTCCTCAGCTAAACGAGCTCTCAAATCCCTTCACTGGCTTCCTGTGGAAAAGCGGATTGACTTTAAGGCTCTCTGCATTGCCTTTAAGGCTCTTCACAATCGTGGACCGTAATATCTAAACCGTTCCGCTAGTATGTTCCGCCAAGAAACCTTCGATCTTTGTCTCAAAGGTTATGACTTGCAAACTGGGGATGCAAAAGCTGTGTTAATGTCCCTGCCAGAGTGTGGACCTGTCTCCCTCCCAATCTAAAGAACTCTCCTGATCTTCTTTCTTTTTGGAAAGGCCATAAGACCCGTTGGCTCGTCTGACATAACGCAAGATTTGAGTATGGCTACTTGGTTATCACCCTAGTTTTTTTTCTGCATCAAGCTCCTAGACGCCCTCTGGTAATAGTTTGGACTCTATACATAAATAAACTAAAGCTTGCAGCGCGAACCATAAATGGGGATTTTTTTGTGGGGGGGTGCGGAGGGGGCCCGTTTCTAACCAGAACAACGTTTACATGGGTGCATATCATTAGAGAGATATATATATATATTTATTTTCAAGGCAATAGACACCCCTGACCATCGCTCGCCTTTTTTCAGGCCTGTGGTCGGTCACTGCTTTCAATGTAAGGCCTCTTATTGAAATAGTTTTTACCCTCGGGCTCCATAGCATAATGGCAGCCTGATGACCATTACAGTTTGACTGCTGAACTTGTAAGGCTGTAAGGGGCGGGGGTGGGGTCCCTCTCCAAAACAAATGTATAAAGCACGACCCTCGCACCCAAACGGCAAGTGAAAGGGTTACATTGTGGAGGAACCTGTAATCCTTTCCCGATAGAATAAAAACAAGTGCAATGAGATGGAAGGCCCTGTATTTACAGCATTATGAAGTCGTCAAATGGCCGTCTAACAGTACATAAAACACTAATAAAGTCATGGAAACCTCGGCTTTGCTTCGGACGGAATTGCCACCCCTGTTCCACACTCATCCTGGAAGTTGTACATACCGGGCTCGGGGAGTTTCTGGCGCTGCGTGATGGGCTCCCTTTGGAATTCTGCGCTTGTTGTTGCGATGATGCAAGTGGTGGCGACGTTTGCCTCTCCTCCGGTCTCAGACGTGAACAGCTGAGCTGCCTGGTCTCGGGGGAAGGGGCGGAGGCGGGCGGGAGGCCACGCCATGGCTAGTCTCGCCTTCCCGGCATAATGGCGGCCAAGTGTAGCTCGCTCGCTCCCGCCCGGAGCACAGACAAAAGGGTCATTGTTGGTCGGCCAGCTCAATGGCATCTGTTGCCATGGCAGCCAGTGTAGAGCATTTGTAACAACAATCGTCATCCTGCACAGAACTGACAGGAGGGCGATTTATCCCACCCTTTGACCTTTCACCCGTCTGCTTCTCACTCCCTGCTTCTCACTCCCTGCTCCCTTCTCCGACCCCTCCCTACCCCTAACCGTGTTCTCAACAGCTGACCGGCTTAGAAGCCCAATGAGAGACGACAGAGGCACCTGCATTTTTAAGCCCCTCCTTATTCGTTTTTCAGGTTCAAGAGGCTTTTCCCATAATTTGTTTTTACTTTAAATGAGGCAGCACATTTAAAAGCAACCAGTCCTCGACGGTGAAGTCAGGACCCTAAATAATCCACACCAGCCGGAAAAAGACGAATTAAAATGCCAGTTACTGGAATTTCTAATAATCATGACCAATTATCAGTTCATTTTCCCGCTATATAAATTGCATGGAATGTAACCTATGAGCTTCCTTTAAGGGTCAGAAACCATGGTTTCCACCGACTTTCCTGCCCTTGGTTCTGCTCAGGACCTAGGGAGGGATTCGGGAAGAGCGGTTGGTGTAAGAAGTTCGATTCTTATCGAGGCTTTGATTCCAGACAGCAATCCTATCCAGAGAATTGATGTAACGCGACCATGGGTGGAAGCTAGAGTAACCCCACAAGTGGGAAACCCCTCCCACTTGTGTTTACCTCCAGCGCCCTCCTGCCTGTCAAGCTTCTGGTACTACATAGTGAGGCAGCCAGTGTTTATAGGCCTGATTTTGGACTATTTGGTCTATCCAAATTTTTGACCTTCTTTTCCTGGGTCTTTATAGTGCGGTGGTTGTGATCAGCCTAGCGCACCCGCCAAAGCATTTGATGCACGGTGCATTGGACGTCAGGCTGCAACGGATAATATTGGTAGAAGGAGGCAGATCCACCCCCGGCAGATACAGTGAGTGACTGAGCTCACCTGCTAGGCACTGCAACCACCTATACCATCTTCCTTTCAGAGACATGCCCTTTAGTAATTGTTTTCGTTCAACGTCTTCAGATTTTTATCTTCTGCCATTTGTGAAACTTGACCTAGTATAATTTTTTTTATTTTTTAAAACACCTTAACAAAAAAAAAAACAGGACTGTTTGGGCTTCTTGTTCACGCTCTCATTTTTGGAACAGAAATGTGTTCCAAGCTTCATTAACAAGCCAACTGTTTGTACTAAAAATAGCCATGAATAAATGCATCAAACTTTGTGCCTGTTTCCTAAATTACAACTAAAATACTTATTCTGTTTTGTTCTTAAATCTGTGATGTACCGTTTTATGTGCCTTTAGGCCAAATGTACCTCACCTTTTCATCTCAACTGTTTTTATCAGTGACCTCGTGGCCCGTGATTTTTTTGGGTTTATTTTATGTTGTGTGTTTCGGGTCTTTCCTTGTATTAAGATTTTAAGTAATCGTACAATAAAGTATTGTTCAATTCTAATACATCATTAAATGAACAAAATCCGGCAATATATATTTATATATTTTTTTTTAATCTGACTTTCAGGATTTTCCCACCTAGCTAGTGGTTTGTATCCTTATATTCCACTGAACCAACTGGAGGCATCCAGCAATGGGAGCCCCCTGCTGGCACAGCTGAGTCAGCACAGTCTCTTCGAATCACAAAAAGGTCAGTCCTTCCTTCCATTTTATAGACTAATATTGTGTTTCTAAATGTTTGTGTTGGCCTTTGCGTGTGTTTTGACCATGCGCTTGTATTTTTGTCCTTGTGTGTGTGCATGCTTGTGTGATTGTGTACAGATTGAGCTCTATATTGTAGACAGGGTTGTGTAATGGACCTACCGAAGTCCCCACTGCCACCCTTTACGCTATTGCTTCACCCCCAAACCACTAGAAAAACCAGCATTTATCATGTATGTTTTTTGTGTGTTTTTTTTTGCAGAAGTGCCTGGTATTTTGCGATATGCCACTGGATCACAATTAGTCAAAGTTGATTTAATGCAATGCTGTATAAGCACTCCATGTTTTAAGATATTTACTTTTCTTATGAGCTTCTAATATTCATAGATTTACATACTTAAAACATTTTTATTTAAAATTTAGTCACACATGGACGTTTAAGCTATTTGTTTCTCAGTGTGTATTCTTGGTGTTAATCGCTTCATTTTATGTTTCAGATGGTTTTTACTTATCCGGCCACGCAGGACAATCTACCTTGCACCCACAAACCTCTATCTCTAGAACAATGGCCAATCACACACCCAGTTCGCACACGCGAGAAAAGGACCTCAGTGGACACCCACATAAAAGTGCAAAAGACTCTGCGAAGGAGAGGGCGTGTAGAAGCGAACACTCGTTGCCATATGGTAAGAAAGACACCAGGCCTAAAGAGGAAGCAAGACCAAGAAGCGTTGTGGATCTTACTCAGGACAACAAACCCGATAACGAGAGGAAACTGTCTGGTTTTGAACGGGTAATCAAACATGGAGAGCGCCTGTCCCCTTTTCACCCAGAACACATGCCAAATCGGAGCTCTTTCAGCGGAGACCCGAAATCCAAGAACCCTTTGCAAACCTCCTTGTTAAGTAATTGTAACAGTGGAGGGGACTCCTTGGCAAAAGTTGCTGGCACAGAACATGACCGCTGTGCCAAGGACCCAAATAGGCATGATGAGAATATGAGGCCTTCAGCTCACACGCATGTGGATCGAACAAAACGCTGCGACTCTGTTGTGACTTCAGTTGGTTCACTGCATGTTCCATGCAGCTGTCCGTCCCCCCACACTTCCCAGCAGCCGACAAAACTGGTAGCCCCTTCCACATTCCCTCCGCAACCTGTCCATTCCAGCATGTACACCATCTTCCCACAAGCCAAGGACCCGGGTAGGGAACACAAGGTCATTGCGCCAACCTTCGTGCCATCTGTTGAGGCCTACGATGAGAGGATTGGTCCCATCCAGATAGCCTCCCAGGCACGAGACAACAAAGGCAAAGACCCTGGCAAAGTGGGCATGTTGCATTCTCCAGGAGACAAACTGCTTTCTGATTGTTCTCGTCCTCAATCTCAGGAGTTTTCCAGCCACAGTGATGCTAAAAGGGGTGAGTCTCTTAGGGAAAAGAACTCGGTAATCCGGTCTAACTCTATGGTAATTAAGAGGCCTGCTGCTACAGAACCCTTCTTGCATCGATCTGGGCTTGGCTCCCCAGAAAGCAGAGACTTTCTTGCCTCGAAGGACCCAATGAAACAATGTGCAGAAAATGAGCCCCGTTCGTGTGATCGAGAACGGTTTCAGAGGTCCTGCTCCAAAGAATCCTCCAAGGCTTATGGTACTATGGACTCTTCTAGGCAACACTTGGACCATACTCAGCTGAAGTTGCCAGAGCAAAAATGGAAGCCATTCGAAATGGGCAACTTTGCCACCACCCAGATGGCTGTGCTTGCTGCCCAACACAACCATGCAAACCGGGTGGAGGACGATGCCAAAAAGGCTTATCTAGAGTCTACCAACATGCACAGGTCCGCAGGTGGCTCCAGGAGCACTGCGGAAGTGCATCATTCAGCTTCACAGGGTGAAGGCTCCGCTATGCAGAGCCTTATCAAGTACAGCGGCAGCTTTGCCAAGGAGACGTCATCAAGGCAGGGC
Source organism: Triturus cristatus (assembly GCF_964204655.1). Classification (NCBI taxonomy): domain Eukaryota; kingdom Metazoa; phylum Chordata; class Amphibia; order Caudata; family Salamandridae; genus Triturus; species Triturus cristatus. The sequence goes on from NC_140593.1 coordinate 1,051,846,153, forward strand.
AGTGGTAAAAAAAGTCCTTTTGGTGGTCTGGGCAACATGAAGGTGGATCAGTCTCAACTCAATGCGTCTAAGATTCAGCAGCTGCTCGCCCAGCAGACTGGGAAAAACTTGAAAAGGGACCCAGAGAGACCAGAAAGTGCCAAGTCCTTTGGGCGTGAGAGCATTGGTTCGCAGGGAGAGGTAGAAGTGAGACACCCCCCTGTTGGTATTGCTGTGGCAGTTGCACGTCAAAAGGACAACAGTAGCAGCAAATTGGGACAAAACCTTGCCGAAAGAGACCGCTCACTATCCATGGGTTGCATCAAAGGTAAGAAGCAGATGTGTTACCTACCTGTACAAATTTACCTATTATAACTTGTGGTCTGTTTTCTCATATTTATTGGTGATTCTCTGGACAACTCAATCATTTATTGAGCATCTTGTATTTGATGGGAACTAACAGAACTTATTGCATTACCAGTCCTCATATGTGTAGCCCCATTTAAGGTATAATAAAGCGTGGTGTATCAGTTAGCGTGCACATCTTGCTGATATATGTGCCTTTGTGTGGTTAGCTTGCTGATCCCAACTGTCTGCAGCAGGGAAAATTGAACAGCCAACTAAAATGTACAGCACAAAGGAGTAGAAATGGGACTGCAGGGATTTAGCTTGGACATACCATTTTTTAGGTGAAGGTAGAAGTGAAATACTGCTTTCATGATGCACAGTTCCAGTCTGATTCGAATCCCTCCACTCCCACAGGCATGTGTGGTCACACATAGACTGTTGTGCTGGTACAGGATTGTATTGGTAGATTAGTAGGAAGGAGTGAATAGACCACGTCTCTTTCAAAAGAATCTAGGTGATAGGAGTCTGCATTTTTGTAATAGGTGTACAGTTAATACAGTCTAAGAAGCCACTTCCATTTATATAAAGCCAGTCTCCTCAGGTTATGTATTGTAAGCATTGCAAGGAGCTTTGAAGTGGATCGAAGAGGGTCAAGTTACAAGAGTAGGGAGATAGCCATGTTAACCATGTCTTTTGTACATTGAACACAGTATGTTCCTATTGGATCAATGCACAATATTTTATGTTGATGGCGAAAGGGACAAATTGATTCTACTTTGCTGAAATTTAGATCTCAATCCTTTCACAGGAAAAATCAACCATCCTCAACCCACAGCTTCAGGCTGCTGTACACCGCAGAGGTTATGGCGTTGCATCTGATATATCTGAAGGGTTCATATTTGACCAAGTTACACCTCCTGTATAAATTCACTACTTCCGTCTGATCTATAATTCAAGGGTTTTTGGCTCAACTAGCAGAAGATGGAGTCCTTCCAATGATGTAAAACCAGCATTGAGAAATCCATGAGGTCTGCGCTGGTTGTCAGCATTTAGGCTTTGTTTATGCCTGTTTTGTCTTACTGTGTAAAAAAAAAAAAAAGTGCTTCATTGTTGGAGTAGCTTCTGGGCTCGTACGATGTTTATATATTAAAAAAAAAAGTGGCTAAAGGAAATGATTTTGGGTTTCAAAAACACATAGTCCTAGGAATCCATGACACTAAACTTAGCTCCGTTTTCTACGAATAGGCTCTTCTGAAAGAGAAGAGTGTTGCCACTCAGTGATGTTAACCAGTGGCTGAGTTGTGACTGACACAGCAGCAGACCAATGAATGAAGAGGGCTGCTTGGAGAAAGTTGGTCCTAATGAGGTTATTTTGTCTATCTCGCTTTATAAAATTTTTTTTACTGTTTTTCTCAGAATTGATCTTTCTGCTGTTAGTTGTGAACTAATATTTAGAAGATGAGTAGGGTGTGGGTTTTATAGTGGGCGTCGCTAGTGCATCTGTTTGTGCTCCGGCTTACACCTGCCAAGATCCTATGGTGTGTGTTGGTCTCTAGCTCTGGGGACCAAGTGTTCATTCTTTCATACTGCACAAGCCAAGGGCTTGATGCTGATCTTAGTCTGCTGTGCCTCATTCCAGGGGACACATACAATACAACACTATTGGATTTGCCCAGTAACTGGCTCGCAGCTGCTACTGTCAATGCAAACCGGGCCTGTAGCAGTGTTTCATACCAACTCCGTGGTGTCCTAGAGGAAAGGCTTCATAGTCTACCCAGAAGGGTTTAAGTGGTGCTGTCGGCAGGAGAGCATGGACCTATCCTCATTTGAACTTCAAAGCTTTCCTACCTCATTACCTAATTTAAACCCATTCCTTTAAAACTATAACCCGCATATTTCAATGAACTCTCTTTCTGTTTGCTCTGTCTGTGCTGAGGAAATACTGGAGTTTTTACCCTTAAGGAGATGGACTTATTTACTCAGGCATTTTTTTTAATGGACCTCCATTGCAGCAAATAGCATGATTTGAGTTGGACATGTATGTGCTGAAAAGTTTTGCAACTCCCATTTTACCTTCCAGATCCCCCCGTAGAGCTCCTAGTTGCTTCAAGTAATAGCTTTGCCCTTTGTTTTATTAGACCTTTTTATTTTCCGAGACTGCCTACAAGCCCTGTGAAAAGTAAAGCAAGTACTGATATTCGGAAGAAAGTAACACTTTGTTTTTTATGAGCATTTCAATAAGGGTTTGGCAACTAACTGATTGTGAGGTACAGTGTTAAAAGGAGATTTGGACAACTGTCTCCTTTGCTTCTGTAATCCATGTACTGCATTTTAAATGGTAAAAATTGACATGTGGCCCTACTTCTGGAAGTATCCCAGGTTGCAATGCTCACGAAGAGTTTTGTTCAATATCATTCTTGAAATGGGGTCTAGTAGGAATTTTCGAAAAAGTGCTGACCGCGGTTTCCCATCCTATGTAGTCGTGCCGTTACCGAGGCCCTGTTTGTGATTCAGAGAGTTTTCAGAATTTTTGTTTTATTATATCATTTGACAGTACCCTCTTTCAGCCAAGAAGCCATTTCGGCTCACCTCAGCAAAGACGTGGCAAGCAACTATGGAGTTTGCATAATAAGTCCCTAATATCATGCCCATTTAACGATGCTATGGCAGTATCCACAGAGCGACGGGATAGTGTAATCCAGTCAGGTGAATGATTGTGGACATTTTGCATCTTCGGCGAATGTTTGCCTATGTCTGCACTTGTAACAGTTGGATTCATTTCTTGGTGGTTTCCACAAACCCTCACTGGGGTCCTCCTGTTGGTCAGCCCCCCCCTGTATTTGACGTATGCTGCGCTTCCATTCTCTGGCCTCCCGCTGTGACTTTTAGCAACAAAGCCTCATTGCTATTACAGGGAGCGGTTTCTTGACCCCGACGCTGACCAGCGCCCTGCTAGGCCGCATTAAATGCAATTTGCAGAGCAGAACTAAAAGGTTGCAAACAAGGCCTGGATTCTAGCGGGTCTCTGGGGCTGTTGCTAAGCAATGCGGCTTGGCCTCGCTACAAAAAAACAAGGGTCCCCTCTTTTTTTTTTTCCAAGCCTCCGGTATGCCAGGGATCCTAGTGATAATATTAGCTTGCTTACACCGAGCAGAGAGTGTTTTGAATTTACAGACCTTTTAAGCAGGAGAAAGCGTGCTTTAGATGAGTAATCTGTAGTATTTGGCGAGTAAAATGAAAGTATTTAGCATGCGGCTTTCGTTGCCAAGGAAATGGTGCCTGAGCCTTTCCTCTGTGCATAATTGATTTGAGTTCTATGCGCGCTGCATGCGTCATGTGATATATGGACAAAATAGGCTTTCACTACAAGACAATAAGGTTTTTGTATGGAAGATGAAGCGTCTCATTAAAAAATGCGAAAGCAGGACCTCGTTTTTAAATGAAACCAATCGCCAGTGAGGAGTCTGTCATAACGCGACCCACTGAATGGATCGAAGGGTCTTCCCAAAGGTGCCACATAACTCGGGAACCCTGTGAATATTAAAGCCACCCTCCCTCCACACTGGTCATTAAAGTTCTGTCACCTGAAACCCATCGGGTTACGCACACACTCGGACTCGGGTTGTCAAAGGAATTTAGTCAGCTAGAGAAATCGAAAAGATCTTGAGACAACTGTGTACAAGATATCTGCAGGTTTGTTACCTCTCCTGAAAATCCAACTGCTTTGCGACTGAAGTTGTCAAATTCTTAAATGCAAGTAATTTTTTTTTATGCTGCCAGTTTACAAACTTTTGAAGTAATGATCATACCTGAGGAAGGTTATGTTACATGATTGTTGTAACTTTCAATTGGTGAATGTATATTTTAATGAAGTCCCAGCACGAGTGAAATTGTTTAATTCTCGAAAAAAAGCATTGGAGAATTTTAATTACTGCATTTTTTTCCTTCAAAGAGATTGACATCGGATCGTCTTTTTACTGGTGTAGAGCGGGAGCAGTTAATGGTGTTGGGTCTTTTTTTTTGGGCAGAGGGGTCATGAAGGGTAGGTCATGAATTGAAAAGCCTCACGACATCCTGGCGATGATCACCTTTCACAGTTGTAGCTGAAACTGCAGAGCGTAGACCTGTTACTTCATGGAGGTCTGTCTGATTGTGGTACAGGGCATGTTAATGGTCTAGATGATATTCTACCGCAAGGTGTAGTAAACTTTATTGTTCCATTTAACTTACTGGCTTTTGTTGTCCGTGTGTTATAACAAAAAAGTTGTACAAATTAAAATTGTTCAGATTTCCCTTTTCATTACACCTCTCCAGGCCCATCTGTTCCAGAAAATCTTCGTCTTGTGTAAATGTTATGGATGCCTAGAGGTTTTTTCAGCGCATAGTTATCAAGCTTCAGTAAACTCTTGGAACAGGGATTGTCTTTTCTGTATTTTCTCAGTGCTCTCTAGATTTTCTCATTAGCAGTTGATATTAACGAAGTGTAGGCCTAAATATCTTTACTCCGATTGTTCTGCACCAGTCTTGGACTGCTTTAGCTCATCGTCCCCGAGGAAGGAACTTTGGTTTTTGTTAACCCCACCTCCTGCCAGCTCTAGACACCTCCCCATCCCAAATATCTGGACAGTTCATGTGCCAGACCTCATGTGAACAAGGTGTGGGTGGGTCTATTAGGTCATGTGTAGTTTGATCTGGAACTTGCCTTTCACAACTAAAGGAAAGGCTTGTGGTCTCATTCAACTAATATCCTGTGGGCGCCCACCTTAGTCACAGGTATCCTCCATTGAGCACACTCCCAAGGTGAAAAGGTTCTGTGTATGTCATTGAACACAGAATGTCTTCACTCTCCTCAAGTCTAGCCCCAACCTACAATTGTTTAAAGACCTTTGGTGACATCTTCAGATTTTGAGTATCTCCTTCATCCATAAAGGATGTGTAAATGTGCAGCATGGTGACTGGAATCCATCTTTTTGAATTTTTGCAACTCTCTTGGAATTGAAATCCATGGCAGTTTAACAACCCTCTTGTATTTAGAAAAAAAAGTCGTAGTTTGACTCCATGTTAGTGTACACATTTTCATTTTTAGTTCTTCAGAAGCATGTGTAAATACTGCTAAGATGTACTAGTCTAAAAGTGCTCCAGTCTATAAGTTAATGTTAAGGAAATCCATCTTTTTTTTTTTTTTTTTTTTTATATATAAACAGTTCCTCACCGACTCCAGCCACCTCGGTCACCTTGACCATCTACATGTTACATTAAATGTTATTTTTCTACTTATCTGTGACCCTTTTTGTTTAATGACCGTATATTGTACAGAGTGAGGATGCCTGGTTAGCGACTGAAGCTGTGTAATTATGTACAGCATCATGAACTCTGTGCAAATGACAAGTTTGATACTTGCAAATGCACTGCATGAAAAGTCCCATACCTTTGTTGTGCTGGTCCTGGCTTCGAAAACACGGATCGATTTGCCCAAAACAGCTGGTGTCGGTTTGTTCACTCTTCCTTGAAATCCCCTAGTTCCCAGACCCCCTTGAAATAGGACTTTAAAATTCAAGATTCGTTGCATAGTCTATTCATGAAGAGGTTCAAAATATCTGCGTAGCCACCCCTGCATGTGCCATAGATCAAAGAACTCCTATTGTATTTCAGGAACTAACTTAAAAAAAAAAACAGAGGGAGAACTTGGACCGAGACCCTGGAAGGATCTGAACCCAGTCTCCAAGTCGTTTATTAGATTTGTTTTGCAAACCTTATTGGGGCCACGCTTGGAAGAGTCATCCCCTTCAGCAATACCCAAGGTCAATGACCAATAACACACCACACATATTCACAGCAGGCAGGAGAAGCTCTTCAGACAAGGGTCTGAACTTATTGTCAGCTCAAGTCGTTGCTTCCATCTGTACCACCATTTTATGTACTGCTCAGTGACATGAACATATGATTAAAAAAAAAACTCCTAAAGAATGAAAGTGACTAGTAAGGGCTAGTATTTTGGTAGGTGTAGAAAAAATATATATTTTTTTTTTTTTGCAGATAACGGTGTTAAAGAAAAGAGCTTATACTTTCTTTAAAAGGCCAGTGACGTCATCTTTTTCATCAGTAAACAAGTTCTACGTGGTTATCAGATCAGAATACCAAATTGACCCTATTTTAGGCCTTGCCTTAGTCAAGACATCTGATGTATTAAGTTTATGTATAATACATACTTAACAAGGGTTTTTAGCCAGGCCTCTATCAGTTGATTTTTTGCCACCTACTACAGCATGAAGCAACTCTCTCGAGCCATTGACTAACTTTACTGGGAGTGTTGTCATTTTCCCCCTTCACAAGTAGCACATCCACACAAAGTAGATCCCTTAAGTGGTCCCTACAGATGAAAATGGCAATGTGTGCATTTTGCTTTTAGACCATTTTTTGAATTTTTATTTTTGACGAATGCCCAGTTGTTTCTTTAAGTTTTGCAAAAACCATGTTAAAACCAGCATTGACAAAGTGAAAAGACTGGCAGGCAATAGACCTGTTACCATTGCCAACTCTTGTTTAACACAGTCTCCTGACCAAAGTGCTTTACGAAATGTGCTCTAAATTTTTCTTTTTAAGGAGATGCTCTTACGGAATCCTATTTTATTAACCACTATATAGAGTAGGGAGTTCCTCATAGTATGGAGTAAGAATGGTCCGGGCCAAGTTTATTCAAAGTGCTACCTTCAGCTACAAAGCGCTACCCCCGCCACCTTTTACCATGAATAATCCGTGATCTTGTATGATGCCAAGTGCTTAAATGTTTCAAGGCCACTTGGATGGGACCTAGTGAGGGAAAAATAATTGGGCTCAATGGAACACAAATCTTCAAATGATTATCCAGTGCAAACTAAAATTTGGAATTGGTCTCGAGGATGACTAGTTTGTTGCTAGAGGAAGATATTCTTAAATGGTTCTGCTTATGGAGGTAGGTTGGTGTAGTGCCATAATCTCTTCTTTTCTCTCAGCAGCTTAAACAAAAATATCTGCAGAGGAAAGCTCCCCCGCTTATAGATGGAATCAAAGATTACTTTAGAAAGTTTGCAGAAGTGTGGGCAAAACTCTTTCACAACCACAGGCATAAGTAAAGAACAAAAAACATCCCTACTTTCCCATTTATCTACTCTTGTGTCCAGGCTAAAATATAAAAGCTCACTGGAAGAGGACTAAGTTAAAAATATTAACAGCTCTTCCTCTGCCTGTTGGCTGGCCACTAGTCCTTATGTCAGACCACAAACTCTGCCTTGTCCTTTAATGCCTCTACAATATCCTATAGCAATAAATACTGGACTCACAAGTAATATCCGATCGAACCGTCAGTCTATTAACATGGGCTTATGTCCTTTCACAGACCATAACGTTTAAGATATTTTCTAGCTATGCTGCTGTCGCCTCATTTGCTTTACTCCTTTTGTTCTCAGTCTTGAAGATTAATGTAAGGTCATGAATCTTTCCCTTATTAATAGTTTTCCCATGGCGTCTTGCCATGGTCTTCTGTTTTGCAGCCAGTTCAATAGATATTTACTGTCTTGGTGCGTAACGTTCAGAGATGACGTTTGTTCCCTGCCAAAAACACATTTGTCATGGCTGGTGTGACAGCTTGGAAAGCATGTAGGAGGTGCATCCAGTTCACGTGTAGGGGTAGCACGCTTGTAATGCTAAAGGCAGTTCTGCGTGCATGACTCACAAAGAATGAAAAAAACACCCAGCTCGGCCACAGGTAGGCCACACTGGTAAATGGCCTTCACTCGAAGGCAGAGTGGGTAAACAATTGGGATCTGAGGGCAGACATTTGCAGGGTTCTTCAGTTGGTGTAGAAGCTCATAGATACAACTTCAAATAGCTGGAGACTGTCTGGTTGCAAGAGAGAAGGGAATTTTCTACACGGAATGGCTAAAAAAAACTTTACAATGCTCTCTGGAGCCCATTCATTTAAGACCATGCTCTCTTGAATACATTATTAATTTAGGAAGACATTCTGACTAGCAATTTATAGGCTTTAAAAAAATATATTTTTTGCATTATTTGTAACGCCTACATCCTACTCACCAGGCACAGTAAAAGTTTTGTCGGCGATAGTTTTGTTTAATTTTATTCCAAGCAGCCAAATAGTAATGTAGTTAGTCTACGCTCTGCCCATTAATCTTTGTGCCTTAGGGCAGAAGATGGCTGCCGCACCCACTTCCCGTCTCCTGCTTGCTCCATACCAGGAATTGCTCTGGCAGTGGTCCACCCTTTAGTTCCAACAGCATGTCTCGCCTCATTTTCTCTATTGCTGCAATGTTGGACTGCAGCTTCGTACCACAATTCGATGAGGAGACCCAACTAACGTGGATGGAACTTCCGCACCGAAGATGTTCCAACATGTATACACTTTCAACTAGGGCAAATGTTTGTACGTTCATCAAACCTTGTTTGGCACCCTGCTGTGAGTAACTGAATAAGACATTTCTGACTGTTGCACGTCTGCTCAGTTCTCTTAACGTTCGCAATTTCTGGACTGACCATTTTCTAAAAATTAAATTTTTACATACACCGGTTGAATGAAATGTAAAATGTTTACGTGTTTTGACATTCCTTAATCTGAAGCTTGATCCTTGCCTCGGCTAAAGAAACTTTGATTTTGATGCCATGATGCAGAAACCCTGGCACACCCTAGACTATATTGGTAGTGTTGTTTTTTAACCACCATCCAGGACTGCTTGCCCATCTTGTGCATTCCAGTCAACATGCATCCTCTTAGAAGGCTCCATTTTCATTCTGAAAAGCCAGTTCACCATACTGAGGCCCCCTGTGTGCTTGGTAATTGACTAGAGTAGAGAGGATTTTTCAATGGGGAAGGATTTCTTATAAATGAACGCTGGGATATGGGTGACCACTTGGGGTCTCTCCATGCATCACCCAGACTGATAATACGAAACTCTTTTCTAAACTGAGCTCCTGCTCTTGTGTGTCCACTCAGTGAGTGTGGGGTGGGGTGGGGGGGGGTTCCTTGTGGGCTGGACCAAGTACTTGGGAACATACGTCGTCGAGAACCTCTTCTGTCAGAAAATTGTTGTACACTCAAACATTGGCCTGCTTCTCAGATTGGGAACTTAACCACAAGGGCAGTAACGGTTACAGCCTGAAGTCATTGAAGATTTCCCACTGAAAGGTTAACTAAAATGGCTTCTGTGGATTATTCCACCTGGAGACATTGCAGAGGGAGGATAAGAAATTTTCCCAGCCGTGTTTTCTAGTATGATGTCTAATGCCAAGAGAAGAAGGACTTGCTTTTTTCAGAAAGGACTAAGTCTGGCAAACTTCAGCATTGAGTGAGCAAGACTAAGCCAGAGAAATTAAGCAGATAAGGGGTTTGGCAAAGTAAGGTAGGTGCTGGGGGTTTAGAAGGTGATGTACGAGTGTACTATTGACTGATAGTTCACATCCTGATGTGAACCTAACGCTTGGAGACCAAGTCATTGGCGATTGTATGCTATATAAAACAATATAACACTTGTTCTATTAAACTTTTAGCGGGACTCTTGTTAGAGTAACACAGAGTTGGACCATTGACATGGACTGTACTGAGAGCAAGAAGCATCTGATAGGAAAACAATAGCCTTTACAATTCATTTTAAGAAGGCAAGTCTTCACTGAACCTAGAAGTATTTCCTGAGCTATAGTTTTTGGATTTCTGCTGTTTAGGATCTAAATCCACATCCTCTAAGACCCTGCCAAACGTATTGCCCTTAGTGAATAATTTGACAACAGGTTGATTTTTGTCTGATTGATACTGGCAAGAGCCCATTAAGTTGCTGTGTTCTGTCACAAGGTAGCACTTGATCTTGCAAGTTGAGAATTGGTGAGTATGACTGCCTGTGCTATTGAGTTATCCTCTTAAATAAGCAGTTAATTGGACTGCATTCACCCTACATCCCAGCCAATGTACATCGTAGATCACATCTAACTCAGTTCATAGTTCGATTTCTGTAGTGTGTTGTCGTCGATGCGTCCTTCTCTTTTGCAATCAAAGATTCTGACTGATGCTTTTGCCAAGTGGGTCCCTTATTGGAGCGGGTTGTTAATATCCATAGATACCCAATGTCGGTGTGTATTTATATGGTAACACTTAATGCTTGTGCTGTATAGAATTACTAGAACCCTTTCCATTACAGCATGGAGGCACATGTACAGCTAATTCGGGGTAGTTAACCTGATTTGCCAAAATACTAGTTTAGGTTTTGATTAAGCCTGGTTGTTATGGTTGAGAGAGAGAAAAGCAATCCAGGGCACTATCCAACCACTTAGTAAAGGAACTTGAAGGCACCTGAGGTGCATTTTTTATAACGCTTTGGTCTAGTTATTCTTCTGGCCTTAAAAGAGGCAGAAGATGCTTTTAGTGCAGTTTTTAACTGAAGAGGGAGATCCTAAATGTCGAATGCTAAATGTTTGCATTAAGGGGGCCTAGAAGGTAGAAGAGCTCGACCTTTTAGGTATCAAACGGGATTTGGGTGTTGCTAGAAGTTTGGGATGGGTAGGTCTTAACATCTGAGTTGGTGTGTAGTGTGAGGAGGGATCTGAGGTAGCTATGGGCCATACCATTTGCTGCTTTTAATGCTAATGCAGGTAGTTTGTATATGGATCTGTCCCAGATGATGATGATGATGATGATCAAAGGCTTGTTTGTGAATTTTCTTCTCCAAGGGCCTGGTCGGACAGAAGATGACACTGGAGATGATCGCAGTCGACACCGGGACGAACGCCTCCTGGCAGGACGTTTGGAACGGGACCAGGAAAAATTACTGAGGTGAATGATGGCGGGCAGAGAGGGGGGAGGAACTATTCCTAGACATTTTGGGTCGAATCCTTAATGTATAAAGAAGTTTATTTTCTCCATAATTGGTTAATCAACATGCTTTCTACATTTAGCCATTTCTTTTAAACCAATTATTAAACCCTCCTTTTTTGTTTTTGTGTTAAACCATGGAATTCCCACATCGTTTTTCATGAGCTCCTGTAAAACACTTCTTCGTATTTCACAAGTTCCATTGTTTGTGATCAAACCCTCTGAGCGATCAGATTCACATCTCTTTTCACACGAATAGAGCTCTGTCCTCACACCTAGAACTTTTATTTTGTCTGAGCCTTCTTTTCCCTTGAAGATCTAAAAGTAAACATTCCTTGCTTCTGGTGTCCGTTTGTGAAGCTGAAATTGTTGCAGCTGGTGGAAGGAAGATTTAGTGCCCAAATATTTGAAGGATTGTAGACTAAGTTAATTTCCAAAAATAACTGTGGCTACAAGGACGACTTGTGTGCATTGCATCACCATTGGTGTGAGTTAAATGGTAAATCGAGCCCTTTCGCAATTTGTATACAAGTGTGAATCCTAGTTACTAAATACTTCACACCATGCGGACATGCGTAAAAAGATTCATGCTTGATAAAAATTAATAACAAAAAAACAAAAAAAAAACGTACTGGCTTAATTTTATAAATGTAGTCGTAATTGTTATGCCTCCAACAAACTTATAACACATCTAATAATCAACAGCAAACTATCCTCACACTGCCTACTACTTAAAGCCCTTAAGCACTATTGAACTCCTGTCTGTGATGTAGTCCTCAAAGTGAAAAGGCACAGAGTTAGCTTCATGCAACAAGACCCTACCATTGAGGGAAACTGGGCCTTTTAAAATACCAAGAATCTAGCAAGCGGGACTTGCACAACTAAATACTTTTTTTGTTTCCAACCAATGCAGTCATTACATCGGGAAAGAGTAGGTTCAGTTTATTTTGGAGTTGTGAATTGCATCCTGAATACATATATTTCCATGATGCACTGTGTATTCCTGTTTTTAAATGGGGATTTTGCTTCCGTGTGCATGTGAATTTAGTTAATTCTTCAGATGCACTTTGCTTGCTCTTTGTCCTTCTGCAGAGTACAGGAAGAGAGCACTTTATTTCGTAGCTTGTTTCTGTGAAATCTGGCTAGCAAGCAGAGATAATAATGCGAAACAAGAACTTTGTTGCACAGAAGAACAACTCTAGCTACAGCATAGCTCTCCTCAAAGATCTTTCCAACTATCTTCAGCTTCTCTCTTCAAAATACAACACTCCACATTCCCATCCCAGTATTCCCCAGGGGAACCACATAGAACAGCTAATGGTGGTAGAAAAAATTTACAATTTTTAAATCTGCAACAATACCACATATCCCCCTTGCATAACCGAGAAAAATTAAGTAGAAAATAATTCAGAACAAACCATTCAAAAATGACACTCCTAAAATCACAATTCTGAAAGTGGTCTGCTAAAATTCCAAATGTTACTGTTCTCCAGTTCCACAGCTCCTATAACTATTTTCACCACACAGAGTATTCCAGTAAAACAAGGAGAGATTTGTTCCCTTGGGGAATTTGACCTTCACCAAATCCCCCCACTTTGACTGTAGGCAGTCTCACAGCCTTGCACAAATCAAACTTATTGTTGCTTTTTTCTTACAACAAGAGTTCCCTTTTCCTTCCTTCCTTCCTTCAGTTTCTTAACAGTGACGTCACTTGAACTATACAGACTTACCTAGGGAGGGCACAACATATTCTAAGTCTTCTGCTTTTTCACGACCGTTCAAAAGGACAAATTTCAGTTGTGTTATGTGGTTTGAACCTATACTCTACCACTCATCTTCACCACTCCAACCCAGTCCTTACCCACAGCATGGGTAATCTGTATAGCTTCCTATAAGAAAACAAGTTACTTACCTATAACTGTAGTTCTCCAGTATTGGAAGCTTTCATAGATTCACATGCCTGAATCATTCCCAGTCATCGAGACTGGAGTCTCTGGTATATAAAAAAGCAATGCGTAGTTGGATAGCAAAGTAAAAAGAGGCCTAGGCCCATTTCCCTTTTGCAACCCATAACCTTCGTTATGGAAAAGAGACCAAATTTGTCCCTGAACCAATCGTAGCTTAGTTAAATTCAAGGTGAGCCTCTCAGGGGAGGAGGGTGGGTCGCATGTGAATCTATGAAAGCTTCCAATACTGGAGAACAACAGTTACAGGTAGGTAAGTTTTACTCCAGTATTGGAATTTTAGGTCAGCCCTGTGAATTGGTTCGAAGGGCTGCTTCATCTATTGAGATAGAACGATGTTCAACTGCCAGAGAGGTGGAGGAGGTTTTATGGGAGGAAAAGTTTGAAATAATCCTTTCATGAACTGTTTGATTCTTTCGGACCGCAACGATGGTCCTGACGAAGTTCTTCTATATCATGGGCCAAAACAGATTTTGCCAACATTAGAATATATGGGATAATCTCATGAACCTCTTCCATTTCATCTTACATGTCCTGTTTGTACTTTCCGCTCTGGCATTTGATCATATATTTCTGCATTCTGGTGAAATATCTAGGTGTTGAAATTCGCAGTGTTCAGGAGCCAGGCCGCTAAGCGTAGCGATTTCGGTTCTGGGTGAAGCACTTGGCCCTGGGACATTGTCAAGAGTGACGGTATTGGTTGTAGACTAATCGGGTGAACCTCCGACAGTAGGAGCAACTCCGTGAACCAGTGTTGTCCGGGCCACCATGGAGCTATCAGTATTATTTTGCACGGTTCCTTCTTCATCTTTGTAAGAACGTGTGGCAGGAGGGGAATCGGAGAAAAGGCGTAGGCAAAGACGCCTGACCATGCCATCAAAACGCATTCCCCCAAGATCCCCGTTGGTGATGCTAACTTGCGAAGAACCGTCCTTTTTTGTTCTGAGCTGTCGCAAAGCGGTCCACTGTCGGCACTCCCCATTTCAAGAAAATGCGTTGCAAGATATCCTGGTTGATCTCCCACTCGTGACAGGTTGATTTTAGTCTGGTCAGAGTGTCGGCTTTGATATTCTGATCCCCTGGAAGATGTTCCGCTTTTACAGACCCTCCGTGTTGAACAGCCCATTCCCATATTTTTTGTGCTTCCTGCGACAGGGAGCTTGATCTTGTACCCCCCTGTTTGTTGAGATAATGCATCGCTGTTGTGTTGTCCGTCCTGATTAGTATAGCTGATCCTTTTATCCTTGGCAGGAAAGCCAGTAATGCCAAGCCAACTGCTCTGAGCTCTAGCAAGTTGATGTGAAGTTGTTTTTGCAACTTCCGCTGACCTGATGGTCCTGAAGGAATGCTCCCCACCCTTCCAGGGATGCATCGGTGGTAATCACCAGTGGAGCCGGAACGGTAAGGAAGGAAAGACCCACTGAAATATTTCTTTTTTGGGTCCACCACACTACTGCCTGGACCATGGCCGGTGTGATTTTCACCATGTCGTCGAAGGATCCCTCTGCTTGATGCCATTTGCTGATCCAGTTGTTCCTGTAAAGGACGCATTTTCAATCCGCAAAAAGGAACAAGAGGAATGCAAGAGGACATTGTTCCCAGTAGTGACTTGTAACGGCGTACTGAAAGATACTTTTTTCTTGACAACGCCTGGGAAAGAAATATTAGCCCCGGTTGCCTCTCTGTGGAGGGAAATGCCTTGTTTACTATGGTGTCCAGAATTGCTCCCAAGAACGTGATGTTCCTTAAGGGATGATTTTTCTGCATTCCGATTCCGACCCAGTTTGGCAAACAATTGTACGCATGCCGCTGTTGACGTTTGGGCTGATGTTATTGATGGCGCTTTGACTAACCAGTCGTCCAGGTACAGAAACACCTGGTGTCTTTGTTTCCTTAGAAAAGCCGCCACTGGCGCCAGACATTTTGTAAAAATTCTCAGGGCTGATTTGAGGCCAAACGGCAGTACCTTGAACTGGTAATGGTCTCCGGCTACTGCAAACCGAAGATACTGCCTGTGGGAAGGATGAATGGGGATGTGAAAATATGCATCCTGCAGGTCTAGGGTGGCCATATGATTCCAAGGGTTTAAGAGCAGCAGAATGTCTTGGATGGACACCATCCAGAACGATTGCTTCTTGAGATAAGTATTCAGAGATCTCTGGTCTAGAATAGGACGCCATTGGAGAACATGCTTCCGGATTAGGAAAAAATGGGAATAAAACCCCCTTCCTTTCTGGGAGATCGGCACCGGTTCTATTGCTCCCTTTCGGAGCATTGCCCGAATCTCTCGACGCATCTGAAGTAGATGTTTGACCTCTTGACGTTTCGGTAGAGTACAAGGGGGGAACTGAAGGAACTCTAGAGTATGTCCGAATTGTGATATTGCGGACCCACCGGTCCGTCGTTATTTTTTGCCAATGATGGAGATGGGAAGCAATTCTTCCACCCAGGGGAACTTGTGGAGGGGAAGGAATACATGTAGCCGGATCCTGAAGGCTGTAATTGTCTTCTGGCATTGTCCTTTCCTTGATGACCTCCTTCCTCTAGGAGCAGATTTTGTGTAAGCCCCCTGCCTGTCATTGACCATACTGTTGACGGTATGGTTGAGAAGATGTGGAATAAGAGGGGTATCTGCCCTGCTTGTAACCTCCTCTATATGATTATTGGCCTCTACCTCAGGCCCCCCAAAGGGGCACCTTGCGGTACTGTAGTGTTCCTAGGGCCTTTGCAGTGTCTGTATCCTTCTTGATACTTTGCAGTGCCTCATCCACCTGCTTTCCAAACAAATCCTCCCCATCGAAGGGAAGATCCAGAACTTTATATTGGACCTCTGGTCTAAAAGCAGTAGCTCTCAACCATCCCTGACGGCGTAGTACAGCCGCTCCTCCAAGCGATCTGAAGGCTGTGGTAATTGATATCCATCGCGCAGTCAATTACTTCAGCCAAAGCCCATTCTCCCTCTTGGATCTTTTTTACCTCCTGCCAATTATCCTCCGGGATGAGGTCTATGTAAGGTGTCGGGTCACACCACATCTGCCTATTGTATCTGCCCAGAATGGCAAGGGCATTAGCCGCTTTAACTAGAAGAGCAGACATGGACGAATCTTTCTCCTGCATATTCTGAATGCCCACCCTCTCTGTCCGGAGGCGCTGATATAGGAGTTGAGGGATTTTTAGATTTCTGCTGTACCGCTTGGGATATAACCGAATCCGGCTTTGGATGGCCCAGTAAACCAGCTGGAGCGTCTTAAGGTGCTTAATATTTCTTCTCTAGTCTGGCGAGCACAGGTGTGACTGTCGCTGGTGTCGCCGGTGTCTTCATGACTTTTAAGCCTTTTTCCCACACATGGCTAACAATCTGGATAGCCCAAACTGATTTGCGGTATGGTTCCTCAAAATCATACAAGAAACACTCGGTTTGTGTCGTCGACATCGGAAGCTGAAACCTCTTCACAGCCCTCTCCATCAAATTATGGAACCTGCCGATGTCCCCCGGCGGAGAATCAATAGGCAGTGATGAGGGAGATGAAGGCGATGGAATAAGATGATCATCACATTCTTTGTTAGGGTCTGTTATCCCTCCCTCCTCTTGGTCATCATCCTCAGTGGTTACAGGATCCTGTTGGTGTACTGGTTGAGGAGACCTAGGTGCACGGTCTGGCAGTAACTCCCTGCTTCTAATCGGAGTAGTAGGGATGGAGCGTGGATGCGAAGCAGGTATTTCCTCAGAGGCTGGAGTTGGCGGAAACCTCTTTCTATAGTTCGCCAGCATAAACTGCAGATCCATCATCAAGGTAGATGGCATGCCAACCATCTCTTCCTGGTTGCCCTGGCGATAATGTTGTTGTGGAGGATATTAATACTCCCCGTATCCCTCCTCAAAGTCATCCTCTTGACATTTAACATGTAATTGCGAGGGGCTACTGACGTATCCAAAGGGTCCTTCATCTTCCTCTTCTTCTGAATCCTGCTCTTCAGCAGGTGTGATGGCACAAGAGGAGTCATTTTGCTTGGGGAGGCGATCTCTGGCGTAATCCTCCTCTTCCTGACAATTTCCAGCTTTTCTGGTGTTTTTTCTCTCGTCAACGAGATCGATGTCGATCACCAACGTAGTTTATGCCGCCGTCGACACCAAGCGTACTGCTGTATCCGCCGTCGACGGCAGTTACCGCCGTTGATGTTGCTGACGATGATCCCGCTGTCGACCCTGTCATCGTCGTTGTAGAAGTAGTAGTCCTCGACGCTGTCGTCTGTTAACCGGCGTCGAAACCATCGTTGATGATGATGCCGTCGACTGTGTCAACTGACACAGGCAATGATGGCTTCTTGGAAACTAACTTCACCTCAATCTTCGTTGTAGACTATGATGATTTCTTCGTCGACGCTCCCGTCGACGATGCAGGTTTTTTGGATGTTACCTGAGGAGGCATAGAAGACTGCTTTCTGAAGGGTTCCTTGACCTGAGGGGGTGATTTTGACGGCTCAGAACTAGTCTTTTTTGGTGGTTTTTCCCCCAAAGCCTGTCCCTTACACTCCTTTTCTCTAGGCTGAGGAGATTTTGAGGGACTGCTCCCTGAAGACCCTTGAGTGGTCTTTTTGAGGGCCTTCTCAGGGCGTTCCTCTGAGGAATGAGCATGAAGAGATTTTCTTCTCTTTTGAGATCTCCTAGATGTAGAGGAGGATGCCTCATCACTATCACTGGACATAACCTCCTTTCTGGCCTTTAGCTTTTGAAGCCATATCAAAAGGCGCCCTTCACATCCCTCAGGGTTTTCCTTGAAAAGGTACAACATACCTTACAGTCTTTAGCTTGATGATCCGGATAAAGACAGTAAATACAATCCGCATGAGGGTCATCCGTGTAGAGCCTCTTCTTGGAACAGGTGGCACAGGCTCTAAATAAACCTTTTTTTCTCCTTTCCAGACATTCTCAGAAGAATGAAGTAGAAGGCAGCCAAGAAGAGTATATATTCAGATGAAATTCTAAGAACAAAGTTCTCAAATCAAGTTAAAGTAGAATTTGAGCTGAGCTCAAAGGAGACTCCCTAGCACAACGTGCAGTAGAAAATCTGAGGGGCAAAAGGTTCTCTCAGGAGTGTTCTGGAGGGTGAGAAGCTCTGATTGGTTCAGGGACAAATTTGGTCTCTTTTACATAACGAAGGTTATGGGTTGCAAAAAGGGAAATGGGCCTAGGTCTCTCTTCAGTTTGCTATCCAACTAAGCATTGCTTTTTTTATATACCGGAGACTCCCCTCTCGACGACGGGGAATGATTCAGGCATGTGACTCTATGAAAGCTCCAATACTGAAGTAATGTACAATTGAACCTCTCAATCATGCCGTTAGTCTCGGTATGATACAAAGAACACTTCATATCCTGAATGCCACTTTCATTCAAGAATTTTTCAAGTTCCCTGGAAGTCAATTGCACACCTTTATTGGTAAGGATACATTTCAGACTTCCTTCCCTAGAAAACACTTCAGTTAAAACTTCACCACCGATGCAGCAGTAATTTTACGCACCGCTCCAACTTCTGGCCATCTTGAAAGCATGCCCATAAGGACAAATCAATACCTAGCCACACCACCGTAATTCAATGGTCCAATCACATTAAAATGCCACCTCCTCCTACACTTTTGTAGAAATTTCATGAAAAATAATGAGAGAAGTACTTGTGTATATATATATTTTTTTTATTTTTTTTTGCCTTATCACTCACCACAGCATAGGTCTCCACATAGATCTCTCCAACAGTCTTCAGCTTCTCCCTTCAAACTACATTCCACATTCGCATTCCAATATTCCCCGGGGCAACCACATACGGCAGCCAGAGGTGGTAGAAAGAATATACCATTTTTGCATTTACAATCATACCACATTTTCCTTTAATGCGAAAAACGTACCCTTTGTCTCAATTTTGCAGTTTTAGAAAGGTCCCAAAGTTGTTTAAACTGGTAGATCTCATGAGGCATGTTTTTAGGCTCTAAGCACATACAACAATGGTGCTAAATGTGTGCCATTTTTTTTCTCTTTATATAGAGAAAGCAAAGAACTGGCTGATTTTGCACGTCTTCACCCTGCTGGCTGTACCACAAACAGTTTGAACTCCAACCTGATGGTGACAGGTGGACCGTCACTAACTGGCGCAGGGCGCTGGCCTGTCGACCCTGCCTCTCACCTCGCAGGTCCACATTGGCTACCCAGGACAGGTAGTCCATCCATGTGGTTAGCTGGTCACCCGTATGGTAAGCAGCAGCATATTAGCTGTTTTAAAATCTTAAGTGACTTCAGTGGATCACTGGTCTGATTGAAACAAACTTGTGGTTATATCTGGGTGTGATTCCACTTTTTTGAAGTCCTGATTCATGTGTTCGTAGATACAAAATGGGGAATAATTGAGATGCCTCTCATTATATGGACGTCTATTGGCTGCAACGGAGTTCATTTTGTGGGTTTATTTTCAATAGGATGGCACACTATAGTTAAGCAGTTTTCACACTACATTCTCCTTTAATGGAAGGGTACTTGTAAATAATTGAGTAGCTTACGGGAAAGCCACATAAAAATGAACTGCTGGTTACCCTTTGGCTCCTAGCTGAGCAACTATGTGGCTCTTAATGGAGGGGCTACTAAGCCAAGTACACCTAGGTTCTGAAATGAAGCTGTTGAGGGCCAAAAAGTAGAAAACATCAGTTTCATTAATCCGATATTTCAGCACCCCAGTTGCCGGGTTGATGAACATTTAACAGGGCATGTTCCGATACATTTATGTAATAATTACAGTCTAATTTCAGAAGCTGAAAAGAGTGGGTTTTGCGTTTTATTCCGTCGTCCAGATATGCAAACCTAATAGAGGAAGGAAAGACATTTATTGGGTTTCAGAAACTTTGCCTTTTGGTGGGCAAACAATTGATTTTAGTTTGTAGTTTTCCAGATAGGTTATGCTCCTCTGTAGATGATTATCGAAATGTTAACAAAGTTAGCCCACATCAAACGGGATTTTGGCAAAGCATGATTTGGATTGTTAGTCTCCAAATTAGTAACACTATTCAGGCCAAGCTGTCAAGCGACATGTATGTTTGTATCTCAGAAGGATTTATTGTGGCTAACGTTCACACAGTCAGTAGTCGGTCAATCCATGTATATACAATGTTTTTTTTTTTTTTTTAACATGGAGTTGGAAGGTAATGGGCGAATGCGGATTGTTTTTCTTACTAGGTTTGGCTCCGCCTTCCTTGCATCAAGGGATGGCACCAGGTTTCACGTCCAGCATGGCTGGCTCACTCCCTGCGGCCTACCAGTTTATCAGAGATCCTCAATCTGGGCAATTCATGGTGATCCCAACTGAGCACATGCCACACTTTGGTAAGTATGAGAGGTACTATCAAGTTAGAAATGGTACCGGCAGGTCTTCCATCTTCCCTTTGAAATGTTTATAGTAAGCAAACAAAATGTAATTCATCATAGCCTGAAAGATGTTTATCCAAACCCTTGGTGCTCATGCTTTGTATCTCTGAAGGATGCCATTACTCAACATTGATGTCCATACCCGTGTTGCCAATACATTACCACCCACATAATATGCTTACATTTTGCAATATGATAATCCGTAGATCAAACTAGGAAGAATTGCCTCTGTCAACTATGATTTCTAGATATCTCGAAAGCAAGACGACTCCTTGACTACCAAGCCCGCATCACTAAGGGGGAAAGCTAACCAACATTGCTTTGGTTATTCATTGTGAAAGAAATGATGTAGTTATCTACCTGCCTAGCCTTATAAAGAGTACTGTGTGCACATAACATCATGTGCTTGTGCAGCCTTAAAACCCAAATCTCACTTTTGTTGCAGTTCCAGAATGTAAAATTTCCATATTTGTACATCTCTGCATATTTTCAGTTAGTTGAGTGTAACAGATCAAAACTCTACACTCAGGACAAAACGAACTTAATAATGTAGCTGTTTTATTGGATATGAATGCTGACTGTGGTTAACTATATATAAAATGTTGAATTGGTAGTAAAGTCATGGAGGAGCTTAATGTATTCTTTTTTTTTTTTTTGTCTCTAAATGAGCGTATGACTGCATGACATGAACCAGAGTTTGGTCTTGCTTTCTTAAACGCAGGAAGTATGTTTGTGCCAGAGTAAAAGCTGCCTAGATGCCAGCATATTCAAATCCGCATTATAACTACTGTTACTTTAGGTCCAAATGTTAGGTAGCAATGAGTTCACCGTTCTGTCCACCAATCTTCTTTTTTTTTTTTTTTTTTTTTTTTTTTTTTAACTTTGGGATACCATCATTGCCTCTACCTTCATGTATGAGTTAGCCAGGCTTTTCTCCCACCCTCAGCCACCGTGTTCTTGCAGGCTGGTGCAATTTGCTAGTAGACTGGCGAGCGCCTAGTGCTTTTGCTGTGGCCATTTGGTTTCACTTCCTGCCTCCTGACAACCACTCTAGTTTTATGCTGCCTTTTTTGGTGCAAATTCTTATGCTCTCTGGAAACTATACAACACTTTGCCCTTTAGTGAGCATCAGCTGCTTTCCTCAAACGTTTTTCTTGCGGGTCCTTTTCATATTCGCTCGTAACCTGGAGCGTGGCAGCTGGTTGTTAGTCAAGAAGCACTTTCTGTAGCTCTGATTCAGTTCTTCATACTTGTGGCTTAGAGGCCACATTCTGCTCTATTTGCCAGTACTCTTGGTTGACTTTATCCTTTTTTCCCCACCTCTAACTTTTCTTCCAGAGCGCTCTGACAACTTAATTCTTGCAACTTTTCAGAGCCGGCTCTACATCTTGCACTGCTCTGCCGCTGAAAATTACTTGGGAATGATCAACCTACTCCTGCAAGTGAAGGAGTATGTAAAGATTCTTCACAAATGCAAAACTAAGAATAGAGAACAAGTGGCAACATATGTTGTTCTCGTTTCCATGCAGACCATTCTAAGATGGTCCCAAATAAAACAATTGAGTCAAATGAATTTAGTTCACTGTTTTTCCTATAGGGGGATGGTTCTATGAGGTTCCAAGAAAAAAAGCATTGGGTTCAGAGATTGAAAAATGTGATCATGCAAGGCGCATGCCTGGTTGATGGAAAGTCAAAAATCCAAATGTGATGAACAAGTTTGCCCCTCAAGACGGTCTTGCACTGCGGTAACTGGGTTGTATCTTCTCTGTGAATTTAGCTGAATTACTGGATCGAGCGCCGCCTCTTTGGCCTGCTATGTATCCACATACAAGAAGCTCTCTTCAGCACGCACATCAGCTCCAGCTCCTGTCGCACCAGCAGTTACTTCGGCAGCATGAACTCTTCTTGCTACAGCAACAAGCAGCCCATGCCATGGAGCTGCAGAGGAGTGCCCAGCTCGTGGTAAGTCCGAACGACCTCATTTGTTTTTTGTCTTGTATTGCCAATCGGTCAATTGAAAGCATTTACACTTGTAATCACAAAGTAAAAATGTTTTTGATGCTGCATCAATTACATTCAAATGTACCACGTAGTGCTAGATTTTCTTGTCCCAAGACGTGCTTCAAAGATGGAAAGAAAAAGATTTGATATACACCTCAAAAATAAATTCAGCCATCAGTTTGCCACTTTGGATCTTTTTTGTGGTTTTAATATAGTCTTTGTGACTAAAGTAATAAGTATGATTTTTTTGTAACTAAAAAGTTGGAGATGTGAAACTTAATGGATACACTTAAGAGATTGGGGATGTCGAGGAATTTGGATGACCGTCGATCGTCTATTGTCTGCAGTGTTATGTAGCAGCTTTTGTTTCAGCTACTGCCTTGAATCTAGCCTTACCGTAATGCCGCCAGCACGATAGGCATGTCCCCTTAGTTGGCATCTAACTTGCTTTTTAGGCCAACCAGTTATTTGGGAAGGAGGTTACTTAACTGTTTTCCTAATACCTTAGCAATCTTGGTAAGCCTATGCAATTGTTCTGGTAATCTAAATTTTCCACACGTTTAAATGTCCACTAGTCTACTTTTACTAAGAATTAAGTTTTGACTAAATGAGTACCGATTTAAGTGATGGTTGGTAAAATGAGGCATTTCAATCAAAGCTTTGTTTTCAGTCCTGTGTATCTAGTCGTACATCTTGCAACATCAGAGCGCAAAACACAAACTGAGAATGTTCTTGTATGAGATGGTTACAGGGAGGATTTCAAAACGGAAACTGGTAGAGGGAATTGAGTATACGTTTGGTGCAAGTTTTTATGAACTAAGTAAGCCATTGACTTCAACTTCACAAAACCAAGCTTGTCATGGTAGTGGTTCTGAGGAAGGTCACCTACTCTGACGAATATTAGCAGTATTTTACCAGAGAAGGGAAATAAATTCGTTGTGCTCCCAAATTAAAAACAGTTGTCATGGACATATTTTTTTTCTTCTTTTCTACAAACTGTTTGTTTTCTTCCGCCATCCAGCTCAGATGCTGCTCCGAAGCCAAGTTTTAAATCACAACAAGAACGCAGTTCGGTTCAGTTTTGGTTTCTGGGGCTACATAGACAGTCACATCCAAGAGTTTACATTTTTCCTTCGAGTTCTCACCGAGTACATCCATACTTCCTTCGGTATTGACTCAATGTTTACCACTAGAAGCCCTAGAGGTGAATATCGCGAATGCGCTGAGAACTTAGTAATGGCGCAAACTCCTTTCTACTTTTGTCCTGAGTGCAATGTAAAGTGCGCCTAGTCTGACTGACCCAATAGGTCATTAGTACCTCTTCTCGGAGCATAGTTGGCCTGCCCTGCATTCCTTTGCAAGAAAACCCTTGAACGGAATAGATAGGTGGTGTGAGCTTTTCAGCACTCCGCGTGAGGGGCTATTTGATACACCTCAGATCTGTGGAATTGACATCCAGGAGGCCATGGTTGTCCAGTACCTGGAAGTCATTGCACCACATCTACGCTCACGTTATTCATGTGTTCATCTACCCAGACTGCTGCTTATCAGCCAGGTGAGCATAATGCATGTCACACATGCAAACTGCTCGTACTAGGCGTTATCATAATAGCGAAAAAGTTGACTCTCCAATCCTAGCAAACTCCAACTTTCTTAAGGACGTTCCTAGATGCAAAGACTGGCAAGGCATACAAAACCCCAGAGATGGTGATGGCACTCCAGCAGCTGCTGCCTCTTTTTCAAAGACTGCTCTCCATCCCTGTACAAACAGTGCTAAAACTATTGGGCTGGATGGCTTTACATGCAGGCCCTTTCTGAACCCATTCTGCAAGTGACTATTACCCCAGATTCCTCTCATATAGGGTGGGGGTCCCCAACTTCACCACATAACAATCCATGGTTCCTGGTATTCTCCACGTCAAGGTTGCCACATCAAATACTTGGAACTCCTAGCATCAAATTGGCCCTCAAAGCATTTCTTCCAATTCTCCAGAGCAAAACTGCTCTCATAAAGACAAACCACGTGACTGTCATGTTTTATATCAAGAAGCAGGGAGGGACCTACTCCTACAAGATTTTACAGCTAGCACATGAGATTTGGCATTGGGCACCCCACCACAACATTAATTTCTTGGCACAGTGTTTTCCTGGACTGGACCACTAATTCTTTGCAGACCTGCTCAGCAGGACCCATCCATAAGTACACAAGTGTAAGCTTCCCCCAAAAGTCCTTCAAAAGAATTTCCACCATTGGCGACTCTTACAATAGATCTGTTTGCCACTCAAAATGCCAATTCTTTTCCACCATTTACCCACACCTCCAATCGAAAGGCAATGCTCTATGGATTAATTGATCAGAGATAGCTGCTTATGCTTTTCCACCCTTTTCTCTCTGCCTGCATATTGTCAGGAAGATACAGCTAGTTCCACCAACATGGACTCTGCAGCCATATTTCTCAATACTTCTAGAGATCAATCCTCCCTCGCAAGAAGCTCCCAGCCTGCTTCCCACTCAGCATTAGGACCGTCTCTGACATTTTAACCCCAAATAACTCCCTCTAGTACTTTGGCACCAGAGTACTTGGGAGTTCAGGTACCTTCACCTCCTACAAGAATGCATGGCAATTCTGCAGGTGGCTAGCAAACCAGCTATTCGTACTTGCTACACAGCTAAATGAGTTGTATGTACTACTGTTTTTCCAAATGATGGATCCTTCTACAGTTTTCATGCTGGATATTATTTCCTACCTTCTACACCTTTATAATGCAGCGTTAGCGTATGCTTCCATACAACTATATCTGACTACAGTATATCAGGAGTATGCAGAGCATGTGAATCTACAGCTCTAAACTCTACCAGTAGATGGTTACAGGGTAAGTAACATTGTCCCATAAATATGGGAAGACTGTTTCCTGTGATAAAAAAAAAAAAATCTCTTGACCATATCTGTGGAAGGTTTCTTGCATCCACAATGTGTAACTGGGTTTAATTAGTTACGTGAATAAATAACTATCTAGACATACTATGGAAATGTATTGGGTAATAGTTCTTTAAGATGATTATTGACCTACTATGCTGACTTCCCGTAACTAAAGTGCTATGTCCCTTTTATTCAGGCTATTGGTATGGAAATGCCTTGGCATGTTTATAGGCCCGGTAATATTAGTGATCTCTTTTAGTGCTTTTAATAGTTCCTTAAGTTCAAAATTCTTTCCATCGTGGGCCATTCATGCTTATTTTACATCACTCCATGCTTTAGTAATGCCAAGAGTGCATCATTGCAATCCTCGCCGCCGATCTGTTAGTAAGCCCTGAGGCAAGGCGACTGTAATGAGGAATGCTTTATTAAAGATACCAAGCCACGATCATGCTATTTGGATGAGGACATGACGCTTACCTGGGAGCTGCTGTGATGAATCTCTGTGGGACTTGTTTTTTTTTTTCCCCTGACCTACTATGAAATGGAAATAAAGATATTTGAGCACTTCTGGCAAACCTTTACAAAGAGGACAATGCAGACACCTTTCTGCTAAAGTTCCAAGTCCAATTGCCAAAAATCGCTGTTCCAATTTTTTACAGGACAGCCCGATGACCATGGATTCAAGGCAGACGCATTCTGCTCCAACAAAGGGCAAGCGGGAGGGTTTCAGGTGTGACTCTGTGTCTGAGGCGTTGAGAGATTCATCATTACAGCATCCCAAGGTAAGTGGATCTTCTCCACCTCAGACCTTAGCCACAGTCAAACGTTCACCACTTGAGCCGTGTTCGCCTAGAGTACATTGTAAACTGCATGCGAGCCATGGAAAAAAGTTGTGAACACCCATTTAGCAAACACTGGAATTCATCGTGGTGTCTGAAATCGCACTGTAACATTTGATGTGGACACTGGTTACTCTGTAAATGTCTGCAGAATGTTTCTGAATGCATTGCTGAAGATTCTTATTTTTTGGTGGTGTGAAGATCAATTTGACAAAGGTTCCTTCAGCTTCATAACAATGCCCGATGCAGCACATCCTTCATCTGTAAATGTTTTTCTCATCGGTTCTTTTTCATGTGAATTTCCCTCTGGTCTTTAGAAGTGCTTGTTTTTCACTTAACTGTGTTAACCAAAGCGCTTGGTTGGCATCCATTCATTCAAGAAAGTAGAGATGCCATTGGTAGGAGCTTATGTAGGTAAAAAAAAAATGCAATATAGATTATTGTTCACAGTCTAAGGTAACTTGTATCTACTCATGACTAATCTTGCCCTGCATTTCATTCTCTGCCTAAAACAGGAAAGATTAAAAGCCAATGAGCAGCGTATGGAAATTGAAGAAAAGATTTCTAAAAGGACTTCTGAAAGCAGTAAACAGGGAATAACCTCTTCCAGCTCTGGACATTTGCAAAGGAAATCGCATGCTGTGTCTCCATCTGCCTCTGTGTCTTACAGCAGCAAGGTAGTTCACTCTCCTGCCGTCTCTCCTCTCTGCTCACCTATGGCAGTGCTCAAAGCAGAGGTAATTCACAAACTGGAAGAGCAATCTATGCAGACCGCTTACTCCTACCCTGCTACGCCCAGATCTCGCCAGTCCAGCCCAGCACTTGCCTCCCCACCACCACCTACTCCGCCAATTCCACCGAAGGAAGAAGTTCCAGAGGATCTGGTCAAGAAAGACTTGGATCTTGAAAAGGAAGCCTCCACTCCATTTGATGCTCTGTTTCCTGGTAAGATATAGGACCTGCTACTGTGCTTGATGCGTGCTTTTAGTCTCTGCCAATTGTCTTCATTGTTACAATGAAAAACACGCAAGGACAGACATTAGCAAATTTGATATACTATGGGAATCTAGCCTTCTTTCCTAATCCCAATTCTGTTTACACTAAAACTGTGGGTGATTACTCATAAGCGATATTAGTTGACATTTTTTCAATTCACATTCGCCCTTTCTTCTCTTTCTTAGAAATGCCTCCGGGATATTCGTTCCAGTCTCTTCCCTCATCCTTCAGAAGACCTTATCCATACCTCCTCCAACCTACTGCAGCTGCCGATGCAGAAGGATTGGCTCCAGATGTACCAATGGCCACCGAAAGCCCTGAACATATGCAAACTTCTCCGGGCTTAACACCAACCCAGGTTGTCTCCACAAAAATGTTGGATCCTTTGAATGAGTCAGAAACTTTGGAGCAAAGAGTCAAAACTGAGGAAGTGTCTGAAGACTCTGAGATGAAGGAGCAACAGAAAGACCTCAGTGAGCAAAGCACAGAATTCCAGGACACCGTCATGGATTCCATAGAAAACACAGACCGCTCGAGCCTCTCCGCACAGCAGGAGGATGCAAAAAGTGCTTTTGTGGAAAGTCCACCTTCCCCTCAAACGCCCTCTCTGCCGGACTATCATGAAGTGGCTTGCCCTTTAGAACCAGAGGCTGAGGAGGAGGAGGGTAGTGGCCCAGGAGTTTGTCCCAGCCCTGCCCGTTCTCTGAACTCCCTAACCGAGACAGGCGTTGAACAAGCTGAGCTAGAACTAGAACGTCCATCTGGGCAGAACGTTATTTCTGTTCCAGATCTAACCCAGGATTTAGACTCTTGCAGGCAGGAGGATTGTACAAGTGCGCCTTTTAAAGAAAGCGAGACCCTTCCAGACATTGACTGTTATGTTGATGAACCAATTCAATATCAAATCCCTAATTTAAACTCAATTGACATCAAAACCGAGGATCCTCTTGCGGGCATGAATGCATTGGTGGCCGCTACAGAAATGCCAGAGGCCCTTTCCATGTGTACAATGATCAGTGTTACACCAACCCAAACAGATAAGGACGTGCCCTCCTTAGACCCCTCCGTCCTTAACGGAATCTCCCTGCTGAGCGAAATTGCCGAGATGGAGCTTGAAAAAAGGAAGCAAGAAATGCTAAGTAAGTTTTTATTTTTTTTTATTTATTTTTTTTAACTTGGGCTACGTCACTGAATTTTGCATTCCTGCCATTTTTCTAAATAGCAGGACAGGCCTGTGTAATCTTACACTCATGCCGTGAATGACCAGACTTTGTTGATCTCCTGGATCACGAGCTTCAATATCCTGCGCAATGGGCAGCTGTAGAAAAATAACATTTCATTGTTTGCCCAGATTGCATTTTGAAGGTATATCTATGGCCTGTTCTACAGTGACCCTTGATAGGAAAATTGATTCAGTAGAATTGATATCCCAGTTTAAAAACATTCTAAACACGAAGCTCTGAATAGTTGATAAAGAACTTGCACTCTGTGTTGAATTTCCCTTATTAGGAGTCCAGACCCAATAGCAATTGGACTATACAATTGTGTTGCCTTACACACACTCTCCCTTCACACATCCTTCTAGCTAATATACTATGTTTACATAGATAACCCTTTGAACCGTCTACATTTTCTGCTGCGCTAATCCGCTTCATACTGAGTGATATGTTAATGTAAAGTGCTTCGTCTCTTGGGTTCTGATCCACACCGCTGAAAAGACCCCAAGGAAAGGAGTGAAATGAATAGTTTATCTGCCGCAGATATAGCAAATAAATAAATGTTCTACTCCTTGGAGACCCACTGTCTTTGTCACCTGCAATCTAAACTTCATAACTAGAGTGTGTCACCTAGGCAGATCTCAGCAGTGATGTTAAGACGAGCATTGTTTTGAACGATTTTGAAGCAGCGATGAACAGAAAGCACAATGAATCTAGGTGGAGGGAGGTTAAACGCGGGTTGTGATGTGGGGTGCATTCTATGGTGGAGTACTTGCTTCATCCTAAACTTGATCGCCCACAGGTCTGGGAAGCGTGGCGTTCCGCCCTTGCCTGCAGAGCCTGCTGGCGGCCAGTGCGCAGATGCTGATGGAGGTCCTTGCCGGTCCGACGGAGGACAGCTTGAAGAAATGCTCGCTCCGGCTGCCTCGGGAGTTAAATCCCAACAAGAAGTACAGCTGGATGCAGAAAAAGGAAGAGCCGGTAAGTGGGTCCCATGCTGGACCTGGGAGTTGGGAGGCTGGGGTGGAAAGGGCACGGGGCACATTCGCAAATGCTACAAAACACGTTCTTCAATCAGAAGGAAAATAAGCGGACCTTCTCAAATGGCCTTGGCAATGACCCTTCGTTTACCCAAAAGTGCTCCCCTGTCGGGTGTGGGAAGGGAGCAGCGAGGTAAATACGCCCCACGATGCTGATAATAGAGGCGCCCGCTTTCTGACCTTCAGCATTATTTTGGGGAGTCCTAAGTTCAAAGTTAGATCATGGGATGCCTGCCCCCCTTTCCCCAGAGAGCCGCAAATACTACATGTATTGAGCCCCTTTACCTGCCGTGAAATCCGGAGATGGCGAAGCGGACTTAAGAATTGAAAGTTTTTAACAGAGTGCCTAGCTGGGCATCCTCCCGATAGTTGTCATCAAAGAAATGAAGAGCTGGTGAGTGGCGCATGGCCTTCCCCCGGGGGCGGGTTGAACACGGAGACCCCTGATCGGACTCTGAAGCCGCTGGTCTGGATATCTGAACAAAGCCGCAGTCCGCCTAGGCCTCCTTCCCTCCATCAGTTCTGACTACCATGAAGAAACCGTGCTCCCTCTCCCAGGCCCTAGGCCAGCGCCTTCAAGAGGTGCCTCGATGATGTAAAGGGAGCCCTGTTCCTTGATGGGGTCGTACCCCATAGTGACCGGACCCCCTCTT
The DNA here is from genome assembly GCF_964204655.1 of Triturus cristatus. Taxonomy (NCBI): domain Eukaryota; kingdom Metazoa; phylum Chordata; class Amphibia; order Caudata; family Salamandridae; genus Triturus; species Triturus cristatus. The sequence continues at coordinate 1,051,876,370 of NC_140593.1, forward strand.
TGGTGGAGTTGGGGAAGCTCTCCCTTTATATTCACAACTCACAGAGCGTTTTACAGTGCTCCTCTAGGGATCTGATTTATATTTTTAGAGCATTTTCCTTGAGTTTTATGTTTATACTACGTGAATCATTAACCTGATTTGAAAATGCATGTTCGTGTTATTTCCGCGTTCTAGGGAAAACATTCTGCAGGCGTGTTTGGTGGTGATTCATGGAAAATGAATAAAACGTTCTAGGCAAATGCTCTGTGAATGATCTCTTTAGATGGGCGCAGTTTGTTACATGAATAAAAAATATTTGGCAAGTGCCCCCCCCCCCCCCTAGGAGATAGTTTAGTGCACTGACTTCCCTGGGTTTTGAGGGCCTTACTCTTGTGAATAAATGGTTCATTTTTAGGAAAGCTTTTTTTTTCTAAGACTTCCCTTGTCCTCCACATTTATTTTGCGTTCCTCCATGCTGCGAGTATCACATTTTCAAACAAGAGTGTTTCATCACACTTAGCAGAATTAACGCATGGTCTTTCGTATTCTGAAAATCTTTATTTCTTCCTAGAGAGGGGAAGATTCAAGGTTGCTGTTTGAGCTTTTCTTCACCTTGCTTCAGCATTGCTCTCATTGCTCTCAGGGGGGAAAAATGGAAGCTGGTACCAAGATAAGGCACTCGTACATATGATGTTAAAGTCCGGTTGCTATCTGGCTTTCAGGGTTTTCCACTTAAAGTGGTTTCCTGTGATTAATGGTTAATATGAAACTCCAGAGCGACACACCTGAGACTAAGGTGCTTATTTGTACTGTATTCTTGGCATGATTTATTGTCCAGGGGCGCTTTCCCCAGCCAGTGCCGCCCCGCCTCTCTCCCTACCCCCTCATTGGATAAGTCTATCGATGTTCCATAGTCGGTGTATTTGATACTCGCTATGTTTTAACTATTTTTAGTTTTATATTGCTAGCCACAAGGTGGCAGCATTCCCCCGAACAGCTGAAGTTGGAACAAAGCTGCTGCTACTTGATTAAAACCGGTCTCCTGCAGGTATCTCATTCCCACACTAACACAACACGCTGTGCTTGCTTCCGGCTCCTAGAACACCATGCAATGGCCCAGGCCGATGTTAAGAAGTCTTCTAGTAATGCAGCTACTCCCCAACTCAGCGGTCTCAAACTTTGACTCCTTGCAGTATAGCAAATTGTACACTACCCGCCCTTGCAACTGGCATTACATTTCGTAAAGTGGGAGTTACTTAGCAAACTCTGTTTCCTTTCTTCCATCATGTTCAAGGACCATGTAATCCGTAGCTACCGCCCTCAAACATTTTGGCAAAGTTGTCTCCTGTTGAACGCGTTCACTGTATTTGGTTCATCTGAACCTCTGTTAAGTGGACTCCATACTGGTACGCTGCTGCTGCTACTACTACTACTACTACTACTACTACTACTGTGCCACCGCCACTCAACTTATGTTCTGTCTTTTGCTGCTCCGTTATATTTTAGTATTGCATGCCAATAAGCCACCTATACACATTGCCAGTAGGGTTCAGAATATCGCATATTTGGTGCCCTCTATATTTATGAATCCCTAAATGCATTGCAAATGTTGCACAGAAGATGGCCCAATTAAATGGCGAATGATTTACTCGCCGCTCTGTTCGGTTTCAGTTGTACCTGATGAAGTCCTCCATCGATAACATGGACGCCATGGAACTGGACTACAGGGTGCAGCTGGCGGAGCTGCAGAGGCGCTACAAGGACAAGCAGCGGGAACTGGTGAAACTGCAGCGGCGGAGAGACTCTGAGTGAGTTGTGCTTACTCAAATTAACAAGGATTCTTTTAATGGCACCCTGGCTTTAAAATATGTTTACTACACACAAGAGCCCAGCCATAAGGTGTTTCAACCCATTTAGTATACAGCCACAGATTTCTTTAATCTTATAGCAGACTGTGCACTGGCTTATTTTATAACCACAATCAGGACTTCTCACCAGTGGCGGCTCCTCTGCTAAGGCGGAGGAGCGTCGCCCCACTGCTCCTTGAGGAGTGCAAAATATAAATAAAATTACAATAAAAAAAGTTATAATTTTATTTTTCTTTGCTCCAGCCAGGTTGGGCGAGCAGGGCTTGCCGCAGAGGGAGCACAAGTGGTTTGCACTCCCTCCCAACGTGCGCATGGCAGCTTGACTGACCCTCTAGCGCCGGCCAAACTGTCATGCTCACTTGGAATGTCCTCCATTGGGCTGTGTTGTACAGCCCCGTGGAGAACATGCCCAGCCTCCCCAGGCACTGCCTGAGCAGCCAAACAGGCCGCTCAGACCAATTGCGACGCTGCTCAGGCAGAGTCATGATTGGCTTGGAGAGTCTGGAAGCCTGGAAAGGAGAAGCGTGCGGTGGCAGCGGAGAAGGTAAGTTGATTTAAAAAAAAAAACATTTTTACCCACCACCCCCGCCCTACTACCTCTGTTCAGAGGCAGCCACCACTGCTTCTCACCTGAACGTAATAGTTTGAAATATTTTATGCCATCTTCCAGAGGCACTGTTTTTGTGTTCTATAGTAATTCGATATCTGATGTAATAACTGTCTCTAACTTAGGCTCTTAAAATCTTAGCAGTTAAATGCAGAGATGGTAAGCAGTGTGCAATGTGAATCCCAATTGGGAGAAACCGCGAAGTTTAGGATTGCAGTCCAAAAACTGAATAGTAAAGGGCTCAGGTTACACTTGAAACCCAGTTGAAGTGTTTTGCTTGAATCTACAAACCATTGTCTTGCTTTGGGTAAAAATTAAGGGCATATGTTACTTTTTAGCGACAAGCGTGATGAGAAGAGTAGAAGTTTGGCAAGAAGAGGCCCTGGAAGGCCCAAGAAGCGGAAGCATGGATCACACGTGCTCTCACCCTCTCTGGAGCGAGGGAAGAGTGAAAGCAAGAGCAGAAAGTAAGGCTGGAATCTGGAATGGTGGGTGTGGCGGGATCTGATGATAACCAGTGTATACATGTTTCATTCTCTAGAGGTAGAAACTGTCAAACTGTTAGTGAAATGCAGAGCAGGTCTGTCAGTTGATGAGCATAACATTAGAATTTTGCATCTCAATTTAAACCAATAACCAGGAGTATAGACCTTCTGCTGCAACATTCCAATTATTGTTTTCAGTTTTGCCCAGTTGGATTTAAGAACCTACTTCTTTCATTAGAATGTTACAATATAATTATGGCCCATCTGCCTCTTTAAAAGTCCTTGCCTGCAGCAATAGCCTATTACTTATTGAGGGTCTTCAACAATAGTCAGTCTTCAACGCCCCGATAAAAAAAATAAAAATAAAACAAAAGTGCAGCATGAATCTTTGCTGGATTTACATGCTGTGCATTGTTCTGCCATCTGGAATTGGGTCTTTTACTCGCTTTTTTATTGGGGGTGGGGGGGGGGGGGGGGGTGACCATTTGGTCCCTTGTTCCTCCTTGAACGATGTCAGATCTACTCTAGGGAAGACTTTCATGAAGAAAGGTTCTGTAATAAAAGGTAGCCAGAAGCTGAAAGAGTCCCATAGATCTAGACTAAAAGACACCGTAGGAGGCGAGCCCTAGGAATCAACACTGACAGTGATCAGGGTGCAGGTGCGAGAAAGCCTCAGAAAAGGGTGGGTTTAATATAGAAGAGTAGGCCTGAGATTGGATCTGGGGGAAGGGAGCACGGGACACATATAAGTGAGCTGTTCAAAGAGGTATAACTCAAGTAGTGAAGCACCTACTGCATGCACAAAAGATGGAAGCACACAGGCAAACGCCTCACATACTTGAAAATTAAAGTAACAGTTTTTAGGAGGAGGACATCTTTCAGAATTCAGTCACATCACATACCGACGTATTTGCACCCCAAGAAAATATAAAATGCAAAGTGCCATAGGTTCGAATCCAGGTAACCATCTCCCAGTCAATAGGGATGTCCTGTCAATAAAATGGTCAGGGAAGTTAGTCTGCCTTCCCCCCCCAATGCCATTGATACCACTGGCAAAACAGAAATTCAGGCATATGAAATTGTGCTATTCTTAATAGCACCACAGCAGTGGGCTAGGCAAACTAGTTGGTAGGACCTATTGACCATACGGGGGGGGGGGGGGGCAAAGCGGTGTCGGGTATATCAACAAGAATCAGCTAGCCTGAGCTGATCACTGAGATCTGCCAGCAAGATCCATGGAGATACTTGAAACCAGAAAGCCAACCATTGCTGTAACAGAAAAGGGCTCAATAATGACTGACTACTTGACACTGCAGTAGTCTGGTACCGGACACTCACTGGATGAGGAGGTTTCCTGCCCTCACTCAAGGCACACTTGGCAGCCATAGTGACATATACTACTGGAAGATTTTGGGGAAGTTTCTTCACTGCACCAGTCCTCAAACGATTTCTAGAGAACAAATAGAATAGCATCCCCCAATGCAGCCAAACACCTAGATGGAAACTGTACCTGGTCCTAACACAGCCCATGAAAGCACATATCTGATAGAGACTTCTAATCGCAGATTCCTTACCTTTGAATTATCCCCAGGCATCCTACTAGATCCAAAAGATTTTCTGGAGCATTCCGGATCCAGTCTGATGCCTGGGGAAAATTCAAAGGTAAGGAATATGCGGCTAGATACCAGATAAGGCATTACCAAAGGCAAGTAACTTGTCCTTTTAACTCGTGCATAACGTGTTTTGCAGCATGAATCTTTCCTGGATTCACACGCTGTGCATTATTCCACCATATAGTGGTTGGGTCCGTAATTCTCCATTATCTTGTAGTTCTTCTCTTTCAGATTTTTGTTTGTTGGTGGGCGTCAACAGACCTCCATTTGGTGTCCCCTGTGACGTCGTACTGCTTCCACCGGAAGCTCCCACGTTTGTTCACCATCTTCAGATTCTTTTTTTTCCGCCATTAGTTCTGCATGCTTGCAGAAGGATCTCCAATACGAGGAAAAGTTATGGAAGAAGTTTCAGAAAAAGTTTGTCGAAGATCATCAAAATCGAAGAGCATCACAACCGAAGAGGTACTGGAGGAGAAATAAGGAGGAGACTGTTTTTCCTTGAAGGTTTACGAGAATGCCCGTTCAGGTGGCTCCCTGTTTACCCCCTGGGGGACCAATCGTTTGTGGGCCTGCCACCACTATTGTTTCCTGCGCGAAGGAGTGCATTAGCATGGCCCAGGGCATAGAAATCTGGTGTTTACGACGTCCTTGGGCTTCCTCCTCTCTAAGTAACGCTTCCTCCGCTTTACCCCACTTTTTAACTGCGCCCACCCATGCCGCTAGAGGGGGCCCCTCCGGTGTCTTCTTGTGCATGGTGATGCACCGTTTGGCCAGGAGGAGAACCAGGGAAGCAAACCGCCTCTCCACTTTCTTATGCTTGTGCCGCCTATGGATACCCAGGGCGCTAGCTTCCCATGTGTGTAAGTCCTGTAGCCCCGTAACCGTGCGAAGGGCGGTGTGGATCACATGCCAATAACTGTGGAGTGTCGGACAATCCCAGAACATGTGTTTGAAAGGGGCAGCAGGCTCCAGGCATCTTGGGCAAGCAAACGAGCTGTCAGGGAAATATTTCTGTAGTTTTTCGGGAGTGAGGTACGCCCTATGCAGGATGTGCAATTGTATATTCTTGAAGCGGTAATTGCGGGAAACCTTCTTGGTGTGCTCAAGGGCACTGACCCATTCCACGTCATGTAGTGGTCTGCGGAAGTCAGTCTCCCAATACTCTCTGAGGGGTGCAAGTGTGGGTTGTCTTAGAGTCCGTATAGCTTTATAGATCCAAGTGACTAGATGGCGTCCAGGCCCCATCTGTAGTATCGCATGGAGGACCGGGTGTGTGGGGGGGGTTCCGTGTCAATCGTACGCCTCTGCCTGCGGTAGTCCGTGAGGAGCTGTCTATACCGTAGGAACTGTCCCCGGGGAAGTTCGAAATCGCCGACCAGTGCGTCAAAAGTCTGCAAATGTCCCTCAAACATCATCCCCACCTCTGTCACGGCGTGATCCGTCCAGGTTTGTAGCATTCCCTCCGTATAATGCATCCGGCCCCTGGGGAACCCTATCAATGGTAGAAGTGGGGAGTACAGGGGCATATCCCGGTCCATACGATGAACCCGCGCCAGACAGGCGCGCGCCGTCATTACTTGGAGGGGCTTAGTCGGCAGCGGCGCCGCTCCTGGCAGCAACATGCGGTGTATAGTAGGGGTTTGAATGCGCCCTGTCGCGGTGATCAGCTCCCCCTGTGCCCAGCCCGCTGTCCAGCGTGACACCCACTGCAATTGGGTGGCCAGGAAAGACGCCTCAAACGATGGGGCCGCTAGGCCACCCTGGTCAAGGGGCAGCTGCAGTTTTGCCAGAGAATTACGCCGGCGACCATTGCCCCAGATGAGGGTCCCCAGCAGGGTCTTGAGCTCGCGAAATAGAGACCTTGGGGGGGGGGGAACCACCGGAAGATTGGAGAAGAGATACAGCAGGCGCCGGACGAGGATCATTTTTGCGACCGCTATCTTCCCCGTGACTGCCAACAGAAGATCTTTCCAAAAGTGGACCGAGGAGCGGATGTTATCCATCAATTTGCGATAGTTCCCCTCGTAGATATCTTGCGGTGTATGGTATAGTTTAACTCCTAAATAGCGAACCGCTTGGGGACTCCACGAGATTTCCACGTTTCCCATTCGTATTTGACAGTGGGGCATAGCTTGCACTAGGGAATAGACAGTGGATTTGGGCCAGTTGACCCTGAGTCCTGCCACCTCCGCAAAGTCATGCAGGATACGCGATATAGGGGTTAAGTCAGCTGTAAATCCCGGACATAGATAAGTACATCGTCGGCGTATAACGATACTGAGTGGGTAGAATCACCGACTGGGATGCCCCATTCCTCGCCCGCTGCGTGGAGCAGGGTCGCCAACGGCTCTATCGCCATTGCGAAAAGCAAGGGAGAGAGTGGGCATCCCTGTCTGGTGCCACGGCGGACCGGAGAGGACTCCGAAATGAGGGAGCCTATTCGCGCTCTGCAGCTGGGCCCGGAGTAGCCGAGCTGAGTATAGGCTTGCAGTCTGGGTCCTAATCGGCCTCGAAGAAATAGTCCCAAGTTACAAAGAACTGGTTCTAGGACGTCGAAGGGAGCCTCTGCATCAAAGCATTCACTAACCGCAGGTTCATCCTGAGACCAGGAGCCCCACGGATCCCTCGACGGGGATTCCAGTGGAGAAAAAGTTCAGAGAAACCCAAGTTGTCGAAAGTCGGACAGGGAAAAGAAAAGTTCAGCATCAAAAGCAGACCGGTCAAGCGCCGAACAGATGCTTGACGACCGACACGTTATCGAAAGAATCTTTGTGCCACAAAGAATGAGACTGAGCCTCTACCCAGAAGAACGGACTGTCGAAATTGAGAGTAGAGGCGCCAGGAGGCCGAAATGGCTGCCCTTCTCCAGAAGATGAAGGACTTTGAGAGTCTGAAAGGGTTCAGAATACCACTGAAAACTTTGATGCCGAAGGAGCAGACCAAGGAGATCTAAGAATTCCAACCTCTGCTTACACCTGAACCTCAAGAAGAGGAGGAATCTTCTACAAAGAGGAAGACTATCAGACAGGGATGTATCTGGGTTCAGTGGAATCCAAATGCAGTGAACCTCAGTGGCAAGACCTGGAAGCAGACTCCCCTGACAAGGGAGTGGACAGTTATCCGTCGAGGCCTTCGCCTCCGAATGATATTGGGTTGTATTACCAGTTGATTAAGCATGCAGCTGACAGAAATGGGGTGCAGCTGGAAGAATACAAGCCACAATCCTGTTTCCTGCTTGAAACACTTGTGTAAAGTCAGACAAGTAGTCCCTTCCTACCCATGCGCCCTAGTGTCCTTGGCCAGGGGTAGGAAGCTTTCAAGGAACCAGTCACTTGTACAGCAGTGACTCCAAGTGATGAGAAGAAATATAAATATCCTTCTTAGGACTCTGGTTCTATTAAGGGCACAGTACCTGCTGATTCCATCAGATCTACAGCAAGGAAAAGAGCCAACATCCCATCAACCTCCAGCCCGCCTCCAGATAAGGAGGGCAAAACAATGCTCCTTATGGGACGCAAGTTCGAACAGTGTGCTGCCAACCAATCGCGCATTGCGTATTCAAACACACTACTCAGTAGGCACTCCCATCGACACTGGGAGGAGGTGGGTGAACTCATGAAGCACCTCCCTGATCAAAACAAAGAGGGTAGTACATCTGGCAGAAAGTGGCAAGAACATCTCCCCCCACACCTGCCTAAAATCCACAATTGATGCAGCAGATACATCCAGCTGCCAGATGATGGGCATCACACTGGGGTACCAATCTTGGTTAATAATCTCCGGGTTCAAGCAAGAAGTCCAGGCTAACATCCTTAACACTCCATTCAACGGAAAGCAGTTGTTTGGAAGCTCAGTGGGTGAAACGATCAGCCCACTGAAAGGGCGAGACTGCAAAGTTGAAGGAATGAGAAGGGAAACCTTGAATTCAAGGAGAGACCGCTTCCGGGCGGGAGGTTTATAGTGTCGTTTCCAGGGTGGCAACCAGTCTGCCACAGCACAACAAGGCTGGCAGTATCCACAGCATGGACGCCAGCCCTTTCGGGAAAAAGCCAGAGGAAGGGGACAGCCACACAGAGGAGGGTCACCCCCCACAAATAAGTGACTTTACAGAAACGGATTACCTTTCATGACCATCAGTGAAAGGCCGAAACGAACACCTAAGTCTTCTACACACAACACCAGTAGGAGGCAGAATAAAAACCTTTCTCCTGGAGTGGAGGAAGATAACTTCAGACAAATTGATACTAAACATATTGCTTTTCGGATATTGCAAATAACTAATCCAATTGTCAACTGCAAGCGGACCAAAAAGGAAGGTCCATTCCAAGGAGAAAACTACTAGTCTCCTCAAGGAGCTTGAGGAATTACTGGACAAGCAAGCAGTTAAAGTCCCAAGTCAAGAAATCAACAAAGGGGATTACTCAACAAATTTTCTTATCCCAAAGGTAGACCGATGACTACGATCAATTCTAGATCTCAGGTTCATAAACAAATTTTATAAAAACACAAGTTCAAGATGACATACCACAGTTGCAAAAAAGGGATTGCTTGGCAACAATAGCCTTAAAGGTTGCCTGCTTACCCATTCAAATGAATGCACTGCACAAAAAATATCTAAGATAACAAAAACATTATTGTTTCACAGTACTGGTGTTGGGAATAAAATCAGCCCCAAGATTCATTACGAAGTGTCTGGCATCAGTAGCAGCACACCGGAGAAGAAGGGGAATCCTTGTCTATCCATACCTAGATGATTGGTTAGTAAGAGCAAACTCCTACTTCAAGTGCAAAGGTTTTCAACAGGTAATGAATACCCTTTACACACTGAACTTATTGGTGAACACAGAGAAATCCTCTCCTGAACAAGAGAAGATCTTAGGAGCAAGAATAAACTCAATACAGGGGAATGCATTTCCCAACGAAAAAGACCACCACCCCTAATGACAAACTCACCTTTGCCGGAAGGGGAAAGTTCTGACAGTGAGGAAATTATTAGGGATGATGGCATCATGCAGCCTTTTAATCCCATATGCGAGACTACATGAAAGGATACAAAACCAGTGGTCACAAACAGTCGGGAAGGAACAGGATGCAGTACAACACACAAACCACCTGGAATTGCAGATAGTCTTTCTAGCCGTAAAAGCTTTCCAAAAAGAAATATTAGGGGAAACAATATGGATTCAGTAAGACATTACAACAACCATGTTTCATATAAAAAAACAGGGAGGGACTCAATCCCCACCCCCATCAAGACTATCCCAAGAACTCTGGCAATGAGCAATAGAGAGGAAGATGGAAATCCAAGCAATCCATCTGCCAGGGAAGGACAATGTTGAGGCAGACAAACTGAGCAGACCAACCTCATGGTCCTGTGAATATGAACTTCACCAGACTGCATTCAAAAGGATCTTTCGGATATGGGGAACGCCAACAATAGATTTTATTTTTATTTTTTATTTTACAGAGTTTTATATAGTGCGAACTTGACCCAAACGTATCGGAGCGCCTTACATAGCACCAGTTGCATTGCATGAGGACACATTCATTTTTGTTAAGCACGGGGAGATTAAGTGACTTGCCCAGAATCGCAGGATGTTCAGCGTCATTGCTGAGACTCAAACCCAGTTCCCCAGATTCGAGGTCGACCACCCTAGCCGCTAGGCCAACTCCTCTCCCCATCTGTTTGCTGCACCTCAGAATGCAAAATGCTAAAGCTTTGCCTCAAGACTGTCAAACCACCTGTCCATGGGGATTGCACGGTCGATAAACTGGTCAGGGATATTTTGCATATGCCCCGAGCCCGATTCATCTGCTGCACACAGTGATCAGCAAACGCAGAAAGAGCAGAATTACACTAATCTTAATTGCCATGAAGTGGGCAGGACAAACCTGGTTCTCAGAGCTAATGGAACCAGCACAAGGAAACTACCAAAAATTACCAGGACAACAGTATCTGTTGTAAATGGATAAAGGAAGGGAACTATACCCAGAACCAGAGGCTTTGAGTCTAGCAGCATAGCTCCTGAAGGCTTTAAATTCGGGCATCTAAAGCTGCCAGAAAACACAATGGCTCTTCTAAGAGAAGCAAGAAAATGTGACATGGCAAAATGGAAGAAATACTCACTATAGTGTATTTAAAAAGGACTAGTTGGCAAGAATACCAAGGACAAAATAGTGTAACAATATGTTCGAGGCATATGAGCTGCAGATTGTACACTGTGCATAGATCGCCATCTGGTGTTGGGCTTGGATGCTTGCACTTTGTTGTTGTCTTGGAAGAGTCTTTTGTAGTCACAGGTGACTCCTCCCTTGGACGATAGTGCACATGGGCATCGACTCCATCCTCAGATTGTTTTTTTCGGCCATCTGGTTCGGATGTGACTTATGCGCTCCGGTTCGGCACCATATTCTCCAAACCTTTTCGATGTGCAAACTATCTAAAACTCGATGGTATTGTTTTCGATCGCATGATCTTCGCGCATCTCAACTACTCGATTCCAGTCGTCGACGTGGGCGGCTGGGCCTATTGACGCTGTTCAGGCATACAGCTAATGGAAAGAAGTAAATTTAAAAAATGCCCCCAGTGTGGAGCTAAATTCCCACACAGTGACCACCACAAGGTCCGTAACCTGTTTTTCTCGTCTGAGCATGACTAGAACAATTGCCAGGCCTGCGCCTCTTTTAGATGTAAAAAGACCATCCGTGATCACTGGGCCCGACGACACATCATTGTGCAGCGAGCCATCTTCGATGAAGGCCCTGATGTCCCGGAGGAAGATTCTGAGGACCTGGAAATCGTGTCCGAAGCAGACGACTCAGACGACCGCATCACTCCTGGTCAACGAGTGAGTACAATTGCCCCTACCCCAACTCAACCCGGAAAAAAAAAAGGACCTGGTCAAGACTTCGCCTGCTGGCCCCAGTCGTGACCGAAAAGCTTCAGAAGCCCCGCCCCGGCTCCGAAGATGAGGGACAAGCCTTCTGGTAGCTCGGGACCGAGCAAACAGCATCTGTGTCCCGCAGGCGCCTTTGGCAACGAAGCCTACTCCCAAAAAGACGTCTGCACTGACCATTTCCATGCCCAGAGAAAAGACATCGGACCCGGAACCAAAGCATTCGGAACCGAAAAAGATTTCTGCCACCACAGCCAAGCCGAAGGACCCCAAACAACCTCCCAAGGCCTTGGAGCAGAAATCCAAACCCCGCTCTGACACCGAAAAAATCGGTGCCGAAAGCAGTTACCGAAGAGGAAGAACTTTTTCGACCGGATCCTATCGATCCAAAACAAAAAAACTCTCCACATAGACCCCAAAACCGGACATGTGGCTGCTGTTCCACACAAAAGAGGAAACTGGACACACCAGACACTCCTGCAGTGCCTGTAAAGAGGAAAGACTGTGCCACTTCACCTATACGACCCTCTTCTCCTGTTCTTCCTCCCAAGCCTGTCTCCTCCACATTCTCCAGAAACTTCCACCACACTCACCACCACCAGAGGATGATGATGATTTAGGGGGTGGAGGAGGCAACAATGACCCTTTCACTGACCCTGATAGTGACAGACGTACCGCAGGATGATTGGGACAATTATGATGACCCAATAGATCCTCCAGACCTCTCTGATCCCCAGGCAAATCCAACAAAGCCATCTCCCCAGATGACAATATTGACTTTGGTCAGCTTGTAAATAGAGCTGCTCTCTACCATGATGTTAAGATGCATTCTGACCCTGCAGACTAGGACTTTCTCCTAGACACCTTTGAACAGTCACAAAAGACTGTACAAACCCTGCTAATGCTAAAGGGTGTAATTAAACATGCCCCTGACCTATTCAAGGACCCTGTGAGAGCTAGAATTCTTCATCCCAGGATTGACAAAAAATATAAACCCGCTCCCGATGATCCCACTTACATCAAGGGTCAACTACCTTTAGACTCACTAGTGGTAACTACTGCTAGAAAACGTGCCAACTCTCAGACCTCCGGTGATGCGCCACCTCCGGATAAAGAGTCTAAGTTGTTAGATGCTTCCGGCAAGAGAGTTGCTGCCCAAGCAGCTAATCACTGGCAGATAGCCAATACACAGGCATTACTTGCTAGGTACGATAGGGCTCAGTATGACCAACTGGAAACCCTATTACAACATTTACCTGACAATATAAAACCAAGGCAAATGATTTAATCCAGGAGGGCAAATTAATAACCAATGCATCAATTAAGTGTGCCCTTGATGCAGCTGACACAGCCTCTAGTGCCATTAACACTAGTGTGTTACTCAGACGACATGCCTGGTTACGCATCTCAGGCTTCAAACAGGAGGTACAGACAACTATCCTCAATCAGCCGTTCAATCAAGAACAACTTTTTGGACCGGCTGTAGACACCACTCTAGAAAAAATGAAAAAGGGCACGGAGACTGCTAAATCCATGGGGGCATTACAGTCTCCATCCACATGTGGTTCCTTTCGTCGCTCCTTCTATAGAGGAGCATCCAAAAATATTGGAACAGACACCGCCTCTTCTTCCTACAAAAACACCACGTAAACATCCCCCAACCGAGGATATTTTAGAGGCGGATACAGGGGAAATAACAACAAAAGGAGAGGCTGAGGTAACAACACTCGCGCCTCTACCACTAATAAACAATGACTTCCCTCCACTCCCCCCGGACCATTCCACCCAGGTTGGAGGGAGACTATCACAGTTCCTACCGGTCTGGAATTCCATCACTACAGACAGGTGGGTAAGACAAATGATCCAGTATGGTTACTGCAAGGAACTTACAGCATCCCCACCCCCCCATACCACCCAAACAGCGTCCAATGTCCACAGAACATCTCACACTCTCTTAACCGCTTCGGTGCTCATGACGAGCCCAGCTCGTCATGAGGCACAGTGGAGCTGTGCTCATGACGAGCTAGGCTCGTCATAACCGTCGCAGCCCGCCCACGGTTGATTCCCCGCCTGTGCGGGAGAATCAATCAGTGGGCGGGGGTCGTGACGAGCTCAGATCGTCATGAGCACAGCTGCACTGTGCCTCATGACTAGCTGGGCTCGTCACGAGCACAGCGCCACCGACGCCCCCCCCCCCCCCCCCCCCCCGCCGCGGGGTATATTATCCCCGCGTGCAAGGGGTTAAAACAAGAGGTTCTCTCACTGCTTCAAGAGCAGGCTATAGAGCTAGTACCCTTATAGCATCAATGAACAAGGGTGTACTCGCTGTATTTCCTAATCCCCAAAAAGGACTGCACCCTAAGGCCAATACTCCACCTCAGACCCCTCAATCTCTACATACAGTCAGATCATTTTCACATGATCATTCTTCAACAGGTCCTCCCACTACTTCAACAAGGCGACTTCCTTGCCACACTAGATCTCAAGGACGCCTACTTCCACATTCCCATACACCGTGCTCACAAGAAATATCCAAGATTCATACTGGACGGACAACACTATCAGTTCAAAGTCCTTACATTCGGGGTGACCACCGCACTGGGGGTGTTCACAAAGTGCCTTGCAGTAGTAGTAGCACACTTGAGAAGACAACAAATCCATGTTTTTCCATACCTCGACGACTGGCTGATAAAAGCCAAGTCATTCAACCAGTGTTCATCACACTCCTCAAACCATCCAGCTGCTACACAACTTGGGATTCACAATAAACTACAAGAAGTCACATCTTCAGCCCTCCCACATACATCAGTATCTAGGGGCCACATTGGACGCCTCCAAAGCTCTGGCATATCCCAATCCAGCCAGGATAACCAGTATACAAACACTAATTACCAAATTTCAGCCACAGCATTCCCTCCCAGCAAGGCTATTAATGCAACTCATAGGAATGATGGCCTCTTGTATTTTTATCATACCTCATGCTAGACTTCAGATGCGCCCCTTACAAGAATGCCTAGCACGTCAGTGGAATCAGGCGCAAGGACAACTTACAGATCTGGTGTTGGTGGACAGCCAAACACATGGCTCTCTGCAGTGGTGGAACACACAAAACCTTTCCAAAGGGCGGCCGTTCCTAGAGCCAGTTCCACAGATAGTGCTACCAGCAGATGCATCACTCACCGGCTGGGGAGCCCATCTCCTAATCCACACAATTCAAGGCAAATGGACCACTCAACAGAAAGTGTTCCACGTCAATCACCTAGAATTACTGGCAATCTTTCTAGCATTAAAATCATTCCTAGTACATCCACATCACAAGACTGTCCTAGTTCGGACGGATAACATGACAGCCATGTATTACATACAAAAACAAGGAGGCACTCATTCTTTGCAGCTGTCTCAGCTGGCGCAAAACATTTGGAGATGAGCCATTCCACGAAACATATACCTTCTGGCAGAACATCTTCCAGGAGTTCACAATCAGATTGCGGATCTGCTAAGTCGACAGACACAGCAGATACACGAATGGGAACTTCATCCCCAAGTTCAACTCTTTCCAAATGTGGGGTCAACCAGACCTAGATCTGTCAGCCGCACACGCAAATGCAAAATTACCAACCTTCGCTGCCAGGTTTCCACACCCGCTGTCCAGAGGCAATGCAATATGGATGAACTAGTCAGGCAGATTTGCGTACGCTTTTCTGCCACTCCCACTGATTCCCCTAGTAGTACGCAAGCTCAGACAACAGTCTCTCAAGATGCTCCTGGTAGCTCCCACATGGGTACGGCAACCGTGGTTCACAACACTACTGGAACTCTCAGTAGTTCCACACCAAAAACTACGTCTCTCCCCAACGTTGCTAACGCAGAACCATGGAGACTTAAGGCACCCCGATCCAGGTCAACTGAATCTAGCGATCTGGCTCCTGAAGTCCTAGAGTTCGGTTAGCTTAACCTTCCACCGGACTGTATGAACATCATTAGACAAGCCAGACGCCCTATATACTAGAGCTTGCTACGCGGCAAAATGGAAAAGATTTGTCATCTACTGCAATAACCATAACATCGATCCGCTGGATGCTTCAATCCAGGACATAATTTGCTATTTGCTTCACTTACAAAGGTGTAATCTAGCATATTCATCCATAAGATGACACCTAGTGGCACTTGCCGCTTATTTACAAAACAGACAACACTTGTCACTATTTAGAGTACCTGCAATTAAAGTCTTTATGGAGGGCCTTAAAAAAATAATTCCCCTCCGACTGCCACCCTCTCCGGTGTGGAATTTGAACATAGTTCTTAACGGGCTCATGGGTCCCGCATTTGAACCTCTACACAAATGTGAACTGCAGTTCCTCACATGGAAAGTAGCTTTCCTTGTCACAATTACCTCTCTCAGGAGAGCAAGTGAGATCCAGGCTTTAACCATACAAGAACCATTCTTACAAATACATCGCAACAGGATGGTTCTTAAAACAAATCCAAAATTATTTCCCAAAGTAATCTCTGCTTTTCATCTTAACTAACCAGTTGAGTTACCGGTGTTTTTCCAAAACCCAGACTCTGTAGCAGAGACAGCTCTTCACACACTGGACGTCAAAAGAGCCCTACTTTATTACATTGACAGAACTAAACCCTTTAGAAAGACAAAACTGTTTGTAGCCTTCTCCCCGCCTCATAAAGGTAACCCCATTTCCAAAGCTGGGATCGCTAGGTGGATAGTAAAATGCATTCAAATATGCTACCAGAAGGCTAAACGCACATTAACAATTCCCCCTAGAGCGCACTCAACACGCAAACTAGGGGCTTCCATGGCCTTCTTAGGGAACTTTCCCTTAGATGACATCTGTAAAGCAGCAACATGGTCTACATCACACACCTTCACCAAACACTATTGTGTTGATGTGCAGGCTAAGCAACAAGCTTCCGTAGGCCAAGCTGTTCTTAAAACACTTTTTTAAACCACTGCAACAGATACAGGTGACCACCGCTAGGGGAGACACTGCTATACAGTCTATGCACAGTGTACAATCTGCAGCTCATATGCCTTGAACGGAAAATGCTACCTACCAGTATGCATCTGTTCTTAGCATGTAGAGCTGCAGAGTTGTACATTCCCACCCGCCTCCCCGGAACCTGTATCTGTTCCAGTACCATCTTAATTAGATACCTTCACATGGACATCTCTTGATTTCTTACTGACTCCATCATGTCCCATCATGGCGAAAAACAATCTGAGGATGGAGTCGATGCCCATGCGCACTATTGTCCAAGGGAGGAGTCCCCTATCTCGTGACTACAAAAGACTCTTCCAAGACAACAACAAAGTGCAAGCATCTGAGCCCAACACCAGATGGCGATCTATGCACAGTGTACAACTCTGCAGCTCTACATGCCAAGAACAGATGCATACTGGTAAGTAGCATTTTCCTTAGCACATCTTCTAGAGGATAGACTAACATATGCGTTCTTAAAGGTTCACTGAGCAGCAATAGTGGCTTGTATAAGAGGCCTTATTAGTAGACGTTTGTTCACATCACCAGTAGTAAAAAGATTCTTGTAGGGAGCAAAAGGAATAGCACCACCAAGGAAGGTACTAGCACCCAAATGGAATCTAAATGTGACACTCACTCAGCTAATAAACACCTTTCAAACCTTTGCACAAGGCTACATTGCAAATGCTGAACTTAAAGGCTGCATTCCTAGTAGCTATAACTTCACTGTGCAGAGTGAGTGAGTTGCAAGCACTCGTAATACAAGAACCATATTTCTAAATTCAGATGGACAATATAGTCGTGAGGACAGATCCGCAGTTCTTACTAAAAGTCATTTCATAGTTCCACATGAATCAAAGTATCCAAATACCAAGCTTTTTCCAAAGACTCGCACTGAAAAAATGTGCGCACATTAGACCCAAGATGTGCCATAATGTACTACATAGAAAAGACCAAACTAAACTGACTCAACAACTGTTTGTATCATTTGCTAATAGTTTTTTAGGAAGGCTAGTAACTATGAACACAATCGCAAGATGGATTGCTCAAACAATTCAGTTGTGCTGCACATATGCAGGAGAAATGTTACGTGTAGCACCTAAGGAACATTTCATATGAAAGAAAGGGGCAACCATTGCCTTTCTGGCAAATACACCTTTGCAGCAAATCTGTATGGCAGCAACGTGGTCATCATTACACATGTTTACAAGACATTACTGTGTCAATATACAAATGAACAAAGAAGTACAAGTAGGACAAAGTATTACAACCTCTGTTTTCACATCAGTGCCCATCTTCAACCCAGCCACCACAACGTTAGAAACTGCTACAAAATCAATGCACAGCATGCGAATCCAGAAAAGATTCACGCTGCTAAACCTAAACCTGTCACTGTAGTTTTGCAGTGCGATCTACCTACCTCCACCTAGAAAATGAAAGGCAGAAGCAACATAGAAAATAATCTGAAGATGGCGATCAAAGGTGGGAGCTTCAAGAGGAAGCAGTAGGACATCACAGGGGACACCAAATGGAGGTCCGTTGAAATGCACCAAAAAACAAAAATCTAAGAGGACAAGATAGTGGAGAATTCCGGACCCAACCACTAGATGGCAGAATAATACACGGCATGTAAATCCAGAAAATTCTTCAAGCTGCAAAACTACACCTACAGGTAAACTATACCATTCAGATGTCTAACTCGAATGGCAGCCTTCCTTTATGGGTTTTTATTTCTTAAAGGAGAGTTGGCGAGATCCAGACTCTTACAACTGAGGAGCCTGACCTGCAAAACCACAAGGACAGAGTAGTCATGAGAACAAACCCAGTTTATCCCAAAGAAGTCATCACTTTAATATTAACCAAGCCATACACATCTGCATTCTTCCTGCAGCCTGAAACAAGCAGAGGCGGCCCTACATACGTTTGTTAGCACGATTATGTACTACATAAAATTTAAAAAAATAAAATCGTTCAGGAAGGGGAGCCAATTTTTTTCATCCCTGTCATAAACAAGCAGTGTTTCCACAGTTGCTAAAGGGACTAGTGTGAGATTATAGTCCAGACATTGCAAACTGTGTGCATAAGTGTCTGGTATACAGCACTGCTGGAAGTTTAACTTGTTAGAACATGCCATGAGGTGCATAGTGAATGACATTGTGATTGCTCGACCAGAGTTTTGTATAATTAATTTACCGCTCTGTTGTTGAGTTGCATGCCGATCGTATTGCATATGTACATTGGTGTTTTCATTTTGAAAGTCTCTTCAGAATATCCGTGCTTTTTGCATTTGGTAATGTTGCTTATTTTAGAAATTGTTATTCAGCTCCAGAATTTTAGTCCCGTACCGTTCGGTTTTTATAGGATGGCTATTGGCTAGACACGCCGAACGTTCATTTAAGAACTTTACCTACACTGCTCACTCGTTAGTTCGTTTATGTAATAGCACTCGCTTTAGTATTTTGAACTTACATTTTATGATTTACATTTTGTTCGTACCTATATTTTTTATTTCTACTTTATCTGGTTTAATTATTGTAAACTGCAAAGTCTCACCTTTTATGTGGAGTCTGTTAACCTTTTAAAAACAAAGTATTACGCAGTCAGTTGGGGACAACCTAAGCGAGGCTGGACCTAAAGCTAGGGGAGCTTATAGTCGGCTAATGTCCTTCTGCAAAGTCTTTGGATAGCCAAGTCAGAGTTCGATGTCCAATCTCGTGGGGTTGATCCAGAGGCCATGTCTTTTGTGGCTGCAGAAATAAGTAATATTGATGCATAACGGTATTTTTTGAGACTGCTTAAAGCAGTGTCTGCTGTTTGAAGCAGTAATTGCAAAATATTTGCTATGGTACATATTAAGGTGGGGCTTTGCTATATATTTCAGTGGTTTAAGTTTAACGTAACGCATTTCTCCCTCTATTGGGATTGTACGGCTGGGGAACTTTGAAATTCCAATAATCTTAAACACCTTCTCTGTCCGTCTGTCACCCTCTCTTCCCATCTGTCGCTCCCCTCGACCCATCTACCCTTCTCTCTCTCGTCCCTTTCGCCTCCTCCCTACTCCTCTGCCACCAGACAGGGCAAGGTCCTGTTACTTTCAGAAGACTCGGAGGTGGGTGAAGCGATGCGAAGAGAACAGCGGGTGCCCCTTCAGGGGGAGGACGATGAAATGGAAAGCACAAGTGGGAAAGTGAAAGTAAGGAACCGAAGTTGGGATGAGTACGAGGGAACGCCTAGTTACTCACACGAGGTCAGTTCATGTGCATTTACTTACATGTTCCACAGCACACCGGTGGTGAAATGATAACCTGTAGCAACTTGCTTAAGTAGTTACGGCTGTCTAAAGGGTGTTGCATGGCTGAACACCTTTCAATTATATTAGTCTATGAATTTTTTTTTCTTCCCCTACACACAGTTCTTGGGTTCAAGTGGTGTGCTTTTTAGGGCCATGTATTTTTATTACAGGTCATGTAGCTGCTTTATTGTTGAGCATAATTTTGGTATGCTTGGGGTTTTGTTGTAGTCCCCCCACTCTTTGCCTGGTATCTGATGCAACTGTGACTAGGTATTACTAGGTCCCTGCTTCCCAGGCCCCAGGACATTTGTTCTTTTCCCTAAACGGTATCATTGTTTCCACAATTGGCACACCTCTGACTCACATAAGTATCTTTCAAAAGGTACCAGTGGTACCAAGGGCATTGTGAGCAGAGAGGGTCTTTAACCGCTGCAGGATGTATTATGCAACCCTATGAGACCCTTCACCTAACACATACCCACTGCCATTGTAGACTGTGTGTTTAGATTCAGCTAAAATTGAAAAGTCGAAATGGCACACAACCCTGTGAGCCATGCTTACAAACCACCACCACTGCTGGTGGCATAGGCAAGTCACCCCTGTAGCCGGCCTCGGAGCCCTAAGGCAGGGTGTGTCATACCGCAGGTGAGTAGAAGTTTAGGTGAAGGCATACCTGCATGAGCAATATCCCCCTACAGTGTCTATTTCCATTCTGAGACATTGTAAGTGCAGTAAAGCCATATTGAGTACATGTGCTGGGAGTTTATTGTTGCGAAATCCACAGCTCCATGATGGCTTTACTGAAGGCTAGGAAGTTTGATATCAAATGCCTCAACACAATAAAACCACACTGATGCCCGTGTTGGATTTATTGTAAAATGCACTCGGAGGGTATCTTAGAGATGCCCCCTGAAACACGACCACCTTCCTAGTGTACAGCTGACTGGTCTGCACCAGCTTGCCCCACACAGACATGTTTCTGAACCCCTGAGGTGGGAGCCCTAGTGGGTCAGGAACAAAGCCTGCTTGGGGTGGAGGAGCTTCTCACCTACCCTCAAGCAGGGCAGCGAGTCTCAAAAGCTTCCTGCCCTTTGTTATGCTAGCCAGGGTGCCTCAAGCCAGTGGAGATGCCTGCCCCCCTGACACAGCCCCACTTTTGTTGGCACGAAAATTAGTTGTCAGGAGAGGTGTATCCCCGCTCTTCCAGGACCACCCCAGAGGTGAACCCCCTCCTTAGAAAATCCGCCATCTTGAATGGAAGGATTTTAGCCAATCAGGTTAGGGGATGCCCACCACCTACACTGCCCTGGCATACAACAGCCACTCCTCTAGCTGGATGCCCTATGCCAGTGGTGTGGGCACAGGAGCATGAGCCCTGTGCCCCTACAGTACCCAGGTCCATTCCTAGGCACTAAGTGCAGTGCTGCCATTTAAGAGTACATGGTGCTGAGAGCTTGTCAAACACAAACTCCACAGCACCATAATGGCAACACTGAAGACTGAGAAGTTTGGTATCAAACTTCTCAGCACATTAAACCCTCACTGATGCCAGTGTGGGATTTAATGTACCAAGCACCCCAGAGGGCATCTTAGAGATGCCCCCTGAAACCAAACCTACAATCCACGGCTGGTCTGGGAGGCTGCCTAGGCTGCCACACACCAGACATGTTGCTGGACCCCTGGGTAAGAGAGCCCCTGATCTCCTGGGCCTGCAACAATGCACATCCTGGGCGAGGTGCTAGATCTCCTCCCCCAGGATGGGCAGGGGGAAGCTTCAAAGGCATGCCGCCTCTGAGCTTCCCCAGGCCACTGGCAGCCCCCACTCTGGCGGGAAGCCTGGCCGGAAACCCCAAATAAGGACGGGATGTGCCAGCCTGCCAACCCCACCCCTCAAGTGGAGAAGGCGAGGTGAAGCCCACCTCCGGGCTCTTGCCATCTTGAAGATGGGAAGCCCTGCCCAATCAGGACTAGGCTACTGCCCCCTCCCACAGGAGAGAGGCAGGATAGGGGGTGTACCCACCCCAGGACAGGGACCCATTGGTCCCTGCCCTTCACCTACCTGTAACGCCCCTAAATCTAGTATTTAGGGGCACCCTGAACCTTCCTTCCCCAGATTCCAGATTCCGAAATACAAAGAAGAGCAAGAAGAAAGAAGACCTGCCCTGCAGCTGCTAAGAGGAAGACCCCAACTGCTTTGGCCCCAGTCCTACCGGCCTGTCGACACTCGCTCCTGCTCCAACCCGGCATCTCTTGTGGCCAGCAACCTCACAAACCCCGGAGGACCCGGCTACCTTTTGGCTCTAAGCACCTGGGACTCCCATGAGTAGAGGCTCTACTCAATCAGCTTCTAATTCCTGGCATCAGCCCGGAACCGCTGCGAATCCTACACACTCTGCACCCGCCAAGCTTGGCCTGTGCCGGAGTGAACAAAGACCACGAGGACGGCCCCGCGGTGACTGTGACCTCGAGTCCGGCACCCAAGGACTTTCCTCGACGCTCCTGACGACGCCTGCAGCCTCAGAACCAGGTACCCCAACCGCGATCAACAGAGGGTAAGATTTCCCAACACCAAAAGGCATCCCGGTGCCCCGCGGCCCCCTGTGCCCAACTCCTGGGTACCTACCCATCCTCCAACTACCCAACTTACCTCTCGAAGTCGTGGTGGCACCTGAAGAATCTTCGTCCCCGAGCTTGCAGTCTTTTTCTAAACCGGAGCTTTCCTATCTATATCAATTGAGCGCCCGAAGGCTCAAAAGCACCCTGCACCCAGCCACCCGAGTGGCCCTGGCAGTGTAACCTTTGCACCTATCTACTTCCCCATTTGCCCTGAGCAAGTGACCAGGAGCCCAGCTCCCACAGCCGCGTGGCCTGCTAGTCAGCAGCCACCAACCAAGGCCCCCCTGCCTCCCATAGGATAACATTGGGCCCAACTCACTCTGCACCCAGCTGCCCCTGTGCCGCTGAGGGTGTAACAACTGTACCTACCTAACCCTGGGAGACCCCTGAGTCTGTGCCCAGAACCTTAACTTTGCCAGTCGAGTACTTGCCTGAAAGCCGATAACTCCATTTTCTCCATAGGGTAACATTGACTGTTTTTTCCTGAAACTTCTAAGTGTGGACTTTTCAAAACTTAAAATATTCACCAAAAATCAGCCGAGTAAAGAAAACGAAAATACTCACCTGCTATTAGGTGAGCTCCCAGTGCTGCATCTTGGTGCCTAGCACTGACCCTGAAAAATATTTACAACCGTACTTACCAGTAACCCAATTTTCTTCCATAGGAAACCATTGACTGTTTGTCTGTGAAATTTCTTCTAAGTGTAGATTTCTGCAAACTTTAAATATTCTTTAAAAATCCTATAAGTTGTGAAAACGTAATTACTTACCTGTTTTGGATAAAGGTCCCAGTACTGAGTCTAGGCACCCAGTACTGGATTACAAAAGTAACAAGAACATAATATACCTGCAGCTTGAATTTTCTTCCATAGGGAATCATTGACTGTTTTCTATGAAATTTCTTCTAAGTGTCAACTTTTAAAATAGCAACATATTGTCTAAAAATCATAATAGTAACTAAGTCGACTTTTATTACTTGTTTCTAAGTACTGACCCAGGACTGAATCTAGGATCCAGTCCTGGAATCCTAAAAGTAATCTATTGCAAATAACTTGAAACTTCCATTGAACTCAATGCATTATTGTGTTTAAAATTGTGTTGCCTATTACAACCACTTGTAACTTTCTACAAAAGCCAATTGCATATTGCAAAAGTATTTCTATAAAGCATCTCATTCTGAGAAAGTATATTTTAATACCTTTTGTTGGTTCTAAAATAAAACAAGCATATATTTTTTATATATAAACCATTGGCCTAGAGTTCAGTTATTGAGTGTGTGAGACTATTTGCTGGCTGAGTGTGTGCAACAAATGCTTTACACTGTCCTCTGATACTGCCTTACTGCTCGACCAAGCTACCACTTTAGAGAGTAAGGTTATATCTAACTTTAGCCTCTGCCAAACCTCTGGGGACTGTGGACTCCTATTTGGGAACAGTATATACAGAGCCACTTTCTCACAATGCCTCCTCCCCAAAGTGAAAGGACATAAAAAGGGTGCAGTCACCCTAAAGGCAAGTAGCCCATTGGCTATCATCTGCCAGTACCTGTCATGACCGCTAAATTCAGTATTTAGGGGCACCTTGATCCTTGGGTCTGTGAAGACCTAAGAAGAAAGA
Organism: Triturus cristatus; assembly: GCF_964204655.1. Classification (NCBI taxonomy): domain Eukaryota; kingdom Metazoa; phylum Chordata; class Amphibia; order Caudata; family Salamandridae; genus Triturus; species Triturus cristatus. The sequence continues at coordinate 1,051,900,340 of NC_140593.1, forward strand.
AGACATCCCTGAAGCCGCCCCTGCAGAGTAGCCTGAAGACTGAGTGCCTTGGCACCAGCCTTACCAGCCTGTCTCCAGCCTCGAAGAACCTGCAACAAAAGGTGACCTGTCTTGCAGTCAGCGACCTCTGAAAACCCTGGGAGGACTGCTGCCTCTGAAAAAGATGCCAGTCTCTTGTGGACAGTGAACCTGTCCAGAAGAAATCGACTCCAAGGACTCCTGTGCCATTTGGAACCACGAGTCCTGCCCACTCTGCAGCTGACGCCCACAGTCCGATTCTGAGTGGCTCCCCTGTCCAGTGATGTCTCCCCAGCGATCCTGACTTCGAATTCATTGTTGGCTGACCTCCACAATAGCGCCTGCAGTGAGATTCCGAAGGGTCCCCCAAGTGCGACCGGCCCGGTAAGAAGAAATCCGATGTCTAAAGGCACCCCTCAACCTGCAGCCCCTGGGCTTTGGGGATCCCAACTTAATTGTGCTGTCGCTGGTTTCTGCCTGCACCTTCTGGTTCGATGCCTGTTTACAAAAGGAACCTCCATAGGATTGCATTGGACACTCAAAGCTGTGTTTGCACCTGCACCAGGCCGCCACTGTGCCGCGGGTGGTGTAGCTTTCGTGCTGCCTTGTGGGGCCCCCTGTGCTTGCATAAACCCCCGGTGCCTGTGCCTTGAAACTGCTGGTACTTACCTGCAACGAGCACCTCTTGTGGGTGCTCCTAGTCTCTGTTGACTAACATTGGGCCAAGTGACCTCTGCACCTGGTTACCCCAGTGCCGCTGGTGCTACAGTACCTATCTTTATCCTACCCTTACCCATTGTTGGTCCAAACCTCTGTAGACTGGATGTATAAGTAGAGTACTTATCTGTAACTGCATATAACTGTTTATCTTCCATAGGATTGTATTGCATTTTCTGCCTATTACACTAAATGTCTATCTTTTACATTTGCTAGGTTTGCTACTGTCTCAGTGACCTTGCTAAAATATTTTTAATACTACCGAAAAGTGCTTGACTGCCTTTACAAAACAATACCTACTGCATTTAAAAACTGTTGATACTCTACTGCAACTACGTTCCTCTTTATTTTATTTTTAGAACCAAGTAATAACGTTTTATACAAACAATTAGTCTTGGATTAATTTTTTAAGTGTATGTAATCATTTCTTGCCTGAGTGCGTACAACAAATGCTTAACATAGTCCTCTGATAATCCTACCTGTTCAACCACACTAACACAAAAAGAGCTTTTAGTATTCTCTACGTAAGCCTCTGTGACCCTCTGGGAATTCACTGGACTGTGTGCACACTACACCTTACTTTGGTATAGTATATACAGAGCCAACTTCCTACACACACACCACACCGTTCTACACCTTTTTTTGAGTGTTCTGGACAAAGTTTGTAAATGTAGAAATTTGTTTCTCAGCGTTCCTTTGCTGTTGTCACTACAAGGTGTCACTTTAATAAATCCCGCAGCAACTTCTCTTGCTCCTTCCATTTTATAATCTCTTTTCAGTATCGTCAGAGGTTGCCTTTAATTGTGTGGACATAACAGTAGTATCATTTTTTTTAACAATTGTAAACAGCAAAGTGTGGGATGAACCATTCTGCAAAACAATGCTGGGGCATTACATTGTAGGTCATGTAAAAAAAAGAATTTGTCATATGGGTTAAGATGTCATAGCTTTGGAAATTGTTTCTTGACTGAAATATTTATTGCTTGAGAATTATGCATATGTAGATCTCATTTCTTCTTATCAACTTTTCTTTTCACTTCTCAGTTTCATGCAAAAAAGAGGAAGAAAAGGCAGGCCAGCGATCAAGAACAATTGGCTAATAAGCTGGACAAAGCCTTGTCGCTCACGAAAATGGACAAACTGAAATCATCCTTTAAGTTTTCAGAGCGATTGGGGGGCAAAGAGAAATGTGGGTCTGGAGCAAATGGACAATGCAGCAAGTATGTAAGCACCCAAGAGACCTTGCTGGGCAAGGATGAACATAAAAAGTGGGTTAAAGGGCTGCGTTTGAATACCTCTAAAGGAACTAAACACAAAATGGCGTCCAAAACGAAGAAGACAGAAGTGCGATTAAAGTCCAAAGGTCAGCTGAAGGCTTCTCATTCACCAGCAGTATCAGAAGTGAGCAGCTTCTCGTACAGTAAGTAATGTAATAATTCCTGTCCTCCCCACCATTTTGTGTGCTGTTATAGCTGTGATTCGAGATCAAAATGTTAGACGCACATTATTTACTCTTTACCCCTAAACGTGACGATTTTGGGGAAAAATAGAGCACGGTGATTACAGCCTCAAAAAATTTGTCAATTGGCAATAGTAGTGTGATTGTCCATTAATCGAAAACCTAAATAGGTTACTTCCTGATTTATAAGTGTATATTTGTAATTGTATTAGGAAGATTTATAGATTGCAGACAAGCACACTGACACATTTCTGCGGCAGGATAATAAGTTCGAGTAATTCTACGAAAGGACCAGTCAGTATCCTTTAAAATGTACTTCAGGGGACAATCTTGACCCTTTCATCATAGCAAATTAATTACTGAAAAAGTAGACTCGACAGGAGCTTGTCGGTGCCCACTGTGCGTTTCATAGACTTTGAAAAGTGATTTGCTTTCTGGTGGTTCCAAGCAAAAGTATGTAGTGTTGATAAGACAAAGGAGATATTTACTCAAATTGGCTATGGAGATCAAGCTCTTTTTTTCACCACCCACCCCAAGACTAGCATATAAGGTCTGAACAAGCAAACATGGCCTAATTTCCCAAACCATGAGAGTTCCTATGACATCTAAGCGTACAACTTACACCGCAAATCACTTATTTCTAGAGAATTGTGAAATCCCGCAAATTCGATATTTGCTCCATCGGAATGTCTGTATGGCACACAATCTGCTGTATTATACAGGGTGGATGTACTGGAGCACTTTATTCTCTGTCACTCTGCCACAGGGACATTTATCTGCTCCCCTGAGACCCTCAGCTTGGACAAGCACCCTGTATTTGTTACAACAGCTTTAGAGGTGGCTAACTTCCCTTCAGTGTTTGCCAAACCTGGACATCCTGTAATGGATATCTAGGAACCACATCCTGAAGAGGATTTTAAGGATTCACTTCTGTTGGCTATTGATAGTGACTGATTATTTTTAACATAAGAGACTACTTTCTCAGTGACACAGTAATGTGCCAAACCTTTCAGAGACCCCTAACAGCATCTCTGAAAATGGTTAAATCTACACAGCAAGATTGAAAAGAAAAAAACCCCACCAGGAACATACCTCTAACCGCGTTTATCAGTGATGGTCCTGATACCTCCGTGGCAAGGCTATCTGATGACGAATCCTCCTTTGGACTTGTTCTGCGGTTCTATTGGATAGTAGCATGATCTGGGATTAGCCCTTTGGATCTACTGTAGTTCACACAAAGAAGTGATGAGGTATTATGCTGCTGGTAATGTGGTTAATTTGGCTCAGTCCACCACACCATTTTGTAAATATTTCCGAGAGGCAACCTAAGCCTGTGTTTAAAAAAAATAATAGTGGATACAGGTCCTACTAGGCTGTTGAAGTCCACAAGATCACACTTCCGTGCAGAGTTCCTTGTGAAGAGTTCTATGTCAAGCCATTGCTAAAGTTCTTTGGGGGTTACATGATGCACCTTTCAGCACTAAGCAGAAGATAAACAGTTGTTTCTGTGGATTTCTTGATAAAAGCTTTAGGATTTCAAATGGTGCCAGGCCATAATGGCCAACTGACTCAACATTACGAAGTGGACTAAATACAAGCATACAAAATAAAATCTCCCTTATGCAAGGATAATTATCCATACAATGACGGCAAAAGTGACCGTGCTTAAAGCTTATTGTAGACCTCGACACAGAGCAAGTTAGTCTACGTGTAATCGAGTCAGGTAACAGCTTGCCAACTGAAATGTGTGCTGACCTTATAAAGGTATCCGCCTTTCACAAGTGTATGCTGCTGCTGTTCCTGCCACAACACAGATCTAGAACAGTTCCTACTTCCCTATGAAATGCAAAGACACCACGCCCATCAGACTGGTTTCTATTTCATGAAAGGCATTAACTCGTAAGGTGACCAGCTAACTACATGTCATTACCGTTTCTGGTGTTCATCTTTTATGTGGCAACCAAATGCACTCCGGCTTTTGTAGTCTTGCTTTAATTCTAGTAACCTAATTAGACTGACACATCTGGTACCATTTAAATGTAGACGAAAAACTGAGTGTCCTGATGTGGAGTGAGGTGGGCACCCTAATTAACGCCCACTATAGGTCCCACATGTTTGTAGATGTGCAGATCAGTTGCAGGTAGAAACTGCTCCTACAATGTGCATCTTTATTTTACAAACGAGTGATCGATTACAGAATTAATGTGAACAAAAGTGTGTTGATTCGAAATCTAGAGGAGCAAGAGCACTTTCTCTTTTAGTTGGTAAAATTATGCTTGGCTTGTTGGTATACACTTGATCATGCCCATTCCAACAATGTAGTTAGCCCACAGTGTCTTGGCCCAGTCTTAAGGTTCCATTGTGCCACTGAGGAAAGCTGCCTGAATCAAGCCGGTCGCTCTTCTAAAAGCTATTTGGAGCACCAACATACTGAGCAGGGTTGTTCCTGCCCTGAAACTGTTCTTTATTGCCCATCTATGAAGCTCTTCCATGAAGGCTAATTTTGGCTATGTTACTTTATGATGGTGGTGAAAGTAATTAAGAAATCGATTGGCATACATTGAACCCAAAGCACTCCACTTGTTTAATGTTGACAAGGTTAAATAGTCCTAGTTCTCATCTTTCAGACACTTGGTGTCGCTTTCACAGTCCTATATGCAGAACATTCATGCAGCAAAGAAAAAATGCAGCACTATATGAGCTACTTCCGCCTATTTGACTATAATTTGAGGTCCGTGAATACACAGGACCACTGTTAACTAAGGATCCTTAGGATATTCCACATTTGTTGGGTTTTTCAAAAAGGCATTCTTTGTGCTGAGGGTATGTCCGTAGCATCACACTGCACCCCGTCTGCTTTTTTTGATTTATATGGAATACTTCAGATGGGCCAGCAGTTAAGGAATAACTGCAATAATAAGAATGTGTGCAAAATATTGATTCCCACAGAGAAAATGGACCATGTTTTCGAAAGGATTGGCAATAATGGCAGGTAGCTAAGATATGATTTGTGCCTGGGGTGCGTAAAATTTGTGTAAATTTGCTTTCGCGAAATTAAGGCAAAATTACAAAAAATGGAAATCAGTCATGTCCGCAATATTTTAGCTCAAAATGCATACTTTAGTTGATTTCTGGCCCTAAGATGCATTTAAATAAAAGTACCACAAACCGCTTCTGTTCCCATGCACTAATGGTACATTTTTACCGACAATTGCGCCATTCATTGTAAATTTTCCCAGACAATGGTGCATAATTACGAGAAGAAGCATAATCTCGAATTTCACTTTGGAAGCCTACCGCAAAAAAACGGAAAGAACTATGCCACCGTAATTTAAATTTCGGAATGGTCCTAATTATGCCCTAGTGAAACTGCGAGATACTAACGAAATGTAGGGCAGTGTGCTTGAGGGTGTCACTTACGGACACTTTCGCTGAAGGTAGTGCTAGAAAATGTAGTTTACAAACAGTGCAACAGGTCAGTATTGAGTAAAAAAGCATGTGAGTTTGCGTTCTGTAGTGAGAATCTATAAATCTAGTTATGCATTGAGTATTAATAGATGGATAAAACCGATTACAAACATCCCACTCTGGGCAGTAAGATGAATTATTTTTTTTGACAGACTTCTAACCACAGATTCCTCACCTTAGAATAAATCCCAGGAGTCAGACTTGGTCTGGAAAATCTTGATCAGAACCTATGTGTGCCGGTAGATAGTGTTGATCGGGTCAGTGTCTGAGGTTACGAGCGCAGTGTCTATATAGGCGCCACCCTGATATCCGTTCCTTTCCTTCTTTGTCAACATCGGTCACATTTTTTTACTTTTTGTCGAGACTTTTTGAGCGTTCCTCCCAGCATTGTAGTGACATCTCTCAACAAACCCACAGGGTTTGAGCCTCGTGAGGAATGTCAGACAGATGTATGTCTCTGATCCACACTTTGTTTGCCTTTGGTGCCTTGGGTCGAGCAACGACCCCAAAGCCTGCGCTGACTGAAAATCCATGCACCCAAAGGCGATTCGCAAAGCGGGCGATGAAGCTCCTGGCGGTGCAGCAGAAGGTGGCTCGGCGCCCACCCTGGTCCCGAGAGAGATCTCTGGGCCATTCCTCGGGATGATGGTCTTCCCACTCCTCTTGCAAATTGGATAAATAGAAGAAGCACAAGAATAAGTCTAAGTGTTCTTTAGCGTTACTTACTATGCTCCATGCTTCTAGGCCCCACTCCCTCACTCCATCTGTGTAGCTGGCGGCCGGGACTGCTCCACGTGTCTGAGTTCCCTGGAACAACTCCTGTCCAACTCAAGGACTTTTACGATGTCATGCACTCCATCTTTGGGCCCACAGCTCCCCCTTGTGCGCCTCTGGCCCCACTGTGCTGAAAGGTCCCCTCGCTGGGTTGTTGTCAGTGGGTTCGATCTAGATGCCAGATGGGCCCTCTGGATCTTTGCCCAGACGTAAAGAGTTGCAGCCTCCTGGAGGACGACTCCTACCAGGAGTAAAACTGGCATTAGGGGCTGGTTGATGCCAGTGGTCTGTGCACCTCTCCAGACACTAGCCTGGTTTCTCTTCCAGGCCGTGCCATGGAGGAAGGGAAAATCCTTTATCATGAGGCACGGGGCAGCAGATGTTCTTGGCCTGCAATTACCTTCCGTCGAGGTAGAGACTGATATCTTGACAGAGGTGCTTTAGCGGAGTGAGCTCTGCAGAGCTCCTGCTCAATGAGGCCCTCACAGATGTTCTCCTGGGGGCTTGGGGACAAACCCTTCATGGGTGTCCCGCACGCAGAGTGATTCCGTAATGCCATCTCACTCACCCCAGAGACCCAGCCTTCCTGTCTCAGCATCCCTCTCCTCAAGAATTAGGGGGTTCAGGCCTCCACAGTCAGGATACACTCAAGCACATTCTCTACCACTCTACCGGATAGGGAATCCAGTAGGCTGGATACCTTTGCGAAGAAAGTCTTCTCTTCTGCCAGTTTGACATTGCAGTTGGTAAACACCTCATGTCTCTTGGACCTATGCTCTGTAGCGCAGCTGCTGCTCATGCAGCCCGTGGTTGTCCGCAGTACCCATCTCATCCCGCAGGCCAGTAAGCTTCCCAGTCCTTTGTTACCTGTTAGTACGGATTCCATAGAGGAAGCAGGACCCACGCCCAGCGTACTGTCCAGTCCCCAGCCCCACCGGCTGTCTCTGTAGAATCTTCCAGCTCCACCTCCCAGCAAACTTGGTCCCAGTAGAGTGAGCTACCAGCGCCAGGACACCCTTGGGTAACCGTTGCGCTCTATAAATATAATTAACATAACATGACATTACATAACTGCTGTGGGTGCTATGGACTGTTCAGAAGGGTTATGCTCTGCCCTTTCTGGAGACTCCACCATCATCACCCAAACAGCTGATTGAGGACTATCTATTTTCTCTCCATCAGGAACTGCAGACTCTGTTGGCCAAAGGAGCCATTGAGAGGGTGCCAGCATCAGAAATAGGATGTGGTTGCTATTCCTGCTACTTTCTTGTGCTGAAAAAGGCCAGAGGCCTTCGTCCTGCCCTGGATCTTTGCCCTCTCAATGCCTTTCTACAGAAAGAAATTCAAGAGGCTCATTCTGGCTCTGGTTTATCTGCCATGCACATTGGAGACTGGATGGTAGCTTTGGACTTCCAGGACTCTTATTTCCACATTCCTTTCTTGCAGGCCCACCGGTGTTACCTGTGGTTCACGGCTGCCAAGAACATTTCCAGTTTGCTGTGCTCCAGTATGCTTTCCAGTGCCCCATCGAGTGTTCATGAAAGAGATGGTGGTGGTTGCAGCACACCAGCCGAGGGCTGGGTTAAGAGTCTTCCCCTACCTCAACGACTGGCTCTTGAAAGCAGGCTCATCCCAGGGAGTCGTCACCCCCCTCCAGACTATTGCAAACCTTTTGCACTTGCTGGTGTTCACTATCAGTGTGCCAACGTTACATCTTTGGTGATGGCTCCCTTTAATCGGAGCAATTCTGGACATGGTACAGTTCCGCACCTACACTCTGAAGCAGAGATCCCAGGACATTCTGGGTATTATCCCGATGTTTCAATCCTTGTCCTGGATTTCAGTGAGATTGACTCGGAGGCTGCCGGTACTGATGTTCCCTATGTGCTGCTGGTGAAGCACGCTTGAAGGCATATGTGGGCTCTGCAGTGGGATCTGAAGTCCCAGTGGGCGCAGCACCAGGGGAATCGCTCCGACCTGGTCCAGATTTTGGGGTACACTGCAAAAGATATGCAGTGGTTGTTGACAAAACCCGTTTGGACCAGTGGTAGACCTCTTCCCCACCTGGAACTGACAGTGCTGACAAACTATTCTGGGTTAGTCAGCAATCTTGGAAAGGTGGAGTTCAGAGGTCTCTGGACGAATCCCAGCTCCACATCAACTTCCTAGAGCGGAGGGCAAATCTGTTAGGCATTGAAAGCCTTCCTTCCATCTATCAAAGGAAGGAAGGTTGGTTCAGGTGTTCAAGGTCACCACTGCCATGTGATAATTGCAACAAACTGGCCCTGCACCTCTGGATTTGTCAGAGAGGACATCTTCATGGTGTTGTAGCACCTTGCTGGATCTCTGAACACCAGAGCAGACAAACTCAACCGTTGATGACTTTCAGATCATGAATGACATCTACTTCCAGCGGGGGCACAGGATCTCTTTCAAGAATGGTGAGAACCTTGGCTCTATTTATTCTCCACCGCCAAGAACGCGCAATGTTTGCTTCCAAAGTGGCAGTCACTCCGAGACACCATCTGGATAGACCGGAACCAGTACACCTGCATGCTTTTCCACCGATACCGCTCCAAGTCTCAACAAGACCAGGACTGACCAGACGCAAGTATCTGTCCTACTATCAGGCTTCCCCTTCGGGGGGGATCTACTATCGCTGCAGCAGGACAGGGTCCTGCACCCGAATCTGGGCACACTCTACCTTCATGCATGGAGATTGAACAGTGACCGTTAAATACCTTTGATCTACCTCCCGAGGTTTATGATATCGTCTTAGCAGCGAAGCATCCTAAACATAGATTGTATATGCCTGCGGTTGGAACAAGTTTGTGGCTTGCTGGTGCTCCTGTCATTTTGACCCACCCTCTGCCCACTTCAAATGTGCTTTCATTAGCCCAGCTAGGCTTTTCTTGGGCACTGTTAAAGCTGATCTTTCAGCCATCTTCGCTTTTTTGCGGTTGCTGAATCAGCCATCACTCTTGACTCTAGTTGGGACACGTTTACTCAAGGATTCGCAACATTTGTTCCCTTCTACCCCTTTCATCATGCCCCATTGGAACATTAATTTTATATTAACTTTTCGCATGGGCTTCCCATTCAAGCCTTTAAATAGCTGTCCACTACGACTGATTCGAGACTGTGTTCTTAGTGATCGTTATATCGCCAGTGAGCATCAAGCTTTCAGTTAACCCTTCACACACCAGACAAACTGATTCTATGGACTCGAGCACCCTTCCTAAGAAAGTTCTGACCTCTTTCTAAGTCGGTCAAAACATGACATTGCTGACTTCTTTTCTTTTTTCGCTCCACCTTATCCTTCTGACGAACATGAGCTGCTCCACCGTCTGGATCTAAAAAGCTCTGTCCTTCTATATTAATCGTGCCAGAGACCACCGGGTGAAAAAGCAAATATTCATTGGGTTCACAGGAGTAAAAGAAAAGCAGTGCCGAAGAGAACCATCTCTTGGTTGATTGGACTGTGCATTAAAATCTGCTACGCACTAGCAAAGAAGCTGCCTCCTGAGGGCTTGCGGGCCATTCCACTAGGGACAAGGCCATTACTACTGCGTCAGCAAGCGGAATGCCTATCTTGGTCATCTACTAAGCTTATACGTGGGCATCCCTCCACAAGTTCATTAAGCACTACTGCTTGGACAGTCCAGTCCGTAGGGCACGGGCATTTTGCCTGTTCGGTTGCCCAATACTTCCTGGTTTGAGCTGCTCGCGGGCGCACCTCATGAGTTATTGCTTGGGTATCTTTTCTAATGTGTGGCATCTGAGGTTAGAAGGCTTTATCAGAAGAACAAGTTACTTACCTTCGGTAATGCTTTTTCTCATAGAGACTCTAACTGAAGAATCCTCGCTGCCCTCTCATCCTCCCCGTTCTGCAAACTGAGCTCTTTCCCACCCCCCCCCCCCCTTATCCTGTTAGATTCTGCACACTGGTCAAACGATCATTCTGACATGGCTCTACGTTTTTTCGTGGGCAAATAGTCACAAAAGAAACGGATGCCCGAGCATTGAGGTGGTGTCTATATAGGCACTGTGCACATCACTTCTGATGCGAATGACGCAGGACCGATCGCCACTTACCGACGCTCAGTTACTGCTCAAGATTTTTTGGATCCAGTCTGCTGCCAGGGGAATATTTTAAGGTCAGGAATCTGCTGTTAGCTAGTTTCTACCAGAAGAAAGCGTTACTGAATGTAAATAACTTGTTCATACCAAACTGCTCTCTGAGGAGAGATGCCAGGATTTCAGTCTTGGCTAGGCAACAAAACGTAGAGAGGAGGGGTATCCAGTAATATTTCAGAAATGGGTAGGGTATAAATAAAGTAGAAATAAGCCTATAGCATTGGCCATGTGGCTTTAGAATTGCACGCGATAAATGGGATCTCATCTGGGAGGAGACACGGCAGCCATAAAGAAGGGAAAAACACTCGACCTTGTCATAAAAGGTTGAAACTGCCTCCTTACAGGGATTAAATTCTCAAATTGAATTCTAAACCTTTTCACACACCCCGTGGAGCTATTTCTTGTGCAAGAATTAAGAACAGGAGACTAAAAAGTAAAGAATTTTGCAGGAGAGAGAAGGTTAGTTTAGACGTTTCTGGTGTCCCTCCTCTTCAATTTGTCTCTATTTAAGTGAATGAAAGTTAGAAGCCGGTGACCATAAGTTTAACACGACTGAACTTTGACATAATATAATAGGTTGATGTGCTCATTTGCGGAGTTGTAGTGTTTTGACTGCAAAGCAATATTTATTGCTTGCAACTCCGTCAATAAGTGTTAGTTTTTATTTTCCTTTTGAGCAACATTAGTATATTAACGGTGCAAAATGAACGTATCGTTGTGCTGCCTTCAAGGAAAAGACTTTTATGCTTTAAAGTATTTCCTGAAAATAATGCTCCTATTTTGCCAGCTTTTGTCCAGTTGCTGTTGGTATGCACTGCATGATACATTCCAGTTCTTTTTAAAGGGTTGTGCATAATTACCCCTGCAGAATAAATTGTAAGCTCATTTTTATGGTTGGTCTTCCACAGAATCATGCCTTCTATATTTGGCTCCTTCCTTTGCAAGCACCAAAAATGTTTTTATTTTATATATATATATGAAATAATTTGCATCTAATAAGTCTACTTTGACTGCAGATACGGACTCTGAGGAAGATGATGACTCTCTAAAGGACGAATGGCCTTCACAGTCTCCATCCAGCTCGAAAATGAGACACCCCAGTCTCTACCGTACAGCGGCCAAAAAGAACAGCAAGGCAGCCGGAGGCTTGAAGCCCGACAAGCGGGGCGCGTCTGCCACTGGGACTCTAAAATCAAAACAGGCCGCGAGCAGGAAGCAGCAGTTTTGTTTACTGCTGCAGGAGGCAGAGGCCGGATCTTCCTTCAGTGACTCTTCGGAGGACTCATGTGAGCAAGGTTACTAGATTAAAGAGAGAAAAAAACGAAAAACAAACTATCCGTGTTGATAGAAAAGGCGATGGCACTGGGGTCAGCCATCTTTGATGGCCAAAGTTTGGGTGGCCATATTTGTTCTGGCAGCGTAGTCTGCTCTATCATTATATTTTTTTTTTGTACCTGTATCATTGTGATAATATTATTGGCTCTATTAGAGCCCTTATACTGACTGGTTTTTAGTCTCCACTTGCCCCATCTCCCAATCTCCTCCTCACCTTTTTTCCTTACAGCACAGTTTTCTTTTCATTTTTTTGGCATGGGCCTTGTGGCGGCGTTCAGGAGAGTTTTTTTTTTTTTTTTTTTTTTTTTTTCCCCCCTTTTTTTTTCTTTTTTAAACTTGAAAACTGTTGTGCGGGTGTGTGATTCGATGTTTGTATTGCAATTTGGTATATCAAGCTTTATTAAACATATCAAGTTCATTTTTAACTAAACCAGTGTGCTTTGTCTCTCTTGCTGTGTCTCTTATTAGGTGATTAGGTTTTGCTTCACTTCATCCTGCTTTCCCCCTTCACATTACCCACCATGCCAAAGATGAATGTTTTATTTTTAATGCAGTCTTGCTGTCTCTCTATTATTCAAATATCCCTTATTGTGGTTGGAACTTGTTAATTTGTTACATTTAAGAATTGTCTGTTCTATGACATATTTACATCTGTCAAAAAGCTGCATCCTCGAAGTCGATGGTGTATAATCCCCACTGGAGAACATTTAGTAACATTTGGACTAACTAAATTAAAATAAGTTAGTGGTCAGATTTTGGAGTAGACTTCTGTTTTCACAGGTTCAACAAAATGACTTTGCTAGCTTTTTTTTTGGCTGCCGTTTAGTATAACAATTTGGTTAGGAGTTGGTTTACTCTAAAATAAAATATTTGGTATTTCATACAGGGTGGAAAAAGCACACACCATTTCGCTATTTTAAATGTGTATATTTTTTAGTCCTATTTTCAAATGCTTTATTACCTATTTCACCTTTACATAGAGGGGTATTATAGCAACCCAGCTAGATCACCAAGTAAAGTCAACATGACCATGAACTTATGCACACTTATAAAATCAACCAAGTTTTATGAAACATCATGCAGTGTTTGACTTCATACTATGGTTGAAGTCTTACTTTGCAAACACTAAACTGGATATAAACAATACAGAGCAATTTCCATTTGAGTTACTCTGATTTTTCTAATGTCAAAAACGCTCAATTATCCTTGTGATAAAGCAGTCACTTCTTGCCTTCAATCACCTTATGAGGACCAAGTATTTTTAATCCTCCGCGCCACTCCACAAGTAATGTGATGCTCACTTATTTCAATGACAGATCCAGCAAATTTTGATCACTTTTCAGGTTGCTAGTGCTTCTAAGATTCTGGGAAGATTATGAGTAGACTTACCAGATGACTCGAAGCTGGTGAACACATGTTTACATCTGGGGATTTGCTATATAGACCATTGCAATCGAGTACTTTGGTCAAATTGGTGGCATAACATCCAGAGTGCTATAAGTGCGTTGAGTAAAAGGCCAGGACCATCACATGGGGGACCTGGTTGCCTCGAGTCATCCGGTATCTCTAATGCAAGCCACAGAAATATAATTCAAAATATTGCATATTACCAATTGAAATAGCCAAATTAACAGAACAAAAAGAGTTTTTAAAGGAGGTTGTCTCTCCCTACTTCCATTTAATGGGAATATCTGCCCACCAAAGGTTTTCTAGGTGCTTTCCCTTGTGGGTTTTGAAGAATCTCGTTGTGTGTGTGAATCTTCAGTTGCAAGCTGTCAGTACCAAAAATGGGATAGAGCACAGTGCTTTGAGTAGTTACCAATGTCTTCCTCATTATAGTCCGTAGGGAATTTACATTTTCGTATACAAAGAGAAATAGTAAAACTTTTTTTTTCTTGCAAATTAACACATGTTCAAGTTTCTTTAAAGGATATTTGGGTAATAGGGTTTCTACTAGCTTTCCCTGGTACTAAAAAAACCTTAAATTAACCTACCTTTTCTAGAAGCTTGCTTTCTCCTCGCAGCTGCTTGAGCACCCCTCCATTCTTGACCCTTCTCCATGAAGCTTTGAATGTTTGTATCGGTCTCTTGCATTTGCTCTTCTGCTGTACCAAAGAAGCAAAGTGATTGGCTGGGAGTAGGGCAGACACCGTGCAGTGTGGGGTCAGTTTCCATCTCAACTGAATGTTGCACCATTATGTAGGTAGGCAAAGTACCTTTATATTATCATCTGTAAAGCTAAAGGTGTTTTTAGCGGTATCTCCATTTTATAATACATTACATAAATTTAATATCATTTGGGATCTTTTTTTAATTTCAATTCACAAATGTCCATTTCACTTTAGTTGGAATGAATCATGCATTTTAAAATGTAATGAGTTTGTTCTACTGCTGAAGACTCCAGAAAAGTAGCTTGGCGAAAATGAGAATTGGAACCAGCATTGTTAAGTACCTGTGGAGGTAAAGTTGCTGTACCTCAAGCAAAATGGCACCTTGGATGGACACACTTCAAGAAGTTGCATCACTCCCTGAGTTCTGTCACCAGTAAAGAGGCAGGGATGATGCGGCAGCACAATAGTTCTTGATGGGCTTGTTTGGAATTGGTAAGTGGGCAATGTTGACCAGTAAAAATATTTACTTTTTAAAGATCGGTCAATGGCAGTTTGAAAACATTTTTTTGCCAATCCAAGCCGTGAACGACAACTAGAAAAGCTGCAACTAGCTGTGAAACATTTGGATAACTCCATTGTTGGAAATATCCAAGAAAGAAAACTGGACACTGTTCACGCTTGTAACAGAGGTGAACCTCATTCAGTCTTTTATCAAACAGCAAACTAAGTCGCCATTTTGAATACATTAAAATCTGACATTGAGACAGTCTGATTTTGCAGTCCACTACATGGTGTCTGCCAAGTTCGGAATGCAAAAATTGACTTGTCACACTTCTTGAAATAGATGGTGAATAGCTCTACCTTCCCCACCTTAACAGCCATTTGTTTTTGATGGTATCAGAAATTGCTTCTGAATTTTAGTATTGTTTGCCATTTAGTCTTTAATTAAGACCTTTCTGGAGTCAGCAGCATATTGCACAAAATCCTAAAATGAAATTTAACGGCTAGTTTAAGACCCAAGAAAGGCATAAAGGGAAGGGGCTCCAAGCCAGCATTTGAGATACTAACCTAAGTGAAAACTAATTGGACCCAATAGCTGTTAAAGTCTGCCTGCACTTAGCCTGCTTTGTATGCTGTAGGCTTGCTTGGTGTTGTGCGAACACGTCTTTATGATCCGACGTGGATCTCAAATGTGTTTTGTGTTTGTTCTTTCTTCCCCTTTTTGTGCTGCTTCAACATCATCCTGTTACTGTTGCACATCCACCTTTAAAATATTTAAAAGTTTCTCTTCATTGTTTAACAACTATCTGTTTTCACTGCTTGCCTAACACATTTTAGGGAAAGCATTTTGAAAAATTGGGAGTTTTTGTTTTTACAATTGGCTTGTAAATTGGGAACAACCCTCACTATTTTTGCTTTACCTTTGCAAATTTTTTACCCTCTGTAATCCCAACCTCCCTTTGTCTGAAAAGGGATGTTACAAATGTTTTAAAAAATTGGATTTTAGTCTTATTTATGCAAATTAGAAAAATCTTAAATTTATGCTTGCAAACATGGCTAGTTAGTCTGGATTGTTTTAGCTTCTAGTGGTGATTTGCCACCGGGTACAATCTGAGCATAGCAAATGTTTTTGTTCTTTATAAATGTCTTAATAGCACACCTGTTTAAAAAATAAAGTCTAATTTTAAAATTGCATGGAGAGTCAGACATAGTCCAATGGGGATAACCGGTTTCCACTCTATAGTATAATTTTTGTTTAGTCTGTGACTCTTGAAACAAAAAAGACTTATTATCCTAAAATTGTGCTTGCCAAAAGTGTGGGTTAAGTACTGGTCCAACCTGAGCATCTTAAATATTTTTGGCTGTGGAGGAATTGTGGGGGGGGGGAGGTGGGAGGATCACCTTCTAATTCAAAATGTTTGGTCTTCAACTAATTTAATATATTCCAAAGACTTGACAATAAGGTAAAATTGTTGACTTTGTCCGTTGAAGCGCTCTCTTAAAGGTTTTCTAGAATACGTTTAAAGTCAGGATAGCACTTTAGGCGGAATGGACACCTCTGTTTCAGCAATGTAAAGAGAACAAACCTTTGTCAATGAATCTGCTCTATTCTGCCCAAGAACAGGAGCACAATAGTTTGTAGTTGATTTTGAGGGATCCTGCGACACTTGTCGCTGCTCTCTAGAGCAGAATAGATACCCAGTTCCAGTCACCAAATTACTGCGTTTTTTAGTTTAATCTTGTGATTCTGGTTTCCACATTAAAATCTACTGAAAATATTGACTGAGTAGATAACAAATCTAAGTCACGGAGGGCAATAACTGAATATATTCAGATTGCGGATATCTGGAACAATTTGGTGGAGAGATGCAATGTAAGCCTTAAGATATCTTCAGCAGAAGTAGCCCACATGGGCACATTGTACTGAAAGTATACTGCCCTTTTACAAAATATATAATTCAGAAAGTTAGTGACTTTGTCAAGACAGTGTGACGGTGTGTAGTTTTTGATGCCCATTCAATATCATGGCATCAAAGTTTTAGTATACTGGCCAGCCTTTTTTGTTTCTGGAGGAAATGAAGTTGTAAATTGGGTTGCAAATCTATTTTGAAATATGGCTTTTGTAAAAGCGGAAAGAATGTGCCCCTACACCTGTTCAAACGCAAAGCAAAAATGAATAGGATGCATCATTTAAGTAATTGGTGTAAAATAAGAGGTAAAGAATTAATTTGTTTTATTAAGTGCCATCTGAATGTGTATTTTGGGCTTTAAAGTTGAATGAGAAATAGCACCTGCATCTAATGAAGATTAAGTTAGCAGAGCAAAGTCTCTGTATTTTTAGTAGAAGACTGATATTTTATGGCAAAATAATGGATTCATGCGATTCAGGAGTGGGTTTTCGACACCCCATCAAAACAAATCGCTATAAAATGTAATAAGTCTGAAGGAAAGAAGAAACACGTTAATTCATCAGAAGAAAAAGGGAGGCAGTGGCATTTTCATCTAAATCCAATAGAGAGGATCCCTTTATTCGCTGTATAGTGAACAGGCACGTGTTTGGATTTTTCAGTCCGATTCATTATTTGCCTTCCGATGTGAAGGAAAGGATCTGCCCTTCTTGAAATTGGTATTGACTCGTAATCCGTCAAAAGATTGTGTTTGAGGAAAGACCATTATCTTCCAAGTCCCTGTTACATAGCTCTAAGGGAAGTCTGGGCTTCAGGGCTTGCATGAAAAAAAGGCTTTATTTTCAGTGTATAAGTTGCTTCCTAGTGAGACTCGGAAGTTAAGGAAAAAGCCTTCTTGCCTTGTCGCTCCAAAGAGGACTATGCATGTTGTCGAGTAGTCTTCACTATCTCTGGCAACTCTAGTTGTACTTAGAGTTGTTTACTGGGCAGCCCAAGGCCATCTAGTCTGACTGTATAGGTTGGGGGTGATGACTGATAATGACTGACGCAAACTAAACCAGAAGGACTGTACATCTCAACTTAGGATTGCTGTATTGATTTGTTGCTTTCTGTGGCTGACACTTGGCTTAAAAAAAAGCATTTTAATGTACTTCCTTTCCTTCTGCATGCTAGATTCTAGCTCTGATGAAGATGACGAGGAAGAAACTGAGGATTTTGACCTGGATAGTACGAGGCTTTCCTCGCCGGCCCTGGATGAGAGTGGTCTGGGTCTCCTGGCTAGGTTTGCTGCCAGTGCTATGCCAAGTCCCATCATTTCCTCACCCCTTTCTGTCATTCAGCTTGAGGCTAAACAGAAGGCAAAAAAGAAAGAAGAAAGGCAAAGCCTGATGGGTAAGTCACACCTATTGTGAAATGCTTTTTTCAGAACAAGTTTTCCCCCATTGCTTAAAGGCCATCGCTGGGTGTTCAGTAACCACTGAATGCAATCTTCCCTCATTTTCTCCCCACCCCACTACTGAAAAGACAGGCACCTTAATGGTGGTGCTTTATTTCCGAGTATTATACTCTGTGGGCTCACTTTATAGATATAAAGTTGATAGCTAAATGAAAGCTGAAAGTTACACTGCATGTTCCATGAAATTATATCCTTATGTGCTGCTTATGCAACTGGACTCCCTCAATCCATTGACACCGCCACCCGTCTGAATTTAATAGCAACTCCATTGGTAGCGTCTAATGATTTTAGATGGGTGGATGTGCAGCATTAACGTAGGGAGTTTTAGCTGGGAATTTCCACAACGTTTTTATTGGAGGGATCAGTTACCTATCCAAACTTAATACAGTTGGGTGAGTGAGCAGGTTGATATCATTGTATTGTTTAAATTGATGTAGAGGTGGTCATCACCACATATATATATACACTTGAATTCTCTGGCCAGTCTAATAAGTGAGAGTGGCTGGGATGCATTGTAACTCAGAAGGGAGTAGATAGACGTGAAGAATACATAGAAGGAAGGCTTTAAAGTTATCTCAAGTAAGGGCTTTTCTTTTTTAAGCATTGCGAGAAAAATTCACCTATGTTTGTAAATTCTTTTTTTTTTTTTTTTTACATTGGTATTCTGTGCCTGGAAGTTTTTATTGGTTGCGTGGCGTCTTCAACTTTCTTTAGTCTGCATGCAATTTCCATGTTTGGCTGCCAGATGCTTGAATTATTAGTCCTTTTGTTGTATGACGGCCCAGGAGCTGTAAATGCACAGAATGTTTCATTATTTTAGACTATTCGAAAGTGAGAAAAGGCTAACCGGGCTACCGCTCAATGTGGTAGTGTTTCTGCATTGGGTGAACATGTATTCTACCAAAATACTATTTCTGGATATTGGGGTTCCTGTTTTTTTGTGTGTGTGAAAAATCTTTAAAAACCCAGTGTTCACGTATGATTTAATGCGTTTGTTTGAGCTGTATTATTGGAGTTTTTGTGCAATTTACTTGATGAATTGTCGCTATTCAGAACTTTCCCCTCGTCACCTTACACAATTTAAACCATCTTTTAAAGTATTGGCTATGTTGCAGATGTTGACACTGATACAAATAAACGCCTTGGAATGTTAGACCTACATTGAAGAGTCATCAGCCCTTTTGATCTCTGAATCATTTACATTGATTTCCAGGGACTGAATTTGAATATACAGATTCTGAGAGTGAAGTAAAGATCAAGAAGAAAACGCCACTTGGACTGTTGCGCTCAAGGATATTGTCGTTAGACTCTGGGAGTAGATTGGCAGTGATGCAAAACGAGATTTCCTGTTCAGGGAACATTGATAAAACAAAGATTACTGAGGGTGCAGGAAAACTGAAGAAGCTCAAATGCCCTAAGAGCATGAGCTTTGATTTTGGACTGGACGTGAGTGACGATGACTTGTGGACACGTCGCCGGAGCGAGCGTATCTTTCTTCACGATGCCTGTACTACTACTGCAATGTCACCCACTTTGCCTCCTTGTTCGGCACACATTTCCAAGCCTGGCTTCAGCAGCAAAGTAAGCACAATGAGCCCCAAAAACGAAGGCAGTAAAGGAAAGGACCTGAAAGACTCCAAGGTATGTGATCTTGCTTGCAGAAGGGGAGCTTTGGGGCTATATGTAAAAACGTTTTTTAGACAAAGGCAGTGTCCTTTATGAAAATTAAAACTGGTCTTGGATAGATGGAATATCCCTTGTTTTAACTTCGAAACCATGAATTCAGTTATTTTTTTGGATAGTTATGAGTGGACAAGCGAGTGAAAGCATGATATGAATGGGACTGTATGACCAGATTTTTCCAGGAATACAAACTTGTGCATGGACACTTGTGTAGATGTTTAATTGCAATATTAACAGCCTTATGTGTTGTCTTTGTAGTGTAGACCATATGAGCTTACAGTCTGTGTAAGTATATTTTGACCAACATTGTGTGAGCAGATGTAAGTGGGGTAGTGTCTGACCAGCCACCAGGGGAGTGTAAAGCAAATATGGCTCGCACTCACAAAGTAGGACTTTTTTTTGGTACTTTCAATGGATGTATTATGCTTCTGTTTATCTGAATCGGCCTCCTTACACTTGGAAGGATACAGCATAAGTGCTGTAGAAAGTGAGGGCAATTTTCCTGCTTTGTATGTATAGGTTCGTGTACAACTTGGGAAAGAAAATGCAGTTACATTCATTCTATTTTATCCTATTTTGGGCATTTCTAATGTGCATGGCTACTCAACAGGCCTGCCAGCGCTAATCGATCATAACCAGAATCTGCAACCTCACACAATTACACAAACAACAAGGTATTTAACTACTTCATAAAACTTAGCTCTTCTTTAATCTTCCTCAACACTAAAGGTAGTGAGTTCCATAATTTAGGAACCAGGCAAACAAAAGACCTTCCTACACTCTTGCTTTTGTTTATTTTAGGGACTGTAAGTAAATATAAGAACGAAGAAAATAAAGTTCTCTTGAGAGGTAAGGACAGACCAAGTTTTGAAATGGCTGTGGGCCCTTGTGTAAAGCCTAATGGGCCATACATAAGACCTTAAACTGTATCCTCTTAGAAACTGGCAGCCGGTGCAACGAGGTGCAGCTGAGACCGAAGTATGTTTAGATAACTTCAGGAATATCCGAGCAGCTGCATTTTGTACCATTTTGAAGTCTTCTAATAATACTGAGGACATCCGAGGTAAAGCGAGTTTTCAAAATTCAACTGTGATGGTTCCAGCGCTTGCTCAACCACTCTCCGCGCAGAAGAGGATAGCAATTCCAATATTTTCCTGACCCTGGCTGCTGCGCCACACCTCTCCCTACTATATCTCTTTAAAATGGCCGAATGCCTTTTTGAATTGACAACCGAATGTGAACAGAATGTTAAAATTCACTCCATAAAGAGCATTTGTTTCCGTTGCTTTCTTCCATGTTACTTCTCTTTTCAATTTTTTTTCATTGCTACAGCTACCTTCACCAGAATGGGATGCAAGGATGAAAGAAGTCAACCTTTTTACGGCCATTAAGTGTGCAACCAACTCTGGAGTGGACCACAACCGAAAATATACGCCATCACACTGCCCTGCAACTGAGGTAGGGGACAAGAGTTGGGAAGTGGATGCAGGGGAGTGTCTGTTGATTTCTTACTTGCCTGACCCCTCAGTCTTAACTTTTGAGATGCTCCATTTTTAATTCGTATTCTAAATCCTTCTGTCTTGGTGTTAACGCACATGTGGCTTATCTATGTTTTGAACTGGCTTATCGGACGTGTTTGGCGTACAGTTTATGTTTAGGACCAAGTGGTATTGTTTTGTGTTCTGTGGTTGGTAGAGACACCAGAGTGGTGCACTTGAGAAAACAGGGTTACATAGCATATCTCCATGCTTCCTGCTCAAGAGTTATTACTATAGCAAGAAGTACACCTTGCTAATCAAAAGGACTTGGGAGTGATGGAAATGTGAAATTAATAACTGCAGCACATATGAATATCACTTAAAGAGAAAATGTAGCTTTCTGCATAATAGTAGAAACCTGCAACTAAATTGAATAGCGTTTATAGAGTTAAACGTGTAGGAATTGAAAGGTGTTCTCATGGGTATGCTGGTGATTTGGAAAAGAATGTCTTTTTTTACAAGTGCTATAGATTATGCATCTGCATGATTTGATGGATCAACCAACAGAAGAGTGCATTTGGAGAAGCTGAGAGGAACAACATTTATTTTCGATATAAGGGATGTTACGTGGTGATTGTATTAGTTTGCATACTAGGGCTGTGTGAATTTTTATAAAGAAAACCACAGTCAGAGACCCAAACCTGCTTGGAAATGATATTGGGGTGCTTGTAAAGTCACTAATATCTGAAACCATTGCTTAACTAACAGGATAATTCCCCCAATTAGATAGAGATTTTTAGGACAAATATTTTTATTATTTTTTATTTACAGTGTTTAGTCAAGGTTTGCAAAAATAACATATAACATAATTTCATTGATGCAGACAAAACATATAAAGGAAGTCCCACATTCACACAATCATCACATACTCACAACCACAAATACATGCATACTCATACACTCTAAACACTCGAGCAATTCATCATTAGTAATGGGGTCAAAGATCCAACTCAGTTCAAGTTTATGTGTAAACTGTCAACATAATAAGTAGACTTTCGTGCGTCCTCTTGTTGTGGACAATGGAGATATGCGAAGGCACGAGGATTTCCAGCGCCGATGTGCGTTTCGGTGTCTAACCCAATGTGGGTCACACCTTCATCAGGGCGACCAGGTCAAATGTGGGACACAAAGAAAGATGCGCCTGCAGGGATAATGGAGTAATGTAAGACAATGGGTATCATACAATGGGTATCATACCATGTGAATTAAGTTTACATTAGTCAGAGGGATACAATTCCAACGTAAGCAACGTATTTTAACAAGGGGAATTAAGTGTTAGTAGCGGAAGGAAAATTTACATTTGATCATAAACTGATATGGATAAATCAATGGGAGAAGTGCGCACACAGGAATAGGACAAGGGTAGACAGAAGACTGAGAGAGACTCGCCCAAGTTTGCGTGGTGAAGTTTAAAAGTGTGAATATGGTGACAAGTATTAGCCCAGAAGGTTTATACACAGACATGTGCACAAAATACCTTGATAAGGGGCCTTCAGATAAACTGCAGTAGAAAAAGTTAGTTGAGACCAGCTCAACACGCAGTATCTGAAAGAGTAAACGGGATCTGGGATGATGATCTAAACAAAAAAATGGGGTGGGGGGTGGAACGGGCTCTTGTATTTCCCAGATCTTTTATACCTTTTTTTGCCCCCCTATTTTTTTGTTTAGATCATCCCAGATCCCGTTTACTCTTTCAGATCCTGCGTGTTGAGCTGGTCTCAACTAACTTTTTCTCCTGCAGTTTATTTATCTGAAGGCCCCTTATCAAGGTATTTTGTGCATATGTCTGTGTATAAACCTTCTGGGCTAATACTTGTCACTATATTCACACTTTTAAACTTCACGCAAACTTGGGTGAGTCTGTCTTCTGGCTACCCTTGTCCTATTCCTGTGTGCGTACTTCTCCCATTGATTTATCCATATCCGTTTATGATCAAATCTAAATTTTCCTTTTTCTTCAGCTGCTAACGCTTAATTCCCCTTGTTAAAATACGTTGCTTACGTTGGAATTGAATCCCTCTGACGTATGTAAACTTTATTCACATGCTATGATACCCATTGTCTTACATTTCTCCATTATCCCTGCAGGCGCATGTTTCTCTGTGTCCCACATTTGACCTGGTCGCCCTGATGAAGGTGTGACCCACATTGGATTAGACACCGAAACGCGCATCGGTGCTGGAAATCCTCGTGCCTCCGCATATGTCCATTGTCCACAACTAGAGGACGCATGAAATCTACTTATTATGTTGACCGTTTACACACAAACTTGAACTGAGTTTGATCTTTGACCGCATTACTAATGATGAATTGCTCTAGAGTGTATGAGTATGCATGTATTTGTGGTTGTGAGTAGGTTCTGATTGTGTCGATGTGGGACTCCCTTTGTTTTGTCTGCATCAATGAAATTGTTATGTTATTTTTGCAAACCTTGACCAAACACTGTAAATACCAAAACTATTTTTCCTAAAAATCTTATTTAATTGGGGGAATTATCCTGTTAGTTAAGCGATGGTTTAAGATATTAGTGACTTTACAAGCACCCCGATGTCATTTCCAGGCAGGTTTGGGTCTTTCCTGACTGTTGTTTTGGTTCTCGCTCCCCTGTCCGACCTGCCTGCTATCCGTCCTCAGGGGCCCCTTTTGTTGTAGTGGTTGAATTTTTATAACGGACAGCCACTTTTCTCAGTATGAGGTTTCTGCACCGATCAGCAGCAGTTTCTTACTGGTAGATTCCCACCTGCGAGACATCCTGGAGCTTGTAACTGACTGGCCACAACTCATGCTTCACAGCAAGCAGAGAGGCAGGGATTCCTTGCTGTGTTCTGGAAGGGGCGAGACCTTGCTGAAGGGTACGGCAAAGAAGGGGACACAGTTAAAGTTGCTGGTAGAAGATTTGCCGGTGTGAGGGCTCAGAAGAAAGGATGGCGGCTAAGTGTGCTCGTCAACTGTAGTCCTTTAAAGAACCAGGACTGGTTTACCATTACCACAAAGCTCTGCTAAAGAAGAATTTTTACTTTTTTTGTAAACCTTTGCTCAAGAAGTTTAGATTTGTGATACTTGGGAACTCTATACCTCTATTTTAAAGCCAGTTTGACTACATTAGGTTGAGATTTCCTTGAACATTCTTTTCAATGTTTTCAGACATTCCCATTTTCAGGGATCCTGGGAGAGCGGCTTTTTTTTCCGTTTTGGCAGTTTTCAGTTTCTTTAATGACCTGGGATAGTGAAGGAAATCTAGGTGAATGAGGTGGTGGTATAAGTTGTGGTGGTATAAGTTGCTGTGGTATTTGCGCTTCTTGTGCAATCGTTCTAGCCAAGAGCTTCAATAAATAGTTGTGCAACATGCAACAGCTCACTTCTTTCATTTTAGCATGTGTTCATGGGGTGGTTCTCTGGATTTGGTGTTTTTAATTCCCGTTCATCAGCACCTTAAGCTTATCGTCCATCAGGATTTTATCCTCTTTATTTCAGCAGAGAAAAAAAGAAAAAGATGAGCTCTCGAAGTCATCGCTTTCACCTTCTGCCTTGTCACCACCTCGCATTTTAATTGCTCCTTCTGAGGTTCGAATAAGTCCACTCAGCCCACTCACTTGCAACAAGAATAAAAAAGTGAAGGCGAAGCCAAAGGAAACGAAAAAGGAGGTGAGATCAACTATACTAAACAAAGTAGTATTTTATTTCAATAAAGGCATATGCTGATGAGGCTCTCGTTGATCTAAGCCTATGACTAGGTGATGAACACTAATGGTTACATGAGCAAAGACATTTGGCTTGTGAACAAAGTTAGGCGCCAAGGAAGTTTGCCAAGCCATGTTTAAATACATATTGATTAACCGCTCTTTGAGCACCAGAAAAGATCATTTTAAGTCCCCATTAATGTTCAGGGTAGCCTTTCTGGGGCAAAAATCACTAGCTGTGCATTATTCACTATATAATGATGCAGCTCGGAATAGCATCCCATTTTTGTAATAAAAGTGTAAATGCAGGCTCCTGCCATGCCGTGAAAAAGTTAAACCACAGCACAAAAAATCCACACTGTGGAAGCCTCTTTAGGATGTTTTTTCCAACTATCTCTTTTGGCAAAGAAAGTTTCTTCAGGATGTAACCTAGCACCGTTGGCAGACGATTTGACTACCACAGCAGGGATAACTAGTCTTTGGAGCTCTGTTGAACAGTCAGTATGAGGACAGTTGTGAGCTTCTGTGGATAGTCCTGTAGGAAATGTGCGGTTAACCCTTTCACCGGGCCATGCCAGCTGTGTGATGGACATGAGCACGTTTTAATTCGAACAACCTAAAAGATTGAAAGACACCAGCATGCCATTTCAGGCCATCACGTCATGGCTGTTACCAAGCACCAGTGTTTTCTAAAACCCCACAACACTGATTAGCAGTGAATGGCCGAAAAACAGGCTGGTTGAATAAGCGGAATCGAAGATTGCAAATAATTTCAGATCAAGTCGATACATTCACGGTATAGTTGCTAGATTTACAGGAATGTCCCTCGTTCATTACAATAATGCCACAAAAAAAAACACAGCTGCCATTTATGCATAGATGGAAAGGAAAATCGGCCTCCTTGATTGAAAGTACATTTTGTAGCCTCGAGTGCCATATTGAACAAACTAATCTTTGGGCTCTGACCCCTTCCCATTTTGGTGCCACATGGACTCACAGAATATCCTTCTCAAATGAAACTGTTTCCAACCCTATTCTTATAGTGATTTTTTGACATACCCT
The DNA here is from genome assembly GCF_964204655.1 of Triturus cristatus. Lineage (NCBI taxonomy): Eukaryota > Metazoa > Chordata > Amphibia > Caudata > Salamandridae > Triturus > Triturus cristatus. Next base: position 1,051,926,186 of record NC_140593.1, read on the forward strand.
GAATAACCACCAGAGTTCAGCTCAAAAGTACTGTTGACCATATTTTTGTTAGCCAAAAAAAGATGGTTTTGGAGTCAAATATGATGGTAGAAATTTGCAAATGAAAAGTACTCTTGTACTTAAGGCAGTTTTAAATGGCATTCCTGCACCGTTAGATCGTACTAAAAAGACTGAATCGGGGCAAGGCTCTCCCCAGAACTACCTCCTGGGTTTAAACCAACTGATTCTGTTCTTTCCAAGCGCCACCTTCCAATGAAGCTGAGAGGGAATGAGACGCAACAGATTTGGGAAGATCACCAAACAATCTCCAAACATGTATGCAATGTGTAGTATTTTAGGGTTTATCAATTTTTTTTTTTTCTAAATCTTTATTTAGTTGTATAAAGATTCTTGCAAAGATTACATGTAAACGTAATAAGGCGACTTCTGATGCGATTTGATGGGACTGCAAGGCAGAAGTTGCTTTTTTTCATGAATTTATGGTTAATGGGTATCGTCAACCTTAAGAGGGACTTTGATTAGTTATATGGCTGTCTGTTACTGCAGGCAGCTGAACATGAATTTGCATTCTTATTGTAATATTTCAGCTACTCAAGGATTGTTTTAATGCCAGAATGATTTTTATTTTAGGCATTACAGTTGGTTAGATTGTCATATCTATACATGCAGCTGTATTACTTGCTAAATCTGCACATGGGCAAACCTAATAGTCTGTATCAATATCTGTTGAGGACATTGCTTTAGGGTCTGTAGAAAGCTGGACTATAAGGTCAACTGTGCAAATGAGAAACTGTTCATGGACTTCAACCACGTTTCGGTTCTGTAGTTCAGTTTGGAGTACCCTAAAAGATGATTAAATGCTTTAATTTACGATTGGCTTCTGCTGAAAGGAAATATGATGTGGCTAGCTGAAAGTGTGCAAAGATTTATAGAAGGCACAGACAAACGACCCTGAAGTAATAACTAGAACCGATGTGCCTTTGCTAATCTCCTGATTAAAAAGGTTACATACCTTGTGAACAAGGCTTGCATGATATTTTGAATAAGCGGCTGAATAGACTTTGGCAATTAAAGTCCAGAAATTAAAGAAATGAGAATCGTATAAGGTTGTACAGGAAAACTTTCATTTGAGTTTTAATTTTGTGGTGCGATGTGGTCTTTTGCACTTTGAGGAAATCAATTAACCCTTGGAGAACCTGGCTGACTTACTCCATGATATGGGTGGTGTGAGAAAGTGGGTTTCTGTTGCAGTAACCCCCCCCCCCCCTTTTTTTTTGCCTAATAGCTGATGCACTTTTCCTTGTTGTGCCCTGGGCTCCTGCCAATCAGGTGCCCAGGGCCTGTGTTCCTTCCCTAAAATACAAACTCCAAATTGACAAACCCTGGCCACATGTCAGCCCCTAGTAAATGGTACCCTAGGTACCCAGGGCCTTGTGACCAGGGAAGGCCTCTAAGGGCTGCAGCACTCATTGTGCCACCCTTAGAGGCCCTGTACCCTTACACACACACACTGCCTTTGCAGGCTGAGTGTCTGGGCACAGGACAAAACAAAGAGTCGACATGGCACACATCTCTGTGTGCCATGCCCATCACCTACACTGCCAAGGCATATGTCAGCCACCCCTCTGGCTGGGTGCCTTATGCCTATGGTGTGGGCACAGGAGCAGGAGCCCTGTGCCCCTACAGTACCCAGGTCCATTCCTGGGCACTGTAAGTACAGTGCTGCCAGATTACAAGTACATGGTGCTGAGAGCTCGTCAAACACGAGCTCCACAGCACCATAATGGCAACCCTGAAGACTGGGGAGTTTGGTCTCAAACTTCTCAGCACATTAAACCCGCACTGATGCCAGTGTGGGATTTAATGTACTAAGCACCCCAGAGGGCATCTTAGAGATGCCCCCTTACTGCTAACCTGCAATCCACGTCTGCTCTGAGGCTGCCCAGGCTGCCACACAGCAGACACGTTGCTGGACCCCTGGGTGGGAGAGCCCCTGCTCTCCCGGGCCTGCAACAATGCATGTCCTGGGTGAGGTGATAAATCTCCTCCCCCAGGATGAGCCAAGGGAAGCTTCAAAGGCATGCCGCCTCTTGGAGATTCCCCAGGCCTCTGCAACCCCCCACTCTGGAGGGAAGCTTGGCCGGAAACCCCATACAAGGACAGGGAATGTGCCAGCCTGCCCACCCCACCCCTCAGGTGGGGGAGGCGAGGTGAAGCACATCTCCGGGCTATCGCCATCTTGAGGATGGGGGGCCCTACCCTATCAGGATTAGGCTACTGCCCCCCTCCCACAGGAGAGAGGCAGGATAGGGGGTGTACCCACCCCAGGACAAGGACCCATTGGTCCCTGGCCTTCACCTACCTGTAACGCCCCTAAATCTAGTATTTAGGGGCACCCTGAACCTTCCTTCGACAGATTCCAGATAAAAAACTACAAGAAGAGCAAGAAGAACAAGGACCTGCCCTGCAGCTGCTAAAAAGAGAAGACACCAACTGCTTTGGCCCCAGCCCTACCGGCCTGTCGACTCTCGAACCTGCACCAGCGCGGCATCTCTCGTGGCCAGCAACCTCACCAACCCCGGAGGACCTGGCTACCTGTTGGCTCTAAGCCCCTGGGTCTCCCATGAGTAGAGGCTCTACTCAAGAAACCTATTTTTTAACCCTGGGCAGCAGCCCGGAACCGCGGACCCAACACACTCTGCACCAGCCAAGCCTGGCCAGTGCCGGAGTGGACAAAGACCCTGAGGACGACCCCACGGCGACTGTGACCCCGAGTCCGGCACCCAAGGACCCCCCTCGACATTCCGGAAGAAGCCTGCAGCCTCAGAACAGAGTGCCACCCCAACCGCGATCAACCAGAGGGTAAGATTTCCGACATCAAAAGGCACCCCTGCACCCGGCGCCCTGCGGCCCCCTGTGCCCAATCCCGGGGTACCCACCTAACCTACAACTACCCAACTTACCTCACGAAGTGGTGGTGGCACCTGAAGCATCCTCGTCCCCGAGCCTGCAGCCTTTTTCCAAACCGGAACATTCCCATTGATTTCCATTGAGCGCCCGAAGGCTCAAAAGCACCCTGCACCCAGCCGCCTGAGTGGCCCTGGCAGTGCCCTCTCTACACTAACCTACTTCCCCACTTGCCCTGAGTAAGTGACCAGGAGCCCAGCTCCCACAGCCGCGTGGCTTGCCAGACAGCAGCCACCAACCAAGGCCCCCCTATCCCTCATAGGATAACATTGGGCCTAACTCTCTCTGCACCCGGCCGTCCTGAAACCGCTGAGGGTGAACCAACTGTACCTACCTGACACTGGGGGACCCCTGAGTCCATGCCCGGAATTTCAACTCTACCAGTCGAGTACTTACCCGTAAACCGCTAACTTCGTTTTCCTCATAGGGTAACATTGACTGACTTTTTCTTCAAAAATCTTCTAAGTGTGAACTTTTCAAAACTGCAAAAATTCACCAAAAATCAGCCAAGTGACAAAAACGAATTTACTCACCTGCTCCTAGGTGAGCTCCCAGTGCTGGATCTTGGTGCCCAGCCCTGACTCTGAAAAGTGTTCACAACTATACTTACCTCTAACTCATTTTTCTCCCATAGGAAACCATTGTCTGCTTTTCTGTGAAATTTCTTCTAAGTGTCTACTTTTGCAAATTTGAAATATTCTTTTAAAATCGTACCATTTCTGCAAACGAAATTACTTACCTGCTTTTGATAAGGACCCCAGTCCTGGGTCTAGGCACCCAGTCCTGGATTACTAAAGTAACGATAAAGTACTCTACCTGCAATTTGAATTTCTTGCCATAGAGATCCATTGAATGTTTTCTGTGAAATATTTTCTAAGTGCTAACTTTTGAAATAGCTAAATATTATTTAAAAATCATTACAGTTATTAAGTCGACTTTCATCACTTGATTCTGAATACTGACCCCAGGCTGGTTCTAGGAGCCAGACCTGGAATTCCAAAAGTAATCTGAAAAGTAATTTATTACAAATAACCTGAATTTACCATTGAGCTCAATGCATTGTTATGTTTAGGAAATAGGATTGTTTATTGCAACCAACTGTGACTGTTTACACAAATTTATTTTGGATATATTGAGCGAGAGCGACCCCTTGTATTTTTCAAGGGAATGGGGTACTAATATCACACCAAAAGATGCAATCCCTCTGCTAAGACACAGTGGTACAGTACTAGTATTTCATAGCACTACAATCAATTCAATTCTACTCCAATCATCATAATATGTTACTCACATTTATTATACAGAAAAAATATTTAAAAACAATTTGTGTACACGTATTTTATAAAAACAGATCATACATTTGCATGAATATAAAAACACAAAATTAAACACCATATACTGTTGGACAAATATTAAAGAAAAACATATAACAGCCTGTTTTGAGCCCGCAAAACAGAAAAAAACATGAGACAATATGCTTTGTCATTTGTTACACATCCTATTGGGCAGTAAATTGATATCCGTAGTTTGTGATATGTTCCACAATTACATCTACTCCTAAAACCACGGTTCTCCCCAGATTGTGTAGTTAAGAAGCGTCGACGCGTTTCGATGGTAGACCTTATTAATCCATCTTTATCAAGACAAGTTTTATAGGCTTTAAGTCCTCGTTATTAGATTCGGGACTTCTCTGTGTTGAAAAGCGATGATCAATTAATATTAGTCAATGATATTCCTGATATATATTATGCACAAAGGAAACAGAGGTCCGAGCTATCTGTCCTCATGGGCATCTTACTTGTCTGTTTCCAGTACAAATATCCTAGTATATATTGAAAGCAGAGTGACGGGGATTCATAATAATTCTCCCACAATGGACGTCACTAGTTCGCCAAATAAACAACGTGCGCAGATAATACTCTCGCCTCCTGAGGCGAGAGTAATCAGGAGCATTTCCGCACTCGAATAGGTCAACATCGTACGCAGAGGTGACGCATATCAAGGGAAAAGCGATTACGGATCCCCGTCACGCTATCTCAAGCTGCCTCGTGGCGCTATTATCTGCGCACGTTGTTTATTTGGCGAACTAGTGACGTCCATTGTGGGAGAATTATTATGAATCCCCGTCACTCTGCTTTCAATATATACTAGGATATTTGTACTGGAAACAGACAAGTAAGATGCCCATGAGGACAGATAGCTCGGACCTCTGTTTCCTTTGTGCATAATATATATCAGGAATATCATTGACTAATATTAATTGATCATCGCTTTTCAACACAGAGAAGTCCCGAATCTAATAACGAGGACTTAAAGCCTATAAAACTTGTCTTGATAAAGATGGATTAATAAGGTCTACCATCGAAACGCGTCGACGCTTCTTAACTACACAATCTGGGGAGAACCGTGGTTTTAGGAGTAGATGTAATTGTGGAACATATCACAAACTACGGATATCAATTTACTGCCCAATAGGATGTGTAACAAATGACAAAGCATATTGTCATGTTTTTTTCTGTTTTGCGGGCTCAAAACAGGCTGTTATATGTTTTTCTTTAATATTTGTCCAACAGTATATGGTGTTTAATTTTGTGTTTTTATATTCATGCAAATGTATGATCTGTTTTTATAAAATACGTGTACACAAATTGTTTTTAAATATTTTTTCTGTATAATAAATGTGAGTAACATATTATGATGATTGGAGTAGAATTGAATTGATTGTAGTGCTATGAAATACTAGTACTGTACCACTGTGTCTTAGCAGAGGGATTGCATCTTTTGGTACACAAATTTATTGCCAAAGACAAAAGTATTTATATTCAACCTCTCATTCTGAGAAAGTATATTTTTACTCCCTTTGTGGTTCTAAAAATAAAACAAGCATATATTTTATATATATATATAAACCATTGGCCTAGAGTTCAGTTATTGAGTGTGTGAAACCATTTGCTGACTGAGTGTGTACAATAAATGCTTTACACTGTCCTCTGGTACTGCCTTACTGCTCGACCAAGCTACCACTTTTGAGAGTAAGGTCATACCTAACTTTGACCTCTATCAGCCTCTGGGGGACTGTGGACTCTGTACACCCTGTACCTATTAGGGAACAGTATATACAGAGCCACTTTCTCACAGGTGGCCATTGTTATATTACTGTATCTTTACTGATGTTCTAGTATTCGCTAGTTGGTTGATGTGTTGTCAGATGTGTAGAGAGGGCCAGTCTAGTCAGCTAAGCTTTGGCCACATGGATTCCCAGGTGGGAATTTACCGGATTTTCTTTGTCAATTCTGATCCTTTACTCACCTACGAAGATTCCAGGAAACTAGAAGAATTTAAACTGTGGGGTGTATGGGCTTTATGCATAGTCTCACTGATATTTCTATTTGAACGTGTTGTTCAAATTAATGGATGGTAATACCGTGAATGGATTCCATAAAGCCTATGTTTGGATGAAGAAAAGTTTTCAATATGTTTAACTGTCTTTTTCACAATCTATTGGTTTTATCCAGTCATGGCCCGTATTCAAATATGTTGAGTACCTTATTGCTCATTACAGTGTTGCTTAAGCAATTGTTCTATCAATCTGTTAATTTCTCACGAGTTTGGTTCACAATCCAATTAGAGCCCATTATTCCACCACTTACATGCAAAAAGGCCGCAAGTTTAAGAGCCTCTCATATCCTATTGATTATATCTTGCGTGTATCTAACTCAAAAGAATTGTTAGGCTCTAATATGCAGTGGGTAGTAGGTAATCATTTATTAGACTATACATTGAATGCACATAACATCGAGGAGTCTCTAGTCTTGTATTCAAGCCCGAAAAATGATTGGGACCTGAAATAGCGGACCATTCTATCAAGTACCAAAATTGGTCAATATATTGTCAAATTCTGTTGAGTTTAGTGTTTACTTTAATGACGAATACATAATGCGCTTGCATTGGAAGGGAACGAGTAACTGGATCAAAATGTGTGCTGACTTTTACTTTTTAGCTTTGTGTTCCCTTTTTAGGGTAAACCTTTTAAAGTAACAAAAAAACGTCTTGCATGTGGCCTATCATGTTTGGTCGGGGGGGAATGGACAGAATGTGTTGAATCCTGGAAACCTTGACTAATGGTCATAGAATTAAATATCTGTAAAATGTCAGATAAAATTAGTCATTCTAAAAAAAAAGTCCTTTGTTGCAATGCATTTTAAGGTTAAAAAAAAAAAATGAGAATGGACTAGACCCTCCTAGCTCGATGTTAGTAAGTAGAGGCGACATCTCCTTATTTGAAGAGAACCCGGCTAATTAATTTAATAAGTAGCGGACTACTAATGGCATCCCTGTAGCCACTTTATTTCTGTATGAAATAAGCAGCTGATAATTTTACAGTTTGGAATGTCCTTCCCTGAACCATCTCTGTATTAAAAATAAATAAATGTTAGTTTTATGACAAGTCTGTGTTATCGAAACCTTAGTGTCATAAGGGTTTCCAGCTAGTACAACACATTTATCAAAACTCCTATATTTCTGATCAGTATCTAAGCATACAGATTTAGTCAAAATCAGGCACACAGTTGAATTTTGTGCCAAGGTGCGCCTTTATTTATGTCTGATTGGTCCAGAAGCGAGCTTACGTTGTTACCTTTTACCTTGCAGGGAATTATGCTTTCAACCTGTTGCTTAAGTAGTTTCCTTATATCTTGGTATATTTTTAGGATTTCTGTCCCTTTTGTGTAAACATGGGAATACAACGTGGGTGTTATGATTTAGGTCAAGCCTGGGCAGCGCATGCTCTGCTCTGCGAGGCATGCTGTATTGAGGTAGGGACATGAAGCTCCACACATTCTCCGACCACATTTTTCATTGGCTTGTGTCACTGTCCACGGTAAACTGTGGCTGTTCGTTGGTCAGAATGCTTAGTAGTTCTTCCTTACTACCGCCTTGTCTCATTTTGTAACCTCCCATGGCGACACCCCCTATTATGGGTTGTTTCTCAGTAGGCTTTAAATATAGCCTAACCCTTTTTCTCCTTTTTTTTTTTTTTTTTTTTATAGCACTCATTTGCAATGCAATAGGTCTCACATTTGCAATAGTTCAAGCTATTGGCATTGTAAATGACAATGCCTTTTATTTGTTTTAAAAACCAACACATAAAACACATAAATAAAAGGCATTAAAAAAAAAAAGGCATTGTCATTTACAATGCCAATAGCTCAAACTCTCATAAATGCGAGACCTACTGCATTGCAAAAGCTTGTTTCAGAGTTGCACTGTAGGACATTCTAGCTTTGAACTTTTGCTTTGGTTCTTACTCAAATTTCAAGATTAATAAAATGGCTGCAGTATTTTTATACAAGTGCGCATGAGCAAGTTTCGTCTTGTAATGGAATGTAACCTGTTGGAAATCTTAGTGGTTGTGATTGGTTTGAAAGACAGTGGCTAAGATATCTGATAGAGACTACTAGCCGCAGATTCCTTCACGTAGAATTATCCCCAGGCGTGAGACTGGATCCGGAAACTTTTTTGCCACAGCATCCCTGCGCACTAATATTCACATGTGGAGCCTGAGTCTTGCATAGACACTGCACCTACTAAGAGGCCACAAATGCAGGCTCGAACCAGGGTCACCTTGAGATGAGCGCGATTGGATTGGTTTGGATGGGGTGGGCAAGAAAGTGGCGCCTTCAGTGTCCATTTCTTAGCTTGTACAGTTGTCGGCAGTGGGTAAACATTTAACACAACCTGAAACTTATTCTTGAATATCACCCAAAAAATATTGCTATATTACAAGTGAGTGGTTGTTAACAGATGTATTCAAGACCGCCAGAAGCAGCTGACTGGCTAGTTGGCTGTTAATCACAGGCCTAATAGTATTCGGTCTATTGTAGCGAGTGTTTTTGGTGTTGGACCAGAGGCACAAGTGCAAATAAGTAACATGCCTTATGCTAGAACACATCTTTTATGAAGGGTACTGAGGTACCAAAAGCCAAAGGTGCTGACATTTGAGAGGTCTGCTTTTCAGAGGGGTGCAATAGCATCATGAAGGTTTTCAACTAAACTGCCATCCGTGCATGAACCGGATTAGCCTACCCCATGGCATAAACCTGCAGTGTCACAGAAGCCACTTAAGAGGTTGAGGTCTTAGTACCAATGCTGAAACCCCACTAAACACTGATCAGTGGTCCCCCGCAATTATTGCAGACCAGTTGAGGTGTACAGGGTTCAAGTTGGTTGTGGGCAGCTGTAACATGGTGGGCATGTGGATCCTTTAAACTGTCTAGTATGGATAAAGCTTGGAGGGAAACCAAAGAACCAGATACAACGGAACCAGAGAGTAACACTTGCTACTTTCTTTAGGAGAAATATAATATTCGAGGCATATGAGCTGCAGATTACACACTTTTGCATAGATCGCCATCTGGTGTTGGGCCCGGATGTTTGCAGTTTGTTTTTCCTCTTGGAAAGTCTTTGGAAGTCACGAGGTCGGTGACTCCTTCTTTGGATGGTATTGCGCATGGGCTTCGGCTCCGTCCTCAGATTGTGTTTTTTCCACTATCGGGCTCGGGTGTAATCTTCGCGCTCCGGTTCCGAACAGCTTCCAGTTCGACGATCCACGCGCAATCCTCACCCCAATCGCTGTATTGTTTCGATCGCGATCTCTTCAATCAACGCGCCTTCTCATCGACACAAACCTTCGGTTCCAGTCGTCGACGGCGGCCTTCGGGCCTACCCAGGCTCCGGTCCCAGCTCATGGAAAGAACTCCATTCAAAAAGTGCCCTCGATGTGGATCCACATTTCCCCACACCGATCTTCATGAGGTATGCAACCTCTGCCTCTCCCCTGAACTCGAGGCTCGAGACTGTCCGGCCTGTAAGTCTTTCCGATCCAAAAAGACTATTCGGGACCGAACATGGCACACTCCTCGACGTCCATTCCAGTCGACATCTTTGGAGACGACATCGACGATCCGGAACATCATCGCACCGAAGAGGACCTCGTCAGCGCTTCCGAGGCCGACGAGTCAGATGTGGAAGACATCACTCCGGCACAGAGGGTCGTGAGTACCAATCTACCCCCTCCCACACCCGCGCCGACACCCAAAAAGGCTTCGGTCACGCCTTCGCCTCCGGGCCTAGGCAAGACCAGAGACACTGCTTCCTACACCCCACCTTCGGGCCCGGTGAAGAAGCCAAGTAAGCCTTCCGGCGGCTCGGGCTCGAGCCAGCCTACAAGCGGTGCAGAGAAACACACTTCGGCACCGAAAAAGAAACCGGCCTCCACCTCGACACCGAGCTCCACACCGAAGCCCTCGGGGTCGAAACCCAGCTCTTCGGTACAGACGCCATCTTCGGTACCGACCAAACCACACAAGGCCACCGGCACCGACCCTTCCAAGCCGAAGCCCATCTCGGTGCCGACCAAGAGACCGGAGGGTCCCAAGCCGAGTTCTAAACATCAAACCGGCACAGAAAAACCTAAAAAGTCATCGGCCCGACGCCTTCGGTGCCGACGGACCAAATTACCTCACCAGAACTATTTACACCGGATCCCTTGCAAAAAACTCTCACCAAGGATCGAAAAACTGGACATTTGACGCTCTCTACTAAAAAGAGACATTTGGAGAAGCCTCCTCCACCTCCAAAGAGGAAGGACTCTGCTACCTCGCCATTCAGAATACCTTCCCCTCCCCCACTACCCCTTCCTCCTTCCCCACTTCCACCCCCTCCGCCCTCCACCTCATCGTTCTCCTACCCCGTCTCCAGACGATGATTATCAGGGGGACCCATATGATACAGGGGATGTGCCACAGGACCCACCCCTACAGGATCCCCAGATCCATGGGACGATTACAATATTCCAGATATCCCCAACGTCCCACAAGATGAAATTTACCCTTCTAGGCCATCTCCACCTGAAGATTCATTAGGGTTCAACCATCTTCTGCAAAGGGCAGCACATTATCACGGGGTGGACTTGCATACCGACCCCGTGGAGGAAGATTTCCTCCTAGACACATTTGATACTTCACATAGGTCCACCTCCATACTGCCCATGCTCAAAGGGGTGGTAAAGCATGCGGCAGAAGTTTTTAAGGACCCAGTTAGAGCCAGGGTCATTAGCCCACGTATTGAAAAAAAATACAAACCTGCTCCCTCAGATCCCTCTTACATCAGAGGACCAGCGCCACTAGATTCCTTAGTAGTATCTACGGCACGAAAAAGGGCAAATTCACAAGCGTCAGGTGATGCACCACCACCTGACAAGGAATCAAAACTGCTAGATGCATCAGGCAAACGCACAGCATCCCAGGCGGCCAACATATGGCGTATAGCAAACACTCAGGCACTGCTGGCCAGATATGACAGGGCTCATTATGACGAATTGGAAAGCAGCATGCACCACCTCCCTGAAAAATATAAAGCTAGGGCCAACGAGTTAATTTAAGAGGGTAAAACAATCACAAATACCTCCATACGTTGTGCCCTAGATGCAGCAGACACAGCCTCCAGGGCCATCAACACCAGCGTCCTTCTCCGTCGCTATGCGTGGCTAAGGGTATCTGGTTTTAAACCAGAAGTACAAGCCTCCATCCTTAGCCATCCCTTTGACCAGGAACATCTATTCGGGCCAAAGGTGGATGAGGCCTTAGAAAAGATGAAAAAGGACACGGATACCGCAAAATCCATGGGGGGGCCTTACAGTCTCACCCGCCCAGACGCTCCTTTCGCCGCTCCTCCTTTCAGAGTACATCCAGAGGCTACTCCTCAGACACAGCGTCCACATCATACAAATCCCCTACTCAGACTAACTTTACAAAACGGGCAATAGAACACGCTCCTGTCAATCAACAAAATATGGGGGTCTACTCCCTATATTTCCTCATACCAAAAAGGGACAAGACTCTACGACCTATTCTAGATCTCCGGCCCCTAAACACATACATACACTCAGACCATTTTCACATGGTAACGCTTCAGCAGGTACTTCCGCTCCTCTCCCAGAACGACTTTCTCACCACACTGGACTTGAAAGACGCATACTTCCACATTCCAGTACACCATACTCACAGAAAGTACCTCAGATTTGTAGTGGACGGACAATTCAAAGTGCTACCGTTCGGAGTCACAACAGCACCAAGGGTATTCACCAAGTGCCTGGCGGTGGTGGCGGCACACTTGAAGACAGCACATTCACGTCTTCCCATTCCTAGACGATTGGCTGATAAAAGCCACTTCATACAATCAGTGTGTACGCCACACCGCCACCACAATCAAACTACTTCACCAACTAGGCTTCACGGTGAACCACCAAAAGTCCTAGCTACAACCATCCCACATAAAACAATACCTCGGTGCCACCATAGACACCTCAAAAGCGATAGCCTACCCCAATCCGGCCAGGATTGCAAGCATGCAGGCTTTGCGACAAAAATTCATACCTCAACACTCCCTTCCAGCACGAGTGTTCATGCAACTAATAGGGATGATGGCCTCCTGCATCTTCATAGTGCCCCATGCAAGACTCCAGCTGCATCCTCTCCAAGAGTGCTTAGCGCGCCAATGGAACCAGGCCCAAGGTCAACTGACCGATCTGGTGTTGGTAGACGGTCGCACATATCGCTCTCTGCAGTGGTGGAACACCACAAACCTTTCCAAAGGTCGACCGTTCCTGGACCCGGTTCCCGAGATAATACTAACAGACACATCGCTCTACGGCTGGGGAGCTCACCTATTACACCTCACCGTGCAGGGCACATGGACGCCTCAACAAAAGTTACTCCATATCAACCATCTGGAGTTACTAGCAATCTTTTTAGCCCTAAAATCTTTTCAGACACAGATTTCAGGCAAGGCAGTCCTCATTCGCACAGACAACATGACGGCCATGTATTATATACAAAAACAAGGCGGCACACACTCTCCACAGCTCTCTCAATTAGCACAGAGCATATGGAGATGGGCAATTCCCCACAAAATCTTTCTCCTAGCTCAACATGTCCCAGGAGTCCAAAACACAGTGGCAGATCTGCTCAGCAGACAGACACAACAGATCCACGAGTGGGAACTTCACCCACAGGTTCTTCATCCGTTCTTTCAAATGTGGGGGCTTCCACAAATAGACCTCTTCGCCACCCACAAACACAAAATGCCCAAGCTTCGCCGCCAGATACCCACACCCATTGTCCAAAGGAAATGCGATATGGATGAACTGGGCAGGCAAATTTGCGTATGCTTTTCCGCCTCTCCCACTCATTCCATTAGTGGTGCGCAAACTACAACAACATTCCCTCACACTAATCCTAGTAGCTCCGACATGGGCCAGACAACCGTGGTACACCACGCTGCTGGAACTTTCTGTAGTACCACACCAAAAACTGCACCTCTCACCATGCCTCCTAACACAGAACCATGGAGAGATCAGACACCCGGACCCAGCTCAGCTCAACCTTGCGATCTGGCTCCTGAAGTCCTAGAATTTGGGTACCTAAATCTTCCCCCTGACTGTATGAACGTCATCAGAGAAGCTAGACGACCTACCACTAGACCGTGCTACGCTGCCAAGTGGAAACGATTTGTTGTTTATTGCCATAACACCATCAATCCCCTGGACGTGTCCATCCAACACATCATAGGCTACTTACTTCACCTACAAAGGTGTAATTTAGTCTTTACGTCCATTCGACTACACCTTGCAGCAATTGCAGCTTACTTACAAAACAGGCAACATCTTTCACTCTTTAGAGTACCTGCCATTAAAACCTTCATGGAAGGCCTAAAAAGAATAATTCCTCCCAGAGTACCACCCTCACCTGTGTGTAACCTAAATATTGTTCTCACGGCTAATGGGGCCTCCCTCCGAACCTTTACACAAATGCGAACTGCAATTCCTAACGTGGAAAACAGCTTTCCTTGTAGCCATCACTTCCCTTAGAAGGGTCAGTGAGATACAAGCGCTTACCATACAAGAACCCTTCAGATGCATCATAACAAAGTTGTTCTCCGTACCAAACCAAAATTCCTACCTAAAGTCATTTCCCCCTTTCACCTAAACCAATCTGTAGAACTACCAGTATTTTTCTCGCAACCACAGACCGTTGCAGAAAGGGCTCTGCACACACTAGATGTCAAACGAGCCTTACTCTACTACATCGAGAGAACACAACCTTTCCGAAAGACCAAACAACTGTTTGTCTCTTTCTCTCCACCACACAAGGGCAACCCCATCTCAAAATAAGGGATAGCTAGGTGGATTGTAAAATGCATTCAGGTTTGCTACCACAAAGCAAAACGAACGCTATCCGTTCCCCCTAAAGCCTATTCTACACGAAAGGTAGGGGCTTCCATGGCATTTGTAGGGAACATCCCATTAGATGATATCTGCAAAGCAGCTACATGGTCCACACCGCATACTTTCACTAAACACTATTGTGTAGATGTGCAAACTAAGCAACAAGCTAGTGTGGGCCAGGCTGTACTCAAAACATTATTTCAAACCACTGCAACAGATACCGGTGGTCGCCGCTAAGGTTGGGAACTGCTATATAGTCTATGCAAAAGTGTGTAATCTGCAGCTCATATGCCTCGAACGGAATATGCTACTTACCAGTATGCATCTGTTCTTGGCATGTAGAGCTGCAGATCTACACACGCCCACCCGGCTACCTGTATCTGTTCCAGTTTATCTTATTTAGATACACACATGGGTTTCTTCACTGTCATTACTACGCTCCATCTTTCCCTCCTGGCGAAAAACAATCGGAGGATGGAGCCGAAGCACATGCGCAATACCATCCAAAGGAGGGGTCACCAACCTTGTGACTTCCAAAGACTTTCCAAGAGGAAAAACAAACTGCAAACATCCGGGCCCAACACCAGATGGCGATCTATGCAAAAGTGTGTAGATCTGCAGCTCTACATGCCAAGAACAGATGCATACTGGTAAGTTGCATAGTCCTCTTGCTAAAGATTGGGCATGGAAGAAGTATCCCGCAAAGAGAGGAGTGTGATGTGTACTCACCAGATTTTGTCATTCTGAAGAGACCGCTCCTTGAGCTAGGTTCTACACTTCTGGCCCCTCTGTCATGACTAATAAAGTTCGAAATTACTATGATTGAATGATATTCCACTGCTAGAACAAGTTGACTTTTATCCACAGTATATTTAAAGGATTAGATTTCCTTTTCCTGAGTATTCCAGACATTGAAGCATAACATTCCAAAGTCTTGCCTCTAACAGCATCTCGTTATACAAAATATTTCACTGCTCAACCATTCTGCAGGTTTTCTTCCTCTGTACATATTTATTGTGCTGTCCCTTCTTCGGTACAGTATGTGTGTATGTATGTGTTGTAGCATTCTTTGGAGGCGGTCTGGTTTCCATTGCACCACAAAGTGTTTTTTGTAGAACAGGCAAGATCCACTTTTCCACTCCAACCATTAGATGACAGCGGTATGTGCAATACCTCTGAACTTAAAATACACCCTAGCCAGAACTATTTTTATTGGCAGTGACTTCAGTAAGTTTAAAAACTGCATGTCCGTATGCAGGGCACACATTCATGTGGATCATTCCAAGGTTATTAGCTGATAAAGTAAATTAATTCCTATGAATGTCACAAGGACACAACAGCTATTGTACCTGTTGGGCTTCACGTGTATAAGAAGATAGATACACCACCCAACAGAAAGTTTCTGGGGTGAGGATTATCCAAAAGTGGAAAGAATGACATTACTATACTTGGTATATAGACTCCCTACTAGTGAAATTGTTAGGAGCTAAGGCATCTCAAACAGTTGGTTGCACACACATACACTGGACCACATTGTTCAGTGGTCAGACTGCCTTGGAAGCAGCCTCATGAAGGACTGCAGAAAGTCCAAACATGGAGAGTGAGGGGCTGTTGGAGATGTAGGTCTCATCAGTCAGTGGAACTGAAAGAAGTAGATGTCTGCTGTAGGATTCCATACCAGGATTCCATACCAGTCTCCTGCACTACACCATCCCACCTGTGGCACCACTGCCGTTGGTACTCGTGGACTTACATTTGCTAAATTGGTCAAGGTGCAGACCTTAGCCCCATCACATCCCTATCACATCCTTACGGAATGATCAAGTATTTTTGTAGTATTTTATTTTGCTCATTCGTATACCTGCCAAACGGTCTTAAGTCATTTGTGACATGACAGGACAACGGGTCAGATTAAGAAACCCACACCAGGGCACTCCAGCACAACCAGACACCCAGCACATTGTCCAATGCATGGTATATAATGTTTAACTTAACATAGCGGCACAGCCCGCCTGTTCTATTGCTTTAACTAGTTTCATGAAGGACCTCCTGTTGCCTTTTGTTTTCTTCAGAGTGAAAAAGGAAACGGCGTCATGGGCTGATCAAGACCATTATTCATTATAGGAAACCCAGATCTCATAATGCAAAGTGCGGTTATCTGAAAGCCAGCTTTGACTGGGGGTGTGGCAACTTATGTGGCTCCTTGGAAATCCTTATAATTTGAGGGGTGAGGTCTAGTTCCTTTCTCATTGTCCACAGCACTTAGGCAAGCTACACACACGAGGCAGGATTGCTTGTCATCTTGTACATGCAGACATTCAGTAGCAGAAACGTCTACGAAAAAATGTAGCACCTGGAACGCAAGATTGAAAGAGCTGAAGATTTGTCTTAGTACAAATGACATGCCCTACCGCTCCATAGGCCTACTGGTAGGTGCCCCATACTGGAGCTCCTGGTTCAGACATTCCCATCACATTTTGGTAAGGTTAACCGAAGCGATAATCTTTATTTTGGTGCATATAAAATTGTATACAATATTTGATGGATTTAAAAAAAATATTGTTTTCCCTCTCTAGAGTCGCGGAAAGGGAGGCGCAGTGAGTAAACTGATGGAAAGCATGGCAGCCGAAGAGGATTTTGAGCCAAACCAAGACAGCAGTTTTTCTGAGGATGAACACTTGCCTCCTACTATGCCAGTTGAACGCCCACCCACGCCAGGTGAGTGAGATTGGCCATGGCGTTGGACAACTTTGGTGTGTATTTGGTGGCACACCTTTAACGCTCCCAGATTGACTGGTGTAATTTGTGGTTTTGCGTGTATGGTTAACGCCCCGTTTGTTACTGAAGTATGTGCCTGCTCGCCTGAATGGATGTCCGGTAGATATCTCTCTCTCTCTCTCTCTCTCTCTCTCTCTCTCTCTCTCTCTCTCTCTCTCTCTCTCTCTCTCTCTCTCTCTCTCTCTCTCTCTCTCGCTCTCTCTCTGGCTCTCTCTCTGGCTCTCTCTCTGGCTCTCTCTCTGGCTCTCTCTCTGGCTCTCTCTCTGGCTCTCTCTCTGGCTCTCTCTCTGGCTCTCTCTCTGGCTCTCTCTGGCTCTCTCTCTCTCTCTCTGGCTCTCTCTCTCTGGCTCTCTCTCTCTGGCTCTCTCTCTCTGGCTCTCTGTCTCTGGCTCTCTCTCTCTCTCTCTGTCTCTAAAAATGCCTAGTTCTCTTGCTTGTTTTGCAGCGTGAATCTTTCTGGATTCACTATGCTGTGCATTATTCCCCCATCTAGTGGTTGGGTCCGGAATTGTAGTATTTCTTCTCTTTAAAAAAAAAATTCGTGGCCCAGGTGGGCGTCGACATACCACCATTTGGTGTCCTTCGTGACGTTGACGCACTTCCTCTGGAAGCTCCCACCTTTGGTCGCCATCTTCAGATTCTTTTTTCCGCCGTTGGGTCTGGATCAACAGGAAGGATCTCCAAGAACTTTGGAGAGAAGAATCGACGAAAGATTGGAATATATCATCGGGCAGGACACCGAAGATCAAGTAAAGAAGAAACTCGACAACAGTTCAGAGAACTTCGAAGAATTCAACGTTTTTCGAAGGAGAATGCGCATACAGGGGGCTCCCTGGGCGCAGTGATGGACAAGACGCCGTTCAAATTCTGCGCAAACTGCCACCACAAGTACGCGCAAAAGGACCAACACCCGGTTTGCAATCTCTGCTTGCCGCTCAATGATCGAAGCGAGGACTGCAACGCCTGTGCAGCGTTCACCCCGAAGACACTCCAAGTAAGGGAGAGACAGAGAAGAGCAAACTACAACATGCAGGGGCAGGGGACGCCCCCATCGCTATGAGATTTGGGACTCTCCAGAGGAGAGGAAGACAACGTAGCAGAAGGACCTGAAGACGTCGTCGAGTTCGAAAATAAAACATCGAAGGAGCTAAGAGTCGTCGAACCCTAAATTCTCCACTGATACTCGCAAAGGCGAGGCAAAGTCCTCGAAAGGAGCAGGGCCGTCGAAGCACTCGACGTAGACTACTGCATCCAGGGACAAGCAGACCGTCGGATCCTCTGAGAAGGACCCCCAGATGGCGAAATCCCAAGACAAGGGAAAGGCGCCGAAGAGCAGCCACGAAAAAGAGGCCTCGACGTCGAAAGGTGAAGGCCCGAGACAGGTTTCGACGTCGACAACCGCGAAGAGGAAGGTCAAGGCCATCGAAGCCGATCACGCGGCAGAGATGGAGAAGAAAAGGAAGAGGCTCGAGGCCGAAATGGCTAACATTTTGCAACGCAAGAAAGACTTCGACGAAAAGCTAAAATTCTACAGCATACCGTCGTAGACTACGCCCGAAACAGAAAGGGGCGTTGAGGAATTCCAAGCGCCGAACACACCTGAACCTGGAGAGGAACAGGACGAGGACCTGTACTACGGGACAGGCGAAGGGAAAGAAGATGACTTACCAAGAGTCGACTTCTTCGGAGGCTCACGACTTGCCGTGGGAAGATCTCGACGCCGAATCACCAGAAGGGGGCATAGATTCATATCCGTCAAGGCCTTCGCCGCCGGACGACATAGGGATCTACAATCAAGTCATCAAAAGGGCGGCTGAGACGTATGGAGTGCAGTTAGAGGAAGAGAAACCCCAGTCTTGCTTCCTCTTGGAGACCTTGCTGCCTTCACAGACTAAAAGCCAGTTCCTGCCCATGCTCCTAAGTGTGCTGGACCAGGGGAAGGAGGCATTCAAAGAGCTTGCCATGTGTAGACTGTGACTCCACGAGCAGAGAAAAAATATAAACATTCTTCGAAGGACCTCATGTACATCAGAAGAGGGTCAGTACCAGCCGACTCGATCATTACATCCACAGCTCGGAAAAGAGCAAATATACCCACAAACTCTGGCCCTCCACCAGACAAAGAAAGCAAGAGGATGGACATGATGGGTAGGAAGATGGAAAGGAGTGCAGCCATACAATGGCGCATCGCCAACTCCAATGCACTCATCAACACACGCATACAGCACTGGGAAGAAGTGGGAACTCCTCAAGCACGTACCAGAACAATACCAGAGAAGAGCAAGCCATCTGGTAGAAGAGGGGAAGAACATGGCTAATACATGTTTAAAATCAGCTCTAGACGCAGCGTAGACATCGAGCAGGCAGATGATGCTGGGGAGCACAGAAAGCAGACCTGCCTGGTTAAGAATTAAAGGTTTCAAGAATGAGGTCCAAAACAACATCCTCAACACACCCTTCAATGGGGAACAACTGTTTGGAGCACCAGTTGATGAAAAGTTGAACCAGCTGAAGAAAGATAATGAAACAGCTAGATCTATGGGGGCGCTGCAGTTCCGAGGTATGAGAAGAGGAACACCTTTCAGGAGACCAACAGGCAAAGGAAATCATCAGCCTGGAGCAACACACCAAACCACCCAGCAAAGTTATCAAGGGGGTAACCGGGGACAGCAGCAGCAGAACTGGCAGTACCAGCCCCGAGGACAATCCTTTCGAGGGCGCGGCCGAGGAAGCGGTAACGGCCAGTGGGGAAGTCAGCCTCCCACAGGAAAGTGACTCACTAGCAGAAACAACGCACTCCTGGATGAGACCTCAGGAAGTGCAGAAAGAGCCAAGACAAAAACCAGCAAAAAATCAAACTTCAACAGCTCCTCCAACACACATCACCGGTAGGAGGCAGATTAAAACACTTCCTCCAGGAGTGGAGGAAAATAACATCAGACAAATGGATATTGAACCTCATACAATATGGGTACTGTATAGACCTGGAAAGGCCACCGCAAAACAGAAGGCCAAAGGTCAAAGTGCGCACAACAGAAGAGCTGACACACTTGAGGGAGGAAGCAAGAGAACTGCTAAAGAAAAGAGCCATAGAAATTGTGCCACAAAAACAAAGGGGTATACTCCACCTACTTCCTCATACCAAAGGAAGACGGAACATTACGTCCAATTCTAGACCTCAGATTCCTAAACGGGTTCATAAAGACTCAAAAGTTCAAGATGACCTCCCTCCAAGAAGTCATACCTCAACTACAAAAAGGAGACTACATGGCAACTATAGACTTAAAGGACGCCTACTTGCACATCCCCATCAACAGCAAACACAAACACCTCCTCAGGTTTACAATAGGCACAAATCACTACCAGTTCACAGTGCTAGCTTTCGGACTAAAATCAGCACCGAGATTCCTCACAAAATGTCTGGCGGCAGTAGCAGCACACTTAATGAGGAAGGGGATACATGTATACCCATACCTCGACGACTGGCTGGTAAAAGCAAGCGTATACCACAAGTGCAGGAAGCACATGGAGAGAGTGATACAGACGCTGGCCCAACTGGGGTTTTCAATCCATTGGAAGAAGACGTCAATAGAACCAGAACAACTGAAGAGGTTCTTGGGAGCAGAGATCAACACCATACAATGCACGGTGATTCCATGTGCAAAGAGGACTCTGGCTATATGCAAGGAGACATATCTTTACCGCAAGCGGCAAGCTCTGACAGTGAGGACTATAAGCAAACTGATGGGGATGATGGCATCATGCATACATTTGTTACCAAATATTCGCCTACACATGAGATCATTCCAAGAATGGATCCAGCAGCAATGGTCACAAGCGACAGGGAGTTGGGAGGATCTAGTGGTTGTCACACAAACAGTACAGCAAGAAATAGCGTGGTGGAATCAGAAGAACTTAGCAAAGGGAAGATCATTCACACAACCAACTCCAACTGTAACCATTACAACAGACGCCTCCCAGAAGGGGTGGGGAGCGCACACAAACAACCTCTAAGTAAGGGGGTTGTGGGGACATCAGGATGCAATAAAGCACATCAACTACCTAGAACTCAAGACAGTGTTCCTAGCCTTAAAGGCCTTTCAGAAACTGCTGTACGGGAACAGAGTACTGATACAAACAGACAATACAACTACCATGTTCTACATCAACAAACAAGGAGGGACACATTCAGTGACACTCTCCCGACTAGCGCAGGAAATATGGAGATGGGCAATCCCAAGAAAAATAGACCTGTTAGCAATACATCTACCAGGGAAGGACAATGTAGAAGCAGACTGGCTCAGCAGACAGACGTCAGCATCCCACGAATGGGAGATCAACAGGAAATCCAGAAGGTATTCCACAAATGGGGGACTCCACAAATAGACCTCTTTGCAACACACCAAAATGCCAAAACTTCGCATCCAGAGTAGCGTGCAAACAGTCCCTGGGGAATGTGCTATGGATAAGCTGGTCAGGGACATTTGCATACGCTTTTCCACCAATACCGCTACTACACAGTGCTGAACAAGTGCAGGTTCAGCAGCATGACGCCCATCCTGATAGCACCCCAATGGGCCAGGCAAACATGGTTCTCACAAATCGTGGAGATGTCACAAACGCACGCACACAGGTTCCCCGCCAGGAAGGACCTGCTAACTATGCAAAACGGATGAGTACTACACCCAGAACCAGAAAGCCTCAGCCTAGCTGCATGGCTCCTGAGGACCTAGAGTTCGCACACCTCAAATTACCGGAAAGTACGATGGCGGTACTCAGAGGCAAGAAGACAGACCACAAGAAAGTGCTACGTAGCAAAGTGGAAGAGGTTCACCGAATGGTGCATTAGAGAAAATCTGCAAACGTAAATTACTAAGGAATCAACAGTACTAAGATACTTGACGCATGTACTGCAAAATAAACTAGGCTACACGTCCTTAAGGGTCCACTTAACGGCAATTGTGGCTTACACAAGAGGAGAAACAGTGAAAAGTTTCTTCACTTCACAGGTGGTAAAAAAATTCCTAGAAGGTGCAAAAAGGATCGCTCCTCCAGGCAGAATGCCAGCACCAGCATGGAACCTCAATGTAGTGCCAACACAAAGCACCATTTGAGCCTATTCACAAAGCTACACTGCATATGCTCACACTAAAGACAGCCTTCCTAGTGGCTATCACATCACTGCGAAGAGTAAGTGAATTGCAAGCGTTAACGCTCCAAGAACCCTACCTTCAAATACAGTGATAGGATTGTCATGAGAACGGACCCGCATTTCATGCCAAAGGTGGTGTCTTAAGTTCCACATCAACCAGACAGTTCAAATACCAAGTTTTTTCCAAAAACCGTCCACAAGCACAGAAGGGGCCTTACACACACTGGACGCCAGGAGGGCAGTGATGCACTATATGGAAAGGACAAAAGAGTGCAGAAAAACAAAGCAATTTTTTGTATCCTTCGCCAGCAGTTTTTTGGGACGACCTGTTACCAAAAATACCATTGCATGATGGATTGCACAAACCATCCTGCTCTGCCAAAAACAGGCAGCTCAGCCATTACAAGGAGCAGTTCATGCTCACTCAACTAGGAAGAAAGGAGCAACAATCGCGTTTCTAGCAAACGCACCTATCCAAGACATTTGCCAAGCGGCAACATGGTCTTCAGTGCATACATTCACTAAGCACTACTGTGTGGATATCCAAATGAACAAAGAAGCGCAAGTGGGAGAGAAGGTCTTGCAACACATTTTCAGTAACCAATGCTCATCTTCCACCCAACCACCACTATGAGGAGAAACCGCTACAAAGTCGATGCACAGCATAGTGAATCCAGAAAGATTCACACGGCAAAACGTATAGTTTCTTACCTTTCGGTGTAGTTTTGAAAGTCTTTACAAGGATTAAATAAGAGGAACTAGAGAGAAAGAAAAAAGAATCCGAAGATGGTGACCAAAGGTGGGAGCTTCCGGACACCAAATGGTGGTATGTCGATGCCCACCTGGGCCACGAAAAAAAAACAAATACTACAATTCCAGACCCAACCACTAGATGGCGGAATAATGCACTGCATAGTGAATCCAGAAAGTATTCAAGCTGCAAAACTACACCGACAGGTAAGAAACTATACGATTTCTATCGATAGTGAGAATTGTCTGCTGGCGTGTTCTATGGTTGGGACAATACCCCATAGTTTACACACATTTTACCAATATTGAAGGAACTCTGCACTTGACTTGTTGGTCTCATGATGTGTGTCCATAGGTTAGAATAGTGGACATGGGCCACCATCTTACACGGAGTATTCACGTCAAGCTGGCAGTCGAGGGGTTAAACTAGTTCGGGCTCTCTTTAAGACTCTTGCCAACATACATAAGGAGTCTTCAATGTGGCTTACCTGTGTCCATGGTTTTGCGTGGTGAACTTTTCAGCGGCAGAAGTAAAGTGTGCTGGATTTAGGGAATAGTTTGGAGACTCAATGTATTCTGCTCCATATAACATATTCTGCACTCTTTGATACCTTTCAAAAGCGGAACCTGTGAGTTGTCGACAAAATCAGTTGCTCTATTTGAAGAGCTTCGCGTTGAGCATAGCAAAACATTGTTAATTTACACCTTTTTACTTTGATTTCGCAGTGGCAAATCCCTTGGATTAAATTTACCATTTCTTGCGTGAACAATCTGTGTTTAATTCTTATTCAAGGTCGGCGGGAAGCAGGTTGAAATAGATGAACCAGTGATTTCGTTTTAATACCATACAATATCCACTAGATGGAGCCAAAGGATCACAACTGCATGTTACATCTGATAGACATCTAGCCGCAGATTCCTTAACTTAAAATTATCCCCAGGCGTCAGACTGGATCCCGAATTTTTTTTGCAGCAGCACCTCTGCACGCCAGGGGACGCTGCACATGACCCCACCCTGACGTTGTCCACGGACGTGACGTCAGCGAGGTCATATAAGTCCCTCCCGGCGCGCTGACATCAGTTTCCTTCTTTTCCGCGTACAACGCGGATCCGGAGTAAGTGGTTCCTCTGGCCTGTTTTCAGGCCCCTTTTGACGCTTTGCGTCTGGAGCAGTGTGCTATGCCTTCAGGCTTTAAGAAGTGTGCCTCCTGTTCGCAGCAAATGTCCGTGATGGACCCACACCTTATCTGCATGTGGTGTCTCGGCGAACACCACGACTCGACAGATTGCGACGCCTGCCAACAGCTCAAGCTAAAGTCCCGGCGGGAGCGTCGGATGAAGCTACTTTCGGCTCGCCTGTCCCGGTCTGAGTCGTCACGACCTCCTACCTCCTCTTTGGCGGCAGGTCCCGGTGGCAGTGGGTTCCTTTTGCGGCGTCAGCTGCCGTCTGTTTCCCGTGTGCGTGCTCGCCCGTTCCTGGTAAGTCCTGGCGCCTGTCGCCGAGGTCCTCAACCTCCTTTCCTCCTGTTGTAGGGGGCACTAGTTTCCATACGTGCACCCCGGAGAGTCTGCCCTCCCCTATCGTCCGTTTCCTGGTGCGGGGGGCGACTCAGACCCAGATGGTGGCTTATGCCGCGGCCCTGCAGGCCTCCCTTGGGTCCCCTCCTCTCCCTGGGGCGGTCTCGGACCCCCCGCTGCTTGCGGGATCTCTGATGGACTCGCCTATGGGTTCGCCCCTGGGGCCGACTGAGCCCCGTGCTTCTAGGGATGATGGAAGTATGGTGTCAGGGTGCGGCCCGGCTGGGTCCCCCTCTTCGGCCCATAGCACCCCTAATGCGCCGCATAGTCCTGTGGGGCTCCCTGCGGTGACGCAGGTGGTTTCTGGTACTCGCAGCTCATCTCAGAGTCCCCCTTAGGCCTCCGGACAGGCAGCTGTCTCTTCGGAGGCTAAGACGGTGCCGTTCCGGCACCATAGACTTGCCTCCCCGGCTCCGTTCCTAACTTCTGAGTCAGAGCCTGTTGTGGTTGAGGCCGAGTCGGCGCCGGTCCAGTGCCGTAGACTTGCCTCCCCGGCTCCGGCTCTGTTCCTTACTTCGGAACCGGAGCCTGTTGTGGTTGAGGCAGAGTCGGCGCTCGGCGAGGCAGAGTCGGCGCTCGGCGAGGCAGAGTCGGCGCTCGGCGAGGCAGAGTCGGCGCTCGGCGAGGCAGAGTCGGCGCTCGGCGAGGCAGAGTCGGCGCTCGGCGAGGCAGAGTCGGCGCTCGGCGAGGCAGAGTCGGCGCTCGGCGAGGCAGAGTCGGCGCGGCACCGGACGAGGCCGCCCTGGCGCCGCCTCGACGCCGGATCATCGACTCCTCTCCAGAGGCCTCCGGAGGAAGTTTGGCATCACCCCAACGTCCGATCTGTCCTTGCCTCTTCCACCCTTGCAGTTTGTGGCTCCGGCGTTCCTCCCTTTGGACATCGGTCTACTCCTCCTTTCATCAGACCATCCCATTGGAGCGGGAGCCTCAGCTTACAGCCCTCACCCACGGATGAGTTACTGTCCCCTCCTCGGAGAGCTACCGAGGCTGGTGTGGCATTTATGAGGGTTGTTTTCATGGCCGCACGCAATCTGCATGTGCAGCCCCCTTCAGTCCCCCTGCCTGTTGACCCCCTGTTGGATGTTCTCCACCACGGCTCGGGGAATGTCGAGCCTCTTCTGCCTTTCAAAGCCTCTCTTTTTGAGGCCCTTCTGGGGACCTGGGCTCGGCCGGCGTCTGGTGATCCGGTGGCTCGTTCCATCAAGCACTGCCACCGCCCTGCCCCGAATGATCCAGTTTGCTTGTTTGTTCATCCAGACGTTCAGGGGCTCGTTCTGCAAGCTGCCTTTCCTTCCTTGCCTCTGCTGCTGCTTCCTCCCTCTCGGGAGTCCAGATGGCTGGAGTCGTGGGGTTGTAATATTTTCACCTCCACTAGCGCAGCTCTTCACTCCCTCAATACAGTGTGTGTCTTGGCTTGGGCTACTTCTGCCCTTTGGACTCTGAGTCTCTTCTCTCTTCCACCTCTGAGGGTGCTTGTGTTGACCTCCTGCATCATATCTGAGACGGACGTGATCTGGCAGGATTTACTATCCGGTCGGCCCTGGATACCTCAGACTCCTTAGGCCGGGCTATAGCCAGTTCTGTTGCACTACGCCGCCATGCTTGGTTGCGGGATGGCATCTTCCCGGAGAATATTCGGGAGCGCCTTGTTGACCTGCCTTTTGATGGGGTCCTTTTGTTTAATACCCACGCCGACTCAGCGGTTCAGCGCTTCCTTACGGGCTTTCGCCCCCCACCATAGGCCTGTACTTGTCAGGTCTCAGGTCGTCCTATCCTGGGGTGGTTACCCCTCCTTTCTTTTTGCAACTTTCATTCAGCGTCCACAAGTTGGACTGTGCGTTTTTGGGCTGACAGTAAGCCAACTGTGGCGGTGTTCCACAGGTTGTTTGTGTCTTGACCTCTGACTGTGGTTTACCCTAAGAGGTGTTCCCCAGTTTTTTCTTAGGGGCGTGATCTACCAGAGGTGGGGTATCTGTATGCTATTGTGTAGCTCTGCTCCGCGCTAGGCGGGCGTGGAGGTCCCTTTGGGCTCTCCCGTCTCTTGGCGTCCTTATCTTACCGTTTGGGCAGTTTTCCGTGTTCCTTCTGGCACTGCCTCCCACATACCTCGCCCTGCTTGCGCCGGGTGTGTGTCTCATACTCCTCTTCAAGAGGTTTTTTCCTTTATAACTAACTCTTTAAAGTGTGTATCTGAAAGAAACACGTTAGATTCCTCACCTTAGAATATCCCCAGGCGTCAGACTGGATCTGGAAAGATTTTTCGTCAGCAATATCCCTTGGGCATCGCTAGGTGTCGTCTGCGGCTCCGCGTCCGTCGTCGGCGTTGGAATGACGTCGTCGGAGTACTTAGATGCCGCCCTTGCGCACTGACGGCAGTTTTTTCCTTCTTTTTTCCGCGCCAGACAGCACCGATCCGGCAAGAGCTTACCCCTTAGTCACTTTTTGGCTAAACTTTTTTGACTCTTTTTGGTCTTCCGTCGACTCGACTCTGGTGCCGGTAGGATGCCTGGTTTTAAGGCATGTGACTCCTGTAATTGACTGATGTCGGTGACGGAACACCATCGCCGGTGTTTTTACTGCCTGGGACCCGACCACGATGCGGAGTCGTGCCTCGACTGTCAGGCCTTGACCTCGAAGGCTAGGCGGGACTGGTCCCGTAGGCTTCTTGAGCTTCGGCACTCGGCTCCACGCCATTCACGGTCCGGTCCAGGAGGAGGTCCAAGGACCGGTCGCGGAGCCGCAGTCACCATCATCGCTCGTCGGGCTCGAAGTCTTCGGGTAAGTCGAAGCGCTCGAAGAAGTCCAAGAGGCGACACCGCTCTTCGGACTCCCCTCGCCGGTCGCATGACTCGGTCGAGGGTCAGGGTGGTCCCACCCCCACGGCTCAGTCGGAGCCGCAGGAGCCGCGTCCGTCTCCATACCCGCCGGTCCCTGGGACTGACGCGACTCCGGCGGAGATCAGCGCCTTCCTCTCGGCCATGAGGGGCCTGGCTCCGCCGTAGACGCCTGCCGGCGCGCCTTCGGGCCCCGCAGGCTCGACTGGGCGACCTCGCGAGCCGGCGGCCCCGGCGCCGTCGACGACTTCGGTCCCGACACCGGTTCCACCCCAGGCGCCGTCCCCGGGGCCATCCCCGGGCGACGCCGTTCCCCGGTTTAGCCCCGGTCAGGGCCCGGCGCGGCGCCGCTCGACGCCGCATCCAACGCCGATGCATGAGCATTTCATCTACCGCCCGGCTCCGGTTATTCCTCCTGTTTATCAGGAATCGGATGACGGGGGCGACTGGGAGGGGTCTGAGGACCCTATGGCCAGACAGGCCGACCTTTCACAGGACTGGGCAGACGAACTGGGGGATGCCAGTGGTCTGGACACCTCCCCGGACGCTGGTTTCATCTCTCCTCCAACTGTGGCCTCGGAGGAAGGGGCAGCTTTTTCAGTGGTGCTGCGCAAGGCGGCCGATGCCCTTGGGCTGGAGTTGCCTGCTGTGGCCATGAGGACTAACGTCCTCACAGAAGTGCTTCAACAGTCAGCAAGCTCCACAGAGCCTCTGCTGCAGTTCAATGAGGCACTCGTAGACGTTCTGCAGGGCACCAGGTCCAAGCCCTCCACAGTACCTCCTGTGGATCGGAACGTGGCCCGGCGCCACCGCTCTGCTCTGGGCGACCCCAGTTTTCTGTCCCAACACCCCACTCCCGAGAGTCTGGTTATCCAGGCCTCGACTTCCCAATCCTCCTTCCCGTCCGCTCCTCCGGATCGGGAATCCAAGAGGCTGGAACAGTTCGGAAAGAAGCTGTTCTCTTCCCTGAGTTTGGGTCTGCAATCCTTGAATACCGCTTGCTTCTTGGACAGTTGTTCCCACTCTCTGTGGGATGCGGTGGAGGACGTGCTGCCCCTGTGTCCGGAGGAGGCCCGGTCACGGCTCACCCAGGCGCTTGCTGATGGGCGAGATGCAGCACGGCATGCCATACGGTGTGGACTAGACACTGGGGCGGGCAATTTCGACCACGGTGGCGCTTCGTCGCCACGCCTGGCTACGGTCCATGTCTTTCTCGGGGGATGTCCAGAGTACCCTCATGGATATGCCCTTTGATGGCACTCGCCTTTTTGGCGAGAAGGCGGATAGTGCGCTGGCTCATTTCAAGGACTCTCGGGCTACGGCCAAGTCCTTGGGTCTCTCGGCCCCGCGGCCGCAAACTTCCGCCTTTCGTCCCTTTCGTGGCCAAGGAAGGGGCGCCTCCTCACGTCCGCCTAGCCACCGGCCACAGAACCAACCTGCAACCTGCATGCGGTCGCAGTTTCCGCCGAGGCGGTACTGGAGGACAACGTGCCGGTCAGTCCACATCCACCCCGGCAGCATCCGCCTCAAAGCCCTCCTAGTCCGAGCTTTCAGGCCCATTCCACGCCAGTGGGCGGCAGAGTTCGCCATCACCTGCTCCACTGGTGTTCCATCACGTCGGACAGGTGGGTGCAGCAAATCGTCCGAAGGGGCTACTCCCTCCCCTTCGAGACGACCCCTCCAGTCATGCCACCACGGTACCACCGCATGTCGGGGGATCACTTGAATCTTCTCTGGGAGGAAGTTACGGCCCTCTTGGCCAAAATGGCCGTCGAGCGCGTTCCTGGTCCAGAAGTAGGTCGTGGTT
The DNA here is from genome assembly GCF_964204655.1 of Triturus cristatus. Taxonomy (NCBI): domain Eukaryota; kingdom Metazoa; phylum Chordata; class Amphibia; order Caudata; family Salamandridae; genus Triturus; species Triturus cristatus. The sequence goes on from NC_140593.1 coordinate 1,051,955,336, forward strand.
TCTATTCCCACTACTTTCTGGTTCCCAAGAAGGGCAAAGGGGGCCTACGCCCTATCTTGGACCTCAGGAGCGTCAAGGCCTTCCTCCGGAAGGAGCGGTTCAAGATGCTCACCTTAGCTCAGGTTCTGGCTGCCCTAGACCCAGGAGACTGGATGGTAGCATTGGACTTGCAGGACGCTTATTTTCACATCCCCGTCCTGCTGGCTCACCAAAGTTACCTGCGGTTCATGGTGGGTCAGGAGCATTTTCAATTCACCGTGCTCCCCTTCGGCCTCACCAGTGCCCCTCGGGTGTTCATGAAAGTGATGGCGGTGGTCGCAGCTCATCTGCTCAGATCAGGGGTTCCAGTCTTCCCCTATCTCGACGACTGGCTGTTGAAGGCGGGCTCGCCCCAGGTAGTAGTCTCCCACCTCCAGACTACGGCCGACATCCTGCATTTGCTGGGGTTCTCCATCAATGTGCAGAAGTCACACCCGAGACCCTCCCAGAAGCTCCTCTTCATCGGAGCGGTTCTAGATTTGGCGCAGTTCCGGGCCTATCCCCTGGAGCAGCGGGTCCGGGATATTCAGGCTCTGATTCCCATCTTTCGGCCTCTATCCTGGGTTTCGGTCAGGTTGGTGCTGCGGCTTCTGGGGCTGATGGCCTCCTGCATCCTGTTGGTGCATTACGCCAGTTGGCGATTGCGGGCTCTGCAGTGGGACCTGAAGATTCAGTGGGCCCAGCATCGTGGCAATCTGTCCGACCATGTCTTGATCTCGGAGGGCAGTGCGAAGCAGTTGCAGTGGTGGCTCACGTACCGCGATTGGGTCAACGGCAGATCTATTCTCCCTACCCCAACCAGAGCACGTAGTAGTGACGGATGCGTCCCTCCTGGGATGGGGGGGGCCACATGGAGGAGGCGGAGATCAGAGGACTGTGGTCTCCGGCAGATACTCTGCTCCATATCAACCTTTTGGAGCTGAGAGCGATCTGACTTGCACTGAAGGCATTCCTTCCCGTTGTCCGGGGAAGTGTGGTGCAGGTGTTCACGGACAACACCACCGCCATGTGGTATTGCAACAAACAGGGCGGGGTGGGGTCGTGGATCCTTTGTCAGGAGGCTCTGCGCCTCTGGACATGGTTGAAACACCAGAGCATCACCCTGGTGGTTCAACATCTGGCGGGCTCTCTGAACGCCAGAGCAGACTAACTCAGCCGCCGGTGCATGATGGATCACGAATGGCGTCTAAACTCTGATGTGGCGCAAGGCCTCTTTCGGCAGTGGGGAGAGCCTTGGTTAGATCTATTCGCCACCGAAGAGAACGCGCAATGTCCGCAGTTCTGCGCGTTGGAGTTTCCAAGGCGGCACTCGCTCGGGAACGCCTTTCGTCACGGGTGGAGTTGCGGTCTGTTGTACGCCTTCCCGCCTATACCACTTCTGCCCAGAGTGCTGAAGATCAGGCGCGACCGGGCCCAAGTCATCTTAGTTGCTCCGGATTGGGCACGAAGGTACTGGTATCCCGAGCTACTCAGTATGTCAACCGATCCTCTGACACGCCTGCCTCTTCGGGAGGACCTTCTGTCGCAGCAGCATGGGACGGTTCTACACCCGAACCTGTCCAGTCTCCACCTCCATGCATGGAGATTGACCGGCGACAGTTGATGCCATTTGACTTGCCTCCTGAAGTCTGTGACGTTATTCTGGCAGCCAGGCGTCCCTCCACTAAAACGGTATACGCCTGCAGGTGGAACAAATTTGTGGCATGGTGCACAGCAAAGGCTGTGGATCCCCTTTCCGCCCCTCTTTCTGAGGTTCTCCTCTTTCTTCTCTCTCTAGCCCAGCAGGGCTCTGCTCTGGGCACCTTGAAAGGTTATCTATCAGCTATCTCTGCTTTCTTACGACTTCCTGATCAGCCTTCTCTTTTCAAATCCCCTGTTGTTTCTCGTTTCCTTAAGGGCATTACTCACATGTTTCCTCCTGTCCCCTTCGTAATGCCTCAGTGGGATTTGAATTTAGTTTTGACCTTTCTGATGTGCGCTCCCTTTGAGCCTCTTCACAATTGTCCCATTCGTCTTCGGACTCTTAAGACTGCTTTCCTGGTAGCTATCACCTCGGCTAGACGGATGAGTGAGCTCCAGGCGTTCACGTCTAAGCCTCCTTTTCTTTCTGTTCATCCGGACAAGGTTGTCCTCCGGATTCGTCCTTCCTTTCTTCCAAAAGTGGTAACTCTTTCACATCGGGCAATCTGTCACCTTGCCAACCTTCTTTCCTCCTCCGCATCCCTTGAAAGAGGAAGAGAGGCTCCACCGTCTGGACCCAAAACGGGCGCTGTCCTTTTATTTGGACCGCACCAAACAGTTCCGGGTGGACGACCAGCTTTTTGTTGGATGCGTGGGTGCTAAGAAGGGAAGGGCAGTACACAAGCGGACCATCTCACGGTGGGTCGTATTGTGTATAAAGGCTTGTTACTTCTTCTCTAAAAAGGACCCTCCTGTAGGGCTGAGAGCCGATTCCACCCGGGCCACAGCGGCTACTACTGCCCTGGGACTCGCTGCACACGTTTGCCAAGCATTATTGCCTGGATAGCCAAGTCCGGAGAGATGGCTTCTTTGGCCGTTCTGTTCTCCAGGACTTTCTGGTGTGATCTTGGTTCGCAGACCCACCACCGGGGTTGGTATTGCTGGGGTATCTATTCTAAGGTGAGGAATCTAACTAACGTGTTTCTTTCAGATGAACAAGTTACTTACCTTCGGTAACGATGTATCTGTAAGAAACATTAGTTAGATTCCTCACCGACCCACCCATCCTCCCCGTTCTGCGAACCGACATCTAGGGTTAAGGCTATCCTTTCTAGGGCCCTAGATTTTTTGACACCAGTGTCGGTCTCTTGCATGGCTCTGCGTTCCTGGCGCTGAAAGCTATGTACAAGAACTGACGTCAGCGCGCGACGACAGACACGGAGCCGCAGACGACGCCTAGCGACGCGCAAGGGGTATTGCTGACAAAAAATCTTTCCGGATCCAGCCTGACGCCTGGGAATATTCTAAGTTTAGGAATCTAACTAACTAATGTTTCTTACAGATACATCGTTACCGAAGGTAAGTAACTTGTTCTTTAACACGCTTCTTCCGAGGCTGCCACCGGTCCATTAGGTGGGGTTCCTGCTATAGCGCTCGCAGCTGCGTTGGTCTTGTGGCTTGTCCTTTCTATATATACCCACATGGTACTGACCACTGGGTACCCTTTATTATACGCCTCCGCCTATCTTGCGAGGTCTGGTCTTATATCCCAGTTTTTCGGGGAGCAGTTGGGTGCCTTGTACTCAGGTTTGCCATCGTTCTGCATGGCGGCGTTTTCCTTTGCACGTTTTATAGTACATTTTGGTGCCTTTTCATGCTGCTTCGGCAACACCGGTTTCCATGGTCCCGCTCCCTGTGGTTAGCCTCCTCTTCCGGATGCTGCTCTTCTTGGGGGTCTTGTCTGTCCCGTTCATGTACTAAACAGTCCCTCTCTTCTGTGGGGGTGCATTTCTCCTCCTGGCCGGTGGTGGTGGTTCCGGGGATCTGATGACGTTCTCCACAGCTCTGCGTGCACTTATTCAAAGTTCCTATAGGCACCTTCGGTGCCTCAGATGACACACCCTTCAGATGTCTTTTTTCCTTCGGGTGTCACCCTTATCAGTGTCTGGTGTGCCTGCGGGACATTTCCTCTTCTGAGGGTTGTTCCGGGTGCTGCGCCCTGCATCTCTGTTTTTCCCTTTGGGTACGTTCTTCCCCTTTGCCTTCCAGTTGCCTTGTTGGGCAGTCCCGTACTAGTATTAACTAAATTTTCTTATGACTTTAGTTTTGCGCTTGGCGTGTCTTATGTTTCCCGCCTGTGCTTGTGGGATGTTGCTCAGTTACTGCCTCTTGCCCTTCGCCTCCTGCCTGTCCGGCCTCCCTTGCGTAGGCCCGCCGGGTAGGCTCCGATTAGGTCACTCCATATTGTCCTTTAGATTTTGGTTGGTGCCAACTTAGCGCACCATTGGGCTCTGGGAGTAGTTTGTCCGTCCTTCCTTCCTTCCTACGGGTGTGGTCTTGCGCCCTTCGGGACGCCTTTGGCTCCCATTGTCTTTTGCTCTTCCGAGGTGCTTGGTCTGCTGATTGGCTGCTTCGCCACAGCTTTCCTTATAGTCCGTCACCCTGTTGCCGGCTCAGGTGCTCTCGGGCACATTTTGTTGTTCTGTTGCAGACCCACCTCACCCATGGGGTATGGCTGTGGTATCTATTCTAAGTTGAGGAATCTGCGGCTAGATGCCTCTATCAGATGTACGAGTTACTTACCTTCGGTAACGATGTATCTGGTAGAGACGTTGTCTAGCCGCAGATTCCTTAACGCCCACCCATCCTCCCTGTTCTGCGAGGACCTTTCCAGGCGGGGTTCTCCACCTTGCCGCCTTTCAGTTGGCGCTGGTCTCCATCCAGGGTGCTCAAGTTGGTGCGAGCCTCTCAGACTGTGCCTTCTGCAGCTGCCTCCCTCTGGGTGGCTTCACTTCCGGTGGAGCGGTGCTTTTCGCTACGAGATTTATTTTTCCCTTTCTCTGTATTCCTCCACTCTGGTCCTTCCAGTGTGAGGTCTTCTCCTATTTTTTCCGCCTCCTTCGGTTTAGGGTTTCTTGTCTCCTCTGCAGTCTCCTTCATTGGGATGTTAGGCTGTGCCTCGGCCCTTCGATCTCTACAGGGGAAGCGCCATTCCTTGTAATGTCCTCTCGCAGTGGATTGTTCTTCCTGTGCTCCACCCTTGTTGGCCGGGACAGTACTGCGTTGTAATGGCAGTCTTTCTGTTGTCTGTCGGGATATTCTTCCCTTGTTACTTAGCCTCTGGGGAGCATCTCCATATCGCTTTGCGGGGTTGTTTCTCAGAGCGATGCTCTGCCTTTACTTCATGGTCTATTGTTAAACAGTGTCTGACACTGTCCTTTATGATGATGTTATGCATCGTCCGATCTTTGTTTTACGGATTTTTCCTTCTTCACACACTGTTCCCATACTTTCACAGTTTTGTTGGTGGCTCCGTGTTGTGTCGCGAAACGTTTCTCTGAAGAAAACTGACGTCAGCGTGCCAGCAGGGACTTATATGACCTCGCTGACATCACGTCCGTGGATGACGTCATGTGGCGCCGTCCCCCGGCGCGCAGAGGAGCTGCTGCTAAAAAAAAAAATCCGGATCCAGTCTGACGCCTGGGGATAATTCTAAGTTAAGGAATCTGCGACTAGACAACGTCCATACCAGATACATCGTACGTTTCGGTTTCGACTAACAAATTGCCGTATTGCAACTCTTTGATAGTAAGCCAAACCATTACTATTCGAATAAATGCTCTTTTTACCAAAAAGCAGTAAATGAAACATTTTAAAGACCCTGATAGAATAAATATTCTCCGAAGGCCACTAAAACACAGTAAGTTAAAAATTATGCCAGAGAAGTGGTATGTGTGTTCAGTTTTTGCCCAAATTGGAGTGGATATGCCAAAATTCTTCAGATGTATACGTCGGTGAAAAGAGGGACCAAACGTTTTCCTTAAAGCCAGCTGTGTTTAATATAACCTAGATTTAACAGAAGCAAACTACTCAACTTACCTGCCTGGGCTGGCATGTGGAGACCATCTGCCAACCTCACCCAGAGAATCCTGAATGCTTTCCACTACTTCTGCCGAGCCCGTATTCCAAGATCTGGAATACGGACTCCTTTCTCAATCTCTTTACCTATCTGTATCATTATCGAGCCACCAAAGTGGACAATTCCCTCAGTTGTGCCCGTCCTAACACTGCTGTTTTAAAATCTGTAGTGTTCAAATCGCCTGTGCTGTTTTCCCCACTGTGGTCCTATATTTTTCGAAATCGGACATAACGAAAGATATTGGCCATCTGAATATTGTACTTGAAATGGTTTCTTCCGTGCTACTTTCTTACATTTGACTAGAAAGCGACTTTTTATCACTTGTTAAGGTCGTTGACATTCTAGCTATTAATGTCTATAAATGTAGTTGTTGAGCATTTTGTGGGATTTGATTATGATTTCAATCTGTGCTAGTTCTGTTCTGTAACTGAAACGTTGTTCAGAGATAATGGGTGGAGAAACAAGCAACCGGCTATGAGCTGAGGAAAATAAAGCAGTTTTAAAACTATAAATTCTTGTTAGCTGTTCCTTAACGTTGGTGACGAGGATGGGAACCCTATATTAAATAAGGCGTGTATGCTCGCAGGCTGCATTCTGTCATACAATATTACATACTCTGTTCCTTATGAAACATGGATGCAGTCTTTTCTGCCAGTGATTATGGCTTCTCTCCCTCTTAGCTTATGTGCCTCTTCCTTTCTTGCTTAAGCCAAATTGGAAAAACTTCTGCCACCGGTAAATGTATCATCCTTCACTTGTACAGACACACATTCATGGCTTTGGTTCCACGTGGGAACAAACACTTCAAAAAGAAAATCTTTCACAAAAACCGACTCCTTAATATAGATTGCCAAATTCTAGACCTAAAAGAAATGTTTCACTTTAGAAATTTCGACATGTACTTGAATGCAGCCAGGATAAAAAACAAATTCCTCCTTCAAGCGTGGTGCTAGCATCCTATTTGAGCATCGGTCCTCGCATGTTAGGTGGCCAGTGTTTGATACTGGGTGTTAGTGCAGGTTTTTATATATGGTGATATTGGCGTTGGGTCGATATTTTGGTAGTCTGGTTTGGCAAAAGATGTTTTGAAGTCCATCTTTTCAGATGCTACTGGTTTCTTAAGTTTAGTCTGAGATTTTCATTATTGTCCTGCCCTGGGGCATAACTTTAGGTCCCTGCTGCTCCTGCATTCTTTGGCTGACTGACAGATGAACAAAGCAGACAGTTTTTCCAAATTTTGCAGTTGCTCCCTTCGTTTTACATTGCACAACTTCGTCTAGATGGAAAATTGGGAGCTAGTGACTCTGAGGTGCTGCCAGTAAGAGGGAGCTTCATTTGTTGCTATTTTGCAGCGCTTGCTCCTGTGCTTATTGCAAAGGTTTGTTACTCAATGTAATTGTTCCTTCCACATAATAACGTGCAGGTGACTTCACACTGAACTTTTAAAGCTTGAAAGACTTTCTACCTACCTCAAACCTTTAGCATTGGGTTGCTGGTTCTGTGGGAGGTAACTCTTTCTACTTAAAGCCAACAGCAGACCCTAGAAACAGCTTTGCAGATGCTAGGCACCGTCCTGCATGGTATCCCCGGTCCTGAGATGTCTGTCTCAGAATGAGGCGCAAATCTAAATAATGGACCGAGAATGTGCTTTTGTCTTATCCCTCTCGCTCCCTCACCACCAAGGTCCACCTATAGTGATCGGGTTAGATAACATCCTGTCTGTCATGGGATGCCAGGTGAATATTCTCAGCTCATTTCAAGGGTGTCTGCATCTTCTGTTCGTGATGAGATGCAGGCTTTATGAGAGCCAGCTGTGTTGGGGCAAGATCTTCATTTTCTTCCCTAACATGAAATGGGACTCCCACTAGGAGTAATCGGGATTGGACTGGTTCTTTGTTAAAGGCCCTTAGTATCTGGTCTGCTGTCTTACTCTGTACTGCACGCGCTCCATTGAAGAAGCGGGGAGTACTTTGACCTTTTCTCAAGAGAGCAGCCTCTTGCGTCATGACTGGTGTGCAGAAGTGGTGTTTATGTAAGCCTATTCTAATATGGATAGTCCGTTTCCTCTTAGCGGTGGCCTAACTCAGGCGATTGAAGTCCTCTACACCACTCTAATGTTGCATCAAAGTTGTGGAGAAAAAAATTTGAAAAGTAGGACCCAAATGAGGGCGATAAATTAGATTGAAATAATGAGCTGCTTTGTATATGGACTGGTCCCTCCTCCCCAACCAAAAACACTAGAATGTTCGATGACATCACGCGACTCCGCCCAGGCGTCGTTTGCGATGTCCCAGGCCCGGCGCGCCTACGTCAGTTTTTTTTATTTTCCGCGTGCAACGCGGATCTGTTCCTTGCTGCGGGCCTGTTTCAGGCCCCCCTTTCTTCCATTCTTTTTTGGTGGGAGCAGTGTGCGAATGCTTTCGGGTTTTAAAACTTGCACGTTTTGTGGGCGTCTTATGTCGGCAACGGACCCTCACCTCATTTGCATGTGGTGTTTTGGGGAGGATCACGGCACCGCGGATTGTGTGGCGTGCCAAAAGTTGAAGCCGAAGTCGCGGCGGGAGCACCGCATGAAACTTCTCTCGGCGCTTCTCTCCAGGTCGACGTCCTCCCCTCGGTCTGCTTCGGCGGGGGGGGCTTCAGGTCCGGCCGTGGTCGTCTCTCTCGTCTTTCTCCGATGTCACGTGAGCGTCGCTCCCCGGTGGGTAAGTGTCGCAGTTCGTCCCGGGGGCTGGTTCTCGGCCTACCGGGGGCGTGGACTCTCCACGGGTGATGCAGCCCCTCGTATCGTCCTATCCACCGTTTCCCGGTGTTGGGGCATCGAGAGTCCAGATGGAGACTTACGCGGCGGCTTTGCAGGCCTCGCTGGCGTCTCCTCCTCCTTCCCCTCCTGGGGCGTCGCGGAGTTCTCGCCTCGCGCGGGGCCTTCCGCAGCGCCGCCAGTGGCTCTGGCGCCAACTGGGTCGCAACCAGGCTTGGAGGATGTGGTGCTGTTGGGGTGCTGCTCCTCTGGGGCACCTCCTTCAGGCCACGGCGTCTCTGCCTCGCCGCAAACCCCCATGGGGGTCCCTGTGGTGTCGCGGGAGGTCGCCGGGGCTCGGGTCGCATCCCCGAGCCCCTCTCGGTCCCTTGGCAGGGTGGTCCTGTCTAAGGCTGAGGTGATGCCGCTACGGCGCCAGCAGCAGCTGGACCGTGCGGAGCCACAGGGGTCAGTGGCCCCTCCTCATCCTGCTCCGGGTCGAGGGCAGACCCCTCGTCCTTCTCCGGGCCCCCCTCGTACCTACTCACAGGCGGCTGCCTCGTTGGAGAGCGAGTCGGAGGTTGTATCGTCCCTGGCGCCACCACAGGGGTTGCCGGGCGACCTTCGGGTCACTGCGGCTCCAGCTCTACTCCGGTCCCCGATCCGGTCTCTCCGGTGCAGGGTGACTTGGAGGTCCCTTGCCCGTCGACGCCAGATGGCCCCAGTGTCCTGCCTCAAGCGGCGGACTCCACGGCTCCACAGACGGCTCGTACGGCAGATTCGTCTTCGGACGCTCCTTCTCCGGAGGCAGGCTGCATTTTGGTGTCGTCCTCCCCGGAGACTGGTCACCGTGTGGTGTCTATTTCTTCGGTGTCGAAGGGTGGATCCCCGCCCTTTCTGCGGCAGGGGTGTCCGGAGGAGCGGCAGGTCCCTCATTCTTCGGCACCTCCTGACTTCCAGGTCTGGCCCTTGCCCTGGCTTGCCCGCCCTGCTTGGCCTTCGGGGATGGCTGCCTTAGCTTGCAGCCATCGCCCACAGAGGAGTTGCTTTCTCCACCGCGAGGCCCTACGTATGTGGGTGCGGCCTTAACTCACGCGGTGTCCACAGCTGTGGGCATCCTACGCATGGGCGACCCGGTGGCTCACTTTCCGGCGGACCATCTGTTGGAGGTCCTCCACCAGGGCTCTGGTGGGAGGGAAATCTTGCTTCCCTTTGAAGGTTCGCTCCTTTCTGCCTTGACAGGGGCTTGGAGGCGTCCTGCCTCCGGGGACCCGGTGCCTCCGCATCTTCTGCATCGGCACCTTCTGACGCCGCGTGACCCGGCGTGCCTGTCAGTTCACCTCTCAGCCGCCAGTCCCCTTCTGCGGACTGCTTTTCCCTCCCTACCGCCCCTGTTGGCTCCGCAGTCCAGGGAGGTCCGCTTGCTGGACACTTGGGGGTGCAACACTTTTGCCTCGACCAGCGCGGCCCTGCGGGCCCTTTACACCTTGTGTGTGCTGGCTAGGGCCTCCTCCTGTTTGTGGGACTCGGCTGAGTCTCTGGGGTCTGTAGCGTCCCAGGAGTCTGCTCGGGTGGAATTGCGGCACCATGCATTGGATGGCCGGGAGCTGGCGGTGTTTATTCTCCGCTCCGCTCTAGATGTCTGAGGTGCTGGGCCGGGCCATGGCTTCCTCAGTCGCTCTCCGTCGCCAAGCTAGGCTTCGGCATGGCGTCTTCCCCGAAAATATTCAGGAGAGACTCATTGATCTCCCATTTGATGGCAGTCTGTTGTTTTATGCCCCAGCCGACTCCGCCATCCAGAGGTTCTTGGCAGGGCTCCGTCCTACTCTGTCCCCTCCTCACTGACTTCTGAGTTAGGGTTGCCTTTAGGTCTTCTTAGGCCGGCGGTTATGGTTGTGGAGTATGTTTTTCTGGCTGATTACGTCCTTCCTTGGGACTTTGGCATTGTTGGCTGCTGGACGGCCCCTTGTTGCTGTTGTGTGTGAGTTCTGCAGGAGTTCTTACGCAGACTTGGCCCTGAGATTGGCCCTTCTGCTTTGCTTGGGCTGCTGTCAAGCCTGTTGCGGGGATGTTTTTTTTCCCCGTGGTTCTTTTGTTTCTTCCTCTGCTGCGGAAGTTTTCAAAGAGGGTTCCCCTATATTGGGACTTCACGTGCCCTATGTGGGGCTTTGGTAGCTGTCATATGGCATATGCTCTGCTGGAGTGTTCTGGTCACCTTCGGGTACCTGTTCCCCTTTGTGTTTCCGTAGGTTGCTTTGCTCCGGAGGTCGTGTGCGCAGCCACTCGTGGTGGTGGTCCGGGCCTCTCCTTCTCTCCCTGCTTCCACTCTGTGGTCTGGGATGTCCCTTACTAGGTGTTGCCTACTTGATCTCCCTGGGGCCTTGAGCTGTTCTTGCTTCTGGCCTTGACTGCTGGCACTGTTCTGGCTGACAGGCTGCTCTCCATCTGGAGTGGGCTCGTCTTCTCCCTAGTTTCCTTGGGCTCTCTAGGCTTCTTCTTCTTCTTCCGTCTTTCTGTCTTGGCATTCGACAGAAGCGGTGCTGCCTTGTGGGGGAGTGCGGTGCCTCTGCCTCTCAGCCCTTGGTTCCTCTGCTGTGGGTGTACAAGCCTCTTCAGCCTTCTTTCCCTCCTACATCCTCTTGGGGTCGGTGGGGTTCTGCTTGTGGGGGTTCCCTCAGCCTGGCAGGGGCGAGGTTCTACCTAGTCCACAGATCTGGTCCCCTATGGGTCCCTCTGCTCTGCATTGGCTGTTGGGGTCCTTTCGCAGACCCTCCTTTCCCAGGGGTATTGCTAGAGTATCTATTCTACGTGAAGGACTCTGCAGCTAGTAGTCTCTATCAGATGTACGAGTTACTTACCTTCGGTTACGATGTATCTGGTAGAGACGATTCTAGCCGCAGATTCCTTCACTGCCCGCCCTTCCTTCCCTATTCTGCGCCTTGGGTTGGTCTTTGGTACTCTCCTCCCGATGGGGGCTGTTTTTCCTGTGAGTGCCTTCCTTGTTCTTGTCGGGTGGCTCTGGCTGGGGTCGGTTCCTTCCTCCCTTGATTCTTTGGAGGATGGGGTGTCAGTGCGCTGGTGCCCTGCTGCTCTGGCTACTCCAGGTTTGGGGGGGATTGCTCTATCCTTGTCCTTCTTCCCCTCCCTCCCTCCCTTCTATTGCTGTCCTCTGGTTTGAGGATCCTCTGACCATGTCTTGCCCTTGTCCTTGTGGGTGGTTGCCCTCTAGGTTGTGGTGGCTTGGTGGTTGGTTGTCCCTGTCCGTCTTGGGACTGGTCCCCTTCCTTGCTCAGGTTGAGGGGGGTGGACTTCCTCCGTGTGCCATGACTTATGCCTGTTCTTCCCTTCGGGGCACAGGGATGGGAGGTTGTCTGTGTGGGCAGGGTGGCTGCGCAGGTTTCTACTTGTTCTTCTTCTTTCTCCTTTCCCTGCTCTTGGGGTCTGCGGTGTTGGCACTACCCTGGTGGTGGTGTTAGTCACCGTTTCTTTACAAATTTTCTGCTCTTCGCACACTGTTCCCATGCTCCAACAGTTTATCTGGTGATTCCGCGTAGTGGTGCGGAACAGTTCTCCGGAGAAAACTGACTTAGGCGCACCGGGGCGGGTCTTATGTGACCTCTCTAACGTCACGTATGCGGACGACGCCTGGGCGGAGTCGCGTTATGTCGCCCTGTCCCCTGGTGCGCAGGGATGCTGTGGCAAAAGATTCCGGATCCAGTCTCACGCCTGGGGATAATTCTATGTGAAGGAATCTGTGGCTAGAATAGTCTCTACCAGATACATCGTTACCGAAGATAAGTAACTCGTACTTCTGGAAAGGTGGAGCCTGTAATGTACACCCAAACAGCCACAACCACGACTTTTCATAGAAACTGTACATCAGGTGGCTGAGTTCCTGGGCCAGCTTTTGCTTGTGGTTTTGAAAGTCTTCTTGCTTTTCATCTCAAGACTGTTTTTCTAATGGATTGTCTTTACATAATGCACCACCATGTATTTCCTTTAAAACTGATAACCTGTCAGCATCAAGCATAGCTTAACACCTATCAAGTGGGTACTAAGTGCGCCAGGTATGCTCAGACGTGAGTCCTGGGCTCACTGTGCCACTAGAATCAAGCTATCCTGGCTGAAGAGGGGTGAAACCCCGAAACCGGTCCTAGGATGCTTGTTTCCGGTCCAGGGAGGACCTGGCTTGGCAGTTCGGGCTGGACTGTTCCCATGAGGCACAGGGTCAAGACTGATTTGCATATAGCCAGGTCTAAACTGGGGTGGCATGGTGAGCAAAAGAATGATGGATTTAACCCAGATATCTTGACTGGGGGTGAATGTTTTGATTTGTTCTGCATTCCGTCCATCAATTGTGTCTTTTGCTTTCTCGCCCAGATTATGTCATGGCCAAAACAGGTGATGGCAAAGTGCCTCACCTGATATCACTCCAGGTCATCTGGTTATCCAGCTGAGTTTTGGTGGACAGTCTTTCTGTTGTGCGCAAAGTAAAGGACAAACCATGTGAGTTACAACCGAATTCTTTTTTTTTTCTCTCCATGTTTTAGCTCCCCGCTCTTGCCTGATTGATGAGGATGAGCTGAAGGATGGGCTGCGTGTCCTTATTCCAATGGATGACAAACTTCTGTATGCAGGACACGTGCAGACTGTGCATTCCCCCGACATGTAAGTCATATGTACAAAGTCCTAACACAATACAGGTTTGCTGTGACTACCTTGACTGTCGATCAGATGGAGGGAATAACAGTTAGTGACCCAGACCCATGTGTATTGCTGTATTGGAGTTCATTGTAAAGTTCCTCACAGCTGCTCGTGGTTCAGGGTTCCTCAGCTGGGTCTTAAGTCACAAGAGGAGATTGTGCTAATCCTTGAAAACAAATGAAGGGTTTATTTTGTTTTAACAAAATGAGTTACACCTTTGTGTTTAAATCCTAGTCTGATCTACTGCAGATTGTTTATTCTATGGCTTCAGCTGGTTTTATCACTAGAGCTGTGGCAGCTGGGTTATCATAACACGAAACCTTTGCAGCACACTATTTAGATGTCACGTAACAACTGCAAAAATAACCAGGATCTGAGCCGAGCATGTTTTTGGGGTAGGAGACCATGTAATCAACATACCAAAATGATCTTTGCATTGGGTTCGAGAGATTCATCCGTTGCATTCCAATTTTTATTCTGTCATTACTTTTAGATATAGAGTGGTTATCGAAGGCGAGCGAGGAAATCGGCCCCATATTTATTGCCTTGAACAGCTCCTACAGGAAGCGGTAAGTTCTGTGCAGTTTGTTGGGCTACTCCCGAGCTCCTCCCCAGCTAGACCAGAGCTTTCGCACTTGTACGACTGTGCATGAATAGTTTGAAGGAGTTCTTTGTTTCATAGTCATGCAGGGTGACTGTAGTCGGTGAATACTGGCAGACCCACAGTTGCCTGACTGCAAATACAAAGCGTGTGATGGTTTCAGGTGTTTAGGCTGGCTCACTTGTGAGAAGTAGTGTGACCTGGTCGCACATTCAGGCAGCGCCTTTTTGAATACCTGAGTTTCATAGCATATACAATTCCAACTTGAAACAGTAACTTAGGGTTTCCTGTGTGTGAAATGAAAGGAGTACCTTTAAAGGCCTATTCAAGCAGCAAAGCTTATGACCTTGTTCCACACTTGTTCTCTGGTCTTTTTGGGGAATCAGTCTGCAAAAACATACTTGAAGTACATACTGTAAAAATCTTTTATTTTACATAATCTTTACTTTTCCATGCAAAAATTCCAAGGTGTGTTTATTTTCTAAATCCAGCCAAACTCACTCGCCCAATTTTAAAACGGGATTGTTTACCGCTTTATATCCAGCCCTGGCATGTTTGTGGGCAGGTGTTTTTGTAGTGGATTTAGGTGCAAGGTGAAAATGCGGCTTAATACTAGTGTATAATCGAGGTTTTAGTAGTCGGTTTTGGAGACTTTGTTTTGCGCAAAATATTTTGGAATCTGTCTCCCAATCGCCCTTCTTTCTTAATTCTGCTGACAAAGCTAATGCTCAGGCATGGAGCATGCGCACATCTGAATGGCCACTTACGTTCATTCAATTGATTGCCAGGTGTGTGGAAACCCTCTCCAGTGACACTTGGTTTTGCACAATTTTGGTAGATAATCCATATTTAAGACAATCTTGATCCAAAACATTCTGAGCACATACAAATAGCTTCCTGTAAGACTGCTAAATGGCTATACATTCGATAACGGATTTACACACACCCACAAATATATCTCTGTGAGGCTTCCCCTTTGGGTCGAGAGTGGTTGTCCCACTGTGAGGGTATTTACAAATGTGCAAGCATGTGGATGTTCACAAACTTGCAGGGCACCCAAAAACACTGATTCAAAGCCATCCCACCCTGGGAATAGAATTTTAACTCCTGACAAGATGTAAATAACTTTCAAGTGTGATAAGTGAAAGTGCTCACCTAGGGGTGTACGGTGAAGGGGATTCTCCCCGACAAATACATTTCCAGGTGGACAAGAAAGTTACCAAGAGCGTTAGCAATTTTATTGTACTTTTTTTTTTTTTCTTTTTCTTCCTGCCGCAGTAGACTTGTGTTTTCAGGATTAGGCCTAGAACGCGGAGGTTGTTGCAAGTATACAGACGTAATCTGGAAAAAAAATTATAATTCCAAAGTGTCATTGGCTCTGTGAATCTCACCATCGCTGTTTATACTTTGCATTCAAATTTCTAATTAATATATTAAAGAAAAGGTTGCACATTTCTAATTCATACATCAAGGAAAAGGTTGCTTATGGTTCAGAAGTTACTTGATAATCATTTTCATTAGTGGACCAGCCAGTGTCTTTAGGTTCTGAGAGTCAGACCTGTAGCATAATGCAACTTTTCAACTTTTGTAGTTTAATGGTATTTTTCAACTTTTGTAGTATAATGTAACTTTGCAACTTTTGTAGTATTCACTTTTGTAGCATAATGTAGCTTGATCTTTCTATGTGGGATTAAGTTGATTGTCGGGTTGTATACGTTTATGGTTCGATGTAATACCCAGGTCTGGTGTATTGAGTGTAGATATTTTGAATGGGTGCTTTGCCATAGCATTTTTAAATTGTAAGAGGCATAATGAAAAATCTGTGTAGGGTTTTCATTTTAAGGTATTGTGTAGTATAGCTGCATTCCTTGTGGAAGGGATGCAAGGTATCTAGAAATCACTGTACAGGATCCTCTGATGAAATTATTTTCTAGGGGGGTGTGTATATTTAGAATTTAGGTGAGTTTTGGAGAATTGAAGTATTTATTCTTTCCCCTGACAGATCATTGACGTGAAGCCCTCCTCAATGCGATTCCTTCCTGCAGGAACTAGGATTGCTGCCTATTGGAGTCAACAATACCGTTGTTTATACCCCGGTACAGTTGTTCGAGGTAAGGGGTTCAAAGCCAAACCAGCAAATGTATTGCACGGTTAACTGCTATTAAAGATTTAGCTTAAATTGCTGAAGCGTGCAAGAACGTGTAGATGAAATTTTCTGCTAAGCCCTTATCCAATGCATGTATCTTGTAGGCTTTTTTAGATATGCCTTCTATTACAACTTTCTAAATGTATTTTCTTTTTATTACTGCTTTAAAAATATTCATGTAAACATGTACTTTCATTGACGTAAATTTATTTCCCCTTTTTCTAAGGCTGTGCTTTTTATTTTCTATTTAGGGACTATTTTTTTCCTTTCGGATGCGTGGAGAACCTGAACAGTTATTTACTATGTAGTGTAGATTTTTCAAGGGCAGATATGTGCAGAATATGGTCCTCCTCGGAAAGATAGTGCAGTATGTTGTGCTCTCTTACAACTGAGAGCAATGGTGGCATAGAACGTTTGTGGTTGTCATGTGATGCAAATTAAGTGGAACTCCGTCCTGGTCGGCGGGGGAGAAACCATAGTTGCATTTTAGAGTTTAGTCCACTAAGGTTATTCTTTAAAATTACTGTTCAGGATGGGCGAGGCTGGAGTAAGTTGTTGCGTGTGTCTTTATGCATGTATTTTAAAGGTTTCCTGCGTGAAGCAATTTATGGCACCATTGTACACTAGCGAAAAACTACTTGTACTTTGTGTCATTTGATATTAGAAACCTTCTGTTAAGATTAAACAAACACTACAAGGATTTCCACTACGCCCACCTGCCTCCACTAGCAATCATCAATTTTACTTTTGCTTCTGGGAGTGGCAGGATGGAAGTTAATGTCTCATAATTAGGGGTGAGTGTGGCTCATTCGATGATATCCATTTGGGAGAATCGTATTGTTGCTGTACAGTAACTGATTAGGGCTAATATAAATGAAGGTGAACCACCATTATTACTGAAGGACACTATTACCTTTCATGTTTCCACCCCCTAACGACACCCCCCCGAAATCTGACAAATGTAATCTTGAGTCCCAATAATTTCTATATGTAGTAACATTGATTGAAAATATGACCTTATGTCAAGTTAAGACAAATGCATTCTCATACAGTTGCTACGTAATGTCGAATTTTTAAAGTTCACATCTTAAGCTTTTCCCTTTTTTGCTGCTGTAACCTTTTTGTTTACGTCGCACTCTTCCTATTACTCACCCAATGTGTTTTTGCAACCTTGCAGCTTCCCTCTTGTCACTTAACAGAACTGCCCATAGAGCTTCACTACTCATTCCTTTTGTGTTGCTCCCCTCCTGTCAGCATATGTGTAAAAAAAGCATTTTATTTGTAGCATAAATCTCCTTGATTCACATGTCGTATATTATTCCACTATCCAAGGTTTGGGTCTGGAACTGTTTATGTACAAACATTTCCTACTGGGCATCAACCTACTGAAAGTTAAAACGATTTGCTGTGATGTAGCATGAGCACGCTTTCCGAACTCTGCCCATCTGCAACCAAAATTTGTTCTCAATGTTTTCACCAAAGCCTAAATTACAGACCTTACCCTTGGGGGACAACAGGTGGGTGTACCCGTTTCTGACCCCCCTGCCCCCCATCCCCGAGCACTATCGTATTACAGAAGGGGTTACAGATGCTTGCGTGGCCCCTTCTGTAATACAGGTAGCATCAGTGCACTTACAGCGTTGGCACTACCATAAGTGGGCGTCCCTTTATGTGCAAGGTGGTGTGGACCCATATAAATGAGGGAATCACTTTGCTTCTGCAAGCTGCACTGCACAATGGACACAGACCCAAAGGCAAAGAGGACCATCAGTAGACGCACTAGTTCAGAGTGTCCTTCTGGGAGGAGGAAAGGTGGTCAGATAGACCACCCACAGACATCCCCCTGCAGGTGGGTGCAGTCACTCATTGGAGGATCTCCATATGCCTTTAAAATGGAGTGGGTGCTGCCTGCACAGTAAAAAAACCAAAAAACTGAGCAGCTGCATTAAACGGTCGTGCCATCTTTCACTAATATTTTTCTTATTTGGACTCCGCCAATTTGTAACGTTGATTGTTAAAGTGGTTCATGAAATTTTGCCACTAGGGTTGTTTTTCAAGGGTTTTGTCAACCCGTTGGGTTGAGTCCAGAAGGGCAGTTATTACCCAAAACCCCTTTGTTTGGTACTTTTTTTACTAGTTGTAATGAACGAGTTACTTACCTTCGGTAACGTCTTGTCTGGTAGTGACAGTATCTAGCCGCATAATCCTTACACTTGAATTTCCCAGGCATCAGACTGGCTCTGGATGAATTTTCTCTGAGCAGTACCGCTGGTAGGTGGCGTCTGTAAGCTCTGCATGACTTCAGCGGCATCCGCATCACCTATGTCGATAGGCGCAACCTCGGTGGGTTGACGTCAGTTACTTTTCACACCAGAAACACGGAGCCATGAAGAGTACTGACGCTGGTGTGTTTAAAAACTAGGGCCCTGAAAGGGAACAACCTTGACACTAGAAACTTGTCTGCAGTGCAGGGAGAATGGGTAGGTCAGTAAGGAATCTGCGGCTAGATACTGTCTCAACCAGATAATGAGTTGCCAAAGGTAAGTAACTTGTTCACCTGATGGTCATATAGCCACATATTCCTTACCTTGGTATAGATGCCCAAGCAATACCATCCCCGGAGGAAGGACCGTGGACAAGTTTAGACTAGAAAATTCTGCAGGACTGAGTGGCCAAAACGTCCGTCCCTGCGGACTGGACTATCTAGGTAGTAATACTTGGCAAACATGTGCTGGGATGCCCACGTTGCAGCCTGACAGATGTCCAAGACTGGGACTCCCATGTTGCAACGCAGTGGTAGCAGACTTAGCTCTAGTGGAATGAGCTCTTAACCTTTCAGGAGGCTGCTGCTTTGCCAGAGCATAGCAAATCTTGATGCAGAGGACGACCCATCAGGAGATGGTTCTCTTCTGCACCGCCTGGCCCTTCTTTGCTCCAACGTACCCCACGAAGAGTTGGTCATCAACCCGTAACTTTTGTGTGGTAAAGGTAGAACATCAACGCCCTTTTCGGGTCCAGACGGTGGTTGCTCCTTTTCTTTACAGGGATGCGAAGGAGCGTAGAAAGTGGGCAAGGAGACAAAGTGTCCCACATGAAAAGGTGTTGCCACTTATGGCAGACCAGAGGCTCTAGTGTGAACCACTAATTTGTCAGAGTATATAGTCAGATAGGGATGTTTGGATGATTGAGCCTGCACTTCGCTCACACTCCTCCTGGCAGATGTGATTATTACTAAAAAAAAGACTGTTTTTATTGTGAGCAGCCAGAGGGGGCAATTATGCAGGGGCTCGAATGGAGCACACATGGGAAAGGTGAGAACCAAATTAAGGTCCCACTGAGGCATAATGAAGGGGTAAGGTGTGCACATGTACAAGCCCTTTTAGGAATCTATGTACAATGGGTGATTTAAATAACAAGGGTTGGTCTAGCAGCCTCAAGAAAGCAGACAAATACCCTTTC
This sequence comes from Triturus cristatus, assembly GCF_964204655.1. Lineage (NCBI taxonomy): Eukaryota > Metazoa > Chordata > Amphibia > Caudata > Salamandridae > Triturus > Triturus cristatus. The sequence continues at coordinate 1,051,974,624 of NC_140593.1, forward strand.
AAGGTGCCCAGAGCACAGCCCTGCTGGGCAAGGGTCAAAATAAAAATTACAATCGAAAAGGAAGCAGAAGAAAGGTTGCTAGACTTCTGTGTACAATATATTACAAATTTCTTCCACTGGCAGGCCTATACTTTTAATGGAGGGACGCTTGGCTTCCAGAATAACATTACAGATTTCGGGAGGAAGGTCAAAAGCGATCAACTGCCGCCGCTTAAACTACATGCAAGAAAGCGTAGAGTTGACTGGTTCGGGTGGAGAACCCTCCCCTGCTGCGACAGAAGATCCTGGCAAAGGGGCAGCCTGATCGGACGATCGATTTTATTTGTAGTAGCTCGGGATACCAAACACTCCGTGCCCAGTCCAGAGCCACAAGGATTATTTGAGCCTGGTTATTCCCGATCTTCTTGAGAACTCTAGGCAGGAGTGGTATGGGCAGAGAGGCGTACAGGAGGCCTAAGCTCCATTTGAGACGCAAAGTGTCTCAGAGCGAGAGCTGCGCAAAACTGCTGACATTGTGTGTTTTCTTTGTGGAGGTGAACTGATCTAACCAAGGCTCTCCCCACTGCTGAAACTGACCTTGCGCCACCTCAGGATGGAGACATCACCCGTGATCTGCTAGGCATCGATGGCTGAGTTGGTCCACCCTGGCGTTCAGGGAACCTGCCAGTTGTTGAACCACCAGAGATATGCCCTGCTGTTCCAGCCATGTCCAGAGATGCAGGGCCTCTTGACAAAGAGTCCTAGACCTCACTCTGCCCTGTTCTTTGTAGTACCACTTGGTGGTGGTATGGTCTGTGAACACTTTGTTTTTTTTTTTTTTTTTTTGTTTTTTTTAACACTTTATTGATGACCGCAATGTGTCAAATACATAACATAGGCAATATGCAGTCTATACAGTCTGTTTTTTTTCCCCCCTTTGCCCTTAGGACATCAATTACAATATATATGCCCCCACAAATATTCTGTTTTTATTGTTCTAGAAAACAATAAAAAACATAAGGAAGCTAAGGATCACATTCTGTGGCAATAATACTACCAAGCAAAACAGTGGAAAATGTTCCCTCATGAGTGTCATTACAATTTGCATATGTTAACATTCAACGGATAAATCTTATTCAAACTCGTTCCCCCCCCCCCCCCCCCCATCCCTCCCTACCCCTGGTCGTTTTTGCTTCAACTAGCACGGTTAACGTAATTGGTCTATGCACGTTATTCTCCTAGGGGGGTGTAATTTTCAGAGCAGGATCATAATTTCTCGGGTCTCAGGGCCTGATTCCAAGAGGCCAGGAGGCGTCATTGCGTACTGCTGGGTCAGGTTAACTTATGTAGGGTATAGATCAAGTGCTTCCAGTTCAATTATCCTAGCCTCCCACTCCAGTGAGATAGGATGCTTCCTTAGCCCTCTCTCTTCTTCTCTGCGAAGAGCTGCACCCTCTGCCCGTCCCCACTGAATCATGTTAGTTTGCCAAATAGCGGCCGCCGGGCATCTGGGGGACTTCCACCTCATAGTAAGTACTCTGATCGCTAAAATGAGTGCTAGGTCCAAGAACCTTAACCGCACCTTCTGCACCCCTGAGCGCCGACAAAGGCCCACCAGGCAGTTTAGGACCTCGTCCGGAACCGAGAGCTGCGTTACCCTCGTCAATGAATTGCGGACTCTCCCCCAGTTGCCCCGTATGCAGGGGCACGTCCACAGCATATGAATAAAGTCCGCCTCGTCTCCCCTACAACGGGGGCAGCAGTGAGGGGAGTCTGGGAACATGCCATGTATCTTTTTCGGGGTGAGGTATGACCTATGAAGGATCATTGTCTGAATAAATTTGAGTTTCGCATTACGCGATACTTTTTGGGGGTGTTCCAGCATGCTCTTCCATGCTTTATCCGTAATCTCAACTCCAGAGTCCTCCACCCAGCGCGCCCTAAGGGAGGGAAGTGGAATTGCTGCATGTGCCCTGACTCCAGTGTATAGCCAACGTACTAAATGCCCCCCGGGTCCCATATAGTATAATAGGTGTACCAGATCTTGTTGTGAGGGTTCATTCCTCTGCGGGGCCCAAGCGGTTCTGATGTAATGCGTTACAGTAGCGTGTAAGAGATATAAGCGTGGGGGTGCCCCTGTGGCCTGTATGAAAGAGTCGTGATCTAGCATGGTGCCGTCCCCAAAGAATGCCCCCACTCCCTCCACCCCATTGTCTGTCCAGTCTCGCAGTCTGGCCTTCGTGAGTCTACCCTGCGGTGTAGGGATACCGAGGATGGGGATGTTCGCGGCATACGGGATTACCGTAGATGTACAAGATAGGGCCTTCCTCCAACACAACAGGGCGGTCTTCAGTAGGGGAGGACAATCCGGGGGAATCCTAGCCTTCGGTAGCAACAAGGAATGCAGTTCCCCTCGATCTAGCCTCTGCAACGTAAACCCAATCTCCTGCAAATTTCTCTCTTCGGTCCAGTATGAGAGCCTCTGGAGCTGGCTTGTGTAGTAGTAGCCCCGGAAGTCAGGGACTCCTAGACCGCCACTGCGCGCAGCCAGCTGGAGCTTTCGAAGACTTGTTCGTCTGCGGCCAACGCCCCAGATAAGACTCACCAGTATCATGTCTAATGTGTTAAAAATGGATTGCGGGAGGATCACGGGTAGATTCACAAAATAATATAGGCGAGGCAGCATCACCATTTTTGAGATAGCGATCCGTCCCATTACCGATAAAGGCAGAGAGGACCAAAACCCTACACTAGCACGGAGCCCTGTTATTGCTCGCTGTATATTGCCCTCAATTTGGTCCTCCTGTGTTCTGTAGACCTGGATACCGAGGTACTTAAAGGTGGTAGGAGTGACCGGTAGGGTATAGGTGCAGAACTGCAGGCAGGTTAGATGTGGTGCCTCTTGGAAGAAATAGCTTGTCGATTTCTCAGGGTTTATGGCCAGTCCCGACTGTTGCTCAAAGGTGGCCAGTATATTAGGGAGAGGGGCATTATCAGCGGTCAGGTCTCGTAAGTATAGGAGTATGTCGTCTGCATAGATGGACATCAGGTGGCACACTCCATCAATAGGAATGCCAAGCCGGTCCTCGGAAACCCCTAGTTTTGCAACGTGAATCTTTCTGGATTCACTATGCTGTGCATTATTCCGCGGTCTGGTGGTTGGGTCCGGAATCGTAGTCTTTCTTTTGTCTTTTTTTTTTTTTTCTTTTTGTAGCCCAGGTGGGCGTCGACGTCCCACCATTTGGTGTACTTCTCGTGACGTCGGCATGCTTCCTGCGGAAGTCCCACCTTGGGGCGCCATCTTCAGATTCGTTTTTCCGCCGTTGGGTCTGGATCGTCACCGAGAAGCGCCAGAGTTTTGTAACGAAGAAAGACTAAGAGCACGAGTTTCATCAGAGGAAAATTAAAGGAGACTACAGACAGGAAAAACATCGAGCTGGGACGACGAAGAAGGAGGAGAACCTCGATCTTCGACGTCCAACGGAGAATGCGCACTCAGGGACACTGAGCGCAGGAATGGACAAAACACCTTTTTAAATTCTGCCGTAACTGCCACCACAAGTACGCGCAGAAGGACCAACATCTGGTCTGCAAACTTTGCCTGCCAGTCGACCACGAGAGCAAAGACTGCAACGCCTGCTCCGCCTTCACACCGAAGACACTCAGGGTGAGAGAGAGGCAGAGGAGAGCCAACTACAACATGGAAGGCAAGGGTAAGGCCCGGTCTCTGTACGACCTGGGCCTCTCCACCGACGATTAAGACAACGTCGCTGAGGGACCTGATGACTTCACGGTCGCAGAGACCGATAAGAAGACGTCTGACAAGGTAGGAGAGACTTCGAGCACAAAAACCCCGGAAGGGCCCCGAAAAACAGAGACTGACTCTCGAAAACCAGAGTACAAGTCCTCGAAAGGAACGCTGGCGCCGAAAATTTCGACTACCGTGAGTGGATCCAAGGACTAAAGGCCTAGCGGATCCTTTGAGAAGGACTCCCAGGGGCCGAAGGCCGCCGAAAAACAAAGTTCGTTGAAACAGGCCCACGAGGTTGGGCGTTCGACGACGAAGGACAAGGTCGTGCCGACGCAAGCTCCGTCGAAAAGGCCATCGCTCGACGCTGAACATGCCTCCGAAATGGAGAAGAAAAAGAGAAGGCTCGAGGCGGAGATAGAGAGCATCCTTCAAAGGAAGGAGTTCGACGAGAAGATGAAGAAATTTACAATCACAACGAAACCACCGACGGTTATCGTCTAGGTCGAAGAGCAGGACGAGCTCGACGCCGAAGAGCAGTCGAAAACTCCAGAAGAAGAGGAAGATTATCTCTACTATGAGGGAGAAGAAGAGGAGGAACAGCAATCGAACTACGGCTCGGCACCGTCGACGACACAAGACCTGGAATAGCAGGACCTCGACTCCGAAAATCCAGAAGAACCCGTGGAGACTTATCCTTCGCGGCCTTCGCCGCCAGATGATATTGGGGCTTACAACATGGTCGTAAAGAGCGCGTCTGCAGCTTTTGGCGTGAAAAGGAGGAAAAACCGAAAGCGGACTTTTTACTCGAGACACTGCTCCCCATCCAAACTAGGAGCCAGTTCCTCCCCATGCTTCAGAGTGTCATGAACCAGGGGAAGGAGGCGTTCAAGGACCCTGCAACATGCAGATCCATCACACCCAGAACAGAGACAAAATATAAACATTCCTCTCAGGACCCTCCATACATCAAGGGATCTGTCACAGCAGACTCAATTATCGCATCTACAGCCAGAAAGAGGGCCAATGTTCCGGCAACCTCTGGACCACCTCCTGACAAGGAGAGCAGAAGGATGGACCTCACTGGCAGGAAAATAGAGAGAAACGCGGCAATGCACTGGCACATGGCGAACTCCAATGCACTACTGAACAGGCACCAGTACCAACATTGGGACGAAATGGGGGACCTAATCAAGCATCTCCCTGAGCAATACCAACAAAGAGCTTCGCATCTTGTGGAAGAGGGGAAGAATATAGCGCATTCATGCCTTAAAACAGCGTTGGACGGGGCAGAGACATCAAGCAGACTGATGGCAATACACTGAAAGGAGACAGGCCTGGCTCAGAATTTCAGGATTCAAGCAAGAGGTACAGAACAACATCCTGAACACCCCTTTCAACGGAGAAACGCGGTTCGGGGCACCAGTCGATGAGAAACTCACCCAACTCAAAAAGGAGAATGAGACGGCGAGGTCCATGGGGGCCCTGCAATTCAGAGGGATGAGAAGAGGTACCCCGACACGGAGACCTTACGGAAGGGGAGGAAACCAGCCGGGAACGTCACATCAAACATTCCAGCAAGGCCAGCAAGGCCACCAAGGCGAGGGTCACGGGCAACAGGGGCAGCAGAAACAGAACTGGCAGTACCAGCCTCGGGGCCAGTCCTTTCGCAGTAGGGGAAACGGACGAGGCCAAATAAGAAGAGGGGGAGACCAACCCGCCTCAAAGTGACTTTGCACGGAGGAGAGTGCTCACCCACAGCATCCCTCCAAGCGTAGAGCACAAAGGAACCAACAAAAGAGGGTTACACGAACCAAACGCCTACGAGCATGCAACACCGGTGGGCGGCAGACTCAGATTTTTCCTCCAAGAATGGAGAAAAATAACAGACAAATGGATACTCAACATCATATAGTACGGATACTGCATAGAGTTGGAAAGGAGACCTCCAAACAAAAAACCAAAGAGAAGGGAACACTCAGGACAAGAGCTAGCGCAACTCGTAGAGGAAGCACTACAGCTACTCCAAAAGGAGGCCGGTACCATTCAAAGAAAGGAACAAGGGAGTGTACTCAAGCTACTTCCTGGTACCAAAGGTGGACGAAACACTAACCCATCCTGGATCTACGATTCCTAAACAAGTGCGTAAGGACGCAAAAATTCAAAATGACATCCCTACAAGAATTACTCCCACAAATGAGACGGAGACTTCATGTCCACCGTGGATCTCAAAGATGCCTACCTGCACATCCCAATGAACAGGCAGCATAAGAATCTGTTAAGGTTCACCATCAACAAGGATCACTACCAATTCACAACCTTGGCATTCGGTCTAAAGTCCGCACCAAGGGTTTTCACCAAATGCCTTGCAGCAGTAGCAGCGTACCTGCGGAGGGAAGGGATTCACGTGTATCCTTACCTCGACGACTGGCTAATAAAGGCAAGTTCACGCGAAAAATGCGAGGCACACGCACAGCGTGTCACAAAAACACTAACAAAGCTGGGGTTCTCAATACACTGGGGGAAATCATCAATGGAACCAGAACAAGTGAAGATCTTCCTGGGGGCGCAGATCAACACCGTAAAGATAACGATGCCCAGCGAGAAAAGGACACTAGCCCTGCTGAAGGAGACGCGCCTCTACCAGAAGGGGCGAGCTCTGACAGTGAGAACAGCGAGCAAGATCATGGGGATGATGGCGTCATGCATTCACCTAGTTCCCAATGTGCGCCTACACATGAGACCATTCCAGGAATGGCTGCAACAGCAATGGTCATAAGCAAACGGAAGTTGGGAGGATCTAGTGGTTGTAACGCACGCAGTGCAAGAAGAGATAGCATGGTGGAACAGGAAGAACATAACAATAGGGAAGCCCTTAACACCACCAAGACCAACAGTGACCATCACCACAGACGCATCCCAGATAGGATGGGGAGCACATATGAACAAGCTCAGAGTGAGGGGTCTGTGGACTCCAGCAGATGCGGTCAGACACATAAACTATCTGGAATTAAAGACCGTACTGCTAGCACTGAAGGCCTTCCAGAAAAAACTGTACAACCAAAGGGTGTTGATACAAACGGACAATACTACAACTATGTTCTACATAAACAAGCAGGGAGGGACACAATCGTTCCCCCTGTCCAACCTGGCACAGGAAATTTGGATATGGGCCATCACGCTCAAAATAGACCTGCTGGCCATACACCTACCCGGGCAGGACAATGTGGAAGCAGACTGGCTCAGCAGGCAGACTTCAGCATCCCACGAGTGGGAACTCAATGGGCAGGAAACGCAAAAACTATTCAAGAGGTGGGGCTCACCGACAATAGACCTGTTTGCAACAAACCTGAATGCAAAATGCCAAAACTTCGTATCCAGACAACCAGGAAAACTATCCCAGGGGAATGCCCTTTGGATAAGTTGTTCAAGAACATTTGCCTACGCTTTTCCACCGATACCACTGATACACAGGGTACTCAACAAGTGCAGGACCAGCAACATGACGCTGATCCTAGTGGCACCACTGTGGGCAAGACAGACATGGTACTCACAAATAGTGGAAATGGCACAGGGGCCACCACACAAGTTCACAAAAAGAAAAGACTTACTCTCCATGCAGAACGGAGAAGTTCTACACCCAGAGCCAGAGAGCCTCTGCCTAGCGGCATGGCTCCTGAAGACATAGAGTTCGCACACCTTAAGCTACCTCAAAGCACTATGCGAGTGCTCCGGGAGGCAAGGAGACCGACCACACGGAAATGCTATGGGGAAAAGTGGAAGAGGTTCACACTGTGGAGCAGAAAAAATAAACTGCAAAATAAGTTGACAAGGGAGTCAACGGTGCTTAGATACCTCACGCATCTACTAAAAGCCAAACTATGTTAGTCTTCGCTAAAAGTCCACCTAGCGGCGATTGTGGCCTACACACAAGGTGAGACGGGAGAAAGTTCCTTTACGTCACGAGTAGTAAAGAGACTCCTGGAGGGGGCAAAAAGGATAGCGCCACCAAAGAGGATTCCGCCGCCGGCATGGAACCTCAACATAGGAACTTAAGAAGGCGCCCTTTGAGCCCATCCACAAGGCCTCACTACAAATGCTGACAATGAAAACAGCCTTTCTGGTAGCAATAACCTCGCTGCGCAGAGTGAGCGAACTGCAAGCGTTAACGCTGCAAGAGCCCTACATCCAAATACACAAGGACCGAGTCGTAATGAGGACTGACCCACACTTCATGCCTAAGGTCGTGTCAGCTTTCCATATGAACCAAACTATACAAATACCTAGTTTCTTTCAAAACCCAGTCACAAGCGCAGAGAGGGCACTACACACTCAAGACGCTAGAAGAGCAGTGATGCACTACATCGAGAGAACAAAGGAGCACAGGAAAAGCAAGCATTTTTTTGTGTCCTTCGCAACCAGCTTCCTGGGTAGACCAGTAACGAAAAGCACCATCGCGCGATGGATCACACTAACAATACAATTCTGCCACAAACAGGCAGGGCAAGAGCTAACGGAGGGGGCACGGGCCCACTCCACAAGAAAGAAGAGAGCAATGATTGCCTTTCTTGCAAACACACCCATTCAAGACATATGCCTGGCGGCAACATGGGCTTCAGTGCATACGTTCACTAAGCACTACTGCGTGGATATACAAATGAACAAGGAAGCACAAGTAGGGCAAAAGGTGCTTCAACATATATTCAACGACCAACGCTCATCTTCCACCCAGCCGCCACAAAGATGACAAACCGCTACAATGTCTATGCACAGCATAGTGAATCCAGAAAGATTCACGCTGTAAAATGAATAGTTTCTTACCTGTCGGTGTAGTTTTGCAGCTTGAAGATCTTTCTGGATTCACTAGCGAACCCACCCACCTCCGCCAGAAAGATGAGGCAGGAGAGGAAGGTGGAAGGACAGAGTAAAAGAACAAAAGAATACTGAAAGTGGATACATTGAAAAAGGAAAATACTAAATAACGCCTAGGGTAACAAAAAAAAAAAGGGAAAAAAGAACCCGAAGATGGCTCTCCAAGGTGGGACTTCACGAGAAGTACACCAAATGGTGGGACGTCGACGCCCACCTGGGCTACCAAAAAAAAGACAAAAGAAAGACTACGATTCCGGACCCAACCACCAGACCGCGGAATAATGCACAACATAGTGAATCCAGAAAGATCTTCAAGCTGCAAAACTACACCGACAGGTAAACTATTCGGGCCAGGGCCAAGGGTTCCAGTGCAAGGACAAAGAGCAGGGAGGATAGAGGGCATCCCTGCCTCGTGCCTCTGTAGATATTATATTGGTCTGAAATGTATCGACCCGTGCGAGCCCTGGCCGTGGGGGACGTGTACAATAATCGGACCCATTTAAGGTATGCGTCTGGGAATTCAAACCATCTCAGAGTCGCGTACATGAAATCCCAGGAAAGGGAGTCGAATGCCTGTTTAAGGTCCAACGCCATACACCCTGCGTATTGATAAGCTCGTGGGGTGGCCTTCATTACATAATGTAGCCGTCTGGTGTTCAATGAGGTGCTGCAGTTCGGTAGGAAGCCGCACTGGTCCCGGTGGATGAGCGTTGCAAGATAGGGTTGTATGCGATTAGCCAGGGCCTTGCTGAGGATTTTAGATTCTGTAGATAGCATAGAGAGGGGTCTGTAATTAAATAGCTCCAGCCCGTCCCGCCCTGGTTTAGGTATGGACGTGACCAGTGCCTGCATGGTGGAGTCCGGCAAGCAGCCAAGCTCAAAAGCAGTCTTAGACACAGCCTCCAGTGCAGGTACTAAAGATTCAGAGTAGGTCTGGTAAAATTCTACAGGGAGCCCATCCATCCCAGGTGTCTTGCTACGGTTTAGACCCTTGATCGCAGCGCGGATCTCTTGTTGTGTAATAGGGCCATCTATTTCTTTCTGCACATCAGCAGATAGCACTGGGAAGGGGAGGTCTTGAAAAAACTCAGTGATTGAGGAGCCTTCTACTGGAACAGGGGGTGCATAGAGTGCTTAAAAGTGATCATGAAAGGCCCGTTGATTTCTTCTTGTGTGTGGACTATATGTCCGGCTAGGGTTCGGATTCTAGTTATAACGGGTGGGTCCGGTCTGTCTCTAACTATGCGGGCAAGTAACGCACCCGACCTGTCCGCTTCGGTGTGTTTTCGTTGGAGAAAGGCCCTGTAATCTATTGTCCGCAGTGTCTCCAGCGTTTCCGCATGCTCAATGTGTGCGGATTGCAATGCCCCCTGTTTGGCAGATTCTGATACTACCTCCCTCTCCAGGGTCTGTAGCTTATGTTCAACGTCCTTCAGTCTTTGGTGTGTCTCCTGCCTAGCCCCCACTAACTGTCCAATTGTCGCCCCCCTCACCACCACCTTCAATGCATCCCACTCGGTCAGATTGGAGGAGGCTGTGTTCCAGTTTTCAGCCAAGTAGTTGGTGATAGTGTTAGACAGTCGTACGGAATGGGGCGTCTTCAAGTAGGTGTGGATGCAACCTCCATGTGGGGACTGGGGCAGGCACCATGCCCCAACGAAGTGTGAGCTCGAGGGGGCTGTGATCAGAGAAGGTCTTTGCTAGATATGTGGAGTGGTGGGCCTTCGCAATAATGGATCTTGAACAGAGGAACCTGTCAATTCTGGTATCGAGACTGTGTCCTGGGGAGTAAAAGGAATGTTCCTTGTGGGTTGGGTGAAGGCTGCACCACACGTCAGTGTCCACCCGCTGGTCCATGTCGTGAATTGCTCTACTAGTTTGCTAGCGTTCGTGCCATTCAGGGGGGAGTGTGACCTGTCCAGTACCGCATTCCAATCCCCACCTAGTATCCAGGGTATCCCGTCCCAGTCTGCTAAGACTGCACCCACAGTACCCAAGAAGCGGTCCTGTTCGAAGTTAGGGACGTAAATGCTGCCAAGGACCACCGGGGAGCCATCGAGGGTGCCTTTCACCAGGATGTAGCGACCCTGGTCGTCTACCCTGCGCTCCAGTTCAAGAAAGGGTACCCCGTGGCGTATCCAAATAGTCGCTCCCCTAGCGAAGGCGGAGTAATTGGTGTAATAAATATGTCCCCTCCATTTTTTCCGCATCTTTTGTGTTTCAGATTCGGTTAGGTGGGATTCCTGGAGGATCGCCACCTGTGTCTTTTGTCGAAGGAGGAATGCATGAATACGGTGCCTTTTCTGGATTGCACCTAGTCCCCGTACATTCCATGTGATGAAGGTATACGACCCTGTTGTGTTAGCGTTCCCTGCCATGTTGTGAAATGTACTGTGGATCTCCCATTCCCGTGTACCCAGTAGAGCAGACCTGACCAGGAGTCCCCTTTCCCATAACCGGAACGCCTAAACTGCGCTGGGCCCAACATTGGAGTACCAATAATATGAAACAAACAACGGTGCGTACGCAAGTAAGGAGGTAGCCACCCCAATACCTAATCATGGGAGTCTGCAACCCAGCGACTCTATAGTACCCCGCCCCTGGGGGGAGGGAAAGTGCGTGCAGCCGTGGTCTTTTACCTTGTCCGCCAGTTTATTATGGTCTGCCTTCAGCAGTGTGAGCCCTGTGGCCAGTGTGCCCATTTGTAGTTCCAGTGCTGTTCTAGTGTCTCGGATCTCCTTGAGAATGAGGTCCAGTTTATCCGGTGGCTCTTCAGTATGTCCTGTCGATGTTGCCCCCGACGGGGAGAGCGTATTAGTGTGGCCCGTCACAGTGGAAGAGCGGTCGGGGCCCTGTGGTCCCTCCAGCGTCTTAGCCCGATGCCTGCCCATGACGCAACGTTGCCGCCAATCTCCGCACTGAGCCGTCGCTATGATCGGGTCCACAGAGACTCTGGTAGTGTTCCTCGTAGGGTTATGGCGCAGCCGGAGTATGTTTCAGCGCACCCTGGGGAGTATCGCCGATGGGCCAGGGGGCCCAGGGAGGTAGTATCCTGCCGCGTATATCCAGGCAGATCAGGTAGATCCCGCGTTCGTGGGCCGTGGTGTCTCACCCAGGTATCGCCCCAGTACGTGTATAAGACGCTCAGTCCACCGTAGGAGAATGCATCACGTGTCGTCGAACTCTGACCAAAGATGACGGTAGGGGACGCCCACGGTCCCCGGTCAGCCAGCCCCACGCCGCAGGTTTCGCTGGGAGGAGGCATCTCAGCATCCGTCACGCAGTCTCCCCCCTGGGCTCCGTGGCCCCCCAGCCACCTTCTGTGTCCGGGCAGCCCACTGGCAGGGGAGAAGGGGTCAGGGTTTTACACTCCGGGTCAACTTCGCCTCCCACGAGGCTCGATGGCAGGCCGCAGGGGCCCCACGTGGCACTGTGGCCCCACACCCGGCACTGCACTGACCTTTAACAGGGTCCTCCGGTGCCCCCTCGATCGCACCTCCTCTGAGGGCCAGTCCGGTCCGTCGGCTAAGTGTCTTTCTGCCGTAAACCTCCAGCACACCTCCGCCATGCGGCCGTCTCAGGGAAATACTTGTTGTGTGAGCCAGGCCAACGGGCTCCCCCACCGCTGCCCCAGGCCCATGTCGCAGTACTAATGTCCGGCTGCAGCTCTCGGCCTCTCTTCAGGCGCGGCCTTGTGTAGGCCCACGTCCGCCTCTTTTCTGCAGGCTGAGCAGCTCCTGGGTTGTAGCAGGCCACAGATCCAGGGCCCGGGCACCCGAAGCCCCCACCCACCTCACTAGCCCGTAGCGGGCACTCCCCTGGGCGACAACACTCCTGGCTCAATGCGGTGCCCCCTGCCGTTCCTCCATCATAGGGCATGTCCATGAGTGAAGCCTGGAAATCCCCTGAAAAGCCAGATGTTCTCAGAAAGGTGTGGCATCTAACAGCCACTGTCGTATAAATCTCTGACCAGCAAGTCGGTTGTGTCTAAGCTACATCCAATGGTGAACTTTGCTGCATGTCTCCCGCCTGTTATGGCTTGGGAGAGGATGGCCCTGGTCTTCTCCGGGACTTGTGGCAGCACTTGCGCAACCGTTTTCCACAGAGAGTAGGATTAACAGTCCAATAAGCATGCAGTTATTTTGCCCCAATTGTCCAGCCTATTGGATTCGCTGCTCAGGGGAGTGGCAGGGAACGTGCCATGGGAAGTGGAGGCTTGGACCACCAAACTCTCTGGGGTGGGGTGAGGAGGTTTAAGTCGCCAGGGCGGTGGTGGCGGGGGAATCATTCTGTTCACAAGAGCACCTGTGCTAGGTTTGGACCAGGTTCCCAGAAAGATGTCAGGGTGGACTTCATTGAATGGGAGCAAGGGTTCCACAGAAGAAGTTCCTGGCTGTAGCACCTCTGTCAAGACGTTCGTTTTGACCGCCACTGTGGGGAGCTGAAGGTCAAGTACCTCAGCTTCCCTGCGCATCACCATTGCATAAGATGCACCCTCCTCCGTAGCCACGATAGGGGGAGAAAGCATGCCAGTGTCCGGGGAGTTATCCAGATCACTGGCCTCACCCAATTCATCATACCGGCCCATTTCATCATCAGGCTGGTCTTCTAAAGGGTCCAGCCACCCCTCCCAATCTTCTCCCAATCCTCCAGAATAACGCGCTCAAACAGACCTGGGGCCTGTTGGTCCTGTCTGCGCTGCAATCGGAGTCAATCTATGCTGTTTCGACTCAGTCGGCAGGAATCAGAATGGTGCTGGCGCCAACATCGTTGGGACCTGCGCCTGGGAAGGCCGTCGTTAGTTGACTGACACCAGTTTGATCTCTGATCCTTCTCCGGATTCATGAGGGGTGATTGGTGTTGCTGGCATGGAACCAGATAGGCCTACCCGTTGGGCCCGAAGGGTCAGGCCTCTCAGAAATAAGGCACATGGCCTCATAAAACTCCTTAAGTTGAGCAGGGGTCGCTCCTGCTCCCCGACAAGCAGGGAGTTGCTAAGTTGGCACAGGTTCTGGAGAACGAGGCCTTGAACGCAGATGTTACACCATCGCGTCGGGCGACAGACGTGAAGAAGTCTAAGCATGCTTCGACTTTTGTGTTTTTTGTGCCTCTTACCTGAATGCCCTGTTGATCTTGAGTGGGATGAAGAGGACGTGGGACTCTTGGAGCAGTACCGGGACCTTCCTCTTGATCAGAACTCTGATCTCTGAGAAGTCGGGTATGGCATTGATTGCCAGGCTGCGAGCAGCTTAAGGGACCGCTTCCTCAGCCTTCGGTGCCATGGGCCAGCAGTCGAGCACGACTTGGAATCGTGGTCGCGCGCTAGATACCAAAGACCGACAATGGAGGTCTGTCACTGACATTGCACGATGGCAGGTGCTGCATGGCTTGAATCCCGAAGTCTTCTTGAGGACTTTCCTATACACCAAAAAAGGGGTTGACAAAAGGTTGAAAAATCCTGTTAAAAAGTGACAGAGGGTGGCTCTCTTCACTGATCAGCGTTTGACTGTCGCAGAAAGCAAAGAACTGATGTCCGCACATCGAGGTGGCACCTATATAGGTGACGTACGTTGACGTCTCTTCTAGTGCAGACTATGCTGATGAGGTTATGTGAAACCGACCGACGCCATCTACTGACACGCAGGAGTATAGTTTGAAGAAAAATCTTCTGGATCCAGTCTGATACCTGAGAATTTCAAAGGTAAGGAATCTGCAGCTAGAGGTCTCTATCAGATAGGGTGCACTGAGCATGTTTGCGCCTATCGCACCTCCTTGAGGTGCCCCATGGTGCGGACTGACACAGTGTGCTCTTTATGTATTATAGGCCCCAGTATACATGTTCTGGTTTCCAAGAGACCATAAGTTAGAGATCTGTTATTCACGTTCACTTTTCAAATCTAAGCATTAATTTGTAGTGAATGGCTAGTTGTGGCATTGAGCCACATCAGACATGTGTGAGGAGACGGAGCTCAAAACACTCTATGGTAGAAATCAGATCTTCAGAGGAGGAACAGAACTTCCTTGAAAGAGGCCTATCATATAGTCTGACCTCCAAGCTCTTCTCTTACACTGTTGAGGTAAACAGATATACCTCTCCAGAATTCCGAAGTGCCCCACAGCAAAAGATTTTCAGAACAGTCAAGAGGAGGTATTAAAGTCTTAAACAGCCACATTCTTATCTTAGAAAAAACTCAAATGATCGCATACAGGGAAGTTTTTGAAGCCAAAAAGTGTCATTTGAGGAGAATGGCCACTCATCGAATCCTACAGAGTCCAAAAAAAAGCCAATGGGAAGGATTTGCCTAAATGCTCTGGCTCTACTGCAAAAGACTGTTGAATTCCAAAGGGGAAAGAGTGCTTCAACCTCAAAAGAAATAGAAGAAACAGCAAAAATCCTCTGATCTTGATCCAGAGAAAAAAGATGGCATTGCTAATCTTATTAAAAAGAAAAAAAATCGTTTGAGGACGCTATTGGTGAACAAAAATGTATAAAGATACTAGCTGGAGTGATTGAACAAAGGAGGGGGGTAGACTGCACCAGAACACTTACAAGAGAGAGGATATGGGTCAACAAAAAAATGCCACAATTATAGCCAGGCATTAAGACAGAGGATAACATGTATGATATACAGGAAGAATAGGAGGGAACGTAGGTGGGCCCAGCTTCCACTCAAGAGAAGGTAGACGTGCACCCTTACAGAGCATCTTACCTGCATGCTATTTCAATGCATCATGGTGTAGTCAAAAGAACAATCCATGCATTTGGTATCCGGATAGAGGCCTAATAAGAGCCCTCTTTCCTGCCGGCAAGAGTAGGCCCTCTGCATAGGAAAAATCAATACCTCCAGAAGCTACTGAGCTTTCAGCAGCAATTATTTTTTTTTAGATTTCCAAAACTAGTCCCTTGAAAAGTGGTTACTACGTCCATAAAAATGAAATATAAGGCATCCGCTAAGGTCCCCTGTTCCACAAACGCCCAGCAATATTTCAGTGTCTACAGAAGAAAAATCCACAATCCCCAGCTTCTCAAGGGTCACCTTACGGTAAAAATAGTAAGGTACCGGAGACTGTTGGGAAGAACATCGAGAGCGGTTGCTGCTCAATGGTACATTGCCAATTCCATTGCCTTACGGAACAGATGTGCACACCAACAATGGGAAGATATAGAAGACTTGATTAAACACCTACTTGAAAAAGATGTCAAGATCTAAAGTAGAAAAGGAGAGGATATCACACTCATGCTTAAAATCTGCACTGGACTCTACCGACATAGCTACCAGACATAGCACAAATAAAACTATATTGCACATATGCAATGATTTAAAACTCAAATTGCCATAAAACATAATAGATTTACCCTTTAAAGACGGTCTCCTATTTAGCCCAGAAGTGTATCACTCTGAAAGACATGAAAAAGGCAAACTAAACACAGGCAATGGTAGTATGTCAACTACGCAGGCACCTTTTTAAATGAGGTTTCATAGACTACTACTTCATTTCTCAGCCAGTCTGCAGGCAGGGGTTCACACAACAGTTGCAGCAACCCCATCGGGCTGAAAGCACTGTTTAAGGAAATTCTAGACACTAGTACGGAATGACTCAACCCAGACCCCTCAACTTCTAACACAAGTAAGTAGGGGTGATGATAATGGCCTAACCCAGTGCCTGGGAGACTTAAAAAACAAATGGAAACAACTGATAATTAAAAATGCAATATAAAGTTCTTAAGGCTGGGACCAATGCACTTTACTAAGTGTGTTTCCAAATCTGAAGCCAAACTTGTAAACCAATATTGGATTTACAGTTTGCGAACACATTCATCCAACTTTAATGGCAGCCTTCCAAGAGAACCATTTTTGAAGGAAAATGGCTAACTGGATACAATCTATCTTAAGGATGCCCACTTGCACATTCCATACATCTAGCACATCCGCTATATCTCAGGATTGAGATGATGGGGTTACATCATAAGTGCAAGGTTTTACTGTTTGGTATCAAGTCTGCCCCAAGGGTATTGTCCAAGACGTTGGTAGATTTAGTGGCTCAATTGAGGCACTAAACCATACACATGTACCCTTATCTAGATGACTGACTGGGGAAGATCAACCTATTGAATCAATGCCAATCAAATATATAGGTAGCTATAAATTTGTTACGTTGGTCTTCGGCTTAGCTGCAAGAAATCTTCACGCTTTCCTAATAGACATTTTTGTAGGAGGAATTAAACAGCAAGAGAGCCATAGCCTATCCAAGAGCTTGAAGGGTCCACACAGGTTTTTCAGAAACAAATTCAACTTTATCAGACATCTCAGTCATTGAACGGGAGGCCAAAAATTAGACTGTTGGGTTTGATGGCATCATGTTTTCATTTAATTTCAAATGCAAGACTACACAAGATTAGTGCAGAAACGGTTCCTAGGTCCAGGGGACGTAGGAGGTTTTAGTGGTTGTCACAAGCAACGTGAGCATGGAATTAAAATAGTAGAACAAACCAGTTTGCCAATAGGAAGTTTTTTTGAGACCCTCAACCACACGATATGTGGTGTATGTAACCTCCGCTTAGTGTGGTTTGGTGGCTAGCATCATTGGGTCTGTCACTTGAGTGTCCCGTTCTCCAAGTGACTGCATAACCTCCCCTAGAAGTGAGACTGACTGGATATCGACTGTGGTAAGCGAGTTAAAACCATCTCCTATCGACCACTGTCGATATACAGACAGTGTCCCACCTAGTGGAAGTTATGCAGTCACTTGGAGAACGGGATACTCAAGTGACAGACCCAATGATGACGCTATCCACCAAACCACATTATGCAGAGGTTCCATATTGTGTGGTTGAGGGTCTCAAAATAAATTATCCTTGAGACTCTGGTATTAAGACCATTGTGGTTCATTCTCCCCTTCATAACTAGTATCGTTTGGATGCTGAATGAACCTCTGCTTTTTCCTCCCCCACACCCCCTATTGATAAAAACTTTTTAGACTAAACACAGTTTAACTGCTGTTACGTTGAGCAGGATCAGTGAAATACAGGGACTCACTATACAAGAGCTCTGCATAATTATTCAAAAAGATCAGGTCATTATGAGGACACAACCAGTATTGATATCAGAGGTAGTTTAACCAAACAGTAGAATTACCATTGTTTATTCAAAGGCTAGCAAGTGCATCACTAACAGTGCTACGTGTGTTGGATGTAAGAAGGGCTGTAATGTCCTATGTACAAGAGACTAAAGATTTCAGGATGACAAAACTATTCTGTGTAGATCAGGCAGCACAATCATAGGGTACAATAGTGTCTAAAGGAACAGTTGCCAAACAAGAGTCAGAAAAATAAAAATTTGCCATAAAGTGGCAAAACAAAGTATGGTTGTAAAACAAAAATGTTTATCTAGGAAAACGGGAAACTTTGGCGTTCTTGTGTAGTGCATCAATACAAGACATGTATGACTGCACCGTGGTCTTCAAAATGCAACTGTTCGTAGCATGTGTGGCAGTAGATACACATGCTTTGCATAATCTTGCCATCTAGAGCTGGGTTTGGATGATTGCAACTTATTTTTCTTCAAAGACGTTTTTCAGAGTCGCAAGGTCTTGTGACTCCTCTGGTTTTGGAAGTGCATGGGCACCAACTCCATTATTAGATTGTTTTTCGCCCAATGGGTGAGAGTAGGAATGGAGTAGTGAGTAGAAAACAGTGACCATGCGTATAGAAAGAGAATAGTACTAAAGTTAATGATATCTGTAACGAACATTAGCATCCAGTGAGCCGGGTGGGTGCATGTGCATCTACAGCACTACATACACCGAACAGATGCTTACAGTGTAAGTAACATCTTCCCTTTGTAGCATGTGTGGGTATAGAAACACATGCTCTGCATTGATTATAAAACAGCGGTCCCTTAAGCGTTGGCCAACTAGTGCATAGTGGAGAGGTCTAAAACGGGTTCCTAAGGCCATTTTGGCCAAATTAAGCTTGCTGCCTTGCCACCATGCTTTGTAAATGTGTGTGGGTGGACCATGCGGCAGCTTTATAAATCTCTATAATAGGTATGTTTCCCCAGAAAAGCCACAGTAGTGCCCGGTAGTAAGTGTAGTATGGCTTGGGGCAGGAGGTTAGTGTTATTATTTTTAGCTTTAGTGTAACAGGTTTGGATGCATTTACCAATCAATCTGGTGATCCCTGCCTTAGAAATAGCATGACCTTTAGGAGGCTACAAAAACGTTACAAAGAGTTGTCACATTTTACAGTAGAATTTGGTCCTATCTACATATTACATAGGAGCACACTTGACATCCAGTGTGTGGAATGGTCTTTCAGCTACTGAGTCTGGCTGTGGGGAAAAAACTGGGAGCTCGGTAGTCTATATAAGGAGGAATGGGGAGACCACCTTCGGTAAGAATTCAAAGTTGGCTCTAAGAACAACTTAGTCGCTGTGGACCTGGAGAAAAGGTTTCTGTATTGTGAGGGTCTGCAGTTCACAGATGCGTCTGAGTCTTGATGGCTACCAAGGAGGCAACTTTCCAAGATTGGATCTGCAAAGGGCATGAATGCAGTAGTTTGAAATGAGACTCTATAACCCTGGAGAAGTCAGAACTGAGATTTAGACCGGTGCTGGAGGTATCCATTGTGGAATTATACGTTTGAAGCCCTCCATAAAGGCTTTGATTACTTGAATTTTAAAGAGTGGAGAGTTCCCTGTTGTGCATGTGACTCTACATCACTGCATTCAACAAACAGATGCTTACATTGCAAGTAACCTAATTCCCCCTAAACACTGCTTCACAGATATAAAAAAAAAAGGGAAAAGTAATGGTAGGCCAAACAGGACTTACAATTTATTTTGCACTAATCCCTTTTCCATGACCACTACCCCTGGCAAAAGGGTAAATATAGTTTGTCGATGTTTGATTTTTTGTCTTAAATGGAATTTTTAGATATTTAATGGAGGATTTGATCTATTTTACAAGGATTAGATTAATGATAATTGTGTGTCTTGTATATGTTTGTGTCTTCTATTAATTTTTTTAAAATTCGAATAAAGACTATGATGATGATGATGATGGGTAAATATACAGCTAAGTAATCAATGTGTAACGTGAATCTAGAAGGGATGTATGGTGGAAAAGAATCCAGTTACTTCCCTATAAGAATGGATTTGCACAGTGAAGCTTCTCTAGATTCACATATTACCATCCCGCCTCAAAGGTGAAGGAGGGGAATTAGTGCAATAAAATTAACCAAAAAATAAATTGAAACCGAGGGCACCTTAGGAGGCATTTTGGGCTTACTGTCTGTAATAGTGAGTCATACAGAGTGTGCTCAGGTCGATGCCCTGTAGGAAAAAGTTTGCAAATAAACAGTTCCAGGCCCAATCAGTAGATGCTGGAATAATGCACAGCATGTGACCTGGTAAGAGCTTCAAGCTGCAAAACCATTTTTACAGTAACTGGTTTCGCACCATACCAGGGAACATCAACACAGGAAGAAGCATTGGTGTGCACCACAGTAAAATTATTTTGGGATAAATGTTCATGAATATTTTGGGGGGGGGGGGGGGGGGATTGTAAAAGATATAAGCAACTGGAGTTTTTTGTTTAAGCATATGAAGGTAAACTGTTTAGGAAAAGCAACATTTTTATCTTTTTACCTCACGAAATCCACAGGGATCAGTGAACAAGAGGAGGAAGAAGACTTGATTACCGTGGAATTCGATGATGGGGACACTGGACGCATTCCCCTTTCTCATATCCGGCTATTACCACCCGATTACAAAATACAGTGTAAGTGCAGAATTGTATTATGAGTTTTTTAATCTGCAGAAAGAGGCATCTCCATCTGGACAAAACTTTGACTCTTTAAAATGGTAAATCAGATTAGCATTCTTAAGAAAATGGAAAATTTCTCCTTTTTCTAAAGCATGTACAATTATTTAAGTTGCCTTTTGCTTGCATAGCAAAGGGAGAATGTGTGGTTCCTTCTGGTGTTGACAGATAATGAATTCTCAGCACAAAATTCACTTGATAGCAGAAATAATTATCTCCGATCTCTGGCAGTGTATAAACGCTCATTTTCCCACAGTGACCGATCTCTGCCAAATGTAAACATCTTTAGGGAGACAGATCTTGTAGAAACTCACAACTCTTTTAAGGTGCTTTACGATGAATTTAGATCTTGCAACGTTCCATATTTGAGGAATCCAATTGAAAAGTGTGATCGACTGGGTGTACTTTCAAAGTAGAGACTCCCTATAGGTTTATGCTGCTTTAAACTAGGATTTGGTCAGCAGTTAACTTTGCATAGGACACAGAAATTGTTGTAGAAGAATCTAGCCCTCTTCTTAATAAAGTTGTGATGAGAATCAAAAAAAAAAATGATTGTTCATCATGAAGTCCATTAGGCTTTGTTGGAATCCGATATTTTCTTAGAGGGTTAGCAGTTGAGAAACCAACTGTTTGAACTGGAAACTAAGCCACGTTGGTGGCCTCACCTAGAAATGAACTTTGAGAGCTACAACAGGAGTTAAACACGCAGTTTTGTGGTAAGGTCAGATCACCTTGAAAAAATATTTCTGACATTTTTGTGCAAGAAGAATGACTGCAGGCACACACAATCTATGTTTGGAAATCGAGCACTTTGAAACCAGCATAGTTAATATGAGAACTGATATTTTCGTTCTTAAAAAGATAAAATTGGTGCAATTGTAAATTGAGGTAGCGGAGATAATTGCATAATGGGCATTGTATGATGACTTGCAGGTGCAGAGCCTTCCCCTGCTCTTTTGGTGCCCAATACCAAGCGTCGCTGCCGTAAGTCAAGCAAAGATGCTGTGGAGGTTAAAGACATGGTAGCATCGGAACCTGAAGATGCACTGGCGAAAAGCAAAGGTCGTGGGAGAAAACCAAGTGCCAAACAAACCACTGGTAATGTGATTTCCTGTTTTGCCTACACTTCTGCTTGCTATTATTAACCACTTTGCGACTCAATATTTAAAAATTTCTTTCACTCCTTTTCAATTTTAATTTTCCTCCTTTGCTTCCCTGTGAGTCCTCCATATCATCTTCGATGTTCTGTCCGTCTCACCGGGATTATTTTGTCGTTTTCTTCCATGAATCGGTCAGTTATTCCGTTTTCCCATCCCCTTCATTGCTTTTGGCCTTATCTATTGTACACCCTGTTAGACTTCGTGTTCCCTCTTCCTTCCATGAAGTATGAGGACGTATCCTCCTCACCCACCTTCTCAACCCTAGTTTCATTACTCTCAAAAACCTTAATCCTCTGAAGTAGAAGATAAAACAGATGGATGCCTTCCTGGCATCCATGATGTTAGCTTGGTTTTCTGAGTTTATGTATGTTGTATGCTTGGACATTTCAAAGAATGGGATCAGGTGCTTTAGCTGCGGACTTGCTTGCCCACTAATTAATTACAAGTTATACTACACTTGTAAACACAGTTTTAATTTATATTATTTATTTATTTTTTGCTCATTTGTTCAATCCCTTAATACATGCTTTTAGGATGTGGCCTAATGGCTAGAGTTGCGGACCTCGTAGCTGGAAACTGGGTTAGAGTCTCTTCAGAGATAGCTCAACATCTTGTGATTCTGGGCACATCACTTCACCTCCCTGTGCCAAACAAAAATCAAAATGTCCATCTGCAACGCAACTGGTGATCATGTAAAGCGCTCTGATACCTTCGGGTCAAGTTCCGGCTATGTAAAACTCCAAAAGAAAATTGATATTTTCTGTAAAACGTAGCAGTTTTACTGTTAAAGCATGATTCATGTAATAGACTTGCATTGAGAGCTTAAACAATATAAACTTACTGGTCAGACCATGTCAGAAAAATCAAAGAGCCTGGTTTTTTTCTTTCTTTCATACTCTGAATCTAAAATGTTTTCAGTTTTTAGAAGCCAGGCTAAGAAAAGGAAGAACCACCATTTAAAACGAAGTTGGTATTGAGTTGTGAAAGTCCTGTTTTAAATAAATAAAAGCTTGATGTGTAGCGCTTAAAATCTGTGAAAAAGAAACCTAAATGTTTTTCGAATTGGCTAATCTTACCAGATTTGTATACAGTTTCAATATGCAGTACTGGTGCATCCCGTAGGAACTTTGACAGGTATATGTATAGTTGACCGAAAAATATATATATCCATATCCGGGCCAATACTATTGACAGACAGGAGTACCTACAGGGCCAAACAGCAGCCACTAAAGCTGCAAGAAACTTCTCTGGAGAGTCATCTAACACCAGTGACTCAATCAGGTTAATAACATACAGTTGCCAGGACAAACCGGTAAGGAAGATTATTTATAGACACTGGCCGATCATACTATCTGATATGACATTATCACAGAGCGTGGCCAATCTTCCGACCCTTACATTCAGACGCGCTCCCTCCATGAGGGATGCCCTGGTTAGAACCATTCTAGAGGTAGTGGTTTCTACACCTGGTTGTCGCTTAAGTCTGGCTTTTTTAACTGTACAAGTTGCAGGGCCTGTAAATTCGGTAAAATGTTACAGAATACTCCACTGCCTTTGAAGAATTGACAGTCAAAATCCAGGGTCACCTGACATGTCGCACCGAGTACGCTGTATATGTGTTAGAGTGCACATGCAAACTCAAATACGTAGGAAGTACAAAGCTTCAGGTGTTCAACTGAATTCTTCAGCGTTTAAGGGCGGTAGTGAACTCCGATCCCAACTACCCAGTGGCTCGCCATTTTAAACTTAAGCATAACAACGACCTGAGCAAGTTGTTATTTTGTGATCGGATCAGTACCCAAATCAGTTGGAGGGGGGAACAGAGAAAACTTATTGCGCCAACTGGAATCCCACTTTATTGTATTAACTAAAATGCCCAATGGTTTGAATAAGGGGAGGAATTACACAATTTTCTGTAATGGTGTGTCTTGCGGATACCAAATTGAATGTCCAAACCAGACATCTTATTTTAATAATCGTTCTAGGGATCTATTATCAACATTTTTAAAGTATTTATTAAATGTTTTTACGATGTATTAATGTGAAATTTGTTGATATAGGTTGGTTTGGACATGACCCACCGCCCATCAGGCATTAGGTACTCCCCCATGTGTGATTTTAGTGCAAGAGGATTTTCTTTATAGAACAGCATCATTTGATCACGGTAGGGCAATCACGGTTACAAATAGACCATCATATGTCCCTCATTGTACTGATCTGCTGAGTAATAGCTATGTAGGTGTCTGTTTTTGTTACTTGGTTTAACCTGAGCCAATCAAGATGCTTTTCCACTTTTTATGAGATTTTGACTAACATTCTGTAATTAT
The DNA here is from genome assembly GCF_964204655.1 of Triturus cristatus. NCBI lineage: Eukaryota > Metazoa > Chordata > Amphibia > Caudata > Salamandridae > Triturus > Triturus cristatus. Next base: position 1,051,998,533 of record NC_140593.1, read on the forward strand.
ATTAAAAAAAAAAATTTTTTAACATCGAAAGATAGTTTATGAATTTGAACCGATTTTCGTGCTGAGTATGTACTCAACAATGTGAGATTGTGCCCTGGCACTTTACTGATTGAACTTTCTATTCAAGTGGAATGGAGTATAGCTGCTGACCCGGCTTGATGTACATAAATAGGAAATTTGAAATTGGTTTTTAGCAATCAGCATCGTATGCACATGAGTAAACGTTGGCACTTTTTGTGCACTTTTTATTGAGCAGAATGGCAGTTGTAATAGTATAGACCCCCCCCGTCGTCAAACCCCCCCCCCACCACCCGGTCTGGATACACCGCTATTGTATACTTCATACATGGGATTAGAGTATGTGTTGGGATTTTAAGGCATTTTTTAGCTGTATTAGCAGCAGCCATTAATAAGCACTTTATTCTTTTCCCGCCATGTTTGAGATTATAAAATTGTATATAGTATGTTTTTAAGCATAATATATTTTCTATACATCTCTATAATGTAAACATAATTGTTGTGACAAGATTTCAAACATCTAGTGTAATCTAATTTTATGGCGAAATGAAGGGGGCAGTCTTGATGCAAGTCTTTTTTCTATTGCTTGTGATATTGGGGGTGGTTCTATTATGTTGATTGCACTATAATTACGTTTCTATTGGTCCAGCGCGTCATGTGAACAAGACCGTTGCTACGCGGTCGAAACGCGTCAGGCTGGACACTTGTCGGGGAACAGTGGGTGCTGTTTTAATTGAATTCATCTGCAATAAAATTCACCTTGAGGGATGCGCTGTGGTCCGCTCTTGTTTTTTCGTGGTGCACTTGGGGAGCCAGGATTTGGTTCTTGTATAGATATAGATATATATTATGGAAAATCATACTTGGGGCACTGGACAGCTGGTAAAAGTTTACTAAGCCATGGAGGCTAACCCTGATGTGTTCAGCATTAAGGAATCAGTAAAGCTAGATGTAAGCAGCACATATATAGGGGAGCATGTGGGATCCTCTTATATTTTTTATATATATATCCTTGTGGGTCGGCAGTTGTTCACTGGAGCAGCGTGAAGCCTGAGCAGGTCGAAGCTGATGACTGGCAAATGTCAGGACGAGACGCTTCACTCACCCGAAAAAGTTCAGTTTTTAAATTGACATTCTGGCTGCAACCCACTGGGGGATTATCGTCTAAACTACCAGTCCCATAAGGCAATGCGAATTTACTCACCTGAGTTGAATTGTCCAAATGGTATCAACCAATAAAATGAGGGAATTTACTGGTGGTCTCTGCAAGCCATTTTGTTCCAAATGCTTAAGAAGAAGGGCGGTCAGCCCGAAACGCGTCGGCAATATGAAGGAGAGTTCGCTATCTAGATCAGCGGCACTCTTATCTTAACAGCGGAAATCGGCCAGAGAGTGCTCCTCACGAAAAAGGCAACATTTGATGTTTGAATTTAGTGGCCCGGCCTGGGCCACGAGTGAGCCACCACCACTATATCCTTGTGGGTCGGCAGTTGTTCACTGGAGCAGCGTGAAGCCTGAGCGGGTCGAAGCTGATGACAGGCAAATGTCAGGACGAGACGCTTCACTCACCCGAAAAAGTTCAGTTTTTAAATTGACATTCTGGCTGCAACCCACTGGGGATTATCGTCTAAACTACCAGTCCCATAAGGCAATGCGAATTTACTCACCTGAGTGGAATTGTCCAAATGTTATCAACCAATAAAATGAGGGAATTTACTGGTGGTCTCTGCAAGCCATTTTGTTCCAAATGCCTAAGAAGAAGGGCGGTCAGCCCGAAACGCGTCGGCAATATGAAGGAGAGTGCGCTATCTCGATCAGCGGCGCTCTTGTCTTAACAGCGGAAATCGGCCAGAGAGTGCTCCTCACGAAAAAGGCAACTTTTAATGTTTATATATATATATATATATATTCCAATCGCCATTTACTCTCCAATTGAGGCACCACACATCAGCGTCACCACACATCAGCGTTTTGCAACCTTTATTCCTCATGGGTGGCAGGGAAGACGGCAATTCCAGGTAGCAATTGTAGAGACCAAACGCGTTTCAGGCTTCTTCAGCCCTTGTTCGCTGGTGTCATCAGGAGGAAGAGTTTCACAGTTTCGCGCCATATTTGCAGCGCTAAATATTCAATTGCGGCCGTAGTGGGCGTGTCTACATTGCACTCTGGTCTTGGTAGTTTGCTTTTCAAATGATGTGCCTCAATGTCTCCTTACAAAATTAAAATCCTATAGTAGGTATGCTACCAATGGAACCATCGTGTCCTTGCCAGTGTTCACCTTGAGATCGGTCTCGCTGTTCCACACAACACCGCTTATCCGCTTCACACGGTGTCAGGAGCCGCGGTTTCAGCGGCGGGGTGCCTCGCGACCCGAGCAGGGCCGCTACATACTCCAATCGCCATTTACTAGTCATGCCCGATGATGGTTCCATTGTTAGCATACCTACTATAGGATTTTAATTTTGTAAGGAGACATTGAGGCACATCATTTGAAAAGCAAACTACCAAGACCAGAGTGCAATGTAGTCACGCCCACTACGGCCGCAATTGAATATTTAGCGCTGCAAATATGGCGCGAAACTGTGAAACTCTTCCTCCTGATGACACCAGTGAACAAGGGCTGAAGAAGCCTGAAACGCGTTTGGTCTCTACAATTGCTACCTGGAATTGCCGTTTTCCCTGCCACCCATGAGGAATAAAGGTTGCAAAACGCTGATGTGTGGTGCCACAATTGTAGAGTAAATGGCGATTGGAAAATAATATATATATATATATATATATATATATATATATATATATATATATATATATATATATATATGAGGCCTACTTACATTTTTGTTAACTTAAATGATTTAGTAGAGTCTACTACCTCTGGCCTATGTAATCAATGTTGGGCATGCATGTAGATCTTTGCACTACATTGCCTACAGTCCCAGCAACCGGGCAGGGGAATGGAAGGGCAAGAAAGGGTGTTAATTTTTAAAATCCTATGATTTAAAGACGCTGTTTCATGTCCAACTTTGAATGTTTTGCAGGCATATCCATTATCTTGGATTTGCTTTTTTTAAAGGTTTTGAAGTGCTGCAGTATGGGTTGCATAGGGATGTATGGAGCATTCCGTTCTCTATAAACTACTGAGATTCAAAGTGCTGTTGAAAATGAATTAGTCAGAAAATTTCAATTGCTCAAACAGTCAACTAAAATGTTCTAGCTAGTGATAGAGGTATTTTTGTTTAACCTTATGTCCTAGACCTCAGCTAATCCTAAACATACCTGGTATCTAACACCTCAATTCAAACTAGTCTATTAGAGTTCATAGATGTTACCATTATCTTTGATCTATATAACAAACGGTAGGTTAGCGTTCTGACACGTTTGTCTGCATTCTCTTAATTAAAAAAAAATAGATGCTACTTTTTGTGTCTAAAAAACAAACAAACAAAATTGCCCATCACTTTTGCAGCTTTATGAAGGATTTTTGTTTCGGACTTTTTCCTGTTAGTATTTAAGCATCTCCTTTCAATTATTTTATTTTCCTAGGGGAGTCTGCTGCAACAGAAGATGGTGATCTTGGGAATTCGTCTGCATGTTCAACACCTGATCAGGATAAGCTAATTTGCCTTTCCTCGGAAATCGAAACAAGGAATAACCTGGAGCAGTCCACAAGTACACCCACTACCAAAAAGGAGGAAAAATGTAAGAAAGCCAACAAGATCAAAATAAGTGCAAAATTGGACAATGAACAGCACACATCTTACCAAGCACCAGTATTTTGTGATATTCTGGTGGGTGAACAGTACTGTGAACAGAAAGCTTTGTTGGCAAAACTCAGTCCTGTTGGCAATACAGATTGTAAAAGCAAAACTACGAAGGAACGAAAAGCTGAAAAAGCACAGGATTTTGGTCCGCTAATCAAGAGTCACAGGAAAGATACTGAAAGTGAAATCTTGATCAAACTGGATCATGAAGGAGTGATGTCTCCAAAGACTAAAAAAACAAAGGAGGCCATGTTGAAAGGTCTACATATGTCTGGTAGAAAGGACAAGAAAAGCCCGCTTCTCCTGAGTTACACGGCCACATTAGATAGCAAAGTCAAGCAAAAACCCTCAAAGTGCAAGGATACAGATACAGAGGTTGATACATCAATGTCTCCTTTTGGTGGCGTGCCACTTAAACTTGATGGGTATCCAGCCAAGGACAGTGATAAAGAAGACAAAGTTAAAGAGGAGTCAGACATGAACAGTAGTGGAAGTAGCTCAGAGTCCGAGGGAGAGGAGGAGGTTGAAAACAAAGGAGGGCAAGTTCCTGAAGTCAGCAGCTCAGTCAGCTCGAGAGCTTCAACTCCTGTTTCAACCCACTCTTCGTCATCTTCCAGTGGTAGCAGTTCGTCAACCTCTTCATCCTCTTCATCCTCTTCGTCATCCTCTTCTTCAAGCTCAAGTTCTTCCTCTTCCACAACAGATGAAGACTCCTCTTGCAGTTCAGAAGATGAGACTGCTGAAGTCAATCCAGTTTCCTTGCTCCCGCAGCCAGCTCCTAAGAAAGAGGCAAAACGGGAAAGAAAAGCCCGTGCAGCATCTCGTGCTCAAAGCCAAAAACCACAGCAACAAAAGCAGCAACAGAAGCAAGGGGGAAACAAAAGCAAACCGAAGAAACGCGAGGGAATCCACTTGCCAACAACCAAAGAACTTGCTAAACGTCAGAGATTACCTTCAGTGGAAAATAGACCCAAGATTGCGGCTTTCCTCCCAGCCAGGCAACTTTGGAAATGGTTTGGGAAACCTACACAGGTAATTTATTTTAAAATATTTTTTTCTTGCTTAAGATGAAACCTTACGTTTTGATAACTTAAATATATTGTATGCTTGGTTTAAATGCATCTGATATTGTAAAGAGAAAGGAGTAGATTACTCATTTCTTTACTGCCTATTGTCCGGAATGCAATTTGAATTTTGGTTCTGTTACTGCAGAGCTGCATTTTAATACAGACCTAATACTTGTAATTTGTGAATGACTGTTAGAAATAAAAGTAACATGGTGTCCCCTCGCAAGCTTTCTGTAAAAAAAAAAAAAACAGCTATATTACATGTCAGTCTGTTGATTAAGAGTTGCATTCACTTGAGCTATTGTTTTACAGAGGAGGGGAATGAAAGGAAAGGCAAGAAAGTTATTCTACAAGGCGATTGTTCGTGGCAAAGAGATAATTCGTATTGGAGACAGTGCTGTATTTTTGTCAGCTGGCCGCCCCAACCTGCCCTACATCGGTCGTATCCAGAGCATGTGGGAATCCTGGGGAAACAATATGGTTGTGAGAGTAAAGTGGTTCTATCATCCTGAGGAAACTAACCCAGGCAAGAAGCTGAATGAAGGCAAGGTATGTGCACTGTAAATTGTAAAAATACAAAACTTTGGCAACTGGGATTACAAAGTACTTTATAGCATTTTTAGTTTCACGGTCTGCAGGAATCATTTGTGTAACAGTAATTTACTCAGCTATATAATGCTATAGAAATGCACTGTTTGCCATGAAACTGAGTACTCCGATTAGATTAATCAAGTTGTGTCCAACTTCATCAAATTGTGTTTGGTTTAAAGAGCAGGTTGCACAGGTTTTTGGGTCTCGCCTGAGCCAGCGCATACGCTACTCTGGCGAGACATTTAGTAAGCGGGTTTTCAAAGTGCTACTCACAGGCTTTTGATGGCCACCAGCTTTCTGTCACGCGCACAAGCACGCGCGACGTGCACAGCTGCCATCTGGCTTTCTCGCGTAATTCCCCCCCCCCCCCCCCCCCCGTCAGCTTCATGCGCTCGGAGCGCTGCTGCAGCCTGTCACCGTTCGAGGATGCCACGTGGTTCAGGAAATATAATGGCACATACTTACTAAGAGCGCGCGCGACGCTGCATCTGCTTTCACTTTTGGCACAGCGAGCGCGACACATCTGCTTTCAATTTTGCACAGCTTTTTCACTATTGCCGCCCCCTCAAAACGTGCATGTGCTCTCCTCGACCCAAATCCACCAGCAGGTCTGTTGCTTTCCCTACTCATCCATGTCCCCTCAAACGCCCTAATCCTTATGTTTGATTAGCTTGACAGCTCCGCGTGTCACGGTATGGTTTTGCACAAGTGAAATAAATTTAGCGGATGCCGAGTGGTTCAGGAAATATAATGATACATAATGGTACATACTAAAGAGCACACCCGGTTTGCTAGTGCTAGTTAACTAAACTTTTAAACGCGTATCAGATAAATAACCGTGCAGCTGCTGTGTTAATATCAAATTCCACGGGCCTTACTTACACTGGCCTTTAGCATAGCAACATTTTTGTTTTTGCGTGTAGGGGGGGGGGGGGTTTGGAATCATGAGCGTGTACACCCAACGTTCAGACATTCAGACAAACTCTGCTGAATCAGTCAATCCGGTTACTGGGCAGTTCTAAGAGGGTGGTGCTTGAATATCACATGCTATCGTAGACCTGTATGGCGTGCTTTAGGTGAGTGATATTTAGTATGCTGCTGTTTTACTTGGGTGACACCCCAAGGACTGACACCTCCTTCCCCCCCCCCCCCCCCCCCCCTCCCTTCCTTCACCTCCCAGTCAGTCTTAACTTTTGAGTTTGGTCTAGCTCGATCAGATACCAGTGGTGGTTGGTGCTCCTTTTTTTCACTAGTCGACTCAAAAAATCATTCCTGGTTTCCCTCATCATAATTGTTTCTTTTTTTTTGTTGGTGTTCAATTGTCATTTTGATTGTGTTTTCGACATTGGTACAGAAATGCTTTACTCATGCCTCCCTGGAGTTAAGCCTGACTGCTCTGTGCCACACCTACCCAGGACGGAGCTAAGATTTAAAATAAACCACACTGCTTCATTTGAGGCCCCTTATTTTTAGGCAAAGGGACCTGTTATGGAGACAGTCAACTTTTTTTTATACTAGGAAATGTTCCACTAGGCTTGCTTCCCATAGGTCTGTCCCTTAGGAAATATGTCCACACCATGGACCATTATTTACTCTAGGCATCATTGGAAGCTTGATCTGAATTGGGATGGCAAGCTGACATCTAAAGGAACTGCAGTGCCTGTGTTAAGCTTTTTTTCCTGGAATCTTCCATTTCTACGATGTGACTAATGCATGCCTATCTGAGTCCTGGCAATTTCTCAACCTCACTCAAAGAAAGTTGCTCTATTATACCCTTTGGTCAAGACTAGCCATAAGTATGCAGTTCTTAGATTCGTTGTGCAAGGAACTGCACACTAGTGTTGCTTAGTACCAACTGCTCTGTTTGTTATCCTGCTGGACAGAGAAGGTGATGGCTAACTTAGCTGGTTAAATGCACCTGCAGTAAAGATGTAAGACGGTCAAGTGCTTCTTAAGCACGGTAACTGATCTAAAAAACGCAGTGTGTAGATAGAGCAGGTTAGTTATATAATTTGCATTTTAAAGTGATTGCTTGTGTGCCACTTAAGGCTACTTGTAGCACGCTTGGTTTGAGCAGTACAAGTGTGTTTGCTTTCCGGGGTACTCTTAGTCTAGGGGTCGTGACGTTAGCATTTTTGGTAGAATATTGGCCCTTTACGAAGCTCGCTCGGCAAGCTTAAATTGTCTCTTGGTGGCCTCTGACACGCTGCCTGTCTGTCTGCCTTCTCTCCTGAGCTTCTCCAGCGCTGCTCAGCTAGGACCCGCCCCTTCTTGGAAACAAGCATTGGCATAACCAATAGGTCTCGCTTTTGGGACCTTATAAGTTTTTAGCCATGCAACAGTTGATGTTATTGCACCAAGGATATTGTGCTGCATAACTAAATACTTATAAGGTCCCAAAAGCGAGACCTATTGGCTATGCCAATGCTTGTTCTATCATTCCCAACCTGTTGTGATAACTCCAGTTATCTCTGATTATATGCTGGTCAACATAGTGGTAAACTCCCCTGGACAGCTGACCAGGATTAGATTTGGCTGTGGCCTTCATAGTTCTCTTAAAACCGCTCCTTTCGGGGCATGCTGCAGCACCAAACAGACCTGTTTCTTCCCTTGCATTAAAAGTATGCATGGAAGGTAGAGAAATTGTGCGGGGTCTGCGACATGCCACTTCGTCACATGATTACTAAATGTCCCAGGAGTCGTCCTTGCCACCTCTCCTGCTTTTTAATAGGAGTGTCAAAGCCTGTAGCACCATTAGCCAGGCCTAATTTATCCAGGAACAGAAATGGCTGAGCTGCTGGAGAACGATGTCCTTTTAGTAATGGTCTCCCCCTCAGAGAACAATAAAGACGGCTTTTCTTAATCTGCCAACACATATCCTGTTTTTGATCAATGGGTTTAACTTTGAAGGTTTCAATTGACCTTCAGTTGCAACTCCACAAGCGCAATAGAAACTAAAAACTCTAATTTTGCAGCTTTAATCTTTTCTGGATTCAGATGCTGTGCATTGTTCTGTCATCTAGTGGCTGGGCCCTGAAAGTCTCCTTGAAGTCTTTATTTTTTTGTATGTGTAGTCGACCATTTGGGTTTAAAAAACCCTCCTTGTATGACTTCAGACATATGCCCCAGAAATCCTTCGCAGTCGCCATCTTAAAGATTCTTTTTTCCCCGCCATTGGGTCTGGAAGCCTAAGGGAGCCAGTTGAGGAAGAAGAAATTGCAGGAAGTAAAATAATTCCACCAAAAATCATCATAGAAAGAAGAGGATTGGGACAACTGATGACAAGAAGAAAGCATCAAGGAGCCACCATATGCCACAGTCGAGCACAGAGATGAGAAGCAAGACCACATGGTCTTAGGATGAGAATGGGGCATGGGCCTTACCCCATTTAGATAGGGCCACTACAAGTATGCACAGAAGGTAAACACACAGGTCTCCGCTGTGGTCTTTCGGGAGGCAGAGGCCATAGAGGACTGCACAGCATACACAGTGTTTTGCCCAAGACAATCCAGGCAAGGCAGAAGTGGGCACTCTGTGTGATGGCAGAGTTGCAGAGGAAGCAGGAATCCTTAGAAGACCTGGGCCTTTCAAGCGACGACATCCTGGAAACTGAGGAGGTCTAAGGAAAAGAAACAAAGAACGAGGAGATTGTTGCGAGCCAAACTGACAAGAGACTCAGGAAAGTGGCGAGAGAGGAGCATAGATCCAATATAACCTCTCAGAGCTGAGAAACAGTTGAGCCAAAGATCTCAGACTCGAAGTAACTGGCACTGATGCTAAAATAGTCTATGGCGGAGGGCAGAGTGAAGCCCAAAGAGCTACATGGGTCCAAGACAAAAGAAACCGCTGGTGGCAAACTCTCAAAACTGGCTTCTATCTCGATAAAGGATCAAAGGGATGGAAGGGAGACAGCAGAAGTAATCTTGACGCTGGCTGCTCACACGGTAGCCATGGCGAACTTCAAGAGCCACTCTGCATCAACGTCTAAAACGGAAGAGGCACCCAACGTCCAAAGGTTTGTCCGCATTGACGTCGAAACAGTTGAATCGGTGCTTGATGAACAAAGAAAATTGCTCGATGTTGAGGAAAGGGAAGGGTCTCAAAGCCCTAATTTAAAAAGGGGGCATTCAACAACTCCCTGCAGGGTTACAGAATTCCTCTGAAAAGGCAGGTGGAAGTAGAGGAAACAGAGGAGCTGGAACAACCCTCCACCCCCGCAACCCCAGAGCTGCAGAAAGAGTTAGGAGTTTCTCAACCTAGAAGAAGAACAAGGCCTCTAGCACCAGGAGGAACAGAAGACTGGCAGGACATCTATGCAGACTCAACAGATAAAGGGGTGGAGTCTTGTCTATCAACACCATCACCACCAGACTACATCACTGCATACAACACAGTAGGCACCTACGGAGTGCAATGAACGTGTCCTCATGTAACGTAACTGGTGCCATGTAAAGCACACTGATACCCGATTCGGGTCATGTTCGCGCTATATAAAACTCTGCAAAAACAAAAAAACTGGAGGAAGAACAATCCAAAGCATGTTTACTACTGGAGACACTGTTATAGAGCAAAAGAGAAACCAGTTTCTGCCAATGCTCCTGAACATGCTAGAACAGGGCAGAGAAGCCTTTAAAGAGCCAGCCATGGCTGAGGCAATAAGTCAGAAGATAGAAAAGTGCAGCTTCTCATCAAGAGACCCACCTTACATCAGGGAACACGTGCCAACAGACTCCCTCATCATAGTCACTGCACAGAAAAGAGCCAATACACCCACATCTACAGGATCACCTCCGGACAAGGAGAGCAAGAGAATTGACATGAAGCGGTGAAAGATGGAAAGGTCCGCTGCAACACAGTGGCGGATATCCAACTCAAACGCCTTACTAAATTGGTTTCCTCCCCTACATAGGGATGAAATAGAGTAACTAATGGAATATCTGTCAGAGAAATTCAAAAAGAGAACAAATGCAGTGCTGTAGAAGGGCAAGACAATTGCCAACACATGCCTGAAATGCACCCTGGATGCGTCAGACACAGCCCGTAGACAGCTCTGCAAGGCCACAACATTGCACAGAGACACTTGGCTGAGAATTTCCTTATTTAAGCAAGAGGTCCAGTCAACTATCATCAATATGCCTTTCACTGGAGACAGCCTGTTTAGAGATGCTGCTGACGAAGCACTTCAGCGCATGAAAATGAATGAGGCCTCCAAGGTAATGGGGGCCTGTAGGAAGCTGGCTATTTATATAGTGGACCAAAATGAGGTACACTGTGTAAACAGTCCAGACAACCCTTATTGGTTTACAGAGGCAATAATTATACCTCTAAATGGTCTCTTTTCTGATAGTGCGGGAAGCAGTTTAGGCATATCTGAGGGTAGTGCTAAGCATGTGTTGTACTCGGAGGGAATAAATGACACACTGAAGAATAAATCCAAGGCCAATTTAGAAAAATAGCTTGTATTTTTACATAAATTTTGATACGAAGAACTTCGTTATCAAGTAAGTACTTTTTAATTAAGAATCTTTATAGTTAAGTAAATAGTTAACTTAACTGCAGCAGTACGCAGCAATGCTTTCCAAAGGAAGAAAAGACATAGGTTGCATACAGTTATTTGTGATCTGTTTCTGGGAGGGGGGGGGGTAGCTGTCTCCTTTGGGACTTAGGGTTATAGGGGGTCCAAGGTCCAAAGCACCACCAGCAGTTTCTCGAGGGGTACACGGCTCCTGACCAGCTAATTTTACCACCTGTCCTGGTGCCAAATGGGTACGCGGTTGAGGGTGTCATTTTGCCATCTGGGGAAGCCTTGGGTCACATATCAAAGGTGGCAGAGGCCATTAAAGCCTCCTGCCTTGATATGCTGATCAGTGGCTGTCCTGCTTGGAGGAGGTGACAACATCTCTGGCTGGAGCAGGCATTGTTTCTGCCTTCAGGGAATATGGGCTCTCACCTGCAGGGGGTCAGAAACCTGTTTGTGTTGGCAGCCTGGTCTACACCAGTCAGCCAGCAAACTAGTAGACTGTAGGCTTTCTAAGGGCATCTCTAAGGTGCCCTCTGGGTGTTTGTATCAGTGTGGATTTATTAATACAGGAGGTGTGCCATGTCGGGTCTTCTCTTTTCTCTGCATGCAGCCTGCAATGGCAGTTTGCACGTTGGGGCTGAGGGGGGTCCCTTAGTGGGGGTGACGTCAAAAAGGGACACTTTCCTACAGGGCCCTATAGTACAAGGGAAACTTTTGAGGAAGCATGACCCAGAAAAAAAGTGTGATATCAGCAAAAGGAACCATACAATCACACATCCCTCACAGGTTTCACCATCCAGCGAAGTGAATCCACCACCGCTCCACAATGGCAGTACCACCCAAGCTCCAGCCAGCCCTTTTGCAACCGCAGAAGAGGCGGAACCCAAAAAGGGGGAACCACACCACCAAGCGACTGTCCACAAGGAACCCTATTACACAAGTCACCAGTAGGAGGAATAATCTGAGGATTCTTACAAGACTGGGACAGAATTGCCTCCGATTAATAGATACTAAATATCATAAAATACGGCTTTTGCATAGATTTGATAAGGCCACCGCCAAAGACTGAACCAAGAGTTGTTAAGCAAAGAAGCTATAGTATTAGTTCCTCAGGAACAAAGACTAAAAGGGGTATACTTCATCTATTTCCCGGTAGTGAAACCAGACAAGACATTAAGACCAATATCGACCTGAGGTCACTAAACAAGTTAATAAAAATGCAAAAATTCAAGTTGACAGGCGCTACCGGAGGTAATTCCCCTGTTGGAGGAAGGAGACTACATGGTAACCATAGACTGCAAAGTCACCTACCAGCACATCCCTGTAAATAAATGTCAGACAATTTCTCAGATTGATAGTAAACAAGACTCATTACCAAGTCAAGGTATTACCATTCAGAAAAAAGTCCGCACCACAATTGATCACGAAATTCTTAGCTGCGGTATCAGCACACCTAAAGCGTCGGGGAATATTCAGCCCATACTTAGACGACTGGGTGTTGAAAGCAAAGACGATGAAAGAAGAACATCAACAATGTGATAAAGACCTTACACACACTAGGTTTCTTCATCAACTACGAGAAATCCTCTTAGATCCAGACAAGAAGAAAACATTCCTGGGGGCAATCTTGGATTAAGCGGTACAAAAGGGGGTAGTGATGGACGGAGCATCAGAACCAATCAAACACTCACAATCAGCCAAAGCAAGACCAGGAGACAAGAGGTTCGAGGCAATTGTAGAGCAGAGTCGCTGTTACCAAAAGGGTAACATCTGACGGAAGCAGTGGGAAAAATGATTGGCTTCCTGCATTCCTCTAGTTCCAGATGCAAGACCACATATGAGACCAATACAAGAATAGGTCCAACAACAATGGTCACAATCAACCAAAAGTGGAGACGATCTGGTGGTTGTTACAAAGTTCAGAAAGAGATGCAATGGTGGAACCGCAAAACACAAACGGTGTGGAAACCATTCAAACCACCAACTCCCTCCGTTGCCACAACAGATGGGATGGGGAGCTCACACGGCTAGGCTGAACATCCGGGGTATCTGGAGTTCCAAAGAAGTATTGCAACACATCAATGTGCTGGAGCTGAAAGCGTTTTTTTCTGGCACTAAAGGTCTTACAAAAATATGTGACAGAGGGCGGTCTAATTTCAAATGGACAATACAATACCCATGCACTATTTGAACAAACAAGGCGGCACACTATCTCACCCGTTATCAACCTTGGTTCAAGATATAGAGATGGGCAATAGCAAACAAGGAATCTATAGTTACAGTGCACCAAACTGGAAAAGAAAATGCAAGAAGCAAACAGGCTAAGCAGGAAAGCAAGCACCACACACGAGTGGGAACTAAAACAAGAAGTGTCAAGACAGATCTTCAAGATCTGGGGGACTCAACTAGTAGAGCTCTTTGCAACACACAAGAACGAAAAATTCCAAAACTGTGCATCCAGAGTCGCTGAGGAAATGCCCGGTCTATAAATTGGTCAGGGAGATTTGCTTACGCCTTTCCACAGATTCCAATGATAACGAAGGTGATCCAAAAGTACAGACCGCAACAAATCCATTTGATCTTGATAGCCCCTCAATGGACTCAGCAGACATGGTTTTCAGACATCATGGAAATATCCTTAACATAACGTGTATTTGTAAAGGACTCGTTCACCCAGAAGGGTTATTGGCACTGAATAACAGATGTTTACTGTTACCCAACTCAATGGCACATGTTTTATCAACCTCAGAAGGATGAAAGGCTGAGTGGAAACGCCAGGATTTGAACCTGTGACCATGAGGTGGAACACAGGCCCTACAGTGGATGCATTGGTCCACTAAGCCACCAGACCCTACTTAGGGCAATACATCAGACTCTCAGCCCTCAAAGACCTCTTAAAGTTTCAGGAGGGACAAGGGTTGCACCCGAACCAAACACCATCAATCTGGAAGTATGGCTCCTGAGAACTTATAATTTAGGCACCTCAAGTTGCTAAGAAGGGCGGTGGAGATTCTAAAGGAATCTTATGCTTCTATCAAAGTCCACTTGGCAGCCATTGTAGCATACACAAGAGGCACACTGGGGTAAAGGTTTTTTTGTTTTTTTTACCACACCAGAGGTAAAAATCTTCTTAGACTTGAAGTAGCACCCCAAGAAGTGTGCCAATGCCAAAATGGAACTTGAATGTGGTGCTCACCCAGCTGTTGATGTCGCCCTTTCAACCAATGCAGAATGCACAGCTGAGGTTTCGAACGCTCCAAAATGCCTTTCTCATTGCCTTTACTAAGAATAGTAAGTGAGATAAAAGCACTCCCCAACTAAAAGCCATACTTGCAGATACATTGCAACAAGGTAGTCATGAGAACTAACCCAAGATTCGTTCCAAAGGTTGTATCAAAATTCCACATTGATCAAGCACTCCACCTACCAGCCTTTTTTCAACAAACTAAAAAAAAAAGAAAATTGAGCCATTTCCAGGAGACTTTTCGAACCCAGCCACGAGATTGCGGAATAAAGCACAGCATGTGAATCAAGAAAATGCTTCAAGCTGCAAAAACTATTCCTACCGGTAAGTAAACATTTTGTGGCAAACCTCCAACTTTAGTACGAAGTCATCTGCTGTGTTCCAAGGTTTTTTACATCCTTTGTTTCCCAAGGAGAACTTGTCTGCCTCTAACTAAACCAGTGCTTTAGACAATTTTAGAAGAACTTCATTATATTGTGATATTAACTCTGTCAAGGAGTTGTAAGAAAACTCGACCTTCAAACTTCATAGATTTGTTTCTTTGTCTGGTACTCGATCTGGCATAGGGTGTTTCCTGTTTTTATGAGATTTCTCTGACCAGGCCAAACACGGACATAACTCTTTGTGGTCTGGACCGCAACTGATGTGTGAGATCCTTTTTGCTGTCGGGTGCTGGATTAGATTGTTTTACATGAATTTTTGAATGTATAATATCCATACTGCAAGTAACTAAACAGAGATTTTTCTGGGTTTATTTTCCTCTCCAACTTGCCTTGCATCAGCAGTATCCAGAGCAAGTGGGACAAAGTGGACATGATCGAAGTCCAAGGTCCAAATAAACTACTCAGACATTAAAAGATCTGCATTTGTAGTGTGTGGGGCAGATTTATACTAGCAGTTGTGGGAACAGTGCAATTATGCCATGATGTTTTGGGGAGACTGGAGGAAAAAAGTTTTTTCTGAAAAGTATTGTGTACTTTCAGCCTTAGTCACTACCACTTTTGTTTGATGCTCACGTTGTTTCTGGTTTTGTGATATTATGTGGCCAAAATAAATTTAAATGTTAATATGATGTACACGTTTGTTGAACTTTGTCATGACAGTTCATGTTTGCCTACTTAAGAGGTTGTATTTTTAGTAGCTCATCTAAGGCAAGTTCATATTGTATTTGCATTCAGGGTTTGAGGTTAAATTAACCCAGTCTCCTCCTTTTTTTCTTTTTCTCTTGTTTTGTTGTACCTTGCCACAATGCAGTGGGATCCAAAAGCTGGCAAAAACATTCTTTCTGTACTTCAGGCCTCTCAGCAGAGGAAAGACTTCATGGAGGTAAGAATTAAATTTCTCAAAAACCAGTGGTGTTAAGAGGGCTTCAAACATAGGATTTATACAGCTTCTCAGGAGTATCTGTGCTATTCTATAATACAGAATGTAGAACATTGGTCATAAGTTTCAAGATAAAGGAAAAATAAGATTGGTTTCTGCAGTTGTATGCTTTAGAATATGTGGTAGCCTGTGTTGTAGAAATGAGATTGAATAAGGGTCAAACCCAATATACCCTTGAGGGCTTGGGCAAATAGATGCGGAAGGGTAAATATGCCAACAAGGGGTTTTGTTTTAGAGTGATCTATTATTCGTAAATTTCAATGATCTGAATCAATAAACATGTTAAGATGAAATAACATCACTGTGAAATCAATCAACTGATATGAACATCTGAAATATATATAATATATAATGACAACAACACACACGGGGGTTCTTTTTGTGATTTAAGCACAATGATTTTTATATTTTTTCATCCAAAGTAAAAAGAGACATAAATTGGAGCAATATATCATGAAAACAGGGGACGGAATTAAGTCCTCATTTCATCTAACAAACACATCTATTCCTGATTCGTTTGAACAGAGATAAAACTCTTTTTGAGCATATAATCTACTGTACATAACATTTAAACTGGAATTAGATGGTAAAGTCGACGTTTCGGTCTTGGGTGGTGTCAATCCGTCAGACCATCTTCAGGACAATAATTGCATAAAACAGACTCTTCGAGGTCTCAATAGTGTTCTCACGTAACTTTGATTAAAATCATGGAGATATTTACACATGAAGTACTTGGCACCTGCAGTTGCCTATTCGTATTTATACGGGAGTCAATCCTGCCGTGATTTTATAGATTTCTGACGTTAGTCTTCAGAACGCAGATGGGGGTCCGCCTGAATCGAAACAGCCGGCTGTTTCGATTCAGGCGGACCCCCATCTGCGTTCTGAAGACTAACGTCAGAAATCTATAAAATCACGGCAGGATTGACTCCCGTATAAATACGAATAGGCAACTGCAGGTGCCAAGTACTTCATGTGTAAATATCTCCATGATTTTAATCAAAGTTACGTGAGAACACTATTGAGACCTCGAAGAGTCTGTTTTATGCAATTATTGTCCTGAAGATGGTCTGACGGATTGACACCACCCAAGACCGAAACGTCGACTTTACCATCTAATTCCAGTTTAAATGTTATGTACAGTAGATTATATGCTCAAAAAGAGTTTTATCTCTGTTCAAACGAATCAGGAATAGATGTGTTTGTTAGATGAAATGAGGACTTAATTCCGTCCCCTGTTTTCATGATATATTGCTCCAATTTATGTCTCTTTTGTACTCTTTTTACTTTGGATGAAAAAATATAAAAATCATTGTGCTTAAATCACAAAAAGAACCCCCGTATGTGTTGTAGAAAGGCAGTGAGGAGACTATTCACCCAAAGGAGCTTTGCAGGAGAGATCGGCTAAGTTGAATGTTTCCACAGAGGAGTGTTTGCAGAAAGTGTAAACTGATTTCCTAGAATCTGCTTTGTAAATATTATCTTGGAGTTCAATGTTGAAAATGGGTGACTTGACAATATTTTACACCAGATTTTGGTGAGTCAGCGAAGCCACTGCTTTCTAAATCTGGGTATCTCTTCTGTGCAGTATTTCCTATATCGTGGGGGCTCTTCTATGTTTTGATGTTGCTGTCCTTATCCAAAAGGGCCATTAAAAGAAATTTGAAAATCTGCACCTTCTGAAGGTGGCAGAGTTCTACTTAACTTCTGAGTAGACACCTGGACAGCTACAGCCTCATTTATAGTTCTGGAGTTTGATGCACTTATGCACCTCAGACCCAGAGCCAGATAGTCAGAGCAAGGTCCAGAATGTGGACAGACGTTCGTTAGGCAAGCTTTGACAGATGTCTGCCCCATAGCAGTGGAAAATATCTTTGTTGCACTGAGTCTGACATTTGAAGCCATTAACACTATGATGACGACCAAGTGGCTTAAGGGAAGGTGTCGCTCACCCTGTGGGCAGGGGTGCAGGGACTCTTGAGTATATGTCTATTGAAATAGGAGTTGTAGGACAAGTTGAGGAACTGGCATTTGAAGATATTTTCAAGCCAGGACCTGTGTGCTCCTAGTGGTACGTCTATTTACCTTCTTACTTGAAATATAACTTGATCTAATCAAAAAAAGCTGTACATTACTACACCTTGTGCGTGGCTAATTTGAGATGGAAGGCACTTTGGTTCAAGAACAATGACTCAACTTTGTCCTTTTCATATTGGTTTTATGATGAAAAGCCAACCATGGGCAGGGTTTTTTTGTGTTTACAGAAGCACAGTGGCTACTAAACCTCAAGTATCCTATATCCTGTATCAGTAACTGCTAAGCCTCAAAAGCTGTTATTGCGAATGTTCAATGATTTACTAGAACACCAGTATAGAGTGTTAAAACTTTGCCTTTAGATTAGATTGAACTGTTAGAACCTGTCCCAATCCCAGGTATATGTTCGTGGCAACTTGAACATTGTAGAAAGGTTCCAGGAGCATTCAAGCCTCTTAAGAACATCCACTGTCCAAATTGGAAAAGCAGGCCAGTCATTAGTGCCAGGGGATTACGGAACAGGACTTCAGCGAGAGGTGTTTACCATCAGGTGCAAAGCAATAGGTTCTGCCTGCAAGAATGCTGTGTTGGTATTTGTTAAGCACTCAATCCGCCATTGGAATGGCATTATAACACTTTGGGTAGTCTGGAGTTATTTTCCAACTGCTCCAATGGGTTCCATCACTCGCCAGAGTCTGCCTTCTGCTAAAGTCCTGTCAGTGGAGACAATATCTCTATTTTTTGACAGTGGGGGCCACTTCTTGATTCAGATGCTGTGATTGAGTCTGGAATGGTGTCTTGTTTGTTCACAACCTGCACAGGATCGATGTTAAGTGTACACTGCAGCAACCCTTCTCTAGGTGTTAAATAACTCAGAAATACATGTAATTACTTTTTGCTCCGTTTGAAAAAAAACCCACTACTGTTTTAATTCAGCTTGAACGATTAAAACACAGCAGAGGATGTTTTCATAGTTAGACTTGAATCAGTTACATGTTAACCCAAATGGTCATAACCAGTATACGTGAGACGTAGATCAAGTAGGATATAATTACTGTTCACTTGGTGGTAGCTAATTGAATCTAACACAAAAACATACATTGATTGCAACACAAGGACAAAGTAGAGTACATTGTGTCTATCCTTGCGGATGTTCAAGTAATTGCAGCTAGTGAAACGGAAAAGGGTTATCAATTGTTCTGGTGCCCCAAATGTATGTGGTGGGTTTTCAATGATGTCATAAAATTGTGCTACAAAAGAAAATTGATTTCATATATTCTCTTCCTAACCTTTAATTTTTCTTTTTCTGTAACTAGCGGGCCCTGTACCAGTCTTCTCACGTAGATGAAAATGATGTTCAGACTGTCTCTCACAAATGCCTTGTTGTTGCTCTTGACCAGTATGAGCAGATGCTGAAAACCAAGAAGTACCAAGACAGTGAGGACCTCTACTATCTGGCAGGGACATACGAGCCAACCACAGGCATGATCTTTGACACGGACGGTGAACCTACCATATGCTGATTGGCTTTAGGACCTGGTATTTTAGAAAAACATCTGTGGTCCGGTAGAATACATAAAGAACTATTCATTCGCCTCTTCAAGCTTTCACTCTAAGCATCTGGCTGGTTATCAATCTGCAGAATTCTAACAAGATGCGACAATCTAAGACTTTTAAAAGTGTCTTTGGAACATTATCTGACCTCTTGCAAGAAACGAAAACATTAGGAGAGGTGCAGAACTTCGCCGTCCTCTGAAAATTGCATGTTACGGAAGTAGCCTTTGGTATTGTCTATGCGTAGTGCTAGCAAAGGACATGGTTGTATGAACGAACTCCTGTGGGGTTTCTTCCCACCCAAGGTCTTTCGATATTTGTGAATCTTGTAATGTTTCAACTAGAGAAGAGGATTTGTGATGACGTTCAAGTGGTACAGAATGCCAATAGTATTTCTATAGATAGCAGGCTGGGTAAGACCATGGTCTCATTGCAGCTGCAGTGTTTGTTGGATAAGAGTAGGAATCGTCCTACTCAGATCCAGCAATGTTGTGGACTTAGGTGCCTTCCAGGACAAGTGGCGCTCTTAAGCTTTAATGGCACAAGTGGCTGTAGACCCACAGTAGACGAATGAATATTGGTGTTGTACAGGAAATGTTTTAGCATCCATTGCCTAGCAAATTCATTCATTCCAGGTTTTACTTTTTCGTTGAATGGAAGTTACTTGCCTGCAAAGTGTGTGAATATGAATTGTCCGTATTTTGCAGGCTGAAATATCTATATTTTCATATGTCTTTAGAGTTGGATATTTTGACCCCTTTAAAGTTCGTAAATCTTGAACTTCACAAATGAAAAACAAACCGGTGTGCCAATAAGTGATAATTGATGGATGTAATGTTACTGTGGCCTGTGGGAAATTTCACACAACTCCTTTCAACCATTCATCCCGAAGGAAGAATACAATTTGCCCCATACACCATTTTAAGGGTTATGTTGGCACAGTGAAAGGGTTGGGAGGACTGTTTCACTGCTGTTCTGACGTTCACCCTGTTGTGGACATCGTGTGTGGGTGAGATGGAAGCCATCGCCTAAATCTATGGACCGTTTTATCTTTTAATGGAGCGGCCTACACTCGATCTGGCATTGGGAGTATGTCTACTGCTCGAGGATTTACATATCTTACCATCTGGTCCCGATAGAAATAACCAGGACAGAATGTCAAGTGTCCGTTGCTCAGGAGCCGTCCCAATTGGTAGCATAAAAGGGGAGAGATTAAAGTAATTTCCCTGATTCACTGCAAGCAGTTTCTCTACTGGGAGATGTTTTTTAATCAAAACTCTGGTTGGATTAAACTCACTACAAACCACCTGTTGGACACTGTTTGTCTGTAGAGTTTTCGTGAAGCATCAGAAACATGCTGTTGTGCAAATTCCCTCTCGCGAGAACAACCATAAATCCCACTGTATTATATACCTTAAAATGGATTTAACTTTTTATGATATATGTATAAAATATATAAAAAATATATATAAAACTTTTTTAAACTGTGAAAAAGTTATGAAATTATAAAATGACTGCAGTCTGACGTCTAGAAGAATATTTTTTATTTCCTGTTGGATTGTTATTGTAAATGACATGCAATTAACAAATAAACTAACCAACACACATGCACGCACTCTAAAGTATTCGTACTGTACTTAGCAGCTACTGTGTAAGAGGAGAGTACATGTTTAACGCTAACGTTAAATAGAAAGCACTTATACACTGCCTGTTGCCTTCTATGAAAACACCAGGACTTTCCAGACAATCGCAAGAAGGGGAGAGTCTGTTATTTTATTTTTTGTATTTCATTTGGCATTTTGTTGGAGAATTCAGAGTGATTGTTTTCATAAAAAAATTATTGAAAAAGTTTGCCTCCTGTCTTATTTGTGTTCTGTTTTTCACTCTGAGTAAATGTGCGGACTAATATCAGAATTTAAAGAAGGGATCGTGTTGGAAATGTCCCACATCTACTCTTGCTTTAGTCAGATCTCTGTTTATACCA
The DNA here is from genome assembly GCF_964204655.1 of Triturus cristatus. Lineage (NCBI taxonomy): Eukaryota > Metazoa > Chordata > Amphibia > Caudata > Salamandridae > Triturus > Triturus cristatus. Next base: position 1,052,019,690 of record NC_140593.1, read on the forward strand.
GATCAGATGATTTTACTCCACTGATGCTTACCCTAAGGTAGTGGCTCCCTAACTGTGGTCCACGGACCTGTAGGCGCCCGTGACTCATTCCCAGGGAGTCCGCAGGCAGCAGTTTTGAAAGCACCGAAACATTATTGTATAATCAGCAGTTTTCGGGCACCAGTAAGTGTCAAGTTCTGTTATTAATGTATCTGATGGAGAGAGATGGGAGTTTTGTCTAGTGGCAGCTTTGACTCATCTAAGGTGGTGCAGAGAGAAAATATGCCTGCTGCAAGGAACGTGTACCATGCTTTTCCCAACAGTGCTGCATGTAAACTGCAAGGTACAAGTTAGTAAGTTATGTTTTTTCCCCCAGTCTTATTGTCTCCTAATGCTGCTAAAAAAGGTTTGTTTGGGTAGAAATAAATTCTTATTAAAGTCAACACTAACCACTGTGTATTGTTCTGAATCCTGAGTTTGTGCTTCTCCAGACCAAACACTCTTAAAATATGCCTAACAGTATGGATGGCATGTGAATCCTACACCTTGTAGTACCCTTTGCATTATGTAACATTTTCTATACACTGATTTACACACGTATGATTCATTGTCTTTGTATGTGTTGATGTAAAGTACTCTGACACCCTTCACTGGTGTGAGAGATGCTATAAAACAAATTACATTTGACAGAGGGCTATGAAGAGATGACGGGCACTGTTGGAGGGTGATAGTGAGGGAACCATTGAAGAGCGCCAACAAAGATTGTCGTATACTGGTGCACAGTAAGGTCGGTTACTGTGAGAAAGTGGCTCTGTATATACTGTTCCCAAATAGGTACAGTGTGTACAGAGTCCACAGTCCCCAGAGGTTTGGCAGAGGTTAAAGTTAGATATAACCTTACTCTCTAAAGTGGTAGCTTGGTCGAGCAGTAAGGCAGTATCAGAGGACAGTGTAAAGCATTTGTTGTACACACTCAGTCAGCAAATGGTCTCACACACTCAAGAACTGAACTCTAGGCCAATGGTTTATATACAAAATATATGGTTGTTTTATTTTAGAACCAACAATAGGTATTAAAATATACTTTCTCAGAATGAGATGCTTTAGTTGAATACTTTTGCAATATGCAATTGACTTTTGTAGGTAGTAGTTAAGGGTTGTTGCAATAGGCAACACAATTTCAAACACAATAATACATTGAGCTCAATGGGAGTTTTAAGTTATTTGCAATAGATTACTTTCAGGATTACTTTTCTAACTCCAGGACAGGATCCTAGATTCAGTCCTGGGACAGTTCTTGGAAACAAGTGAGTAAAGTAGACTTAGTTACTGTTGTGATTTTTAGGCAATATTTTGCTATTTTAAAAGTTGACACTTAGAAGAAATTTCATAGAAAACAGTCAATTATTCCCTATGGAAGAAAATTCAAGCTGCAGGTATATTATCTTCTCGTTACTTTTGTAATCCAGTACTGGGTGCCTAGACTCAGTACTGGGACCTTTATCCAAAACAGGTAAGTTATTACGTTTTCACAACTTATAGGATTTTTAAAGAATGTTTAAAGTTTGTAGAAATCGACACTTGGAAGAAATTTCACAGACAGTCAATGAATTCCTATGGAAGAAAATTGGGTTCATGGTAAGTACGGTTGTGAGTACTTTTCAGGGTCAGTGCTGGGCACCAAGCTCCAGCACTGGGATCTCTCCTAATAGCAGGTGAGTATTTCCGTTTTCGTTACTCGGTTGATTTTAAGTTTAAATCTGTTTTATTGAAAGAACACCATCAGCTATACAAAAGCTTAGCGCCTACAACCCAGCGGGCAGGCTTGCTACAACCAATGATATCAACCAGGCAAAGCTAAATGGGGGGCAGAGCATACATTCCCAACTTTAAACACAGCATGCCGCCTACAACCCATCCGGGCCGGCCGCGTCCAATAAAATGGGGAAAAGGGAATGGACTAGCAAAATAGGTTTAGGAGCAGGCGAACAGGACACTCTGGGTGCCCTGCAGCCCTGTCCCCCAGATGCACCCCACTAAGATCTATAAGTTCCAGTATGCACTCCCCGTGTCGGTGTAAGTCTTTCTGGAATTTTCAAAAGAAACAGAACTCTCGAAGCAATTCTAACCGGGTATGCTATCGCAACTGTGCGTACATAGGGTGTGCATCTACACAAATCAATGGAAAAAGGCCTGGCCACACCCGGGCATACACCCCCGCTATGTAACTACCCCAATGCGAAACAAAGGCTAATATACCCCTGAAAGAAAGAAAACCCTACACCCCACCCCCCCCCCCCCTGTTCCATGTCCACTCTGCAGCTCCCCCGAACCCCCTAATGTGGCCCCCTCACTCCACCGTCTCCGAGGTGTCTGCTAGGCGTAGTGAACGTAGGTACAGAGGGCAGGTGACCTCTCGGAATTCAGTAGCCAAAAGAGCCAAAAACGGCTGCCACAACTCCTGGTACTTGGCGCCCTCACCCGCCATGGTCAGCGTGAGTTTCTCCATTCCCAGGACGTACCACAGACGGTACAGCCACCCCGTAAAGGTCGGAACGGTGGGGGAACGCCAGTGAATAAGTATATTCTGTATCGCCGATCCCAGCGCTATTGCCATTTGCCGACCTCTGCGTGATCGAAGCGGGTACGTTAAAGGGTTGGGAAGACCAAGCAAGATGTACGCTAGGAATAGAGGCAGCGCTGTGTGAAAATGTTTATCTACCTCATCCAGCACCTGCGTCCAATACGGCTGAATATGGTCGCACTCCCACAGCAAGTGTCTCAATGTACCTATCTGATCACACCCTCTCCAACACCGCGCCTCCCTCGTGTGGTCTATGGAATGTTGACGTTCTGGAGTGCAAAACCAATATGTTACCACCTTCGTGAGAGTCTCGGTGAGCCCCATATGGTAAGCAGAGTGCCGGGCCCTTTAGCAGACCCCCCTCCTACTCCCTGTGACTTAAGTGTCCTGCCTAACTCCCTCTCCCAGCGCGCCCTACTAGAATTGTGAATGTGTGCCAATCTGACCTGAAGCATTCTATATAAGTCCGAGATTAATTGTCTGTCCGATGTGCGGGTAAGAAGCCATCGCTCGTATGGGGAGAAGCGTCTATCAGCCGTCGGGCGAACTCGCTCATCAAGCGCCCAATGACGAGCTTGCAAGTACCTGAGCCTTTCGGTTTCCGGCAGCGCAAACTCCTGTTTAAAATGCTGAAAGGGGATAACGCCATCTACCCCGTATAGATGATATAGGAAGCGGCAGCCTGCTGATTTCCATGCCGCGAAGGCCCCCTGGTCCATCCCCGGAGCAAAATCCGGATTGTCCATCAAAGGGGTAAGCGGGGAGGGAAAGGTAGTAAAGCCATGTTTAATATTGGTGCGGTCCCACACCTCGAGGAACACCGGTTATACATGAGGCGTACAGATTGGGGGGTCGATGTTGTTTGCGGAGGAAAGCGATCTCCTGCAGAGGCCGAGCAGCTACTGCCTGGTCTTGAAACAACCAATGCCTCTCCGATTCCCACCGACTCCACTCAACCAGGTATCGTAACTGAGCCGCCTGGTAGTATAGATGCAAGTCTGGAATTCCCAAACCTCCTCCCTCCGGGGGCAGAACCGACCGCAACCGCTTCATGCGCGGCTTCCGACCATGCCATATAAACTAAGCAAGTTCAGACTGAGTCTGCTGTATCCAGCCCGCGGGTGGGCGTAAAGGAATGGTACAAAAGAGATAAATAATTTGAGTCAAGATAGTCATCTTCACCGCCGCAATTTTCCCCAGCCACGAGAGGGGGCTTATTTCCATTGACCAAGTTCCCGACTAATCTTCCGGCGAAGGGAAGCATAATTAATAGCAACAACTTGCGGGAGAGTGGGTGCCAGCTGAATCCCCAGATAGAGAATCGCGTCGGAAGCCCACTGAATGGGCAGCAAACCCTGAAGATATTCCCGCGTGGAGCTTAACAGGGAGAGGTCCAGGGCCAACGATTTGTCTGCATTGACCTTAAACCCCGCAACCCGCGCAAAAGAATCCAACTCCGCAAGGCAAGCTGGCAAAGCTGTGCGCGGACTGGACAACAAGATCAACACATCGGCATACAGACTGATGGTGTGGACATATCCCCCAAACCGGATTCTGGAGATCGCCGGATTTTGCCTAATCCGCTGGGCGAGCGGTTCCATGTAAGCGGCAAAAAGGAGGGGTGAGAGAGCGCACCCCTGTCGGGTACCCCTCCCTATCGGGAAGCTAGTGGACGTATAGCCATTCACCCGGACAGAAGCAGACGGGAACTTATAACAATTAAATATGTGGGTGCGGAATTTCTCCCCCAAGCCCATCCGTTGCAAGACCCGCTCTAGGTATGGCCAATGAACGCGGTCAAATACCTTCCCCGCATCGATGGTGAGGAGTAGATACTCTCCCTCTGTACAGGAGGCCTTCTCGATTAAGTGGAGGGCACGTTTCGTGTTATCTGAAGTTTGGCACCCCGGAATAAAACCTGCCTGGTCCGGGTCAATAAGGCCGGGCATGTGAGGTGCGAGACGGTGAGCCAAAATCCCTGTGTACAATTTAAGATCGACGTTTAAAATGGAAATGGGACGATACGCACAGCACCGAGTCCTATCCTTCCCTGGCTTCGGGATGACCGCTATTGAAGCGTCTAGGAGATCCCTAGGAATCGCCCCTGGTTCAGAAAAGGAGTTAGAGTTGGGTGAGGAGAGGTGCGAGCCGGGTACAGAACTTTTTATAGTAGATGGCTGGGAAGCCGTCCGGCCCGGGGGCCTTTGCAAGCTTCAGCCGTGCTATGGCCGCAATTACTTCCTCTTACTTCCTCTACCCGTATGTCCTCATCTTGGAGGTTAGCCTGCACCTGAGTCAGAGCTGGTAGAGTGACGGAGTCCGAAAAGTCCGCCCCTTCCGCCTCGTCCAATGGGGAGGCGGTATAAAGTGTGGCATAAAAATCGCGGAAAGCTTCCGCTATGGCACTGTCCTCTGAGACTCGCATGCCATCTGCTCTAAGGATCTTGCGGACCCCCTGCCTCAGGGGCGCAAACTCCGCCCTATCCTGATCCAGGGCTGCCAGTTGTTGGCGCATCGCTTTCAACTGACGCCACACATGGGGAGCTCCCGTTCTCTGATGCATCTGCACCAGTTCTCTTGTCCGGCGCGTGAGATCGTCTCGCTTACGCCTGCGCTCTACATTGTCAGCTGCCGATATGGCAAACTCTCCTCGGAGGACCGCCTTTAGCGCCGCCCACTGGGTAGCCAGAGTCGTGTCAGTGTTATGTGACAGGAAATCAGTAATGGAACCTTCTATGTGCTTAACCACCTCCGCTCTGTGTAAGAGGGTGTCTCTGAGTCGCTATATCCGAGCTGGCTGCGCCAAGGATGGAAGGGTGAAAGTAGCAACCACTGGTACGTGATCGGAGAGTGAGGCAGCCCCTATCTCAGTGCCCTTCGCCATCTCTCGAACTGAGGTAGACACCAAAAAATAATCCAGTCTGGCATAAGTCTGGTGAGCATGTGAGTAGTAGGAGTACTCCCGAGCCTGCGGGTGGAAGCTACGCCACAGATCACAAAGTCCCAGATCCCTCAATCATCCCATCCCCGGTGCCGAAAGCGCTCCAGCTTGGTGCGTCCGCTGACAGGATCTGTCCAATGTATTATCAAAGACAAGATTCAGATCCCCCCCCCCCAATGGTAGGACCGGAGGAAAAGAATTGGACGGGGGGGGGGGGGGGGTCTCGTCTCCCAGGGTCAGGTACCTGGTTCTGAGGCTGCAGGCATCGTCAGGATCGTCGAGGTGAGTCCTTGGGTGCCGGATTCGGGGTCACAGTCGCCGGCGGGACGTCCTCGGGGTCTTTGTTCACTCCGGCACAGGCCAGGCTTGGCGGGTGCAAAGTGGGCAGGGTTCGCGGTTCCGGGCTGATGCCAGGGGTTAGAACTTGCTTTGAGCAGAGCCACAGCTCATGAGAGTCCCAGATGCTCAGAGTCACAAGGTAGCCAGGTCCTCCGGGGTTTGTGAGGTTGCTGGCCACAAGAGGTGCCGGGATGTAGCAGAAGCAGGTTCGAGGGTCGACAGGCCGGTTGGGCTGGGGCCAAAGCAGTTGGTGTCTTCCTCCTCTTAGCAGCTGCACGGCGAGTCTTTCTTATTGCTCTTCTTTGCTTTTTCTGAATCTGGAACCTCGGGAAGGAAGGTTCAGGGTGCCCCTAAATACTAGATTTAGGGAAGTTACAGGTAGGTAAAGGGCAGGGACCAATGGGTCCCTGCCCTGGGGTGGGTACACCCCCTATCCTGCCACTCTCCTGTGGGAGGGGGCAGTAGCCTAGTCCTGATTGGGCAGGGCTTCCCATCTTCAAGATGGCGAGAGCCCAGAGATGTTTCACATCGCCTCCCCCACCTGAGGGGTGGGGTTTCCGGCCAGTCTTCCTGCCAGAGTGGGGGTCAGAACCGGTGGGCCTGGAGAAGCTCACAAAAGCGGCATGCCTTTGAAGCTTCCCCCTGCCCATCCTGGGGGAGGAGACCTAGGACCTTACCTAGGATGTGCATTGTTGCAGGCCCAGAAGAGCGGGGGCTCTCCACCCAGGGGTCCAGCAACATGTCTGCTGTGTGGCAACCTATTCAGCCTCTCAGACCAGATGTGGATTGTAGGTTAGGTTTCAGGGGGCATCTCCAAGATGCCCTCTGTAGTGCTTTGTACATTAAATCCCACACTGGCATCAGTGCGGGTTTAATGTGCTGAGAAGTTTGATACCAAACTTCAGTCTTCAGTGTGGCCATTATGGTGCTGTGGAGTTTGTGTTTGACGAGCTCTCAGCACCATGTACTCTTTCCTAAATGGCAGCACTGCACTTACAGTGCCCAGGAATGGACCTGGGTACTGTAGGGGCACAGGGCTCATGCTCCTGTGCCCACACCACTGGCATAGGGCACCCAGCTAGAAGGGTGGCTGATGTATGCCAGGGCAGTGTAGGTTGTGGGCATGGCACTTTGTTTTGTACCCAGACACTCAGCCTGCAAGGGCAGTGTGTTTGTGTTAGGGTACAGGGCCTCTAAGGGTGGCACAATAAGTGCTGCACCCTTAGAGGCCTTCCCTGGTCACACGGCCCTGGGTACCTAGGGTACCATTTACCAGGGGCTGACATGCTGGGGTCGTCCAAAACACACCCACTCAATAAATCACCTGCACCGCGGTCAACGGGTTAAACCAGGGACAGCCATATTCTTATCAGGTATACTGACTATATGTTGAAGATAGACCATTATTATTAGGCTCTCCTGTTTTTAGTTTCTATTTTGTGAATTCTGGTGGGTTTATTTAAATGTTTTCCACTGTTTATAATACTTTCAAAAATCAATAGTTATCAGTGATTACACTTTTTGTGCAGTTAAACACAGAGTGCTTTTCTGGTGTTTATAGAAAGTTTTCCTTTTATTATTGCTTGATTTTATATTGAATGATATTTAGACAGTATAACTACAGTTTATATAAGGTTCAAATACGTTTTACAAATCAAACTTTTTGTAGTACACCACACAGTTCTTCTTCAGTGAGTCTTTGGTGCTCGCTCTTTCCTTCTATGAAAACCTTTATCCCAACATTACCACTTAAGACCAGCAGTACCAAAACAGCTAGTACACAAGTTGCTAACTCTGGCCACTGACATAGCTTTTTATGCCAGTACTAGTGAATCAGAAGATTGAGATTATCATCAACAATTTCTGTAACATATGAGTTGAACTGGATACATAGGCCCTCGGTGTCCCTGCAGCAGTAAAAAATGAAGTGGTACTTATCAAAGTCCGGAGAAATTTCTCCTTCAGAGAAGTGTACTTGAACTTCTGCTGAGTACCACAGTGATACCTCATTGACTTCAAATGCCATGGATGCTGCTGTGAGATTTCTATGCCTCGTTTCAAGCCATTTCTCATGAACTTATCTGCAGCCTTTGATATGGTTGATCACGGTCTCCAGATCAACCGTATCTCCTCCTTAGGCATCCGGGACGAGGCCAAAGCTCTGTTAGCATCCTTCCTATCTAACAGACTTCGAATCCCCTCCTTTTTCTCTTCCATGTCGAGTCCCTCAGGCCTCCTCCATCAGTCCTACCCTTTTTAACATTTACGTGACCGACCTGGCATGAGTGATTAAATCGGTTGGCTTAGGTCTTGCATCTTACGCAGATGATACTCAAATTGTTTTTCTCGTATATGAGGACGGAGACAGGGTCTTGTCTAGTTTTTGTGATGGTATGTTGGAAGTGAGTACCTGGATGACCAATCATTTTTTTTTTTAATTTCAAATCTTTTTTTATTGAGAAAGAAATCAAAGACATACAATAAAAAAAAAAAAAAAAAAAAAACAATAATGACAATAAAGAATTATAAATGACAATAATGACATATGCAATCCAGAGCCCCTGAGCACTGACAAATCGAACTGGTGAATCGCTAGGGGACTCGCCCCTTCACAGACTAACATGGATTATAGTCCTGAATACATAGCAATAAAAACTGTACATAAAATTCTCATCAGGACTATAGTTCTGACCTTGCATCCGAATAACATGAGTAATCCTATAGTGAGGCTAGTGATGAAACTGAATTTGGAGATACTGAAACTGGGTCTAGATGAATTGAATGAAGTATACGAGTTAGATGAGATGAATTACATCAATTAATTACATGAAGTAATTGAATTAAATTAAATGAATTAAATAAAACCCCTAAGTGAAAGTAAAAGAAATGAAATAAAATAAATAAGTAGTCGAAGGACGTCACGAATTCCAACCCGCACCAAACACTCCGCTTGCATTATGGTGAGTAAGCATCATATCAGCCCATGCCTTATATCATACGTGTACCACAGCAGCTGCCACATCCTGTACTCTATGATCTAGAAGGCATAACACGTCTCTTCCCCTCAGGGCGGGTCAAACGAGAACGATGAGCTGTCCAGGGATTTCCAGAGCCTCCTATTGGGAGCGCGCCACGGGGAGGAGTGTAGCGCTGGATTGTCAGCCCCTCTCAGGAACGAAAGCCAATCCTGCCACACCCTGAATGAGACCTCAGAGGCGCTCTTCCATTTACATAACACCACTTTGCATGCTAAAGTAAGCATGATGTCTAACAGCTGACGGTCATTGTTATTAGGAAGGTCATTATCTAACACCCCCAACAGAACATATACAAACTCCCTCTTGGATTTGATCTTAAAAGTATGGTCTATGCAGTCGAACACTTTCCCCCAAAACAGACCTAGTGCAGAACACCCAAAAAGCATATGGGCCAAGTCACCAACCGCTATATTACAGTTCCAACATAGGGGGCTGTCCCTCAGATGCAATCGATGGAGTTTCTCGGGCGTCCAATATGTCCTGTTAAGGAGCATGTATTTGGTTTGGGCCAGAATCGGGGAGATCTTATTCGTCAGAGCAGCAGTATGGATCAAGTCCCAATCAAATACCAAACCAGTAGAGTTAGACTCAGATTCCCATCTGGATTCATTCTTCTTGTATGCCTTCCTTGGGATGGGAAGGAGTAATTTATAGATTTTAGAGACAAAGTGACCTGCCCTCAAGAATCGTGGAACCTGGGTCAGAAGCCAAGGGTCACTAGGGTTAAGAGAGCGATTAGACAAAACAACCTTAAGTTTCAAAAAATCATAAAAATCCATTGGAGACAGGTTGTGACGAGCCTGAAGCGAGGAGAACGGTAGTGGTTGTTTATCCTCAAACAAGTCCTTAACCAGATTAATGCCTTTCCTAGACCATTCTTCCCACTGCAAAGGCCTCCCTTCCATTTTAAACGACGGATTATGCCACAACGATCCCATAGTAGACTTCCTCCATAACAAACCTGTTTTATGAGTCTGATCTAGTCTCAGAAGCGCTCTTCTCGTATTCAGTAATATATACTTGGAATGGGGCAGATGTGCCAAATCCATTGAGAGGAATGTTGTTAGGGGGGCATCACCAGCCAGAGATTTTTCAATCTCAATCCACAAGGGGGTATATTCCGCATCTCCACACAACCACTGTGCACCCTGTTTACACAGAAATGCCGTCTGGTAGTTCCTAAAGCTAGGAAGGCCCAGGCCGCCCTTCTCTTTTGATAGCTGTAGCTTCTTCATAGATATCCTGGGTTTCTTCCCCTGCCACAGGAACCCACCAAACAACCCATCTACCTTTGTCAAGAAGGCTTCCGAGAACGTCATTGGTAACATGGACGCCAGATAATTTACCAGTGGTGTCACCATCATTTTTAGGGTTTCCACCCTACCCCACCATGAAAGGAATTTTGGAGACCATCCTTCCAATAATTTAGAAATTTTCTTCAGAATCAAGGTTTCGTTCACCCCTAACGTTGTGACTAGATCTTTCTCAAATTCCAGTCCCAAGTATTTAAAGCAGCCTGGCTGCCACGTCAATCCTGAGTCCCCCATGATCTCCTTATTACCAAAATTATTTAACAATTTCACCTCTGTTTTATCCTTATTTAACTTGTATCCTGATACCTTGGAGAAATCGTCAATGGTAGAAAGAAGAGCCGGTATAGCCTCTTCCGCTCTTTCCGAAACTATTAAGACATCATCCGCATATGCCGTCAACTTTATTGTACATTCTTCAAATGGGATACCAGCAATACCATCGTTATTTCTCAATCGATAGAGAAAGGGTTCAATGGCCAATAGGAACAGTGATGGCGAGAGAGGACAACCCTGTCTAGTACCTTGGTGTAAATCAAACGAGGAGGAGAATGATCCGCCAGCCCTAACTCTCGCCGAGGGACAAGAGTACAAAGACATCACCATCTTTGTAAAAGTTTGACCCAAATTGAATTTATTTAGGACTGCCTGCAGATAGTTCCAATCCACCCTATCGAACGCCTTCTCTGCGTCAAGCGTGATAGCAACCGTGGGTGTAGGTAACAGTCTTGCCCTTTCAAGGACATGCGCCAATATTCTAGTATTGTCGCTCGACAATCTGTGTTTCAAAAATCCCGCCTGTGAGGCGTGTATCAATTTGGGTAGGACCTTTTGAAGCCGATTGGCCAAAATCATGGCTAGAAGTTTACAATCGAGATTAATGAGGGAGATAGGCCTATAGTTCCTTGGCAGTGCCGGATCTTTCCCTTCTTTCGGCAGTACTGCAATGATGGCTTCCGATAACGTTCCCCTCACCTCTCCCACATCACTGATTTCTTGGAATAGATGTAGAAGTGGTTGTGATAGAAGTGCGGAAAAACTCTTGTAAAACCTAGCGGTGAACCCATCTGGACCGGGTGCCTTACCGCATTTTAGCGCTTTAATGACTGTCTCTACTTCCTGAAGAGTGATGGGTTCGTTAAGGCCATCACGATCTATATTGGACAGGGATGGGAGTTTGCAGCCCTCCAAGTAGCCGTCTATTTTGGAATCAACTACCTCCTTGTTCTTGGCATAAAGTTGCTCATAAAATTGCTTGAATACTTCCGCTATCTCCACTGGGTCAGAGTGTGTCGTCCCCCCTTGGTCTTTGATGGAAATTATCGTATTCTTTTGGACTTTAAACTTGAGGTATGCCGCGAGGCTTTTCCCTGCCTTGTTTGACGCACAGAGCTTGAATTGTTTCCTCTTAGTCAACCAAGTTCCTGCTCTCTCACTGACTATTTTGTTATATTCATACTTTTTATTAGCTAGTTTATTCAGTGTGTCCTCTTTCCTGTCTGACAGGTGTTTCTTTTCCAACGCTGCAATTTCTCTTTCCAAGGCCTCCAGAGCTTTATTGTGTTCCTTATTGATAACCGATTTTATTTTAATAACTACTCCCCTTATCGTACTTTTTAGCGCCTCCCACCGAATCAGATCCGAAGTGTCCCCCCTACCATTATGCTCTAGGTAGTCACCAATCGCGGACTCTATCTCCACCCTATATTGTTCTTTATCAAGGACCTCCTCATTAAACCTCCAGATTGATTGTCTGACGGAAGATTTAACATTGGAAATGGACAAGGAGATACATGAGTGGTCGGATAAGACCTTGGGCTCTATAGATGTTTCCTCCATTCTAGGAATGCCATTCTTTGTTATAAATATATAATCTATCCTGGAGAATGAGTCATGTGGTGGAGAGTAAAAGGTATAATCCCTCCCATCCGGGTTCTGTAACCTCCATGTATCTACCAGTTGGAATCGAGTGCACAGATTAGTGAAGGCCTTATGAGATTTATTGCTACGAAAGGAGCATCTAGAATCCCTGTCTAACACCGGGTCAAATGGGAGATTAAAGTCCCCTGCCATAATGTGAATGGCTGAATCCGGGATATTCTCTAGTTGTTTAGCCAGATCCGACCAGAACGTGAGATCACAGGTATTAGGGGCATAAACATTTGTCACATAGAATTCAGTGTCGTCCTTCGACAACTTGGACGTAACCCACCGCCCCTTTGAGTCCGACTCAAAGGAGAGTAAGTCCACGTTAGACTTTTTCGCGATCAATGTCAGGACCCCATTTTTCTTCCCTATCGCCTCCGACCCTGCGACCTCGACAAAAAATTTATTCCTAAGGGTATGAAATTGTGAGGCCTCAAGCTTAGTTTCCTGCAGCATCACAATGTCACCCTTTTGCCTACGTAAATATTCTAGAATCTTTTGGCGCTTGACTGGCTGGTTCAGACCCTTGACATTGAAAGAAAGCAATTTCAATTTATTCACTCTCGTCACGCCTATAGGAGTATCAATAGTAGATAATGACATGACTAATCAAGGCCAACATGGTGGATTGAAAACAGCCTGTACATTCTACAAGGGCAACAACAAGGGAACCATCCTAGAACAGGAGTGTATAGCGACTGGACACACGCAGTATCAAGATCGTGACAACCACCCCGACGTGGATGCTGACAATATGAAGAGACTGATTTTGGGGTACATTTGGAAATGACATAGGCATAGGTAGGATCGTGATAGTGTAATCGACATAGGCATTGGCAATAAAATGGACCTGGCGCGTGCTGGAACATGACGTAGATGGTAACATAAGCAATAACATAAATACAAAATAACACAAAAAAGAAATACACATCCCCCCCACTCTCCCTCTCCCATCCTCCCACCTCCCCCTCACCCACCCAAACACCCTCTCCCACCCCTCCACCCCGATTTAAACTAGTAGGCATGGTGACACGGAAAGACTAGTGTTCCTCCCATGGTCACAAAACGTAGTTGTGCCGGCAATCCGGAGATTGACCCAACCTCCAAACAACATAATTAGATAACCGAGCCTATTTAGGCAACACTAAATCCTAAGTTATCAGTAACCAGTAACAGTAATAATCTGCAATACTCACTTTCCCTGACCTTAACCATACTAACAAAAGGCACTTTCGGGCAGAACAATGAGCAAGTAATAGATATATATAGCAAGGCATGGTTAGTAACCAACACTCGAATAGAGCACAAGTCATCCTAGAACACAAAGGAGAAGATTCCCCCCCTCTCTATTCCTTGGAAATAATCCACCACTACAACGGAACAACAGACCAAAACATCAGAGACCAGCATTATATAGTCCCATATGACCCGTGGAATGATAGTCTGCTATGGATTCAGGGAGTTCTACTTAGATGATGAAGTGGAAGCCACCGTTGACGTGTCCATATGTAGCTCATCACCTCCCTCCATACATTGCCTAAGTTTCACCGGGTCCGTGAAAACCTGCGGGGATCCTTTGATGAAGACGCGGAACTTTGCTGGTCCTACAAAACCAAACTGGTAACCCAGCGACTTCAACTGTGGTCGCAAAGCAAGAAAAGCCTTCCTCGTGTCAACAGTCTCCTTACTGTAGTCCTGTGATATAAACACCTTACTAGATTTCCATAGCACATGGTTATTTTTGCGTACAAATGATAGTATCTGTTCCACATGCTGGTATCGCAATGGTTTGCAGACAATTGGTCGCGGCCCTCTTTGACCCGGCAAGATCCTGCCTGGAACTCTATGCGCTCTGTCAAATTCCAGTGGGTGATGGAAGCTAAGATTAGTCGCCTGCGAAAACCATGTTTCTAGAAATGAGACACAGGACCCATACGTTTCTTCTGACCCCTCCGGAATCCCAAAAAGGCGTAGGTTCCCCCTCCGATTTCTGTCTTCCAATTCCGACAGCTTCCGTGACATTTGCTCAGTGGAGATATGTAGTTGTTTCAACGAGCTACATGTTTTGGATTCCATATCCTCCAGGCGGCTAATTCTTGATTCCGACTCCGTCAATCTGGCATTGGTTTCCCTGATATCTTTGCGAATTGCTACGATTTCTTCTTTTGTAGATTTCGCAATCTCTCTGACCTCTTCTAATCTATTTAATATTATGTCCATTGTGTCCGTTACATCCTTCTTACCCTTGACCGGTGAGATCGGATTGGGTGGCTCTGCCTTGAGTCTTTTTAAATTCTTGGTATCTTTATTTGCCTCTTTGTCCCCCATCTTGGAAACGCGCTCAGAGGCTATCAGGCACAATCACAAATCTCAAAGACAGTCACCCCAGCAAGGGCACCTCAATGTTGTCACAGCTCCAGGACAGACTCACTGTTGTTTAGCTGACTTCGTCTTCCATGCGTCACTCAGACATCAGCTACACTGTTGGTGTACATGTAATGTAAACAGGAAGCCCCCAGCATCTTCAGTACTCACGTCCTTCATTAGAGTTTAGCATTATTTTCCGTACTTCTGAAGTCGGCATACATCTACAAATCCTCTTTCCACCGTCTCATTCAGGCTCATTGCCTTCGTTAGGGATCCTAAGCTTCATTGTGATCATTTATGGCCATTCACACACACCAACGCGGCTGACTCGCATTTCTTATGCACTTCTGATGCACTTGCTCTTCTATGCACTCGTATGCGCAACGCGCAGCCTTACTTCCTCCATCCAGGTCGCCGTGAGTCCACCAACCAGTTTCCATCCAGTTTGCATCCAAATTGCATCAGCGGCCCCCAGTGACCTCGCTCGAATACAATATTCCATCTGTTTCAGGAATTCGCTGGTGCTCCGGGGAACTTAGCCGTCACCGCCGCCGCCATTTTGTGTTTATCCGAGCCTCAGTAATTCACTGCTGACCCAGCCCATGGCGGTGAGAGCCACAACTCCAAAAGCACTCCCCGTTCGTGTGCGTAAGCGCCAGCTTCGATCCAGTAGCGTGTCCCCCACTGACCTTCCTCATATAACCGTCGAGTCGCTCACCGAGACCGGGATTCAGGGACCCCCATCGCCGCCATCTTGCGCGTCCGCGTTTTCTCTCCTGACGGGGAACGCCACCGCGGTCCAACCTGGAAGTGTCCACATACACGTATTACATCATGTGTATCTCACGACCTTCCACGGCGGACCGTTACTCGTTGCGACGATATCTTTAACGCTGGCCTCCGCTTTCCGCTCGACAAGGTCTCACTGCCTCATGTCTCGCTCGGCATCCGCCTCCAGGGGATTCGGCGATAACTCTCCAACGCGACTGCCCAGGCGTCTCAAATTTGGATCAGAGTCGGGCCTCGCACTCCGAACGCCATATCAGTCGTTTTCCGCTCGCATGACTCGCATTTGACTCCGTCAGCTGCTTCGGATTACACGACCACGGGAGGAGCAGCGCACTAAGCCGCCATCTTCCCCGGCGTCCAAACCACGCCCCCCTGGATGACCAATCATTGCCTTAAATTAAATTCCTCTAAGACTGAGAAGATTGTGTTTGGAAATCTTGCTCCGGCATGGTCCACTAGCCAGAGTTTGCCAATTTGGGTGTTAGGTTAGGAACATAGGCCCTGGGCATCTGATTGGCAGGAGTCCAGGGCACACTCAGTCAAAGTACATTCAGCAAAAAGTGGGGGCATACCGTGCAAGAAAGATGGCACTTTCTCAGTTACTATGCTTTAAAAGCTACAACAATTCAATATAGAATGTCAAATGTGGTGCAGAATGCGCCATTTTTTTCACTAATTTTCTTTGTGGGAGTGCCTCTCCAAAGCCCCCTTTGTAGTGGGATGACTCACTCGCTGCTCTTGTTGTGCACCGTACGGGAACTGGTCTGACCTTTGGGTTTCCAGTCTGGCTCTGGCAGGAGCCTCGTACCGTGAAATAATGCCAAACACTGTAAAGTTAGTCCCGGAGATGTAGCTCCAACCTTCCCTTTTAAAATCTTTTGATTTTTGCAAATGTTTTACAATATAAAATAATAGATTCTTTAGTAATTTGAGTATGTGTGTGGTGTGCACTTGTTTGTGTATTTCTTGTGAATTACTGTTTAAATGTTTGAAATTTAAATAGTACAAATTGCTTGGGGGTCCCAGTAGTGACTCAATGGGGTCTTCAGGAGTCAAACATTTGGGAACCACTGCCCTAAGGCTCAGTAAGGACAGCAAATGGAGCAAGAGTGTTTTGACCAACAACTCGCCACAGCAGTTGAACTCAAGATGTTGCAATCACAATGCTTGCACATAAATAGGTCCATCTTTGCCAGTGTAAAAATTAGCATACACAAATAATATAGCTAATTTGAGAGATAACTAGAAACTTTAGATCTAAAGGATGTTTTAAATTTGCATAGGTGAACAGTGGTTAGAAAAAGCCACACCTATTTTTTGTCTGTTTTATTAAAATTTCGTATGCTACCATCACATATAGGCCATATATTTGAATAAAGTAAATAAACCTATGAAAACCAGCACTGGCAAATGTATCCTATGCAAGAACCATTAGCTTTGACAATGTGTTTTATCTGTCTTATACACCAGCGTGGCTGCTGTTCAGTATGGCTAAATGTCAGTTGATTAGAGGAGAGTGGCATGGAGTAGATTTAAGAAGAATAGATTGGAGTGTCAGAGTGGAGTAGTCATGGAGTATAGGGGCGTGGAGTGGCACAGTGTTGTGGAGTAGAGTGGCTAGGAGTGGAGTATGCATGGTGTGGCAGCGCACTGCCATTACAGACTACACATTTTCAATTGAAATGACCATTACATTTGTATATACAGTTACTGCTAAAACTATACTGCACACAAACTATAATGTGGAAATGGCATTACCGATTTGTTTTGAATGTATAAAAATATTTAAGACATTTAAATGTTGTGTGCTAGAAACAAACCTTTTATATCCCAGTACCCAGCAAGATTGTCACATAAGTTCTCTCACTTTGAATTCAGAGAAATAAAAGCAAACACTGAGTTCCCTCAACAAGATAAGAACAAAATTTAAAGGCCAGTTTACAGAAAGTGAGGACTTGTGGAAGAATTCAAGGAAGGCTGGTGAACAAGCATTGCTCCATGAAGACATGCTGGACAGCCTAAAACAAAAAAGCAAGCAAATAGAAAGGCAGGAAATGTGAGTTGCAAACCACAAAGCCAATGGTAAGCAATGGGTGGAATACATTCCCAGGGAAACTTTCAGAATGCCCATAGGAAGTCTTGTTGCAACCAGACCGCTGTGCTGTCAGGTAGGCTTCAACCTAAAAAGCTCAACAACCTTTAGTTGAAAAAGTCCATCACACAACGTCCAATCCTATCTTCTCTGCCAGGAAGGATGGTTCATTAATGGCACAACCCTGTGTCAAGATTGGTCATTTCAGCATCTAAACAAGAAACCGAATTTTAGAAGCATACTCTTCCTCTTTAAACATTGCACTGACAGTCCTGCTCCAAGCTGCAGACACGGACGTTGGATGCCAGTCCTGGGGCAGGTCCACTTCATGGTCGAAAATGTCCAATAATTCAAAGTCTAAATTTAGGATGAAGCATAAACATTTGTACCAGGACCAAACTACATCCTTTCATTTTTTTGTCCAAAAATAAGTCTGGAGGGTCAAGGTTCCAGTTGATCTCATTTTCGATTCTACAACTGTTCCTGCCGTGCCCCATATTTCCTACGCCATTGATGCCACAACAGGCCAATAAAGACTGTTTTGTGCGTGTGTTGTTTTTTTTTTACAACGTTATTTCACAGTTCATAAATCAAGAGGCAGGGGTACACAAAAAACTTAAACAGTAATTCTCTAGTTACATTTTAGTACTTGATCACAACCCCGCCACCAAGAGTCCGGTCCATCAGTAATTGTTTTAATGCGAAGTGGTATAAACCATCGGAGCATAATTTTGAATGCATTGGCTCTATCATGGAGGCATACAGACGAGTGAGCTGCCTGTCACTATATCAATATCCAGTCTAGTCAATTCGCAATTTAAATCTTCTGTCCACTTCACAGTATGTGACACTTGTAAGGTTGGGGTTGGTCTGTCAAGTGCGTATAGGCAGGACAAAATTCTATTTGTGTCGCCGTCTGGGAACATGTCCTCCACTTTTGTGGTGTCTCTGGCCCGTATGGCTGCACTATCTGATGTCGCGCCCAGTTAAGAGTTTTGTGATGCATTATGAATTTCTGGGACCTAGCAAAGTAATTGACTCATTGATCAAGTTTCTTAGGGACACCTCTTGTATAGAGTTGGCCAAGACGCAACGTATCATCACCTCCCCATTTAAGTTAAGCTCTGTCCATCTGCCCTAATGAGTAGTCTGGGTTGCTGGTTATAGGGTTTAAGGGAGAGAGGTGAGTTGCCATACCCTTCATCATCTTAGCTCACTGCCAATGAAGGGAGGTCACCGGCATCGACCACCAAAGTGCATATAAAGGGAAATTGACCCGCTGTGCTAACCACAGCAGGTGGTGGGGGGAGGCATTCTTGTTCAAGGAGGCAATCAATCAGGTGTTTGTTAAGCACGACTACTCACCCGTAAGGGTCTCAAGGGGGTGGGGGGGGGGGGATTTGGGTGCCGCAGGTTCCAGTCCATCAGAGGGGGTTTGTCGAAGAGCCAGGTTTTGAGGTTTCTTGCGAAGATGGGGAGTGATGTTGTCAATCTGAGGTGGAGCGGAAGGTCGTTCCAGGCTCTGGAGAAGGAGCGGCCTCCCGATCTGGTCTTTCTGGTGCGGGGGACCACGGCGTAGGAGAACTGGGCTGATCGTATGGTGCTTGGAATTTGAGTTGGCTGTTCAGGTATGCTAGTCTGGTGTCGTGGAGGGCCTTGTGAGCGTGGGTTAGCATCTTGAAGGTGACTAGCTTCGATGGGGAGCCAGTGGAGTGTGCACAGGTGCTAGGAGATGTGGCAGTGTCTTGGCAGGTTGAGGACCAGTCTTGCGGCGGCTTTTTTGATGTTCTGTAGCTTGCGGGTGAGGTTTTTGTTTATTTCGGCATAGAGTGCGTTGCCGTATTCGAGCCTGCTGGTGACCAGGGCGTGAGTGACTGTCTTTCTGTGTTTGAGGGGGATCCATTTGAAGGTCTTGCGGAGGGTGTGGAAGCAGGAGGACGAGACGGAGTTGATCTGGCGTTCCATTTTGAGCTCGGAGTCCAGGATGATTCCCAGGTTGCGTGCGTGGTCTATTGGGGTGGCCAGGCTTCCGAGGGCGGGGGCCACCAGGTGTCATTCCAGGCGTCTGGGTTTGGGCCCATGAGGAGTTCTTCCGTTTTGTTGGTGTTTAGTTGTAGGCAGCTGTTTTTCATCCATTTGGCGATGGCTTTCATGCCTTCTCAAAACTTGTGTCTGGCGGTGTTGGTTTCGTTGGATAGGGAGAGGATGAGTTGTGTGTCCTCTGTGTATGACACAATGGTTTATCCGCATCTGGAAAACACCAGACCAAGGATGGTACAGCTTGTGCTGTCAAAATGTACTGCTTAATATCTGGGGCCCGTGCCTCTGTCAGAATGGCTTCTCATCAAAAAGGACTGTACTATCCAGGGTGGACCTCCTCCCCATATAAAAGCCCACATTGTCTTTGTTAGGGTTTTTAAGACATCTTTGAGAATCCGAGATTCACTGAAGAGTTCGCGTAGTTTGCTAAAATATGATTTAAGTTGGGGTCCCAACTGAGTTTTACCAAGCATTTTAGTTAGGAATGACCAGTCCACTTGGTCAAATGCCTTCTCTGCATTCAGCGAGAGAAGAACCTGTATGTTGGTAGCACTGGCATTATTCATCATATTTGGTGCTAAGTGGATGTTATCTCCAGAGTGTCTGGTTTTAATGAAAATCAGCTGGTAACGTGAGAAGAATCTCAGCCATATCCTGCAAAGCAGTGTTGCCAGAATCTTAGTGAAGATCTTCAAATTCCTGCTGAGAGTTGCAATTCAGGGATAGGATCCACATTGCTGGAGTCTTTATCCAGTTTAGGAATCAGGGTAAAGTGTCATTGTAGGAGTCACTGCACGAGTTTTCAGGAATGCATTATATATTTTAGTCCAATAGCAAGCAAGCAAGTAGGCTGTATTATAAAACGAGTTAAGGAACTCATCGGGCCCGAGGCTTTGTTTGGGTCTTGATGGCCTGTAGCGTTTTCTCAACTGAGAGTTCCGGGAAGGGAATATCTGACAAATATTCATTCTGAAGGTCTGTGGGGCACCTTTCTTCACTGTAGAGTGGGGGGGGGGGGTGTAATAATGTGCGATTCGATGTGTGCTGTACACCCTGATGGTAGACAACTGAACTAATATGGTTATGAGCCAGTAAGCAACCTACTTTATCTCCCCTCTCCAAGTATAACAGTTGGAAAGTGGATTATTAGTAGTGGCAGATAGGCATTTACTACTGGCAATAATACCACTGATGCGATATAGGGCTCAGAATAGGTCTTAGAAAATTGTTCCCATGCTCAACCCTTGGTAGCGAGCAGGCAGGCTTCACCTCAAAGACAGGTATGTAAAGCATTTAAACGCACTAATTCAGTAAATAATTAAGACCCAACACACAATAAAAAGATAACACCAAGTTAAAAAAATAGGAAATGTTTTAATCTTTAAACGGACACCAAAATTCAAAACCGTGCCACATTTGGACACATCCACATTTAGCAATTGGTCTGGAGGATTTCTCACCAGACTTGTGCAGCCTCCTCCAAGCAGGCTTGAGCCTGTTACGAACTCCTTCCTCTAGTTCCTCTTGCGGGTCCAAAGTGTCCAACACACAATCCAAGGATCTGGAATCTCCAAGAGGGTCCTTGAAAGTTTGGGACTTCAAATCCCACAATCCATTTGGACAAAAACCTTACAAATCAACTGGTAGTACTCCAGGCTGAGGATTCTTTGTGGTGATGGTCCAGGTGAGCTCTGTTAACCTGTAGCTTGCAGGGAGTCCATAATTTAGTCCTTTTGAAACGGGTTTGAGCCACAGGGCTGCAGTTTCAGATGGAGCAAAAGGCACAATCTTCAGAGTGCAGGGCCTGGTGAATACACATCATACTCTTCAGCATGAGCCTTTCTGTTTCTCTTAGGTTTCAAAAAGTAGATCTGAAAGTCACTGCCTCTCTCAAATACTTATTCATTGTTGTCTGGGGTCAAGCAGGCAGTCTCCCCTGTCCAATCAGGTCCAGGGCAACACCCCAGAGTATGACCATTTCCTCATAAGTGTGGCAAAACGATATCACAGAAAACACTACTCTTCCAAAATTCAATATGACAGAATTTTCAGGAGGGAGAGAAGAGCTGGCTAAACACACCCCTGGGATGGCTAATCTCCATAGTCTCTCCCCCTTTCATCTGCTCCTTCCTTTATTGAGCCTAGCACCTGCCTTGGTTCAAAGAGGAGAGTTGTAAATGAAACTGGTGTCTTTAGCTTGTCCCCCCCTTCCCTTGAAGAGCATTATTTACTACCCCTCCCCCTGGCATTCCTATACCCAGCAACCTCTCCTCCCCTAAATGCTTCCTAACCCTCAGGGTCATTTATCACCTCTTCAAAGCAGCCAGGCTAATCCGCTTAACTCTGTCCAATCAGGACAGAGCACTACAGAGTTGAAATTTGGTTTACAGACAAAGTCTTATAAATTCAGCAATACCATATTGTTGGATTTATCCTTACCATTCTACTGAGTCCTAGTTTTATGGCTTTTCTCTCTCCAGTTATTAACTAATAACCTCTTCCAATGTTAACCTATGGGCTGGGGATCGGCAATGGAGAAATGAACTGGGCAATTTCTCCAATACCAGGGCCTATAAAACAGGTTTTTATAAGGCCCTGCTTATACCTACAGGACTCCCCCACTCCTGGAACACCTAGGAAAGACTTTAGGGATTCTGAATATATCAAAATATTGCAGATCCTTATTCGACAGTACTCTTGGCACAACATTTGATTATTGGAAGCACTTTACTACAATGTGGGGAGTAAAATGTGCAATTTCACTAAACCCAAGGCATATAAAAACCTTTTAAAAGGATTCGCTTTATAAGTACCTGATCCCCCCCACCCCACCCCCCGGGACACCTAGAGGAGACCTTGGGGGTATCTACCATGCCCAACCATTGTAGTTTATCCACTTTAAGTGCCCAAACACCAAAGTCGAATTTGGGCACAATTTGCATTTTAAAAGCAGTCCTGTAACACAGGGCTGCTTTTAAACGGACCTCAGGCTCCAGCAGTGCACGCATGCAAGTGCAGTAAAGGCTGCTGGCCTCTAAACTGCCCTGCACCATTCTATACTAGAGACGTAAAGGTAGTTTCAATCCCCCTGCCCTATATGTACTAGGGCCTTATAGAGGAGGTCATGCCAATCACAGGGGTACCACAACCCATAGTGTACCCTAGTGTGTGTCATATCTTCAGCATAGCACTGGCCCTGGGCCTAGTTAGACAGAGCCCTGGGTCAGTCAGTTACCACCAGTACCAGTCAGCACAAAGTTGGGGGGTGCCCGGGGCACAGGATGACTTTGCAACGATAACTGCTTGGTTTCAAGTAGTTTATGTGCAGTGTCTTTAGTTAGGTCAACTTTTAATGCTCCACGATGCTTTTTGTGTTCTAAGGCACTGTTTAATCGCCAGGCTCCTCAAGTTTTTTAATTTCCGCTTCTAGTTCTAGCCATTAGGTGCGAGCTAGTGTGCGTTTGAGTAGCTGAAGAATGTGCCCCGGAAGATGGTGTCCCATATCGTTCCCACAATAGTTCATTATTCTCATTCCCTTTTAAATAATTGATCGTTGCTTCTTTGACATTGTCATGAAGGATGGGGTTACAAAATGCAACTTCATTCCTTTTCCAAGGTCGATAAAGCTGACACTGGGGGAGATACATGAATCAGTGCCTTTACAGGTGCATGATCTGAGAGGACACTAGGGCTAATATCAGTGGAATTAACCCATGGACGAATGGAAAGAAAGACAAAAATATAGTCAATAAGTGGGACCAGTGGACATGGTAGTAGAAAGCATAGTTTTGTTCCCCACTGTGGAGTATCCACCAAATGTCTATCCTTTTCATTTTGGCCAGTCCTGAGATCAGGGAGGATGGGGGACGCCATGTATGCCAGGAAGAGTGGTACCTATTTATGTTCGGCTACAAAGTCTCATTGGAATCACCTCCCAACACTAGGTTCTTGCTAGAAGGATACCTCAGGACGGGAAAGAGGCAGGTAAAGAGTTGATTTTTATTGTCATTTGGACCATAAACTGAGGCGATTGACTATACATCCCCCCCACCACCCCCCACGCGTCCAGATATCATTATAACCCTGCCCTCCCAGTCCCTATGTACAGAATAGAGTCTAGGCGAAAAAGATAATCGCTCCCACCAAAATGGCTAACTCTCTTGTTTTAGTCATTACTGTGGAGTGGAACTGATGTGGAAAATATCGAGAAGAACATTGTTGGGTTTCTTGTAACACAATGCCATCTGTTTTCGGACGTAGCCAGTTGAACAGGGACTTTCTTTTAAACTGGAAGTTCAGTCCCTGAAACTGTACAGTAAGAATGGTAAATGTGATGTGGTCTGCATCAATGGGGGGGGGGGGGGGATTAGGCCGCAATCTTAAATATGGACAAACCACCTTTCTTCAGCAACCATGAGGTGCACAGTAAGAGCCTTAGTATGTGCAACCACATACTGATGGGAGGGAGAATAGAGCACAATTACAAACAAATAACCAAAATACATACCATCAAGGAAGGGATTACTAACACTCCGTAGGGCGAAGGTCCGAGCCAGAGGGGTTCGCAAACAGAAGAAAGGAGTAAAAAATCTTGAAAAACACGCCTGGGGTGCTACTGTTCAACATTTTAGGGGGCTAGTTCCGTAGGGCTAGAGAAGAGATGTGTTCTATACAACATTCCTGTGAGCCCAGGCATAGCTGTGATTGCTATTGAGTAGCGTGAAAGAGTAGATGGCCGGAACAAGTTGGTCCGTTCTGGGGGCCAAGCAGCAAGAACCCACACCAGGGTTCGGCACTTAACAGTTCCAGCAGTCTGTAGATGTGGGTCCTCGTCAATATGAGATGGAAGGTCTTGGCAGTTAAGGCATGCTTCTCAGTTTTTCGGCTTGTGTGACTGGCATTGTCGCCATTCTTGGCATTATTGGTCCAGCTGGTCCTCTGAGGGGTGGTGTGCATCTTCTAGGTGGAATATGGCCAGTGCTTCCTCCTGGGCAGGTTTGTAACTATAGCAAAACATGCGGGTATGGCAACCCCACTGATCTGTGATTTTCTGAACCCTTAGGTAGTCCATTGCTATCGTAAGGAATCTGTATTGATAGTGTAAAGGCAGAGACATCCTGGTAAAGTCCTAAAATTGGGCCTCTAAACACTGTGTCTGACTGTCAATCAGCATTCATGATCTCTTACTTGTACCTGAAATGATGGACTCTTGTGAGAACATCTGGGGTCAGGTCGGTCTGATAGGCATTAATGACCCTGTGCATACACTCCGGTTCTATTGTGATCACTCCATAGTCCGACAGGAGGGACCTGAAAGGATCTGGAACAGGTTGAGGAACGTCCTGATCTGACAGTGCTATGTCCCTGATATGAATGTTGTTCCAGCGGGAATGATTTTCTCTGTTCTCCACTTTATCAGTGAGCCACTGGCATTGTTTTCCAAGTTCGTCCATGCGTAGCTCAGTTAGTTTGGTTTGTGCGCTCCTTTAGCGACATGTCTCCAGGTGGTCTACCCATGTGTCTAATTTTTAGACAACATGATCGAGCTTGGTAAATGACTTGGCAAAGTCCTGTCTTAGAAGGCCCATCTCCACCTTGAACGCTGCCATAATCTGTTGGATGTCTCCCTCACAGATGAGGATGGCAGGTAATAATTGTAGCCGGCACACTATATAAACAACCAATGATATTGGTGGCAATATACAACCCCAATACGGATGACCCAGAACTATTTTTAAGAGTCTGGAGGCTGGTGGCAGATTATGGCCCATGGAGGGTCCTGGGGGGCGGAGACTTTAATGTGACACTGGAAGGGATGCTGGACCGCTCTGGTGTGCGACAGCAACATCTGCTATCCGCTGGAGCCCTGAACACATTGATATCAGACAGCCTACTTACAGATGCTTGGCGACACGCCTATCCAAATGCCCAGGAAGGCACATATTTCTCCTCTTATCACAACACTTGGTCCCGCTTAGATTACTGGCTAGTGTCTAGAGATGCGCTTGCCAGGACTGGTCACACATCTTCCACACGTTCACTGGCCATCCACAAGTGAAGCAAATGATTCAGGACCCACAGATTATACCTCGTGCCTTTTCATGATGACTTCCCTCGAACACGCAAAGCGATGCAGCCTTTATAGAGTACATCGTCTTGCAATTGTGGACTACTTCGTGCTGAATGCTGGGTCGGTCAAATCGCACTTCACGCTGTGGGAGGTGTTCAAGGTGGTAATACGCATTACCTGCATTGCAAAGCAGTCTGGGGTATAGCGGGCGATACGCAGCACACTTCATAGGCTGGAGTCGGAAATCTAGGCCCCAGAGAGAGACTATTTCAAGAACCCGGATCCCCCACACACTAACTTATATTAGGGAAGGAATTACCGTCCATCGGGAGGAGGCAGACAGAGAGGCGCACTACCTGGGTAAAGAGACCCAGGCGCGAAGGTACAGTGAGGGAGACCACCAGGGAAAGACAGTAGCTGGACTATTGTGCAGGCCCCACACCTGTACGTATGTGACTGAACTAAGAGGGGCTGAGTCTCCAATGTTCTCCTCTCCGTCGTAACAGCTGGAGATTATATCCACTTTTACACTCAATTGTATACCGCCGGAACAGAAAGTGAGCCGGAGGCACTGGAGGGTATGTTTGATTACATCCAACTGTTGTGGCTTGACCAGGGATACAGGGAATATTCAGATGCTCCGAACACGCCAGAAGAGATCGCCCAAGTTATCGCCAGCGGACAAGGCTCCCGGCTTAGATGGATTGATGTTGGCCTTTTACAAGGAGTATGCCTCTTTGAGATGTACAATGAGTCGCTGACTCTGGGAAATCTCCCGCCTTCACTGAGAGAGGCTGTCATAGTAACTATCTTAACGCCAGACAAACCCGCTGAACTTTGTGACTCATATCATCCCCTGTCCCTCATAAATATTGACAGCAAGATTTATGCGAAAGTATTGGTGAACCGCTTGCTGCCCCTCCTGGTCTTAATAGTCCGCCCGGACCAGTCGAGTTTCATCCCCAGATGTGCCACATCGCACAGTCTCTGTACTATATTTGCGATTATGCACCATATTCACCCCTCTATTCCAGCATTAGCCGATTTGCTAGTTGCCACTAAAGCATTCAACACCCTTGAATGAACCTTTCTTTTCCCGTTGCTCAGTCGCCTGGGGCTGCGACACAACTTTATCCTAAAATTACAACACTTGTATACCCTCCCCACAGCTCGTATTAAGACTCAACGGATGCGCCTCGCAACTGATAATGATCACTTGCAGCACTCGGCTGGGATGCCTCCTTTCCCCGCTCCTACTCGCCATAGCTATGGAGCCATTGGCAGCTAGACTGCAGCAACATCAAGCCGAACGGGGCATTGGCTTAGCTACCCGCGGCCTCGTCGTATCCATGTATGCCGATGATGTGACATTATATATACTTGACCCAAGGACCAATCTGGAGCCCATGATACACAAAGTGGTCCACTACGGCGGAAACTCAGGCATCCAAATAAACTGGTCCAAATCGATCCTCTCCCCACTGACAGAAGTCACAATACACTACGAATCCGAATATCCCGAAATGGGCAGCGGAACCTGTCAAGTATTTGGGTATATGGCTCAGTAGAGACCCTGGGGAGCTATGGAGGGTGAATTATGGTCGCGCCATAAATTGGTTGGGAACACAAATCCAATTGTGGACCAAATTACCATTGTCCCTAGCATGCTGCATAGCCATCACCAAGATGGCAATACTTCAGAAATTCCGGTATCTCTTTGTAAACATTCTGCTCCCTCTCACTGCCTAGTTGTTTAAATGACTACAATCCAATCTGATCACGCTAACATGGACAGGCTGACAGCAGAGGGTATTCTATCAACGATTAACATTGCTGCCCGAGCGTGGCAGTTTGGGTGTGCCAGATAGGCAGCTATATGCACAAGACGCCCAGGCACAATTATTGCACCATTGGCTCCATCCCACCCCGTTCCAGACACACCTAGCAATCGAGCAAGATCCAATAATGCCGGGGCCACTAATAATCATGCTGTTCCAGCCTTACAAGGCTCCAAAAGCTAAAATCGCCACAGTGGAGTGCATGCACTGGGCATGAAATGGCCTCCGCAGGCGGGCCAGCCTAACAATGTTGTATGCGCCTTCTGCCTCTTTGACAGATAGTCCCACATTCCCCCCTTACAGGGCACCGCCAGATGCGCGGGGCGTGAGGTATTAAAGTTTTTGCAGACCTGTACCCAGATGGAGAGTTTCTTCCTTGCTTTGCCGGCATCAATACCCAAACACCGACGTTCTCGGATAAAGTTTTCTTTTACCAAATCAGAGTCACTTGCTGCACAATCCAGGACTCATTCCACGCTCCCCCTCTTATCTCCACAGCGCTAGATTATATATACTCATCTATTTTGCTGCCTAAACTTATAACGCAGCTCTACACAGTCACACAGGCTGACTCCGCAATTGATACTGCGAAGGCCCAAACGACTTGGGAGAGGGACCTACACTCCGATATATCAGAAGCACAATGGTATTACTGATGCGCCCAAACTGAGAAGCTGTCTCCTTACTGCAGATTACGACTAATACATTTTAATTACTTGCACAGAACATACCGCGCGCCATCACAACTCCATAAAATAGGCTAATAGCTGACTTGCATTGCTTGTGCTGTCAGGGGCCACTTTTTTACATTCAGCATTGACCTGCCATGGTGTGGCGAATTTCTGGACTAAGGTATGTGCCATAATTGGGGCCCCATTTCCACCTGATCCTATTGTGTGCCTTCTGGGCTTTGTGAAAGATGCCCCGGATGGGTACCGGCGCCTCACTGCGATGCTGCTGCTTGCTAAGCGTAGGGTAGCAATACACTGGGGGAGACTGACGATTCTGACCAAGTAAGCCTGGATTGCAGACATTTCCTACTGTCAGGAGCAACTGACAACGTATAGGGACCTGATGTCCCTAGCAACATGGCCCAAGGACATTTGGGGACCCTTTGTGTCTTACCTTAGACAGACTGGCACAGACAGAACAAATACCCCAAACCCCGACACACCTTCTGCATAGCCTTGCACTGTGCTGCCCATAGGTGGTTAAGACATTCTCACCATTGAAATACCAGGCTCTGTAACACAGGAAGGAATGATCGTAGAAAGGTAAGATGGTGCACCGCCCTCTCTGTATGCATTTTCGGATAGACATGTGCATAGCGTATCATCCATCCGAACCCTCGGACACCAACACAGCAGCCCACAACTTCAGACAACTTCAGACAATGGATCGACGACTGCTCCAACACCCTCAACCCGATCAGGAAACCCTCAAACAGGTGCACCGACACGAGAGCCATCTGGTTCAACGCCGACCTCCAGAACTCCAAGCAGACCTGCCGAAGACTCGAAAAGCAATGGCGCCAAGACCAGACAACCACGTAGCCTCGTGAACGCCAGACACAAGCACCACCAACTCATCCGATCCACCAAAAGAACCTCCTTCAAGGAACGCATCGACAACAACGCATACAACAACAAAGAGCTCTTCAACATCGTGAAAGAACTTGCCACCCCTAGCTCCAGTGACATCCCGCCGTCACAAGAACTCTGCGACTCCCTGGCCACCTTCTTCCACCGCAAGATCACAGACATTCATGACAGCTTCAACACCCAGACACCGACACCCCCGACCCAACGCCCACCAAACACACCACCCTCCTGCTCTCCTGGAACAACGTCAACGACGAAGACACCATCAAAATCATGAACACCATCCACTCCGGCTCACATTCCGACCCCTGCCCCCACCACATCTTCAACAAAGCAAGCTCCATCATCGCACCTCAACTTCGAAAGATCATCAACAGTTCCTTTGAGACCGCCACCTTTCCTGAGAGCTGGAAACACGCCGAGACCAATGCCCTACTTAAGAAGCCCAAGGCGGACCCAAAGGACCTCAAGAACTTTCGACCCATCTCCCTCCTCCCGTTCCTGACGAAAGTCATTGAGAAGACCGCCAACACACAACTGACCCACTTCCTGGAGGAGAACAACATCCTGGACTCCTCCCAATCTGGATTCCGCAGCAATCACAGCACCAAAACCGCCTTCATCGCCGCCACCGACGTCATCAGGACCCTGCTGGACAACGATGAAACCGCGGCCCTCATCCTCCTGGACCTCTCGGCCGCCTTTGACACAGTCTGCCTTCACACCCAGCGCACACGCCTCCACGACGCAGGGATCCGTGAAAAAACACTGAACTGGATTTCCTCCTTCCTCACCGGCAGAACCCAGAGAGTCCACCTACCCCCCTTCTGTTCCGAAGCCACCACAGTCACCTGCGGCGTACCCCAAGGATCATCCCTCAGCCCGCCCCTCTTCAACATCTACATGGCACCTCTCGCCAACATCGTCCGACCACACCAGCTCAGCATCTTGTACGCCGACGACACCCAGCTGATCCTCTCCCTCACCAAGGATCCGGCCATCGACTCCAGGAGGGAATGAAGGCCGTCGCAGACTGGAATAAATAAGTCCAGACGTCTGAAACGGAATTCAGACAAGATGGAGGTCCTCATCCTTTGCCCCACCCCCTCCGCATGGGACTACCCCTGGTGGCCGGCCACGTTGGGAGCTGCCCCGACACCCACCAACCACGCACGCAACCTGGGGTTCATCCTGGACTCCATGCTCTCCATGACCCAACAAGTCAACGCTGTCTCCTCCTCCTGCTTCAAAACCCTCCGTATGCGCGCAAGATCTATGATTGCTAGGTGCGTCTACCCACCGAAACCAGAAGGACGGTCACCCAAGCCCTCGTCAGCAGCAGGCTGGACTACGGCAACACCCTCTACGCGGAAACCACGGCAAAACTCCAGGAAAGACTTCAACGCATACAAAAAGCCTCTGCACGCCTCATCCTCTGAATCCCTCGCCACAGCCACATCACCGCCCACCTGAGAGACCTGCACTGGCTCCCAGTACACAAGAGGATCACCTTGAAGCTCCTAATCCAAGCTCACAAAGCACTCAACAACGCCGGACCAGCATACCTTAACGAACAGCTCACCTTCTACACCACGAACCGCCAGATTCGCACCGCTGACCTCTCCCTCGCCACCGTCCCATGCATGCGCCGAACGAACACCTGCGGCAGATCATTCTCCCACCTCGCCGCCAAGACATGGAACACCCTCTACATCCACCTGCGACAGACCCAGGACCTGTTGACTTTGAGGAGGCTCCTCAAGACCTGGCTGTTCGATCAGTAGCTGCGACATCCCCCACCCCCTCCAGCACCTTGACACCCTCACGGGTGAGTAGCGCTCTCTACAAATGTTTGATTGATTGATCATACTTTATGCAAAGAGAAATGGGACAACGAGAAATTCTACCATGAATGACTTTGTTGGAGGAACGGTTAACTGTTATGTAATTTAACCTGAAAATCAATACATAATACCGTCTGGCCATTTGTTTATTTTTTATCTGTTTAGTTTAGTCAAGGTAAAACTTTAGAACCCTTTTAAGACATAAGGAGTGTAAGTCCCTTTCTGATTTTGTGGAAAGGTTGGGGATAAACGCCACAAGAGCAATGGTCTGATTGATATGGAAATCAGAAATGGCTTTAGGCATAAAACTAGGATGTGTTCTCATAACCACCCTGTTTGAATGGAAACCTAGATGCGTTTTCTTTGCACAAAGAGTGGGTGCCTGGAGTTCACGGACTCTGCATGCTGAAGTGATAGCTACTAGGAAAGCGGTCTTCCTAAAAAGGTGTTATGAAATGACGCCTTGTGTATGGGTTCAAAAGGAGGGCCCATTATTGTGGAGAGTACCACACTAAGCTCCCATGAAGGAGAGGGTGACCTAACAGGTGGGTAAACTTTTTTTTAAACCCTTGAGGTAGTCCTTGACTATAAATATTTGGAAAAAGGAAACCTGTGTGGGTAACTTTCTGTAAGCTGTAATAGCAGCCAAATGCACTTTTATGGACGGTAACTGGAGACCTGATTTGGCCAGGTGCAACAAATAAGGCAAGATCATCTGTTCTTGTCCTAGAATAGGATGATGACCATTACGAATGCACCATATGTAGAAACGCTTCCATTTGAAAATGTAGGATTTCCTAGATTCTTTCAAGATGTCTGTAGCGTCTTGGGAAAGCCATAGGTGTCCATATTGCAGGAATACAGGAGCCATACAGTCAAGCTCAGAGAGGTAAGGTTGGGGTGGAAGATCTTCCCTTCTAGCTTGAAGAGGAGATCCGGTCTGCAGGGCAACCTCCTGTGTGGTGTTTTGGACAGGTGAAGAAGGTCCAGATAGCACCACTGGCGAGGTCACTCTGAAGCGATCAGGATCATCCTGGTTTTGGCACTGTAAAACTTGATGACCATGGGAATGAGAAGTATGGGAGGAAAAGCGTAAAGCCTCTGACCAATTGATCAAAAGAGCATTCCCTCTGGAACCTGGTTAGGGAAATCTGGATGCGAAGACACAGCATTTTGTCTATTTGTGGTGTGCCCCACTGTTGGAAAATTCACTGAGCGACTTTATCGAAGCTGCGACTAAGAGAGTCTGTGTGCGCACTGAGTGCACCTGAAAGATGGATTGCAGAGGAGATGAGATCTCTGGCAAGTAGCCATGACCATATGGCTTGAGTCTCCAGAGATAGGGGCCATGACATGGTTCCTCCCTGCTTGTTCAAATAGTGCATTGTGGTAGTATTGTCTGTCGGTACCAAAAGGGAGCGTGTCTGAATGGATGGGTAGGAGGTGCTGCAACATGTTAATATGGTACAACTTTTCCATTTCCGACCTCAGGCCTTGAACTTGTAGAGCACCCATGTGGACTCCCTAACCCTGTGGGGAGGCATTTGTACCCAGTGTCTGCGTGGAAAGGTCCTGGTAAAATGGCACTCCCATCATGAGAGGAGGTTGTTTCATCCACTATCAGAGCGATTCCTTGGCCATGTGAGAGAGGGTCACTGTCCTCCCAGAGGCCCGAGAACTGTGACCACTGGTCTTCCAGTGTCTGTTGAAGAGGGCGCATGTGAAGTCTGGCATTGGGAACAGTGTAGATGCAGGAAGCCATGGACCCCAGCAGAGAGGCCACTTGTCTGGCGGATGGCAAAGGAGTATGGAGGAGAGTCAGACACTTCATGTTGATTGAGGATAACCTTTCCTCTGAAGGATACACTCTAGTGTTTAAGGTATCCAGGTAGTGCGTCGCCTTAGTTGAGATGAAAATTGATTTCTTAAAGTTGATTTGGCGCCCCAACTGTTGTAGCACTTGTATACAGAGCTGAAGGTGTTCCTGAGTGAGGCGAGGAACTTTTGATTAGCCAGTTGTCTAAGTACGGGTAGACCAAAAGCTTCTTCTTCTGCAGCTAAGCAGCTACCACTGCCATGCACTTGGAGAATGTGCGAGGTGCTGACTTGAGCCAAAGTGCAGGACGTTGTTTTAGTAGTTCCTGGAGGTCACTTTGAAACGTAGAAACTTCCGGTGTTTCCTGTAAATAAGAATGTGGAAGTAAGCATCCTGTAGATAGATGGTGCACAACCAGTCCTCCTGATGGAGTTGGGGGTAGATTTGGTGAAGGGCAAGCATCCTGAGCTATTGCATGCGAATAAACGGGTTTAGGAGTCTTAAGTCTAGAAGGGGTCTGTATTCCCGATTTGGACCCTTTTTTCTGCACCAGAAAATAGCGACTTTATATTCCCAGCACTTTTTGATGGCTTATTTTTGGAGCAGAATATTGACTTCCTTGTTTAGCAAGTCGCGTTGATGGCAAAGGAGACTTGAACCTTATGGAGTAACCGTTCTGAACAATATTCAGCACCCATTTGTCGTTTGTAATGTTGCGCCACTTGTCCAGTTGTTTGAGAATACTCCTCCCCCACCGGAGTGGGAAACTGAGACGGGGGAAGTGAGGTCATTGCTTAGCTTTTGTTTTGGCAGGTGAGTCTGATGGATGAGGAGCTCCCCTTCCTCTAGCCGGATGGCGGGGTTGGTAGAGCAACCTGGACTGGTGCTGCTGCTGAGTTTCCCAGTGAGGGGTTTGAACCATCTGCTGGAAAGGGCGACGATAGTAGGGACGGAACTTGCGTCGGAAGTCTTTGCGCTTCTCAAGCCCTACTGCTTTCAGGGTATCTAGCTCGGACTTCATTTTTGCCATTTTATCATCTGCCTGAATACCGAAAAATGAATTTCCATTGAATGGCAGGTTCAGTATTCGTTGTTGGGCCTCCAGTTCCAGACCCATCAGTCGGAACCAGGAAGAGTGCCGTGAACAGATTCCATGGGAGTACCCGTGGGCTGCCAGATCAGAAGCATCGGCGGCTGCTCTGATATCTTGGTTAGCCACCAGACCACCTCCTGAAAGATCTCTTGAAAGTTTGGTCTGTCCTCCTTTGATAATGTTTCTGTAAATAGGTCATCAAAGATGCAGAGGTGTTGCAGATCTTTTTGCCCAGCGAGTCCATTTCTTTACTGTCCTTATCAGGAGGCACTGTTGATGAGGACGCTCCTGGATGCATCTTCCTGGCAGTAGCTATTTATCACTCAATCAGGTGGTGGATCACTCAATCAGGTGGTGGATCGGATCAGAGAAAGAAGGAGTCTTGGTCAGGCGCCTTGTAGTTCTTCATGATGCGGGAAGGAGCAGCACCTACCGATGCCAGTGTGAGAAAGGTCTGCAGAGATTGCTCTAAAAGACCAGGTACCAGTGGTAGCGTTGGCCTGGATGATGCTCTGTGATGTAATGTCTCAGATATCTCAGAAGCTGATATGATCGGAACAGGTATGTCAATATTTTGGTTTGTTGCCCCTTTGATTAGGACTTCAATAAAGGTGATGAGGTCATCCAGAGGTGAGATCCTTGCTGTAGATGACTCCAACAGCATTGGAGAGTAATCTTGCACTGAAGAGCGAGAAGCGGCAGTGGACCATGAGGGAGACCTACGTCTGTCTCTTAATGAGTGAGATCAGTGAGATATAGACGATGTATGTGTGAGAGATTTTCTAGATCTTGATCTCCATGTAAATGGTAATCTTTGCCTCCATGTCGAGCTATGAGGAGACCAAGGAGTATTTTTTTTTTTGGAGGAGGAGTACCTGCTGAGACCCTAGATGGAAAGTAGGTCTGGGAGTAGTCAGAGCGTGGACTGTGATGCGGCACACTCTGAAGCCATCGTGGGGAAAGATTGACAGGCTCAGTAGACTTCTTTTACGGAACTGGAGGTTCCTCTGGATACATTTGAACTATTGCGATCTCTGGAGAAGATGATCTGCTTCAAGACATCGGCTTTCTTGGTCTGGACGTAAATCTAGGCCTTTCTGAGTCTGCTGCAACAAGATGCACAGTTCTCGACTTCAACGAGTGCCTCGACATCGACCGCCGACGTATGTACTAAGACAGGGAGCCAGAGTTCTGTGGTGCCGGTGTAGACGTCAACCGGTGTTGCAACGTCCTCTACGTCAAGCCTTGCGACTGCAATGGCTGCTTCAACATCTGTCTCTTGTGCACCACCGAGTGGCGTGACGGGTGAACTGTGTCTGGCCTTGATGCCGATGCATGCAGGCTCGACGTCTACTTTCTCTGCATTGACAGGGTTGTTGACGAAATTCTCGACGGTGACATAGCCACCGCCATATGCCTCAACAATGTTGCGTGCTTGGAAGGCCATACCAACATAGATCCTGACACTGACTGGAAGCACACAGGTATTTCTTGTGATGTCGATCTCCTACCTGTTGACGGCGACATAGAACGACATTTTTGGTGTCTCTTCTCCATTCTTCCCCTGTGTTCAGGTCTTTCACGAGAGGTAGGCTCTTTGAAAGGGGTTTGGGCCCATCCAAAGACACTTGAAGTTCGTACCTTTCTTCTCTCTTGCAGAGCGTGAAGGCATGGCTTGCATGGGACCCACGTCTGGGCATCCCCGTCCCACTTAGGGTGACAAATGCAAAAAAAACAACTGATGGACCAAATGCTGAACAAAGTCAAATACACACCCCTAGTACAGAGATCTGGGCTTAAATCCATCATTTATTTTACTCACCGCACCACCCCAGTTTGGACCCAGCCATATGCAAATCCTACTTAACCCTGCTCCCCAGAGAAACAGTTCAGCCCGAACTGCCAGGCCAGGTCCTCTCAGGATCGGAAACAAGCATCCTAGGACCGGTTACAGGTTATCACCCTGCATGCGCCAAGATGGCCTTTATCCAGTGGCATGCTGAGCACCTGAATCACGTCTGGGCATTCCCGCCCCACCTGGGGTGACAAATGCAAAAAGAACTGATGGACGGAATATTGAACAATGTGAAACACTCACACCTAGTACAGA
The DNA here is from genome assembly GCF_964204655.1 of Triturus cristatus. Classification (NCBI taxonomy): domain Eukaryota; kingdom Metazoa; phylum Chordata; class Amphibia; order Caudata; family Salamandridae; genus Triturus; species Triturus cristatus. Next base: position 1,052,055,467 of record NC_140593.1, read on the forward strand.
GATCCTGGCCTGAATCCATTGTTTATTTTGCTCCCCACACCACCCCAGTTTGGACCCAGCTATATGCAAATCAGTCTTGATCCTGCTCCCCGTGGAAAAGTACAGCTGAACTGCCAAGCCAGGCCCTCCTTGGACCGGAAACAAGCATCCTAGTGTGGTAAATATTTCGTTACCGGTACTATTTTTTATGCGGTAAAGTCTATCATGAATAACTCAGTAAATATAAGAGGCAGAATCCGTGGTATTAGAGGTTTAAAAATGCTTTATTCCTATAAAAAGGAAGACAATTCGAATTGTGGGCCTTCTGTTCCATCACCACGAAAGTTCAGGAAGGAAGGGAACATATATTATTGACAGATAGGCAGTTTTATAGAAAATACATTACAGTGAAACAGATGCAAGAGGCGTAACAGCTGATAACAGGTGCATACGTAGCTTATAGAGGGCGTAATTCAAGAAACATCATTAAACATGAAGTCACAGGTGGGTGGATCCATAAAAGAATCCTGCAATGTCAGCAGAAATGTTTGGCAAAGATGCGCACGCAGCCGCATGACGTGTGATTGACGTGCAACTAGAGGGTGAAGGGGACTTGACATTTAGCTCTACGTGTGGAGACAGAAGTCTGGGGTTATGTCAACCTAATTCCAAATCATATCTAATATCCTATGTTTAAAGAACTGTGTTATCCAAAAGGAAAGGTCTCTTAGGATAGAATCTTATTCTATACTGACTATACTGACTGTTAGTGCGTGTACAAGCGTCTAAGTGTCTACACTAGATGCGAGGGGGTAGGAATATTCCATGGTAACGGGGCTACGAATTACTTGCATGAGGACAGCGAGGCCTGGCCCCTTTGCACGGTAGCTGGAGGAATGTTTACCTAAACTACTAGACAGGAATGCATCGGATGAGGAGCGAAGGAGATAATCTCGAAGGTGAAATACAGTTTTTGGCAGGCGACAGGCTGGATCAGGCACCGTTAGCCGCGCAAGGAGTAAGACAAAGTTCATGGTCACAGAAGCAGGCTCAGACTGGAGCTTTTAGAGGCAGAAGGCAGAAAAAGGCTTGATGACAGAATTCGGGCCTACTCGCCTGAATCTGTAAAATGTGGAAAGTGAACCATATAAAGTCGGTGGCCTTTCATACTTAGGAATGGAATATCTGACCCATTCATGGCGGATCTGAAAGAGGACATGTTGACGGTGGACGCACATATATTTGCGTCTTCAGAACTGGAGCAGGAGGGAACATACATGTACTTATAGCATGCACATGGAGCCGTTGGGGTCTACGATAGGGGACATAACTGATCACAAAATTCATATTTCCTCATTCCCTCCTTGTCCCCTTCGGACCCTTAGGAGATATCGATCTTCATCAATCCATCGATCTGTTCATATAGCATCATTTGTTCTTCTTTCTTCTTCCGGGATCTCGAATGAAAACTTGGAGGTGGGATACACGAGGTGGCACACAGACCACAAATCGCTGGCCCACATTGTAGACATAAGCAGCAACTGAATAGTATGAGAAAGCCAATACCTAGGAAGGATAGGATTCTCCATCCCCAGGCTGACAACACGCCCCAGAACCAACCGGACCAAGTCCAGGTGCCTGGACTCTGGTGTATCTGGCTTACAATCTTATGAAGGCGAGTTATGGCTTTATATACTGACGGCGAATTTTCTGGTATGAAAATGCAACAACTTGATCCGATGACCCTACAAGCTCCGCCCCTATCGGCCAGGATGACGTCAAGGACAAGACGATTTTGAAGCACAACAATCCGCATAGCAGACTGCTCTTCTGTTAAATTGCCTAAGGCGGAAATAGTCTCGTTCACTACTGCTTCAAGGGTTCTGGTTAATCTACGTATCAGCTTACTATTAGTGACTGTACCTATATAGGGAAAGAAACCTTTATTGAAATCTGTGTATTTCTCCCATGCTGTTTCAGTGTAATCGACAATTGGGAGATCTCTCTGCTGTCTATTGTGTACTAAATGGGTATTTCTATGATAATCAGGAGGAGCTAGGAAAACAGGTGGTAGAAGGAATGCTATGTAACAGGTACCATCCCAATCTAAAGGTAGACGTATATATGCGGTCTGGCCACATATAAAGTAGGAATGATGGGAAGCTCTAAATGTAGACTTGCCTTGATCACTGAATTTTATTACAGTGGTGCATTTACTATGGCCCATGTGTATGGAGCCATTCTTTCTTATACATAATTCCCCCTTTACTGGGAATACTGACATGGCGGGCAAGATTGGTGTAGCTTCAGATTCAACGTTCAGGATCATGAGGTTAAGTGTAAAATTACCTAATCCATATACTTCATTTTCTAGATCAGTTCCTGTTCTTTTGGGAAGTCCCTCCTTGTTAGGGTAGCAGACTTTAAGTAAAACTAGGTTCAGGTTTCCCCATACCTTGTTGTCTTGATAAACTGCGGAATTTGAATCTAGGGTATTAATCAAACTAAACCATGCTCCACAGGAGCCATTGTGTGTGAACGGATAGGGAAAGAGGGGCAAAACTCCCTTATAGTTCTGATAGGGAGGGAGTCGGCCACATATCCAACAATTTGTGGCATTGCTGGTTTGATGGGAATGATGTAACATACTAATAAATGTGTTGTTGCGCAGCGCAAATCTATAGGACAACTCATGCGGAGGAAATTCACTAAAAGAATGTTCTGCAGTTATATTATAAGCACGTTTAAGAATAGGGTAATACATGTGCAATAGTATGCTAAAAACAATAATCAGAAGACTTAGAAAAAACAAAATTAATAACGTTACTGTACAGTGACTACGAAGTGATTTACAATACGCATGCTTTTTCAGCTGCTTTCGCTGATTTCTTTCTCTATTCCGGTCTAGAGGATACATGTCAGAGACAAATTCAACCGATTCACCTTGGAGAGGACTTAAACAATCAAATTGTCTGACTTAATAGACCTCAACTTTAGTTTATAAATTTCAGAGTTCGATTGCTCAACCAAGGGGAGCTTTGAGTCTGTCTGTGAGGGAATACAGGGTTGTGTATCTACACTGGGTGGTAGTCCATAAAATTTCTTGATATGACTCGAGTGCAACCACCCTTTTCTTCCTTCGATTTTCACGGCTGTCCTTGTGGTGAGTAAAACTAACTTCGGTGACTTCCACCTAGGATCCAGTTGGGTCTTCCGGTCAAAGTTCCTGACCAGCACCAAGTCACCAGGAACCACGTCATGGGGCTTCACCTCAGTATTGTCGGGAAAAGCTGCGGATACCTGTGAACGACAAGATTGTAGTGCAGACATCAAGGAAGCCAGGTAATCTGTCAGCATATTACAGTCAACGTCAGTGATTTTACGAGGTATAGGCGTCCCCCACATATTTGGTGGTCTACCGAAGATCACCTCATACGGGGATAGCCCTGTTCGAGAATGTGCTACCATTCTCATGTAAAAGAGCGCAACTGGTAAGGCTACTATCCAATCGACTCCTTTTTCTCTACATATTTTGGACAATCTAATTTTCAAAGTTTGATTATGGCGTTCTACGAGACCTGCTGCCTCGGGATGTCGGACACAGTGAAATTTCCATTGATAGCCTAATAGAAGAGAAACGTGTTTCATTAGTTCGGATGAGAACGGCTGGCCGTTATCTGAGTAGACAACACGTGGTAAACCGTACCGTGGGAAGAATTCTCGAACTAACTGTTTGGCAGTAGTCGGGGCAGTGAAATCTGAAACCGGGTATGCTTCTGTCCAACGGGAAAGAGCACAGACAACTACGAGAACATATTTGAATCCTCGACATCGTTCCATCTGGATATAATCCATCTGGAGGACTTCAAAAGGATGATCAGGAGGATGAAATCCACCCTGTTCTACGGGAACGCTTTTTCCTGGGTTGAACTGGCAACAGATCATACAGGTACGAACTTTTTGTTTAGCTGCGGCTCGTAAAGGTTTGTTGAACCAAATGTGTTGAATGCTGTCTAGCATAGCTTTCTCTCCTAGGTGTGCTGGACTATGTATTGTGTTAATGATGACTTGGACCATAGAGTCGGGAAGAAACCATATAGATTTTTCCTTCGTCATCCATCCTTGATCTGTTTGGATCCCTCCTAATTCAGTCCATTTCTTTATTTCTTCTGGTGTAGCATGTGTCTGTATGTCAATTACATCAAGGGCGGGATCCTTAACTGTCATGCAATGTGTTAGTGTCGGGACTATTGTCTTTGTTGCGTCAATTGTGAGAGTCTGATTCTGAGCAGTCTGTTTAGCTGTTCTGTCAGCTAGGTCATTACCCTGAGAAATGATATCGGTAACTTTTGTATGGGCTTTGCATTTCATAATCGATATTGCAGTAGGTAGATGAATCGCATCTAATAGGGCTTGAATAAGGGGTCCGTGCTGGATGTGGGCACCGTGAGAAGTTAAATAACCTCTCTCTCGCCACAGTACGCCGAAGTCATGGACGACTCCGAAGGCATAACGTGAATCTGTGTATATGTTGACCTTTTTGTTTGTGGCTTGAATACAGGCTTGTGTCAGAGCGGTAAGCTCTGCTGCTTGAGCTGACAAAGTGTTAATACAATTTGTTTCAATGACTTCAGTGTCTGTTGTGACTGCGTAAGCGGCCACTAACTCTCCTGTACTTGTTCTCATACATGACCCATCTACATACAATGTCAAGTCTGGATCTGATAAAGGGATGTCTGTCAAGTCTTGTCTGGGTTTCGTCGTGATAGTAATAACTTCGACACAATCATGTGCCAATGGATCTGTTCCGCTCACTGGTAACAGTGTGGCAGGATTTAACGTATTACAACGTCTGATTTCTATATGTGGCTGAAACAATGTTAATTCGTAACCGGTGAGTCTTGCTATAGTTAAGTGTTGTGTCTGTGTGCGGTTCAAGAGAACCTCTACTGCGTGTGGTACTTGTACTGTCAGTTGGTGTCCTAACACTATGGCATCGCGTTGTCTGATTGCTAAAGCTGTTGCTGCCACTGATTTCAGGCACGCAGGAAGAGCCTGAGCTACTGGATCTAATGTACTAGAGAAATAAGCACATGGTTGGTGTGATCCTGCTTGTTCCTGAGTGAGTACTGACAAAGCAGTACCTTCGCGTTCTGTAACGAAGAGTGTAAACTGTTTACTGTAACATGGTGTTGCTAAGACTGGTGCTTGGCATAAAGCTTTCTTTAAGCTTTCAAAGGCGTGTGTATGTTCTTGAGTCCAAGGGAGGACAGTCGATGTGGCTGCCTCCTGTGTTGTCAACTGGATGAGTGGTTTTGCTAGAAATGCATATTGAGGGATCCACTGCCTACAGTATGAAGTGAGGCCTATAAAAGCCCGTACCTCCTTTTGTGTCTTGGGTGGTGGCATGTTAGCGATTAACTGGATGCGGTCGGGTGTAAGCTGCCTTCCCTCCTTGGACAGCGAGTGCCCAAGGTAAACAACTCGCTGGACACAGAATTGCAGCTTAGAAGGGGACACCTTGTGCCCCTTGTCAGCCAAAAATTTTAAAACCGTCAGTGACGCTTTTTCACATTCAAGTTCGCTTCGGGCGGTGATCAGCAGATCATCGACATATTGAAGCAAGGCAGTGTTAACTGGCATGTGGATACTGTCAAGTTCTCGTTTCAGTGCTTGGCTGTAGATGCTGGGGCTTTCTGTAAATCCTTGAGGTGCGCGTGTGAATTTAAAACTTCGTCCATTTAAACTAAATCCGAATAAATATTGACTTTCCGGATCGATTGGGACACTAAAGAAAGCATTCTTGAGATCAATTACAGTGAAGAACGTTGCTTCTGAGTCAATAGCTGTGAGTAATGAAGAGATATCTGGGACCACAGGGTATTGTGGTACAATGCATTTATTTAATTCGCGCAGATCAATAACTAATCGATATACTGGTGGAGCTTTTGGATCCGTTCTTTTAAGAATCGGAATTATCGGAGAATTACATACATTGGAGTCAGCTTCGACAACCACTCCTTGTGTAATAAGCTCGTCAATGATTTGCAGCAAAGCCACAACAGCATCGGGGGGTAACTTGTATTGTCGCATTCGTGGTAGTACTATTCCTGTTTTCAGTGTAACTCGATATGGTGTAATGTTCATGCAACCAACATCAGTGGGGCCTTGTGCCCATAAATGTGTAGGTAAATTCTGTAGTCGGTGATCCATGTCTCTGGACACGTAGTGACCTTTAAAGTCACGTAGAAATAGTCGTACTCCTTCCGGAGAACAACATATTATAGCTCCTAGAGCTTTCAATGTTTTTATGCCTAACAAGTTTTCTGGACATGATTTAGTAAGCAATAAATCTGTAGTACGTGTCAATGGACCAATCGTAAGTGGAAGAGGTTGTGTCACATCATTAATTATAGGTTTTCCTGAGAATCCAAGGGAAATATTCTGTGAGCCTGAGAGGGGTGCCCCTGGAACTTCACTACGTCTTATAGTTGTTCTGCTTGCCCCTGTATCAAGTAAAAACTTTCTGTCTTCCCCTAATAATTCACTATGTACATAAGGTCCCTCTTGGTCTACAGGAACCTCTATAAGGGGTAAGCCAACTTCCCTCTCTAGGCTATCTCATGAGTATCGCTGATAATCGGGATAATCTGCTTGTGCATACTGATACATCTGTTGCGTCGTTGCTTGTGTTGCAGCAATAGGCTGCGCTTGTGGTGGTGCTACGATTTGTTGTGGAGCTCCCTGTTGCGGAGCTAGTTGTTGCGGAGCTAACCTAGGTTGTGCATGCTGAGGTATTTGTTGTTGGTTCTGATCCTGTCTAGGTGGACGTGGTCTCTCATGCGTTCTACCGGTAGCAATATTATGTTTCAGGACTGGACAATCGTGTATATAATGACCTGGTTGTTTACAATAGTTGCATGTCCCTTTCGCAGGGCCTGCGAAATCACCCTTTTGATGACTATCTGCTGGAACTGACTGTGCAACAAGCATTTTCATTTTTGTTTCTTTCATACGTCTTTGTTCGTGTTCTTGTTCTTCTTTAATTCTATTGTGATGGTATTGTAACATCTGTAGCATCTGTGATGGGGTATTACCTTGCCAGGTACTTTCGAATTTCAATACTCTATTCTTAACTTGTATCAGAGAATTTTCAACTAATTTTGTCACAAACAGATGTGGGTATGACTCACTACTGGCTTTTATACCACTATTTATACTAAAACATTTTTCAAATCGGGAATAGAAATCACTAGTGTCTTCATCTGGTTTTTGTTTACAGGCTGAGATTGCACCCCAGTCTTCCTTTTTCGTAGTTAATAAACGTGGCAATACCTGTATTAGTAATCCTGCTAGTGCTGTAGTCTTTTCCCCAAGCCCTGCTCCTGCAGCTCGGGCCTTTTCTTCGTTTTCTAATGCTGTCCAATCTATCTTTTGGTCTCCCACCTCCCATTCCTTTTCTTTGAGTTTCTCATAAACACCGGCGGGTAGTAGGACTTTTAATATTTTCATAATGTCGGGGTAGGTATACTCTCCCATGAGTAACATGTCTTTTATCTCACGGTGGAAACCTGCTGGGTCTTTGTCATGGCTGGGTACTACTTTCTTCATTTCTAATAATTCTAATTTAGTTATAGGTGTGTACACAAATACGCGTGTAAAATTATCACCGGCACCTCTGATTGGGTGCACTTCGCGTAACGGGTTCTGTCTATCTATGTGATACATTTTTCTTCCCATGATGGGAACTGGAACGTGTTCTGGGCATACGAAATTTAAATATTGGTTTCGGGATTCTAGTATTTCTTTAATCAAATCAGTGCCTGACCCTTTCCATATGTTCGTGAGTAGTTCTGTCAATATGTCAGGTAAGGGTCCTGGATCGGAGTGTTGGCTTTTATATAATATAAGGAGGTGTTGAATCATGTATATACTAGCTAAACGCTGTTCATATGGATCTAGATTCAGAAACGTGTGTGCAAGTACATCGTCATTGTATTCGCCGGGACTGTCAGCCCATTGTACTGCTGACCTGGCTAATTCTTGTTCATCCATGGAATCGAGCATGTGGTACCCCCTTCGATCTCGGAGTAATTTATCAGCGGCTTGGAATAAGTGTTCGGGGGATTTTGTATTTAACATAGGGTTTGGAAAATGTCTATTATATTCTGGACGTATTGGACGTACCGGATCATTAAAACCTCTGGTATTATTATGGGGTCTTCCTCTACCTACATAAGCTATCGTTTCTACTTGCTCTGACTCTTGCTCCTCCTCTTCTCTGTTTAGGTTAGCGTCGTCTACCTCTAATCTTTCTTCGTGTATTCGTTCTACTTCTTTGCGGATCTTTCGGTACATAGCGACTATACATAACTGTTTATCATGTCTCCCTTCTGATATATTCCGACCCCAAGTGACAAGTTTTTGCATTTCTTCCGGATTCACCCCAGGCCGGTCTTGATTTCTGATTACACAGTTTATGAGGAAACGTAACAGTTGTCCCTGTACCTCCGCTTTCTGGTACTCCATGGCTCTGCTAATACTTTCAGGACCTCGCCCTGACTGGACAAAGTGATATATATTTTCTAAATGTGTATTCATTCCTGGTAACTTCGTTAAATATATTGCAGCTCGTCTAATACGTAATGATGACAGCAGCATTTCGTCCCGTTTACCGGGCACAGGATCATATCTACAATCTACTAGAAGTTCCTTAAGCATGTCGGGAGTTGCTAGTTTGGGCGTACGTTGGAGGGCTAAATCTCTAAGAGTCTGTTTATTTCGCGGCGGAGTGGCAAACATGTCTGTCGTACCTCCTGTAGCACCGTCTGAGGTGCTAGGCACAAAAGGATTCGTTGGGCGTAGGATAGAGATTGTAGATGCGGGAAAAACTGTAGAAACGGACGGGTCTGTTGGAACTTGTGTAGGAGTTTGTAATTGCGGGGATACAGACGGATGCTCTTGGTGTTGAACACCATCGGCAAGCGGTGTGTGTGGTATGGCATTAGCATACTCGGGAGCAGCGTCATCTAAATAGGAGGAAAGAAAAACGTCCTTTGCTGTTTTGGGATGTGATTTGGGATGTGCTTTTATCGGAAACAATGGAGGTGGCAGGTCTTTTGGCATTTCCGGAGTAGCCTTAGGTAACCCTTCGGCCAGAAGTGGATACATACCATTCATAAGGGCGTTTCTTTGTCTATCTACTTGTTCTGATTTTACTCGGGTACCTTCCTCAAGTAATAGATTTTCTCGTGTTTTATTTGAATTCTCTCTACCTTTCTCTTCCTGTCTGTGTGCTTTTTCTGTACGTCTATATGATTCTTTACGCCATAATTCAATAGCATCTTTCTGTGACTGTCTGGCTTTCTTTTTCCATAATTCTTCTTCTACTCTCATGATGCAATCTGCATCCCAGGTCCCCGCTGCGGGCCATCTCTGACTCTCTGGTAATTCTTTGGTGTAATCCACCCATAAATCAAGAAATAATACGGCATCTAGGCCATGCTTATGATACATAAAGTACCCTGGAGTATCCCTAGGTGGGATGGGAACAGCTTCTTCGAGTACACCTTTTCTAGTTTTGATCTGTCTTAGTTTCGAAAAGAGCGGCATTTTTAGATCTTGTTTCTAGAACACACTTTATACAAGAAAACACAATAATGAACAGTCATTCACACCACAATATATAGAACGTATTAAAACATTTAACGCTTAACAGTTTTAACGAACAATGATAACTAATAGAAAACTAGTTATTGACATTATACTGACACTAGATAATACTTGTTTATATGCGAAACATACTATATTACTATATATACTGCTAAACAGTACAGATACACTGCTGAAACAGTGCAGACCGGATTTGTGTACCCAAACCCGTCTTGACTGGCACAGACTATGTGCACGTAAAATGCCTCCCCAGTAATGGTACTCACCGGGTAGCTCGGAACGGAAGGCCTCGGAACGGAACTGAAACTGGACTCGACTCGACTGGACTCGACTGGACTCGGAACTTCGGAACCTGGCGGGACTCTGTATACCTCGGATCTTGCTCTCTCAGCTAGGCTCTGGTCGGGATACTTCGCACTTCTCACCGCCTCGTCTGGGTGTTGATCGCAGCCTCAGTCGTCCCCGCTTGGCCGGAGGGAGATACAGGAAATCCTGCAGATACGCGTTTTTGTTGTCCGTTCAGCTGTGGCAGGAGACCGGGCCTGCAACGCACCGCCGGCGCGTGAGATGAGAAAGTGTCCCTGTTCGGGCGCCAATTTATGTGGTAAATATTTCGTTACCGGTACTATTTTTTATGCGGTAAATTCTATCATGAATAACTCAGTAAATATAAGAGGCAGAATCCGTGGTATTAGAGGTTTAAAAATGCTTTATTCCTATAAAAAGGAAGACAATTCGAATTGTGGGCCTTCTGTTCCATCACCACGAAAGTTCAGGAAGGAAGGGAACATATATTATTGACAGATAGGCAGTTTTATAGAAAATACATTACAGTGAAACAGATGCAAGAGGCGTAACAGCTGATAACAGGTGCATACGTAGCTTATAGAGGGCGTAATTCAAGAAACGTCATTAAACATGAAGTCACAGGTGGGTGGATCCATAAAAGAATCCTGCAATGTCAGCAGAAATGTTTGGCAAAGATGCGCACGCAGCCGCATGACGTGTGATTGACGTGCAACTAGAGGGTGAAGGGGACTTGACATTTAGCTCTACGTGTGGAGACAGAAGTCTGGGGTTATGTCAACCTAATTCCAAATCATATCTAATATCCTATGTTTAAAGAACTGTGTTATCCAAAAGGAAAGGTCTCTTAGGATAGAATCTTATTCTATACTGACTATACTGACTGTTAGTGCGTGTACAAGCGTCTAAGTGTCTACACTAGATGCGAGGGGGTAGGAATATTCCATGGTAACGGGGCTACGAATTACTTGCATGAGGACAGCGAGGCCTGGCCCCTTTGCACGGTAGCTGGAGGAATGTTTACCTAAACTACTAGACAGGAATGCATCGGATGAGGAGCGAAGGAGATAATCTCGAAGGTGAAATACAGTTTTTGGCAGGCGACAGGCTGGATCAGGCACCGTTAGCCGCGCAAGGAGTAAGACAAAGTTCATGGTCACAGAAGCAGGCTCAGACTGGAGCTTTCAGAGGCAGAAGGCAGAAAAAGGCTTGATGACAGAATTCGGGCCTACTCGCCTGAATCTGTAAAATGTGGAAAGTGAACCATATAAAGTCGGTGGCCTTTCATACTTAGGAATGGAATATCTGACCCATTCATGGCGGATCTGAAAGAGGACATGTTGACGGTGGACGCACATATATTTGCGTCTTCAGAACTGGAGCAGGAGGGAACATACATGTACTTATAGCATGCACATGGAGCCGTTGGGGTCTACGATAGGGGACATAACTGATCACAAAATTCATATTTCCTCACTAGGACCGGTATGCCCAGACGTGGGTCCTATACACACTGTTTCACTGAAACCAAGCTGTACCTGGCTGATGAGCCCATAACCCGAGCAAAACCCGTCCTGGGTTGCTTGTTTTCTGGTTCAGGGGGACCTGACTTGGGAGTTCAGCCTGGACTGTTCTGATTGGAGCAGGGTCAAGACTGATTTGCATATAGCTGGGTCCAAACTGAGGTGACATGGTAGGCAAAATAACAATGGACTGGGATGTGGCCCCAAATCATTACCAGTGACATTTCATCCATCACTTTTTGTGTGTGTATTTTACACCCATTAAGAGAGTCCGTGGTAATCACCCCCTATGTCTATCTTTCGCTGGAGCCCTATCAGAGATATTTTATGCCACCGAGGGTCTGGCATGCAGACGTACAGCTGTGCATTTAAATCACATCCCAAAACTGCCTTCACAAAGGCCATCACCCCTCTGCTCTATATTCCAGCAAGCCAAAGGCAGATGCCACATGCACATCACCAATGCTTCCCTGCCGCAGGGCTAATTACTATATTGCAACATGGTGATCAGCTGTACTAAAAGCCAATTCTGTCAATCACTTTGTGAGCACAGGTCCCATTTGGTTAACATACAAGAAGTAGAAGAGTATGATGCATGCCAATAGTCATCCACAGCAAAAGCACTTGAGGCAATAACGTTTTTCATTTTTATAAATGCATCTTCTTGGGGTTGAGATTGTTATGCTTTACTGGATAGTAGACTTTCTGGTTACTACCGTTGTGTTCCAGATACACTGTTGGCCCTGGACCATTGGCTAGACTCCAGTTGGCTAGACCGGTTTCTCCCGTTTCATTTAGGCACTTAACTCTCCAGAGGTAGCAACATCAAGCAAACCAGACTGGCTGGAAGTAGAAGCTTCTATATAGAATCACACAATAAATCACACTTGGACACATTGCCAAGTAAATGCTATATTTGCGAAGAAGAATGAGACTTTTATAGCGATGTAAGAAACAGGTAAAAATGGCAGTGGGTAGACAAACCATCTCACCATGATAGAAAACATACGCCAAGATTAACCTCACTAGTATAAATTTACCATAAGGAAAAATGTGAAAAGCATTTCATGACATAATCGCTACATATTTATGTGAAAAAACATCATAAACATACAGTATATGAATACAATCCAAAATGTGTGTACCATACTGAAACGGGCAGCGCAACATCGCCTGCCCAACTGCGATATCCAACTTTTTTAAGGAATCCAGACAGTGTTTTGTGAAGGTATGGTCATTAGCCTACATCGCCCCCTGCAGATGTCTGGCAGAGATACGCCTGTGAACAGGGCTGAAGAAGCAGCAACCATTCTCAAAAAATGTGCTTTCACCTTTGCAGTCAATGGTGTTTCTGCTTTCTCATGAGTAAAGGTGATGGTTGCAGAAACCCAATGAGCAATACCTGCCCAAGATAAAGCCTGCCCCTTTCTTAGTGGAGCAAATAAAATCAGGAGTTGATCAGTTTTCCTGAATGTCTTGGTTCTATCCAGGTAGAATTTGAGACAGCTTCTGACATCTAGAGAGTGCAAGGCCCTCTCTGCTGTGGATGATGGTTTACTGAAGAATGTTGGTAAAACAATCGGTTCGTTTAGGTGAAATGATGTTGCCACTTTTGGAATAAACTTAGGGTTGGTTCGCAAAATAACTCAGTCATCACGAAACTGTAAGTATGGTTCATGAATTGTCAACGCGTGAATCTCACTTATCTTCCTGGCAGAAGTAAGCACCAATAGAAAAGTCACTTTCCAAGAAACATATTTTAGGTCTGCTTTATGAATTGACTCGAAAGGACTCCTCATGAGCTGAGACAAGAATGTGTTGAGCTGCCATACCACAGGGGGGATGACACGAGGCTAAACTCTAAAAAGGCCTCTCATGAACTCTTTAATTAGCTTGTTGGACCACAACGGGAGCTCCCTCTTTCGCCTCCGAAATCTGAAAATAGCTGACAGATGGACCTTTATGATGGAGGAGTGCGCAAGTCATGATTCTGCTAGATATAGCAGGTAAGGGAGTATCTGCTCCGGAGTAGAGAAAAGTGGATGCAGATTATAGAGTTACACCATGAACACAATATGTTCCATGTTAAAGTATTAACTTTTACTTGTGGTGTCTGCACAAGAGTGCTGGAGAATTGACTTGCAATATTTTGGCAAGTTTAGCATCCTAAACTCATTGTCATATGGAGCCAGGATGATAAGGTGAGCAAACGTATCTGTGGATGGACAACCTGGCCTTCACTCATTGAAAGAAGATCTTCCATTGGCTGGAACTGAATATGTGGACACTCTGATAGAAGAAGCTCTGTGAACCAGTACTGCCTTGGCCACGCTGGAGCAATCAGAATGGGCGGCACAGTTCCTGCTTCATTTCGCAAATGACTTTGGGGACCAGCGGAGAGGAAAGGAAAGTGTAAGGGAACATTCATGCCCAAGCCAGCTGGATCACCTTTCCCCAAGACCTTTTCCGTGGAAGCCTTCTGGAGTACATCTTGCACCTTTTGCTTTGAAAGGTAGCAAAGAGATCCAGATTTGGAGTACCCAACTGATGAAACACCTGCAATAACTGCCACTGATTCAGTTCCCACTCGTGGCACTGTTTCTCAGTTCTGCTTAAGGAATCCGTTCATTAGATCTCCACTCCTGGAACATGTTCCACTTTCAAAGTGCTGTTGTGGACAAGCAACCATTCCCAGTTTTGTTGAGCTTGAGCTGACAAAATCTGTGATCTTGTTCCTCCCTGTTTAGTGAGATCGAACATTGCTGTGATGTTGTCTGCTCTTCCCAACACAGAGGAGTTGCAGAGCCTGGGAAGAATAGACTGGAGCCCCAGGAAAAACGCTTTCAATTCCCGAAGATTTATGTGTGACAAAGCCTCCTGCATGGACAATTTTCCATGAATCTCAAAGTCCTGCAAATGAGCTCCCCTGCCTTCCAGTGAAGCGTCTGTTGTCCTAACGATATGGGGCTCTATGGGAATGAATGATAGACTCTGAGAGATATTTGCTGTCTCCTTCCACCAAGCCACCGCCAGCTTCATAGTCAAGGTAACTGATATTGTGTCCTCAAAGGAGCCCTAGCACTGGATCCATTGATCATCTAGTTGTTCTTGCAATGGTTGCTAGTGAAGACGACATTTTGGTATAAACGGGATGCAAAATGATATTTTTACCAACATTGACTTGTACTTCCTGACAGAAGTACATTTTCTTTCTGAGAGGGAAGCTGTTACTATCTTGAGGCGCTGAATTCTCTCTGCAGTTGGAAAACCGTTGGAAACTTCGTATCCAGGATTGCCGCCAGAAAAATGGCCGACCTGGATGGGGTTGGAGATGATTTTTCTCTGTTCAGCTTGAGGCCTTATGTCCTGAACAGCCTCAGACAGGCCCAAGTGTATTTTCTTGCAGAAGGAAATGTGGGACCTTTTATGAGACAGTCGTCCAGACACAGGAACACCTAGTGTCCGGCTCAAGAAGACCACCACCAGGGCCATGCATTTCGTGAAAACAGTGGGAGCCAAGCATAGGCCCAAAGGAGAGCACTTTGAATTAGTAAATGGCACCCTGCCACCTCAAACCGTAGAAATCTTCGATGCTTTACATGTATGGGGATATACAAGTACGCATCTAGCAGATACATTGATGTCATGCAATCTCCTGTATTCAACAGTTGTAGTATCTCTTTTAAGGATAGCATCCGGAGAGGTTGTTTCTTGATGTATTTGTTAAAGAGCCTCAAATCCATCACCTGTTTCCATTTTCCTAATTTCTTTTTGATGAGGAAGAAGTTAGAGTAGAAACCTGTGTTGCGTTGAAACAACAGAGCCTCCTCTTTCGCATCCTTGGCCAGAAGCAAACTAATCTCAGCTTCAGTAGCTGCAAATGACAATGGAATTTTCTGCGAGGTGGAAAATTGGGAGGCTTTTGAACAAATTCCAGAGTGTGACTGTGTTGAATTATGTCTAACACCCATTTGTAGGACGAGATGCGCCTCCATTCATTATAACATTTAAAAAGGGAATTTCCGAATTGGTGTTGAGGTGGGACTGAGGTCTCTGATACATGTGAAGCTTCATTAGCACCTAGAGGTGTCCTATGATTTTCCCCCAGCCAGAGGACTTCTTCATACAGGTTGTTGAGCGAACAACAACGCTGCTGCCATTCTGTATGGCTGTTGAGACGAATATTGAGAACGGTACCCCTGTTCAGAATATGGTTGGTACTTATTCTGTTAGTAAGGTACTCTGGACATAAACTGCCCTCTACCTCTGCCTCCTCAATAGGGCTAGAAACGTTGCTACTGCAATGTTCCCAGAGATCATGCAGTGTCCATGTCTGACTTTATGGACTCAAGGCATCATCCAAATGATTGCCAAAAATATTTTTCGCCATCTCATGGCATGTCAAGAATCTTTGCTCGTATTTCTGGGTGGAAACGAAGTGGCCTTTAGCCAACCTTGGCGATGCAGGACAGCGGCACCTGCCATCTGATAGAACACTGTGGAGGAGAAATCCATGGCAGCATCATTAATTTCTGAAGAGGCCTGCTCACCCTCAAGAAGACTCTCCTTTTCTTCTTTCTTTCTATCCTATGGGGTATATTCCACAATTGCTGACATATCAGACCAAATCTTACAGTCGTATCTCCCCAATATGGCCTGCGCATTGAGCGCTCTAATATATGTTGCCACCATAGCGGAGAAGGGTTTGCAGATATTGTCCAATTGTCTATCTTCCTTATCTGGAGGGGCAGAGCAAGGCGTAAACGGGTGCTTAGAGCGCCGTTGGGCTGCCTGCATAATGACGAAGTCAGGGAGAGGTTGACCGATGAGACAAGTTGGTGAGATGTCTGGTGCCTTATATTTCTTGTCCAATTTAGGGACAAAGGCTGCCACTGAAGACAGGGCCTTCATCAGCTTAAACCCTTCTGCTATATATACTCCACTATGGGGATGGATCATATGGAACGCTGAGCTGAATCCTTGAAGTCATAAAGAAAGCACTCTGTTTGTTTGACCGATAGGTAAGCCAAAGCACTATGATGCTCTTTCAAGGTGCTTGTGAAAACCGTCAATAACCGTTGAGGTAAATCCGCCGAGGCTGGTGACGGCGAAGCAAATAATGCACCACATAATCATCCCATTGCGGATCATCACCTGCTGACCCAGAAGGAATCTCATCTTCCTCTGGTTGTTGATCCAATCACTATCCACGAAGTTATCCCGTATTGTAATGGGAGGTATTTTCTTCCTTCCTTATGCTGTGATCGTGTAGGAGTTTTCGGAAGGAGTACTACTTCTGGAGCTGCTGAATGTGCCAGGGTATGTTGCGCTGGGGCGTTTGCTTCCTGAAATCTTTTATAATAATTGTTCAACTTAAGAATCAAGTCAGTGAGCAGAGATAGAGGGACCGTAACTGTGTCCCATAGTTCATAATTCTGTTCTTCATCAGGGTCATCGTATGGGTAATGCTCCTGAAAAGTGTCATAATCCTGAACAGACAGCTGACTCTTGTCCTGAAAAGAAAAATCACCTTCTAAGTATTTAGAAGTGGCCTGATCAGCATCTTCATCAACAGTGTCCTGGCATTTTAAGTTAAGTTGTGTAGGGCTGTAGGCTGGGCCAAATAAACATTCATCACCCAGCTCTTGCATCCCCAGAAGGAGACACCTTGGAAGGACCCTGATGAACAGGCGTTTTTGAATTCCATCATTCGATATGAAAACAGTCTCTTTTATAGCTTTCGATGACATTGGCTCAGATGGAATCATCAGAGACGGGAGTGTCTTAGCTGGGACTGAGGACATCGACCGTGTTGCCGTCGATTTTCTTGCCATCGGCAACAGTCTCATCGATGACGATGTAGTCGTCATCTGAGTCTTCGTCGGCGAATGCCGATGTTGTCTTCTTCATTTTGGTCATCGGACTCACCAACTATGTTGACGTCACTGGCATAGAGGGGAATGTATGCACCAACGCCTTCCCAGTAGAGTCAGTCGTCGATGGGATGATCTTCGACGACAGATCTTTTGATGGACAGTTTTTCTTCACAGAGGGTTCATTAAAAGGTGGCACAGGAACCAATGCAGGTGAAGTAGAAGCTTTTCTGTGGAGGTAGTGAAGGCTTAGCAGGTTCCTTACTTCCAACCTTCCCCGAACTGGTAGCCCTGCTATGGGATTTTGTTCTTTTGAACTCCTTATCAGATGAGGATGAGCCCTCATTTTTGTGCTTCCCTGAGGGAGCCCTCAGAGTCGGAGTGAGCTTTCTTCTTGTGGAGCCAGATATGGAGCCTGGCTTCACAGTCCTTTAAGGTTTTGGCAGAAAATGTGCACAATGTTTGCACTCTTTCGGTTTATGGTGAGGGTACAGGCAATAAAGATATTCCTTGTGTGGGGTCCTCAGAAAAAAGTCTTGGCTTCCCACAGGATTTACAGACTTTTTTTTATTCTTCTCACATGGAGAAAACAGGGAAATAATCCCAAAAGACTGTACATCAGATGTCGCTTGAAGGAGTTGACCGGTCACAAGTTTACAAGAATAACACTGACTAAGCAGAGTTTAGGGAGCCTCTCCATAGCACAATGTGCGGTATGAATTCTGATGTACGGTGGCTCTGCAGGAGAGGAGTGCTTCATGGTCCCTACTTTGATTGGCTGAGGTTTGGTTGCATTAAAACAATGTGAACTGGCTAACAATGTGTATTGTTCTCAATGTGACTCCTAATGCTTGTGTATCCGCACTGCTTTTATTACTGTTACTGTGGGACTCCCACCATGACGACGGGGAAGATTCAAGCATGTGAATCTATGAAAGATGCAATACTGGAGAAAAATGATAAACAAACAAAAACCCTTTCAGGGGCCAGGATACTGTCACAAATGTTTTCTAGTGTAGATTGCCTATAATACTGCCATTCTGGTCAGTGTTTTGCGATAAGGTCGACTATTGGAACTTTGGTTTCACCTGGTCTTGTACTAAAATGTTTGCAAATATAATTTGAAGCTCCAGTCAATGGTATTCAGGTGCTAATCAAAATGATATAGCCATCTGGGTATGAAATTGTCTGCCCTCTTTTTAAAGTCTGTCTGGATACCTCAATGGACTTACACCCTAGCTGTTGGGTCCAGTCATGAGTACAAACAGTCTTCTATCAAATTTCAAAAGGTCATAGGTTTCCATGGGCATGGCCACTGACTCTACCCCAGTGCTTTGCCGATTCTCACGGCAAAATTAACTTTTAATTTGAAGGATCGACCTAAAATTACACTAGCTCTTAAACTGTAAGAGCTGGAGGGACGTTTTTGGAATTAGGAAGGCTGGCCATAGGACCGGTACCCAAAGCTGGAGTTGCGAACTGCATCTGGGTCTGGAATAGATGTCTATGTGCATCTGAATCATATGAAAAGGTACAAGCACAACAGTCCAGATCTGAAAGCACTAAACTGGCTCCCTTATGAGGTAAGGATTCAGATGAAAATTGCTTCCATGACCCACAAAGCCCTATACTTCAACACACACGGGGTACCTAGTTGACAAACTGAAACTATCCGGCGGTGGCAGAGCATCTAGAAGCACCAGCACCTTACTGTTGAAACCGCAAACATTTCAGAATAAGAAAACCTACAAGTTAGCCTTCTCCGGATTGGCCCCTAGAATCTGGAACTCCCTGCCCCCTATGATCAGACTGATCCCTTCAATCACTTCATTAAAAAAAGAAGGCATACTGCTTTTAATGAACACATTCCTACCTTGTGAGAAGTTGGCCTGGTATATGCTGGTCACTAGCTAAAATGGTCACCTTGCACCAGTATAATTCAACTCTTATGGTAGATAGGTTTAAGACAACCTTTTAAAGAAAGCTATCCGAGTGGTAGCTGTGGAGAGCAGCCTTCAGGCTAAGTCTCAGAGGAATGTAAAGCAGCTTGTTTTACCTTATAATCTCTTGAATCACTAAATGAAAGGACACCACACAGGTATATATATAAAATATATATGTATTTATTACTAGACACACTCTACTAATCTCTTTATGAGATTAGAAGTCAAGGACATATGCACAAATCAACGTTTCACAACAAATTAAGCACTTATATGGTTGGGGCCCTAGGGGCGTACCAGACCATATACTAAAAAAGAGGTATAAGAAGAACGACTTGAGAAGGGAGAAGGCCTATGGTCTTCAGAAGCGCTGGGGCCTCACTAATCCACCCAAGGCAGGTATGTAAAGGACCCACGGGAGACGCATGCAGTGTGAGAACACAGCCGCGGATCCCAATAGACTTCAATGGAGCAAGTCGTGGTTAGAATTTTAACGTTTTAGGATACTTCGGGAGAGTCTACAAGCAAGTCACTTACAGGGTAAGTACTTCTAGAGCCAACACACACACAGGAGCACCGGAGTACAGGGAAGCCGGGTGCATAGGTGTCTTTTGGTGTCGGGTCGCGGCGTCGTTTTCAATGGGAGCCAAAGAAGACTTGCTGCTTGTGAAGACAGGAGAAGTGTCCGGTGGAATCCAAGGCTGGATTCTGAAGAAAGAAGACCTGAAAGCAGAGGAGACAGTGTACAAAGTCACTTGCCAGTGACCCGGGGCCAGGAAGCTGGATGCCCACAGTAGTCGGGTGATTTCAGGTGATCACGGGTGTCTTGACTCTTCAGCCACGCGGTCCAGGAGGCGTCGACGATGACCAGGAGCTGTATTCGGAGTGTCCCACGAAGTCTGCAGCTTACTGAGGTGTCGGCAACCGGATTGGAGCCAACAAGCCTTGGCAACAGCAAGTCTCGTGGAAAGTGAAGAAAGTCAACGGTGCAGACCAGCAAGGTCTGAGGGACTCACCCAGCGAGGGTAAGTCAGGGCAGGCCTGGAGCAACCAGGGGAGCCCTTTGGTTCTGTGGAAAAGTCTTCAGGGGACCCACAAGCCAACCGGCAAGGGATCGCGAAGACGCCTCGTGAGGATTCACTTCACAGGAGCCCACGGTCACTCGGGTCAAGGTAGGCCTCTGATTTTCGAGGGAAATCCTGCTGGAGGCTTGGACCACACGTGGTCCAATGCATAAGTTCGTAGCATCAGTGGTACGTCGATATCAGGATATCCTGCGTATTTATCAAGGAAACCGTCCAGATCACGGCTCAAGTGGTGCCGGTTGCAGAATCGCAGGATGCGGCATCATCCCCGCCAGAGATGCCGCGTCCTGCGATTCTGCAACCGGCACCACTTGAGCCGTGATCTGGACGGTTTTCTTGATAAATACGCGGGATATCCTGATATCGACGCACCACTGATGCATGAAAGGCAAATTGTTTATAATTCCAAGACAAACATGATTTATAGATTTGTCCTGAAGATGATGCCATTTATTTTGTTTTTCGGCATCGAAACGTCGTCTACACAATAGGATCATATGTACTAAATATGCTTGTGAATGCTATGTACAATGATCACTCAAATTAAAATCAAGTCTGTTCACTGATTATAAGTATACAGACCGATTTGCTCGCTGTTGCCTATATTTGTTGTTTTGTCTTGTTCACTGTAGGTCACGGGCTGTGCCCCCTTGACATTACTTTCTGATTTTGTGCATCGCCAAATAAATTCCTGTCCGGCTGGACAAAGGACATAAATACTATTTAGTTTGTGTCTATCCTTATCTTAATCCCCCAACTACTAGGGTCCACTGTTTTTTTGTAATAAGTTTACCCCCAAGGTCCCTAGTGTATTACCTTCGGGTTCCCTTGTCTCTCATAACTGGTTTTAATGAGGGAGCAGTAGTAAGTGACATCTCTTTGCCCATCATGGGCACCAAGTAGCCTCTGCAGGGAGAGTGCCATCGTGTGCACCCATGTACACAATGTCCCACCATTCAATTATATTATCAAACATCCACCTGCCACTTACATGTCCCACACTTGACCGTAAGCAAGGGTTATTTTCAGGCAATCCAGATGCCCCTTCATAGGTGAAGCCGGTAGTTAAGTTAAATGGTTTGTGATCCCAGACTAGAATCAGATTGCCGCCACCACCGGTCACATCATAACCTGAGATGCTGGGGGCATAATCACTCATTTTGATTGATAACCTATCAGGAAAGGAAGAGTCTATTAACTAACTCCATACTAAAAAGAGTAGGAGAGAAAAACAAACAGTGACTTACCCTATTGTTTTATAATTTTCTGATCTAATAAGCCTGTTTTAATGTCTCTATTTCCATACTGCCTGATGCACTGCTACAAAGTAATTTCTCACATTACTTTCCTAATTTTTCTGGTAACTCCTTCTTGATTCACATGTGCTATTTTTGACCCGAATTGGATGGTCGTTTGGTTCCTAACGAGGCATTAGATTGGTTGTTTCTAATTTCCCACTCCAAAATGCTGGGTCCGCTCCTTGCAGAGTATTGAGTTTTTTCTTGTGAGCCTAATTCCCCATATTATATGCTTCAAGTGTATGTTATATTATTTGTTACTGAATGATAGGACCATTTTTGTTGGCTATACTTTCCAATTACATATGAGATACCTTGGTTTCTTGTCAGAGTCTCATTTTGTACCCGACGTTGTATACTTAGTACTTTGTTATACATTGCCCATTCCAATATGGTGGATTCACTCTGTGCCTAGTTTATCCTATTTAAGCACTCTATTTATATGCTTCCAGTATATCACTGCTCCTTAATTCATACCAACTTGTGGTCCATACAATTATTTCTTAATCGGAAAAATATATTTTGAAGAAGAATAGTGTAGATTGACCCTTTTCATTTTTTACATATTTGTAGAGAATGGCTTATGTTTTACACGGACCTCTATACTGTCTATTGGGTAGTTTTGTGCAACTTTTTGTCTATAACTAGGAAAAAAAACGCATATGTGCGAAGAACTTATTTTTTAACAACAAATTTTATTTTGTCATTTTTCAATAAATCTGCCCGAAGCCCCACATTGGCATATACGAATAAGGACAACATTTGGAGCAATATCTATTACCACTAAATAAACAGCACCTGCCGAACATGCAGGGAAACAAAAGATAAAAACATTATGCAGATAGCGGTCCAATCTCCAGATTCAGTACATGATGCAGCAAGTTCCCTAGAGTCATCCCAAAAAGATAATAATGTAATCAAACACAATGGTTGGAAGCGCTGTAGAGCGGGGGTCGAGGGGCAGCCTTTAGGAGTCGTCATCGGGAAGGGGGGCAAGTCTATTCCCCGATATGTTGCCCAACGTGTCCATATTTTACGGTGTTTCCGGGGGCAGCCCTGGGTTTCAAAAACAGCTATCTCCGCCCCCATACACTGGTCTAGTGCGGCCTTCCATTTACCTATAGTTGGGGGAAGAGATGACGCCTTCCAACCCTGCGCTATGTCTCTTTTGGCAATAGTGAGAGCAAGGAACAGATGTGGTTTATAGCGGTTCCCCCCAATGTCATCTGTGGAATGTAATAGAAACAGCCGTGGGTCCAGTGGAAGCACCCACCGCAATACCTCATTGAGGCACAAACAAATCCTGTTCCAAAAGGGATGCAAGCAGTGCAGGTCCACACAGTATGGAAGAAGGACCCCTCCTCACTGCCACACCGCAAGCACACTGGGGACTGAATGACCCCCATTCGCCACAGACATACCCTAGTGTAGTAAACTTGGTGCAGATATTTAAACTGGATGAGTCTGTAGCATGTGGAGATCGCCGCGCCTCTAGGGCTGACAATCGCCTCAGCCCAGTCGTCATCCGTCAATTCAGGGAGATCAGCCTGCCAGGCCAGTCGGGTCTTGTCCAGAGTTGTGGGGGGGTGTGTCGTCAATGTTTGGTAGATTTGTCTGATTTTGTGCAGTCCGAGGTCCCCCATTAATAGACGGCCCTCCAAGGGCTGGAACTTGGGGAGGGCCTACACATTACGGATCTGGGGGGAGAGGGTGTGTCAGAACTGTAAATATTTGTAAAATTACGACCTATGAAGGCTGAACTCAGTTTGTAGTTGTTGAAATGATTTTAATGTGTGACCCCTCATGACATCTCATAGGGTCGAGATCCCTACCAGGTCCCAACCCCGAAACCCTTGTCTTGAGACATGTGCCCTGCCACAGTGGGGTTTGTCGAGTTAGTCTCCCCTTCCATCCCATCTGCCTGGTCTTAACCCGCCACAGCTGTATAGCTAGTCTGCCAGCCGGCGGAAAATGATCTAGCTTCGTATAGTTGTACAGTAACTGGAGTAAGGGGACATGTTCCATGGCGGCATGTTCTATAGCATACGCCGGGTCTGTGGGAGAATTGTACGATAGTTCATTGATTGCTAGGATGTGGGATGCGACATAATAGGAATAAATGTCTGCCGCCGCAATGCCACCACAGTATGAGGACTGGGAACAAGTTCGAAGTTATACCCGGACCGCCCCACCCCCCCACAGGAAATTATTTTGTATGGCATTCACTTGTGCAAACCAGGTACGGGGGATAGGATATGGGAAATTTTGGAGGAGATACCAAATCCGCGGTAGGACACCATTTTGAAAATGGCCAAACGCCCATAAAGGGACAATGGGCGAGCAGACCATACCGCTGTCTCGTTCTTGAGGCTAACCGTTAAGGGGGTGATAGTGTGCCCAAGATATCTTGGGACTTGGTAAATCCCAAGATACTGGAACCCGTCTGTGGCCCGGGACTGCTGCGCGGCCCATGTTTCACGGCCTTGATGTCCGCACACTGGGAAGAAGACGGATTTGGCGGGATTGGTGTGTAACCCGGTGGTGCTACCAAAGACCCGGAGGATTTCTAGGATGCAAGGTCCGGAGTACCACGGGTCTGTCATGAAGAAAAGGACGTCATCTGCTTATAGCGCTATACGGTCTGACCGCGAGCGGGACCAATCGAACCCCCGGAGCACTGGGTCGCTTCTTACCCAGGCCGCCAGTGCGAACAGCAACGGAGATAGCAGGCAGCCCTGGCGGGTGCCCCTTTGGATCGGGAAAGGGCAGGAGTGGTGTCCAGCAATTCGGACCGACGCCGTCAGGTTCGTATACAACAGGCGTATGTATGCCAAAAAGCGAGGCCCAAAGTTGGCTGCTTCAAGCAGCTGAAAGAGATAGACCCAGCTTAGGGAGTCAAACGCCTTGTCAATATCTGCTAGTAACAGGGCAGCAGGGTGACCTAGATTAGGGGCCGTTGCGATGGCGTTGTGCACGCGTCTGATATTATGTCTCGTAGCCCTCTGTGGCATAAAGCCCGACTGATCGGGGTGAAACAGGTCGGTAATGCACCCCCGCAGGCGATCGGCCAGGAATTTCCCCAGCAACTTGGGTTCGAAATTAATTAGGGAGATGGGAAGATAGGAGGATGGGTCCTAAGGGGGTCTGCCAGGTTTAAAAAAAAGCACTATTTCCGCATGTCGCCAGTTCCGGGGCAGACTTCCCAGGTCTGTTGCGTCCGCTATGGTCGCCAACAAGTGCGGTCCCAACAGGGTCATGTGGGACCGAAGGGATTCCATGGGGAACCCGTTGGGGCCCGGGGCGCGACCCGACTGGATCGCACCGAGCGCGCCAGATAGTTCCTCTAACGTAATGGGAGCCTCCAGGGTCTCCCGCACTGAATCTGGGAGCCGGCGAGGCGGAATGTCCGTGACAAACTCCGCTATAAGTTCGGCAAAGATCTGCTCCTTGCGGGCATAGAGAGATGCAAAGTGTCGCGCAAATTCGTCCGCTACCTCTCTCGGCGCCGTGTACAGGGACCCGTCTGGACCTTGGATCGCAGGCATGACCGCCGGGGCGCCGTCCGCTTGGCACAGTCTATGTAGCATTTTACTAGACTTATCCCCCCACTGATATATCAGATGTTGAGATGCCTCCCAGATCTCTTTGGCTTCACCCTGGAGGTATAGACGCAGTTCTTATTGTGCTAGGAGCAGATTACGGCGAATAATGGGACAAGGATTGGCACGGAGTTGGGCAGACAGTCGCCTGGCGCGCTTCCAGGGTTTCGAGGTGTTTGCTTCGCTTACGTTTCTCCTATGTGCGACAGCTAATGTCGGAACCCCGGACGGTCGGTTTGAGGGCCTCCCAGAGAGTCGTGTTCGAGGTGGCAGAGTATGTAGTGATCGTTGCGTCGAGCATTTCCTGATAGACCGGGCTGCGGATGTGCCAAGGGGACATACGCCAGTGGAATGGAGGCCTGCGTGAGCATGTATGGAAACGCAGCATGACTGGGGAATGGTCGGACAAACCACGAGGTCGGTGTTGCACCTGAGAGAATGTATGGAGAAAAAGCCGGGGAACAAAAAAGTAATCCGACTGTGACCCATGGACCGCTGACAGATATGTGTATTCATGTTCGGTAGGGTGAAATTTGCGCCATATGTCAGCCCAGTCCAATGTCGACGCCAAGGTAAACAGTTTGGTCGGACCATGTGTTACAGGGGTGTCCGAGGTGCCTTGTCCATCGGAAGGCCGCATGATATCGTTCCAGTCACCCCTCATCAGGGTCAAACCAGTCGGGAGGGATCCCCAGACCCCTAATAAATTGTCGATAAAATTGGCACCAAAGGTGGAGGGCATAAATGCTCCCAACGGTGATCTGCTCACCATGTACCTTACCCGTGACAAACAGGAAACGGCCCCCAGGATCCGCTCTATGTGCTGTATATTGGAACTGGACTCTGCGGTGTACAAGAACTGCCACCCCCCTGGAGCCCCTCGTAAACCCTGCGAGATATATGTAATGGAATTCAAAACGGGCGAGGCAAGGGGCCTTCGTGCCCAGTAGATAGGTTTCCTGCAGGAGTAGGATGTCTGCCCCATACCTCTTTGCCTGTGGCAAGATAGCCCCCCGTTTCACCTTGTTCAATAATCCCCGAACATTCCAGGAGACCACTGTTAA
This sequence comes from Triturus cristatus, assembly GCF_964204655.1. Lineage (NCBI taxonomy): Eukaryota > Metazoa > Chordata > Amphibia > Caudata > Salamandridae > Triturus > Triturus cristatus. The sequence goes on from NC_140593.1 coordinate 1,052,081,809, forward strand.
GTTTCCTAGGGGATGTACCTCACCTGACATCATTGGGCTCTAGGAAGAAGTTGTATACAGCTAGGGGATCTGCATAGGAGACAAGATGTACCTGAGCGCACCATCTGCACGTGTTAACCAAACAAAAACACCAAAAAAACAACAAGTCCGGAACACGGACCCCCCCCCACCCCCCACCCTCCACCCAACACTACCAAAAACAAGGAGCATCCATCCCACCCTCTCAACCTAAAGAAAACGGAGAGTGCAAAGCGATCTACGCCTAGCAGCCCGCAAAGCGGGTCCCACACCTTCTCAGAGGACGGCATCACTAAAACAAAGTTCAATATGCACATTTTCTATGCAACATTATTAGGCATGTGGAGCAGTCCAGAGCCGTCAGGACAATCTCTCTGGGCTCGGCGAAACTCTATCCGACCCCGGGCATAGTCGCTTCTGGGGCTTATTGCGACGCGGCCGCTGAGTTCGGGAACTGCGGGAAGAGTCCGATTCCAAGGCTGATGGAGAGTTCGCTCGGAGCTGTGGGCGCTCATCAGACCATGCAAAGACCGCCTCTGGGGTATCAAAGAAATATGACTTGGAGTTATAGATTACCCGCATCCGGGCCGGGTATAGCAGCATATATTGTATGTTCAATTCTCGAAGTCTGCGCTTTGCGGCCATGAAAGATTGGCGCTGCTGCTGGACCAGACGGGTGTAGTCTGGAAAGACCAAGATGGAGCTGGATTCATATATAAAGCTGTCTCTGTGTGTCCTGGCGAAGCGCAGAACAGCATCCCTGTTGGCGTAGTTCATGATCTTGGCGATAACAGGCCTTGGGGCCTCACCTGGAGGAGGCTTCCGCATCAGGACCCTGTGCGCCCGCTCAACTATGAAGGCAGAGGATAACAGATCCGGAGGTAGGATATCTTTGAGCCACTTCGTAAGAAAGCTTGTCATGGATACTCCTTCGCAGCCCTCCGCCAGGCCCACGAAGCGAAGGTTATTCCTCCGGGCGCGGCCCTCCGCGTCCTCCACTCTAGAGGTCAGCTCCTGTGTGACAACAGTCAGCTTGTTGACTTTCTTTTGGAGTGAAGTTACAGAATCTTCCACCGTCGAGACCCTCGTTTCCGCCTCTGTGATCCGGTTAACTGCCTTACGGAGATCCTGGTGAAGAAAGGATACCTCTGACCCCACCGCGCCAATTTTTGCGTCCAGCATATCACAGGCATTGTTGATTGCCACCAGGAGGGCAGCATTATCTGGAACCGGGCTGCCCCCATCCCTACCCGTGGCACCTCCGGTGGCCATGGTAAACTGATCGATGGTGCCCTGCTTAGGGCCGGCCCCACCCGGCCCGCCCTTGCCCATCCTGATGTGTGACTGTGGGCCGTGTAGTGGACCGGGGACGAAAAGCTCACCTCACCGGGTGGGCGGCCGCTCCTCCAGACAGCACCAGAAGAACCAAGACCAGGGAGGCACAGCCCCGCAAATGCATGTGACGCAGCCAGGAGACCAGGCCGAGGGGAAGTATACACCACGGAGGGGGAGCAGCCACCCCGGTCTCCCACACCAAGCAGACACACCAGATCCGGGGGGGCCCCCACACAGGCCACTGGGCAGCAAATACAAACCCACAGGGCTCACAGACTCGAGGAGAGAGGGCCACGTGTGTTCGCCCAGTCACAGTTACAGCCCCCCCCCTCCCCCCGGGCCCCCGCATAGGAGGCCGAGAACGTCACCACCCGGTGGGCCCAACAGTATGCAGGATTGTTCCCAGGGCGCCGATGCGCGTTAAATGTCTTGGACTCGGCCCCAGGGCCCGGCTGATCCCACGCCGGTCACAAGGGAGGAAGGGAGGACTGTGGGCCACTCACTGTCGGGGACCTCGGTCCGACCCCGGAAAGCGCCTAGACAGCCCTCTGATCTCACAGCCAGGCAGTCAGGGAAAGAGGGCGCCCCGTCCCGATGCGTCGTTCCAGGGCGCCGTACAGCACCCACAGAGATCCGGGCCGCACCTCAGGGCTGGCACCACTGCGCCCCGGGCCCCGCCAGCAAGATGGCTGCCGCAAGGCTGGGAGGGACGGACCGGCCGGGCTCTTTGCATGCCCGCTCTATTCCTCACCCCAGGGGTGGCACGTCAGGAGCATCAGGCTCCGCTGCACCAGGGTCGGGTCGCTGGATAGCAGGCTCTGGGCCCTCGCCTCTATCTCGCCCCGTAGGCCCCGGGCGAGCTGCAGCAGCCGGAGCAGTAATCTGTACGTAGGAGGGGAGAGATCTCTGCAGACGCCTAGCCGATCGCTAAGCCGAAGGCATCACCGCGCTCCGGGACTATTCGAGGAATCGGTGAAGTTCAGTGAGTCATCTCAGAGTAGGATATTGCCGGATAATTGAAGGATTATGGTGTGGGTGAAGGGAGCTTCACTAAGCTGCGTCCGCCATGCTGGCCGATCAAGCCACGCCCCCACGAAGTACTTATTTGAGGAAACGTGTCTTGACACAAGAGAGTAGTTTGAAATATGTTGCCAACCGCATATGAACGCAGTACTAAATTGTGAAAGCGTGTATTGAAACGGGCTAAGAATTCAGTCTGTATCTTAGATTTCGTCAAAACGCATTGTTTATAGGTAACGGATGCTCAGTATCTTAAGCGTTCGTATTGCCTGTTATGGAGTTTCGGCAGTGTATCAGTGCGTTCGTGATCTCTCCGTGTAATCGTCTATATACAGTTGCTCAAGGCTATAAAATTGAAGTACAAAGCGAATTACCTTGTTGTGGAGACAGTTGTTACTCCTACGGAATCGGACAGGGGAACTCGCTCTGTTAGGATAAACCAAGATCGGTAAGGACGGTCGTTTGAAAAAGGGAGGGAGCGCAAAGGGAAGATCTAGGTGCACGGACAGAAATCCACCTTTGTGATGGCCTGTCTCCGCTTGTGTCATTTGTACCCAGGTGATGTGAAATGTGGGCAGGAAGTGAATATTATTTGAAGCTTGTGGTCTGCATGAGTGTAGTTGGCATAGTTGAAAGACTATCTCCAAATTGGATTATGAAGAGAAAACTTCAAATATGAGAAAATTAGATAACAGGCGTTATCACTGTTATTTATGGAAAAAATGTGTTATATAAATATTTTATTTTTGAAAAAATATATTTTATATAAAAACATTTATTTTTGAAAAACTGAGTCTGAGTATCCATTGTAATGGGCAGTATTTTAGCAGCCTTAAAAGCATCAATGGTTCTCGTTGTAATTCCCAGCTGTGGGGCTGGGAGGTAGCTGGAGAAATAATGTGTTGGTGAAAGGAAATCTACCTCTAGATTTAGTGAGTTCTCACTGTGTCCTCAGTCGAAAAATTTTAAAAGAACTTTTTCTTCCCTCTCTCTCTCTCTCGATAAGCAGTTCCTGTGAACGGTGGTGTGTTTAGCTGGTGGTTTTCCAAACTGTGGTGTTCTCCAAAGAGCTTGCCATCATTGTGTGGGGTGGCGGTTCCGTCCTCTGTTGCACCGTTGGTATTGTGTTTACTCACTACTCCAATTGGTGTTGTCTGAGGAGTTGTCATCTGAGGACTCGTTGTCACTTGGTACTTCTGATGCGATATAGTCCTCTCTAAAGTAGGGGTACATTTTCTCTTGGGAGAATCGTTTCAGATCTTTCCCTAGTTTTTGTATCTTATTCTGGGTAATATAGTCCTTCATTTCCTTCATTTCTTTGTTGATTTCTTCCAGTCGCTTTTTGTAGACTGAGATGTGAACTGTAGTTTTTAATTTGGCTTCGCTCATTTGTATTTTTATGGTCAATGCTTCTGATGAACTGGTTGCTGTTTTAATAATTAGTACTAGATAGGCTCTCTAAATTTCCAGGATATGGCTGCCCAGTCTTTTCGGAATAGGATATCCTGTAGTAAGATCCTAGGGGCATTATGAACCCACAGGCCTTTAGGAGCTGTATTAGCTTAGAGTTATTCTGTCATTATGAGGCCATGGATATCAGTTTTGACTTGTACTTTATTACTCTCTGTAAGGTCTTCCCAGTAGTTGGTTTGAGCTAGGGTCTGGGTGAGTTCAGTTTCTTGTAATAGGGCTGGCCCAGAGAGGATTGCATTGATCTCTTCATCTGTATAGCTAAATCCTTGGTCGTCTGCCAGGTTTGTAACTATATTGTTAAAGCCGTCTAGTGTTTAAAGATGTGTGGACGTTAAATGTTTCCTTGATTACGTTCCGGGATCTGTGAGTTGAGTTAATGAAGTGCTTAGGTTCCACTAGGGCCAAATACCAGAGATTATAGATATATGGTACTGAACTTAGAGATACTTTATCTTTTTCATAAGAGTACTGGAGATTTTTAAAGCTCCCACAGCTGTACGCTGCTTCAATAATCCTTTAAATCAAGAGAGGGAAGGAGAAGCTTCCATTGGGTATAATCAAAATCAAAGGTCAATGAATCACATGTGCTCTTATGATCAGGGTCTTAGGCTCTCATGTTCTGGAGGCCCTCATTCACATTTAACATACAGTGCGGTATATGTTGACTCTCCGCTCTGTTGGTTACATGAATAGCATCATCATTGGGTCTTTTTTCTTTCACTTGAGTGTTCAGTTCTCCAATGGATCTAATCTCCTCCACCTGGAGGAAGATCGTCTGGTTTTTCAACAGTTGTGATTAAAAAGTGCAAGGGTGTTTTAGAAGTGTGATTAAAATTACCTCCAGTCCTCAGTTCGGTCATTTGTTTACCAAGGATGGGGCAAGATTAAAAGAGGTGAATTGGTGGTGTTGTGCTGGAAGTGTGATGAGAGATTATGAGCCGTTTGGGCAGCAGCATGCCCTTAAACACATGTCGCTTACACTGACTTGATTGTAGGAACAGTGCTTCAACGATGTAGTACCCCAGATTATTTATGATATCGGGGACAATGTATATGCTGCTAATATGGCGCCTTGGGAGGTTTTCGGTAATGTTGCAACGCTGGTAGCTTACCGAAGTAGGCTGTTTGAGAAGAGCCCGAAGACAGTATCCAGTTTCCGATGAGGAAAGTCCATCCCATATATCACCCTGAGTTCCCGGAGCTCCGAGATCAGCATAAAGCTGTTGTTAGACCAAGGTAGAGGCCAGTTTTTAAGAGCAGTGGGTCTATACCCCAAGGAAGAGGAGTGAGGTGTTGTCCCTTAAGACTCAGTTACCCTACCCAGGAAAAATCCTATGGCATATTAGAAGGAATTGACAGAGGCCGCTTAATCAACAGTGATGACGCTAGCAGATATTGAAATGTTCTTTGGTTTACTGATACCCGTTGACATTTGGAGGCAGGTACACACACAGGACAATGGTGCCGAACTGGGTGGTACCTGGGATCAAATCAGAGCATGGGATCAGGAGAGGAAGCCTGGTGAAAAGCCTAGGGCTCAAATACTAGCTTTGCCTGGCTGAATTAACTCTTATATGCACTCTCTTATTCCACTGAGAAGGGTAGATTGGGACAAGTTAACAGCATGTCGTCAGAAGAAGGATGAAAGTGTGTCTGATTTGAAGGAGTGTTCTTGGATTTTAGCGGACAGGATTTGTCAATGGAAGGGGGTTTCAGATTGTTCGTTAATAGGTTTGTTACGAATCTGCTCCCAGAAATTGCGGCTCGCTTGCAAGCTTCGGAGAGCACTTGGCCCACATCCTCCCCTTCTATTTTGTATGATGTTAAACCATTTATAAAGCGCACAGCTGCCCCAGCAAAGGGGCGTCCCGGCGCTGGCAGCAGTTTCAAGAGGAGTTCCGGTTAGGCCATGGGGAAAAGAAAACTCTTGATAGCTTTCCGGAAGGATGTCAACGAGTCTAAGCTGCGGATTTTCAGAGGAAGAGAGTTCCACAGCTTAGCAGCAAGGAAACGAAAGGACCTGCCACCTGCTCTGGTTCGCTTAACACGTGGGACAGAAGCCAGAACCAGTTCGGAAGATCGCAGTAGGCGGGCCGGAACATAGGGAGTAATCAGGCCCGAAAGAATCTCAGGTGTGGAAGACTTTAAAATTTTAAAAGGTAAGACATAAAGATTTGAATTCAACTCTTTTTAGGATAGGGAGCCAGTGAAGGCGGCGGACCGCGTCCGTACCAGAGCACGTTCTTGAGAGTCCAATTAAAGTTCGTGCTGCAGTGTTTTGAACGCGCTGCAGATGGTTCAATTCCGCTTTATTGACTCCTAGCAGCAGGGAGTTCACATAATCGAGTCTAGCTAAGATAGTGGCCTGGACTATAAGTTGGCGTGTGGTCGCGTTAAAGAACCCCAGAATGGGCTTTAGACCACGCAGAAGGCCAAAACAGGTGCCTGCAGTTTTTTTGGTGTGATCTTGGACACCTAGGGTGGAATCGAGCCAAAGACCAAGGTTCTTTTACCACCTGCTTGGGGGTGGGGGCCGTGCCCAAGGAGGAAGGCCACCACTGAGTGTTCCAAAGTCCCTTGTCCTTCCCCACCAGTAACACCTCGGATTTACTGGCGTTGAGCTGAAGACAGTTCTCCGTCAGCCAGCCAGCCACCGCCTCAAGTCCTTTACGGAACTGGGGGGCACCGTTGGCATGATCATCAGAGAGGGCCACCACCATCTGGGTGTCGTCCGCATATGAGACCAAACTAAGACCATGGTCGCGTGCGACTACTGCCAGAGGCTGAACATAGAGGTTAAACAGAGCCGGACTTAAGGCAGAGCCCTGCGGGACTCCCTGCTTAATATGCTGGATGGAAGAAGCAAAAGAGGGAGCATACACCTGGAAAGATCTATCTGACAGGAAAGAGCGGAACCATTCCAGAGCTAGATCTTTTACTCCAGCTTCCTCAAGCCGGCGCAGTAAGATCTTATGAGAGACCGTGTCAAATGCGGCACTCAAATAGAGCAAAATGAGTGCTGCAGTTTGACCTTCATCGTGAATGGACCGCAAATGCTCACTAACCGCCAGGAGAGCTGTTTCGGTGCTGTGGCCAGCGCGGAAGCCATTCTGAGACCAGTCTAGGCTCTTACTGTTGTTTAAAAAGTCCGAGAGGACTTTATTGTCGTGGGCCTCCGACCACTTTAGCAACCCAGGGCAAGAGAGAGATTGGTCGAAAGTTTTCGGGTTTAGTGGGATCCAGTAATGGTTTCTTGAGCAATGGGAGCACTTTAGCTTGCTTCCAGGGCGTGGAGACCACTGTCATGCTGAAAGAGGAATTAATGGTCAGCAATAGAGGAGTGAGAAGTACAGGTAGGCACTCCCTAAACTGAGCCGGTCTCATGGGGTCAAGAGGAGAGCCGAAGTGATAGGAGAGGTAGATGGATCCTTCCTCTTTTTAAAATCACTCAATCTTGAAAATACATTTGGTGGGATTGTTGCTAGAAGCTATCTGGTTAGTGATAAAGGCAGCACGTTCTGACTGTATGGCTTTATGATAACATTTGATAGCATCCTGATACAGTTTTTTTTCTACAGGGCAGTAGTTCCTCCTCCAGGCTCGTTCACGTTGTTTACACACAGTCCGCATGGCCGCCAGGGAGTCAGAGTACCAAGGATTGGAGCCAGAGTCACGGCCCTTGGACCATTTAGCGGGAATAAGAGAGTCTAATGCCGCGCAAATCCACTCACAAATAGTCTTATAGGCTTGTTCTGGGTTGGTATCAAGGCTAGGAGTGCGGGAGGCCAGGAGGACCAACAGATCGTCCAGCCTAAGTTTGTGCCAACAACATTTGAGAGTGGCCCTGGAGGGAGCTCTAGGCATAGCCTCCACCTGGGGGAGAAAGATGGTAATGAGGTAGTGATCGGTCCAACAGACCGGACTAGGTGGTTGAACCAAGAGGGAGGAGATATTGGAAAAAACTGGATCTAGTAGATGTCCAGTCATATGGGTGTAACTCAGTACCAGTTGTCTTAATTGACAGGCTTCAAAATCGGCAATCAGAGAGCCGACTTCTGAGTCTGACAGGAAATCAAAATGGATATTTAGGTCACCAATAAGGCTGAAATTGGCTGATCTCATAGCCCATACATGGACGGCTTCCATGATCGCTACTTTTATTTTGAGTATAGCACAGTACTAGGGAGAACTAGGGAGAACGAGGAGGAGGAGAAGGAGAAGGTGGAGAAGAAACACAAGGAGTTGAAGACAGGGGTGTTGTTACAGCAGGCGTCTAGGGGAAATGGAAGGGAACGTTGTGCTGGTCCGGCCGGCAGCTTCCCGTACTAGCAGGAATGCTGCGCCTGTAGGGCCGCATCAGTGTGCGTACTGCAAGGAGGAGGGGGCACTGGCGTAGCGAGTGTCTGGTTATATTACAGAAAGTTGCTGCCCGTAGAGGACGGGGTTCTCATGGACGGGGGCCGTGAAGCAAGTGATCAAGATAAGATTCGGGAGGATAGGACATCGCAGGGTCATGCAGACCAGAACTATTTTGATGACCCTCGAGGGAGATAGTATTATCACGATGATTATGATCTGGATGAGGTGACCGGGATGTCCCACAACTAGAACAGCCAGGGGCAGGGTGAGGGACCAGTCCAGATACCGTTAGATCAGCGCGGTCCTTATGTCACCGCAGATTTGCAAGGTTAGTTAAGAAATTCTTAGTGGGCACAGGTGCAATGAATAGCTCTGTTTCTCGTTCGCTGGTCCCGGGGCAACTCTGGCTGGCCAAAATAATGTTTCAGTAGGCTTTTCTGGTGTGCCAGTTGTGAGCCCCATTTCCAAACCTGTTGCCTTGACCTTAAGGCCTTTTACTGTGGACTCGCTATTTTTGTTGATGTCTAATTGCGATGAAAATGTGATGGGCTTGGATTTATTAAACAGGCTACATGCTACAATTTTTTGTTCCTCAGACGGTGTTTACATGGCAATGGGCCCGAACGTAGGTAGCACGAAGCAGTGTCTGTCAAAAGATGCACCCCTCCCTGCTGAATTTACAGATGTGCCACACACATTGTGGGCCACTGGGGATACAGACTTGGGACTGTTGCAATTCCCCCGATTTCCATTAAAGTTAAAGACAATGCCATTTGCCTCGTATTCCCCAGTACAAAATTCCACAAGCGGGGGAGGGACCTTTGTTGTGAATTATACAAGATCTCATTGAGTCAGGAGTGGTTGAAGAGACAGCGGCGAATGTGTGTAATAGCCCTATTCTTCCTATTCTAAAAAGGGCATCTTCAGACTCCCCCGATGACCACCCAGATGTTTATTGTTTCGTGACTGATTTGCGCGCTGTTAACAAAATAGTGGTCCCACAGTTCACGCTGGTCCCGGACATTACTGCACTTCTAACAATGATTCCTTCCTCGCCTAAATTCTTCTCTGTCATTGATTTGAAAAATGCGTTCTTTAGGATTACGATCCATCCTGATAGCCGATATTTTTGGGTTTTATCCTGGCTGGCAGAAGATTTAGATTCTGTCACGCTCCTCAGGGCTATACAGAGAGCCCTAGTATATATAGCCAAGCCTTGAAAGACCAATTGGACTCTCTCACGATCTCCCCGGTTATGGATTGCTTCAATATGTGAATGACATACTCATAGCTTCTGACACTGAACAGGAATGCAAGGACAGTACGATTAAGTTGTTGCTACATTTGGCTCACCATGGACATACTGTCGACTGGAGGTCACCTATTTAGGTCACCTACTGTCGAAGGAGGGTAGAAGCTTGACTCCTGAGCACATCAGCGCAATTGTTAAAATGCCTATCCCTAAAACTCAGAGAGAGATGTGTGCGCTTTTATTGGCATCACTTCCTACTGTCGCCATTGGATCCCTAATTATTCATTACTAATAAAGCCCTTGCTTACGCTAACCACTAAAGATGTGCATGAGCCATTGCCTTGGATGTTTGAATGTCAGCAGTCTTTTGAGCATTTAAAAGTTGTGCTTTGCTCTGCACCTGTGCTTGGTACGCCCGATTACCTGAAGCCGTTCGTGCTGTATGGACACGAGATGGCTGGTTGTGTGCACTCTGTCTTAACACATGCCTTTGGAGGTAAGCAACGGCTGTGTGCTTATTTTTCTGCTTTGCTTGACCCAGTCGCCAGAGCCCTCCCGAGCTGTCTAAGAGCGGTCGGGGCTGTGGCCGTCTCCATAAGGCAATCGGCTGGGCTCGTACTTGATACTGATCTCACAGTCATGGTCCCCAATGCTATGGACACCCTTTTGAATAAGACCGAGATGCAGCACCTTACCAGTGTGCGTCTGACGGGTTATGAGCTAACTCTCTTAGCCCCGCATATCACGATTGAAAGATGGCCACTCTGAACCCAGGCACGTTACTACCCCTCCCTTCTGAGACTGAGGAAACTGACATACATGATTGTATTTTTCAGCCAGAGGAAGAGACGAAGGGATGGGTAGACCTGACTGATGTTCCCTTATCTGACCCCCAAGGGGAACTATATGTTGTTGGCTCTTGTTTCAAATTACCAGATCGTACCACCACTGCAGCATATTCCCTTACTACATTGCAAAGCGGTACAAAAGGGGGTGGTGATGGACGGAGCATCAGAACCAATAAAACACTCACACCCAGTCAACAGATCTGGGTTTGATCCATCACCGTTCTTTAGCCCACTCTGCCACCCCAGTTCAGACATGGCCATATGCAAATCAGTCTGACCCTGTGCCTCATGGGAACAGTCCAGCCCGAACTGCCAAGCCATGCCTTCCCTGGACCGGAAACAAGCTTCCTATGACCGGTTTCTGGCATTTCAGCCGTCTTCATCCAGGCTTGCTTGAATCCAGTAGCAAAGTGAGCAAGGGACTCACGTCTGAGCATACCCTGCCAACTTAAGGCATAAAAAGCAGTACAAAAGGGGGTGGTGATGGACGGAGCATCAGAACCAATCAAACATGTTTGAGGATACGTTGGACAATGTGAAGGAAATCCAAAGTGAGGCAACGATTGAAGAGTTAGCAGTATGGCAGGAAAGCACAGCACACTTAGATGAGGATGGGTGTTGGACGGATAAGTCAGGAAAACAGAGATGGATGTTACCAGATGCATATGTCCTCCGTGTGGTCACTATGGCGCACGGGCCAGCTCCCATCAGTGCAAGGGGTATTTGTAGACTGTTGGATCCTGTATCGCAGAATGACAACATTCCCAAGGTTGCTGCTCATTTAGTTAAATACTGTATGGTATGCATGATGTATTATCCTGGAAAAGCCACCCCTGCACCCCCTGGAAATTTTGCACCCCCTTCCTTCCCTTTTGAGGTCCTTCAGATAGATTTTATTGAAATGGAGCGAGTAAATAATCTGAAATATGTGTTAGTGGTTGTTTGTGCATTCAGTAAATGGGTTGAGGCTTACTCCACTAAAGAGAACACAGCCATGGCGACGACGAACGCACTCCTAAAGGAGTTCTTCCCTCGGTTCGGTTTGCCCCATTTGGAGTGACAACGGAAGCCACTTCAATTCAAAGGTTATCCAGTTGGTGTGTGATGATTTGCACATCAAACAGAAATTCCATGCTGCAAATCACCCCCAGTCAACAGGTCTGGTTGAGAAGTACAATGTTACTCTCAAACTGAAATTGGTAAAGATTCAGGAAAGCACAGGATTGCAGTGGCCAGATGCTTTACCATTAGCTCTTGTCTACAAGAGCTACGGCTCACACTAGGATAGGATTGTCACCGTACAAGGCCGTGTTAGGACGCCCGGCAAATGTTTGGGGAGTCCCGCGAAGGTGAATACCCTTTATTAGTGGATTATCTGTATGAGTTACAAAGCCTTACCATCAGCACCCGAGGGGCCATGACACGATATTCGGCCTGGGGACTTCGTACTGACCAGACACTTCCAGAGGAAAGGAAGTTTGCAGCCACGGTGGAAGGGGCCTGCGCAGGTGCTCCTCACCACCCGAACCGCTGCGAAGGTGGCCGGCCGGAAGAACTGGATCCATTGCCAACTGCCCCAAGGTGCCCCCCCCCCCCCTTTACCCTACGACCAATGGGTGCTTGACGGAGTCGGTGACTGAAACTGAGCAGGTGCCCCGTTTCAATCCTCTCTCGGATGCCCATCTGACGTGGGTACAAACAGAGGAAGAAAACAACGCGTTGTTGAACGAGGCAGTGCCTCCCGAGATCAGGGCCATCCAGGAGCCCCAGTCTATTGGTCCCTCTGTGCTTGAGTCCCAGTCCATTTGCCCCTCTGTGTCTGAGCTCCTTTTTGCTGATCCCTCTGTCCCTGGAGTAGCTAGGTATAATCTGAGCTCCAGACGGAGGAACAGTGCACCAAAGGAAGTCAGATTAGCAGGGATGGACTCGATAAGTCATGCAAAAGTAGCATAGGGAAAGGCGAGATTGGTGCATTGTTCGGACATTGGACAGGATTGATCGAGCTTGCTCTCCTGGGAAGGGGGGTGCCTTATCCTGAGCGACGTGGGATTCTTCAAGAGCTGGTCCGACAGCTCCACCGCCAGTGCTCAACAGCGCCAACATTGATGAACAATAGGGGTCTACCAGTGAGGCTCTGAAGGACACTGGGAACATTTGCCCCTTTTCGTCTTCTTGTCATTGGCTCCATTGCATGTCCTTTCCTCTGGTTCAAATGTATCCATTTGGTCGCCCAATTATGGAGCAGGAACAGCCCTTCGCAGCCCCACGTTTCGGGCAGAATAAGTCTGGTTGGTCCAGTTGGTCTACAAAAAGTAAAATAGTTTTTGTAGTAATTGTTCTTATCTTCCTGATGACAGTACTTGGAATAGTATGGTTCCTTGAGGAGTACTATCCTGTGCACTCTTTGATTGGCACAACGCCTGTTCCCCCTGAACATAGGTTTGTTACTTTGCCCCCCCTATAAAGGTGAACACAGGAAAACATACATAGACAATGTGTTTTTGCAAATGCTCCACCAGGCCCATGATACATCTAACGTTACAAACTGTTGGATATGTGGACTGCTCCCTTCGGTTACACATAAGAGTGATAGCCTGTTGTCGCTGCCTATGTCTAACTTAGGCAGTTGCGAAGCATGGTTCGAATTGTTCTCTATGGTATACATTTATTATCATTCTTGTACTATGAATATGACATCTGCTGATTATCACACAGTGTTAGAATATATACGTGTCCATCAAGGATTTACCCCGGGAGAATAAGGGACCCCTGATACATTATCTCCAACAGCCTGTATGAATGTATATGAAAGAGAGAAAAATGTAACATGGCTTCAAAATAAAAGGTTGCATTTCCAGGGATTTAATGTCACTCAATACTTTCTCTCATTCCAGATGCACAATATTACTCAGGATGAAGCGATACTGGTGCCAGTAGTTAACACAACAGCTGGGTCACAGCTTTGGGAAGGTGAAAGTGGGTGAGAGTAGTTGCAACTATACATATAAATTAAGCACAAGTAAAAGCCCGCCTTTACTCCCACCGCATAATATCTACTTTGTTTGTGGATCTCAAGCTTATGTTTGGCTTCCTAGGGGATGGTCCGGTGTATGTTACCTGTCTTTCCTCCTTTCCCCAGTTTCATAGCACCATCCAATTATCTTAAGGACCATCGATTGCAGCATAGGAGTGCTCATCTGTCCCGGATTAGAAGGGTCATTAACACAGAAGACACAGACCACACAGACACCACTCTGCAGCAGTTCACAGATGCTATGAAGGGTATTATACCCTTTTGGGGCCCTATGTCCAATAGCCTTAACATTCGTCAACTTACCAGAGTTGTGGAAGGGGTCATTAAATACCACAGCAGGGATTTTGACAAATATCACAGCTGAGCTCCAGGCTACGAGGCTTGTTGCTCTTCAGAACAGGATGGTGTTAGACGTCATCCTTGCTGATTCAGGAGGGTCATGTTGCATCATTGGCAGCAGTTGTTGTGTGTACATACCGGACCACGCCCCTAATGTATACGCTGAAATACATAAGTGGCATAGGCTTGCATCTGACATCCACCAAGAGAGTGGTACCTGGACTCTTTCTGGTTGGTTCTGGGGTTTAATAGCATCCTGGGGTTGGAAGATTCTTATCTTTATGATAGTAATTGCAAATGCCATTTTCACATGTCGCCTATGTGTACATTGCCTTCCTGCTTACTGTGTTGAAAAATTGATACCCAAACCAAAGGCCCAAATACGTGATGCTAAGCCTACGGCCATGATGATGCAGACTGTTCACAACATCATGTCCATAGATGAGGGTATTCTTTAATATTGATATGGTGTATATTAACATGTAATTGTGGTCATCTGAATTTGTGAGGAGTAATTAGTTTCCTAGCACTAGACAAAAGTATTAGCAACTGCTAAAAGGAGGGTCTGTTGGACTGAAAGCATTGTGCGAGTTAAGTTAGCATAGGCGGCACCATTTTGTATTCAGCCGCCATTTTGTACCATGATTGAAATTAAGCTTCTGTTTCATACTGCCTGCCTCAGCAGAAAACAGCCTCAATTGTTTCTCTTTATTATTCAAGGTTGAGCTTCGCTGCACTAATGAATAGATCGTTCTGTCACTGCATGCCTTTCCCAGTAGGTAGGCCTGCTCCCACTCTCAGAGAGATGGACACGGGCAGAGTAACCTTGAAATTAAGATAGCATGTACCCGGTCTCAGGATGGTAGCTCGTCCTTCTGTACCACCTTTGTTCATCGGCTCTCAGGTCTTTAGGGGTGGCGGAAATGTATATCTTGTATTTCCACATTGGCGGGGGTCAGTCCCTTGGCAGCAATCTAAGGAGGCTGGTCAGACTGGACTCCGCTTGAGTGTATGACTAATAAATAACCTTGGTTTGTATTCTCTAGTGTCTGACCGACTCTTCATTTGTATGGAAGGCTGAAAGGTGGTCGCAAGTGACCGGGGTGGCCCTAATCGGGTCACTTCCTTCAAGGACGCTCGTTTGACAAAGGGGGAGGGCAAAGGGAAGATCTAGATGCAAGGGTAAAATTCTACCTTTGTGATCTCCTGTCTGCGCTTGTGCTCACTCCGTCATTCGTGCCCCAGTGATGTGAAACGCGGGCAGGAAGTGAATGCTATTTGAAGCTTGTGGTCTGCATGAGTGTAGCTGGCATAGATGAAAGACTATCTCAATATGGGATTATGGAGAGGTAACTTCAAAAATGAGAAAATTAGATAACGGGCACTATCACTGGCAATAGGATAAGCTGGATCATTCTTCTCTATGGCTCTAGCATGCTCAAGAATACATTTTTTGGTAGGGTGGATAGTGCTCCCTATGTATATTAAATTACAGGGGCATACAAGGCAATAAATTCCTTACATGTAACACCCCATTCTGCGTGTACTGCCTGGTATGCCCTTGTAATTTAATAAAACATAGGGAGCACTATCCACCCTACTAAAAAACGTTTTCTTGAGCATGCTAGAGCCATAAAGAAGAATGATCCAGCTTATCCTATTGCCAGGCACTTTGCCCAAGCACATTCCAGTAACAGAAACCTACGTTTTTTCTGTATTGATCACGTCCCTCAGAATGAAAGAGGAGGAAATTTGAGAGCTCCGTTTACGTAGACCCGAGTCCAGATATATAATTGATCTTCAGACTAGGACTCCGGGAGGTCTAAACACTGAGGAAGAACTGGCCATTCTTGTGGGTTGAAATATACATTTTGTGAATGTTATGAATCATGTAATGTTAATTAATCTTTTTGGGATGCACCTAATTGAATGATTTAATAATTCTAAGAGGGTCTGCTCGTTTTTTTTGTTAAAACTGTGGAATGATAATGCTCATTCAGAGCTTAATCACTAAACATTAATTTACAAATAAGGTCAATGGAATGTCAAGATGCATGAAATTATTGACATGATTCGCTTAGAGCGTTTTTTGCGAAAGAAAAGCTCATTCAGAGCGGAATCTATAATGTGCAACTGTTGTTGATAAGATACAATACAGGAATTGGTAAATATCACAAAAAATAATCGGTGGTATAATACCCTTGACATTAGACTGGAGTGAATGACCCTTTGTCTACAGTTAGATTATGATTTAAGTTGAATTTTATTTAAAAAATGTCATGTAGACTACTTAATAATGGCGTCCACTGTCAATGCCGATGAATTAATGATGTTCACTTTTTATCTTTATGATGGTACCGCATGCACGAGTGTAAAATAAAATGGTGGAGCCAAATCGGTAAACATAGTGGTGGAAAAAGGCGCGAGCCGAAACGCGTCCCGCTTTTTGTTGAAATAAATATTGGATGAATTCACCCGTGAGTGCGGCATCTTCTTTCCTGAACAAAGAAGTGTGAGCTATTATTGATCCGTGGACCCTCCGCCACGTAAAAGCCGCACCCGTTCCTAAGTGCGCATCTCGGGGGACTTGAGTATATATAATATTAAAAAACCATAGGTTTCACACACGTTATGGTTAGGAATTAGCATTTAAAAAACCTTGCAAATTCACTTAAAAAACCATAGGGTTCACACATGTTATAGCTAGCTGGACATTTCACGCGTAAAAAACCATTGAAATTCCCCCGTTATAGTTAGTTCAAATAACTATAACTCGCGCGACCGCAATCCACTGCTGATGACGTCACATATTACATCACTCATGACATGGTCAGTGACATCACTCATGACATCACTGATGACATCATCCTTGTGATAGAGTGGCGGTCGCGTGAGTTATAGTTATCTGACCTAACTATAACAGGGGAATTTCAATGTTTTTTTACGAGTGAAATGTCCAGCTAACTATAACATGTGTGAAACCTATGGTTTTTTAAGTGAATTTGCAAGGTTTTTTAACTGCTAATTCCCAACTATAACGTGTGTGAAACCTATGGTTTTTTAAGCGAATTTGTAAGGTTTTCTAAATGCTAATTTATGTATGTATTATTATATTTTTTATATGTTTATTTTACAATAAACTACCTATGTATATAGTTATAGATTGACTGTATCCTGTAATTTGGAATGGCTCAGCTCTTTTTTTTTGAATTTGGATAAAGTTGAACAACATAGTTAATATCTTCTATAAACTTATAAACAGTTTAAAATGTTTATTCTTTTTTAAAGTTTTTTTCACGGTGCATGCACCGTGCGTCCACGGTGCTCGCACCGTGCGCGTACCGCGCAATCTTTTGAAAAAATAAATAAAATGTTTTTTTCACCCTTTGGGGTCCTTCAGGGACCCCCTGACAAAAGCTAGGGGGTCAGGAACTCTCTACCCTGCCCCCTTTTCACGTTCTCCACCTTTCTTTTTCACTGTCACACACAAAATGGCGGCCGACACTTCCTGATTTCGACCGATTCGAATGTTGACTGACATGTAACCACCAATCAGAATTACGCTCGCGCACGTTATGGTTATACATATTTATGTACTTTTAACTGCAATTTTCTCAGGAACTACTGAACAGATTGACACCATATATGCAAAAGGCACATGCCTGACATGAGGACTACCTCTTTGCCAAATTTCAAGTAATTCTGTTCAGCCGTTCGGGCTGTACCTTCGACTAAAGGTCCTATGGGAAAATGCATGGGTAAAAACGCGTTTTGGGACCCCCCTTTTTTCTCAGCACCCGCTTGACGAATCACCAAGACTTTCAGGGTAGGAGCTGAGCGGAGCGCCCCATTAGTTTTGAAAATTTCGCGAGGATTCGTCAACCGGCGCCAAAGTTATTCAAAATAGAATTTTCAGATTTCCTATGGGAACTCGGTCCTAACTATAACTATCTACTGGCGACCGCCAGTATATAATATATTTATTCACTGAAAAAACCATAGGTTTCAGGCCTGATATAGTTAGGAATTAGCATTTAAAAAACCTTAGAAATTCACTGAAAAAACAATAGGTTTTAGGGGTGTTAATAGTTAGCTGGACATTTCACTGGAACAAAACCATTGAAATTCCTCCGGTATAGTTAGTTGTACTAACTACATCTTGCGCGCCCGCAATCCACTGCTGATGATGTCAATTATTACGTCATTCATGACATGGTCAGTGACATCACTGATGACATCTCAAATGACATCACTGATGACATCATCCAGTGAAAGTGGTTTGGTTCGTTATTTAAATATGTATTATATATACATATAGCAATTTGCATTGAAGAATGAGTGGATATATAAATATAAATATCTGGATGTAGGATTTAGTAGCAGTGTGATTGACTGTTTACTTGACTAATTTATAGTGTCTCACTAAATATATTGGATAGTGACTAAACTGTGTGAATATCTGTATCACTTTGTCAGTTGTTGTGTAAACTGCTGCACCAGTTGGTTACTAGGTACGTGAAAGTCTATTTTAGTTATAGATTAGTTAACTGAGTATTTGTATGGGAGAGTGACTGTGTGTGTGGTTCGGTGGGGGGGTGGAGGGGGGTGTGACAGCCCAAAGATGTGTGAATAGTTGATTGAGTAGGTATATGAAGTTAAAACTACATGTTATAACAGTTGTTTGGGTGAGTGAATATCTTTATGGGTGTGGTGATAAGCCAATATATGTCTCAATGGTACATGTCCAACAAACTAGAAAAATAAAAGCCAGTGTATGTGTCAGTTGTTGTAAATAAATACGTATACATAAGACTCAGTGATTGTATGAGTGACTGTATGGATAACTGTATAGTTGTAATAGTGTTTTTATAAACCACTAAGTATGAGTTATTATCTATATGAATAGATGAAGTGGTGTTTTTATAAGTGTATAGCTAAGTAAAAGTATGATCCATTGTTTGCATAAGTGAGTAGGATGACTTCATAAGTGATTAGGATGTGTGCTGGTGTGTAATGTCGATATAGGTGTATAAGTATATTTGATAGTGTTCTATTGATCATTGACAGCATGTATGAGGGAATCTATAGGTAAGTGATTAAATGTGTGTATAGATCTAGGAATCACTCAGTGGGTGTTTAGAAACTTGTATTGGTGTGTCAATGGTTTTAAATCTGGCACTCTGTATTTTACAGTGAGTGATGACAGGTTATACTAGTGTATGATGAGGTGTATCTGATTGTCACATGGATGATGTCCTCAGTGATGTAATCAGTGATGTCATTTGAGATGTCATCAGTGATGTCACTGACCATGTCATGAATGAAGTAATATGTGACATCATCAGCAGTGGATTGCGGGCGTGCGAGATGTAGTTAGTACAACTAACTATATCGGAGGAATTTCAATGGTTTTGTTCAAGTGAAATGTCCAGCTAACTATAACACCCCTAAAACCTATTGTTTTTTCAGTGAATTTCTAAGGTTTTTTAAATGCTAATTACTAACTATATCAGGCCTGAAACCTACGTTTTTTCAGTGAATTTCAAACGTTTTTTAAATGCTAATTCCTAACTATATCAGGCCTGAAACCTATGTTTTTTTCAGTGAATTTCAAAGGTTTTTTAAATGCTAATTCCAAACTATATCAGGCCTGAAACTTCTGGTTTTTTTCAGTGAATTTCAAAGGTTTTGTAAATGACAATTTTTTATGTATTAATTGTTATACCGATTTTCTTTATACTGATTTACTAAATTTTTTCAACTGTTTATTTTTAGATATTTCATTTTTTTAATTACATTATACATTACAATACAAAATATACTTTCTCAGAATGAATTACTTTAGTTTAAATACTTTGCAAATAGGCAATAGATTTTTAAGTACAGTAGTTACAGTTGCAACATTAAGCTCAATGTGAATTTCTAGTCAAATGCAATTATTTACTTTATGAATTACTTTTCTAACCACAGGACTGGATCCTAGATTCAATCCTTGGACATCTCCTGTAAACAGTTGAGTAAAAGCGTTTTGGTTACAGTAGATATTTTGAAGGAATATTATTGTATTTTAAAAGTTGACACAGAACATTTTTCACATAGAATCACCAATGTTATCCTATGGCAGAAAATTCACTTAGCAGGTAAGTAGTGTTATTGTTACTTTTTCTTACTCAGTGGTGGACCCTGGATCCAGCACTGGCGAATCTCCTGTAAACAGTTGAAAGAATGTGTTTAAGTCATACAGACGATTTTTTAGGAATATTTTTAGTTTGTGAAAATAGACACTTGGAAACTTTTCTGCTCAAAACCACACAATGGATTCCTATGGAAGGAAATACAAGTTACTGGTAAGTACGCTTAGAATTACTTTTCAGGGTCAGTGCTGGGCTAAAAGATGCAGCACTGGGTTCTCTCCCGATAACAGGTGAGTAAATCGGAATTCGTAGTTCGGCTGACTTTAGAGGAATATTTGTACAATGGTGAAGGAAGGGTGCTGGGCCTGAGGTGACGTGTGCAAACACGCCCTGTGGTGCGTTTTAAGTTGAGGAATTAATTCTATTACAGGACCGGAGGCTTCGTATTTTGCTTCTCTTTCTATTTATTGCTACTCACAGCAGCCAATGAAAAACTTGTATTATGCAAAACAAACTACATTTCCCATGATGCATGCACCACATCACTTCCTGCAATGCCCCATAAGAGCCAGCAATACCGGAACCTGTCCTCTTTCTTTGCTGCTCACGCAGAAAGTTAAGTGCTGAGATCGTTGTATTGTTATCGTTATATCACTTATTTGATGATATGTAATGTTTTGTGAATTTATCGCAGCATACGCGGCATATTGTTAATGCTATGATTTATGTGCTCATGCCGCTTTGCTGCTTATTGCCTTATGTTGCCTTACAGGCGTTTGAAGTTACGCGCCCCGGGCGCTGGGAGCAACAATGGTTTGGCAGGCTTAGCGGTCCCAAAAGGTTTGGTGGCGGCGTTCGATGCGTGTGCATCGCGCCGCTTACAGAGTGAGGTGCGGCCGCACTGCCCGCTTTGCACTGAGTGCAGGCAGCGCTTGATTGGGGAAACGAGGAGTGTGGCAGGTACCGCTCCGCCTTCGGCGGAGTACAATCAGTTGACAATTTTAGCGCAAAGGCGCCCCTCATTAGCCGGTGCACTCGGAGCCAGTCCCTTTCGCTTTTTGTTAGGTTCCCACGTGCGTAGCCCACTTGGGCTATATTTTGGTAGGATTGGGCTACGCACGTCGTTACTGCCCGGTTTTCTTTCATTTTTGCTATTCCAACCTGGGATTTTCATCAGAGAGCACTGCTTTACGCCTGGCTGACTGCAAAAACGACCTGGGCCTGGAGGGAGCACACCTCCTTGGATATCTTTGGCTCCACTACGCCCTGTGGGCTGCAACAATTGGGACACAGCTTTTGCTGAGGAGCTAGGTACCTGTTCTGTTTGTGCTGTGGGTTGGCTCCCCCCTCTTTACTTCTCCTTGCTGTTGCCCTTATGAGCAATTACACTTACAAATTTGGATCAGCAATGGAAAATTGGGTCCATTATGAGGAGGATGACACCTTATTTGAGGAGGAAGTGGGTACACCTTCCATTGAAGAAAATATTGTTGAGGCCCTGGACGCTTCCGTCCAGGAGTCGGTCAACAAGGCCCTGGATAAGGCAGTTCTGGGAACTGTGCAGCAGGCGTTAGCTACTGCTTTGAAGCCTATTACCAGGCAATTGGAGAAGTTTGCGAAGCGTCATGGCTTCACTGCCCCGACAGGGGTTCCCTCAGAAGGCCCACAGCCTAAGCCTTGGCCTCATTCTGCCTCTTACTCTTCACTTCCTCGCCCAGATACTGAGAAAGAGAAGGTTCAAGATAACGATACTGAACCAGGTTCGACCGATTCTGATACCCCAGATGATTCCCCTCCCAAGGAGAGAACGAGGAAGGCCAAGAATGTGGAAGCTCCACAGACGACCCCTTCTCCCTTCACGTTTAACCCCTCTGACATTGTTCATCCCAGGTCTTCGGACTGGCTGCCCGCCCCAGAGGTGGCGGCGTACCTACATGAAAATTTGCGCAAAAGTTTCGATAAAGAAGTGCGCAACAGGCTGCGTTCTGAATGTCCCCGGCCAGACCTCTCGGACAAAGTGGCAGAAACGCCGGAAATAGACTCCAGCCTTCTAACTTTCCTAAAAAAGTTTGCTAAGGACCCAAAGATCGCGCCTGGCGAGGGTGTCAAGACAAGCTTCTAGAAGTTGTCGGCCCTCTGGCCAAGATCTTGGAGATGGCCCTGGAGGCGCAGGAATCGGGAACCACCATTGATTCCCATGTGTTGGCGGGCTGGATCCAGCGTGCCATCTGCCTTTTGGGAAATGCCAACTGCGCCATTTCCACGGAACGGCGAAAATCCATACTTATGCACATGGACTCTAATCTAACTAAGTTGGCAGCGGCAGAACCTGGACCATTGGCGGACGGCAACCTCTTTGGGGACCTTTTCGTTAAGGATGTGGCCAAATAGGTGGGCATGTTTACGACCTTGGATAAGGCGCAAGCAGGAATAAAACGTGTTTTTCAGGCTGGGGTTTTCAACAGGGCCGGACGAGGCTGGGGACACTCGTTTGGCCGTCAGTTTTCCCAAGAACCCCAGCGGGGAGACTTCGGTCGCGGCAGGGGAGAGTGGGACTCTACCCGTGGCGGCACCTTCTACCCCACCGGGCAGCGCTTCAACAAGCGACGTTTTAATAAAGGATCCTATCGGGGAGGATTCCAGAACACCGAGTCTTCAGGTGAGTGCTCCGGACTTATTCCTTCTTCCCTTGGGGGGGGGGGGGGGGGGACGTATTCAGCAGTTTTAGCACAATTGGGTTCAACTATCGCAGGATGCCTGGGTTTTGCAAACAGTTCAGGGGTTTCATCTCGACTTATTCCAGACTCCCTATCAGGTTCATCGGCCCAGACAGCTTTCTTTTTCCCGACTAGAGTGCGATTTCATAGATTCCGAAATAGAAGGATTGCTGCGGAAACGCGCGATAGCACCTTGCGACGAGGGCCCTCACGGTTTCTGCAGCAACATTTTTCTGGTGCAGAAGAAAGGCGGTGGTTACAGGTTGGTACTCAATTTGAAAGACTTCAACCAGTACATGACTTACAAGCACTTCAAGATGGAGGGCATCCATCTTTTGGAGGACCTCCTGAAGCAGGGAGATTGGTTGGTCCGTCTGGACTTGAAGGACGCTTATCTGTCCGTTCCCATATTTCGTCCACATCGTCGGTTCTTTCAATTTCAATGGCGGAACCGGTGGTACGAATATTTGGTCCTTCCTTTCGGACTTTCCTCGGTACCGTGGTGCTTCACCAAGGTTCTGAAACCCGTAATAGCTTACCTCAGGGAACAAGGGGTTCGCATGATTGTCTATCTAGACGACATGCTCATCATGGCACAGTCCCCGACGCTGGCGGTTCAGCAGTTGCGCATGACCATTCGTATCTTACAGAACCTGGGGTTTGTGATCAACGAACCCAAGTCGGTTCTGTGTCCCACGCAGACGATAGATTTTCTGGGGTTCGTCATAAATTCTCAGACGGCCCAGCTCAGTCTTCCACGTTCCAAACTTCGGGATATCAAAAAGGAGCTGCGCTCCCTGTTAGCCAAACAGATGGTTTCTCTCAGGGTGATTGCCCGGATAGTGGGACTTCTCGCGTCGTCCATTCAAGCAATATTTCCGGGACCCCTACATTACAGGGCCCTTCAGACACTCAAGATTCAACACTTACAGAAGGGTCTTTCTTACACGGACTTAGTTCCTCTTTCCCCAAAGGTGCGGGAAGAGATACAGTGGTGGCTTGCCCACGTGGAAGCGTGGAACGGCAGAGCCATTTTCGGCTCATTACCAAAGGTGGTCATAGAATCCGACGCCATTCGTTGGGGCTGGGGAGCGCACTGCGGAAATATTTCCACAGGGGGACGTTGGTCTCTAGACGAGTTAAACCTACACATCAATTGTCTAGAACTCCTTGCGGGGTCATTTGCGATCAGGACCCTATCTCCCAAAAAGGTTTCGTGTTGCATCCTTCTACGGATGGACAACATCTCGGCGGTCCGATACATAAACAAACTGGGGGGCACGAGGTCCTCAATTCTGGTAGAGATAGCGAAGGACTTGTGGCATTATTGCCTGAGTCATCAGATTTCGGTCATAGCCAAGTACATTCCGGGTCAGTCGAATGTAGTGGCGGATTGGAACTCGCGCCATCTCAAGGACTACAGCGACTGGCAAATTCACCCACAGACGGTTCAGTGGTTGCAGGGGATCTGGGGTCTTTGCGAGATCGACCCGTTTGCCTCCAGACTGAATTGCCACATGACAAAGTTTTTCAGCTGGAGGCCGGACCCATTAGCTCTAGCGACGGATGCCTTTTCACAGGATTGGACCCAGAGTTTGAATTATGCGTTTCCACCCTTCATTCTCATTCCTCGCGTGTTCATACAAGTGATGCGCCAGAAGGCGGAGATGATATTGGTGACTCCCTTGTGGAAGTCGCAGCCTTGGTTTCCGTTACTGCTGGAGGCGAGTTGCGACTTCCCCAGGAGGATCCCATGGTCCTCGACAATGCTCCGGGACCCTCATGGAGAGATGCACCCGATGGTACTATCGGTGCAGCTGTCCTTGATGGCCTGGAGACTTTCCGGCAGCGTTGGCAAATGCCAGGGTTTTCGGAACAGGCTTCAGGCTTCATCAACCAAGCGTGGGCCCCCTCTACCAGGAAGCGGTATTCTTCAGCCTGGGGGTGCTGGGTTCGTTGGTGCATGGGGCAACACGTGGATCCCGTGGGGGCGGACTTACCCTTCGTTGTAAACTTCTTGTCAGAAAAAGCTTCTGAGGGTTTAGCGTATCGTCTGTTAACAATTTCCGTTCAGCCATATCGGCGGGCCACTCTCCAGTTGAGGGCAAACCAGTAGGGGTGCACCCTCTAGTATGTAAACTCTTGAAGGGTATCAGAGTAGCTAATCCACCCAAGTCGAAATATTCTTCCTTGTGGGATGTCTCGCTAGTTCTTTCCTTGTTTAACCGATGGCCCAACAACAACATGTTGTCTAGGGAACAATTATCAGCCAAATTGGCCATGTTGTTATGCCTGGCGGCTTGTAGACGTTCTTCGGATGTTAAGGCTCTAGATATTACAGGTAGAGTATTTACTCCGGAGGGAATTTCTTTAATATCACGTCTTGAACTAAAACCATGTCACGCAGCGTAGACTATCAAGCTTTTCCTGATAACGCTAAACTTTGTGTGGTTCAATGTCTTAAGGCCTATGAGGAATGTACCAGGCCTACAAGGCCTGATGGTGTGGAACAATTATTGATTGCCTTGCAGAAACCTTACAAACCTGTCACTGTGGCTACTATAGCCAGATGGTTAAAAAATGTTATGCAGGAAGCAGGTATTGATACTCAAGTCTTTGGTGCACATTCTGTTCGAGGCGCCATGGCCTCTAAGACCTTCATGTTGGGTTCTACTGTTCAAGATATCATGCGTTCTGCAGATTGGTCTTCTGAGTCAACATTTAAGCTGTTTTATTATAAACCGGTGGGTGACATATCCTCTGTGGTCTTTAATCAGCGTTAAACTAGCATAATACGAAGCCTCCGGTCCTGTAATAGAATAAAAAGTTAGCTAGCATTCGCGCCAAGAATTTTCAATTCTAATAAGGTCACAGAGGCGAGGATTATCCCACCCGGTTACATTACAGTATTGTAATTATTTTCCCACCCGTTTGTATTTATATTCTGGTTACACAGAAGTTACGGGTTGTTCTATTTTTGTTTTTTTCAAAATCTGAAAAGAAGATGCATTAGGCGCAATCCTGCTTGAAGTTGACGTTCTTCCCAGCTTGTCTGGTTCTTCCACGTTGGAAGCTGTTGTTGGACTTTTGCATCATGGGAAATGTAGTTTGTTTTTCCTAATACAAGTTTTTTACATTGGCTGCTGTGAGTAGCAATAAATAGAAAGAAGCATTATCCTCGCCTCCGTGTCCTTAATAGAATTGAAAATTCTTGGCGCAAATGCTAGCTAATTTTTTATTCCTCTTCAATCCTGCGGTCCCCTGGGAGCCAACTAGCCCACTAGGTACCTCCAGTATGCGCCAGGGAGCTGCGTTGCAGAGAGGTGTTCAGAGGCCCCGCCCCTTTTTTACAACACTTTGCAACACAGCTCCGTGGCGCTTAGTGGAGGTACCTGGTGGGCTAGTCGGCCCCTAGGGGACCTCTGGATTGAAGAGGAATGAATTCCCCAATTTAAAACGCGCCACGGGGCCAGTTTACACAGATATCACCTCAGGCCCCGCCCCCTACCTTCACCACTGTGCAAACGCGCCCCGTGGTGCATTTTGAGTTCGGGGATTAAGTCCCCTTGAATCCTGAGGTCCCCTGGCGGCCAACTAGGCCACCAGGTACCTCCAGTAAGCGCCACGGAGCTGCGTTGCAGAGAGGTGAAAAAAGGGGCGTGGCCTCATTACACCTCTCTGCAACGCAGACCCCTGGCGCATACTGGAGGTTCCTGGGGGGCTAGTTGGCCCCCAGGGACCCCCATTATTCAAGGGGAATTAGTTCCCCCTCTGCAAACGCACCAGGGGGCGCGTTTGCAGAGTGGTGTAAGGAGGGGGCGTCTTTTTTTTGCTTTTTTTTTTTTTTTTTAGAAGGGGGGCTGTGTAGTCCCCCTTCTTTATCTAATTTATTGGCCCTGGGGACCCCATCCCCCAGGGCCTGCCCCCAATTTTTTTTAAAAATAAAAAAATCGGGAAGGGGGCTGCGTGGCCCCCCCTCCCGAGGCCATAATTTGCCCCAGGGACCCCATCCCCCGGGGCCAGCCATTGATTTTTTTATTTCATTTTGTAAACATTTTTAATGGTGGAGGGGGGCCGCGTGGCCCCCCTCCCAGGCCACTTATGGCCCCGGGGACCCCATCCCCTGGGGCCTGGCCTCTCGTTGGGGGCCATGGGGGGTCCCCAATCCCCCCATGGTCCCAGCCGACTCCCCGCGTCCTGCGGGACCCGGCATTGCTTTTCCACATGGGGAGCAGCTAACATGCTGCTCCCCATGTGTAAAAGCAATCAGCTTTGCTTCATTGAAGCGAGAGCAGGTTTCCCCACACACACACACACACACATGCGCACACACACACACACACATATACATGATAATCACAATCCTTATGCTGCCACTCCTCAGCAACAGAACAGGTACAGACCACGATTTGGAGTATTAATGCAGTGCCTTTATTGCCAAATTAGTGCATCCATAAGTTAAAGTGGCGAGTGCCATCACATATATATAGTTATACACATAAACATATATATCAAGTTACCAACAGTCAAACTATTATCAATCTGACTGACGTGACATTAAATGCTGCAGAAAAACAATTGTTGTCCTTGGGCCTGTCTTACTGTCCGGAGAGTTCAATGAACTATGCAGCAACAAGGGTTGATCTATATAAAAGCATAAGAAAATTGAAACTCAAAAAACATTTCCTTGCGCATAAACAAAATAAGAGTCAGCCAACTGATAGTCTGATATCTTTACCTTATGACCTAACAGCAACTGATTTACCTATTCTACAGGCAATGCATGAATTGGCAACAGAAAGTAATGACTCGACCCAAGATGAGGAGCAACCAGGTAGTCCAACGGCAAAACACAAGTGGGTAACTTCTTTTAAGCCACGATCTACATTTACTCCCATAAATATCCGGGATTCTATTGATGTATTTACGAACAGGTCATTTCCAGCATAAAAAAACTTCATTGTACAACAATTGCTAAAACTAAAAGCAAAGGCAACACACAACAACTACAATATCACCAATTGACGGGCAAACTAAAGGAAAATAAAAATTTAATTATTCGGAATTCCGATAAAGGAGGCAACTTGGTACTTTGGGACAGAAAGGACTACATTGAAGAGGCCATGGTGCAATTAAGGGACAGAGAATGCTACCATCGATTTGATCAACACAACTTAAAAAGCATGTATAATTGTTACAACATGAAACTTGTAGCATGGAAGAACGCGGGTCTTTTGACCACTGATGAATACAAATATATGAAAAATGACCATCCCGTGACGCCTATAATGTACTTCATCCCAAAAGTCCACAAGAATCCAACAAAGCCTCCAGGAAGACCCATTATTTCAGCATGCAACAGCACGTTAGAAAAAAAAATCAGTCTATGTAGACTATTTCCTTCAGACTCATGTGAAAGAATTGCCTTCATACGTGAGAGACACAGGAGACTTCCTGGCGAAGATTAGAGATGTGACATGGCAAAAAGATTATCTTTTAATTACATTGGATGTTACATCCCTATACACTTCCATCAAGCACCAAGATGGTCTCAAAGCATTAAGCCACTATCTTTCACGTAGAGGTCCTGGTTTTGACCAGCATAATACAATGTTGGTCAGCATGGTGGAATTTTGTCTCAACAACAATGTGTTTATGTTTGAAAATGTATTATACCAGCAACAACGTGGAGTGGCGATGGGGGCCAGCTTCTCACCTAGCTATGCCTGCTTACACATGGGGTGGTGGGAGGAGCTGGTCCTCATCGAGGAATTCTCGAAGAATATAACAATGAATGTTAAAAAATGGTTGAGATACATAGATGATCTTTTTGTGGTCTGGCATGGAACAATCAGTGAAGCATTTGTTCAGAACTTAAATGTCAATAATTTAAATTTGCACTTTACTGCTTCTATCAGCGCTACATCTGTAAATTTCCTGGATGTGGAGGTCTATATCAGCAATGATCAAATACATACAACATTGCATAGAAAACCCACTGCGGGTAACTCAGTGCTTCATGCGAGCAGTGCAAACCCTGACCATCTCGTTCAAAGTATTCCATTTGGTGAGATGGTACGATTGAAAAGAATATGCAGCAATGAAAGTGATTTAAAGCAAGCACAGGCATCTAGTAAAGCTAGATTTTTAGTTCGAGGGTACTCGCTTAAATGCATAACTGATGCTATTCAGAAAAGTAGTCAGATAAATCGTGATATGCTCCTAAATAAACAGAGTAAGTCAGCGACGAAAAAGAGGGAAGAAGAGGATTCATTTAGGTTTATATTTGGGTATAGCAAACAAAGTAAAAACATCAAAAAAATCATAAATAGAAATTGGCCCATTTTACTGGGAGATCCGGTGATTGGACAAAAGCTACCCAAAAATGCCACCATAACCTATAGTAGCACCCTCTATGAAAGATACCTTGGTGTGTAATGATTTGGAAAGCATAGGCAAAGGTTGAGTCAACACCATGGGTTTTTCAAATGTAAAACCTGCAAGGCGTGCCAACACGGAGTCAATGCCACCTCTTACAAAACCCCTTTTAATTCAGTCGAGATTCTCATTAAGAAAGCCCTAACATGTAAAATGACCCATGTGGTCTATGTGCTGGAGTGCCCATGTAGTCTCCAATATGTCGGCAGTACTATACTACAGGGACACAAGCGGGTACTCCAGCACATCAGGGCGATTAAGAATCAAGATCAGTCTTATCCAGTGGCACGACATTTTGGCGAACACCATAAGGCAGAATCAACTCTTTTGAGATATTTTTTGACTGATTGTGTGCAAAACAAAAAGAGAGGAGGTGATCGTGTAAGAGCTTTACGCCAATTAGAGACCAAATATATTTTAAACCTTGACACTAAGCACCCAGGGGGTCTCAACCAAACTGAAGACTTGTATACGTATCTGTAGTATTTGATGTGATGAGATTTAGATGAAATGTCGACATTAATGGACATTAGCAACTATTGAATTCAATAGTAAAAATCAGTGGGTAACAATAAGGAAGAAGAGAAAAAAACAATCCCTGTATATAGTAGTCATTAGATAAGGAAACTGCACTATTAGAAATTCCAGATGTAAGTTTTCACGGTGTTTTTAGCATAATTTTATTCATAATCTATATGGTGGTTTTCGTTTTTTAACACAAGCACATTGCACTTTGCACTAGAATAGCAGTTTGCACTTTTTTGAACAGTGGATAAAATGTACCAGAATTATGTATACCAAAGAATATGAGAGCTGTAGTTGGTATTATTTAACCAATTCAATACGGGTACATACCAAGGTATTTAAACCTGGACTCAATAGCATGTGTTATCAATAATTGCATATTTGCACAAAGCTATGGCAGCTATACAAGAATATTTTGAGGTACAACAACAATACCAAAAGTCATATGTACTGTGATTTTAAACATAGGGGAACAAAATGCAAGTTTTAATAAGAATAATGTATTTAAACATATATTGCTTTTAACTTGAAGCTCCCTGCACTACATCTTGACGAATATGTTGTCTAGATCTATGGTTTGTACCACGCAACGTTCAAATGCACATGTCACTTTAATAACAAAAAAACGCAACAAAAAGTATTTAAGCCAATTAAGCACTGAACAGCGCGTCATGTGATCAAGATCCCTAGAGGATCGAAACGCGTCAGGCGAGTGAACGAGTTGAAGGGAGCGGATTAATAAAAACATTGCACCTATCTGTGGTCCGTCCTCCATTGGTGTTCAAGCGCTGGAAGATGAAGCGGTGTATGGAGTTTTACTCATAAACACATATATATATATATATATATATATATATATATTCACTTAAAAAACCATAGGTTTCACACATGTTATAGTTAGCTGGACATTTCACTCGTAAAAAACCAATGAAATTCCCCCGTTATAGTTACTGCAGGCAACTATAACTCACGCGACCGCAATCCTCTGCTGATGACGTCAGATATTACATCACTGTATTTAGACACTTATTTACCCATGTCTTCTTCCATTAATCGTTAGCTATACATATATTACAAATATTTATTTTCAGAAAGACACATATGTCATCAGTGATGTAATATCTGACGTCATCAGCAGAGGATTGCGGTCGCGTGAGTTATAGTTGCCTGCAGTAACTATAACGGGGGAATTTCATTGGTTTTTTATGAGTGAAATGTCCAGCTAACTATAACATGTGTGAAACCTATGTTTTTTTCAGTGAATTTGTACCGTTTTTTAAATGCTAAGTTATGTATTTATTTATTTATTTATTTATTTTTCAGGTTTTACACCGTGCGCGCGCCATGCGCGCTTTGTGGGCCCTCGGTGCGCTTCGCGCACCGAGCACCCACGGTTCGCAGTGCGCGCAGGGTGCGCGCACCTCGCGATTTTTAAAAAAAAAATTTCTCCCTTGGGGGTCCTTCTGTGACCCCCTGACCAAGGCTAGGGGGTCAGGAACTGTCCACTCTGCCCCCTTTTCACGTTCTCCACCTTTGTTTTTCACCCCCTCAGACTGCGAGAGACAAAATGGCGGCCGACACTTCCTGGTTTCGACCGATTCGAGTGTTTACCGACATCTAACAACCAATCAGAATTGCCCTCGCGCACGGCAGGGTGCGCGCACCGTGCGCGCACGGTGCGCGCGTATAGATATTGATATGCTTTTAAATGCTATTTTCTCAGGAAATACTGAACAGATTTACACCAGACCTGCAAAAGGCACTTCCTTGACCTTATGGCTACCTCTCTGCCAAATTTCAAGTAATTCTGTTCAGCCATTCGGGCTGTAGCGGTGTCTAAAGGTCCTATGGAAAAATGCATGGGAAAAACGAGTTTTGGGACCTCCCTTTTTTCTCGTCCCCCACTCGACGAATCACCCCGAGACTTTCAGGGTAGGAGCTGAGCGGAGCGCCCCATTAGTTTTGAAAATTTCACGAGGATTCGTCAACCGGCGCCAAAGTTATTCAAAATAGAATTTTGAGATTTCCTATGGAAACTAGGTTGTAACTATAACTATCTACTGGCGACCGCCAGTAGATTATATATATATATATATCCAATTACCGCTGGTGCACAGAGGAGACGATGGACGTCACAGTTCCAGAATCACGAGCGGACACGGACCTTCGTTAAAGTGCGTATTTATTTCGTCAGGTTTGCCGTCATTATATATATATATATATATATATATATACATACACACACACACATACATACATATATATCGATAAATTGCTTGTGAAAAATTCTCCAAAGACAAACGGTGCCAACTTCAATTGCGATTCAAATTCCTTACTTTATTTTGAGCATGTCAGCCATGACGCATTTCAGCCGACACAGCGGCCTTGGTCACACAGATTTACAGCGTCAGTGGCTCTTTTACATTATGCACTTGATTGGCCAAGAGGACAGACTCATGTAAGTTTTACTTTACTTACATTTTTTAAAATAAATAATATGTCCTGTCGAGTTAGATAATCAATCGAGGTGTGGTGGGTGGTTAGTTAGTATGCAACTGAACTGTGAGCGAATGGCGCTTATTGCACTTTTTCTACACTTTGTTACGCGCAGATGTTCTATGGCGCGCGGACACTGTTACCTTTACAACTGATGTCATTATACTTCCACAGATAAATTTTTCCTGGCAATAAAGATGCAATCCACATTAAAAACTCGTAAATATTTTACGACAAGTGTCTTATTTGCTTTTACTTTGCGCATGCGCATCTCAATTGCAAGTCTAATTTTTTAACAGCAAATGCCTAGCAGTCACACAACATATTTACTATGCAAACCCCCATCACTTAAATGACCGGCAAGTGCCGGAATAAATGCCATTCTCAGAGTGTTACATGATATGTGCCAGCTCTACAAGAAGTCATTTTTTCTCAGGTTTTTAAAACACAATGTTTTGGGGCAATTTTTGAAAAATCAGCACAGATACACAATATGATTTTATGCTTTCCTTCTATTACAAACTCATCCTCACTCGTTCTCTCCGACCACTGAGAGTTCACAGGCATAAATTGAGTTCTTTGTCATGGTTGAGCCCTTGGAGTGTCTTACTGTTGAGTAAAAGGATATACCTCGTCTGGAGTTCACGGAGTGTCTTGACTCCGTCACCTCCTCTTTTGGAGCAATGGCGTCTACTACATAATAGGAGATTTGTGTGGGATCTTTTTGATGCGTGTTCTTACAATGGCGAGCTACAGGATATGATCTATAAGCATTTGGTATAGCTCTCATGTGCTGTAAGATCCTTGTGTGTACTTGCAGCGTAGTGCTGCCTACGTACTTGAGACTACGGGTACAAGTAAAAACGTACACTGCGAATTCCTTCTTGCAATTGTAAGTGCCCTTAATCTTTGTCTCCCTACTGCTGAAGGGGGTGGAGTATGTTGTAGTGTTTTTGCCTATGCTGCAAGCTATACACTTGCTGCATTTTTTGAATCCATGAGAGGGTCTTAGCCAACCCAGTCCTTATCACTTTCTGAGCTTGCCCTGGTCACCACATCTCTCAGTGAAGGTGCCTGCGATATGTGAGTGGTGAATAATTGAGAATCATTTGTCCAATCACTGGGTCAGTTTTTAGGATGCGCCAGTTTTTGTTGAGCAGATCTCTAAATTCCTTGTTCTGGCGGCTAAATGTGGTTAGGAACCGCATCTGGGGCTCCATCTGGTCTTTCCTAGCACTTTTCTTAAGGAATAGAAGACCCTCCCGTTACTTTTTATTAGCCGCTTCTCTTGCTGTCTTGATAGTTGCTATACTATAACCTCTCTCTTTTAATCTTCTGCTCATCTCATTCTGACCTTGCCAACTCCTTAGGTGTACTACAGTTCCTCTTGGCTCGTAGCATCTCACGTAAGGGATGCTTTGCTTGGTATGGGTGGGATGGAAGCTTGATGCATGCAAAGTAGTGTTGCCCGCTGTTGACTTCTTTTTTCTGATGTACTTGAATGTATCAATCCAAACTTGGGGGTAGTTCATGGTGTTTTCAGGGCAAAATGAAAGTCCCAACAATAAATCTCTTTGTCGGCTATGGATAACGTTAAATTCATGAGATTAATAATCGATTTTTCTAGATTGACACAATTTTCATTCACTTGCGTCTCCATGTTTGTCTCGTATTTGTGTTTTTGTTTCGTTTTCTGGTCTCTTTTGCGTTGTCTCCTTCGACGTTGCTGCCTCTGGTAGGCTTTGGAGCCCCTGGATTCCGGGGTCTTAATGTTGCTAAGCGGTCTAAGCGTAAAAAAGCCAACTCATCCGAGATGGTAATTTTCCTTCTTAATGCTGCAGCAGCCCCCTGCCCTTGTGCTCCGCTCAGGTCTTTATTGCTTGATCCTACTTCAGAGCTTAATTTTGTCTGAGTCACCAATCCGGCTGGGGCCACTGATTTTTATTTCCTGCTGTTGTCTTTGTTGCCTGATTCGTTGGAAACATTTCGCAAATATGAAGATCTGTCCCAACTCGTAATCAATTTTATCATGGGTGAATTTTGTTTCTTTCCTCCGTTTAATAACGTCCTCCTGTTTCTTTAATCTCAGTTGCATCTCAGTTTTGAATTTAGAGATTATATCGTTCTCAGGCCTTGTTGCGAGCGTCGTGTCCAGAGTTTCAAGTTCCTGTAGAATCTTTGCTCGGTCACTCCTCAAGCATTTCTGGGTCCTCAAAGCTGGGTGCGTTGAGAATCTGCAAACCCCAGGGTATACGGCCAACATCCAAATATTTTGAAACAGATTTTACTTCCCACCATTTGGTCATTTCCTTACGGTGTAGTTCTTCATATGCTTTAGTATTTGATGAATATTTGTGCTTTGAGACAGAGTGTTCTTATTCTGTGACCCCCATTGGGCCTATTGGAGGGTCTTTTAAAATAATTCCACAAACCGTTTTTTCATGGTGGACTACATATCCCAAAATACCTAAAGGCAGGGCTCATCTGAGCAGCCTATCAGGAGGCAATTTATTGAATAAAAGGTGTGGTCTAAACAAACACTGTGTACTTTGTGACATTAAGCCTTTGAAGAAGGAATCATTCCGAAACTCCTTTTCTGCCATCATGACAAACAATAATTGCAATGTTAATTCTCTCCAGTGAGCCTCAGTCAAGTACATTCCGGTTTGATTTCTTGGCCCACCAGAGGGCGATAAAAGGAGTAATGAAGTGACTCGTGTCTCCACTCTCTTTCTGCCTAATGGACAATACATGGAGCCCGTGAACAAGGAGCAGCAAGCTCCGAAACGCGTAGGGCTTTTATTTAAATTTGGCAAGTGATGTCCGGTTTTTCGAAATAAAATGCTGCTACAACTCGCAGGATTTGCCTGTCTTTGAGTGCGTCCTTGCAGGGGGACATCGTGTGAAGACATGTAATCCGGCCAGTCCCAGCCGGGAGGATCGCACCGACACTGAAGGAAATGGTGGGCTGCATCGTGCAGATTAGCTGCACTCGAGTTGCAGAAAGACAGCTTTCAAGAATTCAAACCGGAATGTACTTGACTGAGGCTCACTGGAGAGAATTAACATTGCAATTATGGTTTGTCATGATGGCAGAACCCACCGAAGGGATGAATCTTAAAGTGGAAATACTACGAGCCCCAGAATGCTGTGTAAACCACTAATTGGCCCACCAGAGGGCGATAAAAGGAGTAATGAAGTGACTCGTGTCTCCACTCTCTTTCTGCCTAATGGACAATACATGGAGCCCGTGAACAAGGAGCAGCAAGCTCTGAAACGCGTAGGGCTTTTATTTAAATTTGGCAAGTGATGTCCGGTTTCTCGAAATAAAATGCTGCTACAACTCGCAGGATTTGCCTGTCTTTGAGTGCGTCCTTGCAGGGGGACATCGTGTGAAGATATATATATATATATATATATATATATATATATTTCCCAAACTTGTAAAGATCTTATCTTCTGGAACTCTTCAAAAGGAAAACAGACTCCAGTTTCTTTGTGCTTCAATAATGTATTGTGCAAAATATCGCCATGACGCCTTTTCGGGCTCTGCAGCCCTTGATCACATGACATGACTCTACTTTTTCCTCCCTTTTAAAGTGACAGTGCAAACAAACGACCAAGAAGACAGACTAGCGTCCTGTATTTTAGTCCTGGCAGCATACTATCTGATACTTTGCATCTAATTAAGCTATATCATTTTGCGACAACATACAATTTGAAGTGCAATTAGAAATGTAAAAATAATAATAAAAACATTGTTGTCTGTTTAAATACATATTGTTTGCAATGTTTTAGCTGTAAAATTTACATAATTATATTATGTCTTGAATTTTAAAAGACCACAAGGAAATGTACATGGAACAAGTTAATAAATACCTCTTGTTGATCAATATATAACATTCAGGCACATTATATACAAGATAAAAGATAAAAATGGGGGACAGTGTACTATTGTGCAAATAAACACTTCACCGTATTCATTCCACTCGTATCCCCTCATTTTGAACTTTAACTGATTGAATTCATTGAAAGTATCATACATAAATACAACCCAAAAGGTACATAATGCCATACCAGCAGGTCGTTTGATTCACTACTCATAAATAGTACCTATAAAGTATTATTTAAAGTGCATAAGTGCCATAACTGTTTGACATACAAACCGTACCAGGTGTGCAAAACAATGATTTTGATAAAAAATATTTTTTTAGTTTTTTTAAAGGGTTTTTTTTTTAAAGGTTTTTTTTTTTTTAGGAATAATAGATACAGAGGATTTTTGTGCAGAGGTGAATTTAATATATCTGCAATGCAAATTAGGTTTATTGATTAACCTAAAACTTGTTAGCATTGAGACTATACATTTCATTGTTCATATTAATGTGAGTGCAAATCATGGCTGTTCTAAAACGATTCTCATACTTTTATAGCCATGTATATATGTCTTCTGTGGAGTTGAGACCGTTTGGACTTTTGCTATCAAACTCCAAAACATATTGGATCTCAAGTTTTCTGAGATTGGCTTCCCTGTTACCACCACGTTTTAGAGGGGGTATAGAATCCACAACAAAATATTTAAGATCTTGTACCTGATTGTTGGGTACCTCCTTAAAGTGACGAGCCACTGGAAAGCTAGGATCTGAGTTGGAAATAGCTCTTACGTGTTGGAGGATTCTCTTGTGAACTTGTAGCTTGGTGCTGCCTGTGTACCGTAGTCCACAAGAGCACTCCAACACGTAAACAGCATATTCAGTTTTACAAGTTAAGAACTTGGATATTAAGGTGGGAGCTGTTCTGAAAGGAGTGACATAGGAGCTGGTGTTGATACCTAGTTTGCATGCTTTGCATGTAGAGCATTTCTTAGAACCCTTTAAGGCCTGATATCTCTTTTAACAAAAATTGGCTTTCTGGGCTGCTCTTTACTAGGTAATCACTGGTGGATATAGCCCTTCTGTACGTGATGATTGGGGACTTGGGCAACAGTTCCCCTATTGTACAATCATTGCGTACGATATGCCAGTTCTTCCTTACAACTTGGCATATATCTTCTCTCTGCCTGTTGTATGTCAAAATGAGTCTCGGGTTGGTGGATTCTGTCGTGGAATTCATTGGGTTTTTGTCCGATTTGCTATTGGGTTTAAATAACAAATCCGCCCTGCACAGTTGACTAATTTTTCTTATTGCTACATCTACCGTCTTAGTGGAATAGCCCCTAGCTAAAAAGCGTTCTTTGCATTGTTCCTGAGCCAGAACAAGGTCTTCATCCCTGCTGCATATTCTTTGTAACCAAAGCATTTCCCCGTAGGGGATGCTGTGAATTGTATGCTTGGGATGGAAGCTAGATGCATCCCACAGGGTATTACCTGCCGTGGGCTGGCGGTATAAACAGGTTTCTAAGCTGTTGATAACCACAAATATTTCCACGTCAAAAAAATAGACGGACTGGTCACTTATGTTGTGTGTGAGATGTAGATTAATGTCGTTGTTGTTCAAACTCATGCTAAAGGTTTCTGCACTTGCTCTATTGCCACGCCAGATCAAAAACAAGTCATCAATGTATCTGACCCATTTGATCACATGCTTAGAGGGAATGGTACCATATAGAACATTGACAATCATTTCCTCCCACCACCCCATATGGAGGCAAGCGTAACTGGGAGAAAAGCTTGCCCCCATAGCTACTCCCCGAACTTGCTGGTAGATTTGGGACTGGAAGAGGAAGTAATTATTGTTTAGGCAAAATTCAGTTAAACTTATTATCATTTTGTTATGATTGAAGTACTGAATAGGTCGCATATCAAGGAAATGCTTAAGAGCCCTCATACCATATTTATGGTGTATGCTAGTATATAGACTAGAAACGTCTATAGTTATTAATAGATAATC
This sequence comes from Triturus cristatus, assembly GCF_964204655.1. Taxonomy (NCBI): domain Eukaryota; kingdom Metazoa; phylum Chordata; class Amphibia; order Caudata; family Salamandridae; genus Triturus; species Triturus cristatus. The sequence continues at coordinate 1,052,119,683 of NC_140593.1, forward strand.
ATTACACCATTCACACATGTATTTTCTTTAAAAAATCAGTAGTGTCCTGAATGAACGAGGGCAAACTTCTCACAAATTCCTGTATGCATGAGTCAATGTATATGGAAACATTTTCTAAGAGGCTTCGTTTGGCAGAGATAATAGGTCTTCCCGGGGGTTTGTTGATATCCTTATGAATCTTCGGGATGAAATAAATCACAGGCGCGACCGGATATTCATTTTTCAGAAATTTGTACTCCTCTTGGTATAGAAGCCCAGCACTTTTCCATGCCAGAAGTCGTTTAAAGGTTCATTTTGTGCTGACAAGATTGTTAGTTTGTTGCGGAGTTTATAGCACGTCCGATCATTCAGTTGCACGAGTGCTTCTTCTAGATAGAGGTTCTTTGGCCAAAGCACCACATTCCCCCCTTCGTCAGAATTTCTTATGACCAGGGAGGCATTTGTTTTTGTTTATAATTTTGTGATTAGTTAATGGTATTAGTGTTGGGGTGATTTTTGGTATTTGGTTGTAGCCTGTGTTCTGTGATTTAAACTCTTTATCTCTGTTAAGATAGCCTCATTAAATGCATCAATGGAGTCCCTTGGTAGAATTGGAACAAAGGTTGACTTGGGTTTGAAGCCTGTGTTGACAGTGGCATTGGTTTGTATGGATTGATTCACAAAAAATTGATCTATAGCTTGTGAGTCCATCGGTAAAGACACATCACTTTGGAGAGCTTGCATTTCACATAGGATATCCGCATCAGACACTGTAAGTAAGCGATATGGATCTTGAGCTCTTGGATTCAAACTAAGCGGAGCAGACTTATCCTGTCTTAAACTGTGAATTATTTTTTATTTAAGCTTCCGTATGTGTACACATCCACCCTAGTTTGTGTGAATTGAAAGTTTGCCTCCGGGCAAAATGAAAGTCCCAGCGAGAGAAGCTGTTCTGCTTCGCTTAGGGCGACTTCCGAGAGGTTAATTATAGTATTTGCGTTTGAAGTACTTTGATTTATTTTTGCCTCCAATTCCTTCTTGCCAGTTTTTTGTTGTTGTTTGGCTGAGGGCGAGTTGTTTCGCTGGCGCCTAGCTCGGCGTCTCTCACGGCGTTTGATGTTCCTCCTTTGGTGTTTGTAGTCCTGGGGCGTAAGGTTGAACGCTGTTCCTCCTGTAAAAAACCAATCTCCTCTCAAAGACAATGTTTTGGTTTTTGGATGGAAGTACTTCCTGCAGCGCCTGTTTGCTCGGTTTCGGACTCACTTTCTACAGCAGAGCTTAGGTCCAACATAGATGATGCTGTAGGTATCTCATTGCTGGGACCTGCTCTATTGTCACGGTTGACTGTGAATCTTACTGCCTTTGGAGTAGCTTTCATAGCGTCGTATTTGCGTGCAAATGTAAAGATTTGTCCTCTTTCATAGTCCATCTTATCTTGCTGGAATTGAAAGTTTTGCGCTTTTTAATGATGCCCTCCTCTTTTTTTAAACGCGCAAACATTTTTTCCCTTAGCTTAGATATGCTAGTGATGTTTTCTAACAGTGCAATTTGTTCATTGATATTGTCAATTTTCTTTTGCAAATCCACTCTATCACTGTCCGCATATTTAATAAGGATGCACATAAGATTTCTTAAGGCCTCCAAATTACTCTGCCCACTCCCGCAGCATATTGGGGTTGGGATTTTCATAGCTCGGAACGAGCATAATTCGGAGACCGCGTGGAATCCTACCGACTTCCAAGTATTTAGATAGAGACTTATGCTCCCACCATTTAGCTTGCTCGGTTTTCATGAGCTTTTCCAGTTGCTTATACAGGTCTCTTAGAGTTGAAGGCTGTTTTTGTGTTCCCACATTAGTCGTTTGAACTTGTGTTTGGGAACTTGGGCACTCTTTGAACATTTCGTCCGCAGCTTCCTCTCTGCTTCTTAACATGTCGGCAGACATTTTGGTAGCAGTTTGAAAATTGAGCGCGAGTTACAAAATCCTTTCGTGTATATATATATATATATATTCACTGAAAAAACCATAGGTTTCACACACGTTATAGTTAGCGGAAATTTTACTGATAAAAAACCAATGAAATTCCCCCGTTATAGTTAGTGCAGGAAACTATAACTCACGCGACCGCAATCCTCTGCTGATGCTAATACTGTATTTAGACACTTATTTGCCCATGTCTTCTTCCATAAATTTTTAGCTATACATATATTACAAATATTTTTTTTTCATAAAGATACATATGTCATCAGCAGAAGATTGCGGTCGCGTGAGTTATAGTTTCCTGCACTAACTATAACGGGGGAATTTCATTGGTTTTTTATCAGTAAAATTTCCGCTAACTATAACGTGTGTGAAACCTATGGTTTTTTCAGTGAATTTGCAAGGTTTTTTAAATGCTAAGTTACTTTACGCCATTCGTGACGTGCGCGCCCACTTAACGCAGTTCGTTCCGTGCGTGCACGGTGCGCTTCGCGCACCGTGCGCACACAGTGAGCACGCGGTGCGCTTCGCGCACCACGCGCCCACTTTACGCAGTTAGTGCCGTAAAGTGCACGCACGGTGGGCAAGCGGTGCGCTACGCGCACCGCGTGCCCACGTTACGCTAGATGGGCCATGTACGCACAATGTGCTTCGCGCACCGTGCGCACATGGAGGACATATGATGCACTTCGTTGTGAAAGGTTACATTTTATTTTTTTTGAGTGTTGATAGGCCATGCACAAATGGTGCCCTTCGGGCATCATTTGCACACGGGGTGGGGAGGGTGTGGATAATTTTTTTTTTTAAATAATTTTTTACCGTACGCGTACGGTAAGCGTAATCGGCGAAATTAACAAAAAAATTAAAATTGCGTTTTTGGCTTTAGGGGATCTTTGGGGACTCCCTCTACATGGCTAGGTGCTTTTGAGCTGGCTAAACAGCTCCTTTACATGTTTTTGCCCTTTGTTTTGTAATCCACACTCTGAGTGCGAGAGAGAAAATGGCGGCCGCCGCTTCCTGGTTTCGACCGATTCGAATGTTTACTAAGATCTAACAGCCAATCAGAATCGCGCTCGCGCACGTCACCGTACGCGTACGGTAAGCGCACCGTAAGCGCACGGTAAGCGCACCGTAAGCGCACCGTAAGCTGGCTCAGATATATATATTGATTTAAAGGCTATTTTCTCAGAATCTACTGAACAGATTTACACCAAACCTACAAAAGGCACTTCCTTGACCTGAGGACTACCTCTCTGCCAAATTTCTAGTAATTCTGTTCAGCCGTTCGGGCTGTAGCTGTGTCTAAAGGTCCTATGGAAAAATGCATGGGAAAAACGCGTTTTGGGACCCCCCCTTTTTCTCAGCCCCCGCTTGACGAATCCCCCCGAGACTTTCAGGGTAGGAGCGGAGCGTAGCGCCCCACCTATTTTGAAAAATTCACGAGGATTCGTCAACCGGCGCCAAAGTTATTCAAAATAGAATGTTGCGGATTTCCTATGGAAACGTGGTCCTAACTATAACTACCTACTGGCGACCGCCAGTAGGTAATATATATAATATATATACATGTCCTCCATGTGCGCACGGTGCGCGAAGCGCATCGTGCGTACATGGCCCATCTAGCGTAACGTGGGCACGCGGTGCGCGTAGCGCACCGCGTGCCCACCGTGCGTGCACGGCACTAACTGCGTAAAGTGGGCGCGCGGTGCGCGAAGCACGGAACGAACTGCGTTAAGTGGGCGCGCACGCCACGAATGGCGTAAAGTAACTTAGCATTTAAAAAACCGTACAAATTCACTGAAAAAACCATAGGTTTCACACACGTTATAGTTAGGAATTAGCATTTAAAAAACCTTGCAAATTCACTGAAAAAACCATAGGTTTCACACATGTTATAGTTAGCAGAAATTTTACTGATAAAAACCCAATGAAATTCCCCCGTTATAGTTAGTGCAGGCAACTATAACTCACGCGACCGCAATCTTCTGCTGATGACATATGTGTCTTTATGAAAAAAAAATATTTGTAATATATGTATAGCTAAAAATGTATGGAAGAAGACATGGGCAAATAAGTGTCTAAATACAGTATTAGCATCAGCAGAGGATTGCGGTCGCGTGAGTTATAGTTGCCTGCACTAACTATAACGGGGGAATTTCATTGGGTTTTTATCAGTAAAATTTCTGCTAACTATAACATGTGTGAAACCTATGGTTTTTTCAGTGAATTTGCAAGGTTTTTTAAATGCTAATTCCTAACTATAACGTGTGTGAAACCTATGGTTTTTTCAGTGAATATATATATATATATATATAAAAATGTTCTTTTCCATACTGGTACATGGCCTCCCTGGGCTGTTTTTGGCCCCCGTGACCCCATCCCCTGGGTTCGGACGCATTTATTTTTTTAGGGGAGGTGGGTACGTGGCCCCCATCCTCGGAAAGTTTAGGTCCCTGGGACCCCATCCCCCTGGACCCACATTTGAATTTAAGGGGGAGGGGGTCCACGTAGCCTCCGTACACCAGGCCGATTTCAGCCCTTGGGACCCCATCTCCCATGGCCTGGCCACACTGTAAATAGGGAGAGGGGCATACAGCCACCCTTCCCAGGCCGATTTCAACCCCAGGGACCCAATATCTCGGGGCCCGGCCATATTATAAAGTGAGAGGGGGGCACACAGTCGACCTCAACCAGCCAGTATCGGTTCCAGGGACCTCCATCCCCCATGGCCTGGCCAATTACTAATGGGAGAGAGGGCTGCATGGCCTCAACACCCCGGGCAGATTTCGGCCCCGGGGACCCCATCCTCCGGGGCCTGGACAATGAAGGGTGGGTGCCCTGTAGCCCACCTCGGTAATCACCATATCGCTGTTGGGGGCTGAGTACCAAGCCTCCAGCAGGCTCCCCACTTCCAGCGGGAGCAGCAAAAAATGCTGCTCTCTGCGGGTGGGAGCAGTATTTTCCTTTATTTCTCTGCCCGCTTCAGTGCAGGCAGGGAAACAGATGAAGTCTGGTCCCAGCGGCAGAGAGCATTTTTCATGCTCTCGTCCACTGGGAGCAAACTTAGTGCTTGCTCTCGCCTGGCGGGTGCTTTGAAATTGCTTTCACCAAGCAAGAGCAAACACAGATTTTCCTGCCCGTGCCAATGCAGGCAGCAAAACTGCTGTGTATCGGGGGTGTGGGCCCTTTCCCTTTTTTCAGATAGGTCCTGGAGGCAGGGCAGCGTGGCCTCACACCCGGTTTTCAAAAGAGGCCGGGCCCCTGAGGATGGGGCCCAGTGCTGAAATTGGCCTCAGAGGGGTTTACTTGGTGCCCCTCCAGTTTTCCAAATCGGCTGGGCCCTGGGGGATGGGTTCCCCAGGGCCAAAATCCGCCGGGGGGGATGGGGGAGGGAGGGGGGGTTATCTGCGTGGCCCTCAAACCCATTTTCAGAATCATCTGGGCCCAAGGGGATGGGATCCCTGGGACTGTTATCGTATGGGGAGGGGGGCCACATGCGCCCCCCTCCCCTGTATTACAATCAAATCAATCCCCCCCCAGGACCCGGATCCACTGCAAATTTTATTTTTTATTTTAAACCTATCTGACCCCACGACAAGGCCTTTTTTGGGGGTTTTGTCTTGGGACTCAGACTCCAAGATGGCTGTCACCGCTTACTGATTGAAGTGGTGCCAGCCAATCTGATATCATTTTGAGATCTGTTGGATTTGTTGACCCTCCACGTTTGTAGATATACAAACATCTTTTCTCTTTAATAACTCCAATGCTACTGAAAGGATTTACACCAAATTACAAAAAGCACTCTTTCTAGACTGAGATCTAGCTTTATGCCAAATTTGGTGTAATTCCGTTCAGCGGTTTATGCTATACTCGTGTTCATAATACCTATGGGAAATTTCATGGGGAAAGTGTCGGATCCTATGACAGGAACACCACTGACCTGTCGTGATGCCCAGCGGGATGATGGAAAGCAGATAGTTACCCAGTTCCCTTTCACACAGTCACCCAGAGAACAGCAGCCTGTAATCACTGCTCCATGGAGAGTGTGTCGGAGAAAAAGGAAATTGGAGAAAATAATAAAGAGAAAACTGCTGGCGGTTCTGGTCCATTGTCTAGGAGAGAGTAGACAAGCAAGGTATCTCGTGTCACCCTGTCGTGTTCTTGTATGCAAAGAGGGTAGAAATGAGAAGAGACACATACAACAATATCTAACCTCTGTGGTTTTTCTCACTAGTTCAACCGATACTTACATCCCCACAACATCCATCTGAGCCCCAGCAGTAAGTTGTACTACTACGTCGCAATTGGCCAACTAAAAGGAGCAGTTCAGGAGCGTTGACCTTGTAAGCCAAGCTGTCCGTAGCACAAACACATCCAGAGCACACAAAATAAAGTAACCAAAAACACAGTTACTGGAATGAAGTAATTTTCACAAGAATAAGCAGCCCAGCAAAACCGCTCCCACCACTTAACTGCAACAGTAGAGACGGAGTCCCTAGTTACATCACTGGAACTCCCCTTGAAGGTATGAATGCTGACTGCTCTCACCATCACAGCAACGGCAGAACCCGCTACAAGTCAGGAAGCTGCCGTGGAAAAGAAAGTAGGTGGCTCCACTCGGCAGGAATTAAGGCATGGAAAAGCCGCGAAGAAGTGGCCAGTGTCTCACAGCTGGAATCACAGTCAGGTTAGCCGTGATGACAGGGCAAGTGCCTCCCAGCAGGAATCGCAGCAGAGGAAACCTCAGAGACAAGGCGCCGGGGGAAAAAAAAGGCACCGATAAATCTGCTCGCGGCAATCCAGAATGAGCAGAAATGACTAGCAAGGAGCAGCGGGCCAGCCGTTTGATATTATGTCCTCACCGCCTCAGCTGACCATCCCAGCGATATCCAGGAAGTGCCCCAGCAGATGCTGGGAGGTGTAGTCCGTTGCTCACTCGCTTACCAGACACACAGCGATAGAAGAGGAAGGGAAGAGTGTGCCTATGAGTCTCCCTGAGCGCAACCCCCACCACAGCCATGACAGAAAACGCATTTTGGGACACCTCTTTTTCACGGCCCCGCTTGAAAAATCACCTCAAAAGTTTCCAAACAGAAGCTGAAGTGAGTGGTAAGCTAGATTTGAAAGTTTCATGAAGATTCATCAAACAGACACAGAGTAATTAGCAAAACATAAAACACGTTTCCTATGGAAACTAGGGGCAGAATGTACAAAGGTTATCATTTACGATTACCAAAGAGCAAATTTTTGCAACACGCAATTTGTTCACGGCAAACACAAATGTGTGATTCCCTGTGGGTCTCAAATTGATCTACCTCATGAATATAAAAAGAGGTAGGTCTCGGTTTGTGACCCATTGGGAATTGCTAAAATCACAGGGATGGTGGTATGCTGCCCCAGCAGACCACCAAGCCTGTGATTGCTTTAAAATAAACTAATCTTTTTTTAATTTTTTTAATGTAGCCAGTTTTCCTTAAAGGAAAATGGGATGGATCTTTTAAAAAAAATGAAAAGCTTTTTTTATTTTTTTTACGAGTAGGCAGTGGTCCATGGGACTACTGACCGCTCTTATAAAATGTTTTTACAAACATTCACAAACAGGGAAGGGGTCACATGGGGACCCCTTCCCATTTGCAAATGGATTACCACCTACTTGAAGTAAGCGGGAAAATGCCAATGTTTTGCAACCACATTTCGGTCACAAAACATTCACATACCACTGCGATTCAGTATTAGGAAGGGATGGCCTAAACACACCCTTTCCTAATACTGAATCGCAAACCCAATTTGTGATTCAGTAATAAGCTACCGAATCGCAAATAGGGCTTTGTACATGTAATAAAGCCTTTCTGGGCTCACAAATGGGACAATTCTGCGAATCAGCCCATTTGCGCCCACAAAAAACCTTTGTACACGTGGGCCCTTCCGGCTGGCAACTGTATGTATGTGCGTGTGTATATATATATATATATATATATATATATATATATATATATATATATATATATAAATAATTCAATGAAAAAACCATAGGTTTCACACATGTTATAGTTAGCTGGAAATTTTACTGATAAAAAACCAATGAAATTCCCCCGTTATAGTTACTGTAGGCAACTATAACTCACGCGACCGCAATCCTCTGCTGATGCTAATACTGTATTTAGACACTTATTTGCCCATGTCTTCTTCCATTAAATTTTAGCTATACATATATTACAAATATTTTTTTTTCATAAAGACACATATGTCATCAGCAGAGGATTGCGGTCGCGTGAGTTATAGTTGCCTACAGTAACTATAACGGGGGAATTTCATTGGTTTTTTTATCAGTAAAATTTCCAGCTAACTATAACATGTGTGAAACCTATGGTTTTTTCATTGAATTAGCAAGGTTTTTTAAATGCTAATTCCTAACTATAACGTGTGTGAAACCTATGGTTTTTTCAGTGAATTTGTACGGTTTTTTAAATGCTAAGTTACTTTACGCCATTCGTGGCGTGCACGCCCACTTAACGCAGTTCGTTCCGTGCGCGCACGGTGCGCTTCGCGCACCGTGCGCGCACAGTGAGCACGCGGTGCGCTTCGCGCACCGCGCGCCCACTTTACGCAGTTAGTGCCGTACACGCAAGGTGGGCACGCAGTGCGCTACGCGCACCGCGTGCCCATGTTACGCACCGTGCGCACATGGAGGACATATTATGCGCTTCCTTGTGATAGGTCATCTGTTAAATTTAATTTGTAAGTGATGACAATAATATGCCATGCACAGAGAGTGTTTTTTTTTTTTTATTAAAATTTTTAGCGTAAGCGCACCGTACGCGTACGGCAAGCGTAATCGGCGAAATTTTCAAAAAATAAAAATTTACCGTTTTTGGCCTTGGGGGATCTTTGAGGACTCAACTAACATGGCTATGTGCATGGGCGCTGTCTAAACAGCCCCTTTATATGTTTTTTGCCTTTGTTTACAGCCCCCCCCCTCAGAGTGCGAGAGAGAAAATGGCGGCCGCCGCTTCCTGGTTTCGACCGATTCGAATGTTTACTTAGATGTAACAGCCAATCAGAATCGCGCTCGCGCACGCCACCGTACGCGTACGGTAAGCTAACGGTAAGCGTACCGTAAGCTGGCTCAGATATATATATTGATTTAAAGGCTATTTTCTCAGAATCTACTGAACAGATTTACACCAAACCTACAAAAGGCACTTCCTTGACCTGAGGACTACCTCTCTGCCAAATTTCTAGTAATTCTGTTCAGCCGTTCGGGCTGTAGCCCTGTCTAAAGGTCCTATGGAAAAATGCATGGGAAAAACGCGTTTTGGGATCCCCCTTTTATCTCAGCCCCCGCTTGACGAATCCCCCCGAGACTTTCAGGGTAGGAGCGGAGCGTAGCGCCCCACCTATTTTGAGAAATTCGCGAGGATTCGTCGACCGGCGCCAAAGTTATTCAAAATAGAATGTTGCGGATTTCCTATGGAAACAGGGTCCTAACTATAACTACCTACTGGCGACCGCCAGTAGGTAATATATATATATATATATATATATATATATATATATATATATATATATATATATATATTTATATTTATATTTAGGTGGAGGGCAATAGAAAGGGGAAACACCTAATGAGGAATGCTTAGCGTTATTGTAGGCAAACTCTGCCATACAAAGCAAGGCACCCAATTCATCCTCATACTGAAGTGAAAAGCACCAGAGGTATTGTTCTAAAGTCTGATTCAGCCTTTCAGTTTTGCCGTCAGTTTGAAGAGGGTAGCTGGACGAAAGCCGGGCATCTATTTTCATTGCAAGACATAGAGCTTTCCAAAATCGGGAAGTGAATTGGGTTTCTCGATCAGTTATTAATACTGCAGGGATACCATGAAGCCTTACTACGTTCTGCAGAAAAACAAACACCAGTTCAGAAGACGTAGGTATTTTCTTCAGAGGGACAAAGTGACCCATCTTCGTCAGATGATCCACGACTACTAGAATTACAAGGGGGGCATTTCAACATTGAAATCCATGGAGACGGTGTGCCAAGGTAATGGTGGAATAGGAATTGATAGAAGCTGCCCCACCTGTTTGTTATGGCTGGTTTTTCCTTGAGCACAGACAGCACAGCCACTCACGTACTGTCTAACATCTTTGCGGTGGGTTGGCCACCAGAAGTGTCGTGTGGTCAATGCAATGGTTTTTTGAGCCCCTAAATGTCCGCCTATAGTGGAGTCGATCGTCCAGGTGAGAGCTTGAGTTTGCAAGGCTTCAGTAGGCAGGAAAAGCACCTGGGAGTGGTACAGCAAATCATTCTTTTTTGTCCGGAGAGAAGGTTCAACCAGTAGCCACTCCTGCTGGTTCAGATGGCCTACCTGCATCTTCACGTCTTCCAGGAAGGTGGCAGAGGTTACTGCTCCTTGTTCTAGTCTGGGGAACCTTGCATGTTGTAAGATTACAGGACGGTCAGGATCTTCCTTTTCAAGGGGTTGGTGGACCCAAGAGAGGGCATCCGCCTTGCCATTCTGTGGGCCTGGTTGGTACTTTATCACAACATCAAAGTCAGAAAAGAAAAGAGTCCCATCTCAACTGTCTTGGTGTAAGGGCTCGGGCTGTCTTAAGAAACAGTAAGTTCCTGTGATCAGTTGATATCTCTATGGTGTGGCTGGCTCCAAGCAGGTAGTGCCTCCACTCCTCACAGGCCCTCTTAATCGCAAACAGCTCCTTGTCTATGATGCTATAGTTGCATTCGGTAGGTGTTAGCCTTTTTTGGAGTAGTAGGCCACTGGGTGGACCTCTCCGTTGTCAGGATGACGGTGTGAAAGAACATCCCCCAAAGAAGATTGAGAGGCATCAGTTTCCAGAATGAAAGGTAACGTGACATCCGGATGTCTCAAGATAGGAGCCTGTGTGAATCTGAATTATAATTTCTGGAAGGCCGCTTCTGCTTCTACTCCCCAAACAAAACGCTTATTCTTCCGTAAGAGCCGGGTGATAGGCTGTTCTAGCTGGGAAAAGTGCTTAGTAAACCTCCAGTAGAAGTTTGCAAACCCTAAGAGGCTTTGCACTCCTTTCACCGACAATGGAGACTTCCACTCTGTAATGGCCCGTACCTTTGTGTTATCCATTTGCAGCCCTTTGTCATTGATAACATAACCAAAGAACTCGATTTCGGGCACGTGAAAAAGGCATTTCTCCAGTTTTGCAAAGAGATCATTCTACTGCAGCCTTGCAAGCATTGCCTTCACATGTTCAACGTGTTCCTTGAGATGGGTGGAATAGATCAAGATGTCGTCAATATAGACAATACAGAAAATGTTGAGGTAACCACGTAAGACTTCGTCCATGAAGTACTGGAAGGCGGCGGGGGTGTTGCAAAGCCCAAAGGGCATGACCTGGTACTCGTAAAGGCCACATTTGGTTCTGAAGGCCGTCTTTCATTTATCTCCTTGACGTACTCTGATCAGGTGGTAGGCACCTTGGAGGTCCAACTTAGTAAAGATACGCGCTCCCTTCAACTGGTCCAATAGTACAGGAAAGAGAGTAAGTGGATAGCGTATTTTTACAGTGTCCCTGTTGATGGCCCTGTAGTCTATACAAGCACGGAGGTCCCCCTCATTCTTGGGAATGAAGAAAAGAGGTGATGAGGCAGGTGAGGAAGACGGTCTTTAGATTAGTCTCTAGATATTACTACTTGGGTTCTGTTCTGCCTTTATCGCCTCTCACAGATTTGAATTCTGGGCAGGCGAGGGACTGGAATAAACGACGGTAGCACCGGCAATCTGGAGGCACAATGGCTGATTCAGCCACGGGGGACCAAATGTGTCATGTGGCATGTGAGCAACATTTAACATTTAATTTGTAAATTGTCTATGAGAGACTGAGAACCTTCACAAAGGGATGTAATGAAATGTTCACCATCAGGTTGCAAGCCATCAAAGACATGCTGTCATGGCCGCCAGGGAGAGAGGTATCATGACCTCAACCTAGTGTGTCCTTCGTCGCTGCCCATGACTATGTGTGCCTCCAATGAGATCTTGGTATGTGCATTTAAAATCTGTGTAGTGCCAAATGCCTAGTCGAGAAGCACTGAGGGTTAGCAAAGTGGCGTCCACGCGGAGATAGAAAGGGACAAAGCCTTTTGCCATTTCTACAGCAAAGTGTTCAAGTATAGGATTAGCACGGTGCCATCCACGGCAAGCTGTAAAATGGCAAAGCTTTTGTCCCTTTCTAATTAGGCTTGGATGGCATTTTGCTAATGCTATGCTTAAAGATTTTGATAGAAAAGCAGGTATATGAGGTGAGCAATTATAGAATGTTGCTGGTGTTGTAGGGTTCTCTATACAGCATCTGCTCTCCACCTAATCTTGGGAACTACCCGAGTTCTCTGCTTCTTTTTTCATAATTTATGTGTCACTCTATGCCTGAAAGGGTATTGTTTTGACATATATCTATATATATCTATATCCATATATCGATGGATTGAGAGATAGAGAAAGACATTTTCAAATGTTTTGATTTCCCCTGCGGGACAGATTGTGACCACTGAGGGAAACACACATTTAAAATATATATAAGGAGATTTTTGCACAATTATTGGAGTCCGTACCCATTTATCCGTATCGAGTGGATTTTGTTGGAAAACGTTGTGGTATATATATATCCAACAGTTCTGTGGCAAAGAAACCCAAGCCGCTTGCAATGACAGGCCGCGGCGGGGTCGCGAGCCCCTACGAATCCAAACCAGCGTCGTCTTCCCAAATCTATGAAAACAACACACCGTGGCCCCAAGATATCCTTATGCGTGATTCTTATTGCAATGTCACTCTACGCGTTTCGAAGCTTCAGCTCCTTGATCACGAGTAATGTGAATGCACAAAACAAAGAGTTTTAAATTAATCATTTGACACACCTCCGTATTGGCAGTGAAAACACACTTCATAATGTTACAGACTTAACAATCGAAACAGTGGATACAGACGTATTTACAAACGATTTTGTAAATTTCACTTCTGCCAAGTTTGGCTAAGGTCTGTGAGAAGGTCGTTACAAATCAACTGACCAACTTTGTCAAGGCCTCGGGTTTGCGTCACCCGCCTCAATCCGGATTCTGGGCCTCGTTCAGTACGGAATCAGCTTTGCTAGAGGTGTCTGAGGCTATTCGCGAGTGTCTGGATGCCGGCGGGAGAGCCACATTGGTTATGCTTGATCTCTCTGTGGCATTCGACACTGTGCCCCATTCTCTGCTCCTGGATCACCTCTTGGAGATTGGCCTATCCGGTTCTGCTTGGGACTGGATTAGGTCCTTCCCGGAAGGCCGCTCGCAGCAGATTTGGCTTCCTCCATGTGTCTCTCTGCCTCAGCGGGTGGCCACTAGGGTCCCACAGGGGTAATCCCTTAGTCCCCTTATTTTTAACATCTATGTTACTCCTCTGATTTATTTAGCGGAGGCATTAGGGGCTAAGGTGATGGCCTATGCTGACGACACCCAGCTTCTATTCTCCTGGAGTAGGGATGATGATTCTGTTCTATCGGCTCAACATTGCTTGGCCTCTGTTTTTCGCTGGCTCGCTCAGGCGCAGCTAAAATGGAACAAAGAGAAGCCTGAGGTCCTCTTAGACGGCACTTTCCCTGCTAACTTCAGAGAGAGGTTTTGGCCCCCGGGCTTCCCCTTGCCCAGTGCAATGAGCAACACTGCTAAAAATCTAGGGGTCTGGTTCAATGAGAACCTGTCCTTTTCAACCCAGGTCAAGAAGCTGGTTGGGACCTGCTTTGGCACCTTGAAAGCTCTGAGGAGATTTCTTCCTCTTCTTCCGAAACCTGCTAAAGAGACGGTTGTTCGTGCCTTGATTCTGTCCCGCTTGGACTATGCTAATGCTCACTATGTGAGCCTAACCGGCTACCTCCTGAATAAGCTACATGTTGTCCACAATTCGGCGGCCAGACTGATGCTTGGGTTGTCTAGCAAGTGTAGCGTGCAAGCTCATTTACGCTCCTTACACTGGCTTCCGGTGGAATCACGTAAAAAATTTAAAACTTTGGCTATTGCCCACAGGGCACTTTATGGCTCTGGTCCGGCCTACCTCCAGAAGAGGTTTACTTTTTATAACCCAAGGAGACAGTTGCGGTCCTCCTCTCAACTTCTGGTGCAGACCCTAGGTTTAAACGTCAAAGGCTTGGTGGGAGCTCTTTTGTGCGGAAAGCTACTTTGGCTTGGAATGCTTTGCCCTTGGCGCTACGCAGCATCCAAGATCCTGCTTCCTTTAAAAAAAAAAAAAGCTAAACACCTTTCTCTTCAAGCACTCCCGGTTTTTGTCTCCCTCCTTCAAGTACGCGCCGGGACACTCTGAGTATCTGCGCGCGATATAAATTCATTTAACATAACATAACATTTTCTGCCAAAATAAATCAAAGCAATAATCTCAGTTAGTACATTGTTAAATATTAATTTTACAGGGCGTATTGCAAGTGCGATACACTGCGGGTAAAAAAACAAACCCGTGCAGTTCTATTTCCAACGCCCAATGCAGACTTGAACAAAAACTTTATAGGGAACTCGCTAGTTAGCAAGACACATTAATATGTGTATTCTCATCACTCCGCCCCGTGGGCTAGTAGTACATTTTTTTAGTTCTAAATATATATATATTGCATATGCCACATGTCTACCATCTGCAGAGTATGCTCCAGTAGATGGTAGATTTATGTGACATATACAGTATATATTAATGGATATCGCAACATGTTTGCATGCAGTGGAATGGCCTGCACACAGGTTTATTAGTTGTTTCGGGTGCTTATTCTGCATTTGGTTGATTAACTGGAACTAATGAGATTAAATGTTTCCCCTGACAGTTTACCATGGTTGCAAATCATAAAACAATGAAGTCACATTATAAATAAAAGTGCTGTATTATGCCACATCATTTGCCTTTTTGTGCTGCATAAGTTAGTCAACACTGTTGCATAATTTGGTGCTATCGTGCTGCATATTTGCATTGACTCTACAGCACTGAGTTTCACAAGGAGCACGCCTGCCCATATGTTGCAGGGGCTACTATGTGATTGTGTGCTTCTTGAGATCAAAGGTAGATATGTAGCTTTGGGGATTTTTTTTTTTATACTGGAAATGCCCAGCAGCTGCCCCAACAATAAAGTTTTACGTAAGTGATGTTAAAAGTATGCTGTGATATTGGGTATGTGGCAAGGTGAAGTAATACTGTGTCTTTTTTGTCCTTTTTGAGTGTCTTTGGAGAACTTGCACATTTACGAAAGAAGAACCTGCACATTTACGAAAGAAGATAAGGCAAGTTTACTTTGTCTTTATTTACTACTGCACACATCTCACACTCATACACCCACTGACAGTTTTAGAAAAACAAATCTGTCTTCTACAGAGAAGTGTTTTCGAAGCATGGTTTTAGACAGTAGCAGAGATGGCATTCAAATGGATGACTGCTGCCCAGGCCCTGACTCTGGTTATAGAGGACAGCTCTGAGGCAGGGTGAGAGACTGAGACAGCAGATAAAGAGACAGGATTTGAGGGACAGGAAAAAGGAACAGAATCTGGAAGCAATTTTTCAGTAGGCGGAATTCTATCCGATGACTCATCTTCCAGCGAATCTGAGGGACATGATGATGGCAGTCGAGCTGTCCCTTCGCAAGCACAGTCTGTGCAACAGGGCTGTCGTAGCAGGTAAGACCAAACCAAAGAGCAGGCATGTGTGGCGTCAAGCACAGGCTTAGGGCCTGATTATGAGTTTGACAGTGTCGGATGCCCCACTCCCGGACCACCAAACCTGTGGTTGAACCACTCGCCAGATTAGGAGTTTTCTCCTGGTCTGGTAGGTGGTTCTTTGGCAGTACCTAAGATATAGGCACCACAATGGGAACGTCAAAATCAGTACCTGCACGGAATGGACTGCTGCAGTCCATGTCGTGAGGGTACTAGGGTGCATGCACACAGGGGAGCACAGCATGCCTCCTCAGGTGCAAAGGCAACAGGGGGTCATGTGGGACCCCTTGGTTTCCTCTCCGCCATGGTTTTCTTGAAGGTGGAACCACCATGAAAACCGTGGCGGAGAGGGAACTCATAATATGGTTGGTGGGACCGCAGCGGTTCCGCGAAGCATATTATGGCCTAAAAACCACAGCGCCACCACACAGGGACCTCTGATCCCTGGCAGCAACAGCAATCCCATGGCGGCCCAACCGTTCTAGTTGTATGAAGGCGTTCGGAAGACCCCCGCCCTCCAGTGAGTCTGGCGGTCCATGGATCGCCTGACTCGTAAATAGCTCCCTAGTGCTCTCTTGGCAGCCCCCCAATTTAGTTCAGCCCCAAATTCTGCCTTTCACTGGCGACACCGGATGTAAAGTCGCTAAAGACAATTTTTTGCCAATTGACTACATCCATCTCTTTTTGGATGTTGACTCCCTTGCTCAAATTGTGCAGCAAACAAATTTGTGTGCCGAACAATTTCTGAGGGAGCACAGGGGCACTCTAGGGCCTCCTATGGGGCATCAGTGGGCTCCCACTTCACTTGCAGAGCTGAAGATATTTTTGGGCCTATGCTCAAAATGTGGTTACTTCATAAAACAACCTTGTAGACCTACTGGTCTACTCGCACGGTTTGGGTAACCCCCATCTTCGCATAGTACAATAGCAGAAATCATTTTTGCCGTTGGAGCATATGCTGCATTTCAATGACAATTCTGCTGCTTTGCCCTGGGACCATCCAGACCAACATGGCAGTCATTAAGTCCTCTGCTAGGGCGATGGTGGAGTAAACATAAGCCTCGTTGTCACAGACTACCTGGTGTGGCAAAATTATTTTAACTAGATTTTGAAGTGCTTTTTTAGGGAACTTATGTATACAACACAAGGACCACCCTATTTGCCCAATGCTACACGTATGGATAAAACATTTGTCCTGCTTGCCATGTTCATCCTCCATCAGAACTTAGTAGATGTTCAGTTTGCTGTATGGCAAGTGCATTACAGTCACAACACTGCACATAACGGTGAATGGGACATATGCTACATACTCACGGACTACAGTGTGTCAAAAACGACAGTTGTTTATAGTTTAAGACTTTCTCTTTAGGGACCATCAACAGTATTCCCCAGCATGTTGGCTTTAGTTTCAAATGTAGATATTCTCACTCAGTTCAAGGAATAGAGACATCAAGTCCTCTGCTAGGGCGATGGAGTCTTCTTTATCAGCCAATATGTAAAGATGTCCCTTACGAAGAACTCCTTTTTTTCCCCCAATGTGAATAGCTGTGAATTTTGGATCCAAGCGTAGCCGGCACGTAGGCAAACCTGAATATTTTTTTTAACTACACAACCAGGGATATCCAGGTTTGCATGATTTCTGTGGCTCTCACCAGATAATTTTACCCAGCAGCCCTAGCAAAAGTTAAACTTTGGTAAGAAACGCACATTTTCTTCACGTTTATATGATAAAAAGACATGCGTCAGCAGGAAGCTACAGGTTTCCTACCACCCTGAGTTCCCACACGTCTCCCGATATTTGAGTGAGTGGCCCAATAGAAAACAACACAAAATGCCTAATTCGCTATGTTGAGAGATAAGCAATAGGGGAGGTACTGTATTTGAGGCCGTGCTGTGGCGCCACTTGCGCAAACAGCAGATATTTTTCAAAACTAGATAACCAGACGTATTCAGGGTGGTGTGCTTTGCATGGGTCCCACGAGGTTTTCTTACCCACAATGCTCTGCAAACCTCTAGCTTGAACTAAAATTACACATTTTTCCTCCATTTCTGTGATGGAAACTTCCACTGATCTTCATTACCCCACTTGTGCAGATAAAAACGCTGCCCCACTAGTGTGGCTGGGGCTGGTGCCCGCTACATGAACGGCTCAAGCCAAGGCCAATGGGAGCCCTCGCCAGGGGACTCCCATTCCCCTTGGTTTGGTCCGTTTCTGTCACGAGCACTAGGCCTAGACACAAAAGTGAGTTACCATTTTTATGGGGAGACTTGGGAGAATGCCGGGTGGATGAAGGTTTATGTCTCTCCTGCATATTCCAGAACTTTACTTCCCCTGGAATGTGAGGAAAATGTGTTTTTTTTGTCAAACTTTGAGCCTTGCTAGGGTTTGTGGGCAGAAAAACCTGGCGAGATCCACATAAGTCAGCCCACCCTAGAACCCCTGAGTGTCTAGTTTAAAAAATGTATAGGTTGGCTAGGTTTCCCTAGGTGCCAGCTGAACTGGGGTCCAAAATCTACTCCTACCCTCATAGCGAAAAAAGGGTCAGTTTTCAGTGGAAAAATGCGATGCGTTCAGGTTGTGTTTTGGGACGTTTCCTGTTGTGGGCACTAAGCCTACCAACATAAGTGAGGTACCATTTTTTTATCGGGAGACTTGGGGAAATGGAAGGTGGAAGGAAGTTTTTGGGTTCCCCGCAGATTTCAGAACTATCACGGAAATGTGAGGAAAATGTATTTGTTTAGGCAAAGTTTGAGGTTTGCAAGGGATTCTGTGTAAAAAAAATGGTGAGAGCCACACAAGTCAGCCCACCCTGGATATCCCCAGGTGTTTTGTTTTCAAAATGTACAGGTTTGCTAGGTTTACCTTGGTGCCGGCAGAGTTAAGATCCAAAATCTACAGTTACACACACTAGAAAAAGGGTCCGTTTTCAGTGAAACAATGCAATGCATCCAAGTTGTGTTTTAGGCTGTTTCCAGTCGCAGCCACTAGGCCTACCCACACAAGTTGGGTGCCATTTTATTATAATTAAATTGTTTATTTCGGATTAAAAATCCATAAAACACATAATTAAAAATAGCATTTCTTATATACAAGGGCCACTTATAACATTTCTGTCAATTAAAAAAGAGGCAACTGAAATGGAGAAAAAAAAGCAGGGGCAGGGTGGGGTAATGACCCTTAAAATGTATATCCTATTTCTACGGGGTGAATGTTGTTACAATTCCCCTCTGGATCGTAAATCATCCTGAATCAGGTCAACTACTACTATACTCCTCTCTTATATGATGTCTTTAGGAATACAACCCACCTTTTAAAGTATACAACCAGATGCCAAGTCTTTTTGGTAGCCTTTAGTTCATTTAATTTGCTTTATACGCCCCTTCTCTCGATGTAAAAATTTCAACACGTTCTTATGTTGCTAAGCGGTGCTTCCTGTCCGCATGCGTATAAGCCAAGCTGCATGTAGAAATTTAGCCATGGCAACCATAACCACTTCCCTAGTGTCAGATTTCAATATCCTTAAGGCTTACCCAATCGTTCTTACACCCGTAAGGCGACATACAGGAATAATCTACTTCTTACAGGGGTTGTTGTAGGCAGAACAGAAAAATGCAAAATGAGTAATGGTGTTGGGACTTATGTTACACACTGGGCAGAATTTGCCAGAACCAGTATTGGTCCCCCATCTCCCTGTAAACTCTGCTATGGGGAGAGTACCACATCTAAACTTCAAGTAGAGTTGCTTAGGGAAGGAGCCTTGTATCACGTCTAGGCATGTCTCATAATTAGGGCTGATCTTTTGATCTAGAAAGTAGTCTGTTAGACTACCCGAGGAACAGTTTTTAATCAGTTCACCCCATAGTTAGTATCTGCATCACTTTTTTATCAGGCTTTTTGATAACTTAAGGGCATCTTCTGGTTTGTCCCACAGGGAATACAGGGCAAGAGCTTTAAACATCCTTTTAAGGTATGACAGCCACGATATCCTCAAATGGCCTGGTGTGTTTAAATGATCCCTGAAGGTTAGTCTATAAGGCTCCAATTCAGGGGTTGTCCAGATTCTATAACAGAACAACAAGGGCCTCAATTGTACCATATAAGAAATGGGATACAGACCCAGATCCATCAATTGGGGAAGTATTGGGTGCTCTGGGGGAGATTAAGTAACTGCCTAGCTAAACGATTATCGGCCACATTTAATTCTCTTATGTTTGAATTACCCCACAGTTCCGCTCCGTAGAGGGCTGCACTCTTTGCCCTGATTTTATGTAGTTCTAAGACTGGGGTTAGGCTTTTGGATTTCAGTCTTTTGGTCACTTTGAGAATTGCCTCAGACTGTTGTTGAAGTTTGAGAGCACACTTGCTCACCTCAGGCTTCCAGCTTAATTTGTGGGACAAGGTTATCCCCAGGTGGGGTTGTTTATCAATAAGTTAATTTGGGAAGTCCCATGGGAGTTTAATGTCATATATTTTGTTTTACTTACATTTATCTCTAGACAACAATTAGTACAGAATTAAGGAAGCAATTCAAAATAGCTTGCAGGCCGCTTGGGGTTTTGGAAATGAACAGCGGGTCATCTGCGAATAATCGTACCGGAATTTTTATCGAACCAATTTTTTGGGCATCATTATTGGGGAAGTTTAAAAAGTCAGCCAGGTCATTTACAAATAGTGAAAAGTGAATTGGAGCTAGCACGCACCCCTGGCGTACTCCCCTTTCTATACCAAATGCATCTGTTAATTCTCCATTTTTGCCGGTATCAAACTCGTGCTGCATTATTCTCGTAGATCCTAATAAGGATATGTAGATGATTAGCCGGGATTCCCATGCTTTCTAAGACTTCCCAAAGTTTCCTTCCTGTGACCATATCAAAAGCAGATTTTAAGTCTACGAAGATGACAAAGACATCTTTTACCCAGGACTACATTTATCCAGTATATTGTTAAAAATCTGACAAATTGGTCAAGGGTGCTAGTTTTTGGCCTTAAACCTGCTTTTAAATCTCAGAACTTGTTATTTGAATGGGCCCTGTCAGTCAGTTTCTCTTACACTTGCAGGCAAAAAAGCTTCTGGAGCCCACCTAAAAGGCTAATTGGCCTGTAATTTGCAGCCTCATGGCGCCATCCTTTTTTTATAAATAGGGACGATTTAAGTTTTGCACCAGGATTCTGGAATAGCACCCCCTTCAAGAATCGCCCTCGTTAGGGGGTTCAGATAGGTTGCCCAGATATCAGTTTCAACTGCATAGAGATCAGATGGAATAGAGTCTGGGCCCGGGGCTTTTTTTGGGATGATAATTTCAAGGCCCTCAGGGAGTCTAGGCTAGTTATTGTCAGGGTGGTTTAGGCTCCCTAGCGTACTAAAGGGGCCAGTATCACCGATCCCCTCACCGCTCCCTTTATAGTCTAAACGTTTTTAGTTCCTGTTGGTCTGGTTGGCTGTCAACGTTTGTGTGGTTGACGTTGCTACAATCTTACCTACTTCCCACATCGACGGGAGCAGAGCAAAGCTTCCCAAAGTGGTCAACCCATTGTTGCGGCTGGACATTGAAGGCATTTTATTGAGACTTGGGAAAATGGCAGGTTGACGGACAAATCCACTGCCTGGGCCCCTAGAAGTGTAACCTGTGATCTAAAGAGAAAATCCACACATCGACTCCCAGTGTCTGTTTTCTCGATGCATCACTGCAAAAGATCAACTCATCGCCACTGCTATGGAAAACGTGTAATATTTTACTTGGCATAAGCTGCAGCCATTTTGTCTGTGGTGTCCATTTAGTTTCCTTCATAATTCTCCCGTCCCCTTATGCTCGTCTTTTCACTCTGCGTGTGTTATCTATTTTTGTTGACTTCCTGACTCAGCTAAAAGCAATGTACGTGCTGAGAGTTTGTAGCTGCCAGTACCCCTGTTAACTGTCAATCACTTACTGCTGCCATAAGCACTCCTGCTCCCCCTCCCACTTTGCTGACCAAGTGGTTATTCATCTGCCTGTGTTTGCTGAAAACTATTTCCAAAACTTGTTCTCCCTATTTCTGTTCACATGCTTACGGAGCAGAAAACCTGTATAAAAGACCTTTGTTCTGTGACTTCAGTGTACTACCTCCTCCAGCACTTGAGAGTGCTGTGTGGACGTGGTCACACCCATGAGTGAATTAAAAAATAAAAATATAGAAAAGAAGGGAAAAAAATAGAAAAAGAGGATAGGGGACGTCGAGTAGAGGTAAATGGCCAGTACCCCATTAGGCGCCCTATTTATCCCATACTTAATAAACCTCAGGATGACTGCATCTTATTAGATCAACCCACACCCCCGTATAAATTCCCCACTCCAAGTGCCCCTGAGGATGAGGAGCATTTGTCTTCAGAAGAAAAAGATAAAGATAAGCAAATTGGGTGGCAGACTCGCTCTACTTTATCTAGGGAAGAGAAAGATAACTTGCAGGATATTGCTAGAGAGGAAGTACGTTGGACTACTACAGCAACGGCCCTCACATTTACAGTTCAGACTTGGGAAGACGCCAAACAGTTATTTTTGTAGAAAAATTCCCTTGGGAGGTAATATATGGTTGGCGGCATATTTCGAATGCAACAGAATCAGATGATATAAGTACTGATTATAAACAGTTAGGTGATGGGACTTTCCTTTTTTCGACCCTACCTGATATGATTAGACGGGTGTTCAAATTACGAGATGATATATTGCGTTTGCAAAAGGAGCAAGAATTAGCTACGAAAAATAAAGTTGCAGAAGCAGTTCAATTTCAGGCAAAGAAAGTAGATGCTTTGGTGGATGCGAATAAACCTAATAGTAGTGAGTCTGCTATGAAACCTATGTGTGAAGCTGCACCCCTGTATGTTCCTATGAAGGGTGCAGGAACCAATAATGGTAAAACTTGAGATGATGCAAAGGGATATTTTATATATAATTGGGTTTACACTCCTTGGAGGAGAGCTGATGTGACGGCTCTTACAGCTGCTTTGCCCGACCCCCGTTAAAAAATCCTCCAGCCTTCTATGAGGAGGTGGAAGGAGCCAGTAGCTCCTGCACTATGACCTTGCCAGTTATTGATATGTTCTTTGGGCTTATTTTGCCTCTTGATATGTGGAGAACAATACGTAAAATAGATGATAATGTAGCATATGGTGCAGTAGCGGTCCGTGGAGGGATTTCCGTGGGGCGGTGAGGCGGGGCGGGGGAGGGGCAGGGTGGGGAAATGTAAACACCGGAATATGGATCAACGGAGGGAAGTACACATTTAAATAAATAAAACAAATTCCTTTGCGCGCGCTGCATCGCAAAATGCGATGCAGCGCGCGCAACGAAATTAGTTTTATAAATTTTAAATGTGTACTTACCTCCGTTCATTCATATTCCAATGTTTACATTTCCCCACCCTGCCCCTCCCCCGCCCCGCCTCACGGAACTCCCTCCACGGACCGCTACTGATATGGTGATACCGGAGAACATTTAGAACAAATAGATGCGGTAAGGGAGCCTGCGCAGAAACCTCAGAAGATATTAGATCTGCCTAAAGCAATTGTGAGTAAGTTGAAAACTCTCATACCCCCTAAGAAAATAGATTGGACCACGTTAGCATCCTGTACACAGAAAAAGGATGAGTTCGTTTCTGACTTCTTTTCAAGATTTGAAGAGACATTCCATGATTTTAGTGGTCAGTCATTGGCCAATGATACAGGTAAGCATTTGTTTGTTGACAAATTTGTCACTAATATGTTACCAGAAATAGCTAGTCGCTCAAAGGCCAGCGAGAGTTCTTGGACCAAGTCTTCCCCAGTTTCCCTTTTGACTATGGCCCAATAATATGAGGGACAGGAACAGGAAGTGAAAGGCAGGGAGGATAAGAAGGTTAAAGAATTAAAGACAAGTTATGTTGGCTCAAGTATATAGTCCACCATTTAGGGGAGGTGGAAGAGGCGGACATTCAATGTATAAACCTGGGGTGCCCCCTCTCCCTTGAGCAAATTTGTCCCCTGATCAGTGTGCCTATTGTAAAGAGACTAGGCATTGGCGTTCTGAGTGCCCTCTTTGGCGAGGTCAGCAGTACCCATTGGGGAAGGGGTAGTGTGAGAAGACGCCCAGGGAATTCAGGACATAGGGGAGGTACAGGAGCTCGCCCCAGATTTGAAGCAGTTGAACAAATTACTCTAATACCTTTGATAGACGAAATTACGCCAAGTCCTTTGTTCTGCACCAGTATTAGGTACCCCAGAAATGTTGATGAGTGACTATTTGTCCCAGTTAACTGACAGCTTGTCTTCTATTTATCAGCAGGTGTGGGAAGCTCTTCCTTCGTGAGCCCTGCTGTGCTGACATTATCATCGCGACAATTAGGTCACCGAGAGAGGATGAGCTGTGTCACCTGAAAGACCTGAGTAAGTCTTCCCGGACCACACGATCCCTGGTACATCTAGATATCTGCTTTGACCCAGGAAGAAAGACATTTCAGCGCAGAAAGACTGTTTGAGCCACTGTCCTGGGTGGTTAAAGACTGACTACAAAGTGGGGTAGCCGATTAGTGACTACTCGTCTCAACGGTAATGAAGAAACCAACGCCTGCCCAAGACCTTAGGGCATAATCTATTGTGTTGTTTGGCGATGAAAATTAGTTTGCCTAGGAAGAAGGAGATCACTGCGACAACGTGCAACGGCTGTACAATCTGCATCCTTGGTCAGAATTTGACTGCTATCATCATCGCTACTGTAATGTGGGTAGTGGAGGAAGTAATGACTGGAGCCTCCTTACCTAACATTACTGTTACATCACTTGCTGCAAAACAGCACCATCGTTTTGATTTGCCGCAACATGAACAGGGATACCAGCAAAATCTGAGAAACAATTTATTTCTTCAAATGTTGCATCAGACACACCAGCTAAGCAATGCTACTAACTGTTGGGTTTGCGGCAAGATTCCTCCTCATCAGAACATAAAAGGAATCCCGTTGTCACCGCTGCCATTCTCTCACAATGGCTTATGCCCAGCTTGGTTCAAACTTCTATATGCCTCTAATGAATAAAAAGTTTGTTATCCCAATGAGGAAGGGGACCCACAAGCCAAAGGAACTGTATCGGAAATGGAGGAGTATCGCAGAGGAAATTCCTCCACATGTTATGTTTTCCCCAACACTCGAACGGCCAAGGGTAACGGGCCTTTTGTCATCGCTGTAACTAGAGCCCGAGCAAATCTTTGTGTGAGCAGTTTTGGTACTATCCCAGTGGGAAAAAGTGACTGTACCACAGTATTGAACATTACTGGAACGAATAATAGCACTTTTCTATCCTCGCCCAACACTTATTGCATTAGTGGGAGTAAAGGCTACTATCATCTACCAATTGGATGGTCTGGAACATGCTACGTGTCCTTCTTGCTTCCTCCTGTGTGTGTTCTTAGCACCTGCATCTTATCATAAAGATCAAAAACTGTTTAATGAAATTTCCTTGAACCGATTCAAAAGAACTATAAATAATGATGAAGTGGATCAAACCGACACTGCATTACAGCAATATGTTGACTTTTATTTGGGACTCTTTTTCTTTGTTGGTGCGGCTTTGAATAGCAGGAAAATCAGGCACTTACAAATGTCCAAACTGTAAATGCCTGTTCACCAATAGACCGAGAAGTCAGCGATATGATGCTCAACGATATACATGATATTTATCGTACCCCTTTAAAGCATAAGAAAATGTCTTAGCTTATGCCAAAAGGGCCGTCTGTGGAAAACGTGTAATATTTTACTTGGCATAAGCTGTAGCCATTTTGGCTGTGGTGTCCATTTAGTTTCCTTCGTAATTTTCCAGTCCTCTGCTGCTCGTCTTTTCACTCTGTGTGTGTTATCTATTTTTGTTGACTTCCTGACTGAGCTAAAAGCAATGTATGTGCTGAGAGTTTGCAGCTGCCAGTATACCTGTTAACTGTCAATCATTTACTGCTGCCATAAGCACTCCTGCTCCCCCTCTGCTGACCAAGTGGGTATTCATCTGCTCTTGTTTGCTGAAAACTATTTCCAAAACGTGTTCTCCCTGTTTCTGTTCACATGCATACTGAGCAGAAAACCTGCATAAAAGACCTGTGTTCTGTGACTTCAGTGTACTACCTCCTCCAGCACTTGAGAGTGCTGTGTGGATGTGGTCCCACTCATGAGTGATTAACAAACTTGTTATTTATTCCTACTACAGTGCTGATCTCTACTTTGTTGGTTTTTGAGCCCGTGGACAAAAGGGTGACCCTGCACCAGTGTACCCATAAAAAGGTATATTTCCACAGAGTGGATGTTGGCAGTTGATGGAGCAGTTTGCAACTCTGATTTCACTCATACCAGGAGGCACCCATTAGTGCACTCATGACATCGATACTGGGGATAGTCCACCTGTAAAGCACAAGATATACAATCTGACTGACAGAGTGAAGGCTAGTATTAAGCAAGAGGTTTCCAAGATGCTAACCCTAGGGGTGAGTGAGCCCTCCAGAAGTCCTTGGTCCAGCTCAATGGTCTTCGTTGCAAAGGCTGCCCCGGTGTCAACCCTGAACTGCAGTTCTGTGTGCACTACTGCGGGCTCAATGCCGTCACTAAGACTGACGCACACCCTATCCCCCAAGCTGATGAGCTCATTGATCGGCTGGGAGCTGCCAAGTTCCTCAGTACATTTGATTTCATGTGTAGGTACTGGCAGATTACCTTGACCAGGGGGGCACAAGAGAGGTCAGCGTTTTCATCACTAGAGGGGCACTACCAGTTCCAGGTTATGCCTTTTGGGTTGAAGAACACCCCTGCCACATTACAGGGACTGGATAATCAGGTCCTGGCTGGGTTGAAGAACTTCAGTGCCGCCTATCTTGACGACATTGCAGTCTTCAGCTCCAGTTGGAAGCACCATTTATACTATCTTCAGGAGGTGTAGAAGGCCCTGCAGAGCGCAGGTCTCACTATTAAGGCCAGTAAGTGTCAGATAGGGCAGGGATCTGTGATGTACTTGGAACACCAGGTAGGAAATAGCCAGGTGGCACCCCTACAATCCAAGATTGACACCATTCTAGCTTGGGCACCCACAAAGCCCAAGCAAACACAAGGAGATGATTGACGGAGCGCTGAAACTTTTCAGACACTCACCCCCAGTCACAGATCTAGGTTGAATCCATCATCGTTCTTTAGCTCACTTCACCACCCCAGTTCAGACCCAGCCACATACAAATCAGTCTTGACCCTGTTCCTTATGGGAATAGTTGAGCCCAAACAGCCAAGCCAGGTCTTACCTGGACTGGAAACTAGCAGCCTGGGACCGGTTTCGGGTAACACTCCTCATCCGCCAAGCTAGCTCGGATCCAGTGGCAAAGTGAGCAAGGGACCCACGCCTGGGCATACCCTGCCAACTTTGGGCAAACACAAGGAGATGATGGATGGACCGCTGAAACTTTTAAGACACTCACCCCCAGTCACAGATCTGGGTTGAATCCATCATCGTTCTTTAGCTCACTTCACCACCCCAGTTCAGACCCAGCCACATACAAATCAGTCTTGACCCTGTTCCTTATGGGAATAGTTGAGCCCAAACAGCCAAGCCAGGTCTTACCTGGACTGGAAACTAGCAGCCTGGGACCGGTTTCGGGTAACACTCCTCATCCGCCAAGCTAGCTCGGATCTAGTGGCAAAGTGAGCAAGGGACCCACGCCTGGGCATACCCTGCCAACTTTGGGCAAACACAAGGAGATGATGGATGGACTGCTGAAACTTTTAAGACACTCGCCCCCAGTCACAGATCTGGGTTGAATCCATCATCGTTCTTTAGCTTACTTTGCCACCCCAGTTCAAAACTCAGACAGAGGTGAGAGCCTTCTTAGGCCTAACTGGGTACTACCAAAGATTTGTCAAGAACTATGGCACCATTGTTGCCCATTGACAGAGCTGACTTCAAGGAAGCAGCCATGTCAGGTGATCCAGACTGTGGCATGCCAGACCGCTTTTCACACCCTGAAGGAGGACATGTGCACGGCTCCAGTGCTCAACACGCCTGACGTCTCCAAGGAGTTTGT
Organism: Triturus cristatus; assembly: GCF_964204655.1. NCBI lineage: Eukaryota > Metazoa > Chordata > Amphibia > Caudata > Salamandridae > Triturus > Triturus cristatus. Next base: position 1,052,147,419 of record NC_140593.1, read on the forward strand.
GGTGTAGACTAATTCCTCAGAGCATGGTGTGGGAGCCGTGCTTTCACAGCTGAACAAAGGAGGCCTAGATCAACCCGTAGCCTTCATTAGTAGGAGGTTACTTCCCCGGGAACAGAGGTGGAGTGTGATTGAAAGGGAAGCTTTTGCTGTGGTCTGGGCACTAAAGAAGATAAGACCCTACTTGTTTGGAACTCACTTGAGCGTTCAGACAGATCACAGTGCCCTCAGATGGTTAATGCAGATGAGGGGTGAGAACCCAAAACTGTTGAAGTGGTCGATCTCCCTACAGGAAATGGACTCTAAGGTGGACCTCCACCCTGGAACAGAACAGGCCAATGCTGATGGTCCGTCTGGGTTCTTCCGCCTTAGTGAAGAGAACTCCCATGAGGTTGAGTAGTTCTCCCCACTTTCAGCTGGGGAGAACTCATGTTAGACCTAGCATTGTTTGCCGTGATTTCCCCAGTCTTTTTGCTTCTGACCTCCTGTTTTTGACTGTGTGCTGCATTTCATTTCTGCTGGTTTTAGGACTCTGGGCACTTTACCACCACTGACCATTGCTAAAGTGCAAGTGCTTCCTGTGTAAAATGTATTGGTTTGTCCATGATTGGACAATGCTACTAGTGGGCCTGTAGCACTGATTGTGCCGCTCACATGAGCAGCCCCGCAAACATGTCTCAGACCTGCCACTGCAGTGTCTATGTGTGCAGTTTTAAACTGCCATTTTGCCCTAGCAAATACACCCACTTGTCAGGCCCAAACCTTCCCCTTTTACTGCATAGAAGTCACCCCTAAGATAGGCCCAAGTAAGCCCCATAGGCTGGGTGCAGTGTTTTTAAAAGGTATGACATGTACTGGTGTGTTTTACATGCCCGAATAGTGAAATACTGCTAATTTCGGCTTTCACTATTGCAAGGACTATCTCTCCCGTAGGGTAACATGGGGATTGCCTTAAGATATATTTTAAATGTATTTTCCCATTGGGAGCCAATGGAGATTTGGAATTTTGGGTCTCTGAACTTACAATTTAAAAATACATCTTTTGGTGAAGTTGGTTTTTAAATTGCGTGTTTGAAAATGCTGCTTTTAGAAAGTGGGTATTTTCTTGCTTAATCAGTCTGTGCCTCTGCCTGTCTATAGAATACTCCTCTGGGTTGGCTGACAGCTGGGCTCTTGTACATTCACTCTAGACAGTCACACAAAGGAAGCTGAGCTGTTCCTTGCATATCCTGATGGCCCATCACCAGGCTGATGCACCTTCCTGAGCTAGATTGGTGTAAGGAGTGGTCACTGACACCAGAATAGGGCTGTGCCAGTCCTCACACAAAGCTGTCTTCACCCTCCTGTAGTGTGTCTGACGCCTGGGCAGGAAAAGGCCTTATGCACTACAAAGCCTTTCCTTTGAAGTTTGCCTACTTCAAAAGCAGAACGGGTATAAATATTGGACCTCTGACACCCCAAAATCAGAAAACGTCTGGTATGTTGAAGTGACTAACCCAGCAACCACAACCACCAACCACTCACTCACTGCATTGGAACAGCTTAGCATACTGACAACCACCACCCTGATGAACTCTATACACTCAGGAGCACCCACCGACCCAAGCCCCCAACGACTCTTCAACCTCGGAGGCAACGAGGTCAGCAACCAGCTCACCACCATACTCAATGGCTCCATAACAGCCACCTTTCCCGATGCATGGAAACAGGCGGTGGTCAGACCCCTCCTCAAGAAACCTTTGGCAGACACCAGAGAGTACCAGAACTACTGTCCCATCTCCCTCCTTCCATTTCCCACCAAAGTCCTGGAGAAGGCCATCTACCTCCACCTCACATATCATCTGGAAAGAAACAAAGTGCGGGACCCATACCAATCAGGCTTCAGAGACAACCACTGTGCAGAAAAAGCCCTGATCGCAGCAACAGATGACATCTAAGCCCTACCTGGCTGAGGAGAATCAGCCGCCCTCATTATCCATGATCTCTCAACAGCTTTCGACACCGTCTCCAACCACACACTCATCGATCTACCATGCCAGATTGGAATCACAAATGATGCACTCAGATGGATGCGTACAAAGAACAATGTCTCAACTGGAAGTTATTCACATGGCAAATTCAGAAACAGATTTAATCACAAGGAAGAACAGAAAAAAGACTTAGATGGATGGCATTCTTCCTCATGGGATGCACCCAGTGAGAGTCTGCCTCCGTCCCTTCACCTCGCAACCCAAGCACATCATCTGAGTCTCCCAAGGCTCATTCCTCAGCTCTACCCTCTTCAACATCTATATCACACCACTCACAGACATCGCCAGATCGCACGAAATCAACATCTCCTACGCCGATGACGCACAGTTCTTCCCTCACTCTCATCCAACCCCACCTTAACAAAGCCCAACTTCCACAATTTTATGACGAACATCGCGACATGGATGAAAGATAACTGCCTTAAACTCAATAAGGACAAAACCAAAGTTCTGCTCTTCGGCAGACACACTACCCTTTGGAATGATTCATGCTGGCTAGCGGAGCTCGGACCTACCCTCAAGCCGAAAGACCACGCCAGCAACCTCGGCATCATACTGGATAGCGAATTCTCCATGAAACATCAGGTCAACACCGTCGCCTCAGCCTGCTTCCACTCAAAATCTTCAGATGGTTCCCCATCAGCACAAGGAAAATGATCACGCAGGTCCTCATCATTAGTCGGCTCGACTATGGCAATGCACTCTATGCCGGCAGCATCACTGAACTCATGCAGAGACTCCAGACAATTCAGAATGCAGCTGCCAGACTGGTCCTCAACCTGCCCAAGAGGACACACATCACCCAGCATCTGAAAGACCTCCACTGGCTCCCTGTCCAGAAGAGATGCCAGTTCACGCTCCTGATTCATGCCTACAAAGCCCTCCACAACCAAGGACCAAACTGCATGACCCACTGCCTGATCTTCCACCAGCCGACTAGAGACCTCCGCTCCGCACACCTCCATCCTTGCCCAGACACCACATATCCGCCACAGCTGCACTGGAGGACGCTCCTTCTTCCACCTCGACACCAAAGCCTGGAACACCCTCCACCTCCGCTGAACCACTTCAGGAAGAGACTCAAGACCTGGCTCTTCAACTGATACCTCCAGCACAGCGCCTCAATACCCAGCCCCCCAGGTGATTAGCCATGCTACACAAATACTACTTGATTGATTGAATGACTGAGGACATAATACCAGGAAGAAGAGCTGGATGCTGTAGGAGGGACTGCCACTCTGCCTGTTGCTTTCTTGTGCTGGCTTGCTGCTTCTGTCCTGGGAGTGAAAGGACTGGACTTTGCTTTCTGTATTCTGCTTCCAAGGTTCTCCAAGGGCTTGTGCATGCTTGCCTCCAGTTAAGAAGTCTCAGGGCCATCAAAGACGTCACCTACCAGTACCTGGGGTCCTCTGCTGAGAGTCCTGACTTGCCAAGTGGTGACAAATCTAGTTCCTTGGCCCTTGGAAGTGTAACCTTGTTATCTAAAGAGAACATCCAGGCATCGACTCCCAGCGCCTGTTTTCTTGATGCATCGCTGCACAAGATTGACTCATCACCGCTGCCTGCACCAAAGCATTGTTGCCGCTGGAAACATCAACCACGATTTTCACTGCACACCCCAGCTCGCCGTCAGTGTGTCGGTAAAAATCGTTGCAGCATGAGTCCTGAGCACTGTCACCAACGCCTGTGACACCCGCACGACTTAGACGCAGCACTTGCTTTGCAGCTAGAAAATTGATGCAGTGTCTGCTTCGCTGCTGTTGCAATGACGCAGTGAGTCTGGATTGTCGACGCATCGTCCCTCAACACCAATTCTTCATTGATACTGCACAGCAGTAAGGAACCGAGGCCACCTGTCTGGAAACTGATGCATCACCTCCCCTTCCAGTAAGGAACTGAAGCATCACCTCCCCTGACAGTAAGGAACCTACGCATCGCCTTCCCTGCCTAGCAGTTAGGAACCAATGCATTGCCTCCCCTGGCAGTAAGGAACCAATGCATCATCTCCCCTGTGTAGTAAGAAACCGATGCATCGCTTTGCTTTTCTGGCACCTAACCTCCCCTGATCCTGGCACGGTCTTTGATTTTTGATGCATCTAAGGTACTGTGTGCTAAAATGAACTCATCTATTGATTTCTATGGGCTTAACTTGCTTAATCTTTTAAAAGAGATATCTTGACTTGTGTATTTTGAATTTTTGTTGTTTTGGTCTTGTTTTCTTCAGATAAATATTGGCTATTTTTCTACCCTGGTGTGGACTCCTTTTGTACAGTTTTCACTGTGTTACTGTGTGTATATGTACAAATGCTTTACACATTGCCTCTGAGATAAGCCTGACTGCACGTGCCAAGCTTACATGGAGGTGAGCAGGGGATATCTTACCAGTGTCACTCCCTTACCTTGACTAGAGTGGGGGTTCCTACTTGGACAGGGTGCAAACCACTGCCAACTAGAGACCCCATTTCTAACATATTTACAAGAGAATTTAAAGAATGGGTTAATTGTGCTAACCTAATTACCTGCAGCAGCACCTTGGGTTTTTTTGTACTGAGGAAAGACAAAGACCTTTGACTTTGTATTGATGAATCAGATCACAATCAATGATAGATATCCTGTGCCTCATATCAAGGATATTTTGAAGCCTATTCCGTGGAGCACAATTTGTTTTCTGCACTTGGCTTATGAGGTGCTTATTATCTACTAAAGAAAGTGGATAAGTGGCAAACAGTGTTTCACACACCATTTGGGTGTTTTGAACTGTGTACTTCCATTTATGAAGTAAAATGCTCTTCCCATTTTTCAACGCATTACGGAGTCAGTGCCTTAAGAAGGCTTGCGACACTTTTACGCCGTGTTGCATCAATTTTTGGGACACAGCAGCGGCATAAATAATGCGCCATGTTGCGCCATATGTACAAAGTGGTGTATGCAAGCAGATGTGTCACTTTGTAAATGCCTGTGCTACATTATACCTGTGTCAGGTATAATGTATGCAGGGTGGGCGTTCCCACATGAAAAAGCCTCGTACAATAAATACGACATATCCATTGTGTCGCAAGGAGGGCACTCTTTTCATAAAGCAGGCCCTCAATGTTCTCTCCAGTCTTGAATCAGTTTAAGTTGGTCTACTTAAATTACATTCAAGTGCTTCCTTCTTTACCATACACTGCCAGTAAAATGTCGACCTTGATATTTTGGGTCATTTGTAAAAAGTCATCAAATCAGTTCTGTAACTAATGTTATCCTTGTATAAAATAGGTGTCCTGCAATAATTAGTAGAAGGACGCAGACAAACGGGATTACAAGCACCAAAAGCGTAAATAGTATAGTTCTACGATGGTGCTAAACAGTGTATATATGCAGGCATATAAACCTGGCAGAAATCTAGCGTACAATTACTTTGCGAAACCTACTCTAAGTGTACCTAGAGTGTGTGTAGGGTGTAGAGCCAAGAATCACCCGAACAACGATCCAACCACAATACCTGATGGAATAGATTGAAGGCCTCGTCTTGGTCACAAACTGGTCACCCCTCATGAGATATCAGTCAGCTGCGTGGTGATTTCTCAGCATGCAAGGACCCTCGGTGTCAGTGGAAATACCTCCTCTACTAATCTATTGGGATTCTCATCTTTTATAATAGATAGCAGCCTTGTGATGAGCGCATAGATTAGTGATGTTATGGATATAAAGATAGCCCTGTCGTCCCGTGGTTGAAAATAGTGATGACATTTGTACGCAGTGCGAAAACGAGACCTTGTACATGATGTTCAGGGCGTTGTGATAATGTTGTGCGAAGCTAGATGTAAAAACAAGTTTAGTTTCAGAGAAACTAATCCAACATTGTTGTGCGTGCAAATGTGTGCAAAAGGTCACAGCTGGAAATGTTGTGTGAGGACAATGTAAGAAATAAGCTGCTTCGCTACATGGGCCTAACTCTGGAATATAACACTCTTACATTTCTAACAAGAGTCATGTCAACATCTTCCTGAAGGTTGCATACATTCAAGAAAGGAAGAACCATCCCTCTCCCTGAAATCCCACATATTCCTGGCTGCCCATTGACCTGTAAGTCAAAGAAACCAGGAATATTACTCGGCTAATAACGAAGGATACTGATGGTGAAAAGTTGACAAATAGTAAATCAGTAGCTGTGAAGGAGGAAACTCTCTCTAGCTAGATGACAAGAGCCCTTCTCACATCTAAACTGTGTAGCCTAATCTCCTCTGAATAAGAACAGGGAAAAAACTGACGTAAAGTCACTTCTTGATCCTTATGGGAGGAGGAATTTACTTTCGCACAAAAGCTGGACCTGGCAAAAGAAAAATTCTATCCTCAGAAAGTTTGCGAAAAGGATGCATACAAGACTGGAAAGCTAGTGCCCCAGTCTTCTGACTGTGGTAACTGTTGTCAGAATTTTTTTTTTTGTGTCAGAATTTTTATGTACACTCATTCTAGAGGCTCAAATGGTGGATCCTTCAAAGCATAACGAAAATAACGAAAGGTCCTAAGTAGGTAAAACAGGAAAAGAAATTGTGTGGATACTATTAAACCCGTCAACCAGATGTTGAACTTAAACTTCATCATCTGAAAAGTTTTCCCATGTACCCCATAACCTCTGATGGCTGCCCACTGGATCTTTAAAGTGGAGACTTTCAGGCCGATGTGGAAACCATCCAAGAGAAAAGAGAGGATGAGGTCCCAGTCCACTATTTGAGGATCAAACTAGTACCCAACACACCATTTACTAAAAGATTCGACATTTATGGCATGATTTTAAAGTGGAAGATCTTTTAGACATCTGTAGTGCCATGGCTACAGAATCCTGAAGGGCCCTAGATTTGCCTTTCAACCCCCATGCTGCCAATTTGAGTCTCGTAGGGTCTCTTGGTGCAACATCAGAAAAGCCAGAGGATCATCAAACCTCCGATAAAATACTGACGATTACATTGTCTTTGTTCTTGTGAAATTTGAAGCAAACCGTCATCAGCATTGTAAACATGATTATTCGCCTTTAAAACTTTTACATCAGTAACTCTTCTGAAAGATATCAATCACAATAAAGTTGCCAACTTCCTTGACAACTGACGTAATGATAAATACCTGTTTGGAGAACAACTTTCTAATTTCTCAAAGATCACATTTACAACACACAAGCAACAGTATTTTCCCCTCAAATCCATGTGCAAAATACCCACTCTTTTTTTTTTGTCAAACCATTTTTATTGCAGGACCAAGTACAGCTTACAGCAACCAGGATGCATGTCAATAATGCAGGTTTCCCATCCTCCCCTTAATCATTAATCCGTGTAGTATACACAGCCGTACTGCCCACATCCCAGAGGCCGGGCGGCGTCATATAGAAACATGGCACATTAATACGAAACTGTCAGGAGCATACTTCCGGTGAAGAACCCCGGTGCAAAATACCCACTCTTGTAATAAAAACCCACGATTAGCAGAACCGTCTCAAACTATAAGTACACCAAAGGAACATCTGGATTCGTCAAGTCCTCAGCACATTGTACTTACTTCGACAACAGCAACAATGACACCATTACAATCGCCTAAAAAAACTGTTCAAGATGACCAGTTTTTGGCAGACTTGTCATTTTTCTTCAAAAAAACTCAAAATTCTCCTAAACATACGCCAAACACAAACCCAATTTAGAAGACTCTACAGCAATTGGTGTCTGGCCTCAACTTCTTCAAACTTTCCAACAAACAGTTAATGCTTTAAATTACCACTCTGATAAACTGGATGTGCAGATAGACCTTTTGAACACCTTAGCACTGTTCACAGCAGGCATCGACAACAAATTGGACAAATTGAACAATTTAATAATAGGAGCTCAATCTTCTGCAAAGCTTGTCCAGGCCGTTTGTTGCTGTTCCCCAATTATAGACTCTCTCTCGTCGCTTCCAGCCTTTCTATCAAAAGTTATAGAGGAGGTCAAGCTGCTGAAGAGAAGCGACTCATTAACAACTCTTTGCCCACAATCGCAAATTCTGCCAAATACGTCCCAAAAACAAGTCAATCCTTGGATCACATCAAAACAAGGCACTGAGCTGAGGGAGGGAACAGTTCCCCCCCCCCCCAAAAAAAGCTAAAGGAGCAGTCACCTTCTGACCGATTCCAAATTGGAATAACGGGCTCCAATTTGACTGAAGCAACGATCAAAAATGCACGATCTCCAAGTGGGGGTATAATCTGCGCAGACCATATTGAGTATGAGTTAGCAGCTAGTTCAGCAACTCTGACAGCCTCGATCTCGGAAGTGCAGCCAGTTCCTTTACCACCTTGCAGCAAGAGAGAGCGCAAACGCCAGCGTAAACATAGAAAAACAAGGACTAAAACAACAGCTGCTTCGACAAATTTTTTTCCTCTTTTTGCAATAGCTTCTAATAAAAAAGTTTTTAGTGAAACCGATGCACCATCACCTTTAGTAAACCCAAGTGCAATTGAACAGAAAGGGGATCTATCAGAAATTGTCACAAAACGGACTCTGGGTAGCAACCAAGACTCAACCAAGCCAGCTACGGGAACAGAGATTGTCGATCTTAGCTCTGTTAAAGAAAAGCTAAGGGTGAAAATTAACGAATCAAGCCTGTTAGAGCCCACATCTGTGGGAATAGCAATAGAAGATCATAGTACAGCTAAAGAAAAGCTAAGGGTAAAAAGTAATGATCTAAGCTTGCCAGAGTCTACAGCAATCGCAATTAATTCCAATCCAGTGCCTGCTATAATTCCATCACGGTCAGATAAGTTAATGACTAAACTAAATTTAACAAACACAATTTATAATCACAAAACACCTCTTCCTATTAATAGTCAGTCTGTGATGAAGGCCTCCAAACACCAACCTCAACAGGAGCAGGACCTCGATGCAGGCCCGTCAACCAATAAAACCAACAAGTCAATTCAAAGTCCACGTAGCAAAAAGGACTCAAAACTTTTTCATATTATACTATCTCCCAACTATAAATCAAAAGGACGGCAAGATACCCTTAATAGATCCAATATAATCAAACTAGTGGATGGTACCCCGGGGTTCGCAGGTTTGGTAACGGATGATATAGAATCTATTGTATTCCTTCCACCAAGAGGCACACAACCATCAGAGGTAACACTGGTAGCATTCAAGTCGGCCTATTGAGTAGGGGTATTTCTGGATCATAAGGCCACCCTGCGGGACTGGGGCATTCGAGTGTACCCATATTCCATCCCAGGGTACCCCCCAGCACTACTAAATCAGCAAACTCCACCTAAAAGAGCTGGAACCTTTCGATCTGTGTCCCACTCTAGAACATGCTCGATACTAAAAAATGCGTCAGGTCCTGAAGTATGTAACAACTCGTCTTCAAATGTGGCCTTTAATGACGATTCACACCAAGGCTGGAGTTGGTTTCCAGCTATTTTATCAACAAAAAGCCCTCAAACATCTCCATCAGCAACGGGGCATAACCCCCAAGCAGACTCCACCTTCTTAATTTGCTCCTGGAACATCAGTGGTCTTCAACAGAAAATTATGACCTTTGACACCCACTACTTCATTTGTAAGCATGCAGTAATAGCTCTGCAGGAAACTTGGGCCTCTCAAGGCTGCCCTGTTATCGGCTATATTGACCTATGGAAACCAGCACTGAGGGATAGCCGGTATGGTCATTCAAAAGGTGGCTTGCCACTATATATATCAATTAATCTAAAAGGCCCAATAACACAACTAAAACTGGATGAAGACTAGTTGCTTGGGGTCAAAATCAACTCATGGCGGGAACAACATTCACTCATCTTCCTAAACGTGTATATCAATCCAAATACCCATACAAAAAAAGCACACCTGGTACGACTAACGGAAATTATGAGTGACTTAGCCGCGGAGTACCCTGACTCAGACTGCATTATTACTGGGGATTTTAATACCAATATATTTCAGGGGCAACTAACAGAAACTGAGGGGCCCTTTCTATTTCCCTTGAACGAGGCAGAGCCACAAACCAAACCGGCAAATCAAGCCTACTGCAGTCTGGGACACCTCTGTGTGACACGTTTCTACAGCGCAGGTTACCTGGTTATTAATGGAAGGTCGGAGGGTGATATCCCCCCCAATTGGGCTTGGACAAATGGATATAAACTATCCTATTTGGATTATTCCATTTGCAACTCAGCTTTGCTTCAATGTCTGGTCAGTTTTAGTATACACCCACGAACTGAAAGTGATAATCGGCCTCAGGTCATAGCTTTCAAAACAAAACCAGTGAAGCATAAATCTGCACCCTTAACCAGCAGGGGAATATACTCCGAAAACCTAAAGCGCCTGAGATGGAGCGAAGACATCAGCCCAAAGATCTTATACGTAAGCATGGAGCTCATAAGAGGTGGAACGGATCAGGATGCCTCCCCGATAGCGACATGGTCGATGCTCTGCTCACATTTGATTGACCTTTTCTCAAAAAACAGCATTCCCCAAGGAGATCCCTTCCACGCCAGTTTGCACTTTCACAACAGTCGAAGCTACTTAAGAAAGCCAGAAACAATGCCTTACGACTATTGGCAAAAGCGCCAGGGAACAGCGAATGTTTAAAACAGTATCAGGCAGCCCAAAAGTCACTCAGGCTGGCGATCACTAAGGACAAACGGATACATGATAACCAATTCTTGTGTAAGTTAGTGTGCGAGAGTAAGAGCCGAAACTCACGAAAATTCTGGGCCCTAATCAATCAGTCCAATACGAGCCCATTGAGCTTTGGATCTGCCAACATTCAAGAATCTGATTGGGTTGCCTTCCTTACCGATCATTTTAGTCCTCCAGAATGTTTAGGTGCTATAGGAGGCAGCCCCGCAAGAGTGAAAGCAATAGATTATAATAATAAGCAGAGCAACCTTAAAGAGCGTTTAGACACCGACAATGAGGATCTTCAGATGTCACAAGAAAGGGTTGCTACTGCTGTGTCACGAGCAAGATCAGATGGAGCTCCGGGCCCAAACGGCCTGCCGCAGAACTTGTTTAAATCCGATGTGGCACTCTGGTCAGGCCCATTGACAAATCTTTTTAACTTTGCTCTGAGAACTGCAACAATCCCAGACTCATGGCGGGGTGCAATAATCCAACCCATTTATAAATCAGGTTCCCGTGCCTCTCCCAATAATTATAGACTCATTGCACTGCTGGACATTGAGGCGAAGCATTACGCAGGTCTCCTGTTGGAGGAGCTGAGGCTATGGGCAAAGGACCATAAATTGATACCAATTAATCAAACAGGTTTCATTGCTAACTCCGGGACGTTGACCAATTTATTAGCACTGTCAACCATCGTCGAAAAAGCACTCTCCACATCTAGATCTGTGTTTTGTTGTTTTGTCGACTTTAAAGCAGCGTTTGACAGGGTTCCGAGGGCTGCTTTATGGGCAAAGCTGAGGAAATGGGGGATCCCCGAAAAACTCTTGAAGGCAATAATACAACTTCACTCCAGAACTTGGGTCAGGGTGAAGCTGGGGTCCGGCACGCATCTCTCTCGGAAAATCTTGACATCAAGAGGCGTGAAGCAGGGATGTGTGCTGGCCCCCATGCTTTTTAATCTGTTTATAGCGGACCTGTCATCTACATTGGACGGCATTAACAGCCACCTCCCAAAGGTAGGAGGTTCGGCCTTAAGTAATCTTCTATATGCCGGCGACCTAGTCCTTTTTAGCCTCACTAGGGTCGGGCTGCAAAGGCTCCTCGACAAACTGTATATCTACACGACCATGAACCAACTAGAGGTAAATTTAAAGAAAACACAAGTTGTCCCATTTGGTTGGAAACGGCTTACTATAGGAGGATGGTCATATAATAACATAAGCCTTGTTGTAGGACACTCGTACAAGTACCTAGGTGTCCATTTGGACTCTAGGGGTAATCTTATTAAACACCGTAACGAGATTGCAGTTAAAGCTATGACCCTTGCAGTGTCATTAGCAAAGCTCTCGAAAAATATCTCTGGGCCAACTCTCTTACCACTCCTAGAAGTTCTGAGAGCAAAAATCAGCCCTACTCTATCATACGGTATAGAGATATTTAGGGGCAAGCTGAACACTGCCCTAAATCAACACACAATCAAAATCTACAAAAAGGTACTCCATTTGCCAAACTCTGCATCCCCAGCCCAGGTAAGACTAGAGCTGGGGATATTGAATTATGATGTTTCTAACATGGGTACATATTTTAACCTCTGTCATAAATTGAGGCAAGCGGACCCAGGCACATTAGAATTCTTAGTCTGGCTGGAAATCACCCCAAAAAAACCCAGAGGCACGTTTGGTTGTCTTCTCAAAGACTATATCCATCAAATGTCGGTGAGTGAGCTATGGGCCCTCAACCCTAGTCGGGCAGCATTTAAATCTGGTATCAAAAAATGTGTGAGATTGAGTTCTCTCATAATGGATAAAGCACTTTTTACCAAACGCAGTCATGCTTGGGCCCTTGTAAATTCATACAGATGTGTAGCTCCTGCAACTTACTTGACTTGTACATATTCATTGTATTTAAAACGCAGTTTTATGGCAATCAGAATGGGTGACTGGCGTTTCTTGCAAGATTTGCCCCCCTGGCTACGCGCGGCGGAAAATACAATCTGTAGAGGGTGTGGCAAGACAGCTGAAACTTTGTTACATGTGGCTTGTCTTTGCCCAGCTTTCAACCTCCACCGTAGGTGCAAACTCAAAGCAGAGTGGAATAGGCTGGGTGTTCGGACATGTAGGCAAGCCATTATCGCGACCCTGAATCCCGAAAATACAGCTTTAAACTTGGGTTTAACAAACTTTATTCAGCAAGCATACCGTACTTTATGCAAAAAGGGTCTTGCTAATGAAAATCTTAGGGAAGATGAATTGAAATGATTATTATGCTCTGTACACGGATGGGCCAACACACTAAACTCTATTTCACAGGATACTGCCTTGTTTTTAATACGTATGTTGTATTTTTATAGTTAGTGTATCAAAAATGTCTGAATAGTTTTTAAACGTTTGTTATTAAGTCTTGAATCAGCGACCAAAGATGTAGAAAATTTCTACTTCTATTATGGTTACTGAGCTGCTGCTCGTCTCTCTTTCTTTTTTCTGCATTTTAAAATAGTTGTTTTTTTTATGTGAATTTTGTAATCTCTTTTAAAGATATCCGTGTTATATCTAAATAAAGATTATTATTATTATTAACAGTATGTTAGTCTAGGCAGTCAATGCAGTTTAATACCTTCCATAACTCTTCAAACTAAAGCATTTCTTCCTACTATTACTTTTTATTACAGTTGTGAGGTAATATTACATGGAAGTAAATAGATTCATGAATGCCGGTTGACTATTTGTGTACTTCTAAACCAAGTCATTTGTAAATTTTATTAGCAGATGTAAATGGGTTTGTCAATCTGGCCCATGAATCCTTAACAACATGAATCTATGTGGCAACCAGGCCCAGTCTGGTATTTAAACCTCACTGGCTTTTTAGGTCGAGGACGTCCGGTCTGCCGAAAGGCAGAACCGGAAGTCGGAGATTTAATGACTTGGAGAAGAGGGGCTTGAAACCGCCCCTCTTCTCCCCTGTTCTCCATTGGCTGGCCTCTTGAATGCTGGCCAGCCATTGGAGAAGAGGTCAGTCATTCAAATCAGGCCCCGTCCTTTTCGGATCGGGGGGCGTGTTTTTTGCAAGAAGTCTCAAGGAGGAGACAACAGCAAAACACGCCCCCGAATCCGAAAAGGACGCTGCGTTTCTCCGAGGCATTTCTGCTCTGCCTCGGAGAAAGGCAGTGGTGTCTTCCGGTGCCCTCGTCAGCAATCGTTTGGTTTGTGATTTTTAATGGCTTTGTTTAAAACTTTGTTTTTCGGCTGGCTTTAACCAGCGGCTGAAAGGAGTGTCAGCACTTCTATCCGTTGACTGCATTTCGCACATGTGCACCGTGAACCACTTTAAAAAGCTTCCACTCACCCGACATTACATTTTTTCCCTGGAAGAAAGCTCGAGCAGGTGTTTAGAGTCACACTGCAGCAGGACGCCGAAGCATGTGCAGGTCAGAGAGGCACACACACGGACAACTGCGTTCAGGCACCCAGCAACAATCTGATAGTGCTAACAGGCCCGCCACTTTTTAGGTATCGGCCGTGTAATTTGTTTTTTTATTTCTGTTTTGTTCAGGTGGCTTCTGTAGCAGTACACCGGAAACACACATTTCCTAGTTTTTTTGTTTTTTAACTCCTAGCAGCGGGCGGAACGTTTTTAGGTCTCGTCTTCATACAATGTCGCTTGGCTCTAAAAAAAAAAAAAACAAGCCCAGAATGGAAACTCATTGAACTCGTTCGGCGCATGGTGAGGCGCTCACGCGGCAACAGGCAAGGCAGGGTTGTAGATCATAATCTATGCACACATTTTGGTTAGGCTGCGTTTTACAATTATTTTTGCCATAGGTGGTTTTACAGTCGACATCTTATCAATATGAGCTCAAATCACCTTTGCCCGTGAATAATGGAGTATATTGTGTTGTGCATAATTTACACGCGTCTGAAAGAGAATGTGTATGAATATCCGAAAAGAAACACACGTTTGGAAGAGTAGGGGAGGATTGCCTCTCTGGAGGGCAGGTTTCTCTTTGTTGTAAACTCTGGCAGTCTAGCCCCCTCCCCCAAACCATCGCCCTCTCCGTGTTTATGTATGTGAAGGGTGCTACATTCTTCGGCTGCAGCCCGGCCTGCTTTAAAAGCGGGTGCTGCCATTCCCCCATCCTTCCCGGATGCCTGTCTTAGGGCACACAACAGGCGTTCCCCTCCCCATGTGGGTGATCACAGATCCGGTTTCCACGTGAGCCTTTTTAATCTAGTGTTTCAAGTGATCCTATCGGCGCGCGGCGTTAGTCACTGCAGGGACTGCACATGTCCCCGCAGGCCTAGATAAGGCGAGTCATTCCACGGCCCTTTTATCAGGGTGGGAGCAGCCCAGCCCTAATCGCTCTTCCCTTAAATGTCCAGCACACAAGCCAGCAAGGAACGCACGTTAACACAGAAGCAGTGGGTGCTGGGCACCCTGAGGTCTTTTGAAATGAGGTATATCATTCAGCAGAGAAATGTATCTCAACAAATTGACTAAAACAATTGGAACTCTGATTTTTCAAGGGATCGCCGGATAGTGTAAAGAGAAAAACTATTCTCTTTGCCCAGCCCAGTATGTCGGACACTCACTAACAATAGGCCCGCTAGAGGATTTGATGACGTCAGATGGGCTTCTAGACCTGGTATGAATGACATCATTCACCGGATGTTCCGTGGATTTGTGGAGCGGAGCTTGACCCTCCCTGACAGACGGTAAAGTTCTCAAAAGACCGGTTAAAGCATTTTGAAGTTTGCTCCTGTAGTATTACCCATACTTTTGGAATTAATGGTCAACTTTTATGTGATTTTCTTAGTTTGCCAGGAGTCGTCACAATTGACCGTTTATGCTCGTAAATTTTGTTGTGGGTGAATAATTCAGCACCTTGAGGCCTGGTGTATGAATCGTGTCCACAGGCACCTACTCCGCCGACACACTGATTACATGTAACCGGTCTCACCAACAGACTGAGTTCAAACCGACCCTGCTGACGTCCTTCGAGATTTTAAGCAAACTCTCTGCTACACTGTTTTTTTTAACAAATCATTTTTTTCCTCTCGGAGATTTTAAGACAATGTTGGTCCACGAGGGCCCACGCCATGACAGATCTTCCAGAGATCCATGTGTGATCTTTATACATACAATTAATCAAATGAGAACAGTTTATTAACTCCTGTTGATCCTGAATTGTGGGCCCAATTTGGATCTGGGCCCAACTTTGGACACCTCTGATTCAAACCAAACCGTATTTCCTGTCGTGACATTTTAAACCGAATCCACTGATGCCCAGTGAACACGTGACCACACTGCGATGAGTCCTATTGTGAGCCTTCCTCACACAGGGACATTACAACCGGTACAACTTTCTAATTCCGATGAACACACCGTCCTTTCACAGTGACATGAACCACGGGCCATTATTTCCGTGAGCTTTTGTAAATAAAGTCATTGTCATCCCACGAGTGCTTGAAGTAACCTCAATGGCACACTGTGAGATTCTAAATCAACCCCGCCCAAATGTCGGTGAGATGCTAAAACAATCCTGCTGCCAACTCGAGATTTTAACCGAGTTCTATTTTAAAATGCATTTTTTACCGTCCTCTTTTCTGTCCAGAAGAGGGGTTCCTCACAACAAGCCAGCAGCTTCAACTGCAAAGGACACATCTTTTGAACATATGGCCGAGGCAGGGATTCTGTCTGCATCGAAGTGGGACTTTTAAGGAAACTCCCCCCGCCCATAAAATACCCGTTCACATTTTGGAAGACATGTGGCTCACAGAAAGACCAAAACATGTTGACCACTCGTAGCTATTTTTTTGTGAACGTTTATTAGGAAAATCTACCTGGAAAAGTGTTACTGGAAAATGTGCTTAGTTTAACTCATTTCTCGTTTTACTGATTTTTTTTATTGAAAGGCATAAGGATGAAATGATTTTATGGTTGATTCTCACAACCCTTATTTATATGTAATTTGCTTTTCTCTTAGCTCGCCAAACTGCACATTATGTACCATTAGCCACGTGAGCACGAGACAAGTGTCTTGAGCACCCATGCAGTTTAACCACACCTGCGCTTGTTTTTCTACCAGAATCTTGACAAATGGTTCCTCCATTCATGAAGATTTTGTGGAAGTTTCGACAGTGATAAATTGTTTGCAAAACTATTTCATGCTTTGGGTTTAATAAACAAGGGTGGCATGAGCTTGCCAAGGGCAGGTCCTTCATACATACATATATACTTACGTATTTTTCTGGATTACCAGGTTGTCCAAAGGGGAGGGGGTTGGTAGGAGGTTAAAGTACCCTACGGATTGTACGCAGAGCGTGGTTGTCTGCAAAGAATAAATTGAGTTCAGGATTAGTGGCTTTAAAAATTACATTGGTTCTGGGAACTTTTCAGCTGTATGTAGTTTTTTTTAAGTGTGCTGATAAATTGTTATTTCTAGTGAGATTGTTTAAAAAATAACGTGTCTTATTTTTTTATACGGTTTACAAATATTTTATATGAACTTTATCAAAGCCGCAGTTTAAAAAATACTGCAAGCAATCTGCCTCAAATTCTTTTTTAATTGAAAAAAAATGAAATGTGAAATGTGTCAGGCCCCTTAAATGAACATGCCTGCCATGTCAGACCATTCACAAACATGCCCACAACAGCACAGCGTGTGTTCCTGTGCTAAGAGGTGGAGTGTGGATTTGGAAGATCCCTGGAGAAAAAGCTCATAATCTGATCCTGCTGCTGGTTAAATAATGGCTCGAAAAGACTGTGAATGGTACTTGCGACAAACGCAGATGGTTCTTTTTGAAATTCTTTAATTTTTCAGACATGCTCCGAACATCGGACGGGGCAGCTGTACAAGCATTAGGAATGCCTATTTCCTAGTTGCGATTCGCTGTGTATTGCAATTAGGACATCGGAATTCCTAATGTATGAAGCACATTGAGTTTCCTTTAGAGATTCATAATGGGTCGCAAATCGACCAACCTCATGATTATTATTATAAGGTAGGTCACAGTTTGTGAACCATCAGGAATGGCAGCCATGCAGCAGACCACCATGTCTGTGATTGCTGTTTAAACAAGCATTTACAATGCAATGGTTTCGGCATTGGTAAAGTTAGAGCTATTGGCATTGCTCATGACATTATTTTTGTTTATGTTTTTGTTTTTAAAACATTTAAAGAAACGGCATTGTTATTTACAATGTCAATAGCTTAATCACTCTCCAATGCAAGACCTATTGCATTTGCACCCACACACAGATTAAGCTATTGACATTGTAAATAACAATGCCGTTTCTTTACATGTTTTAAAAACTTAAACAAAAATAATGTCATGAGCAATTCCAATAGCTCTAACTTTAACAATGCCGAGACCGTTGCATTGTAAATGCTTGTTCCTGCAGGAGTCGGGTAATTTCGAGGAACAAGGGCTGCCATCAAACCCATAGGCTTTATTACAGCAGCCACGGCTGTGTTACGAGAGAGCGGAAAAGAAACAAACAAACAAACAAGCGAGCAAAAAACAAACAAATAAAAATAATAATGGTGGCTGTTTTGAATACGTTTTTGAACATCTTTGACAGGGCTCTGGGGTCCAGTTCTAGTGGCGACGCTATTTGGCAGCTAGGCTCAGGAAAAAAACGCTGCATTTATCAGAGTAACCGCATGTTGTCCCTACTTATCAGTCAGGAAATTCCAGGCTACGCCAAATTAAACCTTTCCCTCCCCAGCCATACTCTTACCCTGCGTCCTCCATTTCTGTGGTGTCAGACCATGAGCAGCAATTATAACAGGAAACAGTAAGTCATCCGGAACACAGTGCTTTCACTATCCAGAAGCACAAACTGTGCTCATCTCTCTTCAAGCCCAGAATTAGAACACAAATGCTTCGGAACTATCAAATATCACAACAAGGCCCCGAAATATCAGACTTCACTACCAGGCCCAGCAGTGACGCAGTTACGGCTCGAGCGTACAAAAACGTGACAGCGATCGTGACGTGCATTCGTTCTAAAGCCACGTGTTATACGCATCTGGGCTGTCAATCAGGCACCGCGCGGGATGCTGGAGGTTTGATTAACCGGAACGCTGCATATGAATGAGTGAGTGAAGACTTGAGGCATTTACATTTTATCACAGATTCGATTCAGCCTAGTGTGTACTGTCGTCCAGAAATGCCTTAACATATACAAGAAGACATTTTGACCTGTAGGCTGCGCCCCTACGAAATATGTCCTTCGTCTCTGCCTATATTCCCCATTTTTCCTATATTTTTCCCATTTTTCCTATATTTCCCATTCGTCTCATACGAATGGGAAAACACTTTGAAAGGCTAGGGTGTTTGTTCCGCCGTAACAAAAAAAACACTAAACCTATTTGTAAATCTGAATTTGAATGAAACCATAATAAACAAGCCACTAATTAATACCTATTACTTCAACAACTTTAGATTACATAAAACATCGAAGGTGTCACCAAAAAGTGATACTTAAATATTCTTTTGTTATGCACCAGAACTTCCTTTGTACTGAGACCGTCAACACATCCTGTCTAGTAACCTTTTAGTAATAAATATCACGTTTTGTTATGGGGTTCATGTGGTGTTGCGGTCTAGTTCTCGGCGCACTACGTGCGACGTCACCGGACTTCCGGCGGCGGCCATCTTGGACTCGCATTAGCGCGCTGATTCAAAGGGGATCGGAGCTCCGTGCCGGCGCTCCTGCTAGCAAATGTAATCTCGAAATAAATACCCCTTCCAACACCTTCACCACGTCTACGTTCTTCTGTGGGGGGTACCACCTAAGAGAAAGGGGCAACATTACAATGGCGACGAGAGTGGGATGCGGCCCAGCGCTGCCTCCAGGGTGAGTGCCACGGGGTGAGCACGCTGTCTACACCCACGGTCACCAACGGAGAGCGGCAGAGGACACGCATCAGGGCGGGAGGACCCTGACCGAGCCTGGTTCAGGGCGGCAGCAGCCCGGCGGTAAGAGACAGCGCCAGGGAGAGGCACGCGGCCAGGCAACTCCACGCATCGTGGCGGGGGTCACAGGAAGACGCGCGGGAAGCGGAAAGTCCGACCAAGACGACGACCCAAGCGAGGGGAGCTCCAGCGCCAGAGGTTCGAGCCCACGGACGCGGCGGACGGAGGCTGGGAGCAAGATGAGTACCACATCGACCGGATTGCCGAACCCAGTACCATTCCTAACGAAGGCGGGGGTTCCGGAGATGCCGTGGGAGGATTGGAAGCGGTATTTCTTGAACTACCTGTTCGCTTTAGAGGAAGAAGGCGGCGGAGAGTTCTCGAGCACGCGCAGGAAGAGGATACTCTTACACCACCTGGGGCCGGCAGGTCAGAGAGTGTACGACGATCTGGTGAAGGTAGTGCGGACCGCAGGAGACGATGACGTGTTTCAGCACGCGATCGACGATATGGATGCACATTACCGCCCGACTGTGTGTGTAGCCGTCGACAGGTACAACTTCTACCACAGAGCGCAGCATAAAGGGGAAACGATCGACCAGTACGTGGCGGCGTTACAGAAGCTGGCTCTAACGTGCAAATTTGGGACCTTCCAGGAAGAGTTGATCAGGGACCAAATAGTAATGCATGCGGCGAACACGTCTATCCAAGACAAGCTGTGGGCCAATGGCGACGAACCCCTTAAGACAGTGGTGGCCATGGTAAAGAAAGCCGAATTGTCCAAGAGGTGTGCAGAGGTGGCGAAGAAAGAACGTCTCCCGGAACAAGCGGTGTGCAGGGTAGAGGAACGGAAGAGCCGCGAGGGCCAAGCGGCGGCAGAACAACACAACACGCGACCATACAGGAAGTCCACAAACAAGGGCGCGAAACAGCAAGTACAGGGACAGGGGAACACCAACACGTGCTACAGATGCGGCAGCAATAGACACGCCGCCAACGACAAAGGGTGCCCAGCGTTCCGGGCCAAATGCACATACTGCGGCCTGATGGGCCATTACGAAAGGGTATGCCGAAGGAAAGCGCCGAGGCAGCAAGTGAAGTATGTGGCACAGGAGACGGGCAAGGAGGAAGAAGCGGAAAGCCAGGAGGACGAAGAAGAGATCCTGATGATAGAGGATCAGATACTGGGGATTGACGGGGCGGTCGACAAGAAACCCAGATGCGACATGAACATCGGGGGAGTGAGAGTCACAATGGTCGCAGACTCGGGTTCCCCCTACACGATCATAAGAAGGAAGATATGGGAGGAGGACTTCGATCCGGTTACAACACACCAACTGCGTCCCACAGACATCCATCCTGTGACATTCACCGGGGAACCTATACCGATGGTCGGGTATTGCCCCCTAACCTTCGAGTTCAAGGGCAGAACGTGCGAAGGGAAACTATACGTGGCAGAAAAAGGGCCATCAGTATTGGGATGGAGGGATCAAGGAAAGCTTGGGATAAAATTGAACCCGGGAGGTCGTGTCCAAGTGCTCATGATGGAGGAAGACCCTGGAGCGGGGGCAAGGCAGTGGAAGGAGGAGTTCCCAGAAGTCTTCAGAGAAGATATAGGGAAGTTAACCAAATTCACGCACCGAATAAACCTGAAGGAAGGAGCCCGACCGGTGTCACACAAAGCAGGGAACATTCCGTTCCGCACCAGAGAGGCAGTACAAGAGGAACTACGGAGGTTGGAGGACAACGGGATCATTGAAGCCATCGACAATGCGGAATGGTTGGCCCCCTTAGTTGTGGCACAGAAGCCGAACGGGAAGGTGAGATTGTGTGTGGACCTCAGGGAGCTCAACAAAAACATCGTAGTGGACAAGTTCCCTCTTCCCCGCATCAACGAGATGCTGGCCAAGACCAAGGGCGCCAAGTGGTTCTCCACGGTAGATTTAACGTCCGCATACCACCAGATTGCACTCCACAAATCGTGCAACCATCTCACATCGTTCATAACACCGTTTGGGTGCTACAAATTCTTACGGATGCCGTTCGGGCTGGCCTCTGCTGCAGCAGTGTTCCAAAAATTGATGTACCGCCTGTTCAACAAGATGGAGGGAATCCAGTACTTCCAGGACGACATCTTGGTGATGGGAGCCTCCAGGGAAGAACATGACAGGAAGCTAGCGGACGTACTGGCAGTACTCAAGCATAATGGCCTCACAGCCCAGTGGGACAAGTGCAGGTTCGGAATGGAGAGTGTCACGTACCTGGGGCATGAAATAAGCCAGGAGGGCATTAAACCCAAAGCGTCAAACGTAGCGGCTATCAGGAACGCACCCACACCGTCGAACAAGGAGGAGGTACGGACGTTCTTAGGGATGGCTGAATTCTACAGCAAGTTCGTATCCCACTTCGCGTCAAAGACACACCACCTGAGGTCGATCCTGAAGGACAAGACGGCGTTTGCATGGAAGGAAGAACAACAGCAGGAATTTGAGAGGATGAAGGAAGAAGTATGCGGGGCGGTACCCATTCAAGGATTCGACCCAATGGCTCCCACGATCCTGACCACAGACGCGAGCGATCAAGGTCTAGGCGCAGTGCTAACTCAACAGTCCACACAAGGAGCGGCGGCCACGATCAGCTTGAGTAATAATGGGGTTGGTGCAAGCTGCAATCGGACAAGGGGCAAGCTGGGAGAAGGAACTTAAGCGTCTGCTATGGGCTTACAGGATAACTCCCTCTTCCACAGGCTACAGCCCGTTCCGAATACTGAGAGGGAGAGAACCATTCACCCGAGACAACGTGGCATGGAAGAGGCTCACCGTGCAAAGTCATTGGTCACCGGCGGTGGTGCGCAAGAACTTGGAGAAGGCGCAAGCCGTGTACACGAACTACTATGATTCAAGACACAACACCAAGGAAGTCGCACTGGAAAAAGGGGAGTGGGTCAGGGTGAAGCTCCCAACACCCGGGAGAAAAGGGGACAGCAAATTCACGCCACCATTCCAAGTAGTGGAACCCTACTCCACATCGGCCTTACTGAGCGATGGGAAGATATGGGCCCAAGAACGCATGGCACGATGTACCAGGGCAGAGGAAACGGAGCACGGAACGGAACTGAACAACAAGGACGAAACCCGGTCCACACCGGCGACGAAGGGAGAAAGGAGAAGACCGGAAGGAGAGGCGGGAAGCTCTCCTCCAGAGGCCTGGCGTCCAAGAGAAGGGGGAGTTGAGACACCAGGACCCAGAGACCGAGAGACAGCGATAGAGACAGAGTTGGGTGGTCCTGAACTCAATGGAACGAGTGGAGCAGCATCCCCGAGTGGGGGGGGCACCACTCCAACCGCGAGCACCGGAGGTAGGAGAACACGCTGCGGGAGGAGAATAATGCTGCCACGAAGATTCGAAGAGTTCAGCCTGGATCACAAGTAAGACTGTACACGTGTGAAGGGGGACTTGGCACGTTGTGTAATTAAAGGGGGGAGATGTGGTGTTGCGGTCTAGTTCTCGGCGCACTACGTGCGATGTCACCGGACTTCCGGCGGCGGCCATCTTGGACTCGCATTAGCGCGCTGATTCAAAGGGGATCGGAGCTCCGTGCCGGCGCTCCTGCTAGCAAATGTAATCTCGAAATAAATACCCCTTCCAACACCTTCACCACGTCTACGTTCTTCTGTGGGGGGTACCACCTAAGAGAAAGGGGCAACATTACAGTTCACACCATTGTAAAATTCATTAATAAAAACATAAATAAGTTTACACTAAAATGCTTACACTGCATTTTTGGCAGACTGTAATGGATGCATTTTACATGACACCAATACATTTTGGCGGCTATTGCAGCCACAGAGACATTAGCAGCAACTTGACATGAATTAATAGAACCAGGGCCGGCTCTAGGGCGGTGCGATCGGTGCCACCGCACCGGGCGCTGACTTGGGGTGAGGGCGCCATGTTTATTGTTTAAGAAGCACCAGATGCCACGTTCCTTGCCCCAGCAATTTTGAAGCATCAGTAAAAATGTCACGATAACTGCGGTGATTAATGTTTTTCCTGTAGACAGACCGGAGCTTTGTCAGGTAGAGAACGTTTTGACTCATTGTGCCATGGGTTAATATGCCTGCTGCACAGAACGTGTCCTATTCAGACCACAAACTACATACACTCTAAATAGGTCAGTGGGTTATCGCGTTGTCAGAGAGATTCTTTTGTTACCTTTTGTTACCTGCAGTTTAAAAGTTAAAATCTGAATATAAGAACAGTGAGCTCTTAACTGTCCTTAAAAGAGCTGCATGCAAACTGCAAGGAATATATTACAGCTACATGTTTTTTTGCCCAGTCTTTCCTTATCCTAATATTTCATTTGAGTAGAAATCAATTCTTATTATTTAAAAAACCCTAACAATGGTGTCACAACACTTGAAATTCTGAATTTGTGCTTTTCCAGACCAAGGACTCTTAAACTATACTGCCTACCAGAATGGATGATATGTGACTCCTACACCTTGTAAGCCTCTGTCTTATGTAACATTTCCTATACACTGATACATGTATGATTGTCTCCGTGCAATATATGTGTGATGTAAAGTGCTCTGACACCGTGCACTGGTATGAGAGGCGCTATAAAACGAAATGAATTAATAGACAGTGTTTATGGAGACTTGGGGGGGGGGGGCATTGTCGAATGGTGGTAGTGAGGGAATCCGTGGCAAGGTGGTCATTGGTGGGGGGCGCCAACAAACATTGTCGCACAGGGCGCCACCAGTACTAAAGCCGGCCCCTGAATAGAACAGCTCCGCAAAGCCAGTAGGTTTTGCCTATGCAAGAGCTATTGGGTTTGCCATTGTCTTTTAACCATGTTGTAGAGTAGCGCAGCTGCTATGCAGCATGGCTAAAAGTTAGAAAAAAGTGTTACAAAAAGGCCAGTGACACGGACATGGGTGTGGGAGGGGGAGAAGCAACAGGGACAACGGGGAGTGAGGGTGGGAGGAGGATGAGCAACATGGACAGCAAAGGTGGGAGGGGAAGGAGCAACACGAACAAGAGGGTGGGAGGGGAAAGAAGCAACACCGACAACGGGGGCTGTAGGGGGAAGAAGCAACAAGGACCTTGGGAGGAGGAGATGGAAGAAGCAACACTGGAAGAAGCACCAGGGAGAAGAAGAAAGAATCAACAGAGGGGGAGGAACTAAGAAAATAGTATCTCAATCACAGTCTGAGCAGCGGAAAGACACTAATAAAGATGAAGCAATCAATTCTTGGCCCATGCTCCATATGAAAGAAGAGGAAGTAAAGCCAGCACATGTGGGCCAATAAGGAAGCAGCAAATAAGAGTGACAATGAAGCCGAATGTAAGCAGTGGGCATGCTCCAAGCCCCTGGTATACAATACCTCTTTCTAGCAACAGCGCATGCATGCTCTTAGGCAAGCACTAAAAAAGGAATTCCTATTGCAATACATGCAACACATTAGCAGGTCTTGGAAGCTGGGAGCACTGATGTGCCTTATGCAGCGCTGTGCTTAACAATCTTGAACCAAGTTTCCAGGCAATGAGAGCAGCAGTATACGTTATGTTAGTAATGTGTTACCAGTATTCGTCTAGGTTGCATCCTATCCAAGCTTTCAGATGGGCGTGCACATGATTTGATGCAAATTAAATCAGTGCTTGTGATAGAGCGTGATGGTGCTCTAAAATTGTAGGGGTGCATCATAATCACGGATAGTCCGCACCCGCATATATTCATGTGTTGTGTTAACGTGTGGCTATTAGAAATGTGGTGTAATAATGATGTGATGTTAAACGATATAAACTTATTTGTGCCATGCAAAGAGAAACAAAATGACATTCATGACTGAAAGTGTAATCCTTGTTATGTTGTAGCTGCCTAATGAAAAGTGTATGTATAATAGAATGCATTTTAGTTTAAATGTACACCAAGATGACGATTGCACGAAGAAATAATGAGATGCTGAACGTGTATTAATTGTAGATGCTGTAGTGCAAAGCATTATTAACTCAAGTGTATAATTTGATGTGTAAAGACCTAAATGAAATGTTCACGTTGGAATATGAAAGGCCTATTCATTTATTCTTACGTTGACCAAATTGTGTAGGCCCAAAAATTTATTTTCCCTGGTGTGCTCTCGCATTTAGAAGTAGTCAGCGAATTCCATGTGTATGCACGGATGTTCTGTTCTCACGTTGCAGTTGCAGGTGGAAGGAGCTGCCTTTTGTTAGTTAGAACTAACGCCTTTTGTTTTATGAGTTAGGCATGGAGGAGATGTGCAACAATTTAAACAACAAATCGATAATTAGGAGCCGGTGTTCCTTCTCACTGAGGAGACCTGGGAACAAAGGTCAACGGAATACACATGGAGAAGACAGTGGAAAACTACCTAGGAGAGGTGTCCGTTAGTATGAGGTTATCTGTGGGCGTGTTCTACATTTTTGCATTTTGGATTAGGGAAAGTGCCCCGAGGGAGGAGAGGCAGAAGAAGAAAGAAGGAGGTTTAGAGAGGTAGAGGGAGACAGGATGAGTTAGGTGTTAGATAATTGATTTGGGAAGAGTATCTTAGAATGAACTCTTTAGCTTGTCATCTGGTTTCCATTGTGACTGTGCTTCTTAGGAAGTCTTCAGAAGCTGACACCTTTTTTTACTGATTTTGTCTGGGAAATGCTAAGTAGGGATG
Organism: Triturus cristatus; assembly: GCF_964204655.1. Classification (NCBI taxonomy): domain Eukaryota; kingdom Metazoa; phylum Chordata; class Amphibia; order Caudata; family Salamandridae; genus Triturus; species Triturus cristatus. The sequence continues at coordinate 1,052,173,674 of NC_140593.1, forward strand.
TCACCTTAGAGATAGTGTAGGGATAGTCTAATGTTTTCCACTTTTTAGAGACAGATGAAGTGTGACTTAAATGTTGGAGCAGACGTGCTTGTGTTTTATTTTTAGAGTTGTTTATTCTCTTCATGATCCACCGGAGCAGATTAATCCATAGATTCGGTTTTGTATTAGTTCCTATGTATTTTTACAACCTCGTCTTGAGGTGCTTGTATATTCAGTTGTTTTTGGCTTTGTAATAAACCCCCTAAACTGAAGTTGGAGTCTGTGAGCTTTGAGATTTAACTAGTATTTGAAGTCAATTGGGATGATGTACAGTTTCTCCCCTTTACACTTCTCAGCAGGTAAAAAGAGACATCGACCTGAGGTTCCTTGTTAAATTTCTGTAGTGGAACCCAGCCTTATCACTTGAAAAATTTGATTTGTGAAGGCTGTGCTTACTATAATGGATCAAAACACATTATAGTACTTTCAGGCATGCATTGGATACTAAATGGGCTACATGTACCTTTGTCATGTAATGTTATTTTAGGGAGACTTGTAGAGTGCACTTATCACCCATGAGAGTATCCAGGCGTAGAGTGCTCTAATCACCCATGAGGGTATCCAGGCACTTGAGCAGATGAGTGAGTGGGCAAATGATTCCCGTGGAGTTATTCATAGAGCCAGGTCTTCAGCCTCTTGCAGAACTCAAGAAGTGGTGAGGAGGCACTAATGGGCTGGGGGAAGTCTTTCGATGTTTTATGTGCGATGTAGGAGAAACAGCAGCCTCCTGCTTTGTTTTTATGAATGCAGGGTGTGTATGCGAGCGAGAGTGAAATAGAGCATAGATGTCTGGACGGCTTGTGAAAGTGTATGAGGTAGTTAAGGTATGTTGGCCTGATGTTGTGTAGGGAGTTGTACAGCTGTTCTACAACCCTACCTTTGATCAAGTAAAAGTATGAGTGGATGGAAGGAGGAAGATGGACAGATCGGGACAAGTGAAAGGATGGATGGGTGAAAGGATGGATTCATGAATGTAATGGTGGGTGAAAGATTGGCAAGATGAACATGGACATATTGATGGGCACATGGATGAAAGGATCGATGTATATATGAAAGGGTGAATGGATGGAAATGAGAAGTGATGAACAGATGAATGGATTGGTAGATGGAAGGGTTAAACAGATGTGTGGATAGGAGAAAGGAAGGGGGAAGAAATGGCAAAGAGAAGTCTCCAAAGGAGAGGCCAGGTTTGCTCAGTCTGAGTGCACAAGTTGATTAGATGTATATTTAAGTGGAGGATATTTTAATTATCAGGGTACTTACTTGCTTTCTACACACAGGCCCCAATTCACAAAGGTAAACGTAGACCTGAAATCTAAGTTTAGACCTGAAGCCAAGTCCAAGTTTAGAGCTGAAGTCTAAGGGCCAATTTACAAAGATAAACTTTGACTTCAGGTTTAAGTTTACCTTTGTGAATTGGGCCCTTAGACTTCAGGTCTGAGTTTACCTTGCGAATTAGGCCCATAGCCTTGTGGTCCATAAAGGGATCAGCAGGAACAGAAAGTTAACAGTGTACTAAAAGCCCTATTTACATTCTGGGTTTCCACTCCATGCCCTTTCAGTCGCTCCTCAACAGCAAAACGAAGACTGTTTAGGGCGTAAATTTTGACAAGGGATTAGCCCTGTTATGGCACCTTCTGTGTTAAAGGGTGCATAATGCCACTTCCCCTACCACTGGCATTTCGGTGACTCGTACTGCATGCTAATCAGCCCTCCTCCCCAGGTAATCTCAAGAAAACTGTTTACTAAAAACAGACATTTGAAACAATATGGAGTCCGAGAATACAACAATCATGACCTACGTTGCCTATTTGCATACTTTTGATTATATTTTCATTTTATTGAGACACTTGTGAGTGAACAAACATGATGGACTTGTGTAGTCATATACAAAAAAAGTTTATTAGGCAATGAATAGAAGACATCAAGGTGCAAATCAAGAAACAGCAATGAGAAGCCAGAGACCGAGCTTGTTTGGATGACAAGGGCAGCAGAATACTGCCCACAGACAGGGTCACTTGCCAGACTCCTATATCACCCCCATCCTGCAGCCAACGGCTCTTATATCCCTGTAAATGGAAATGAAAATAGTTGAACCACTGTGAAAGCGTGTGCGTGCTCACACACCTGCACGCATCATAAGATCACTGTTCACATAATCAAGAGTTTGCATTCTCAACCACCCCTATTGTTCCAAGCTCTTCATCTAGGACAGACATGGAAATGTCATAGAATCGAATCACTGTTCACATAATTAAGAGCTTGCACGTTCAAACACCCCTATTTTTCCAAGCTCTTCAGCTAGGCACTTTTAATGAATTTTACGTCCAGAAAAGCACAAAACCCTTCTAAAATTTTTGCTACAAAGTCAAAAACTTCCATAGTTTGCAATATTTGTAAAATATTACTTCTAGCTTTAAGGGACCATAAGTATTGTTAACTGGTTGGTGTCTAATGTTCCCTTTCATATCTGCGTGTGCCCTACTTTCATTGCATCGCTTCCGTAGCCCATTTCTGCTATGCCTTCTGTTTTTCTCTCTAGGTTAAAAAAATAGGCACAGAGATTCCTGCTGGCCCATCTTCTAACTCACGACATTCATTTTCATTTTTACCATGGAAGTCATTTACTTTCGTACATGTAGGTATTGGCCTACTTAGACTTCAAAAATATAAATTGACTTCCACAACTTTTAGGCATGGGATTTTAGTATTTATCCTTCTAAAAAGTTAATTGCTTCTTGTTCCATGACTTAGCAAACAGCAGTGTCCCCTCAGCAGTTTTTACCCTCATTAGTTTGGATTACTGTTTACAGACAGAGCAAGAGTCCAATCAGACATGTCCCTTTTTTACGAAATACGAAATACTCGACTTCAATTGATTAATCACTTTGGATCAACTGAATATTTAAAAATGTAATGTACATCAGGTTATGGCAAAAGCTCTGGAAGTGTCTACATTCTGTTGTAATTTGGAAGTTAGAATCGTTTCCAAATGGGGAAGTTTAAGTTAGAAGAAATAAGTCTGCAAAAGCAAACTGTTAGTGAGAAAATTCTTTTCCAAAAGGTATTGTGAGAAAAATCTCATTCAAGGAAAGTTTAATGATGTTTGCAAAATCTTCATGTCAAATTTTAAATTCCTACTTCCTTAAATAGTACCTGGTTTGCCTATCTTGTTTCTCTGTATGCTGGTCAGGTTTGAGAACATATGACAATATATTTGGTAAACTGGTGAGAAAATTGCATCTTTGGAGACTGCGAAAAAAACAAAAATGTTCTTAATCTGGCCACTCCCTGGATGTGCACGTTATCATGTTACCATTCAGCTACAGTTGCTTTCTGAAATCATTTACTGTTGTGAGTGAGACAGCTAGTCCAAGGTGATGTAATGCAATTGCAAGAAACAGGAGAAAGAAATCTTGGGACTTAAATAAATGGACAAACAAAATGTAAGTACAAAAAAACTGCAGAAAGAAAGCAGTAAGTGGGTATCACCAAAGCTAAAAAGATACAATTAAAATAATGATAAACATTAATATTAAGAAAAAATAATTAAAAGAATAACACAAAAACATTTAATAAAACTGTAATGAAGTGGCCGTTAAAAAACGTAAAACAAAATAGCAAAAAATGAAAGAGGATATAATACACAATCCCCAAAAATATGAATCAATTTAAAACAAATAAAAAAAAATGCACGAAATTAATGTAAAACTGAGTAGAGAAGTAGGATCCCAATATTCATCATTTCAATATTAATCTTCCGAAAATAGTCTCGGTCTGTATATTGCACATAACAAAATCACATATAAGCCATATTCCAAGGTGCATGTGCGCATGTTAGAATAACTATGTTGTAGTCACAATTTTGGTGGTCTTTCAAAAACCTTTCCTATGCCTGCCAACTGTATGATGAAAAAACAGAGACGGTAGCCATGCAAGACACTGTTGTTGGCAGGTATCACGGTTGCCTGAAAATGTGTTTTGCCGAGTCATAGGCCATGCAAGAGAAAATGACCAGGTAGTGTTTTGCCCCGTTGACTTGGATTCTGTAACAATCCCACACATTAAATAACAAGAGGAGGAACCGCTCTGCTTGGAGGCTTTGACCATGTTTAAGGATCTTTTAAGGATGTGGTTGAAATGTAATTGAGCTGAGAGGGGCCAAAATGTTCAAGAGGGAGACTTGGAGGGTAAGAGGTGCAAGGTATGACTGTGTTCAACACTAATACCAGTATTACTTAATAGTATTTACCTTAAAAGGTTAAGGTTTTTTTGTGTATTAGTGTTTTCAACTTGACAGAGTGCCCTGGAGTTTGGAGGAACAGAAAAGCCAAGCCATTTTTACTACTGGGTTTTCTATGTTTAAGGTTTCATGTATTAATAGTCCATGGTTGTGTGTGTGAATTAGAGTCCTAACAGGTTTAATAGGGAACCCTATACAGCTAAAGGCATATGATGTCAATTCTATAACTTATTTTCAGTCTTAAAACCTCTTGATTTACTCCTCGATTTAGAAGCTGTGAAAATAGCACAGTCCTCGCTAGAATTTACCTTTAACCAATTGCAAAAGTTTCCTGCTAGATCCAATTGCAACCTATTGAATTTTCTTCTTTCAGCTATATGTGTCCGCTGAAAATTCTGCTGGTTAAATAAAAATATCAGCTGCAGCCGACATACACAATTAGGCATGGATACCCTTCGTTGATGATACTAGTGATCACTAAATGGTCGCTACCATGAGCTTATTATATTTTTGTTATCTTTTCAAAGATGCAAACAGCAATCACTGGATCCCAAACACACCATTTCTAAATGATGAACTGAAATGTACAGTAGTTGACTTGTAATTTCCCTTTATTGTCTCCAGAAATCAGGTTTACCAAGGCCAGGGGTGTAGCTTGGTTAGTAAGACTGGGCCCAACTATTAATCATAAATACATTCATTAGTGAGTTGTAATACCCCAAACACCGCCCCCCCCCCGAACCTGCCCCCCTGACCAAGGTTTATAACAAGCTCACCTGGCTCCTCTCTCTTCCGGAAATCAGAAAAGCAAAGGTCCAGATCAAATTACAATACAGTCATCTGGAAAAGCTGTAAAATCTTTCTGCCTCATTCCCCACTCACTCTGACCCTCTCCTTCACTCGCTTTCATAACTGAAAACCATTCAGTAACTTTGTTCTGAAATCCCTTTGTCAAATCCTCTCTGGTTCTCTCCCCACTTCTCCCTTTTTGGTTTACTCTTAGACTCATATTGTCAAAGGATTGTGATCTGCATACAACAAATTTTCATGAAGACAGGCGGACAAGAAAGTAATAGGGCTTCATTCTCTAGTGCCCATAAATGGCAAAAAATGACCACGGATGCTTCAAGATCTCCAAACCTCTGTCTGGTTCTTCAGTTCTTAGTGTACAGTCAGTGCAACCAATAAAAAAACAATGTCAAGTTATCTGATGTTTGCAAAGCCACAAAACTGGATAAATATGGAACCGTAGATGTTCTGGCCTCCTCTTCCCCAAACGGAGAAACGCCCGCACCATCATTGTACCCTCCCCTCCTTATGTTGGCACTGGTCAGCTACATCGCCTGGTCAGGACTTAGTAGCCTGTAGTGAAAGAGCTGTTGTAGGTTTCAGTGTGGAAACATGTACTGTGAGACGTACTCGTGAGGCTGTAGGCAAAGTAGGCGACGGCAGAGCCAAGAGTCAGTCCAGACATGTAGGAAACCGTCATAGTGTTGCCTAGAAAAAACACACAAGCGGACTTTAATTTTTTGCACTTTAACTGGTTTCTCAAACATTAGGATACTGCAAATCAATATCCTTCAAAATGTAATAGCATCCCAGGTTTTCAATTATCTGTGCATTTTCTTATTGTTTTTAATTTTAATCATTTGTCAAAGTTTACTTCTCAGAAATGGCATGAATTGAATGTTCTAAACAGTGAAATCCATGTGTATCATACAATCAGTCACACCGGTGGCAACGAAAGCAAATGTTCTCCATCATGCCTGCCAATTAACCCAACGTGCACTTAGCCCGGTGTACACATTCATTTAAATGAGTCACTGACTACCAAAAATTTCATGATTGTGTTTTTAGTTTTTTCCTCCTGGCAAAGCAGTCATGGACAAACACATAAGTCACAGCTGTCGTGGGTATCGGGACAGACTTTTGGAGTCAGCAGGGATTAACAGTGGTTATGATGAGAAAGTTTTCTGTTGTAATTTATGCAGAATCACAGAGATGTTTTTTCTGGTCACCCTAATGGTAAGAAATCACTTTTATACAAAGTGGGAGCAGCAACCTCTACAAAATGCCGACATGCATTGGTGTGATTAAAGCAGAAACTTCATAGTTTGAGGTGGCGTTGGATATGAAGTTATTCAGAATTCCCTGACTCTCAGCATATTGACAAGCTGTTCAGCTCAAAGCCAAAGATTGTCGAAGCTCCAGGGGAAAGTATGCTTTGCATCTTGGAATGAAACATTTAAAATAATAATAAAGCCTTTTTTAGGCCAGCTATAATTATCTGGCTTTTTCTTGTGACCATTTGTGGTGGTCCTGTGTGCCTACTCTGATCTTACTCTATCATTGACCCTACTGTAGTTTAGTTCTTAGGAAAAAAAAGAGTAAAACTTCATCATAGTCATTGGAAATTAGTACAGAAAAATAGTCTGATTGCTAGCAATGTATTATTCACCATCAAAACAATTTCACTTTAGATACATAATTCTGAAAGAGTTGGGTTCTTATGTTACTACAGTTTTGGCTCTTACTTCACTGTAGGGCTTGTTAGAAGAACTTGGGTTGATCATCTTTTGAAAGGCCAGAAGAGCTTGATATAGGACCCCTGAAAGACAGTAATTCTCTGGTCCTTTTGTAGCACCCTACCAACAAAGACTAACACTGCATTACATTTTCAATCACAAACTGTGCTCGAGAAAGGCCAACTTTACTCCTGAATCGCGGTTAAGCAGAAGACTCAAGGAAGCATGAGTGCAGAACTATGGATCTTCCTTCACCCAGATCTGAGAAATCAATCAAACCTATAGGTCTTAAAAATATAGAAAACAAGATTCTTCATCGAAACCTTACCATCCTTTTTAGATGACACTAAGACCACTCCACCACGCCTCTTTAATGAGAGACAGGGCCCCCATCTCTACTCATAACATTCCTGGAGCCCACACTAAACTTCTAACGTCCCCTTCATAACCTAGAGTCTCTAAGTTAATTACTTGCTTGTAAAAGTATACTGTAAAGAGTGATATTTTCTTATCTGTAGCACTGCTACTTGCTACTATTTACAAGCCAGTGCTATAAAACCAAATAAATTATTGAGTTACAATGAGATATGTTTATCTTTTGTACTATCAGTGAGTTGACAGTGTAACCACTCAGAGATAACTTAGTGTGACCACTTACAGATTTGAAAGCGACCAAGAAGATCCTACAACATTCATTGCTGTCAGGTTTCTTTCCCAATAATTGCTTATAGTTTTTTAAACTCGGTAATCTACTACTCTTCTTCTAAAAGGCATCTGTAAGGATGCTCTCAATTTGTAAGCATGACACAATAAGGCAATACTTGTTTGTGTACAGTTATTGGTGATTTTGATTATCTTGTGATCAATACTGCCTGGGTAGGTGTATGCTCCTGAGTTTAATGATCGCCTAAGACATTCCAGGCCTCAAACTCCTTCTTAAGCAACAATCTTCTGTGGAAGGTGTGTTAAAGACATCCTTGTTTACTTTTGTAGCCTTTCACCTATTCATCCAGGCGGTTGGCCATGGAGGGTCATCTTGGGAAGGACCTAATGTGGCTCCTGTCAGCATTTTAAACTTTAATAATTCCTCTGTCAAGCTGACTTATTGCCACACTTAGGGGCATATTAACAACGGGCAGCGATAATTATCGATGGCCGTGCTTAGCGACAATTATATTATCGCAGGCTATCTCTGGTATTTATCGCCCTGGTAGCGTGTTATTAACAACGCGTTACTCCAGGGCGATAAAAATTCCAGAGATAGCGAGGTTATCGTCCTTTTGCAGGAAACATCGCTGGTTTTCCAGCGATGTTCCCTGCAAAAGGGCGTTAACCTTGCTGATACGACCCACGGGGTCGTATCAGCATAATCCACCCCCTATGTTAGGGATGGCTAAGTCAGGATTTTAGCAGACGTTAGGTTTTGGCGAAAACTGCAGTTTTCACCAAAATGGAATGTGTGCTAAAATCATGTGGGCTGCCTTGTAAATATCGCGATGTAAACATCAGCGATATTTGCAAGGTAGTCCATCTTGGGTACGCCCAGTAACGCCCACTTTGGAGATGCAAAGTGAGGCGTTGGGAAAAAGGGTGCTAACATGCGATTATGCATGTTAGCACCCTCTTGTAAATAGGGCGCTGGTTTTATCTCCGCTTTTTTGGCTTTGTAAGCCAAAAAAGCGGAGATAAAGCCCTTGTAAATATGCCCCTTAATCTTTTAGCGGATGCCTACATTGAAAGCTCAACCAGAAACCTTACTTTAATTGTCTGGGTGATTTTCGTGCAAGGTACCATTTGAACTCTCCAGCCTTTCGGGAGAGTATCTGTTGATAAATTGATGTTCCGGGCTTATCCTGGGCTCTCTCTGCACCAGCTGTCAGAAGAATTATCTGATTCCCTTCTCTCGTTGCTCTAGTCCTTGTTAAATGTAGAACCAAGGGATAAAGATGGAGTCTGCACGAATCTAGAATAGGTTCAAATCTGCCATTACATTCATGTTCCTGCATTTTCGAGGTAGCTACACCATCCCTGAAATACAGAGATGCATCTTCCCAGAATTCAAAGCTGTATTGCACTTAACTCTTTCTGTGGATCATCATGTATATTAAGGCATTCGTACCAAAGTATGGAACTTTCCTTTTTGCAACGAATACAAAGTGTGATCTACAGGGCATGTTGATCCATTCTGGCATCGAGCAGCAGACATTCCACCCTAGAAACTGTTTGAACTGCATCTTCACAATGCAGCTGCATGTCTTTAGGGTGCTTCTGTTTATCTTTATTGCAACATGTTTATTAAGTAAATACATTAGTTAGTAAATTGCTTACACAAAAGAAATGTAAAGAACAACAAAACTTAGCCAATTATGTGGTCACAAGAATAACGTTGAGGACAATTGTGAAGTTGGATAAGACCAAACATCAAAAACCTTTGACGGTGGAGACCTACACCCAGATAGAACTCTGCCATAGTGGAAATGTTTACCTATAGATTTGTTTTAGATCTAGGATCCAAACAAATGATAGATGTGTGTACAGCATCAATAATGTTGAAGCATTCTACTTACCTGCCAACTCCCGTTGCTCTGGACTCACTTTGCCTGCCGCCAGGATCATGGGCACGCTGCCAAAGTAACCATTGCTGATGCCCATCAGGAGGGAGAAGATACAAGGCCATGCAGGGTGGCCAAAGGCAGGTTTTCCACTTGGGTAAATGCACATAATAAACAGGGGAATGAAGATGACACGTAGACAAGAACAGATGAGGAGGTGAGTGCCTCTCCAGTCGTAGGGTAATGCTGCCAAGATCTAGAATAATAAACAAAAAAACAAAGCGGTAAGCAATATGTCTCATAGTTCTAGTGCATGAGGTGAGTCAATATTCAATGGGGATGCCTTGGGGAGGTGACAAAAATAGTTGAGAAAGAAAATTCAGACTTGTCTCAAAAACCTTAGCTTGTTAGGTGTTCTAGGTGGTGGAGCTAGACAAGAGCAAGGAGGGCTTAGCAAATCTTATCAGTGAAATTCACATTTACATTTCAAGTATACTGAACTCCTCCATCCCTTCGAATAATCTTAACCAAAAAAATCATTGCTGTTTTTAAGTTCTAACTAATGAGAGAAATTACCAAGGACAATGAAACATTAAAAAATATATATACAATTTTAATAGGAAAACAGCATACAAGGATAGTGTGCCGCTCTGCAATCCAGCCAGCCATCGGCCACTTATTACTACACAGATTGTAGCTCTGTTCTGCAGTTATGGAAACAATGCCTTACCATCCAGAGGAAACTGGATGTGGGTCTGAAGGGATTGAAGCAGAGGGACTAGAGCGACTAGAGAAATTATGAACATGAAAAAGATTGCCTGTTTCAAAATCACTAAGCCTCAAGTCCTCATAATTGCACTCAGGTCAGGGTAAAGGCCCCACTTGCTCAGAGCCAACCACAACCAACACAACAAAAACAATTACGAAAGGCTCAGGAGGAAAACATTATAAGCCAAAGCCTTTCACTCTATAAAGTAAAGATCTTGCAGCTTTTCTTGGATAAGGAGCAAAACATTATAAGCCAAAGTCACTGCCCAGTGCCTTTCACTCTATAAAGTATGGATCATGCAGGCTTTTCTTGGATAACTATGAAAGTCTTCCTCTGACGTGCCAAGTTCACCTTTGCTGGAAAGCCAACATTCACTGGAATGTTCATGTTCTGGAGCTCTTTGCTAAAATTTCAGAGAGTACTCCTCCTTAGCCAAGTCTCCAGAGTCGATTTTGCAAACACGTGAATACGTTGTAGGCATGCCTTAAATGTGTCTTCTGTGCAGCCACCCTCTATAATTTGCCTCATGTTTTCGATGAGCCTCAATCAGCAGGACCCTGCAACCACCTACTTCTTTGCTCCTTGGGCCCTTAATGGGCAGTGTTATGGCCTTCAGCGGTGTCACCAGTTTGAAACCCTCCCGGTCACTGAGTTTCGTCTGTACTAAGATCAGTTATGTACAACAGCTTAAAATGGCAGAAAGGTACTAGGAAGCGCTATACCAACAATAAGTTATAATTATGACAAGTAAGTGGTCCCAGCAGGTAATAGAGAAGTAGTATTAACAAATTCTCTCTATGGTGAATCTTACTATTAATTTCTTATCAAAGTTTGTAAAAGTAATGCATAGATTGTGTTGGACCAACAGGACATGTTAGACACACCATTGCACTAACATTCATTAAAGCGCAGAGGTGGGGTACCACAGTGCTCACAAATCATGGATCTCTATTCACATCACTAGAAAAAACCCCAACAGTAAACAGGACACACTAAGTTGGGCCCCATCCAAAACATCACAGATGTACTATGTATTTGGATTTCACAGCACTCAGTACAGCACTGGACACTAGGACATGCTATACATTACGCTGTATGTTGGGAGTTTGGTCTTAATACATTTCGCAATTTGGGTATAGTAGAACACTAAACTCCTAACCTATACATATTTGAGGTACATATTTGCTCTATATCATGCAATGTCAGTGGAGAAAGCAAACCTTAATAAAAGTATCTCTACAAAGTAACAGAAAAACAAGGTCCTTGTCAATCTTTATAGGTCAAATAAGGTTAAAATATGACAACCACTGATTTTTACAAGACTTGAAAGCACTGGAAGACAATAACAAAAAAAACATTGGTATTCACAACCAATAGAAACTGAAAAGAGGAAAGCCTTAGCCTTGGACAAGCCAAGAAGTGAGGCACCCTCTCCAGTTGTGCACCTTGTGCGCCAAGCTACATAAAAAGGGGACTGTTAATAGTAAAAGTGGGCAGGGAAATATCCAGACACCTACAGATGGACGAAAAATATTGAACTGCCCAAAGGTGTGGGACATATTTTCTGCTATGAATGTTGGACATGAAAAAAACATGTAGTGGTACTGGAATGGAACTAGGTCTCAATAGAGCTAATCAAATGGGGAACAACTATCCATGAAAAAGGGCATTGGAAATGTTTGACGATGACAGGAATGTGGAAAGATGATAGTGAACTGCAGTTGTTTTACAGCAAACAGATGTAGAAGTTGGCAGATCAACATTTTCTGTTTTTGTATATAACTCTAAGGACATTATAGTGAAAATGGTACTTAGAGGAACTAATCCGGGCCCACACATACCCTGATGGAACACCTGGATGAACAATGGAGATTTGTGGCCTGATGTAGAAGTCCCTTAATAAATAATCCTTCTATCATGTTCATAGATTTGCATTCTCTGCAAAGGTGGTGAATGCAAATTCATCAAATATAGGGCTTTACTCACGAGTGATAGAGGTTTGTTCCACAAAGTGGCGCTATCCGTTATGGGAGGAGCCACTGTGATGGAAAAAAAAGACTAGTAAATTATACACCCTGCCTGTTACTGCTGAGGAAATGTAATCATTGAAGCAAGCTTTCAAAGTGGGGTAACTTGCCTAAGCCCACAATGATAGAATACTAAACATGCTAGGGCTTATTTTACAACATGGTAGGGACACTAGATTTTGCCTTTTCCAGAACATCTGCTAGCATTTCAAAGAGGCACTCTGTCACCAAGGGCCAGATGTACAAAAAAGTCAGTTTGTGATTACCTAATTGCGAATTTTTGGGATTCGCAATTAGGAAATCGCAAACTGCTATGTACAACAGTGTCTCAGACACTGTTTGGAATTCCCAATGGTTTGCAAATGGACCTGCCTCATTAATATTCACGAGGCAGGTCGCAATGTGCGACCCATTGGGAATGGCTACAGTCACAGGGACGGTGGCCTGCTGGGGTCAGCAGACCACCACGTCTGTGATTGCTTTTCAAATAAATATATATTTCCTGTAATGCAGTTCGTTTCCGGAAAGGCAAACGGGCTGCATTACAAAAAGATTTCTTTTCATTTTTAAGATTAGGCAGTGGTCCGTGGGCCTGTTCTTAAAATTAAATTTCACCCACATTCACGAGGGGTGAGGGATCCCTTGGGGACCCCTTCTGTTTGCGAATGGGTTACCGCTTCCTCTACGGAGTCAGTAAATTATGAATGTTTTGCGACCACATTCTGGTTGCAAAACATTCATACATCAGTGCTATTTCGTATTAGGAAAGGAGGCCCTAAACAAGCCTCTTCCTAATACCGAATCGCAAAAGCAAAATGCAATTCGGTAACTAGTTACCGGATCGCATTTTGTCTTTTGTATATGGCAAAATACATCTTACCGATCACAAACGGCCGACCGGTAAAATGCTTCATACATCCGACCCGTTGTCATTTCGTGAACCGGTCGGTGTAGATAGGGTGGTTTGAAGTTAATTGTAAAATTTGGAAGAACTGCTGATATAGCTGGAGCAGAGTTTGCCAGCAGTATGTTTGCCACCTGGGTCTAATAAATAGGGTGGTTACACTGCCGAGGTGCAAATGATAAATGAAATATTTTTTGTCGAATTGTCTCTTACTGCTCCCTTCTAAATCAGGCCAATCTACTCTAGTATCATATCAGTATACACAATGTGCTGACACCATTGGTGTACCATACCTTGCCCACAAAATCTGAGAGATTGAAGACTGCCATAATCAGAATTGGTAGCCACTCTCCCAGCGTGCAATTGCGGATCTCTGATTCCAGCCCAGGGAACAGGCACAAGGTAATGAAGTACGTCATGGCGATAGATAGCATAAAGGGCCATATCACACGAGAGACAATGTAACGATGCAGCATCATGTCTGAAATAAATAAAAGCAATAGAACACCCAGGTCAAAGATCTACAAGAAAGCATTTATTTTCAAACCCGTACTTTGCAATGATGGGTATGTGTAGCAGAAACATGCGAACGGATGATGCTCAACGTGCAAAAAATCGCCATTTTCATTTGGCATTTAATATAAACGCGAAAGTACCTGGACGTTTCACAAAATGTTTATGCTGTACCACTGTCTGCCCAACAATACATACATATAATCCTTTTATATTCTACTGAGGTAAAAATCATAAAGCAAGTTTATCTCCAAATGTTTTTTCGATCGAAATATGCAATGGTGCTTTTAAAACACAGCCTCTGCTCTTTTGAGATAAGGCTTCTTGCGACTATAGCTATAACTAGCGCCTTCTCCATGCACTGATTATAGCATTTAATATTATAGCTCTTATACCATTTAAAATAATAGTATTTACAATAATGGTGATGATATCACAAATCATATCTTTTGTCAGTATACAGTGCGTGGTAGAGGTATAGTTTATGTAGTGTGGCTATTGAGTTGAATACACTGTGTCTGGAGGTGCATGAGTTATAATAATTTGAAGGTGTTGCATAAAATATAAGTTAAAGGCTTACAAACACTTTGGTAACCAGCTTAAAGAAGCAACAATGGGTGCTCTGCACAACGTGTTGGGTTAGTAGAAAAAGTTATACAATTAACTTAGACGGTGCTCAAAGAAAAAAGGGTTGGTTACCAAACAACCCTAATATGTCCCTCTCAAAAGGGGGACAAAAAATCTCCAAAGAATAATCCGAGCACTGAGGAAATAATAAAAAAGGCAATGTTCATTCTGACAGTATTGATGTAAAGTCCACTTTAATCCAATTCATCTGTTCGGGCCAAAGGAGGTGTAGTCCATAAATCTTCAGAAACAAGGTTAGCAAAGTGCTACACAGCCAATGTGAATTTCCATCAATGGTAGAATAGTACAGAAAAAATCCAATGGTTTAGCCATAAGTACGGTTCAGCCAACACATGTCTCGTCGATAGGTAAGTGATACCTCAACTTCTTCAGGGCTGTATACTAGGAGTACTCTCCTTGATGGTCTACTTTTTGCCGCTATACTGGACTACATTTATATTCTGGTCTTTGATCCCGGCAACACCGAGTTGGTTACCCAGATATATAAAACAACACTCAGATTTCTATCGAAATTCCAGCCCTGAAGAAGGCTCGGCATGGATAGCACTCTGCTAATCTTATGCTTAAAACTTTGCTGTAGAAATGGCAAAAGACTTTGTCTCCTTCTATCTCGGTGTGGATGTCACTGTGATAATCCTATGCCTAAAGATGTCATCAGTGATGTCACTGACCATGTCATGAGTCATTTAATATGTGAGGTATAAGCAGTGCATTGCGGCGGCATAAGTTATAGTTAGCTCAGGTAACTAGAACTGTTGAATTTGAATAGTTTTGTACAAGTGAAATCTGAGCCTAATTATAACATCCGTGTAACCTTTGTTTTTTTTAGTGAATTTCTAAGGTTTTTTAAAAGTTTATTTCCTAACTATAAAATCCCTTTAACCCTTGGTTTTGTTAGTGAGTTTCGAAGGTTTACATTTTTTTATTTCCTAACTGTAACCTGTAAACTTTCAGAGTGGGTGTGTGAGGGGCTATATGGGTCTGGGACTGCGTCTGTGAGTGGTTATGTGGGTGTGTGAGAGGGTTTGTGTGTAGCTGTGTGAGTGGGTTTGCGAGTGACTGCATGGGTTTTTGAGTGGGTGTGTGAGTGGCTGTATGGGTCTGCGAGTTGGTTTGTGAGTAGCTGTGTGGGTATGTGAGTGGGTTTGTGAGTAGCTGTATGGGTCTATACAGTGGGTGGTGAAAGGGTCAGGGCCTCCGACGAGCTCTCAGCAATCCCACTGTGTGGGACTATCTGATGGTAACAGGAGGGGTTCTTGGCCCCCAAGGATCCTCATCATCCAATTGGACTTCATCCTCCAACTAGTAGTCTGCCAAAAGGCGTGTTTGCAGAGTGCTAGACAATGCTCACAGCAATCTCGCTGTTTGGGTCTTACTGGTGGTAACAGGAGGGTTTTTGGCCCCCAACAACCCTCAACATCCAAGGGGACTTAATTCCCCTAGAATAGTGTGCCAGGAGGCGCGTTTGCAGTGTGGTGTACAAGGTGGGGCAAGGCCTTCGACGAGTTCTTAGCAGTCCCGCAGTGTGGGACTTTCTGGTGGTAACAAGAGGGGTTCTTGGCCCCAAGGACCCTCAGCATCCAAGGCTACTTCATCCCTCAACGAGTAGTGCGCCAGGAGGTGCATTGTAGAGTGGTGAACAAAGGGGGCAGGGCCTCTGATGAACTCTCAATTAGGCTGTCATCGTATACTTCTTGGAAGAGTGTGCACTGCCAGTAGTTTCAAAAGCACAGGCCTGACTCCAAACTCAGGAGGCACAAAAGTGTGTATACCAGGGGATAAACACACAGTCACCCGTTTTTTTCTTTTTTAACCAAAAAGAACGCATTGTAGATGTAGTGTTTTTGCAAAATGAATAATAAAGTTGTTTGTACAGGTCGGCACGTCTATTTAAGGCAACACAGTTTGGACTGTGAGGATTGCTGTGGAGCTCATTTCATTTGTAATTCTAATAGTTCGTCTGGTGCTAGAAGCCGCTGCAGCGAGAAGAAGCTGTCTTCATCCAGAAATCTGTGATAACATGAGTCCTGCTCTAGAGAAGACAATGAGACTACAAAGAGGTGAATCTCCACCAAACAAGGGTACTTTCTCTTTACTGCATGAAGCTAGTGCTTCTTTGTTTGGTGAGATGTACTAATTTTCTTTGGCACCAACAATGCATCACCAAAGTTGGCTGGAAATGTGTTAGAGGGTCTCTTGGTAAGCTGTCCATCATCCTGGCTAAAGGCGGGAAAACCATTGCATACTACTAAGATGACAGGATGGGGGCCATACAGGCGGAACTTCCAGGTGATTTTGCGTATTTGAATACTCCTAGTCATTTATATGGGGGATAGGGGCTGCATCCCCCCTACCCGGTCTGATTTAGGCCCAGGAGACCCCATCCCCGGGGCCCATCCTCTTCATGCTGGGTGCCTTGGAGCCCACCCAGGGTACACAGTGTGCAATGTTGGGGATGGCAGGGGGAGCCTCAATGCCCATGCAGTCCCTGGCATTGCTCACGCACACAAGGAGCTGCTAAATATGCAGCTACCTGTGTGCTGGACCAATCCTTTCATCTGTTTCAGTGCCCGCTTGACGGCGGGCAAGGAAACAGATGAAAAGTCCGCTCCCTGATAGTGGGAGCAGTTTTCCAGCTCCTGCCAGCTGGGAGCAGATGTACTGTTTGCTCTCGCTTGGCGGGAGCTGTCATAGCTCCCACCAAGCAAGAACAAACAGCGGTGTCCCAAGGGGTGGACACCATGGGACATAAGGAACTGGCCCTAGGGGGTGGCGGTCCCCAGGGCCATTAATGGCTCTAAGAAGGGGGGCCGTTTGCCCCCCTCATTTCTGTTTCAAAGGGCCTGCCCCGGGGAGGTGGTGGTCTCCGAGGCTGAATACGGCCCAGAAAGGGCATTGCGCGGCTCCCCTCCCCCGTTAGCTGATATTTTTGGCCCTGGGGAGATGGTGGTCCCTGGGGCATCTATTGGGCCCCGGAGGAGTCCATGCTAGGTGGACTTCATAGCTAAGCTTCCTATCTTGCCAAACAACCAGATATTGATAAGCTTTTCACTGGTCCACCATCTCTACACCTATTCTCCACGTAAATATGCTCCTTTTTCCGGACTGAATTATTTTCGTTTTACCAAGATTTACTGTAAGGTTATTGTTCATTTTTTATTTTATTTTATTTATGGATTTTTATATAGCGCTGACCTGACCCTGGGGTATCGGAGCGCTTAACAACAGTGTTTCATAATAGTTACATAGTAGAGCAGTCTTAAAAACATAAAGTTCGGCAGTCCAAAAGTACTGAAGCTTCTTGAGGTAGTGGTTGAGTCCTGAGTTAGCCTCGTTGAATGCTTTATTGAGGTAGTCCGAGGTCTTGAGGCAGCTTAATTAATTGCACACTTGTCTTGAAGCGGGTTGAGGTGGATCTGAGCGATGTAGAGTCAGACAGCATCGGCATCAGGGATAGCGTGCCGGCGGCGGCTATCCATTCGGGAGGGAGTGGTCGAGGAGGAAGGCTTTTATGTGTTTTTTGAATTTTGTAAAGGATGGGATAGTTCTGATATCTTCTGGGATGGAGTTCCAGACTTTTGGCGCGTTTCCAGCAAATGACCTCGCGGCAGTTTTGTGTTCGCGTGTTCTCAAGGGGATGAGAAGGCGGGAGTTCAAGCTCCTGAGGTTTCTTGTCTGCCCGGCCCTCTTGAGTTTGGCAGCCAGATAGTCCGGTTTTCCAGTGTGAAGGGCTTTATGCGTGAGGCAGGCCGTTCTGAAGTTAGCTCGCTGTTCGACTGGGAGCCATTTTAGTTCTCTTAGTGCTGGTGAAATGTGGTCGTATTTTCTGATTCCGGTGACCATTCTGGCTGCTGCGTTGAGGGTTGTTTTGAGGGGAGCCAGGTGGGATTTTGTGGTGCCGGTTAAGGTTGCGTTGCCATAGTCGAGTCTGGATAGCACCAGTGATTGGGTGGCTTGTTTGAGGTCTTTAGTAGGGATGAATGGTTTAATTTTGTAGAGAAGCTTTAGGTTAAGGAAGGCAGTCTTTGCAGAGTTTTTGATGTGGTTCGTCATGTCCAGTTTAGGGTCTTGGGTGATTCCTAGGGATTTCACGGAGTTAGCCAGGGTGAGATTGCCGTTTAGAGCATCCATAGCTTTAAGCCATTCTGCGATTTGTGCGTTCTCTTCTTTGTTGGAGATGAGGAGGATCTCCGTTTTGTCCTGTTTAAGTTTAAGGTGATTTAGGGACAGCCAGTGTTGAATTTCTTTTAGGGTGTTGTTTAGTCTGAGGATGTCATCTGGGGAGGAAGTTTCCAGATAGATCTGGGTGTCATTGGCATATAGGTGGAAGGGGATATTCGCCTTTTTAAGTATGGTGGTGAGGGGTTCCATGTATATGTTGAACAGTTGTGGTGAGAGCACTGAGCCTTGGGGCACACCTCTGCTGACGGGGTGGAGGTCAGAGGTGAAGTTTTTGATTTTTATCCTTTGCGAGCGGTTCTGGAGGAAGGAGGTGAACCAGCGGAGGACCTTCTCATCGGCACCTACCCTTTCTTTTAGGGCCTTGATGAGAAGTTGGTGATCTACCGTGTCAAAAGCTGCCGATAGGTCGAGGAGAATGAGAAGGCAGAAGTGATCGGAGTCCAGTGACTTATGGATGTCATCTGTGATATTGAGGCTCGCCGTCTCAGTGCTGTAACCTTTTCTGAATCCCGATTGGTGGGGGTCAAGAAGGTTGATGTTGTCCATGTGTTAAGTCAGTTGTGAAGGACGCATTTCACGAGGATTTGGGATAGGAGGGGGAGATTGGAGACGGGTCTGAAATTGTTCAGGTCCATGTAGTCAAGGCCTGGTTTTTTAGTAGTGGTGTTACTTGGCCGACTTTAAGGCATTCAGGTACGATGCCGGATATCGGTGAGCTGTTGATGATTCTGCACCAGAGCGGGGCTATGGAGAGTTTACGTTTTTTGGTCAATTGAGTGGTATAGGATCCAGAACGTGAGAAGCGGATTTGGAGGTGGAGATTAGCTTGATAATCTCGGCTTCCGTGATGGGATTGAAGGACTTACATGTATTTGTGTGGTGTAGGCATGTGCTTTCTATTGGAGCGGGGGGCAGGCTTTGGCAGGCAGGGTTGGTGCTGGTGTCTAGCGAGTGTTCAATCTTGGAGATTTTTTCTTTGAAGAAGATGGTGAAGTTTTCGCACAGTTCCTTGGAGGCCTGGGTGGGGGGTACGGGGGGCTTGGTTGTTTGATGCTTGATGATTTTAAATAGTTCATTGGGCCTATTTTTTGCATTGTCCAGGGCGGAGCAGAAGAAGTTGTTTTTTTCATTACGGATGTGTTTTTTGTATTTTCTCCGAGCTGCTTTGAGTTGTTCTAGAAGGCTTGTGGAAGGGTTGTTTCTCCAGAGTCTTTCTGTCGCTCTAAGTTGTCTCCTTTCGATGTTGATGTCCGTATTGAACCAGGATCTGGATGGGATGTTCCTGTTTTTTTTAGTTTCAGGGGGGCTATCTGGTCTAGAATGGATGTCAGGGATGTGTTGTAGTAGTCAGAGAGTTCTGTCGTGGATAGATCATCCGAGGAGGTAGTGAGGAGGGAGTTGACTTTTTTCTCCAGGTCAGTCATGTTGATCTGAGTGAGATTTCTGGTCCATTTGGGCTGTTCTTGCGTGGGGGGTTGTATAGTGGCTGGCAGTGTGAGGTGGAAGAGGATTAAGTGGTGGTCGGACCAATCTACGGGCAGGGTGTGGTTTTTCGTCACCGTGTCGCGGTTGGCTATGATGGAATCTAGGGTTGCACCTTTTTTGTG
Source organism: Triturus cristatus (assembly GCF_964204655.1). Lineage (NCBI taxonomy): Eukaryota > Metazoa > Chordata > Amphibia > Caudata > Salamandridae > Triturus > Triturus cristatus. Next base: position 1,052,193,683 of record NC_140593.1, read on the forward strand.
AGTTGTTTCTGTGCAGTGTTGCGTGAGGTTGTTGTTGCGTAGTAACTCACTCAGGTTTTGGATTAGTGGGTTGTTATCTTCGTTCCAGTGTAGGTTGAAGTCGCCCAGAATAAGGTTGTTCACGTCTCGTAATGAGCAGTGGGCAATAAGGTCCGACAGGTGTTCGGTGAAAGTGGTGGAGTTGCCTGGGGGGTGGTAAATAAGGTGACAGGTAAGTGTTTTTTTGTTGCAAGTGTTGATGTTGACAGTTAGGCACTCAAAGGTGCTGTAGTTGGAGGAGTTTGTTTCCGTCACGGAAATATTGTCTCTGTGGATGATCGCTAAGCCTCCTCCTCTTTGGTCTTTTCTGTCTTTGTTGGTGATTGTAAAGCCTGGGGGGACGAGAGTGTCCAGGAGTGGAAGGGAGTAATCATTAATCCAGGTTTCTGTGATGAATGCTATGTCTATGTCGTGCGTGAGGATGGATTCTGCTAGTTCAGTGGCATGTTTGGTGGCTGATCTGCAGTTTATGAGCATGCAGTTAGTGGGGGTCGTCTCTGTTTTGGGTTTCTTCGTTAGGGGGACTGTGGGGATGGTAGTGCGGGTGGTCGGTGGCCTTGGTGAGTTTGGAAGGGCTTGGTCTCTTCCTAGTCCGGTGATCACCTGATTTTTGGATTGGAGGGTGACAACAATACGATTATCGTACGAGGAGGCGAGATCTGCTGCATCGCTCTCAGACATAGCGTCCCTGGTTCTTTTCGGTCTCTGAGTCAGATTGGGGAGGGGATTAGCTACCCATCTCTGGTAAGGGACAGTGGACGGTCTAGGTTGTGTCTGGGTGGTGGAGGGGTGGGTGTGATGTGGTTGCTGGGGCGCTACGAGGTTGTCTAGGATTTCACTCAGGCCCCGGGTTATAGTTGTTATCTGGGTTTCCAGCATGGAGAGTCACTGCTCAGTCTCTAATTCGCTGAGGTAAGGGAACTGAACCTGTGTGGGTGTGTTGGGCCTAGGGAGGGAGAGTCTCAGGGTGTTGGGCAGCTTAGTGGTGGCTGTGTTGTCCGATTCGGGTCTGGGGAGAGAGGATCTTAGGGAGATAAGTAGCCTAGATTTGGTTGTGTTATCCGTGTGGGATCTGGGCATAGCCGAGAGTGCAGGGTGGCGGGGGTCTTGTTGGAGTGTGGGAGCTGTATTGCCTGTGGGTTCGGGGGGATGGGTGTTCAGGTTGTTCGGAGTGAGTTGGAGTGAGTGGAGGGCAGGTGGCGGGTGGGGGTGAGAGCCGGCAGGGGACAGCTGGGGATTAGAGCCAGCGGAGGGCAGTAGGGGTCCTGTTCTCTGTGGGGGTGGTGAGGGAGATGTCATGTGGTGAGGTGTCTTGTTTGGGTGTAGTTGCTTTGTTGCCTGTGGGTGTGAGGTGGGTGGGAGTGAGAGCCGAGGGTGGGAAATAAGGGGGTCCTGTAATTCGTGGGGTGGTGAGAGGGATGTCGTGTGGCGGGGGGCGTGTGGCGTTGCTAGGTAGTATCGGAGCGGTAGGTGGCGGGTGGCAGTGAGAGCTGATGGGGGGTAGAGGGTTCCTGTTCTCCCTGGGGGAGGCGTGGGGGTGTTGTGAGGAGGTGGGCGTACAAGGTAGCTAGGGAGTATCGGAGATGTGGGCGTCAGGTGGGGGTGAGAGCTGGACAGGGGTAGTGGAGGGGAAATGTTCTCTCTGGGGGTGGTGAGGGGTGTGTGCTGTTGTTAGTGAGTGCCGAAGCGGTAGCTGAGTTCAGACTCCTGGTCTGGTTCCTCCAGGGGGGGAGTCGGGGCAAGAGGGGAGGGGGGGCGTGAGAGGGTGCATTCCGGAGAGAGGGTAAGATGGTGTCAAAGGACTCTAGATTATCGCTGTTGGCTTGTACCAGGACGGTGCCGTTGGAATACATGATCACCGTGGTATTACCAGTACGCCTTGATCGGTACGGGAGTGATATTGTTAGTTTGCAGCTGTGTGAGGTGTTGGTGGTTTTTGAAATGCTGAGCTGCGATCTGAAAATGGATTACCATGCTTCGTGTCTCTCAGTGTGGAAGATAAGGTCCGTTTTTACCTTTCCTTTGGAGTGGCAGTGGTAGGTGTCTGCAAAAAGTGACTCGGTGTGCTGTCTTATCAGTTTCTGTTTAAAGTTCTTCTTCGCTTTGGGTGAGAGGTCAGGTGGGAAGCTGATCACGAAGGAGATCGGGGCATGCGGAATTATGTGGTTCGTAGAGGAGGGGGCGGTGTGGGCTGTCGTGTCGGGAGGCATTGTGTGTGGATGGGGCGGGGGCGGGCTCCGTACTGGAGGACGGGAAGTTGTATCCGGGGAGTCTTCGGAAAGAGTAGGAGAGAGATGGAGAGATTCAAGTTGGGAGAGATTCGGGTGGTTACTAGGGCTAGTTGAAGAGGGCAAACTCAGGGGTGTGGTGGATTGGGATGCGGACGGTGTGGATTGCGGGGTCGCCTCAGTCGAGAGTTAATGTACCTGGGCGTCCCTTTGGAAGTTAAGTGTGAATATATGGTGGTCACAGGTGCGTTCAGTCTCTCTACCTTCTTCCTGTTGATGGTGGGTTCGGAGCAGCATAGAGCTCAAGAATGTGGTGTTTTCCCATTCAAAGGCGGTCATAGTTTACCAGATGAGATAGGGGAAGTATCAGACCAGAAGCAAACGGGATCAAACAGTGAGCGGCGTGGAGCTCCTGTCTGAGGTGTTAAAGTGCAATTCAGTGGTGGTGGTTTAGTGGTTGTCAGGTCGGGTAGGTGATTTTAGGCGGGCAGCTTGTGGTGTGCACCTCGGGAGAGGAGGGTTAGGTCACAGGTTGCGGCGGTGGGGTTGGGGGTCGCGCTGCAATAGGGGCAGGTCAACTATCGTGAAAACATGAAGATAATTTAGAGCTCTATGAAGACCAATTGGAGAACGATCCTGTATCACAGTATTATCCACATATTATAATACAGGAATGTGGAGGCAGTGGATACCACATCTGTACACAATGAATGCCTAAGATTTTTTACTGAGAGGAATTTCCCAAACCCTGCAGGGATTCAAAAGATTTTGGATGGATAGCCTCACCCACAACTTATCACATGCTTCATCATAGGCGATCTGTCCACACCAAGGCTTGCAGGATAGATGGATTATTGATAATCATCTGATATCTGAATTGTGTGATTTTTAATCATATTTAAGGTACCCAACAAGTTAAGGATACTTCCTGGATATATCTTAAGATATTTTCAGAAAGCATCTGGATCCTTGCTACAATCCACTACTAAATTATCTAAGATCTCCTAGCACTGGTTGAGTCCGCCAAGGTGGCATTTACCTACATTGATGTGGATAGATCACATATGATGAAGCATGCCACGATATGTTGTGGCGATCCATTCAGAATCTTTTGAATCCCTGCAGGGTTAGGGAAATTTCTCTCCGTCAAAAACCCTGGCATTGGATGTGCAAAGATGTATTGGTAAGGAGGGTATGCCTTGGTTTGTTACCTCTCTCTCTCTCTCTCTCTCTCTCTACTACTGTGCCTAGTGTATACCACATCACAGTCATAGATTAGGCAGCCACTCGAGGCACTACATACCACTTACTCGGGCCAAGCCTCTGCTGGAGGCACCATATTCCTTGTCACTCTCAAGGGCCACGCCTCACCTAGAGTAACTCTATTCTACTTCACATTCATGGTTCCATGCTCTACTCAAGGCATTCTATAGCGCACCACTCTTATGTGTAAGAGGTGCACTCAAAACACTTTTTAGTACAAATCTATCAGGAGTACATTTTTCATGCAAAACAGTCTGTAAAACAGGTATGACTACATATCTGTTTACCAGGTCCTTGATTCTGACTCAGTAGTTTAAAATGTGTAAAATGTTCTGAAACATTCAAATTCTTGGACACGGGTATTAGCATACGCTCCAAAGTGCATAATGTCCACAAAATAGCACCTTTGCTATGCAACAGAACCTGCTCCAGTCTGTTCTTCTGAGTTGGAGGGCAGAGAGCAGGGAGAGATACCAAAGGCTAAAAATGACATACCACCAGTGAGGAGTTAAAGAAACTTACCTCTGAAACTAGGCCAGTTCTTTTTAATTTTGGGTATAGGAACGTCAAACCTCACATAGGTTCCACCACCTGCTAAGTCAATACCGTTGCCTAAGCTGCCCATAGGAGACTCCGGACGTCCTCCATTTTCCTGTGAAAGGAATTAAAAAATATGTTTACATGTTGGAAACGGATAGTTTTAAAATACTGCATGATTCAAATTTTAAGAGCACTGTGAGAACAAATCTCATATTCGTATTCCACCTGAATATTGAGTTTTTTATATTTTCCTGCCAAAATAATGTGGACGAATAACAACTACCACAATATCCTGAAGATAATATATGTAGGTAAGCATAGATTTACTAATCTTAACTCCACATATGTTTAACTTATAATGCATTGTACTGTTTAATTTCTATAGCGTTTCCATACCTCTTGTCGTTGTCCAGAAGCACCTTGCAGACTAGGCATTAGTGGTTGGCGTCTGCGGCACACATATGTCAGAAGTTTACTGGTAGTGTTGTCATATATTAAAGTTAAGCATTGGTGTTATGCGTGATTTCCTGAGAGTGTACTCCAAACCTGACACAGTAACATATGCTAGCCCATTACTCTTGTGGCGGAAAGTAAAGAAGTGTGTGGATAGGGACACAAGCAGCATCTAAAAAACCAATTGGGGTTGTAGCCTTAGAGATACGTGACGCTTCATTGCTTGAGAAATTTTGAAGAGCAGACACTCTCTATTAAAGAGTACCTGTTTGCTATGTATTGGATTCCTACCGAGAAGTGAAAGTACTCTCCCCTTCAAATTTAAGAAATGGAGGTACTCAGTACATGACCCTCCCTGGCCTTTTAAAGCACTGGTCTTAGATTATGGGTAATGCCGAGATTTTATAGAAGTTCTCAATTGCCCTTGAATTTTGATAGATCTGATTTTCTTTAGCTGTGTGTTCCATCATTTTCATAGCTGCCCTGAGAAGTTGCTATACCCTCTGCATGCTTTATGGAATGTAGGAATTTTTAGTAGTGGAACTGTTCGTTGTCTGTGGTTTCTTCCTAGGCTGTATAGCCCAAGTTTCAGTTGTAAGAAGCCAGGCCGCAGCCTGTGGATCACTCGAAGTGCAACACAGAGGCCTGTGAAGACTATCTATCTGGTCACTGGTGAACAGGGTAGTGCTTTGAGGGCAGGGTGATATGGTCCTATCTATTTGGGTGGAGGACTTGTGTGGCAGCAGTATTCTGTATTTATTGTAGTTTGGCAATTATTAGTCATACCAATGTAGAGTCTGTTTGCATGGTCCAGCCTTAACATCACTAGAGCTAGAGAAACCTGTATACTTAGCCGAAGGTAGGGGTAAACACATTGAAGGATTCTTGTTGTGTAGTATGAGCCTCTAGTCACGATGTTGACTTGGGATTAGAGAGATAAGTTGGAGTCCATAATCACTTTCAAGATTTTTCACTTCAGCTGACATGGTAGGTGGCTGCCACTTTTTCTGAGGTCCAAGTGGATATGGGGCTGTAGGTTGCCCAGATACAAAGGTGAGTTTGCCTTTTTTTAAAGGAGCTGAGTTAGAGGTGATTCTATAGCATTATTCAATGCCATGTAGGCATTATTTGAGTCTTGAAGATTTGACCTATGAGGGTTGTTTGAGTTTTAATATTATCTGAGAGGCATAAATGAGCTGTAAATGTTGAAAAAGTAAAAGGGTGGCAGTTGATTTCTATGAGACCCAAACTGAATTTGAGAAGGATAAGGGATTCAGTGGTGACATGGAGACAATTTGGGATCTGTCCTTAAGGAAGCATTTTATCCAACTGAGTGCTGTTATTCCAGTTCATACAGTCTTTGAACATCTAACTGGTGGTTTACTGTGTCAAAAGCGTATGACAGGTCAAGTCCTAGTAGAGCAGTAACCCCATTATTGTTGTTAGACACAGTTTGTTTGGGGTCAAAGGGCACACATTTCATCGCTCAGAATTGAGGAGGTGAGGCTGCATCACGGAGGGGCATGTAAGCAACTCTAGAAGCCCACAGTGCGAGACACAGTTTGTTTGGGGTCAGTAGGCATGGACTTCATCGCCCAGAAGTTAGTCAGCCTGAGGAAGTGGTGCTGCATTGTACGGTGGCATATAATTACCTCTAGCAGCTATGGCACAGGACGCATGCAAGGATGCCCGCAGGAAGGGCACAGGGCACGTCTGGATAAAGACTGACCCAAGAACGGTCCCGTCGTCAACCGGAGGAGGCTGAGCCGTGCCCCCTACCCTTACGCTCTCTTCTTGAAGCTATCTCTACACTGCTAATGGGTACATGTAAATCTACCTGCTCTTCACGTGCTCCTGTGATTGGCACCACTATTGACACCTTTCTTGCACGTGGTGTTGGGGTCATCTTGCAGAATATTGAGCTAACCTTTCCTTGCTGGCACTGCTTTGTCTCTATCCCCTGTCCCTCCATCAATTGCATCAATAAACATCGGGGCTAATCGTGACACCAGGCAATTCTACTTTCCATCCAGTGCCAACCCTAGCCTTGAAGCACTTGCAGTAAAACAAAAGAGAAAAACAGCTCGTTTGTCTAAAGTCCAAGAAAGGGATCTATCTAGGCCTCCCCTTTTAGAGGCTTTCTTGGTGGAAGATTTATTTCCAGGATCTAGCTAATGATAAAAGAGATCCTACTCCTGATGTCTGCTAGGCTTGAGAGGATCAATTCCAAGCTGGCTGAGCTCGGTCTAAGTGGGGATGTCATTACTGAGAGGGTCTCCTTCGCTATACGGTCTCAGGGTGATGTAAACCAAGGGCCACATATGGTACCAGTTGTCTGCTCACGCTTAGATCCCTCTATTGCAGTGTCTGACTCTGTTCCCACTATTTACGATGGGAGAGCACCTGGAACCCTGAGCCTTATGGCGGGGATGCCTCTTAACAATGGCATTTTAGTCAATACTCCTCAGCTCCTTCCACCATCTTTAAATCGCCCGAAGCACATCTCTAGTAACCTACAAGCCCGAAGCCCACCTTATGTCTTCCGCCTAATGCCTGACCTTATGTGCTGATTTTAGCTCAGGTCCAACATCTGTCTGTCACATCTCTATTGATACTGTGGAAGAATTAAAGCATAAAAATATTCATTGGTTGACTAAGAATCTGAATTTTAACGAATATGACTCCAGCCAAATATTGTTTGCAAGGAGAGTCCACTGGGTGGGTCCCTCTATTTAATGCATGGAGGGTGATTTTGTAGTGCTACATTTTCAGAAGCCCACTTTTGTGTACAACATGCTGACTCATTTTAATGGCTGCTCCCTGAGGAATTCAGCAATAGTGTTTTTATCGCTAGGCTATTTTTATAGGCTTCCCAGCATTTCACAATCTGTAAATGAAGCCAGTTTTTTGAAGAGCTGGCTCATCCAAACCTGTGTGTTTTTGAACAGGAAAATAGATTTCTTTCTTTGATGAGTTTAGAAAAGTGAACTGATCAAGTTATGTACCATCTTTAAATTCAGCTTTATATTGTTAAAAAGAAATCTATTTCCGTTTGCTGCGTAGCTACTCCAGCCCCCCATATGACCAGCACGGTTCTCTCTCATCTGAAAGTAGACAACAATCAGTTTGACTTTAGCAATGCATAAAGGTGTAAGTTGAGAGGGAGTGAGCATAGGAGAGGACGTTTGAATAGAGTAGTACAAGAACAGAGTAGGGTATTTGCTTAGGTGAGGTATAGAGGGCAAGGGAGTAGGAAATGGGTGGATTGGAATTTGGATATGCATATCTAGAAGGAACTTATATTTGGAGTTAATGATACATCTATTCTTACCTATTTATACTTACCTTTATGATACTAGAGTGATGGATTTTTTAATTTGACATATTTTAGCAACACTATTTTGGCTATAAAATATTTTGCTGTAGATATTTTGACATAAAACCCTGAGATGCCACTAGATCTCAAACATGCATTGAAAGTTCCCTAGTATGTCCTGAGCGGCGATGCCTGCTCCCTGAGAAACATACGGCACACCCAGAGCGCATGAAATGCTCTTTGATATTGTATGCATGCTCTATTGGGTGTATTGCATTCTCTTTGGGTTCAGTGGCGTAAGATACATGGAGGGGCCACGGCTCTGGATTTAATCAGGAGCTCTCAGGCCAGAGAACTTTGCTGATAGGGCCCCCTGCAGCTCGGGCCCCACACCCACACCATGGAGGCTGCAGGGGCCTGTGTTACGCCACTGTTTTGCGTCCAATGTTCAGCCACTGATAATGCTCTATGTTTCATCGAGAACTGTATGAATTTGATTCACAAGGTTTCCAGGAAATTTGACTAACTTGCATTCCTATTCACTACTCTTACTGCCATATAAAAGTTATTCATGTTTTCTAATTCACATACACTGTTTTATTGCATGTGAAGTAAATGTTCCACAACAGCATGAAATTGCTAAACTAAGAGAATTTTTGCCACCGCCTCAACATCAAGCTTGAAAAAGCAATCTAACAATTCCCAAAAACTGATAGAGGCCCTGATATCTTGGTGGATGGGATACTATGTCACAAACATGGCGGATATCCCGTTTGCCGTGTTACAAGTTCCATAGGATATAATTGTCATTGTAATTGTATTTATATAGCGTTTACTACCCCTTACGAGGCATCGAAGTGCTTTTCGGCAAGTAGCACGCTACTCCGGAACCCAAAAGGATTAGTGATGAATCAGTATAGATAATTATGAGTTCATTTGAGCAGTGGACATGTGAGTCTGTTAGTTGAATCGAAAAGGATAATGGAGGGACAGAAGAGGTAAGAGTCTATAAAGTGGGCGATCATAGTAGTAGTAGGAGGTTTGGGATGAGTAACAGAGAGCTGGAGGAGGGAAGAATCTCTAGAAATGGATTAGGGAGATAATGTAATTAAAATGAGTTTTTGGATGAGTCTAAGGCGGGATTCACTAGGGAAGAATTTAGAAAGGGTCTTTTGGGAGATTATAGAAGTAATATTAGGGATATTATTAGATTTGACAAGCAAATGGAGAAGCCCTAATGTGCCTGATGCTCATTTAAAATGAATGACAGCAGAATCTGGTTGCTGCCTTGCGACATGCCTGCAGAGCGGCACATTTGGGAACTGGTATATAGCAGACGGGTTATACCATCTGCCAAGATCGTAATCAGGCCCAGAGTCTTTTGCTATTTTTCCCTGAAACAAGGAATTCCCGCATTTCAAAAATTCACTCGAGTGAGTGTGAGGGAAAATGTTTCATTTTCTTAATCTTTTATAATGAAAAGTGACGAAAAGTGATCCTTCCCCTTCACATACCAATGTAGACTTTTGATAAGTGTCTCAAAAAATTCCACAATGGTATCCTCTCACTAACTTTGCTGATTAACTGAAAATCAAAACTGCCCTCCAAGGATTCCAGTGCTCTTAGACATCTATTCATCACACCTTTCTAATGGTAAGTCTAGCACATTCTGCTCATGTTAATAGTATTCATCTACAGCTCCTCTGATTTGAGATGTACTGAGAGCTCTCTCTGGGGCAGAGGGCCTCTGTCATGTTCATTTAGCTGTGAAGCAGTGATTAGCACAACAGTAAGGCCAGAAATATCAAATAAAAAGACAGAATCAATGGTGACTGCTTAGAATGTAACAATATCAAAACTGCTAAGTTGCAGATTGTAGACTTGATGTATATATTACTATGCATATCTGATGTAGAGTTGCACAGTCTGCACAACTTCCAATCCAGTATCTCCCCATCTCGACAATGGAAGTCCCTGTCCATGCATCTAGAGCACTATGTGATGCACGGATATCTCTGAACGCATCGCGAGCTCTCTTACATTCGCTGTAACATCTTGCTGTGCTTGCCCTCTGAGATCCACTGGAAATTCTCTGAGCTGAGATTCACAAAGAATTCCTTGAGCACTGTTCAGAGTTTTTAATACCATGTAAACAAACTCTTTTTGAAACATTGTAATATCTCTTAGGGACATTGAGAAATCTCTGTAAACTACCCAGAGCTCTCTTAGATCTATAGTGAATCCAGGACTGAAATGGGAGTTCTGTGTAATGCATAGAGATCTCTGAACTGCATCAAGGATGCTCTTATGGAGAGTGTAAGCATTTGGAGGTGCATTGAGTAGCACATATGGTACATTGATGGCACTCTGAATTGAATTGCAAACTCTCTTGGCGGCATTGCAAGCCGGTTGAGGTACATTGAGAGCTCAGTGGACTCTATTGTGACACCTCTGCGACCATTATTCATTGAGATCACTGACATGTCTCTTAGAGTCGCTGAAAAAGTCCCTGCATTGCGGTTAGAAGTATATGGATTCATAAGGAACTCTTTAAGAAGACCATGACATTCATAGTAAGTTTACCAAAGAGTAACGTATGTAGAGCTGTACATTTTATCAATATTTTGCAAAGCCATCCTTAGGTGTCTCTAAGATGCATTTTGTTGCTCTTCTACTACCTAAGTTTTGTTAGGTAACATTTTGTACTCACCATCGCAACTCACTCTGGTTAAGGGACAATTTTAGAAATAGAACAGCAAACAAAACGTATTTTAAAGTGAGCATAAAATTCATGCTCACATCATGCAATTTCATGTATGTTTTTTATTCAATTGCACATCTGGGCTAAAATTCTTGTGAGATTCAGAAGTAGAATGGTTAGCACAAAAAAACCCATCTTTAGCTGAAAGCAGTTTTCTGCTCAAACTAGCCTCCTGCCAGTATCTCACAAGACTTTTTTTACGTGAGGTGCTCACTCTGGTAAAATAAAAAAGTGGCACCAACGTACATTTTACTGCTAAAAAGTAATTTTTGCCAAATTTTCTTGGCATTCATGAAATTTGGCGAGAGAAAATACACAATTTTGCACAACCCCCCAATAAACAATGCTTTTACACCATTTGTGCTATTTAGTTGATAAGAAACTGGAAAACAAATTTGTTTCAGAAAATTTTTATTTTCATACAAAGACCAGAAAAATAAAAAGAAAATGATATCAAGGGTATGTAGTACACTCCGGTTACAATACATGGAAGAAAGGCAATAACATCAGGTGCATAATGCAACAAGTAGAGCTGAAATAGATTAGTTTGAGGGGATCTGGGGCGTTATAAATCAACTTTTTATAAGTCAGGGATATCGCTTTCGTTGGCATATATCCATCAAGCAATCTGTCCTCCAACGGCGAGGATTCTGGGGGAGAGTCACCCTTTGGTAGACGTGATGTTAGCGCATGCCTCACTTGCAAATATCGAAAGTGCTCTGTAGCGGCCAGCTTATATTCCTGTTGCAGAAATGCAAATGTGACCACTTCACCCTTTTTCCACAGGTCTCCAATCTTTGTGATCCCGATCAGATCCCACTTGTCAAACCCCTTCGTCGTCCTCAGGGTGCCCAACTGTTCCGCATCCCACAGAGGAGTAGCCAGCGTGAGTTCCGATCCCACCCCAAGCTTCGACTTGCAGCATGCCATACCTGTACAGAGTGTTTGGTTGGTCCTGTCGGGAAATTTTTGTGGCTTAGAGTATAGAGTTGTATTATAATTACCGGCCGGCAGTAAACATTTTTCCATCCTGTAATCTGGGTCGCCCCAGCGGCGGTATGTACAATGATTAATTAAGGTCAAATGCGTCGCCCAGTAGTATTTTTTGACATCTGGGAGTCCGATCCCCCCGTCGTACCAACTCAAAGCTAATTTTTGCAGTGCTATGCGGGGTCGGCCATCCCAAAGCAACTTCCTCTGGAGGCCCTCAATCTCCTTAAAATACTGCGCCGAAACCAGTTCTGGGAAATTCTGAAGCACATAGAGAAACTGTGGTAGCGACATCATTTTGAACAGCGCTGCCCTACCCAGTAAGGAAAGTGGGAGCTCCTTCCAGTTAGCCACGTCTCGCTTCAGTCTCTGCAGGGTCGGGAGTAGGGTACGTTCGTAACAAATCCTGGACTCTGTTGTGATATAAATTCCCAAATACTAGAAGCCTTCCCTTGCTACTTGGATAGGACATCCCCTAGGCAGGGGAGGGGGCCCTTCACTGAGGACATACAGCAGGGACTTACTCCATTTGCTTGTGTACCCCAAAAATTTCCTGAAATTTGTAAATATGTTGAGTACTCTATGAAGCGACGCCTTAGGGGACGCGAGGTACAACAGGAAACGCACATTATTCTTGAGCAGCAGGTCAAGATAAACCCTGGGCATTACCCTAGGAAGGGGCGTGGTCTTCAAGGTGGAACTCATGGTGGTTTGCTTTCCTATAGGTATTTGTTAAAGGCATCCCAAAGTCACCTGAGACCGGCGGTGCCATGTATTTTTGCATACAGAATGTTGTCAGCACCTCTAACAGAGAGCAGCAAAGCAAGTTCCACCACTTGTCAAAGGGGCTTGGGGATGTTGCTTTCCAGTCTGAGAGTACTGTCTTGGTACCCAAGGGGAGGAGGAGGTCCAACAGAAGCAAAGGAGTGTTTTTTGAGGTCTGAGGAACGGGGCTTAGCAAGTATGCCCAAGGTATCCGTTAAAAAAATCTATTTTTATTGTTAACGCTGAAACCTCATGTACTGGTACTTGTATTCTAGTCCGGAGCGGGGGTACCATCATGCAGTTAAAAAGCATATGCTGAAGGTCGCCTGTCCTCTTCCCACATCACCAGCATGTGCCTGAGCCTCTAAAGTTTATGTAGTCTGGCGAGAGTCCAAATTGTTTTGTGAATGGACCAGAACCTTGATTGTGCTATCGTTGGCATGATTTTTGCAGAAAAGGGAGATAGCCACATATTTTGGTACATTGTGTTTGTGAATTCCGAGGGGCGTGCGGATTGTACATGGGATTCCCATTTTGTGGTAAATAATTTCAGTGCATACCCATTGGGGGTGTCTAGGAACTTGTTTATACGTGAGGCGGTGTGATCACTTGTTTTAAAGTTGCCCAGTAATCCTTTTTTTTTTTTTTTTTAAAGTTTGAAAAACCTTTATTGTACCATTAAAGTGTACACTGCTATTCAGCCAACAACCCGGAGGCAGGCAGCTTGTGTTTGCAGCATCGCGCCGCGAGCTCGGATCAAAGTCATACACTTGAGCAAAGTTCCGACAGCATCGTTGTCTCGGCTTTCCACATTTTACTATAGAAAAATATGAACTGTACAAACTACAACAGCGGCTGCAATCTGGAAATGGAGGAGAGCAATCTAGCACCTGAACAAAGTTTGCTTGTAGTGAACACCCAGCGACCATGCGGTTATACTCATGCGTCGTTACGAGAGTCCCTGCACACACGGCTCCACTTCGCAGCTACACGCCAGCCCTGCAACAATGCCACACATCCAGCAGTCACTCTCAGTCACCGTCAGCCACCTCAGACGTTGCCAACCAGTCCACCAGCGGCTGCCAAATGTCAGCAGGCCTCGACCGCAGCGGCATCTGATCCCAGTAGGCGGTCAATTGCTCCTTGCAGTAAGTTGCTGACGCCACCCATCCCGAAACCCTCGGCGGAGCCTTTTTCTTCCAGTGTAATGCTATTTGGCGCTTAGCAAGCAATAGGAGAAGGGCCAATAACCTGCGCGATGCACTAGGCACGTTCAGCACAAAGCCCAGGAGGGCCACGAGAGGGTCCGGCACACTAGTCAGACCCACCATCCTCCCTATGGCGGCAAAGACTGCCTCCCAAAACCCATAAATCGGACCACACACCCAAACTAGGTGGTAGAATGTAGCCTCTCGTTCACCACATCTCCAGCAATTCGCATCCACCTGTAATCCCATTTTAAAGAGTTGCATGGGTGTTCGATATGTCCTGTGAAGGAAATTAAAGTGGATAAGTCTCAATCTATAATTAGGAGACAAGTTTTCAAGTTGGGTGCAACAAAACTCCCACTGCTTCTCTGTAATTTGAATGCCTGCCTCCCTCTCCCACAGGGACCGTGAGTCTGCATGGGCAATAGGCGAAGCATTTTGCGTAGCCCTATATATACGCGTTATCAGCTTGCGCGAGGAACTATTCGAGAGTATGTCTTCTAGCGCTGCCACCGCCGGTGGGGCCTTCGGGAACATAGGATACCTGTGCTTGCACGCCGCCCTCAGCTGGTAATATAGTAGAAGTTCAGAAGCCGACGGATCTGGCGCTACGGCCATGTCCTGCACGGTGAGGAACATGTCGTCTGGGTAGAGGTCACCTGCTAGTTTCAGGCCACAGCAACTAGCCCGCCGCGCCACCGCCGCATCAGTCAGCGGTCCCAGCAGTGGGTTGCCTTCCAATGGCATACTCGGGGCATATAGCTCAGTCACACCCGCGCGCTTCGCAATGTTCGACCAGGCCCAACGCACCATCTCCACTGTATTAATGTCTTCCTGGGACCTTCTATATCGCTGGTATGCCGCCGTCCTGAGGGGGCAAGGCGCCGCCACGTCCGTCTCTATAGCTACGTGGGGTTGGTAGGGGATCGGATGATGCCAGAAATGTAAATATTGGGCTTGGCACTGTAGGCGTACAGCTCGATGTCCGGGGCTGCCAGGCCCCCCTGACGGAAAGGGAGGGTAAGTAGGTTCCATGCCACTCTGGGCTGCCTGCCCGCCCAAACCAGCTCTCTCATGGCAGAACGCAGCCGGTTGAAGAACGCCTTTGTCAACGGTAGGGGATGTTAACAAACAGATAGAGGAATTTGGGCACCACAACCATTTTGAGTATCGCGATGCGGCCCGTCAATGATAAAGGCAGCGTTTTCCACCTCTTCACTTTACTTTCGAACCATTCCATAGCCACACCAAAGTTTGCCAGCCACAGTTCGTGAATAGAGCGGCTTATGTGTATTCCTAAATACTTGACCTCGTCTGAGACCCAATCTATTGGGAATTCAGTGTGGCATGCGGTTGTGCCATCCGTCAGCGGCAGCATTACCGATTTAGACCAGTTAATGCCTATGCCAGTGAGGCCGCTATAGCGCACCATTTCTCGCATAAGCGGGTCAAAATTTTCGGATGGATTGATCATGTATATGGTGATGTCATCAGCGTACATGGAAATGAGCAGCCCGCGCGACGTGAACCCAACGCCTCGCTGAGCATGGTGCTGTCTCATGCGGGCTGCTAGTGGTTCCGTCGCGATAGCAAATAACAACGGCGACAGTGGGCACCCCTGTCGTGTCCCTCTGGTTATGGGGATTGGATCTGACATGTGTCCATTTACCCGCACCCGGGCCGTCGGACCGTTGTAAAGTATGCTGTTGTAATCAATGAAAGGATGGTCCGATCTTCTTAAGTAGATTGGTTATGATCTTTATTCAAGTTGTTAAGAAATCAAGAGAAACCCCACCAGGAGCAGCTGTCCTGCTGCTCAGCCCATACCCAACTGACATTCACAGACATCCAACATTCCATCCATCCAACATTCCACACCACAGTCATTCTAGCTGAGCAGCAGGGAAACATAAGTTACAACATATCTCCCTTCTTTACGGGGAACAAGTGCATTGTAAAATAGATAAGATGAAACAATAAAATAATGACAATATGGCAAATAACATATAGTCACGAAATTGAATACAATGCACCAATAATACGAAAATAATGCAATACAATATAGACATCTCACATCATACCCTGTCACACCATACCACGTCTCATCAAACTCACATAAAGAAACATCCAATCACAGCATATACTATATCTCACCAAACTCACATAAAATAAACATCATACTACATGTCATCTCCCTATCACACCATACTACATCTCAACTCGCACACAGTGGATACTTAAAAACAATCTTTTACACCATACAACATCACAACTCGCATGGAAACTATCCACTTCCTGAATAAACCACTATCCTACATCATACACCAAAAAAAAACCCATATGGCACAGATCACACCAGTTGGCCAGACCGGCACGACAAGCAACATACAGGGAACCAACCTTAAACAATACAAATATCAGGACACAACGTGCACACCGCAAGTCAGAAAACAATCACCCTCATAACACTTCTACACACACATCCAAAACTAAACCACTAATTCAATAGGTATCACGTTCACACACATTATACAATAAACCATACCTAATAATGAATGACTTAACATAACACAGCCATCTCATGCACGACTCAAACCGATGAGTGGCCCAACCATTAACCACCACCACATACACAACATCAACAGTGTTTCGAAATTCTGGGACCAATGTCCCTTCCCCCATTCCTATTATGGGACATGGCTCTCCGTCGTGGTTCAAATTCATACACTAAGTCAATGGATGACTTATTCACATACAAACAATCAACAACAAACTTGTAATAATGAGTGACTTCATATAACACAGCCATCTCATACACGACACAAACCAATGAGTGACTGAACACTAATCCACCACTTCATACACCATATTCACAGTGGTTCATATTCTGGGACTTGTGTCCCTTCCCAATACCAATTATGGGACTTGGCTCTCTGTCGTGGTTCAAATTCTGGGACCCTCTGACCCCTTCTAATTGTGGCTCAATCGCCTACTTCTGGGATTACTATCCCGGTTCCAGGTTCAATCTGGAGGCTGCTGGATTCTATATCCTAGTATCACTGTCCCGGCTCTGGGCTCAATGCTCCTCATCACGCACTCGTTTTTAATTACCGTCCCCATCATGGATCAGCTTCCGGGAGATTTATTCCACTTATTGACTTTATAGTCATTTCATATTAAAAAGCACACTGCCAACATTCTGCTAGTAATCTTCGCTTTTCAATATTCACTATCACCCAGACCAATGATGTTACTGGCAAACGTCAGCAAAGGCAGAATCTTTTCCTCTCAATAGTGTATTTTTTTTCCTTTTTTTTTTTACACCCTGAGCTAAAAGACACGCCGTCAATATTTCCACCGTAGTATACACAGTCAGCTGTTACAAAACGACATATCCCGCATCAGCAAGGCAAGAAGATTAAAACGGATAAAATACCTCACATTTTTATCTTTGGCAAACAATCGATCTGTGTGCGCCTGAATTATTCACATAACCTGAAGGCACGCATATCCACGTAGAACCGGGTGGTTCTCGGCAAGGACATGCATCCAAAATCGCCACTCAGGAGTACTGACGCAGGCAGGTTGGAGTGAAGACTCGTCACAAAAGGGACGGTGTCATGGTGACGCCGACAGTCTCCATGAGGAGGTAAGCTGGCACGTATTGTCCCTCTCGTGCAGGATTTGTTTTCCATTTAAACTATGGCAGTTAATCCGTTACTGTGAACGCACACGCTGAAGACAACAGTCAAAACCAATGAATACCGTAGATATTCCGTAGACATCTGCACATCTCTCTCTTTGAAAACGTTCGCTGCCAAACAATTCAAGCACTGTTCAAAGATGCATCAAACTCAGAAGCCTTAAATAATCACTGCCCTCAATTGACACCTCCAAAGCACCAAACAGCAACGGAGCTCGTATTCACAGTCAACTAAAAGCTTAACAGCTTCTCACCGGGGCCCGGTCATTGCCCCCGAGTAATATATTCAAAATATACGCCGGAGCTCGATATTTGCCCCCGAACGGCACACTCAAAGGTTCACCACACTGAAACGTGAATCTTCAATAAATAATACTGAGGCCCGATCTTAGCCCCCGATCGTCACACATCAGAATTCATCACATTGAAACCTGAATCTCCATTACTTAGTACTGAGGCCCGATCTTTGCCCCCGATAAACATGTACTAAACTCATATCTGGCACGCTTGGGTTAAAGGGCGACCGTTGGCAGGGTCACTAGTGGGGTTTGGGTGCCAGACAGCAGTACATACTTGTTTCTATTTTCCTTCAACAAAAATAAATCTTTTACGTTGTGGTTTCTTTAGTTAATATTTCATGTACCTGTCAGGTTTCTTAAACATCCATGGACTTCTCTTTTCATGTTCTCCTGTCAAGTTCCGTTTTTTCCTTCAAGTTCCAATAGGTTGCACACGTGGATTCTTCTTCAAAACATCACCAAAATGTTGTAATCAATGAAAGGATGGTCCGATCTTCTTAAGTAGATTGGTTATGATCTTTATTCAAGTTGTTAAGTAATCAAGAGAAACCCCACCAGGAGCAGCTGTCCTGCTGCTCAGCCCATACCCAACTGACATTCACAGACATCCAACATTCCATCCATCCAACATTCCACACCACAGTCATTCTAGCTGAGCAGCAGGGAAACATAAGTTACAACATATCTCCCTTCTTTACGGGGAACAAGTGCATTGTAAAATAGATAAGATGAAACGATAAAATAATGACAATATGGCAAATAACATATAGTCACGAAATTGAATACAATGCACCAATAATACGAAAATAATGCAATACAATATAGACATCTCACATCATACCCTGTCACACCATACCACGTCTCATCAAACTCACATAAAGAAACATCCAATCACAGCATATACTATATCTCACCAAACTCACATAAAATAAACATCATACTACATGTCATCTCCCTATCACACCATACTACATCTCAACTCGCACACAGTGGATACTTAAAAACAATCTTTTACACCATACAACATCACAACTCGCATGGAAACTATTGATATGCCAATGCTCCTGGCAAACAGCGGGCTGAATCCCATGCGGGTGAAAAGCGTAAGCAGGAATTTCCACTCCAGCGAGTCGAATGCCCTGGTCGCATCCAACAGTGCAGCCGTAGCCTGCACCTTGGGGTCTAAGTAGTGGAGGACCCCAAACAGCACTCGCAAATTATGTGAAGTGGATCTACCCAACACGAATCCCGACTGGTCAGAGAGCGCTATCTGTGGCATCATGTACTTTAATCGGTCTGCAAGCAACTTGGCATATATTTTGGCGTCGAGGTTTATTAAGGAAAGTGGGCGATAAGATTCGGGGTTAGCAGGGTCCTTTCCTGGTTTGAGCAGTGCAATTATCATTGCTTCCCGCATCGATGGAGGGAGGACACCCGTCTCAATGGCCTCCTCGTACACCCTGTGGAGGACGGGAACCAGGATATCCGTGTACTCTTTATAGAAAGCAGCCGTCAATCCGTCAGGGCCCGGTGCTTTGCTAAGGGGCATACTCGCTATCGCAGCACGTATGTCATCTTTCGTGAATGGTAAGTCCATGTACTTACGGGCTCTATCATTAAACCATGCTAAAGCTATGGTGTCTAGGTAGTCATTTAGCACCTGATCATCCGGTGTCACTCTAGTGGTGTAAAGGTCTCGATAGTAGTCGGTCATGGTTTGAAGTAGGGCTTGCGGCTCCCTGGCCACCCCACCCTCTGTATTTCTAAGTTCCAGAATGTACTCCGCCCCTCTGGGTGCCCTCAGCATGGCCGCCAGCGTGCGACCGGCGCGGTCCCCCTCCCCGTAACGTCTGGCCTGACTGTCTTTAGATAGATATGCCACTTCTCTGTCCGCCTCCTTTTGATATTTAGTTAGTGTCGCCCTAAATTCTGCTCGTAGGCTGTCCTTTGGCGCCTCCAACAATGCCGACTCGAGGTCAGCAAGCTCAGTTTCCAGTTTGCGTAGTGTGTCCCGTATGGACCGCAGTACACCTGTTTTCAGCGACATGCAGTGGCCCCTAGTCACCGCCTTGGAGGCCTCCCAGAGTGTGCCCGGCGAGTCCACCGTGCCCTCATTAAATTCAAAGAATTCCTCTAACTTCTCGCGCAGTGCCTGCTGAAAGACTTGATCGCGAAGCGCCCTGGAGGGGAATCTCCAACTAAACGGTTGAATGTAGTGTGCCGGAGTGGACAGCGTCAGGCACACCGGTGCATGATCAGACAATGACCTCGGCAAATGTTCCACCCCTAGTACCATAGTGTGTAGGTCCCGTGAGAGCAAC
Organism: Triturus cristatus; assembly: GCF_964204655.1. Classification (NCBI taxonomy): domain Eukaryota; kingdom Metazoa; phylum Chordata; class Amphibia; order Caudata; family Salamandridae; genus Triturus; species Triturus cristatus. The sequence goes on from NC_140593.1 coordinate 1,052,213,569, forward strand.
CAGTAGTCTAACCTAGACCACGCCGCTCTGTGGACCGTGATGCAGGTGCCAATGCGAACCCCGGGGTGTAGTCTCCACCAGGAGTCCACTAAGTCTGCGTCCCGTATAATGTCGCCCAACGCCTCCGATGCCCTAGGGTGGTGCGCCCTGGCCGCACCTTGCCTATCCATAGCGTTTGAAAGTACAACATTGTAGTCACCCCCCCACAGCATTGCAGCCGGGCCGCAAGCCTGCACCCTATGCCACAGATCACAAAAGAAGCCCGCGCTATCGTCATTCGGGCCATATACATTCACCACCACCATTCTCATACCACACAGCGTGCCCACTAACAGGAGGTATCGACCTTCAGGATCCTTGATTACTTCATGTGTCGTCCATTGCAGACCCTTTCTGATCAGTACCGCCACCCCTCTGGAGTAGGTTGAGTAAGTAGAATGCGCTATCTCCCCCCACCTGCCATGACGGAGCATTTGTACAGCTTTATCGGTCAAGTGTGTTTCCTGCAGGAGGCAGATGTCTATTTCTTTTCTGAGCAGATATGCCTGCACCAGCCGGGCTTTACGCCTGTCATTCATACCACGCACATTCCAGGTGAGACATTTAATTTGCTTCACGGCGGTAGAAGTAGCAGTAGACCTTGTTCTGTCAGCACGCCAGCCGTTTTCCACACATCTCGCCCCCACCCATTCATACAACGCGCTTCTTGTCGTGTAAGCCCAGCGTGTTCCTGTGCTGATAAAGCGCCGTGACAATGTGCACAATGCCCTAGTCGACTGGGTAAGGTATAGCGCACAGACTGCGCTTTCACGCAGAGACTCACTCCATCCAACCTCTCGACTGCAGCCAAACAGTCAACAACAAAACCCCCCAAACTCAAAGTGTATGTCCCTCCCGCTCCAACCCCCCAATCAGGTTGTGCATTCACCCCCCACATCACCTCCCCCACCCCAACGCCTTTAACTACACACAATAGCGGTAACCAGTGATCGGGAATGATCCCTTGGGGAACGCAGGTCAGCCAACAGACAACCCCGTACTCATGACAGGGTGATCGAGCGCCGGCCCAGCATGTCAGCTCAAGGCCCCCCCGCCCCCCAGCACTAGCACATTTCAGCGACCCCTCATTCGGATTCAGTTAACTACCAATGTTACCAGCAGGCCGTCTACCCCGGCACAGCCGAGGCTGAACACCCCAGCGCAATGATAAGCCCTTAACCCCTGCAGTCACTCAACGTCGCTCAGATTGTCCCTCTGGTCCGGACCCTCTGTATGCGGTTTGGACTTTTGATCTTTGACCAGTTGCTTAGCATACTGCAGGGCGGCCTTTGCGTCCAGGAAAAAGGTTGGTTTCCCTGGGCCCTGCACTCTCAGCTTCGCGGGGTAGATTAGGGAATATTTTGTGCCTGTTTGTTGAAAGACTTTTTTTGCTGGCATGAATTCTCTACGTGCAGCCTGGACCTGCACGGTGAAGTCCGGGTATATGGCGATGTGGTTGCCTTTGTACTGTACGTCTTGCATTTCTCTCGCCATGCGTAGGATCGTGTCACGGTCTCTGAAATTTAGGATCCTCGCAATGATGGGCCGTGGCGGTGCCCCCGGCCCAGGCCTCGGCCCCAATGTCCTATGTGCCCGCTCGACGAGGAACATCTGTGACAGCCCCGCAGCAAATAGATCTTTCAGCATCTGCTCAACGTAGTGCGCCATGTTCGTGATGTCTGTGGATTCGGCCACCCCCGTAACGCGAACGTTGTTGCGCCTCGATCGGGCTTCTAAGTCCTCATTTTTTTGCTGAATCAGCGCCAGAACCTTGTCCATGCCACGCATTCGTTTATCTAGGTCCGTGTGGCTTTCCTCGATGTCAGACACTCGCGATTCCAACGCCTCTGCTCTGCCCTCCTGCTTATCCATCCGGGCCGTAATGTTGTCCATGCGTGCCGCCAATGCATCCATTTTAGTGTCTAGTCCCTGCAGGCTCACCTTCAGTTCCTGGAACATCGATTTGATGTCCGTATCACGGGAGCCGCCCGGCTCCGCCACCGCTGCGTCTGCGTCTCGTTGTTCCTGCTCCGTCTGCTTTTGCCTGGTTTTGTCAAAGGTGAGCCTCGGCTGCCTCGTGTCCGGCTTGCCCATCACTGCCACACAGCACAGTCGCCAGCCGAGGGCGGCAGAAACCCAATGTCAGTTTGGTACAGCAGGCCCAACCCAACGGGTGCCCAACGCAAGTGACCGCTGATGGCGCTGCAAGCCAACGGCTCCAGGACGCACCTCGGCCAATCAGTGCGGCAACCGGCGATCTACGCCGGGATCGGGCAGAGGCAGCGTGACTCTGTGGGGCAGCAGCACCCCCTCGAACTCTCCTAGCTGAGCTGGCCAGCTCCCCAGCGCCTCTTCGACGGCTCCCCCGGTCAGGGATCTAGAGGTAAGGCAGGATGCTCCCAGTAATGTAAGCGCTGAACTTCAGGCGGACCCCACGTCTCACAAAGGGCATTAACGGGGCGCTCCAGCCACAGCAATCCGCCGCCTCGCTGTTCACCACCCGGCACCGTTCACTGCGGGGCCCGCCAGCGCGGCCGGGATCCCGATGGCGCCCCCGATCAAGATGGCCGCCTCCTCCTTTGCGGCCAGGCCTGGCCCGATCAGCGCCGATTTGCAGGGCACACGTGCACCGCACGGGGGTAAGGCCGCAGGCGCTCCGGGGGGGGCCCGGATGACCCGTCCTCAGGCGCGCCACCACAGCAAGAGTAAGCGCTGCACTCACCGGCCGCCAGTATCCTCCGCAGCTCCGGCCTCCGGTTCGCGCCGAGACCTCCAGGCCCCCCGTCTCAGCCCAGCAGCAGTCGCCAGCAGCGCCAGATCCTCAGCCAGCGCTCCCAGGCACCGCCCGAGCGAGGCGAAACCGGAGCTCCGGGCGCTTCAAATGGGCAAGGCGAGTCAGCAGTCCGGCTCAAAACAGCACAGCACTCCTCCGGGCTCAGTTCTGCGCAAGTCCCCGGACCTCACGGGCGCGCCAGGCCGCACCGTCGCAGCCCGCCCGCCGACTAACTTTCCTCAGCGGCTCCAGCTCCAGCTCTAGGAGCGGCGTCGGGCAGTCCCAGGCAACGAGTAGTGTGCGGGGAGGTCGAGTGGACCGAGTCCAGCACCCGGTGTTCGGATTTATTATCGGATTAATGTGCTCGATCGGCGGAGCTGCGGTTTCAGGCAGCCATTCCGCTTCACGACCAAGCCACGCCCCCAAGTTGCCCAGTAATCCTGGGAGATCCGGAGGGTGTGGATACTTCTGTTTACCCAGTACACCTTTCAGCCTCAGAAATGTATAGAGGTCTATATTGGGTAGGTCGAATTTCAGTTGCAGAGTTGAGAATGGAATAGGGTTTGTTCATGATCCCAAGTCATTTATGGAGTTTACTCCTTTCTTTGTCCATGATTCCTAGAGTAACATTGTCCCCTTTAATTTAATTGCGCAGTTTTGCCAGAGGGAGGCCAAGGTGGAGTTCATGAAAAAAGCGCTTGTGAAGCAATAAGAGAGATGCAACAGTGTCCATTATTGTAGGTATAGTTTGTTCCAGAGGCTGTGTATCGTGAGGATGGAGCTAAGTGGGTTGGGATAAATTAGTTGGGATTCTTTGGTAAGCCAAGGGGGTGGGGCAGGTCTCATCAGTCCAGAGTCACCACAAGTTCTGTGCTGACAAGAATACCCTTTGATAGCAGAGATAATCTGGGAGGTTTATTCCTGTAGAGGATTTGTTCCTCTTCAGAAATTTCATGGAGATTATCGGTTTCTAGTTCTTCCATAGGAATTCGGAGATGAGCTTATCTATATTTAAAAAGTAAAGGGGAGAAGGGTACAGGAAGCATACTCGCAATAACGTTGATTAGAGTCACTATCATCATCTTAACAGTGTCCACATGCCCTCCCAAGTGATGTTCTTCTGGGACCAGGTGTGAAGAAGGTCTTTTATTTAGGGGAGAGTGTTTTTTGTTCATTAATAGCCATGGATTGTTTAAGATCAGAACTAAACCATAAACCCAGATATTTAATGTCTTCCAGTTGCCATATTAGACCAAGGTAACCAATTACAGCTGAAGTACAATGAACGTTTAGAGGAAATACCTCAGTTATATCTTTGTTCAGGGTGTAGCCTGCTACTAGGGAGTATATTTCTTTCATGATGAATGGGATAGCTCGTGAGGTGTCCTCTGTAAATAGAAGTACATCATAAGCATAAGCTGCCACCACATGTCTGCCAAGGAGAAAGTTGATACCTGTGATATATGGGTTTTCTCTAAAAGCAGAGATTAGAGATTTTATAACCAGCATAAAAGTAGGGGTGATGGAGGTGGGCTCATTGGAGCTGTAGAACTTCACATAGAATGATTTAAAGGTGTCAAGGATGCCTTGTGTATATGAGGGAACCACAACGTCAGAGTTCCTTATTGCTGATATGAGGGCTTTATTTTTTGCATATTTTAAGTAGTTAACTAGGGGTTTCCCAGCTCTATTGTTGTTACAGAGCCTCCTAGCATTTGTTACATCAATACACTTCTGTGCTCTCTGACTAATAATTTGGTTATATTGTTATAGCATGGAGTGGAGTTTAGTTAGGACAGATGAGCCTTTAGTATGTCTGAGTTGCGTGTTTAATGTCTGAATTTCTACCAGTTTCTTGCGGTAGTTGGAGATAGCTTTGATTTTTTGGGGATCTGAGTGGATCATAGTGCCCCCCAGTGTGGCTTTGAGAGCGTCCCATCTTGTGGTTGAGGACGTGTCATTTGGAAGGTTTCCCATGAGGAAATAGCCAATGACCTTCAGAAATTCAGCTCTATTGTTAGGGTCTACTAGATGACCCTAAGCGCCATTGCAGTGGTGGAGGGCTAGGGTAATTTAGAGTTAATTGAAGATACACACACGTGTGGTCAGAGGCCACTATCGGCTCGATTTTCAGGGAGTGGGCCAGATGGAGTATAGAGTTACTCACCATGATATAATCTATCCTCGAAAAGCAGTGATGGAGTGATGAGTAAAAAGTATAGTCACTCCCAGCCGGGTTATATAGACACCAGACATCTAGGTTATTGTTGCTACAACAGATTTTTATTTGTCTGTGCAATTTATTACTTATACATTTATGTGCTGAGATTCTGTCTAGGTTACCATCCAGAGGAAAGTTGAAGTCTCCACCCAGAATTACACCCCGGTTGTCTGGGAGGTCCAAGATTTGTCTTCCTAGGTCCTTCTAGAGGATACTGCATTGTCGTTTGGTGCGTATATATTAACAATGAAGAATTCTAGATCCCTTTTCTTCACTTTGGAGATGAGCCATGAGCTGTATTGGTCAAGAGTGTGTGATATTATAGATTTTTTTTTTTATCAATGTGACCTCACCGTTCTTTTTTTGTGGGGCAGGTAAGAGGCCGATCTTGGTAAACCAATAACCTATAGAATTTTGCGTTGTAAATAGATTTCAGGTGGGTTTCCTGTAATAGGATAATATCCCCTTTTAATTTGTTGCAGTATTCCGCTACCACTATATGTTTTACTGGTTGATTAAGTACCTATGTGTTTAAAGAGAGTATGTTTTTATTGAAGAGATGGGAAGATGTCTTTGGGGATTGTTTCAAGTCTGTGAACGTGAGGTAAGCTACTTGTTTAAGAGTATGTTGTTTGATATAATACAGCAGATATATCCTGGGATTGTAAATGGTGTGCAGCTGGGGCATAATGTGTGTGTTGGGGTGGTGTAAGTCGAGGGACCGCCCAGGAATCTGAATGTAGCAGCGGATAAATCATCGAGGAAGGAAGACAGAGGAGAGAGAGAGGAGAGAAGAAGAGCCAGACTAACAAGACATTCAATCGAACTGGAACAAAAAACCTAACCCATACCCACCCTCCACCCATCCCTTGAAATGCCACAGGATGCATTCCCCTTCCCTAATCTAAGTGGGCCACAAGCTGGCCTGTCCCAAACCAACTGGGTGACTACCCAATCCTGCAGATCGACTGATGTGGTTCAAAAAGCATATATTAAGAAATGGGAATGCACCATAGCACACAGCTGCCGCCACCAACCTTACAGCGATCGGTCTGTACATTTGGACTAAGCAAAGGGGTTTTGGGTTATGATGTATTGCTTCTGTTAAGATCAGGTGGGACTGCAGGCTGGTCGCATGCTTCGAGTAGTGACCCCCACCATTAATGGCGGGCAGGTGACTATGGGCATGTAATTTGTGGGGAGTAGCCATATATTACATTGTTTATATCATAACCTGTGTCCTATGGAGTGAATCGCTAATCTAAACAACATTATGAGGAATACTGAGCGTATTATTGTAAGCAGAAAAACAATATAGAGCATTAAAAGGTAAGTAGAAAGGGTGTCATAAGCCAACAACAGCTAGGCTGAAAAAAAAACCTTTAAGGCAAGGCAGGTTACACTAGTATTGGAGACATAGATGCGAGTACCTCATATCTGCCTTGTAGTACGAACTCATGTCTGAGTATGAGTAAAGCATTATGTCTATACCTAGAGGAAAGAATAAGTGTAAGTATGTGTTAAAGTAGGCTTAGAAGGTCCATTCGAGGTTACCACCTTGATACTTGATCAAGTATATGAAACATGCATGTGTAACATAAATTAGAGATAGTAGACATTACCAGCAAAGTCTCGGCGGCTCAACTTAGGGTAACATCAGTTCTAATTGTCAGCGCTAGGATCTCCTGACAAACATTAGGAATCCTCGTTTGTGCACGGGTTAGAGACAAATAGCATTATCAACTTAGTCGAAGAAATTCAGTGCGGAGAAACTTTAGACCTGTTCATTAGCGCAAGATGTCCCTGGCATACTTTGAATTACCATAGCCGCAAACACAGAGGCTTTCAGAAACGTTTGTAGGTCAGTGGGGGTACCTAAAGAACAATGACTTTCCCTGGAATACAATATGGAATTTAGAAGGGCCAGCGAATCCAAAAGGAGTGTTATGATCTTTGAGAGACCGACAGAGGGCCAGGAAACCTTTCCTAATGGATACCGTCTCTATTAAGTAATCCTGTGTGATGTTGATTTCGGAGCGTTCCATAGGATGTGATGAGCTTTCCTCATATAGGCAAGTATATGCTCCTGTTGGCGGTATCATTGCAGTCTGAATATCATAGCTCTTGGAGTGGAGGAAGAGTTTGGAGGGTTAAAGTGGGTTTGCCCATTGGAACTCTATGAGCCCTTTCTATCTCAAAGTCTTTATCAAATTTGATTCCAAGGGTGCATGGTATCCAAGCCTCTAGAAATTTGACACAGGAATTTGTGTAATCCTCTACCTTTTCTGGGAGCCCAAATACACGGGGATTTCCTCTGCGGTTGCGATCCTCCAGCTTGGATATCTCTTTAGTCAGGGACTTGATCCTATTGGTAGTTCATCAATGCTTTTTTCTTCGGGCAATGCAGAGTCCTCTAGCATACCAATCCTTGTCTCTGCTTCTGTTAGACTGCCTGCCATACTGTGAAAGTCATTCCGTCGCACTTGCAGATCATGATGCATGGCTGCTTTGTTTGCTTTTGTCTCTTGGGATAGGTTGTGCAGGGCTCCAAGTCATTGCACTATTATTTCCAGGCTTGCCCCCGGGTCTGACTTTGGTTTGATCGGAGGGTCTAGCAAGGGATGCTCCACCTTGGCGTTTTTGTCTTATTGTCTTTCGAGTCAATATTGTCCTTGGATTCTTTGCGCTTAAGGTCTGCCATTGTGGAAGAGCGAGTGGGCCTGGTCTTGTGGGCCAGGGTACTCATTGGTCGGGCAAATAGTGGTGTGGGTCGAACAGTTCAATGCTCCAATAGTCTCCTAAAGCTTCTATAGGGAAGTTCACGGTGTTTTCAGTATTACGTAGCATTGGTCAGATGGTAGTTATCTATGGTCTCTGTGTTAGGTAAGGTGAGTTCCACCAGCTGAGGTGTCTCACACACAGCATTCATGCTGGAGGTGACTGAGGAGACTATGATGCCCTTGACCATCCATGTCCCTTGTCCAATTGACCATACACCATTAGCTCAATAACTATCTCAATAACATGGAATTGGATGCTCAGAGGTACACTGTGAAAAAGACGCACGTCAGGCTGACTGTGGGTCCCAAATAGATACTGGAATGACTGTTCCGCTGGGGCGTTGGAATATGAAGGGCTGACCAAGACGTTCAACCTATGTTACTGCCAGTATTAAGCCCAGTGCAAGTAGCTGCGGTAATCAGGGGCCCCGGGACCTTCAAAACCTCCCCCGAAGGTAGTCATAGCACTTGACTATGATGTATTTAACTACTCTGGTCGTTATCTCTCTGAGCGTTCATAATGCGCTCCATGTGGTAATGTAGTTATAAGCAGGTTGCTCATGGGATTGGGTAGGTGCATGCTCAACGGCTTGGGTGTGATATTGAACTTATGAGCCTTCCTGGTTAAGTGTAGCGCCACACTAAGAGATTGAGCTTTACCTCGCTTTCCTTTAACAGTCCAGGCTGTGAGTCATTCCACGGATTAGGGAGCTAGGGGCGGTTGCCATTTTGTTTTGTGCGAGGGTCTTGCCTCCAGGGCGCCTTCTGAGAATGGTGAGCTATGGCGTGGGTCCCCGTCACGTCACATCCCCTGTGTTTTGCATACTTGATGGATGATCTTCGTGTAGTGACAGAGGTGTATGTACTGTACCTCCATTTTCTTTAGCAGTCCACCCTGAGGGTTGCTCTGTGAAGTGCGGGCCACTGGGGACCGCCATCCTCTTTACCCTGCAAGTAGGACACTCGTCAGTAATAATCCTTTGTAATAAACAGGAGTCTGTTAGCTATAACATGGGTTCCTGTCTCGTCACCCCCCGGTATTTTGCATGTTTGATGTCTGTTGTAGGGTTAGTGGTGGATGGGTGGCCTGCTCAGATTGGCGAGCTGAACGGCATTAAGGAGGCATCGCTCAGACACTTGGGCGGAGTAGAGGTGGCAAACTTATGAGGCTCCTCGGATGGTGTCCGTGTGGTAGCAGAGATATATGCTCTCTACCTCTTTTTAGGTCTCGCCTGATTCAGCGCTTGCGCTGATCTGGCCGAGACATTTTGTAAACAGGCTTTTTCAAGTGCTGCCGTGGCCTAAAGCTACAGTGCACGTGAACGTGCACGCGCGCAGCCCCATGTGTCTTTCCAATCGCGATCGCGATCGCCATCACTTTCACTTTTGCGGCCGCGTTGCTAAAGCTTGTTTGTCTTGCGTGCTGCTGCCGCCTATCTTACACATCGTGTATGAGCATGGCGCACTCATGTTTCCCACGGCATTTGCATTTCATCAAAATGTGGTCTTTTGTTGCCTACGTGCGTTCCCCCGATCCTGCTCGCACAGTAACTTTTAGTCGCTCCGACAGGTTTGCTTCGTGCACTGCAGAGAGCAGGAGGCATTTCAGCCTCTCCCACCACTCTTAACGTCTGCTGCGCATTCGCAGACTTTACACAAGCTGTATTTTTATTTGGGATGCCCACACTGCTCCCGTCCAGCACGAGTAATTTAACACACTTCTATGCGCTCCAACAGACTTCCATGGAGCGCTGCCGAGGGAAGGAGGCATTTCAGCCCTTCACACTAGTCTTAACATTTGCTGCCTTTTCACAAACTCCCAGCACTGTAGTCGGAAACACGCAGTACAACTACATTTCCGTCAAGGTGTGTTCAGCACAGAGTAATAAAGCAAATCGTCCTTCTACGCTCTCTCTCGTTTATGTCAATTACAGTTAAAAATATTACATTTGTCATGCAACCTGGCCTAAGTGTGTCTCCAGTGCACTACAGCTCCCAGCAGGCTGTGTGCACGCAGACCCAGTTGTGCCCTGAGGATCTGGTGCTGCTACTGCTGAGTCACAGGTGCAACTGTGTCCCTTGCTCACTGTTGCGCTCTGGCTCTGCTAATCCTGCTCATCTTCTGGTCTCCTCTCCTGTGTGGTCGGGGCCACGTAGGTATGAGGCCATGAGCAATAATGAGGCACACCCTCCCCTTTATTTTGTTACCGGGACAGCAGGCTGTGGCAAACAGTAACGTCTCTGTGTTTCTTCTTGTCTTTCTCTCTTAAGCTGAAGGTGCAAATCTTCCAACCACTCTTAGATGCACCCCTGGCCGTCAAGGCTTTCTTATTGTGGGCTTTGTTAAGGCTGCTTTTTGGTTAATCCTAAACATGCGGACGTAGTAATTGCAGAGTAATTCCAAATAATTATTAAGCGTGGATCGAAGATTGGTTTTACCTCACAATCTATACAGCTGAAAATGATTAACTGATAAGTGGCCGGTGTTTGTGTTAACAACAAGCAATAGATATGTTTATCACCCACTCTCAGCATAAGACACAGCCACTACAGCAAGTACCGTGCCCTGGAATGAAGAGAAGCAGCTGGGGAGCTTGAAGCATTTATGGCTGGAGAAGGTGAGACAAGGTATGTTAAAGCTCCTTTGTCTTCATAATGTACACTCTTGAAATTATTGGCACCTTAACAGCCACATACCGACGGTCCCTACCCCGTTACTTTACCTTCCACGTCGTTTTACTTTGATTTACGTTTCACGCTGTTCCCACTCGCCTGTTGCTTCGTGCAAGATTTTTTTTTTTAAATTTATATACACGACTGGCAGACGTCTGGTTTTCTTTAAAAATGGTGTAATAACAGCAGAAATCCCCAACTTTCACACATAATATTTTTCCTGTTTATTCCGTTGACAACCACTTTTTTCAGAATGTTACTTTTTTTGGTAGATAAAATTATCATTCCACTGCAAAAAAAAGGTTGTCATTTAACACACCACCTCCCGCCTGTCCATGCGTGTTTAACTGTTTGTCTTCCTCCCTAAGCATTACACACTTCCGCTGTAGAGACCAGAATCTCTCCCAGAACCAGTAAAATCCAATATCATGATTCCCTTAAAGAGACAAGTCCATTTAACACAGAGGCACAGCAACACTTGTTGCAAAATGTGGAGTCACTTTGTGAAACTTGTATTTAACTTTACCTGCTCTGCCATCCCCACCCCACACCAACTCATGTCCCTCCCTGCTGCTTAACTATTTGTCTTGCTCCCTGAGCCTTACACACTTCAGGTGCCTGCTAACACAGATATAAAATCTCTGGCCGGACATTAAAATCCTATATCATGATTGCCTTAAAACAGCAGTCAGTTGTTTAACAGCCAATGAATACTCCTGCATGCAGAACATCCCAAAAATCGATCCGTGCACATTCCAAATCAAAGCAGTCTTCCCAGCTGTTCGCTCCCCAAAAAACAAAATCCACATTACTCTCCCCTGCAACATAATTCCATTACATTCCGCAACACAATTTAAACTCCACTTAATTTCCTCTACACATATTTCCAGTCCAACCTACAAAATTACACTCCATACCACAGTATTACACTCCACATATTTTCACTCTATGCCATACAATTCCATGCAACACAATTCAACTCCACATAATCCCATGTCACAAAATTCAAGTCCACAACACAATTTCACTACACACCACATACATCCAATCCACACCACAGATTCCCACATCATGCCACATAATTCCACTCAATACATGCCACCCAAGGACATGCAATACCACTACACATAAGTTCACAACACTTCATACCACATAATTACTAACCACATAATTTGATTGCACACACTGATTCACCATTTCTCATATTGGTTCTCTTCAGGTCTTCAACACAGTTTCTTTACCATAAGGTTTAAAAAAAACACACACACACTCTCCACCTCTACAAACAAAAAAAATAAGTAAAATACAATATCGTTTACCACGCCAATAGCGCTAACTTTCAGAAATGCAAGACCGATTGCATTGCAAATACTTAAGACTTTTTTTGGGTTTGCGGCTGCCTCTCGTTTTCAATCCCCTCCTCTCTGCTTCAGTTTCCCCTCCCCCTGGGTGGACACGACATGAAAGGGGACTGACCACGGAATCGTTTGCAGAGGGTAATTGGTTGTGTCTGTGGGCTTTCTTTGCTGCTCTCTCTTCCTCCCTCGGTCAGCACAATTAACATAAAATAGAAACTGAAAGTAGAAAGTCGTCACAAGGGAATTTTTGTGTGTGGTGAGGGGCGGGGGCGTATGTATCCTGAACAAACAAGTGAACCAATGCCAAAAAACATAACAAGCATTTGCAATGCAATAGGTCTCGCATTATAAAAGTGTGAGCAGCTGGCATTGCTAATAATAATGCAACACTGGCTATTGGCTTTGTAAATGATAAATAAATGCCATTATGTGTTTGTTTTACAAAATAGATTAAAAAAGGCATTGTCATGAACAATGCCAATAGCTTAAACTTTTGCAAATGCGAGACCTATTGCATTGCAAATGCTTGTTTCTTTAGTAGTCCAGACTGAGAATTGATCCGTGAAGGAAGGAGCAGTAGGTGGCCGCCATTTTGTTTATGCTGCACAGGGATCATTTGTTGGAGCAACCCCCTTGAATCCATCGAGCTGTGGCATAGATACCAGTCTCATTACACAACTCTGTGAACTACTTGCACTGACGGATGTGCACAGGCTGATAGCCGATGGAATGTTTGCTACGCTTCTTTAGAACTGCGGATCGGGCGTCGAGCAGTTGGCTCCGACAGCCATCTTGTATATATTTTTCAAAGCATACTACTGTGCGTCAAACTAACTAGACCAGCTTTTATTATTGGGTGGGATAGCCTGCTGCTCAAAGCACTGAGAATTTAGTGTGAACATTAACTGGTCGGAAAAAAACATTCTGCTCGTCAAAAAGAGTGACTTCCCTAGACACAATGCCAGTGTACACACTGGGTAGATTATTAAAAATGACTGTAAATGTGGAGAGATACTTGTAAATATTTGGATTACAAACTGAAACAGCGCATACAGTACCACACTTATACTCGATTTCAAAATTAAGAAGTTCCGCAGTCCTTTATTCTAACAGTGTCACCAATAGCTGTTCAAAAACCAAAGCATTCACCTTTGATAGAGTTACATTATTTCCAGTCTCAGTTAAACTGCCAATATATCTGTGGAAAGTAAAAAAAGTTTCTTACAAACCTAAGTTATCAATGATTTAACGGCGCAGATAATTTTACAGATCACATTTTCCCAGATTTTCAATTTCTAACATGTTTACAGAGAATTCTAGAACACTATCCTTTTGAAGAAAACTTTTGAAAATCAAATGAAACTTCAAATATGGTTGTAATCTCAAAAGCTGGCAATGGCAAACATCTTTGTGCCTGCTACAAACCAAGGGGCAGATTTACAAGCCCCTTGCACTGCTATTACGTCACTTTTTGTGATGCACTGGCAGCGCATTTCTCTGCCCCATAATTACAAGGACAGGAAAAGCCACCCTGCATGGCTTTACCTGTCCTTGGAAATATGGCCCCTTTATACGCAGCACTTTGCATGAAAGGAGCGTTCCATGAGTGTTGCTGTGGGTGTTCCCACGCAACACCCATGGAACCAGACACATTTCCAGATTTACGAGGAATTGTAAACCTGGAAAGGCATCAGTAAGAGTGAGGGGCAACGAGGAGAAACGTTTCATTTCTCCTCGTTTTATTCTTCTCTCAATGCGTACTGCATTCTACAGCACGCATTGAAAGAGGAAAATGCCGATAGTGATTGTTTTCATGCAGGAAGGGGCACCTTCTTGCACAAAAACAATCTCCCCATGACGCAGGCATCCTTGCACCATGGTTCAAGGGTGCCTGGGCCGGTGCATGGCAGCTGTTTGTGCACGAGCGCAGGGGAGAGCACAGCAATGCGACATATCATTGTAAATATGTTGCATTCCTGTGGTCTGAATGTGCCGCAGCGTGGCGCAGTCAAAGGGCTTGCGGTGCAGTGCTGCAGCACTTTCTCCTAGATCTGTCCCTAATTATATTGATAGCCGAGCATTCTTATTTTTCATGTAACTAGGGTGACAATATCGCACCATCCAGAGCATCTGCCGTATGAAGTTTTGAGGCATGGCAGCTTCATGAGTCAGTGGCCCCGCTGATAAAGGTCCATCTTCTCACCTCTGTGCACAACCAAGCAGAGGTGTAACCTTATGGCATGACACCTTCACCTCTCACCCTTGTCTCTAAGGCACATAGAAAAAATTTGACTGACTTTACCACAGCTTGTACCACAGCCTCGCTGGCCTACTGACACCGATGTGACAGGCTCCACCTTCCTGGCCTTTCAGGTGCACCAGTTTAATATGCTTCTGACTACTGGAATTACGCGGCAGGGGAGGGCCAGTTTATGTGGGAGGATTGAGTAAATTATGCATTAAGAAAGGCCAAATTATGTGGTGTAATGCTGCACATTTTGTGATAGAATTACTTCATTATTTTGTCATTTTTAGGTCTCGCCTGGCGTAAGACTGCGCAGACGTGCGCAGTCTCGCTGGCGAGATTTAATGACTTTAGGAGATTTCTCTAGTGGGCTTTAAGCCCCGCCCCTCTTATCCACTGGCTGGCGTCACCGTTTATGCTAAACGGTGGCCAGCCATTGGAAAAGAACGTCTAGTGACATACACTTTTTTCTTTTAGAGCCGTCCCAGTTGGACTGGCTGCCCCGACTTACTGCTGGTGTAAAAGGTTTTCTTATCTTTATGCGGCCAAACACATGGCCCCATAAAGATAAGAAACCAGTCATGCGAGTCAGTCCAACTGGGACGTCTCTAAAAGAGAAAAAGACTATCCCTTCATTTATCTCCTGCACACACATGGCCAATTCACTCTCTTCCTACATACACCATACCCCTCTAAGCTCCATACCTTGCTCTTGGCGCAGGTCACGCTCCGCAGGGCTCCGTAGAAGATGGGCAGCAGGGCCATGATCATCAGGCTCCCGTAGGCTAGCGCCGTCCCCTCTGGGGAGGCCGGCAGCCAGGCAGATGCGTTGGAAGCTGTGGGGTCCGAGTCGTTGATCAGTGACGGGGGAGGCTCTACCTCTGCCATGGCTGGAGGTTCGGGGAGCTGCGGGTTTCAGAGAGGAAGGTGGGACGGGAAGGTGCAGCGCCAAGGCTGCATGGAGCTCTGTAGGAGGGCTCCGGACATGGAAGAGACTGCTCTTTCAAGCTCCGCTGCTTTTTGGTACCGGTAAGGCCACGTCGGCTGCGCTGCCGACTTTGGTGCAGGAAACTAGGGTTCGAGCCTCGAGGTCGCGTCCCCATCCTGTGATTCTGGGCAAATCACTTAATCTACCCGTGCCTGAATATGTAATGTAAATACGGTGCTCATGTACAGTGCTCCAATACCTTCGGGTCGAATTCGCGCTATATAAAAGATGCAAAAAAATAAAAAAGTGACGTCCCTCCCGGATGAAGCACTCCGCAAGCTCCACTTTGTCCTTAGCAACGGTTGCCGACGAAGGGCGGGCCAGGTAACTAAGGAAGTGTATGTAAACATCAGAAACAGAATTCATGCTGCAAGTCAGCCTTACTCCACTTTTGAAATGAATCCGGTAAACGTGCTTAACCTCAATGATAGACAGGAACAGGTAAACCTTCATTTATTTCAGAGACCACAAGAAGTTTCGAAATTGAGACTGCATTTGTGAAACAGGGCAGGCAGCAGAGAACACTAGGCGCAAACAACCAATCGGCTTCTTTGTTTTCTTGGAGCACACGCCAAAAAAGGGGCCGGAAAGATGCCACCCGCAACCGATATCTAAATGAACATCTGAGAGACATCGGCACAGCGCTCAGTTTCATTTGACAAAACGGGCTGGGGTGAGAGGTCACTTCTAAATCTCATTCAAGCAAGAGCGGTAATATTTTAAGTCACAGCAAAAAGCAAAATCGTCTGTCTGCCATCTATTTCTAGCATTAAATAGATTGGCAAACTTACTCCATAGTCAGCAATGTCGGTAGGAGCGGGATTCCCAGTAGAGCGCGCGCACTGGTACAGAGCAGTTAGAACAAGGACGGGCTTGCAGAACGGAAGAGGAGTTGTCGAGTAATGGTTTCCTCTCCGCACTGTGCCACTCCACCCGTGGTCATGAGTGAGTGATGGCTGGTGCTACCAAAGTGTACTCAACACGGTCAGCAAATCATGCGACCAAAAAGAAACATACAAGATTCCAGATCACACGTAGGAGATGGACGCCGTTATACCGTGTGTACCTTAGCCCTCAGGTCGGCTTGGAGGCACTGCTTGATTTGTATTAAAACAAGCATTGAAAATGCAATAGGCCTCGCCTTTTATTAAGTTAAAGCCATTTGCTTTGCTAATGGTATTATATAGCAAAGCAAATGGCTTTAACTTAATAAAAGGCGAGGCCTATTGCATTTTCAATCCTTGTTAAACTGTCTGGGCATTGGTTGCACATCATGAGTACCAGTTCAAAACCCAAATATAACAATAAGCAAAAAAAAGGTGACCTGTCAACCTTTGCAATGGACCTCCGCTGTGCGGCAACATTGGTTGCCATGTTTTTAGTAACGTTTGAGCCGCTTGAGCTCGAAACAAATTTTTGTTGTTGTTAAAATCTGCAGAATATGCGGAAGATGATGCATTATGTGGCAAGGGCGGCAAATCTCTAATTATGTGAAAATTGCTGTGGCCACACAATCGCATAATTCCAGTGCCCCTGACTATACTCCAGTCTTACCAGAAACTGTCAGCACAGCCACACCCCTCTATCAAGGATACTGTGTTTTAAAAATAAAGAAATGACTGACCCACGTCAGCCCTGTCAATAATCAAAGGCATAACACATGACTGACTCTGCCCAGCCCTGCCCAACTCATAAATACATTAGCTTGAAATGTGACTTTTTTCTGGTCCAATCAGGCACATTTTGTGGTCCAGACGCCACATTCCTAGCTCAATTTGTGACTGGCTTCATCCCATGTGTTTTGCGCCTCTAGAGGCCCTGCCCTGTAACCAATCGGATTCTTGCCACACTTTGCACCTTAACTTATTTGCCTAAAATGTGAATGTCTCAGCCCAGTGCCACTGATGTAATATTGGATTGAGTATGCCACATGCCATCCTGCCTGCAAAAGGCACAAATCATCTAAGATTAACTGTTGCTCTACATTACCAACCTTCTAGAGGCCCCCTCCTCATAAGATTGGCTCTACCTATGTCTACCTGTTTGCCCTCTTGTCCTTTCAGAGTCTCTAGCCTTCCAGAAGTAGCCAACAGGGCCTCTGACTGTGTCTCTTTCTTAAGTAATACCCAGTGTATGCTCTGCATTTCTATCCGTTAGGAGGCAACAGTGTACAAGAGGAGATGAAGGAGATTGCACATTTGGACCAAAGTGCTGATGACACCCATACATTGTAACATCCTTGTTCTGCATGGTGACCAAAGTGATGCTGAGACTTCTCACACAACTGTGTTAACATCTGAACTGCGCATGATGACCAATGTGTTGTTGAGACAAACACATTTTAAGATTCTACCAAAAAGGAAGGAATACAAATATTGCTATAGTCTTTGTTTCCAAGAGGCCTAGTGGTGTTGGAATATACAGTAGTTTTGCAAAGAAACTAAAACCAAGCCAATGCTTACAAAGCAATGACCAGCAGACACTATCTAGGGACCGCTCTGCAACAACACATTGTCACCAGAGTTCAAAAAATGTTTCAGCCTGGTTGACAAAGAGATGGTCAGTCACAACAGCTTCAAATAAGTTATTTCTCAATTATAAAATATTTCCCCATGATTAAGCACATATTACTCCTGGAACTTCTCACAACTGACTTACTTAAGACACACCTATCCACAGAAAATACTTTAGTAGTATGTTGCCCCAGTCAGTTTCCTTGAGTTCCTATGTATCCCATAAGCTCATATGTGTTCAGAGTGTCCTTGGAATCCTATGTGTTCCCATAAGTTCACATGTGTTCAGTGGAAAATGTACATTAACATTAGCATTGGGTCTTAAACAAGTGAACAAGAATCGTGTTCACATGATGTGTTTCGTTCATGCAGAGTTTTGCAAAGAAATAGGCCTGAATCTCAAACTGCATTTTGTAGTGCTTGAAGTAGTACTAAAGTACTACTACCTGCTTACTGCAAAATATATTTGACAAACATATGATTGGATATCTCAATTTCCACTTCTCCTATCTTATGTATTTGTATATGTAAGTTTACAGCTAAGGGGCCGATTCCGATGTCGGACGGACTAAGGTCTGTCAACATCGGTCAGGAGCCGTAACCGACCGACCTGCTGTCGTCGGTTACGGCCCTGCAAGTACGATGCGACCGAACCCTGTTTGGTCGCACTCGTATACTTCACAATGGAAGCATGCATTCCGAGCGGAATGCATGCTTGCATTGTGAAAAACAGGGGTGCAGTTCATCCCTGCACCCTGTGGCCGGCACTCCAAGGTGCCTGCCACCGGGTGCAGGGATCCACAGAGGGGCACCATTGGTGTCCCCAGGCCGTAATTCGGCAGCCTCACACCCATAGGGGCCCTACTGGGGGCCCCAAAGACAGTTTCAGACTGCCTTTTCGTGCCGGTAAGACCGGCATGAAAAGGCAGTGAAAAATTGCCATCGTACTCCCTCGGTTGTAAAGAGGTGGCCGGGGGAGTACTGAAAGATGTCCGGACGGCAGACGGGCTCTCCGCGCCTGTCATCAGCCATCCAGAAATCCGAGTTGGATTCCTTTCCGACCGAGCCCATCAGAAAGGCTCGGTCGGAAAGGAATCCGGCCGGGCACATTCCGATGCGTGCGGAAGGGCTCCGAACGATGTTCGGAGCCCTTCCAACCGGAATCGGAATCGGCCCCTTAGTAGTAAATGTGGAAGGAACAAGGAGATTGGTAGTTAAGAGAGAGAAGATGCTGTTAGAAATGCTGCACGAAGGGACACTCATTATCATACCCTGAAGATCATACTTACGTTGGAGTATATCACATGTCTTGGTGACCAGACAACAGGATGACAAGGTGCCTAAGGGCACATAGAGAAATGAGACTAAAACTTAATGGGTGTCTGGAAAAGAATGTTTGGGGTGTTCATTCTCTTTATTCTCATGTTCTGTATTCCTGGGTTATCTGTTATAATGATTAGAATTATAATACATACAATTTACATATATTAGCACATAATAAACACTAATTAACTTATAATACAGAGATGTGTGTATATTTAGGAAGTACAACTCTTTAAATCCTACAAGTGCTTCTCTGGCTGGTCTCTCGTTTTCCTAAATGCTCCAATAATGCTAAGTGCAAAGGCCGAAGGAGGAGGTGGAAAGTGCCTAAAGGTTTTGTCTTCTCCAAAGAAATCTAGGCTATAAACACATCTCCGGGGCTTAGGATAGTTAACCCAGGTGTGCCTTCAAACATTATGGGTTTCACAACGCTTTCTAAATCACAACTTGATATTAAGTCGTAATAGGTACCTAAGTCGGGTGTAAGCACGACTACTCCTAGAAAAAAGATTTGTGAATTGGACCTTGCCTGTAATTTACCTTTTCAAGCTGTACTCTAATTGATATTAGAGATCCTGACTTTGAAGTTGATAATGCTGCTGCCAAAAGACCATAATAAAGAAGAGATAAAACAATTAGGCAAGCAGCACACCCCCGATGAGCTAGATTAGCTCTTCAAATGACACAGTCGTTATTCAAAACCAAGAACAAAAGGTTGCTATCCTCGACACTACTCATCCACTTTATTGAACACTTTGAGTCACCTACAACACTTTGGGCCTCATGTAGGAAGCCAAATACTGGTCGGTAACGGCCGAAATTCGGTAAATATCCCGTTACCGACCGGTATTTAGGCATTTGCTATGTAGGGGGCTGATTTCTGGATTCGGTATTTACCGAATCGGAAATTAAGATATCGGTAAAATACCGATTCGGTAAAAACCGAATCCAGAAATGCAATGTAGGGAGCACTCTAAAGAGTGAATATCAGTATTAAGAATTTGTTATTTACCACCAAATACAGGTTGGTGATAAATAACGAATACCTTGCAAAAAGCAATATTTTGCTGATTTAAGAGTGCCATGTGGCAGACATACATGCCCTTAGGGCATGTATGTGCGCCACATGTGCACACATGCAAGATTCAGGGGTGCAACAGGGTGTCAATGTGACATCCTGCCACCCTTGTATATGCTCCCCCCATTACCGAATCGGTATTTACCGAATCGGTAATGAGGCATACCTTCCCATTGATTCCTATGGGCCTCCAGGCCCATAGGAATCAATGGGAAGGTATGCCTCATTACCGAATCGGTAAATACTGATTCATAATTTCCGAACTTTTCCGATTCGGTAAACTTTACCGAATCATTACCTACATCACATTTACCGATTCATAAATACCGAATCGGTAAAATTTGGTATTTATGAATCGGTAAATGTGAAGCTACCTACATATGGCCCTTTGAGTTTAAGTCGAAAACCTATTTTCACACCTATGTTTAACAAGTGTATTTTTGAGGGCAATATCCAAATCCTAATTCACAGAATCAGGTTTGGGAATTTGTTTTCCTTCATGCAGAATTTACAAATATATGCAAATTCTGTCCGTTTTTTAAAATGTCTGCTGTTGTGAATTTAGGGTGTCATACTGAAGCATACAAAAAGTGATGGATGGAATGCTTGAATTAATCTCAGCCACTGGTAATTACTCGAGCCACATCCCAGTTCACCATTATTTGACACACCATGCCTCCTCAGTTTGGATTTAGCCATACGCAAATCAGTCTTGACCGTGCTCCATTAGGAACAGTACAGCCCGAACTGCCAGCCCAAGTCCTACCTGATCCAGAACACAAGCAACCCCAGACCGGTTTCACCTTTGTTAGGGCTCATCAGTTGGGTATAGCTTGATTCCACTGGAACAGTTTGCACAGAATCCACTTCTGAGCAAACCATTCCCACTTAGGGTATTGCGCTGAAGCATACAAAAAAGTAATGGATGGAATGAGCACCTTGCAACCAGCGGTACTGGTCTCGGGTGGATTGTGTTTTGGTTCAGGGAGGACCCGGCCTAGCAGTTCGGATTCGACTGGTCCTATAATATAGGAGCAAATTACTAAATATTCCACTCTGGTATCATATACTAAGCCACTTCAAATAAACTTATTACAGCCGTGACACATTTGTGCACCTATAAATTGAAAATACTCTGAACACTTGATCTAGCACACAAGGTCAGCATTTAGGCTAGTGGATAGTTTTGTGAATATCCATGTCCTTGCCACGAACCACCTTCTTCTGTTGCTGCCAAAATATCAATACAAATACATGTTTTTATTTACCACCCAAGGATAGAGCTGCAACAAGCGTGTAGACTTTATCAAAAGCTCTCTCCGTGTGTTAACTCCAGGCAGCTGTTAGCTGCAAAATCAGAGTCATACTCAAAGCAACTTCATTAGGAGGAGCTGTAAGAATAAACCCAGTTTAAGTATTTATAGCCTTAGAAGGAGTAATCAAGGCTGCAAGCCCAAACCTTTACCCGTTCGGTGACAATATGCTGTGTCCTTTATTATTTCCTGAAATGTCTATGTACACCAATGGTTCACATTAGAAATGATCAGTTAATCCCTTGAAATTATGAATTATATATATATAATTATATATTTCATATGGTACTGGGTTTTGTTGTGTATTGCCCTCCATTTAAATGAAGCCAACACCACAGAACAAGACACTTGTCTTTATTGGCACAGAGCAGTAACCACCATGGACCAAGTAGCAAGGAAACATCTCACAACTGCCACTCCTCAAACCTCCAAGCCATGGCCCAAGAATTCCATCTTACATAAATACTGAAGGGCAGATTTATGTAAGAGTTGTGTCGCCCTTGTGCCACGCAGCTCCTACATAGAAGGAGGGCACATAGAAAGAGGAAAATGCCTCAGGGGATTGTTTTTGTGCAGGAAGGTGTCCCTTCCTGCACAGAAACAATCCTGCTTTCAACGCAGGCACCCTTGCACCATGGTGCAAGGGTGCCTGTGTTGACTCTAGGCAGCACGTTGTACTCCAGAGCTGGGAATTGATAGGAATGCGCCATATAGCTGTATATTGTTAAGTACGGCACTTTTCTGCCCTTTCCCTATCACACAGCGCAGCAAGGTAACTTGCTGCACTGCGTGATTATTTGTAATGTAGGCCCCTAAGTGCAGTGGATCACAAATTAAGGTAGCACACGCACGCCATTCTGAAGAACGTCTGACCACAAACAGTTCCTGAAATAAAAAATAGATAGTGCCACTTGTGTTTACCATCAGAGATCTCATATTTCAGTGAATCTGTAAGGGATTAGAGTGTTGTTATGTAGGGACCTTAGGGCATTATCCGCTATATAAATTAACAAAGGTCCTCAAATGCTCTTTGGAAAAGGTACACCTTAAGCCGTTCTTATGAATTGGTTATCTTAGTCTTGAAGAAGAGAAGATAAACAACATCCCACAAATATCTTTACCCTACATCCTGTAGTGACCAGACGAGAGCTGGAGCTGGTTCACAGACAATGTGTATGTTGATAAGAGATCAGGTACGTTTGCAGGTTAATCAGATCCATATTCCTGCTGGTCCCATGTGGAGAGCAGAGAACACGCTCTATATGTTTACTTCATCTGGTGTATACATTTACCACATTTTCAGGATTAACATGTTCTCTTCTACATTTTTTCTGGAGCAGGACCACGGCAATATTAGTTAGAAACTTTAATGATACTTTCTTGGCAGTGGGACTGTGTTAAGATGCATTGGAGTATAACAAATTAGGTGGTTTTGTTGAATTTAATTTCTGTATAATCTTCAGCCATGACTCCATTTCAAAGCCTCTTCTCTTCTGCTCCAGAAATCCAGCTAAAGAGCCTTCTTTAGCCAGTGTCAAGTTTGTATGACTTGAACATGCAATTATGGTAAGTGTATGTGAAGCTTTCTCTAGGGAAAACACATCTTTCCTCTGCAACCACAGATTGAAAAAGCTTGTATGTCAAATCATCAAGGTTAATCATATCAATCTGTACTTATATCGACTCCAAAATATCCACTACTAACTTATTTTTAAGGTAGGCCTACATTGGGTAGTTTAGATTAGGTGTTCTTAACTCCACATTTATTTACCTTACTGATAAATGGGTAGTTGATCGATATTGTGCAGTACCTGTAGGTACAAGTCAATATAAAAAAAACTCAATATTTTAGTAGAACATAACACAAATGTATATTTTTTATTAAGTAGCATTGCTTATAATGACAGAGCCACTCAATAGAGAATGGTATCCAAGGATGATCTGTAGGATCCATATTCTGTAAATTCTGTTGTGGTTCCTTATGAAGAATGAATAGTGAATTTTACAAAACCTGGTTATTTCAACCTGCATGCTTCTCAACCACCTGCCATGCCAGAATCTCCAGTTGTGTTTAAAGTATGAGTTTGGTGATGCAATGCTCATCGCTAGTACAAGTTAAAAAGTCCTAAGTACACATAATATCTGTATCTCAGAAAAATAGAAACTTACAAATCTTACTTCCTCTGTAATGGCATCGTGATGAACTCGGTAGCCATTTCCATGTCGAGAAGCACTTCTGGGCTCTGGAGCACCCTCCCGGGCACGAGCTGTGTAATAGCGGACAAAGTGTGTGCGCCTCACCAGCAAGTGGAGGATGAAGCACATGAGCTCGATGCCGATAGAGATGAAGAAGAAGATGATGGTGTTGACCTTCTCATCAGGTAAGAGCATTTTGGTGAATATGCGACTGAGTGAGATGATCACCCCGGCAGTACCTGGAAAGCAAATCCAGTTCAACAGGTGTCAATGGTCAGACATTCACTGGTATCTAAAGCACCATGAAAGAGAGGGAATGACTGCTGACTTGGGGTTGATGACTACATGGTAAGGAGATGGAGAATTTTTATTAAATGAACAAAATATCAACCCTGCTCGATTTGCAATGTATCCATTGTGTAATCAGTTATAAATTCAGTACTATTGCATCCTCTTTAGCTTACCACCAATCTGATGTGATTTTATTGTACTCATACTATAGACCAGGATAGGTTCCCAGTAATTAAATGCCCCCTTCCCTCAAATCACCATGTACTGGATATGTTGGTGTGTCAATCCAACAAAATGTCTTCACCTGAACCTAACCTTTTCGCTGAGTGAACGTGCATAAATACCTGCTTTTTAGGTTAGTATGGTAGCAGCATGTCCTGACTGTACGTCAGCACTTTGTATGTCCTCACAAGATTCTTGATCATCTTAGGTTTTCTTCTGCATATTTTGAGTTCTTTTATTGTCATTAGTTATTGTGGTGAGTTTTTAGAGTGTCTGATGTGTGTGATGAGGGATCTTTGAGCATTCACTATATGCCAAATTAAATTGCAGATAACTTGTTCAAGTTTCACATCTCTGTGCGGCATGTAACATGGAAGGAAAGCTTGATTATGAAAAGTTGTCAAGACAAATGTTTGCATCCTACACCTCCATAACTGTACGGGGCATATTTACAAGCCCCTACCGCCACCACAACGTCACCTTTCACAGCGTTGTGGTGGCAATAGGGGTTCTACCTTATTCACGTAACGTGGCTTAACGCCGCCTTGTGAATAAGGCACCCTTATTAGCATGAAAGGGGAGAGGGCAATGGGCGTTGTGGTGGCAGTTCCACCGCAACACCCATTGATTTTGACGCTGCCCCATATTTAAAAGGGTTAGTGTGAACAGAAGGCCGCAGCAAAATTAAGACCAGGAAGACCCTGGTCTTCCCCTGGCGCAACGAGGAGAATTTTTTTATTTCTCCTCGTTTTTGCTGTTTCTATGGGTGCTGCGTTGTGCAGCACACATAGAAACAGCAAAATGCCATTGATTATTAATGTACGGGAAGGTGTCCCTTCCTGTACATAAACAATCATTAAAAAAATGACGTTTTGCAACTTTTATGTGTGCTGCACTAAGCAGCACACATAGAAGTTACAAAATGCCATTCAGAGATTGTTTATGTGCAGGAAGGGCCACCTTCCTGCACATAAACAATATTCCCCTGCAACGCAGAAACCCTTGCACTATGGTGCAAGGGTTCCTGCGTTGGCGCTAGGCAGCTAAGTTTAGCGCCAGTGCAGGGGGAAACGCAAGGCTGCACTGTATTGTTGTAAATACAGTGCAGCCCTGTGTTTTGGAAGTGGTGGAGCGCTGCAATAAGCCAAGAAGGCTAACGCTGCGCTTCACATCCCAGGAAGGAGAGGTAACTGTACGGTTTCTTTATGAGTCTTTGGCATCCTTTTCAAACTTGACAAACTCTATTAAACAAAGATCTTAGGGCCAGATGTATGAGAATGGATTTGGTAAATGTGGTCGCAAATTGCGCACTGACGTTTACAATATCCGTTTGTTAGAGAACCAACCTCTGAAATAATAGGTCAGTTCTCAAAAACCTGATTCATAGTGGCTTGCAGTTTGCTCAACCTCATGAATATTAATGTGGAAGGTTGCCAATTGTGACTTACTATGAATAGCAACCATCACAGGGATGGTGGCCTGCTGAAGTCAGGAGACAATCATGTATGCTATTTATTTTAAATAAAGCACTTAAATACAACACATTTTCCGTAAAGGAAAACGGAATGCATTTTATTTTTAATGAACATTTAAGTAACATTTTTTAAGAGTAGACAGTGGTCCCATTCACAAAAGGGAAGGGGTCTCTTGGGAACACATTCCTATTTGCGAATGGGTTACCACAACATTTGTATAGTCGGCAAAATATGAATGTTTTGCAACCATATTTAAGTCACAAAACATTAATACATCCCAATCAAAATTGATATTTGGAGAGAGCTCCCTAAACACACCTTTTCCAAATACCGATTCGGTATTTGACGCAAACCCAAACTGCAATTTGGTAACGTGTTACCGAACCATAATTTTGGTTTTATACATACCAAAAAAGCCTTTTTTTTGGTCGCAAATGGCCCAATTCTGCGAATAGGACATTTTGCAAACTCAAAAAAGCTTGGACGTCTAATTCTAAGCATGGGCGGTTTCTCCATTAGGGCTCTGGGGCCACACCACTCTGAAATTCCTACACATTAACTTAAAAAAAAGTCTGTCTGCCATGCCTCGCTCTGAAGCAGGAGACAGAAACCAGGCAGTAAATCAACTTTCTGCAATGTGACGCACGATGCAGTGCTTACCTTTTTAAAGCCCTTCATTGCCATTGTAATCTATAGTGGTATTCACTGTAGGCTTTGAAGCTGACAGTGTCACGGTTTTGGGCATCAGAGTCTGCCTCCCTGTGTGAGGCTAGATATCCGTCATTCACAGACATAGATCTCACCCTTTCACATTTGTCACAGGGTAGGAGGATGCAAGCGTATGTGATTAGGCGCCTTGTCCTCGGTAAATGGTAAGTGTTATAATGCTAATTTTGTGTTATGTATATTGTGCTGAGACCCCTCGCCATGTTAACCATTCACTTTGACACCCCAGGACCTGGCTGCAGGTCGCTGGGCCCTTAAGAAGTGGAACTGCTGTATTTCTTTACCCACAAAATTGATCCAAAAGGCTAGCAGGGTTTTTGTTCCCTTGTGAAGTTGATCCAAATTTCCGAGCCAAGCGCAAAGGGAGAAATAGGTGCTTATAGAAGAAAAAGCTACATGCTGTATGGCATTAAAACTGGCCCTATCTTCATGCCCTTAACATTAATGCCAAAAACATGGATTGATTTACAAACAATGAAAGTTAAAAACATTAAGGTAATGCATGTCTGCGATTTAGGTCCTCTTTTATTTCGCGGTTTACTTAATCTTGCATTCACCAAGGATGTTAACTATTTCATCATGTTGCGTTTCTGTATTTTGTTCTTGCATCTTATTACTCTTGTATGGTGAATACTTTCTGTCATGCCAGGGGTTTATGATGGGCTTTGATTGAGAGCTCTGGCAGGGAGGCTGAATTCAAAGCAAAGTGCCTGTCAGTGGGTTGGCCTCTCTGCATTGCACACAGAACGATGGTCATGTATTCCAGTTGCAATTGTAATTCTCTGTAAGTGTGTGTGAGGTGGGTACACGGATGTCAAAATATTTACAAGGCAAAAGTGAAAGAAAATCAAGTGCTTAAATGTGAGTGTGTGCAGTATATATTTAGGGGTGGTGAAGTGAGGGAGATGCGAGGAAGTGCATTCGGCGGAGGGTGAAAATTGAGCAACAAAGAGGAAATATGTGCGGTTGGACGAGATGTGCAGAGAAAAACAGCATTCATATCTAACATAAAGCGCATATAACTGTAGGCCAATACACTTACATGGGCCTCAATAATATTTAATTAGAAGTCTCACAATTTTCAATATAACTGACTGAAGCCAGCAGTCTTGAAGCCTGGTTAGAGCATTTTCTTCCAAAGTCGATGCCTCATGCAATGTGCAAGACACTGGGCAATCACACACTTTAAAAGGCCTTAAATTGTTGCGCAGTACATTTTGCACATTACAGTAACTGTTGAACATATTAATGCAGTCTGATATGGGGCAGTTTTAAATGTGTTTAATAATTCAAGACTATATGTTGCCATTGCTTTATAAACCATGCTTCCTCACTAAATTCATTTACTTTAAAATGCACAATTTGCCAATCTTTAAAAAAAAAAAAATCTCAGTAGGAGGACCCTTTTGGACCGTACGTTTGTCCATTACGCTTGCTCGCTACATAAAAGCAATACCCAACTTTTACACTAAATGTCCCCAATTTCAAATGTCTCTGGCCGCTACTGCCAATTATACTCTACATATAACTTTATTTATCTACACCTAGCCCATACCTCTACCACCACCTACACTGCGCTACCATGTTTCCCCCTATACATGTATCCTGGCAATTCTACCCCTGATTATAACCTAGTACCCTAGCAGCCATGCACATCTACCCCCTGATTATATTCTAGTACATCTACAGCTACCACTACCTATAACATAGTACCTAAACTCCCTCCTTTACCTTAATTTCATTACCTCTACTTATACTCTTTTATCTCAAATTCTACCTTAGTATCTCTGCTCCTATTTACACTCTATATTAATCAGTATATCTATACCTGCACCTATATACCTTAGTCTCTCGTCTCCTATCTCTACCCTAGTATCTATACCCTTATGTTTTTAAACTTTTCCTTTGCTCCTTCCTATCTCTATCAACAATGTTGTGCCTCTTTCCTTGCCTATGCTCATTTATGCCCTACAAATAACCTTATTGCGTGGCACTTATCCCATACCCTGCCACTTAATCCCTCTCTATACCCTACTATCTCTACCTGTACCCTGGCACCTCTACCCCTGATTATAACCTAGCACCCTAGCACACTTGGACTTCTACCCCTAATTATACTCAAGTGCGTTTACCGCTAACAGTACCTATACCATAGTACCTGAACTCCTTCCTGTACCCTAACGTCATTACTTCTACTGATACTTTTTTACCTCTATCCCGGCCTATATCACAGTACCACAATACCTAGCTTGGCACCTTAGTATCTCAGCTTGCTCCTATTTATACCCTATTCCCTATACCAACCTATCCCAACCTGTACAGATCCCTATAGCTACCTGTACCTCTAGACCTTAATACCTCGTCTCCTGTCTATCCCTAGTATCTCTACCCTTACGTTTTTAGGTCTCGCGAGCAAGGCTCGAAGAGACATTTTATATCTGGGCTTTTTCAAAGTGCTGCCGTGGCCTAAAGCTACAGTGCACGTGAACGTGCACGCGCGCAGCGCCATGTGTCTGCGCTTCACATGAACAGCATCTGCGCGTTGAGTGCTCCTCTCCGGAAGACCTGCTGAGTTAATTATAGGTCTGCAGAGGCATGCTGTGATAATGACCGCTCCCCCGCCCCCGCCAAGCGCGCGTGCCACGCTCCACCGGGCTTGTCTTGTTTTTTTTTTGTGCATATTTATATAGCGCGAACTCGACCCGAAGGTATTGGAGCGCTTTACATAGCACCCCATTTACATTACACATTCAGGCATATAGTGAGTTTTACGCACTCCTCTTCACCTGACATCCGCTTTTCTTCATTCTGTAATCTGCCCCTACTCCCCATCTTTGCAGAGTGGAATGAACCTCGCCTTTCCCAGTTCCTTACACCCTCACATATCTTAAAAGAAGGAACAAACAGGCCACTGCTCACACTCCTTTCACATACCAATGCCGCACACACATTCTCACAGTATCTATCGGACTATGTGAAAACAGCATTTTGTAGACACTAACAAGCTTTCACCTGCAAAACGAGTACAAGACAGTATAAATAGTGCTTTCACTGTGAAAACCACACGCTCCCACCCATCGTAGGCAAACTTGAGGCCCGCTAGTATTGCGTTCACTTTAGTCTCTACGTTATAGGTTGAGCGAGTGAGGCACGCTTTGATCGCTCGAAAGAGGCAACTTATTTTTCAAAACTGCTCCAGGGGCCGGCATGTTTGCATATCGGCTTATTCCCCGGCTTTGCACAACGCCGGGTAAATGTACTATGCAACACGGACCGACTAACTCTCAAAAGTTTCATGCTTAGAATTCAGTACCTCAGGGGAAAAAAAGTCAGCAACATTTCTGAGCATTAGAGACAGTGACTGTTTTTCCGTTGGTTCAAGAAAGACTCGTTATCACCCTCAGCGTGCCTTTGCAAAATATACATGTGGGAGATAAAATAAAACAGCTTGGCTCAAAATATTATTTTTTAAGGAACCATAGAGGTAACTGCTCGCATTTAAAATGGACATGTTTATGCATTCATTATACATGTTTATGCATTCATTAACTTAACGTGTGGGTTCACTCACGAGGTGGCTTTTAGGTTTCAGTCAAACACCAAACGTAGAATGAGAACGTACCTCTGAATACAGGATACCCATGGCTGCTCCACACGGGTCTGGAAGAAATTAATGCAGGATTCTGGGATTGCGGGGGCGGCGTCCGACTTTGCTTGCTTAAATCCAATCGTTTCAAGGGGTAACTTCTGCCTGTAAACACACGGCAACTGCCAGGCGCGCAACACTCATTGGACTCAAAGGGCTTCAGCGCCCGTCCCCCCCCCGCTCTCCTCCTCGGGTGTGGCAGCACCGGATGAGACAGCTTCCCGGGCCACACACAGCCGCTCCCGAGCACTTCACAGGTCTTTAAAAGACCATTTGCAAGTTAATGAGGCCTTGCTGTTGTTTCACCCTTTCTAAGTGCCCCTCCAGTTCCACTCTTTATTATGGCTTAAAAGATTCAGCCCCCACCAGACTTTCTCAAGCGTTCTAAAAGCAATATGGCACGGCCAGTAAAAGCGAGATTTAGAAAAAAACTTGTGATAGCTTCTCACTTTGCAAGAAAATCATTTTCTACTTTCAACTCGTGGCTCGTGAGTTGTTGTGAACGGCGTGTGCTCCATTGATTTTGACCCTTTTCTGGTCAATTTCAAGTCCAAGCGCGTATGCTCACGAGGTAGTGGGGTATCAGTTAGCCCTCTTATCACGTAACGTGATTCTAATGTTTGTTTTGTTTCCATTCTTACCCTTTTGCGCACATGAGACACCCAACATAACTGCTGTTCCCAGCTTTTTGGTTGCATTTTTTGTTTGACGATGAGCATGTGTTGTAATGAAGCAGCCGCATCTCTAAGCCTATATGTGTGCTCTCAACCAGATTTAGAGTCAGTGCCACACTTCTAAGAGGCGAGGTTGCAATTTGCACAACAGCGTTGCAGCTCTCACATGCACCAAATGGGCCCTGCTTGGAGCACAGCGGGAGTGCTGCTCAGTGCATGTCAAAGAATGCTTTCAGATATATGTATTGGACACACACATCGAGCTTGTCACATAGCACGTTACACAAACCATTGGCATTGTAAATGACAATGGCTTTTATTTATGTGTTTTTAACAACCTGCAAGCGGTGCGTAAACACGCACTTTGTACTTATAGTCGCTGCCTATGAGAAGCAAGGCTGGCAGTAACTGAATCTCTTTTACTACCAGCCTTGCTTCTCGTAAGCAAGGACTATGAGTACAAAGTGTGTGGTTACGCACCGCTTGCAGGTTTTCAAAGCACATAAATAAAAGGCATTGTCATTTACAATGCCAATAGCTCAAACTCTGGCAAATGCGAGACCTATTGCATTGCAAATGCTTGTTTGCACTTGTCTTTTGTTCCTCTCTATCACTATTGACAATTAACTACCTCTTTCCCTGCCTATGGCCACTTATACCATAAATATGACCCTATTTATCTACACCTAGCCCATACATCTACCACTACCTATACTGTGCTACCATGATTCTGTCCTATACCTTACTCTCTCTACCTGTACCCTGGAACCACTAACCCTGAAAATAACCTATTGTCCTAGCACTCTTGCACTTCTACCCCTAATTACACTCTAGTACATCTACTGCTACCACTTCCTATATCATAAGACCTGAACTCCTTCCTGTACCCTAACATCATTACCTCTACTGCTACTTTTTGTTTTTATCTCTATCACTGTCTATATCATAGTATCACTATACCTCCTTAGACACCTTAGTATCTCTGCGCCTATTCATACTCTATACCAACCTGTATAGTAAATCTGTACCTGCCAATACCTATAGACCTTAGTATCTTGCCTCCTGTTTATACCCTAGTACCTCTACCCCTACCTATACTCAAGTACATCAACCCCTAACTATATCTTGGAGCCATAATCCCTACCAACACCCAAGCGCCTCTCCTCTTATTTATGCCCTAGTACCACTTCCCCTCACTACACTGTAGTATCTCTAGAGTTACTTGTAACTTTATTTTTTCCCTTGACACCCACCTACACCCTAATATCTCTTGCTTCCACTTCTTCCATTTCACATAATGCTTGTTGTCTTTATTATTTTCTTGCGCCATTTTCTTTTCCCTTTTTTTTGATTTTCCCTGGAGTTGAATATCTTCCCATTTTTCGAGGAGGATGCTTTTTCCCATTTGGAAATTAACCAAAATGGAGCAGCACCAGTCTGGCTAGTAAGCCAGGAATTCTTCATTTTAGATATTCTTCTGAAATAAGAGCTAGCGGATACCGATTATGCCAATGCGCCACAATGCGTATATGCCAAACAACTGGCTGTAAGGATTTTAAATAGTGGTTCAACTGAAAAATAATTGACAGTCTTGGTAACTATGAATATGTAGGTCCAGGACCCTGAGAAGTTTTCATGTGCCCACACAATATGTTCAATTCTAGTTAATTTGTTTGTGACCATTCAACTACTGAAGCAAACTTGCTCAAGACATGTTTCAGATTATTTACTGTGAGCCTGATAGGAAACCATGTAAAAAGGAGATGCAAACATATCCACATAGTTTTACTTATGGAAATTAGGCTTCTTTACATTGTTGCGATGGTGCTGGAGCCATTTTCATAGTGGTTGTGCTGCGTTCTGTGTTATATCACTGAAGTCGTATGGGTTGTGAAAAATACAAGCGTCACATAAAGAAGAAGTGTAACAAATCAAACACACCTGTGCAGCAGGAGAGTGTTAAGGATGTGGATTATAGTCAATGGGTGCATTTTTAAGCATGCTGTTTCAAATATATTACTAAAGCATGGTTTGGTAGAACACTTTAATTTACAGACAGCACATTTTCCATTGAAATAGCCTCTAAATGTGTACAGACATGCAGTTCTACTGATAAACCCAAATAGCACACAAACAATAATGTGCTTGGAATAGGATTTCACCAAATGTTTAACATTTGAACATCACCAAGTTACTTGTCTTGATTTGTTTCATCAGATTAAAATCTTTGCTTCCATCACAGTTCAGAATTACAAATAACGTGCTTCATTTGTGCTTTCCTAACTTCTGGTACATTTTGAAATATTTGTACATTTCATTTACAGGTATTTGCATTCTGTTGTGTGTTAGAAACAATTTACACCCTACAGCCTATCCTGTCATTTTCACTCTGTATTTAAACGCAAAGCAAATGTGACAAGGCAAAAACAACATTTAAAAGCCATAATAAGGGTGTGGGACATGGTCTCCTCCCCAATCTCCAAAGGGCACAAGACAGGGTTGCTGTCTCTCACCCCATACCTTCGCCCTCATCCTCAAACCACTTGCTAATTCAATTAGGAAGAACAAGGCAATGAAGGGAGCATCCATAGGCAAAGATGCCTTCAAACTCACAATGTTTGCGGGCAACATCATGCTCTCCTTGAAAGACCCTCTACACAAGTACTTGAAGAGCTTACCAGATTCCAGGCAGTCTCCAATTTGTAATTGTCACTAAAATGGGGATGCTCCTGATAAACCTCTTGCTATACCAGGAGTTAGCACTGGACAGCCTCCTACCTATCCCATGGTCTATAGACTCACTTACCTACCTGAGTAACCCTCAGCTATTCTAAAAATGGCATACCAAAATTTTGCTTGGTTGGTGTGACGGGCGGTTGTCAAAATGAGGTTCTTACCCCAGATTCTTTATCTATTTCAGACATTCCCGTTGCTGCTTCCACCACTGATTGTTAAACAACTACAACAATTAATCAATACCTTCATTTGGAAACATAAATTGACCTTTATTGCTCAAAAGAGCCTCTCGACCCACTTATATTGTCATATTTTCAGGCCACCCAGCTTAGATATATCTTGGAGTGTGGAAAAATCAATCAAACAAACTGTGGTTCTTTGTAGACCAATTAATCACCTTGACTCCCTTTTTGCAGGTTCCTGGGATTCAGAGATAAAAGAGAATATGGTTTATATACTTCTACCTAATCACTAGAGTGATCCTGGTCGAATAGGATAAGGTGGCACAGAGACCAGTTTTTACAAAGTTCCAGACACTGTACACACAAATTTGCTATAACACGGATTTTGCGCCAGCTGAGGAGCCATTGGCATTCAAGATTTGGAGGGATAGGAAGGGCCTCATGGTGGATTCCCTCTTTCAAAAGCAACGCATATTATCTTTGAAGAACTTAATGCCAAATTCGGGATACTAGAAATTGAGCGATTTGCATACATATAACTCTGCCATTGGGTCCTTCATCCTACAATGAAGGAAGACGTTTCACGCCTATGCACGACCGTTGAGAAGTGGCTTAAAGGTGGACCACATGATAGGGGATTAATTAGTAATTACTATACTTTATAGGTATCTTTTAGACACCATACCCCAATGCAAAATCCAGGGCAGAAAAGGTGGGAGGCAGAGATAGGGCAGGTGCTGGCCTCCAACGAGTGGAAACACCTATATAATAGAGCATGCACCTTCACAAATAACATGCAACTTAGAGAAGCGCAATGCAAAGTACTGACATACTGTTACACAATACCAGAAAGAACTGGAACATGGAGGACATCTTGCGGTGATTACTGCTGGAGAGGTTGCTGTGCAACAGGCACCTTGATACATTTGCTGAGGCAATGCCCTAAACCTGGGAAATATTTTGGGGGATGTCATTACTGATCTTACAGAGCCTTTGAGGTACAAATCCCAAAAGAAACAAGGTCCATCTTGTTTGGGATACCCTTCTCGACCTACGGGTCACCAAAGTCTTTCAGTGGTAAACATCTGGCTGTGGTTATAGTGATGGCAATACAGGTCTTACTATCCTTGTGGGGATAGAACACAACACCTGACCATGTGGTGTGGCACAGTAAGCCGTGAGATATGCTAGTCATGGAAAAGATATCCCTAGCAGTGGGTAACTCCCTTAAACCCTACAAGACTAGCTAGAACCCCTACATTCAATTCCTTACACATGAATATAGGGAACTCCAATGCCCCAAATACCTTAGGGCTATTTATCTCATACCAGAAGAAGTCTTTAAAATGCTCCCAACTCAAAAGACCTAAGCGTAATGCACCCCAGTAGTGGTGCTCCTGGACAGTCAAATAGGGAGGAATTCCTTCTGTTGGCTCTAATTCTGAGAAATAGCCTTGGTTTAACAATGACTGATTGAGGGGCTAGAGGGAAAGGGGGAAGGGATTTGTTTTGTTATACAATATGTATTGCAAGGCTACCATAGTGCTCTTTGTCGGCTGGACGGCTGCGGACGATGGTATGTGTATAAGGACAAACAAAAACAGTTAACGCTATATACAAAATTTAAAGACATCTTTATTGCTCATTGATCTTCTGAACTTCAGCATGATTATTTTTGGGGAGCTCAGCACCCCCTCTTCGACTACTTCCAGCGCCTATGCATCATTAGAACTGAGGTGTTACTTACTTTCCCCGGTCATCACACCCTGGGTATATCGTTTGGGCAGCATCCCGGTGTAACCGTAGAAACTGGATTGCTGCACTTAAAGAGACAGGGATATAGAAAAAAGAAAGAACATGGAGAGATCGTTACTTCCTTTGCTGATGTTAAACACAGATCCAGTATGGTTTCCCATCATATGCTACGTTTTCCACATTATTTTCAAAATAACTTTCTCTAGAAATTGACGTATATGTTTGTTGAAGACCAGACCATGATCTTCTGTGGAATTTATCCTGATGTGCAGTATTATAGGAACATAGTACAGCTTCGATTAATGAATAGCACAGTTTATGCAGAATTTACTCTGGGATTCTGTGGCAGCTCTGCGATTCAAAAACAACACATTGCTAACGCCCTTAATAAGCTGCAGGGGAACGCGGAGTTATTGGCATTTTATATATGTTTCAGTATCGACACCACTGTTCATAACAAACTATTGAGTCTAGACATTGACATTGACTAGTTTCACCATGTTTTGATTCCCTCATAACTCTGGCGTGGAATTACTAACGAAAGTGATTCCGCCAATATTGCCAGAGAACTTTTGGCAACAATGTATTGCTGGGTGGTCTGATGTGCCGTGGTGGCTCGCACCACATTATTTATAATTTTGAGAAACAATCCCAAAAGCCCAAGGATAATTTCTGTTTTGTCCTGCCTGTGACCACCAAGCCTCACAAGGTGGTACGAGGCAGGATAAATCACCAATGAAAGATCGACTTATAGTAGGCTCCCCGTGAACAAACAAGTTATTTGTCAATCTGAGTTCCACACTCCATGGCGGATCGTCAACTGCGGATTCCCCAGCAACGTTCAGTCATGCCAGGGATCTGCAGCTGCCGGACGCCGTGGTCGTGGTTGCATTGATGTTCTGTAACAAAAGCCCTCAACTTAACTTGTTGCCTCCGCCTGGTACTTCTACACAGACCTATGCTAAATTGGCTGCCGGTTCATGCTTTCCAACAGTGGAACCAACTGAGGCTTCACTGTTGGAAACCAAGCTTCCCTACCTCAATATGAGGCATGAAACTTCTGTGTGATACCTGGATAGCCAGCCTGACATGTATAAACCAGCTTTAGGGCCTGATTTAGACTTTGGTGGGTGGGATACTGTGTCACAAATGTGACAAAGTATCCTGTCCGCCAAAGTCAAATTCAGACCCTTAGTCAAGCACATGATAAAACCGCTGCAGTCTGCATTGGGGCTGAGAAATCAGCACACAAAAAGATGGGACAGGCTTATCTTTTTATGTGACTAGTTCTCCACTCCGACTGCTGAATCTCCATAGTTGTAAAGTTCCTATCAGTGCTGGACTGGCCTATATGGCAATCAGGCAGTCCCCGATGGGTTGGTCTGACAGATCTGTGTGTGGGCTGTTTTTTCTTAGCAGTTGTAGGCCTGTTTTATGGCCAGTTGGGCTGTTTTTTACTGTTGATTTCCCAGATACTACCATTTTCTTGCTATAGAAACAGAGTAAACGTACACAAAAGTGTAAGTTTACCTTTGTGAATCAGGCCCATAGTATACTGAATGGCAAAGGGGCGAGCTATGTCCCTTACACATCCTTCCTCTGTGCAATTTGTAATGAGTCACAAAGGCCCTTTGAGATCTGGAAAGACTTTTGGACTTGCGAAGTACCTTTCATCTACTGTGGGATCTGATTGTGCCATTGCAAAGTCTGTTATTCTGGGAATCACAGGCTTTGCTGCTAGAAATTAGGTTTGTACATTTAGCTCATATTGCTTAAACTGTGGCCTTTTTATTTTTCCAATTATTGTAGACACTCCTCTCTTTCATTTCCACGAAGGTCTCCTTATTTAATATGCTAAATGGCTTCCTTCTGGTGCATTATTGTAAGCATTGGAAAGCGATAGCATATTCATTCGCCTTAGCTGTCTAATCCCTTAATACTGTTTTGACACTAATCCAGACTCAATGAGGATCTTCTCACTGTCCGTCTCAGTAAAACATTTCTCATTGAAAAGGAGTTATTAAATGATAGAGCAGGATTAAGGATTTCCGAACTTCATGCTTAATTAGATGTGGCATTTCGAAAGGATAGTTTGCTTATGTAAAAAGAGAAATCGAGACAATTCACCAGCCCGGGATCATTAATGGCTTGATTACTTAATGCCAATCTGCATTACTAACAACTGTGATGAGAAAGACAGACTTGCTGGTGTATCGCATCGCTTACCTCCTCCTACCATGGCCTACCTCCTGCCATACCTAGCAGAATTGGCTCGTGAGCCTCTGCATATCGTATTACCGGCTGTAAATTGTGATCGGCAAGCAGCCAGCGTATTGCAAACCCACGGACGCCCTTCGTCATTAATTCCTGCATCCCCATGGCGGCGCCGTAAACTATCCGACAGGATTTCTCAAACCACATCCGCAAGGTTTTCTCAAACGTCTGATAAACCTAGAACTCCCATCCCACCCTCCATCCACTTGGATTCCTTCCCCCCAATCGTCCCGCGCTTCCGATTCAGGCAGCATATACTTTCAGGCTTGCCAAATTTCCTTGTCCTGATGATGATCCATGTATCTAGTTATGGATCGCAACGTCGTTGACTTTCTAAACAGCTTGCACGTTAAACTCATTTGTTAAAACAAGTGCATCACTGTTTACCTTAAAAGCTTGCCCAAATTATTCGTATTGGTGAAAAGCTTTTTTCTTGTTTTGCCTGAAAAATGTGTGTTCATTTGTGAATGTCTTTTTGTTCGTTCTTGTAGGATACAGGACTGTGTCCCACTCGATTACTTTTTGTTTGATCACTACCAATCATTTTGATCCATTGAATCTAATGTCCGGCTGGACATCTTTAACACAATATAGTACTGATTCTGGTCTATATTCATTGCTATTGAATTTTGAATATTTGAAGGACCAATTGTTTTTCACAACTAGTTGACACCCAGGGTCCTTCCTACCTTGTGGGTTCCCTTCTTATATTTAACACATGATCCTGCAGATAACATCGGAGCTTCCACCTCGCTCCGTGTGATCCTATTCCTGCACACCTTGGGGCATCGACTGCTGCCTTTCTGGCCCTTGGAGCCCGCAACTACATTGCTTTCCCCCCCGCTGGTGGCTGCCCACGCCTATTGGGCCTATCTGTGGACGCGCATCCAGATCGCGCGTTGCACTACTGTGGAGCCGCTGCCACCTCTCCTTGCACCAGCTGCCCCACTGGAATCGCTGCGCCCGCTGGTGCCTTCCTGCTGCCTGACCCCCCGTCGGTCCTGGTGAGTGCCACTGCTGTGGGGGCTTCCGCGGCGGGGTTGGGCGAGTGTATGCTGCACCGCGGGGCCTGGGCCTACCTTTATCGCTGCTGGGGCTCTTCTGCTACACTGATCTCAGTTGGCCTCCCTGCACTGCCCCGCATCGAGGGCTGCACGCCCCCGCGTCTCCCCGCTGCCATTGCCCCCGCGCCTCTGCCTTCTTCCGCGGCGCTCACGGCGGGAGCCGACGACACTGCAGCCAATACTTGCCTGGCAGCCCCCGGCTCTGCTGACGCCTCACGCTGCCTCTCCATTGCCCTCACTGGAGGTCTCCCAAGCTGCCAACGGCCAGCTTTACTCACCACACCTGGGCCTCTGACTCCTCAGCTGCACCATCCATGCACCGCTGGCCGCAAAGCCTCCCTCCTGGATCGCGCAGCGGGCGCTGGGCCGTAGTCAGCGCCTTGCCGCCTCTGGGCTGCATCTGCCTCTCCTCCTCGTGGACTTGCTGGGTCCTGCCTGCCACCCGGCCCCTGCTGATTCCTGGTGTATGGAGCTCTCGTGGGGGCGCTTGCGGCTGGGTTAGGTGTGCGCTCGCTGTACTGCGGGGCCAGGGTCTTTCCCTCTTCCAGCTGAGGCTCTTTGCCCTTTGCCTCTCTTCGTTGGCCCCGCGACGAGGGTGGAGCGCCGCCACGCTTCCCTGCTGCCTCTGCCCCCTCGGCCCCAGTTCCCTCTGCTGCTTCTGCTGCGGGGGCCATTACTGGCGCGGCAACAATATCGCCCACACATCACCGGCTCTGCTGCCCTACCGAGTCGCCATCCCTGCTCCCTCTCTCCAGGACCCGCGGGCCTGATATAGCCTGCCACCACGAGGGGTGACACAAGTGGCTTTCCCCTCGTCCTTCACCTCCGGCCTAGCCGCCGCCCACTCCGAGAGTGCCTAGACTCTTGCCACTGGGCCTGGATCACCTGCACCACTTTTTCCTGCCACGGCGCGCTCCACACATTCCCGGGTTCTGTGGCCTTGTCTATCCGTGGCAGACCCCCTTCGGTTCTGCGGTGGCCTTTCTCACCTGCTCCTGACCGGCCATGGGGAAGACCAACCCTAAACAACCCAAGATCGCCTTTGACCAGTGCCGGCAGACTCGCCAGGATGGCGCGGTCGCCGATGGGAGTGATCCGGCCACCCAAACGGATTTGTCCCTAACACGGGAGGATGATTTGAAGACCATCATGCTCGACGTTAAATCCACAGTTACCGGCAATGCGGCCCAGCTCGATCAGCTGTTGACCCGTCTTGACACCGTCAAGGCCCGAGTTGACTCGCACGACCACCGTCTGCTGCATGTTGAAACGATGGTCTCTGATGCTGAAGACACCGCCACTCAGGATCGCCACAAGCTCCTCAAAATGGACAAGATTCTTGAGCTGATCCGGAGCAAGAATGAGGATATGGAGGCGCGTTCCCACAGGGGCAACCTCCGCATCACGGGAGTGCCCGAATCCACCAATATCTAAAAAATGGAGGACTTTGTGGAGCAGCTTTTTCGCAAACATTTTTGGTGATGTCTTATACTCTGTCATCATCGTCAAGCGTGCCCACCGCTCCCTCGGCCCTCGCCCTTCCCCTGGCCTGCCGGCTCGTCCCATTATAGCCAAACTCCTGAACTTCAGAGACCGCAATGCCATCCTTCGAGCGGCCAGAGAGAGGGGCGAGATTCGTCATCAGGGCAACTCCTTGTCGTTCTATCCCGACTACACAAGGGCGGTGCAGG
Source organism: Triturus cristatus (assembly GCF_964204655.1). Lineage (NCBI taxonomy): Eukaryota > Metazoa > Chordata > Amphibia > Caudata > Salamandridae > Triturus > Triturus cristatus. Next base: position 1,052,253,805 of record NC_140593.1, read on the forward strand.
CTGCTCGCCGCAAGTTCCTCCCGGCGAAACGGATCCTTCAAAAACATGAAGTCTCCTATTCTCTGGCACATATCCTGCCAAACTGCGAGTCAGGCAGGGTTCCAAGATGCTCGTCTTTCCGGATCCCAAAGACGCTATGGCCTTCGCGAAGAAATTGGACCGGACACAACGTTCTTCTCCTGCTAACTCTCAGGCCACCGCTGATGGCAACCTAAGTGACAATGACTGAACCTTATTTGTCTCTTGACACTATCACTAACTGCACTCCTTGTTGCTCAGTTACCTGATTGAATCTCGCCTACTTTGAGTTTTTTCTTCCGCAGGGCTCTCTATACCTTGACCACGCTGCGGGCTCGTTTCCCCCTAATGCCCTGGTGGCAGTCCTTTCTGTTGTTTGCTATGACCTGTGGCTTGGCCACCCTGTCTTTTTGGCAGGGGAGTATGCTGGGATACGCCATGCCTCCACGGGATGACTCCCTTATTGGACATAGACTTTTCCCTTGCCAGTTGTGCGTCCCCGGGGTGGATATGGGTGGACTCTCAGCCTGCTCGGGGGGTTGGTGTGGGTGGTGGGTGACCGGATTTCTCTGCACAGGATTGGCACCACATCTCCCTGCTGCTCTCCTCTGGGGGGGGGGGGGGGGGGGAGTGACTTTAACGTTACGCTGTCTACCACGCTAGATCACTCCGGTCCGCACACATCTCATCCACGCGCCGCTTCACTATTGAGTTCTATTCTCACTGATAACTCCTTATACGACGCATGGTGCCACACTCGCCCGAGGCACACGAGGGCACTTGCGTAACAGGCTCCCATGGCTGCTGGTCCCGCTTGGACCTCTGGATTATCACTCCGGACACCTTTGCTTGGCTCACCTCTGTTAAGCATATGGCGCACACTCTCTCGGATCACGCTCCTGTTCCCCTCTGTCTGTGCCTCCCTCACTCCCTACGTCATGCGTTCTCTTGGCAGCATCCCCCTAACACGCTCCGGGACTCGGTTTTCTGTGACGAGATACAAACCGCAATTACAAATTATTTCAAGCTCAACGAGGGCACTGCTGACTCGCCTTCCACGCTTTGGGAAGGATTTAGGGCCGTCATTCGCGGGGAATGCATCTCTAAGCAGTCCGGTGTCTTACGCTCGATCCGCGGCACTCTTGATAAATTAGAGACGGAGATTAAGGCTCTGGACTCCTCCCACTCCAGGGACCCTAACCCTGACATGCTTGCTCAGATCCGGGGGAAGCTTACTGACTTTGCTGACGAGGCCAACAGAGAGCTCCCGTTTCTGGGCAGGGAGGCGAGGGCACCTCGCTTCGGTGAGGGTGACCACCCTGGCAAGACCCTTGCCAACCTCCTCCGCACGCCTCACGCTGCGTCCTATATTACCTCCCTCCAGCACGGAGGCCCTGACAGAACCACTTCTCCTGAGGAGATCAAGACGCGTTTCACCGCATTTTACTCACAACTTTACACGGCCGGGACCGTGCCCCCGCGCAAGGTTCTCGATCAATATTTCGATACCCTTCAGCTCCTCTGGCTTGGCAACCCTCACCGGGAATTCCTTGATGAGCCCTTCTCCAAAGAAGAAATCCTTGCTGTTATTAATGGCATGCCTGGTGATAAGGTCCCCGGTTCAGACGGCCTGCCAGCGTCCTTTTGTAAGGCTTTCGCGCCCCTCCTGATCCCGCAGATAGCTGCCATGTATAACAAATCTTTTGAAAACGGCCAGTTCCCCCCTTCGCTCCGTGAGGCATTACTCACACTACTAAAACCGAACAAACCCCCAGAGCTCAGGGACTCGTATCGTCCCCTCTCATTAATTAATACGGACAACAAGATCTTTGCCAAACTCCTCGCCTCCCGCCTTCTTCCCTTCATAAAGCTCATCGCTCGCCCGGACCAGTCCGGATTAATTCCTGGCCGTGCGACCTCCCATAACCTCCGGACTATATTCTCCGTCTTGCATCAAATTAACCCCAAGCTCCCGGCAGTGGCTGCCCTGCTGGACGCCAAAAAAGCCTTTGACACCCTTGAGTTGCTCTTTCTTTTTTATCTCCTCCCTCGCTTGGGCTTTAGCACGGTCTTCATACGCAAAATACAACTTCTCTACACTCTTCCCACTGCCCGCCTCCGGATTAACGGTCAAATATCGCAGCCAATCTCCATCGTGAGGGGTACCAGGCAGGGGTGCCTGCTGTCACCCATGCTCTTCGCCATAGCTAGACTCCGACAGCACCACACCCAGAAAGGTCTCGGCTTCGCGGCCCGCGCTCTTGTCGTCTCCATGTATGCAGACGACGTTACATCCTATGTCCGCAAACCTCAGGAGAATCTCAGCCCTCTGGTTCGTGAGGTGATACGGTTCGGGGGCTACTCCGGCATCCAGGTTAACTGGAATAAGTCTGTACTTTTCCCCCTCACTGATGCCACGGTCCCCTTTACTCTGGACTACCCCTTTGTTTGGGCATCCGGTCCAACAAGATACATGGGTATCTGTCGGAGTAGGGACGTAGATGAACTTTGGAGGGCTAACTTTGGCCGTGCTGTGGACTGGTTTGAGTCCAAAATTCCCCTCTGTCATAAGTTACCCTGGTCACTGGCAGGTCGCATAGCCATCGCCAAGATGGTGGTGCTCCCGAAGTTTTTGTATTTATTTGTCAATATTCCCATCCCTCTCACTGCCCACTGTTTTTCGCAAACTACGCTTATTGCTCATCACTCTGGTCTGGGCTGGTCGACAGCCCAGGATTGCTTATAATGTCCTCACCCTCCCAATGTAGCGCGGTGGTCTTGGTGCCCCTGATTTTAAACTTTACGCCCTTAGCGCTCAGGCCAGTTTTCTCCATTTCTGGCTCCACCCAACTCCTTTTCAGCCACATGTCGCGGTGGAGGCTGACCTGGCTTCTCCATGGCCGCTCACGACCACCTTATTCGCCCTGGCGAAACTCCCACGCACCGAGATTGACACGGTGGAGACTCTGCGCTGGGCCTGGGACGGGCTCTGTAAACTCTCCAGCTCCGGCATACTCTCCGTGAATGCCATGCCTATTGCTCATCACCCAGCTTTACCCCCGTTCAGTCGACCGGGATGGTTAAAAATGCTACCCTCTTGGGGCTCTCCACAGTGTCTGACCTCTACCCTGGGGACACATTTTTCACCCTTGCTGTCGACTCTGGCCCCATGGACACTCTGCTCTACTATCAACTAAGGGCTATTTGCAGGGAGCTTCACCCCACTTTTCCCTAGCCTTCTTCCTCGATGGCCACTCTTAACCTCCTTTACACCCCCCCCACCCCCCCGAAAGCTGGTCACCAAGATATACTCCCTTGCACTGGCAGCATCTTCCATTTCTACAGACCGGGCGCGAGTGGCGTGGTGTGAGGACCTGGGTGTCGAACTCTCTCAAGAGGACTGGCTTTATTGCTGCACTCAGATTAAACGCCTATCCCCAAATTACCGCCTGCACCGCATCCACTTTTTGTATTTGCCTAGGCTTTATCGAACTCCTGCTTAGCAGCACAAGATGGGACTTATCCCCAGTGATACATGTCTGCGATGTTCCGCTCCTGCTGCAGATTTTTCCCATCTAGCCTGGCTGTGCCATCAGATCTCTGCATACTGGAGCAGGGTGTGTGCCCCTATTTCTGAGATCACCTCGTCGCCGGTCCAGCCTGACCCTCTGCTTTGCCTTTTAGGCTTCAAGAAATTTTGCCCAGATGCTACGTGCCGCCTGACTGCGATGCTTCTTGTTTTTGCGAGGCGTAGGGTCTCCATGTGCTGGGGTTGCAGGCTTATACCTAAGGTTGACACTTGTCTTGAGGATGCTTCTCGGTGTCAGACACTCCTGTCCGAATTATGGGACCTAATTCCGGCCAAATCCCGCCCAATTGACATATGGGGTCCACTTGTATCTTACCTCTCCAGTCGTAATTCTCTGCGTCCAGAGACCTCCCCCGCGCTCCCCGCCGGCGTGCCGCCCGCGGCTGCCGCCGGTGATGGTCAGTGAGTTGCTGGCTCTCCGCTCACTCTCCCCTTTGCCCCCTTAGCCTCTCTCCCTCATTCGATGGGCCTCTCCCTGTGGCTCACACTACCTCCCCAGTGCTGCCACCGCATTTTCTTCTCTGTATCGATTTCAGTGGAGAAGTGTGGCTCAATGATTGGAGCGGCAGACCCTGATGCAGAGGTCTAGCCCGGAACCAGGGTTCAATTCCCCACCTCGGCGGGTCTTGGGCTCAAAAATTCCACGGACCTGATAATTCTCGCCTCGGTGCCATGCCATTCCAATCATGGAGTCCCACTCTGCAACTCTGGGCAATAGCTTGCTTAATCTCCACAACGGCCCCCACAACGCTAAGGATGCCTGGCCTCCACCTTGGGGGTGCCCAGGAGTGGACGCCTCACAGGGAAAGCCAGGATGGGTTCCACAGCGGTATTCGTACAAGCGCCTTGAGACCCTTGCGGGTGAGTAGTGCGCTATACAAGTATCAATTTACATTTACATGTGTTCTGTGTATGAGGTAACCTCTGCTGTATAATACTGAACGGGGCCTCCCCTCCTGTTTGGGGTCCCTCTGCTCGTGTATAATGTCTTGATGTAGTGCAATCTTGTAACCCTGCTGTGCAACTTTGTTTAATAAAGATTTTTGAAAAATTAAAAAAAAAAAAAGCAACTCCTGTTATTGCCAGAAATGGGACTTTTGAGATTCTTAAAAAAGGGACTTAAGAGATCATTTAGAGTTTGGCGGACCGGGAGTTCCCCCAGAACATTAATAGATGGAGGACCATTATGTTTCCCACAGTGCCACCGGATCCTCTTGACCCATCGGCCAAAAAAGTCCCAGTAGAAGCAGATTTAGAAGACCCAGGCAGAGAAAACAAACAATGGCAAAACGCACTGGAACACAACTCCTTGAGTGCCTGAGACATAGATTTGTTTGTTTTTCCTTAAACAAACTCTTGCTATGGGAGTGTGAGATATTAAAAAAGAATACCAAGAAGGCAATTAAACCTAGCACATAGGCAGGGATCTCTAAATAAAGTGGATATTACTCTTCCAGAAAATAGAGGAAAAGACATTAGTCGATGTGACGGGCTGGTGGGCCACCAATTTTGGTCAACACATATATTTGCCATTCCTGTGTTTATTCAGCAGGGGTTTAGAAAACATGGAAAGACCTCCCAGGAAAAAAACAAAAAGAGATGGAGAGAGTCAGTAAAAAAGGTCACTGCATTAAATACAGTAGACACACTAGTTTTTTCCCCCATGTCTGCTGCCATCAATGCACTGTGGCCTTGTAGTGCCAGCCATAAAGACGAACTTGTTGCCCTGAATGGTTTTAAAGCTAAGTAGAAGGCAGCAAGAGGAAGTTGACTTAATGGGGCTTGGGATTTAACAACCTCCTGAAATAAGAAATATATGAATGTTAAGCCACATGGCAAGTAATATACATGACTCAGCACTTCCAAAGTGATGCCCTGTAAGAGGTTTCACACAGAACATATTCCAAAAATGGAAGTCTGTCACTAACCACAGAACATGTCACCAACTCCCCTTCTGAACTGCTTCACTGGAGGATTTCACTTACCTGTACAGCCAAAGGCAACTACTCCTACTGCCGCGAGGTTTATGGCGTAGGCTTGATTTTTGGAAAAGAGATCCAGCCAGACATCACAGATACTGACGAAGAGGAGGGGACCCAGGGCAAAGAGGTAACCTGCAAGGAATCAATTTGAAGGAGAGTGAAGAGTAGGGATTGCACAATGGCTAGCTCATCAGGTTAATTTCCCTATATTCATAGAACTATTACTTGCTCCGTCATCAAATTAGGATTTAAAATTGTTCATGATTACCAAGATCCCACTCAAAGTCATTACTCACCCAAAATCAAAGAAAAGAAGGTGAGACCAGGACCAGAACCAGTTCAGGGAAGGCAGGACACAGGGAGTGTAGAGAAAGTTCCTGTGTGAAAACCCACTACTCAATCTTTTCCTCATCAGGCAAGAGTCATGACATTCAAATATTGCGCAACTCACCCAGGCTTCCTAGCTAAATTTGTGCTATACAGATCCCGCTTGATCAATGTGAAAATTAAGACTCACAAGGAAATGAATTAACATATTAGAGAATTCCTTAAAATGAAAGACCTAAAATGAGTTTACTAATTTGCATCCCATTGTTAACAAGAAAGCTGCTGCTACAATGTCCCCTTCAAAAGAAATGTTGTTTTGCAATACGTGCTCTAACACTAACTCAAACTAACATTAGCCCTAACTCTATGCCTGACCCTCACCCTGACCTTGACTTTAACACTTATCTTGCCATAATTCTTATCCTAAATAATAACTCTATGAGCCTCATTTAGGCTCAGATGGGACGGTAAGCAAAACATGGGGCAATAGAGCCACTGCCTCTGCCAGCTCATCAGCAACCATCCAGCCAGATTGTAAGTATTGTGCTATGTCTGAAGTTTTATTTTGTCAAAATAGTCTTGTCGTTATGGCAACAGTAGTAACAGAAAAAAGAAGCAATGCCACCTGAACTGCCGTGTCATTGCGGTATGGTAGGTTGGCCGGCATTTTTTCCACTTTCAAAGCCAAATCCCCAAAGTTTTGTTTCGGGAAATGTAGTACCAATGTCAGTGACATGCTGGGGATTTTCTCCTAGCACATGGGGATATTGGGCCAGATGCATCAAAAAATGTTTAGCGATTTTCTAATTGCGAATCTTTGCGATTCGCAATTAGGGAATTGCAAAACGGCATGCATGAAAGTGTGCAGTACACTTTCTGCAATTCCTAAGGAGTCGCAAATGACCTACCTCAAGAATATTAATGAGGTAGGTCACAATTTGCAACCCCCTATGAATCGCAAAAATCACAGGGATGGTGGCCTGCTGAGATCAGCAGACCGCCATGTCTGTGATTGCTTTTAAATAAAGCAATCCTTTTTTTTCTTAAGCAGCCGTTTTCCTTAAAGGAAAACGAGATGCTATAAGAGCGGGCAGTTGTCCGTGGGACCACTGCCTGCTCTTAAAAATGCTTTTCCAAACATTCACAAGGGGGAAGGGGTCCCTTTGGGACCCCTTCCCATTTGCAAATGTCTTACCACCTACTTGAAGTAGGTGGTAATATGCAAATGTTTTGCGACTGCATTCAAGGTCAGAAAAAATTCATGCATACTGTTAGAATTCACTATTTGGAAGGGACGCCCTAAACACGCCCCTTCCAAATAGCGAATCGCAAACCCATTTTGAGATTCGGTAACAGGTTACTGAATCGCAAAATTGGGTTTGGTGCATCGCAAAAGCATTTTTTGCGATCGCAAACGGGCCGATTCACAATAGCGAATCGCAAACCCATTTTGAGATTCAGTAACAGGTTACTGAATCGCAAAATTGGGATTGATGCATCGCAAAAGCATTTTTTGCGATCGCAAACTGGCCGATTCTGCGAATCGGCCCGTTTGCGAGGAGAAAAATGCTTGATGCATCTGGCCCATTATCTTTTTAGGTCTGCCCAGGATTCCCGTGTTATAGGGTCTTGATAGGAGAAGAAAACCTAACCTGTTGTCAAAAGGCACACCCTACTTAGATCGAGCATTCGGAAGCCAAATCAGCAATTAGCAGTGAGGGTATTTCTGATGGCACAGCAGGCTGTAGCTCTGCCTTCAGAAGCACAATACTTTTCCCACTTTTTATTGTTGTTGGGGAGCAATAGCAAGGTGGATGTGGAATCTGCCAGTTGTCGGTAGCTGGCCCATAAACACCCTGCTCTAAATGAGTCTCCTAGTTGCTGCCCCTCGCCCTAACAAAACACTAACCGTATCAAATTTCTTTCCTGGCCCTGAAACCTAATCCTTTATCCTACCCTTCACTCTCCCATTTAACTAACCCTCACAATACTCCAAAAACTATTGTAATCCACACAAAAACTGTGAATCTAACCATAATTATAAAAAGTTCCCAAACAGTAACCATAATCATAACTTAAAAATTACTCATTAATGTCAAAGGCAAAAATACTTATGTACTGTATTAGCTTAACTTTTCTTATCATTGATTTTTCACTGTGGGAGAACCTTGGTAAGTATTCTCCACAAGGGATTCGTTCTTATGTCATAACCCCAATTCATTCATATATAATTTTAAGTGAGTTATGTTAGTGTCCACATTCATTCACTTATCTGATCTGCACTTAATTGGATCTTTATCTTTGAACATTTAACTTGAATTTGAAATCCTCTTGTATGATTATCCGCATTCCATTGAAATCTGTAAATTTTCCTTCTCCTATCAGTTGAAAGCACATAAGACACAATTCTTCATTCTTCCCCTCCTAGGACCAATACACATGAATGCTTAATAGTAATTGCTTATTCAGTTTTAGAACAGACAGTGAAGATAAAAAAGGCTCCCAGTCTCTTTGGTGAGGAGTCGGGCAGAATATTAAAATAGGAGCGAATGCTTTATTTTGACTTTCAAAGAGAGAACCATTCTGATAGTTATGGCTTTGTAAATAATCTAACTGTTCTAAGGGAACCCGGTTTTGTGTGTCGTCAGTAGCCAACTGCCTCACTGGTATATGTGATTGACTACAAACTGATCAAATATAGCATGCATGAGAATTTGTCTGGATGAATTTAAATATAAAGGTTTTTCTTGCCTTATCTTTGTTAGCTGGTAGATATTTTCAGATCAACCCGTACACTGTGCTGTTCTAGACATATGTGGGTCAGAAAGGACCAACGCATGGTATACATGAGATGGACCATCTAGCATATCGAGAATTCTATTTAGAACATTGATACAATAGCAGTTGAAAAAGTCAGTGACATAATTAAAATGGAAGTAAATAGGTAATATAGTATTAGTACATATTTTGCTACAAATTAACATATTACATTGAGTATGGAATTAAGCAATACATAAACATAACGATCAGTACACAATATGAAAGTACAGGTTTTGCAAGAACTGATTAGACATTTAGTTAAACTAATCTAGGCCTAAGGCTTGATCCGGGTTTAGTTTCAAGTTAACAATCCAGTTTAGAGAACATATTGCAAAAATTTATTTTGAAATTCAGATTCAATTAATTAGTAAAGGTTATGTTACGGTAACACTGAGAGACATAGCACTATTTAGAGGTATTCCATTTCCAAACATTAAAAATATGAACAATCGAAAACGGTGGTTCTTAAATTTCCTGTTTGTGGTGTAAATACCCAAGAAACAATGTAAAAATAGAAAACTGTTACTGAAGTCTCAACTTATCAGAGGAGATACTGGACAAACTACTGAGTCAAAAAGTAACGCCAAAGCATAAACTCACCCACAGTGATTCGAGTGTGTAGACTCAGCATCTCCATCAAGGCATTGTTCAGAATGACAGCAGCCAAGGCTACTAGGATGTAGGTCAGGCTCATGTCAAATACGATGGAAGTGCCTGTGAAGGAGAAAGTGCAGTAGCCCCTCAGAAAAAGTCAAAGCAAAACTAAACCTTCTCAATTTGAGGAAGCTTGAAGAGAATTATACAAACAGAACTGGTGTTTTACAAATGGTCTTAAATGCTTTTTTCCATTTTGTATCCAGATTGTGGTGCATTAAAATAAAACAGTTAAATGAATATAATAACCAGCTAGAATAGTGGAAGGAAGGTAAGAAGGAGAGTTACAAATGAGTACATTAGGACACAAAAGGTCCATCAATCGAAGGATGGCTGTAATACAGTTGCTTGAGGATAGTGGCAAGGCGAGGGTGGTGGCTCTAGGTGCCTCTTGACTAGAGAAGGCACGTCCTCAGGGCAGCTTTTGAAGATGTCAAGGTGAGCAGACAGGGTCAACGTTTAGGATGTTCTTTTTACATTATTCAGACAGTAACTGATTGAATTGGGAATGTGCACATTTGAGTGCCTTGGGGATGGGGACGAGGTGAAGTGACCAGGGATAGATGGCAGGGATCAGCAGCTAAGATGGTCTAAAATTGAGGAGATATCAATTGCCAATTAGTATTAACCTAAAAAGAAAAAGTAATCTGTCAATCTAGGCTTTGTACGTATAACCTAAAGGTGGATTCCAGTAGCAGTATGTAAAGGGACTGAGCATGTTCCAGACCATAATACTCGCTTACTAAGCAGCATTATTTCAGTAGGGCTGGGAGATTAAGCATAAAAAGAGTCAAATCTCTCACCTCTACACCTGTCAAGATGAAATGTTTGCCAGCATGCTTGACGTGCAATGGTTTGAGATTGTGTCGGTAAAGTGTGAAAGGCCTGAATGCTAAAATATAATTATTCATTTGCTCAACTACTATTATCCAAGTAACTATTCAACGTACATAGTTGCACATTAGGAGTGTATTTTATGGGTTTTGCAAACCTCTCACTTTATTTGGAAAGGTATTCACCAAAGGATTATGTTCGTATACTTACTTTACTAAGGGCGGAATAACAAGAGCAATCCCTGATGATTCTTAAGGGTTAGGATATGTCTAGAAATGTGGCCCACCTTGAGTTCCGAACAGGTTAAGTGACATGTCATGAGCGTTTAACAGTGTTCCTTAAGCATGACTACTCAGCTATACATTGTGACTGTAAATATTTAGTACTTGTCATGCATGCAGACATCACTATGGTGCCTCGTTAGGGGTACGAAACCTAGATAAACTCAACTATAGAACAATACAGTTCCTCTGTGTGGGAAAATAAACTCATCCAAAAGCTTGATAACATAAGGGAGAAGTTAGAAGACTGAGAAAAGAGAGCTGCAGGAAACAGCCCTTGCCTCAGTGGGAGGATGCAGGGGACCAAGGATCTGATCCCGAGTTCTAAAGTGAATTTATTTTACTCGATCTTTGATCAAGCATATAGAAGATACAAGAAAGACCTTCTATCTTTCTGATGAAAGGAGAAGTTGAAGATGAACATTATAATAATATGAGCATTAGGGTGGTACTTGAGTGATTATTAACAATGGCTTAATACATTGTGACTGGTCACAAACCACTCTTAATTACTCCGGAATCACAAGTAGGATAGCCTACCTCAATGGACTTCCTGCAGATTGATTTGTAGTTATTTGCATGTATACCATCCACAAACCAATGGCACACTAGATGTGGACTATCTCCATATACGAAATGCACTAAGTGTTACATATTGAGCCAACTACTGCAACTTCTATTTAACTGGTTCATCTTAATATACGAAAAGACAGTGATTGAAGCAAAGGTTTACTTATTTACCCTCAACCAAAATAACAAGGAGAAAGAAGGTAATTATTGAGCAACCATTTGAAGCCATTTAGAAGAAGTAGACATACATAAGACAACCAGCTGTCAACCTGAAGCCATTCAAATGAGAACTCCAAGATTTATAAACAGAAAGAGTCATAAATGCTTAATGCACTAACTAATAACTCCAAGTTCTATTCTTTCTCACCACAGTGATTGCTAAGCTACATTCGCCTCACTCAGAAAACAGATTTTACCCATCCTATCCAAACCAAAACTGAAAACTCTAACTGTAGTACCTGCATAGGCTCATTTCTTCCTGAAAGCTGTAAATAGGGGCTACACCTACAAATTTTCCTGAATACCCAGGTTCCCAGCCCGCCCTGTGGTCGACCCAAAAGGTAGCACTAGAAGAGAGGGCTCTCTGGACTGTAATATGGAAAATTGGAATTTAAAATAATGAAGGTTACCAGTAAATAACTGAGCATTACATCCTCGCTTGTCTGCCACATCCAAGTCCATTATTAACAAGGACGTTTCATACCAAGAAATCAATTACCAAAGGCAAAGAAAAAGAAGACATACATTGAAAAATTCAGTACTCAGTGACTGAGTAAAGCAGAAACACAGTCAATGGCTAGCAGGAGTCAAACCCTGCGATCCAAACTCAGCTGAGAGATCACCATTCATCCTCTATCTTCAATGGACTATGAAGGTGTGCAGAAACACCCAGGCGGCTGGTTTACAGATGCACCCAAAATCCTCCTAATAGGTAGACATGCGTGGACGGAAGGTTCCCTTGACTAGAGCTGTAATGGTGACATGATTGGCAAGCCAGTATCTCACTTTGGAAGTGGAAGGCTTCTTTCATTGTCCAGAAAGAGCAAAGGTGACTTAAGAGACTCAACTTTGTAAAAAGGCAATTGGCGCCAGCACATTGGATGCTCCTGGAATGGAGTGGGGCATCCTCAGGCAAGATAGGTTCATGAGAAAAACCAGGAGGATGGGATCCTGCCTACAATGAAACACAGAAAACCTGGGAAGAAGAATGAATGAAAGATTCCTAGCACAAAGCACAAATCTCACTCAATCTGTGGTTTGAGGAGGTAGCAACCGACACTTAACATTAGGGGTAAGAAACTTATGATCTATCCTGTCCAAGGATTTAAAACAGGCAGTCCCGCAGCTCCAGAGGCAAATTCCATAAGTGAAAAAATGAATGATGCTCTGAGAATTTGTTAACATAGCCGCCCAGGAGCTGTAGAAGTTTAACGCATTGGAACAGAGAGCCTCAAAATGCAAGCATATCCTCTACTGACTATAAAAAAAGGGGACAACTAGGCCAGAAACCCATCCTGTAAGCAATACAGTACACCACTAGGATCATGTGGTTGGTGTGTAATGTTGTAGCTGATACATAACGGTTCACAAATCCAAGTTTCAGTGAAGCAATTTATTGCAGAAGCTTAAGCAATACACCATCAACATAATCCGCCAGGATATTTCCCAACTGGCAGCACATCGAACCATTCACCACTCGTGAAAAAATGAGGTTCCATATTACAAGGACAGTTTTCCATCAATAAAGGGAAAAGCACTAAGTGGTTATGGAACTAAAGAACAGCTCAGAACATATATCTTGAGAACAATCTGGCCCAGAATTTCAAATGCAAAGGGTCACCTTTTGGGAACAACACTGGGTTTGACAGTTATTTCTCTCAAATTCCAGACTTCCAGGCAGCAGTCAAGGAGAGACTACTCAATGGAAAAGGAGTGGATGGGCGTATACAGGTAGGCCAGGTGAAATGTTTACATAGGGAACCAAGATCTGCAAAGCTAGAATGAAGCCACCAATAGCCCTGTCTTCCTGGACTTTCTGAAGAACCCGATGGAGTAACAGAATAGGGGAGAGAGACTTACTGAAGTGAACAGGTCAAACCAAGGATCGTTGACACGGTCCAAGATGGTCTGAAACACAGTCATGCAGAGGAGATGGATGGGAAGAAAAAAAGAAAACTGGCTGAAGTAAATGACTGACAATGACATATTCAGGGAAGCATTAGGGCTCAGGCAGTTCATCAATGTCCTCATTAAAGAGCTTTTCCTTCCGAGCTCCCTTTTTCCTGAAGCTTTTTTTTATAAGATTTCTTTCAGCTCCTCATGACTTTGCAGGCTCTTGAGTTGGACCTATCTTGAACTCAAACCCTCCTTTGAAATTTCAAGCACTAACCCATGATGATCCCTGACCTAGGTTTCTGCAGAGGATAAATATGAATCTGATACATGGAGTTTGAGCAAATTCTTTCTTCTTAGGTCAAATCATATTTAAAGCTAATACTTTTCTCCAATCCTCGATCACATGTTAATAGGTCTTGTCTTAAAGATTGGGTCGATGGACTTTCATCCTGAAGATGTTCCCTTCCTCGTGAGTATGCAGAGGATGAGGAGTATATATTCTGTGCTATACATGGCATAGACTTTCATGTGTATCCTACATTTTCTTTTGAATATCAATAGAGAGTATGCAAATATAGGTATATACCCAGAATTCACAGATTTCCACTAGACTATATAGAGAATGTCAAAGGCCTTCAAAAACATTTGGATAATGGGAAATATTGCATAGAGAGAGTGGCATACAAAAGCAAAACCAGCATTTTCCAAGTTAGTGTTGAACTAAAGTAAAAATAGAAATGGTAGCAGGATGCCAATTTGAGACTGAAAATTACAAAGGAATGCTAAGTTGTGACTGTAATATTCTGCACTGAGGCAAGGGATTGTCAAGTTTCACTACCATGTTTGTCTGTGGAATAGCCAAACACAGACAAAGGAATAGCAAGCTGGGACAAGGGCCTGTCAAAGATGGACAACAACACATAGAGTGCAGGTTCCCCAATACTAAGCTTATATTGTGGACAACCCAGCTTCGAAAAAATAAATAGGCTGTGCAAAGGCAACATCAAAGTGGAACAATCAGATATCAAGCTGAGTCATTTAATAACAAATGGTTGTGTGCGAGTGGGAATATGAGATAAGGGGGGGTCAAGCTATGGCAAAGGAATGTCAATATGTGACCTGGGACCACCAATTGTGGCATGATACTGAAAAAGGAATGACAAGCATTAGTCAAGCTGCGACATACCAATATCAGGGTGTATGAATACCAACATTTGTCAAAGGAACAGCCAGCCAGGATACATGCCTTTTATGTTTTGACTCAGGAATGGCCGACTATGAGAAAGAAATACCAAGCTCTGTAAAAGCAAGTTGAAATAAGGGAGTGCCAAGCAGTAGCATATTAGCACCAATATATGACTTGGACATGCCAGGATGTACTTTGTGAGTGGCATTCTCTTACTATAGAAATCAAATATGTGCCCAGCACATTTGTGTACTGTAGGCATTCAAAAAAAGGACTGGGTACAATCAGAAAAAAAGCTTGGGTATGTTGGGTTGTTATGAAGGCCAAGCTAGGAAATTATGGGCCTGGTCCACAATGTTTTTTCTGTGAGTAGTTATGTCTTACTACTAGTTAGATGCGGTTATTTCTGAAATTCTAGTTTGTTTGAGAATGAGAAGCAGTGATTTACTCCAGACGTAGGTATTCCTTGAAATTTATAAAAGTAAGACATTATTAATCATTGACAAAAAAGCGTTGTGAGTTATGGATTTGAGCAAGCATAACTAATTCTCTGATATGAGTAAATCACACTTAAGTCTGAAGCAGGCACAACAACATACAAAAAACACTTTGTGAATCAAATCTGGAAAACCATTAGTAATTCACACCTAAGACAAAAGAAAGACGTATTCAACAAAAGGAAATGCTTTTTTATCTTGAGCTCAATAAATCAAGTTTATCACAGTGGAGATTAAGGTGTATTCCTGAACAGAGACCTACCTGGGTACTTCTGATGCAAGTAATCTACATCTGTAATAAAGCTGTTATAAGGAAGGAGAAATCCCACTCCAGCTAGAAGCATGGCGAAATATATTCCATGGTACCGATCCTGCGGTACAGGGCCTTCTGAAGCTGCAATATAAAACAACAGGAAAACCCATCAGTTTAAAGAAATGGGCTTGCAGAGATCATTCTACATTTTGGAGGAATACATGTTTGGAGAGAAGACATGAATTTATAACCCTGTATGTTGTTACATTGCTAATCTTTGTCTTAAAATAAATTTACCTCATTATAATCTGACAATGAGGCTTCTTTCTCCTCTTTCAGTTTCGACTGCTTTCTGTCTGATCCTATGGTGTATTGTCTATCTGTATAATTTAAAAATGTGAAATCGTTGTATGTACTTCTCTCTTCTACTGCATTTGACCTTCTATGACATAGTGACTTACCTACCCTGACACTCACAGACCATGGTTTACACTGAAGAATACAACACATAGATGAAAATAAAAAAAATACTAACAATTCTATGCATGAAATATCTGCTTTTATAGATGACACTTTCACACTTTTGAGAGTCCTGAAAAGAGAGGACTGAAAACTTCTCTTGTACAATTTAACATTTTAGTTAGACACCTTTAGTAATACCAAACACTACTTCTTACTGCTGCCTGTGTGACTATTACATCAAATTCTACCAAATCAACATGTGTACAGAACATCTACAGTTTATCTCATTTGTCATGGTGCCAAGAAATGTTGATATGCATGAATTCCATGATTCAATCAGTCGGAACCTCTGTAATATTTTTAATACACTGACAGAACTCCTAGCACAAATCCTACACAGTCCGAAAGGACAGTGGATGGCTATTGTTGAACCGCCACAGCGCCTACTTCCTCAATCACCTCACCTACATACTGATTGTATAGCAAGGTGCATGTCAAAAACCCAAATGGCACCCAATTGACTTTTCAAGACATCCAACCACACATATGAAACACTATAAATTGATGAAATATCAATTATGAAACCATGCTCCTTGGAGGCAGTTAAAGAACCACAAACAGACCACGAAAGAGCCAGCTCCACAAGCCAAATCAGTTATTGCTATGGGTGTAACTTTAGTCCACTTGCATATCTGGTTAAATGTATCAAGATACTCAAGATAAACTACTTATTGATTCTCATACAGTTCTCTTCTACACCCATTATTCATATTCATAGATCTTTATCATTATTTTTTAAATGGCACATATTCAAACAAATTATTGAGTTCTTTGTTACAGGGATTGTGCTATGGATTTTCCTCTTATGAACACACGTCCACATACAGTTTTAAATTCAATGTATTTTCACCTTTTTGGTGTTTCTTCTGGAGTATGTATATGTCACCTCCTGTATCAAACGATGCACAGTGTTAATTAATTTCATTGTTAGGCTTAATTACTGATTAATGTTGCACATGATTCAAAACAGTGATAACTGAGATCATACCACCTTATCAGATACATTTCAGTTGTTGCATAATGGTCAGTATCATCATTCAGAAAGACTATCATTCTTTACCATTAGCGGTTTTTGTATACTGTAGCTCAGTTATTTTATGTCTCAAAACTATATTTTGCACATATTTTTACCTTTTAATTTTCAGTTCTAGTTTTGGTCATTTCAATTATGCCCAAAGTAAGAACACTGGAAAAAATACGTAAGAGTCTATTAACTCCAGAATTGCCAGATATAGAACAAAATATTGAAAAACAGAAAATTAGAAAATTTAAAAGGGCCACCATGGATTATAAAGTAGATATCTTATACACATGACAGAAATTTTGTGTAAATAGAAAAACGCCCATTGTTTATTGCCAAACTCTCACAAGCAGTGATGAAAGAAGTTCAAGGAGAGAACCAACAGCAATGACGAGGGTGACAATTTGCCAATTGGACGTTGTATCAAATTCACAAGTTTCATCAAATGAAAAATAAAGTGGTAAACTAAGTCAACAAATGACAGAAGATGGAAGTTCAGTTGATGGTTGATGTAGGATGGTTCTTGACTGTGAAGAGCTCTGTAGGCTTGTGTGAGGATCTTGAACTGGCATCTCCTCTGAATAGGGAGCCAATGGAGGTTTCTGAGGTGTGGAGTGATGTGGGTCCGTCTGGGATGGTCCAGAATGAGTCTGACTGCAGTGTTCTGTATGGTCTGGAGACTTCTGAGGAAATGGGTAGAGATTCCAGCGTAGAGAACGTTGCCATAGGTGAGGAGTCTAGCGATGAGGGCCAGGTGACGTTCTTTCTGGTGTTGATTAGGATCCATCTGAAAATGGGCGGTAGGTGTGGGTGTAGGTCGAGTTCTGCCGGCCATACGGAGGTGTTCTTCCCGAAGATCAGTGCTTCTGTTTTTTCGGAGTTGAGTTTGAAGCAGTTGTCTCTCACCCACTTGGCTTCGTTGGTCATGGAGTTGCAGTAGCTGGTTTTGGCGTTGGAGGGGTCCTCAGTGATGGAGAGGATTAGTAGAGTATTGTCTACATAGGAGATTGGGTTGAGTCCATGGGATCTGCCGACGTCTGCAAAGGGGGTTCATGTAGATGTTGAACCAGGTGGAGCTCAGCAAGGATCCTTGTGGTACACTGCATATGATGTCCTTGGGTGCGGGAAGGGAGGCAGTTGGATGCTTTGTGTGCGTCCAATAAGGAAAGAGGCGATCCACTTGAGGGTGTTTTGCTGAAGGTCAAAGTTATAGAGTCTGTCGATGAGGGTGTGGTGGGACACAGTGTCAAACGCATCAGAGTAGTCGAGGAGGATCAGGGACACAGTTTCTCCATGGTCTAGGAGAGTTGTAATGTGTCTGTGTCAGCGATCTGTGGGGTCTCAGTGCTGTGGTTGGCACGGAATCCTGATTATGAGGCATTGAGGACGTGGTTATGTTCTAGATATTCGGTGAGCTATTGGTTGATGGCTTTCTTGAGTACTTTGGGTGGGTAGGGGAGCAGGGAAATCGGTTGGTAATTTTTGAGGTTGCTATGGGTCGGCAGATGGTTTCTTTAGGAGGGGTCTGACCTCTGCGTGTTTTCATCCTTTTGGGAAGTTTTCTGCGGAGATGGAGGTGTTGAGGATGCCTGTGAGCTGTATGCTGATTGGGTTGGTTCTGAGGTTGAGAAATGGTGGGGGCAGGGGTCGTGGGCGCCCTGGAGTGGATGGACGACATGATGGCTGTGGTGATTTGAGTGGTAAGTGGTGACCAGAATGCAGCACGCATAGAAAGAGGAAGAAAAGAGGAGAGGAGAAATAAAGATATTTCTCCTCATTACGCTTCTCCTTGTTCGCCCTAAGTTGGCAGGGTATGCCCAGACATGGGTCCCTTGCTCACTTTGTTACTTGATTCAAGCTAGCCTGGCTGAAGAGGGCTGATAGCCCGAAACCGGTCCCAGGATGCTTGTTTCCGGTCCAGGAAAGACATGGCTTGGCAGTTCGGGCTGGACTGTTCCCCTGAGGCACAGGGTCAAGACTGATTTGCATATAGCTGTGTCTGAACTGGGGTGGCAAAGTGAGCTAAAGAATGATGATGGATTCAACCCAGATCTGTGACTGGGTGTGAGTGTTTGAAAAGGTTCAGCACTCCGTCCATCATCTCCTTCTGTTTGCTCTCCTGTGAAAGCGTATCTTTTCGACTCTTTCCCAGGTCTATGAGTTCTGGTAAATCTGGGAATGTGTTAACAACCATTGGAGTTGCATGGGAACACCCATGCAACACCCATGGAACATCCTTCCCAAGGCAGAGTTAGGCAACGCAGCGATATGTGCTACATTGTCTTACTCCATATTTATGGAGTCACTCAGGGCTATGCAATGTAGCCTTGCATGTCTTCATAAATCACATGTAGGGTTTGCGTCGCTCGTGCACCACGTTGCGTGGTGCAAGAGCGACACAAACCGGCCCATAAATAGGCCCCTTGGTGCATAAAAATGGAAGACAGAGCAATGGCTTTCACCATACCAAATCAGAACGGCGCAAGGGAAACACACTATTTTAGATGAAAAAAACAGCAAACGGATCCCAACACCATGAGATCACATGGATGCACTGTGGGGTGTGGCAAGGACTAGCGGTGAGAAAAGGTAACAAATCCTCTCTCATTGGAATAGAATTAGATGTTCTACAGCTAAGAAATGCTAGAAAGTGAGCAAACGGTAACAATGACACAGCACACAAATGGGAGGTAATCAAAACGAGAACTGAGAACAAAAGGTTAAGTGATGTGCTTTATATGGGTTGCGACATTAACTGAGACAAAGTACATACAACTCACCAACCGTAATGAATTATAGCCTTTTGAATGATGACACCAGACATTGTGCAATAATTGAAAAAATGAGAACTGAGAAGAAAAGAAGTCAAACAAAGTGCATAATACAGGTATGAGACATTGACTAATATAGCTGAGGTTTTACAGACATTAATTACAGTATTGTATGAAGGCCTTTTTGAATGATGAGATTGACCATTGTGCAACAATTGAAATTGATTTGTTAAGATTGTTAGGAACTCCGTATTCACTGCTTTGAATCATGTACAACATTAATCAGTAATAAAGTCTCATAATGAACTCATTACTTCTATATTTTTTTTATTCCAAGTGACTGCATATGCATAATTCTGAAGAAGCAAGAATCCAATGCAAATTTCATCAAGGGGCATATGTGCAAAGAAGTGGCGGTGTGGGGCTCAACGCCTCACTCCGCCACTTCAGAAACGCAAGCCTGCACCATATTCATAAGACTATGATGCAGCCTTGCATTTATTTCCCCCTGTGCTGGCGCTATGTTTAGCAGCTTAGCGCCAACGCAGGCAACCTTGCACCATAGTGCAAGGGTGTCTGCGTGCAGGGGAAGAATGTTTATGTGTAGGAAGGCCCCCTTCCTGCACATAAACAGTCTTGAAATGCTGTTTTGTCACTTCTATGCGTGCTGCTTAATGCAGCACAAATGGAAGTTACAAAATGTCATTTTTTTTAAAGATTGTTTATGTGTAGGAAGGGACACCTTTCTACACATAAACAATCCAAGGTGTTTTGCTTTTTCCAGGTGTGCTGTACAAGCCAGCACACATGGAAAAAGCAAAAACGAGGAGAAACAAATAATTTCTCCTCGCTTCGCAAAGTTGAGACCAAGTTTTCCCTGGTTTTAATTTTGGCACTGCCTCCTATTTACGGCACCCTTGTAAATATGGGGCAGCGTCAAAATCGATGGGTGTTGCGGTGGAACACCCACAGCAACACCCACTGCCCATCCCTTTCACGCTAAGCATAGCGTGAAAGGTGGCCTTATTTACAAAGCAGCGTTAAGCCACGTTAAGTGACTTAACGCTGCCTTGTAAATAAGGCGAAGCCCTTATAGCCACAGGAACGTCCTAAAACCCGACGTTCCTGTTGCGATAGGGGCTTGTACATATACCCCTAAGTTTCAAAATGTATGAATCAATTATTTTTATTTGCATTAAAAAGAAAACAACACACATGCACCTGCCGACATCCTGATTGCCATCAGGGAAATAAAAAAAATATAGATAAAAAAAGGAGCTTGCACCCTTTCTCTCCCCTCCCCACAGGCAGTGCTTAATTTGTAAAAATAAATTAGAGTCAGGGCTCTCGTCAGGAGGCCACTGCAGCGTGTACCACTTATTGCCCCTGCCATGCTGCCAATGATAGTAACAACACAACTACTAACCATCGCAGTCCTACAAGTGTGACAATTCAGATCAAGCCCCGAAAGCTATAAGAATGGCTTAGGCAGCAGGTAATAGTAATTTTTTATGTATATTGAATTAATAATTTACTATTGTTGTGGTCATCTCTGAATTAGCCAACAAGAGCACATATGAGAAACAGTAACTACAGTAAGAAGAGTAAGTATCTCTGAGCCCGATGGCAATACATTTCACAGATTCATCTCGATGAATGTAACCAGATATTAAAGTGGAATAAATCGAGTAATTTCAGCCGGTGGTTTCCGGTGCTCAGCACCAGCACTTAATCATCAACACCGGTGCTTATAGCGCAAACCAAACTCAATCCATTGGAGCGCTTTTCCTGAGCACTAGTTAAGGACACACTCACTTTTTGTAGGCACAGGACATTAAGTGATTTTCCCAGATTGTTTTTTTTTTTTTTTTTTTTGGAATCCTTTATTACAGATTTCAAGAGATATACAAGTATGGGCCTACAACCTTCAGGCCGGCCGCTAGTAGACAGTGAGACCATGAAACATATTCATAAACACAAGCAGCAAGCAGTAAAAAGTCCCACAGATCAAAAAATCATTTGCGGCCACATTGCCCAAACATCCCAAATGGCGGTTTCATTTTAAATGAAAAAACGAGAAACAAACCCACAAGGCGGCAAAAATCTAGGCAACAGTATGTGCTCCCCACGGGAGGGCTCTACCAACCTACAAGAATAAGAGGGGGGGAAGGGCAGGGGCAGAAACAAAGTGGTTACAGTAACACAGAATCAAGAGAATGTGCAGACTAGGGAGACAGGGCCGCCGCCAGGTCGGGCGTCAGTGGCGGGGTACAGATCCCGCCGCGGTAGGAGTTCCAGGGGCCCCACACCTTTACCCATTTCCCAGGCTTACCTCTCGCCACATACACAACCTTTTCTCGGAACATACACCAATCCATATTTTCCTTCCACACCGAAATCGTGGGTGACCTCTGGGAGCCCCACAATTGTGCTATGTCACGCTTGGCCACCATATATCCCAATGTCACCCACCACGTTTGCGTCACCGTATAATCAGTCGGCTCCCACACATTCAGCAGACACCTCCTAGCCTCGGGGAGCAGCGCAACATGCGTGACCGCTTGCAACACCTCATGCACACCACGCCAGAATCGAGTCACCTCCGGACATTCCCACAAAATGTGGAGGAAGGTCCCTAACATGCCACACCCACGCTTACACATCCCATCCACCGCGTATCCCATGCGCATCAGGCCCGGTCCCGTAACGTAAACCCTGTGGAGTATTTTGAGCTGGACGAAACGAAGGCGGGCCGGTATGGCCACCTCTTTCGGGGAGGCCACCGCAGATACCCAATCCTCGTCGTCCAGCTCCAATCCATCAGCGACCCATGCCTCACGGAGGGCGGCCAGCAGTCCCGAGCGATCGTTGATGAGCTTTTTATAGATCAATGAGATAGTGCCATCCGGTACATGCCCATCTAGCACTCTATCCTCCAAGGGGGAGCACTCCGGGATGGACGCGACCTCCGGGAACACGGAAGACAACGCGTGGCGAACCTGTACATACCGGAAGTACTCCCTGTCATGCAACTGGTATTCCGCTTTCAGCACATCAAACGTTTTAAATCCCCCCTTCGTCCAAAGATCGCCCACCCTGCTAATGCCAATCGTGTCCCACTTCTCGAAGCCTTTCGTCGTCCACAAACAACCCAGTCGTTCAGAGGCATACAGTGGCGTCGCCCGGGTCAACCGATCTTTCCACCCCATCGCCGAGTATGCCGCATGCCACACCCGTACCGCGACCCGTGTCGGACCAGTCAAACGTGCGTCGAGCGATCTAGAGTAGAGCGCACGATTGTAGTCGCCACCCGGCAACAACAATTTGTCCATTTCAAAAGCCGGATTAAGGGCGGGCCCATAAAGCCCGTGGTTTATCGTAGCCAGCTGGGAGGCCCAGTAATAACGTTTGATGTCGGGGAGGGCGACCCCCCCATCGTACCACGGGAGCGTCAGCTTCGCGAGGGCGATCCGCGGCCTCCCATCCCAAAACAGTTGGCGTTGCAGACCCTCCACCTCCCGAAAGTAACTAGCCGGAACGACATCCATGGTGTTTTGCAAGGCATATAAAAACCGTGGCAACGACATCATCCTAAACAGCGCCGCCCGGCCGAGCGGCGAGAGCGGCAAGCGCCTCCAACGAGCCACATCCGCCTTCAAACGTTGGAGGGGGGGGAGTAGGTTCTGTGTGTATCGGGCCGCAGAGTCCAGGGTAATAAAAATACCCAGATACTTAAATCCCTGTTGAGCAACCTGGATAGGACAACCCCGCGGGAGGATAGGGGCCTCCCCTGAGAGGACATATACACAGGATTTAGCCCAGTTGATGACTAGGCCTGAGTTACGGCCAAAGGAATTCAGCACATCCACTAACACAATCAACGATTCACGCGGGGAAGCAAGATACAAAAGAATATCGTCCGCGTAGAGAGAGACTCGATCCTCATACTCAGGAGTCCATCAGAGACCACGAATCGAAGGGTGCCACCGCAGCCACTCCGCCAGGGGCTCCAAGGCGAGCGCAAAGAGGAGAGGCGACAGCGGGCAACCCTGTCGCGTGCCCCTACCCAATTCAAAAGGAGCCGACACTCTACCATTCACCACCACCTGGGCTAGCGGTCCGGAATACAACAATTTCACCCAGCCAATGAATCCCGGGCCAAACCCAAACTTCTCCAGCGTCGCCCAGATATATGGCCACTCAAGCGTGTCGAATGCCATAGTGGCGTCCAGGGACGCCAAAATGGCTGGCTCACGTATGAACGGAACCCTCGAGAGCACCCCATGCAGACGCCGCAGGTTAAGCGCGGTGTTGCGATGAGGGATAAAACCGGACTGGTCCTGATGGATCAGGTCGCACACCACGCTGACCAGCCGATTAGCCAGCACCTTGGCCAGAATTTTGGGTTCCGCATTCAAAAGCGAAATGGGCCTGTAAGAAGTGACCCGATCACGCGGCCTCCCCTCCTTGTGCATAACCACAATAGTGGCTAGACGCTGGTCCAGCGGGAGGGAACCCGCCGCCCGGGCCGCGAGGAACATATCACGAAGATGCGGCGCCAATGTATCCGGCCGCAATTTGTACAATTCAATGGGAAGGCCATTAGGACCCATGGCCTTGCCAGAGGCGACTGAACGTATGGCCAGAGCGATCTCCTCAGACGTCGGAGTCGCGTCCATCAACGATTTATCCTCCTCCGAAAGGGAAGGCAACGCAATATCTTTAAGCAGGTCGCGGGAATCCTCTTCCGAGCGAAAAGATACCGGGGAATACACCCCGCGAAAATACTCTGCGAAGCAATCAACAATTTCACCCGGATCAGTAACATACACACCCTCCACTCTCTCAACCAGCGGAACAACACGACTCGCTCTCTCCTTTTTATCCAGCCACGCGATCAGTTTTCCAGCTTTATCACCCATATCATACAGTCGCCCCTGCTGCTCCCTACTCAGGCCCCTGGCCGCCTCGGTGACCAGGGCCTTGTAGTCCGCTTGTTTGATCCTGAGAGCATGCAGTTTGTCGTCCGTGACACCACAATCCAGGTCACCCTCCAACTCAGTTATCTCAGACTCAATACGGGTCACCTCCTCCCGCTCACACCTCTTGGAGTGGGAAATGAGGGACAGGGCCTCCCCCCGGAGTACCGTTTTGAACGCCTCCCACAGAGAAACAGCAGACGACACTGATCCCACATTATCTCCAAAATATTGCTCAAGGGATTTAATCAAATCTGCGCGAATCGCGGGATTACGCAGGTACCAGGGGTTGATCGGGACCACCCTCCCCTCCATCCCCGGGACAATATCAAAGTGCAACAAGAGAGGGGAGTGGTCTGAAATACCCCGAGCAAGATGCCGCACCTCCCCGACCCTCCCCGCCTGTGCCGCTGGCATCAGAACATAATCAAGTCTCGAAAGACTACCATGAGCCCCGGAATGAAAGGTGTATTGTACCTGCGCAGGATGTTTTAGCCGCCAACAATCCACCAGACCCAGGGTATCTAAGAGGCCAGACAACCAAGTTTGGGCCCGGGGGAGATCCCTGGGAGGGTGACGATCCTCAGTTCCGGAGACCACAGCATTAAAATCCCCACCAACCACTAAGATACCCTCCGGCAGCCCAAGAAGAAGGCACCCCAAATTAGCAAAAGTAGTCGTCTGCAACCCCGGCGGGACATAAACAGAAACCAAAACAACTACTTTACCCTCCCAGGGGGCGCTAGAGGGCGCCAAACCAAGATGGCCGCACAAGAGTGAGGCTCCCGCCAGACCGGGCGCTTTCAAGATCCTTTCAGCTATCCTGATCAGGCTCTCCTCCGCCTCACCTCCACGGCTGCATCCGCTGTGACCTACGCAGCGCCCCGGTACCCGCCACGTCTCTGGAGCCCGCCGGAGTGCTGAGATATTCGCTGGAGTTCCCCCGGCCGAAGGTGAGGGCTCGTCTGCGGCCGGCGCGCTGTGGGAGACGCGCTCCACGGGAGCCCGGTGCTCCGAGGCCTTCACGACGCTGGACGGCTCCGACTGGTGGGGCTGCAATCGACGCCGGAGGATCGGCGGCCATTCCTGCCTGGGACGGGAGCTCTGCGGAAGGTAGGCGGAGACATCTCCGAGGCTGGGCCGAACTGGGGGGCCTTTCGCCCGCTCGCCCTCCGCTGGTTGAGGCCTGCACCCGAGACTTACGCTCGCAAGCTGCCGCTGACCTCGCTTGGATATCCGGGCACGGGCTTGGGGGCCATCCTATCCCTCCCCTCCCCCTCACGCATCCTCGGGAGGAGAGACACTTACCCGGGGCCTGGCTGCCGGATCGCACCAAGTGAGACTGAGGAGTGCGGCCTCGGTGGCGCACGCTGTCCCGCATTGACCGGCGGTGCGGTCTGGGAGGCCGTGACGACTGCTGCCCCCGCCTCGGCGACTGGGGCTGCGGGTGGGGAGGGATTGCGACTCCGGGGACGGGTACTGCTTGGATCCCTTCGCCCGCCCTGTACTGCGGGGGCTGCACCCGGACCGGCGGACTACCGACCGCGCCTCACTGCTGCTGCTGGCCTCCCTGGGGGGCTGCCTGGGCTGGGCGGATTGGGGCCGGATGCCCCCCCCCCTGCTGTCCTGCGAGTGCGGGCTGAGACCTGCGGGGCCCTGAGACTGCTGCCACGTTTGGATCGCCTCCCCCTCCATCTGGGCCACAGGGGGCATGGCCGTGCTTACCTACTGACGGTGGAGTCGCCCCCCCCCCCCGCCCTCCCTGGTCGTTCGGTCGCTGGGGGGCTGCCCCTGGACCGGCCGCCTCCCTCGCTTCCACGATCCTCGAAGCGTGTTTGAGGAGCCGCACCACCCCTATCCACTCGCGGGGTTGTGGCTTGGCCTGGACGGGGCCCCCCACCTCGCCTGGACTGCCGGCAGGGTGAACTAGGCGAGTTCGACTGTCAGGCACCATGGGGCGCAACGACGCGCGACAGTCCAAGTTACCGTTTGACGCCAAGAAGGCCCCCGCGCCGGCGTCCGAGCCTGGCCCATCCGCCACTGGCCCTCCGGACGAAGACTGGAAATCTCTCCTGCTGGGATTGAAACAAAGCCTAACGACCATAGATTCTAAAATTGACACCATCACTACCAGGCTGGAGGGTGTAGTGGCCAAACTGGAGCGGCACGATACCCGCATCAAAGAGACTGAGGACAGGATCTCCACATTGGAAGACGGCGCCACCTCTACAGGCCGACACGTTACCCAAATGGACCGTCTCCTCAAGATAATTGCGGACAAGAATGAGGACCTAGAAGCGAGGTCCCGTCGCAACAACGTCCGCATCCTGGGCCTTGCGGAGACCACCAACACCGGGAAAATGGAGGTCTTCGTCGAGAACCTGGTGGCCGACCTGTTCGGGCGGGAATCCTTCTCCCCACACTTCATCGTGGAGAGAGCCCACAGGTCCCTCGCTGCCCGCCCCCCCCCGGCGGCCAGCCTCGGCCCATAATTGCACGCTTCCTTAACTATCGAGATCGGGATGTGGTGCTCAGACGTGCGCGAGAGATGGGAACAGTGCTCTACTGCAACACTACGCTGTCCTTCTTCCCCGATTTCACTGCATCTGTGCAGGAGGCCCGTCGGAAATTTGCTGGGGTAAAAAAGAAACTGCAGGCCCGGGAGATTCCGTATGCAATGCTATACCCTGCTAAACTGAAGGTCTCACACCGGGGCAAACAATTGTTTTTTCAGCAGCCGCAGCAGGTGGAGGACTTCCTCAAGCGGCATCGTGGAGACTCGGGTGGGGGGGCTGCTGGGCCGCGGCCCTCTCGGTCGCCCTCGCCGATGGAGCAACAGGACTCAACATATCGGGGGGCTGCCCCCCCCCCTGACTTACGCTGCTGTTGGGACTGCACTTGCCCGAATGGATCATCGTCACTCCTGGTGAGGTACCTCTCTTTGTTTCATGTCAATGACACTAGGCTTGATCGTTGTTATATTTTGTGCCCGGTCGCCCACCTCCGTCCCACATTGAGGGCCTAGTGTAACTCTGGGTTCCTGTGGGTGCAAGTAGGGAGGTGGATGGCAGGTCTGGCGCCCCTAGAGTACGATCCCCCAATGGGCGCACCCCAATGCACCCCTTTCCTCATCAAGGCAGGGGTAGTTACTGTATTTTTTCTGTTTGTTAGGTTGGGTTTGATAGGAGGGGAAGGGGATGGGTGGGTAATGTGTACCCGGCCAGTTGGGGAAGCCGGCGTGGGTGGTCGAATACTCCGATCTGCATCTGGGTTATCTGTCTCCTCAGTACAAGATGCGGGAGGACGGGTGGGGGGGTAGTTCACTGGGGTTTTGTTATGGAATTCGTTACTGAGTGCTACGAGCAATTGCAAGCTGTGAGAACATGCCACTTATGCCTTTACACGGGGGAATGGGGGACTTAGCTGACAAGCGCCCTGCGCAGAACTTTCAGTTGCTCTCATGGAACGTGCGCGGGTTAAACAACCCGAGGAAGAAGAGGCAAGTCCTGAGCTACCTGACTCGGCAGGGAGTGTCCGTGGCCATGCTCCAGGAGACGCACTTACAACCGGGGATGACCCCCCCATTTGCGTCACGATGGGCTGCGAATAGGGTGTTCTCGTCTTACTCGAGTTACGCGAGAGGAGTGACCATTCTAGTGAGACGTGGGATGGGGTTTACGCTGGCGGGAACTGAAGTAGACTCTGGAGGGCGGTACTGCATGGTTTGGGGGACACTACACTCGCATACGATACTGTTTGCATGTTACTATGGCCCCAACACGGATGACCCTTCCGCGCTCCTCACTATGTGGGGTAAGATTCAGTCCCTAGGTATCTCCCACATTATACTGGGAGGTGATTTCAACACTGCACTCAAGCCTGGGATAGACAGATCGCACCCGCAGGCGTCGCACTACACGCACACACAGCGCGCGTTGTTGAACATAGTGGACGAGCACCGCTTAATTGATGCTTGGAGGCACTTCCACCCCACGCTCCGGCAGGGCACCCACCACTCCGCAGTACATTCCACCTGGGCGCGTATTGATTAC
Organism: Triturus cristatus; assembly: GCF_964204655.1. Classification (NCBI taxonomy): domain Eukaryota; kingdom Metazoa; phylum Chordata; class Amphibia; order Caudata; family Salamandridae; genus Triturus; species Triturus cristatus. The sequence continues at coordinate 1,052,282,276 of NC_140593.1, forward strand.
GTATTCCTTTCATCGGGCCTCTCCCCGTGGCTGGGTGGAGCACTTCATCTGGCTCGCACATTCTCTGACCACTCTCCGGTCCTGCTGTCCCTGCGTATTCCCCTCGCGATCTCCCCATACCTGAGTTGGCGACTGAATCCTGCACACCTCACAGATTCAGTGTTTCAAGCGGAACTTGAGCAAGACATAAAGGACTTTTTTGAGCGCAATATAGATTCCGTTTCCAGCCTCACTACAGTCTGGGAGGCGTTCAAAGTTACCGTGAGAGGTTGGTGCATAGCTAAGGGAGGTGGTGTCCTTAAGTTTCTGCGCGGAGATTTACGCAGGCTCGAGGCTGAACTCCGTAAGTTAGAGAACGAAATGGAGCGGAATGGGCGAGAGCCTGGCACTGAGGCGCAGATGCGAGAGAAGCTAAATGAATACACGGAAGCCGCAGCCAAAGAGAGTAAGTTTCTGGGGAGACCCTTTGTCTCTCGAGTGTATGGCGAGGGCGACAGACCTGGCAGGGCATTGGCCACCGCAACTCGCTCCCCTAGGTATAGTAACTACGTTGCTACCTTGCTGGATGAGCATGGCACCCCGCAGCGGAATCTTGCTGACCAACTCAAAGTCCTCACGGATCACTACACTAGGATATACACCTCCCACAGGACCGCACCGATTGTATTGCATGAATACCTCGATGACACTGCGCTTGCTTGGCTGGGCCCCACACAGCAGCAGTTCCTCCATCATACACTAGAACTAGATGAGATAACGGATGCAATTATGTCCATGAAGTCGGGAAAGGCGCCAGGGTCGGACGGATTACCGATCGACTTCTACAAAGCCTTCAAGCATGTACTAGCCCCCATTCTACAGCAGGTGTACTACTCTTCATTAGAGGAGGGTTCCCTGCCAGCCACGATGCGAGAGGCCCTCATAACGTCTTTGTTAAAACCTGGTAAAGCGCCGGAATATTGCGACTCCTATAGGCCCCTCTCGCTGTTAAATACAGACGTTAAAATATTAGCGAAGGTCCTGGCTACGCGCCTTAACCTCTTGATGGAGCGCCTCGTGCTCCCAGACCAGGCCGGGTTTGTTCCCAACCGTGCAACTTCTCATAACTTGCGCACTCTTCAGGCGGTGATACAGGATATTGACCCGACGAGCGAGGCTGCCGCGGTCTTTCTCGACGCCACTAAGGCGTTCGATTCCCTTGAGTGGGATTACCTCCTGGCCTTGCTGGAACGGATGGGCATGCCCTTCAATTTCCTGGATTGGATCTGACTGTTGTACTGCCGGCCCCGAGCAATGGTGCTGCTTAATGGTGCCCGCTCCACCCCCTTCGCGATTCACAGGGGTACCCGACAAGGATGTCCCCTCTCCCCGGTGCTGTTCGCACTTGCCATAGAGCCCTTGGCGGCCAAACTTCGGCAGCATCACAATCACCGATCTCTCATCTATCCTGAGCGCCAACTGCTCATTGCACTATATGCGGATGACATGACTCTTTATGTGCATAAGCCGTGTGAAAACTTGAACCCTTTGCTGCGGGAAGTCACTAAATTCGGTGCCATCTCGGGGATTCAGATAAACTGGACGAAGTCGGCCCTGTTCCCCTTGACTGACAAAACTACGCAGTTCCCCCTGGATTACCCCCTGGTATGGGAACAAGAGGAGATCAAATACCTGGGCATCCAAGTGACCAGAAATCGGGAAGCCCTGATTAGAGCCAACTACGGGACTGTTGTGGATAAAATCACGGACAAAGTTAACCAATGGATTTGCCTCCCATTGTCAATGGCGGGTCGGATCTCACTGATCAAAATGGTGGTCCTCCCCAAGCTGCTGTACAAACATACCATACAGCCCTGGCGCATATTTCTTCCGTGCCCTCAACTCCCAGTTATCGCGACTCACCTGGGGAGGCAAGCAAGCCCGACTCGGGCTGCGGACCCTTATGCTACCTTACCACCAAGGAGGGTTTGATGTCCCCAATTTCCAGCGATACTATGATTGCGCACAGGGTCACTTCGCCGCCTATTGGCTTCACCCCCCCCCCTTTATGGCGCACCTGGCAGTCGAAGATGGATATATGAGGCCGGAACAACCTTCCGGATATTTATACACGTCAGCCCGAATAGAACATAGGGACCCCACCACGGTCGACTGCACTGTCAGTGCCTGGAAACGATTGGCGGAACACATGGAAGTGAAATTCCTATACTCCCCTCGCATGGCTTTGGCACATGATCCAAGGGTGAGTGTGGCCCGTGAGGAAATTGGCCGTAGAATGCTCGCAAAGCTTGCGATTTATACCTGGGGGGATCTATACCACCAGGGGAGTTTCCGCACGGCGACACACTTCTTCGGGGATACCACTCCTGCCGTTATGGATACCTTTCTTTACATTCGGCTCCGGCAAAATATCAAGGCGGTCACGCCCGACTTTCCGAGCGAGCCTGATACCGTGGCGCCCCTCCATGCCCTGCTGCAGAAGGGGACTCCGACACATGTGGTCTCCATGTTATATAACCACGCGCAGGCAGCCCCGTCCCCCCCCCTCTCCGAGCGCGTAATGACTGGGACTGCGATCTGGGGGAACCACTGTCGGACGCTCAGTGGGAGGAGAGTTGCTCCCATGCCAGCGCGGTGACAGGAAATGCCCGCCTTCGACTGGTTCATTTTAAATTTCTGCATCGCCTCTACTTTACACCCGCTAAACTACACCGCTTCGGACTCCGGGACAACGACTGCTGCCTACGTTGCAGAAGACCAGGGGCGGACTTCATGCATCTGGCGTGGTCTTGCCAGGCCGTTGCCGCCTATTGGGTGGAGGTGTTTGCAGCTCTCACTGAAATGATTGGGGTAAGCATTGCTCCTTGTCCTAAGATTGCCCTGCTGGGCCACTCCAACCCTGCTGTAAAGGCGCACCGGAAATTCTTCGCGATGGGCCTTCTGTTGGCAAAACGCCACGTCGCATGCAGGTGGGGGCGAGGGCGAGCGCCTAAATTCAAAACTTGGCTGGATACGATGACAACTTGGCAGGAACAACTGCACAACTATTCGGACCTTTTACCTCACAAATCGCGCCCCAGGGACCTTTGGGGTCCACTCACTGCGTATCTTCTAAAGACGCAGTTCCCAGACGCGCCCACGACAGGCGCGAGTGGGGATGTGACAGTGGAGGGCCGGTCCACCTCGTCGGCTCCAGCACCGAATCCACCGCCAGCTGACATTGATTTAGCCCCCTCCCCTCCCGCACTCCTTTAGTTCCCCATACATGCTACGCCTGCACTCTCGCTACACCCGGCTGGGCTTCACACGTCCCGTGGGATCGCCTAACATCCACAGGCTACACGGGTGGAGGGAGCTGCGAGCTTATTGTCCCCCCCCCCCCCCCCCGGGACCGGAGGTGGGCGGAGCCCACCCCACTACGGCATAGCATGCACGACACTACAGGAAGTAGCATCATGTCATGTTCTCTACTGGGGCCATTGCCATACCCTCTCAGATCACTTGACGGTGCCTTGGGGCGTGGGACGTCGACGCCCTGGTTGCTGCCTGCACTCCATAGCGTGATACACAGCCCGCACAGCCAGGCACCACACTGCCATAAATGCCTCGTACTGGGTGTGGTGGATCTCTGCTGGAAGGGCACAGTTTATGTAGCACTTGTTTGGTTCCGTTATTAAAGTTGAATGAAACCTCATGTTCCTCATGCTTGATCACCTCATGCAGCTCTGATTGCTCACTACTACATGCTTAAACAGTTCTAATTCCTATGCTACGCGGCCGGCCCGTCTGGGTTGTAGGCGACATGCTGTGTAAACCAGTGGCTGCTTTTCAAAATATGCTTATCGATGCCCCCACTGCATGTTGTCGCTGCCGGCCTGATCATTCAGGATGTAGGCGTACAGCTGTGTACTATTTCTTCATGCTCAATAAAGGTTTTTGGGAAAAAAAACAAAAAAAAAAAACTACTTTGCCCTCCCATCTACCCACCAGAGCCGTATATCGCCCCCTGTCATCATGGAGCACCTCGTCAACCTCCAACGGGAGCGAGGTTTTAACCATAATGCCCACACCCCTCGAACCAGAGGTGAAGCCCGAATGGGCCACAAGGCGATAGCCCCGCCTATTCATAGCACAGAAGGAGTTACCAATAAGGTGTGTTTCTTGCAAGAACACAATATCAGGTGAAATCCGTTTTAAGAACTGCAGGACCACCCCCCGTTTTATTCTGTCCCCCAGTCTGTTAACATTCCAGGAAAGAAGTCTCAGTCCCCTACCCCCCCATCACAGCCAAAACCAATCTGTCCCCTCCCAGAGAGCACCTTGAATAGAACACAACAATATGTCTGCCTTGTGGTACAAACAAACAATACCCAACCCCAACCCAACATTCCAAACAAAACTCCCCCCTCCCTGCACCCCTGCATGAGCCCAAACAGCCCCCCCAACTTGCAGTGTGCCTGTCGCCCCTGCATGAACTAAACTACAAAGACCCCCTAGAGGAGGAAAGAGAACCCCCTCGAGACACACCACAACCTCCACGGGAGGGGGAGCCAAGCACGACAGTCAAGAAACCCTGAGCACAGCCGAAAGGTGGCATCATCAGGAATTAGCCCCAGTATCAATACCGCTGGCCCGGTCCAGTGGGCACTCTCCTCCCGCGGCCCCCACACCCTCTCGATCATGTCCCCTAGGCAAAGTGTCCAACCAGTCCCCGGCCGTCTCCGGACGATCAAAGAAATGAGAGCGACCCTCGGACTCCACACGCAGTCTGGCCGGGAAAAGCATGGCGTATTTCAAGTTCATATCTCGGAGCCGCCGCTTAATGCCCATGAAACCCAGCCTCTGCTTCTGGACCGCTTGAGTAAAGTCAGGATAGAAGTTCACCTCCACGTTCTCCAGCTTAAGCGGCCCCTGCACTCTAGAAGCTTGTAAGATCGCATCCCTGTCCCGAAAGTTGAAGATACGGGCAATAAGAGGCCGCGGGGGAGCTCCGACCTTCGGCTTGCCACCAGGAACTCTATGGGCCCTCTCCACCGCAAAGAATTTACTCAAACCTCGAGGCTGTAGACGATTAGAAATCAGATCCTCCACAAAGAGATCCGCCGCCGAATCCTCCAGTCCCTCTGGCACCCCGATAATGCGAACGTTGTTCCTCCGGGCCCGACTCTCGGAATCCTCCAGTCGCCGATCCGTGAGCGCACTGGCCTGCCGGAGCCGACGTACCTCCGTCTGGAGGGCCGCCACCTCAGTCGTGAGGCCCGACGCGGTGTGAGCCAAAGAATCCACCCTGTCATTTGTCTTGGAAAGATCTGCCCTGACAAGGTTAACATCGATGAGAACCGCGTCGAGTTTGTGCGCCAGGGTATCAAATTGTTAACCCACCGAGGTCTTCATCTCCGCGATGGCGCCCATGATGTCCTGCAAAATCAGATCCGTCGGCAAATCCGGGGCATCTGCGGGGCACTCAGGGGACCTATGCGACCCACCGGGAGAACCCTTCGGCAGGGTATAGCGATCCATAATGTTGGCTTGAGTTGCAGCGCCACGCCGGGTCGATTTGGCCCTTGGCCTCTCGCCATCCTGCTTCGTCGCCATCGTCCTGTATCCCGTACACCCACGAGTCCTACCGCGGAGAGCGAACAGTCGAGGCCAAGGACCCCAGAGGTTGCCTCAGAAAGGCGGAGCAGGTCCCCGCAGGGCAGGCAGGGTCCCCCAGCGAGGCAACCACCACACACAGAAGGGCCGTGATACCACTCGCGACAATGGCAAGAGGGCTCAAAAGCGAAAGTGAAAGTGTGGGGTACGCGACTCGCCAGGCTCGTCCCGCCGTTGTTGTTCACTTCTCCACTGGATCACCCCCCAACTCTAGTCCGGGGTCAGGAGAGGAGCAGGCCGCAAACTTCAATCGATGCCCAACACGGCACACGGGGTCCGATTGAAATACGGAAAACGGGTACCACCTCGGCTCAGGTTCACCAACACAGTCCCCTCAACCGAATCAGGATGAAGACAGGATAAATGTAGGAGGTCGCGGAGGTCCTCGGGAGCCTCGCACCTACGCGGCCATCTTGGTTGCGCGCTAGGCTCCTCCTCCGATTTTCCCAGGTTGTTGAGCCAAGACTCTACATTTTTCCCCAACTCCGAAGTTGGGAGCTCTGGCCATTACGCCACATCCTCACCCTATTCATTGTTAGTAGTTGGTTCTGTTTTCAGTGGCGCTAACAGGAGAAATGGGCTGGTGCAAGCTGCCTCCTGATGAGAGCCCGAGCACTTATTTTGTTTTTACAAATTAACCACTGCTCAGGACACTTACCTGGATGCATCTAAATCTCACTAATGACTCTGAATATATTAAAGTCTAAAAATGGTAATTTACTACTAAATAACAGAGGAGTGCAATAAAGGGATCTGTGTGGACATTGTGTTTGCAAGTAAAGCACACATTTTCTGTGAAATAAAATAAATCATTTGTAACATCAATGGGAATGAAGAAGTAGAGAATCTCCAGCAGTAATTAAGTGCAAGTAATTGCAACCATTTCATGAGCCACAAGATGTCTCTTAAATGCAGCTGAGGAAACTAAACAAAAGGGTTTGAGCAGGAAATGGAACACAATAGACATTCATACCAAGAGCAAAGGGTATCAAAATGGACACAAATAAGAGCTAAAGGTGACAACCCCTTTTTGTGTCCTTTGGGATTCCCTTTGCTCTTGTGATGAGTGTCGTTGTGTTTCATCTCCTGCCCATACACTTGTGTTTAATTAAACCTCAAGTGGGGTCTCATCTTGTGTGTCGAATGTAGCACTGACATGGCCTTCTTCCCCCACACAAAACTGGAACAAAGGAGATTAAGGACGAAATGAAGTATTCTGACTTTTGCAGCTCAGAATGGTGGAAAATGTCTGGTATTACTGCATTCTCCTCTGTTCCGACATGCATAAATCATAATGGGTTGGTGTGACCATACTGGGTAAAAAACAACAAACCTCCCCCTATTGTTAGAAGAAGATGTCTCCCTCACCGTGTAATTCCTACTGCATGAAGTCAATGTATTCTGATGAGCCTCTGTTTTGCTGCCACCTTTGCTATGATTCTGTGATACTATGCCATGTTGTCGAATCAGTTTTAATAAAAAGATTTACAAAAAAAAAGAAAAAAACAACAAACCTCAAGATATTGGTGCTTTTTTTGGTGGTATTACCTTCTAGTTTTACAGAGACTTTTGAAATAAGGGACATATCTATGACAAAGGATATTTTTTAAAGTTGCCTTTTACTTTAAAAGTGACATATTAGTGAGAAAAAAGGAGCGAAAGTAGGGAAGGTCAATATTGTTAAATGTAGAATAAAACCAACGGTTTTCCTTTTTTTTTTTACAAAAAAGGCCTATATTCAGTATACAATCTCAGCAGTTATATTTCACATCGTATCGAATCTTTTAATATCTGACTTCTTAAAACATAATTCTTGGCAGAGAATGTAGTTTAAGAGGACATCTTATTTGGAAAAGAAACATGTACACATTCATCAAGTATAAAAAAAACAAAGGAAAACCACAAACAAACGTCAAAAAGATAAGGGCACACCCTAGACAAATGAAGAAGTATGCATCCGCAAGATGGGGAACTATGTGTACTGCTCCGGGGAACATAATTGGGTCACATCCTCTACTCCTCTGAACACAAATGTTATAAATACGATTTCGTCACTAGAAGTGGGAGCCTCAGTTCCTGTTTACTGGCTCCTCAAGAGGGAATGAAAGCCCACAGATGGAGATCTACTTTTCTTACCCATATTTTGAGATTTTATTTGATTGGACAGATGTTACCTCCTAACCTTCAACTGTGGTTTAATACTTCTGTTTATTACTTAAACACACAAGACAACACCATTACATTCAAGACATAAAATCCACCTCTAGTAGTTATTTGATTTAATAATTGTTATGTGTGGGAGAGCGGCATCGTGATTCACTCATGAGTGATGCTCCCGCCCCAAACTTTACAAAGTGTAGAGAGAAAGGGAGAGGAGAGAGAGAGAGAGAGAAAGAGATAAAAGATGTATACATAACAACATCTCTTAAATTATTTACGTTTCAGCAGAGACCCAAGGCATCACAGGTAGACAAGTTTCTCTACTGAAGTTGAACGGGGCCTTTGTACAATGATCTACAGCGTCATACGCTCCAAAAAGAAGGCTTTCAAGTTGTGTACTAGACGCATATACTCTTATTTTTCTTCATTAAATAGGACTGCCAATTAACAGATGCACATAAGGAGATGTGAAAGAAGTAGGTCAGCCTAGGAACACCCAGTTTGGCATTCCCTATTCCGATGGCCTGTATCACAGCTTGTCTCTCCACAACCCAATAATAATTGTTACGCCTCATGAAACCATGCTTTCCATTGGTGGTAACAACCCTCATGCATTAAAAGCATAGAGCGACATTTGCGTGACCTGCTGAAGACCCTACACCAAATATCAAGAAGGGATGTACTGTTGAAGAATTTGTGTTATTTAAAATAATTGTAGCATTCAAGTTGAAAAACCCACATCAAGCTGTGTTGTCTCCCCTGACGTAGGACAGAACAAGATGTTCTCGGCTTGATTGAAGTTGCTTTTGGGAATTCTGGAGAGCAGTGAGTAAAAGCAGCGAGTAGAGAGTGGGTGGTTACTTTAGACAAGCATACAAACTACAAATGAGCAAAACTGCAGACACTTTATGTGAGTAGAGGATCAATAGAATTGGAAAGACCATTTTGCATATATATGAACAGGAACTTGATTTGCTGGTTACAATTTAAATTAGCTATCAGACTGCAACAGGTTTTGATCAAAGAAAGGGCTGTTTCATTTCTCATTTTAAGAACAGGAAGAATTAGGAGCACTACTGAATCTAGAAATCTAACAACATAATTTGTCAACGACTTGGGATGCAGAAAAGGATTCAATGTTTTCTTTTTTTCTTTCTTAAATGATGTCTTCAAGCAAGGTTTTGCCATCCAGAATGGTTAATATTGCCAATACTACGCTGATAAGTATGAAACAAGGCTAAAGGGAAGTTATCATGGTTAGGATTGGTTATAACCAATCTTGGCCCACGTTGGGAACTGTACCCCAAACTCAGGATCCACAATCCCGACTACAATGACAGCATATTTTTGTACATCATGGAGGGTCCCTGTGTCCCGCCCACCTCAGCCAGGGTTTCAAGGGATTCCCCCCCAAGCCCTTTATGGCTGCTTAATTTTTTTCTCCAGGATGTGGCAACAGGGTACTGGCATCCTTTAATGTGCATTTTCTCTTCATGTTGGGGGCCTGATGATCACAAATGATCAGGTCTGTGACCCTGGGTTTGTGTTTGCATATCCAAAATTGATTATGAGATACAAAGCTCCCTTATCCAATAAGATATTCTTTAGTTTATTTTCCTTAATTTGGGACTGCTGATAATCTGCAAACCCCCATTCATTGACCATTTGCAGATTAATGGTCTAGATATCTCTAACACAACTTACAATTTGACTCAACTGGAGGTCTACCAAATGTACTTTAGTAATACAACTTTGTGAACATGTTACAGCAAACCAAGCAAGGCTACTTTCTTGAGTAAAGATCTACTTTCGTGCCAAGTTTGGTGTAATTCCCTTCATCTGTTTTTTTCTGTAGTGGAGAGTGGAAATCTGTATTAGAGTAGGCAACCTGCTTGAATGATCTGCCCGAAACTTGCCATATAGAATCCACATTGGATAACTATCTTTTTCTATATTTATATTGAAAGTACCCAGGCATACGATAGGAGTTTTGAGACATATAATAACAGCAATTTAAGTTATTATATATTTATCAGAATGTTGATGGTTTGTTTGTTAACTTTCGCAGTGACGGTGATTGAATTGATACCTCCTGGTGTATTATTTAAGTGTCCAGGTGTAGGATTTACGGTGACCAATTTTTCAGTGGGTAACACTGCATCAGGTAACAATTGCTTCTGTTTTCACAGAGTTGTTTTCTTTGCCTGCATAAAGTATTTGAATCATGTTTACATTTTACTGAAAGGAGAATACATTCAATATCTGTGGTGTATCAGGGGAAATAGAATAATGGAGTAAAGGAATAAGTGCTCCCGAGTTCTGTGACAGAGCTATGATGACTGAGTACCTTAGGGCCAACATCGCCCCCAATGGTCTCATCGTCAATCTAATACCCCGACTGTTCCTGGATGATCCTTTGTTCAAAAAAAGAATGGTCCTTGGTGTCATGGAAATGCACCAGGGACTTATTGGTACTTATCATAGGGACAGCCAAGAGATTGGCTGACTCCATTCTTGCACGTATTCAAGACCTTGAAAGTACTATGAAACCCGTCACTCAATCTGCTATTTTTAAAACCAAATTAGCAGAGATTAATCAGGAGATTTCTGAAAGCAGGGAGTTTTTGTTAAAACAAAAAATAACGAAGCTACAGAAAGATATCTCCAGATTTGACAAAGAGAGAGTCTTTCCTTATCTGAAAGCAGACTATGTTTCCAACAAGACAGGCTATTCAAGTGATGAGGACTCTAATCACAGCAGAAGAGGTTCATCTAGTGACTCCAGTACAGGGAGTTGGAATAACAGGAATCAGAGAAAGACCAATACACGGGTATACCACAACCAAGGTGGACCCATGTTTCCTGTCCCCCCTCAGCCTCCGTTTTGGCAATACCCCATGTTTCCTCAATACCCGCCACAATTCTACCCTGGTAACAACCCGAAACCTTTTTTAGGCAGAGGAAGAGGGCGAAGGCGAGGACAACAGCAAGCTACACCACATGTCCAGTGGCAAGATCAACCTCAACCTCAGCCACAAATGGAAACCCGGAGCAAAAGGAGGGGTCAGAGGGATTAGTCATTAACCTCTCCAACAGATCCCTTAGTGACACAGAGGAGGATGTCATAAAGAAAGGACTAGGCTTCGTACCTACTCCTAGAGTAGATAAATTTGAGTTGATCTGCGAGGTCCAGAATTTCTTCCGAAAAATACGCCTCAAAGCATTCTTCCGTGACGAACCTCCAACTGAATCAAGTGATACTGGCCTACATAAGGCTTCCACCTTTACCCCTTCTAACAGCATGATTCCCTCGGAGGTCCTTACCTTCGAGAAGGCTGTACTAAAAGACCTGGACAAAGTACAGAATAAAAATGTTTTGTACAACAACTTTACTCGCAAAGAAAGGGAAGCGGCCAGTACGCTAGCAGCTGACACCACTATCACCATCAAACAGGCTGATAAGGGAGGTGCCACAGTAATCCAGTCCACCAGTGATTATGAAATAGAATGCCTACGACAACTTGGGGATAGAAAATACTATACACCCATCGACACTGATCCCACGGCGAGATTAAATTTAACAATAGCTAGCAAGGTATTGGAGGCCGAAGCTAATGGCTGGATCACGAAAAAAGAAGCAGACTTCCTTATCACTCCCAAGCCTGTCGTACCTTATTTCTATACACTACCTAAGGTACATAAAGGCGTCATTCCTATCCCTGGGAGACCTATTGACTGTGACATTGGCTCCCTCCTGGAACCTTTATCAAAATTCTGTGATTACTTCTTACAACCCCTGGTGAAAGAGACACCATCCTATGTCAGGGATACAACTGACATTTTGAACACGATTGAGGGGATACAGAATACCGAGAATGTTGACCTACTAGTGACCCTTGATGTAGAGGCTCTCTACACCAACATTCCACAACAAGAAACCCTGACGGTGATAGAGGCAGCCCTACATAAAAGGGAATGGACATCCCCTACTCCCATAACATTCATCATGGAATTGGCTACATTAGCTCTCACGGAGAACTATTTTGCATTTAAAGATAACCTTTACCATCAATCCCAAGGTACTTCGATGGGGAGTACCTTTGCTCCCAGTGTGGCCTGCCTGTATATGGCGGCTTTTGAAGAGGCAGTGATAATGAACGTGGACAACCCCTTCGGGCCAAACTTAACCCTTTGGAAAAGGTACATCGACGATGTCATGATCTTATGGAAAGGGGATTTAACAACCTGCAACGAATTCTGTGAATGGATTAACACTAAGAATCAGTTTTTGAAATTCACACGTCATATCTCTGACTCTGACATCCCTTTCCTGGATTTAAACATCAGACTGACATCCACAGGGTTGAGCACGAGTCTCTACAGAAAACCAACTGACAAAAACAGTTTACTTCTCTACAGCAGTCACCACCCTAAGGCCCTACGCGATAACTTGCCTTTTGGCCAATTCCTTCGACTCAGGAGAAACTGTAGCTCCATCACTGACTACAAAATTGAGGCCAACATCCTCTCAGGAAATTTGACACAAAGAGGCTATCCTCCCCGAGTGATTCACAACTCAATGAAGAGGGCCAGAAATAACAATCGCGAGGCCCTTTTGGAAGTGAGAACAAAAGACAACATAGAAACCATTACTTGTGTCACATCTTTTACACCAGAGTCCAACAACCTTAAAAAAGTGATAAAGAAACATTGGGGAATACTATCCGCAGGTACACTCACGATTCCCCCGCCAAGCTTCGCTTTCAAAAGGACTAACAATCTGAAGGACACTTTGGTTCACACGAGACCGAAAAAACACATAACTTCTGCACATAACACCTTATGGAATCTTCCCCCTGTACAGGGTCACTATACCTGCGGAGGGTGCTCTTGCTGTGGACAAACTATTGTGGCTAAATCTATTCGCCTTACTGCCACTTTCGAATGGGTCCTAAAAAGACATACAAATTGCAATTCCACGAACTGCATTTATCTATTAATTTGCCCATGCGATCTCTATTACATAGGGATGACGACACGAACAGTGAAAACACGTATCACTGAACATAAAAGCAACATTAGATGCGGCAAATCTAACACGAAACTTTACAGTCATTACCTTGTATGTAAACATAGCCCTACAGATCTACATTGGATTGTCCTTGAAAGCCAGCCTGGAATGTCTCAACATTCCTTGTTTAGGCTAGAACAACGCTGGGTACATCGCCTTTCATTGGATAGAATTGGCCTCAATGATGACATACCCTGGTCTACAATATCTAACTGATAGGACTCCTTACCAGCGATAATGATGAGGTGGCAGGATAGTACTAGTACCACCTGATGGTCTTACTGACACTTAGTCCTTTATGTTTACCAACATTTGCACCATTACATCATGAGACCGTGATTAAGCCACCACAGCATGGACGGATGACAGCATCACCGATTATGCACTGCTTCATGTACTAATAGAGCCAAATTCCCTTCTACCTTTCTACCTTGCTCCTAGACCCACACCACTCCATCATGGCGCCCGGTTTGGGTTACCTAACTAACCAGACCTGATAAGAACCACCGACAATAGGCATAACACATGGTGCACATGTTTGGGTGAACTTAGACGCTATCGAATACTTCCTTGGCTAGCCTTTCTCGACGCTATTCCGCTCGATTGGGTATTATCTTATGCCTCCCTTTGAAGTATTTGTAACACATATTGACGACTACAACATGGCGCCCAAAATGAACTTTTATTCACGTCGGGAATGACATACACGTTGCTAGTTACAGTTGCTATGGACGTGACATCATCACACGTGACTAGCTCCTAGCCAATTATTGACTGAATAAAATATAGCGCCACCGACCCATCTTTCATCTTCCGGGTTCGGCGACGCGGGCAGGTTTACTAACCTCCAGGGGAATCTTGCCGTGTAAGTACATCCTGGGTTCCCTCGATAACTTTTTCATGCGTGTGGTTTTAAACATTAGACACTTGTTGGGGCTTTTTAGACACCTTAAGGAGAAACCGCACTTTCACCGGGTTTTTGTCTAACTCCGGCACACACTTGAATTGCTGCAATGTGGTGCTATTGAGATGTTTTCTCTCATAGGACTCTGTACTGGTCAGAAATACGATCATCACGGGTCCATGATTTTGACCTTTTCACATCTAAGGCGCAATTCTTCTTACACGCGCATTTGCACTGTGACTTCCCACGAAGGATTGCCATGACTAATTCGGGCGCACACATAGATAGACATTGCTTCTTGTATTTACACTCATGGTGTGTTCTGTAATTTATCAAAGGCTTTTTTTGATGATTCAATCGGGACATACCCATTTTGTCTCGGCTTCGATTAGCTGCACCTGGTTGACCACCTTAGGGACCATATTATTATAACACACGAGAGGTGTTACACGCTTGAGCAATATGTATAAGAGACACTAAGGATGGAGATCTCTCCCTTGTGACCTTGTCAACTTCAAATTTGCCTGTGCCTCTACTTCTTCCCTTTATATTATTATACCATAGGGAACGAATGTGTTTCTCCCCCTGTTGACGCGCCATGCACCTGATGATGAGGTTTTTATAAAAAGAATTGGTGAGTTCATACTTAACCATGATTTGTTCTTTACAACTGTAATAATGGTTGTGTTTTTTAACCAGAGCCTCGCTATGCTTCCTTTTTTAACCGTTTTTCCTTTTCTTGATAAATCATCATTGGTTGATTGGTCAGTATCCAGTTAGTAATCCAGTATAATTATAGTCTGGAATATATCAAATTGAAAACTGGTGCACTGAACTGGTGTTAATTAACTAATTTTTAAATGTTTTACAGATGCCAAGGGTGGTTCTCGATATATACATTTTTCCAATTTTTCTCTTTTCCTTAGGTGACCCCTTTTATAAACAATACATAAGGTAGGGGCACCTATTAAGGGTTGACTAACAAACTATTTTTCACCCTTGTTTTCACACCACACTGTAGATAGTTTTTAGCACACTTCACTTTAGCATTATAGGTCCTGACGAAGCGCCATGAGATCCTTCTGACCGACTGGGCGCGAAACATGTTGACCAGAAGAGTAGAGCGTAGCTAGCCACTCCTCCTTTTGTGAGCAAATATAGCTTTGACGCCACTCACCCCTTTTTAACAAGGTGGTTGACTGAGCCAATAAAGTTACATTTCAGATTAACCAACCTCTTTTAATCCACATACATCTACACTCCCGGGCCCTCACACGCATGCACCATACGGCAGGGAACAAAAGATCTCCGATAAAGAGCCCCTGTATGGGTGCCCGTCGGGTATTGCACCGCCGACCCGACGAGGAGCAAAACCCAGATGATGAAGCATGACACCTAGCTTGCTGGGTGTGTGAGGGTTTCAGTTCCACCCTTAAGGGATCCCCTTCCCTTGTGCACTTACATTCACTAGGTGAAAGTCTGCTATCGGAAAACTTTATTTCCCTTCGACTTTTCACCCTGTAGGAACTACACACCTCTCGTTGATACCGCTACTTAGGGCTTATGGGTAGGACCTCTATAAAAATAGCCCACCCTTCACTCTCCTTCTCTTTGTTGAACATATCTAGCGCGGGAGTCCCCCGCAGGAGATAATTTTCAGGGTTACCTATAGTGCTATTTGGCTCTAACAGGTCCTTTTTCCCTCCAATAATTATGGAAGGGGAACTAGGTATCAGCTACGGTGAAGACGCTGTGTCTGATATTTTAAGAGCACCGTCGCTCTTGGTTACCGACGGTAGCATAGCTTCAGGTTCTCAGTCGGATGACTGGACGAATTTAACCACTTTGAAGAAGGAATGGTTGAAAATAACCATACATGGAGCTATGATGACTGAGTACCTTAGGGCCAACATCGCCCCCAATGGTCTCATCGTCAATCTAATACCCCGACTGTTCCTGGATGATCCTTTGTTCAAGAAAGAATGGTCCTTGGTGTCATGGAAATGCACCAGGGACTTATTGGTACTTATCATAGGGACAGCCAAGAGATTGGCTGACTCCATTCTTGCACGTATTCAAGACCTTGAAAGTACTATGAAACCCGTCACTCAATCTGCTATTTTTAAAACCAAATTAGCAGAGATTAATCAGGAGATTTCTGAAAGCAGGGAGTTTTTGTTAAAACAAAAAATAACGAAGCTACAGAAAGATATCTCCAGATTTGACAAAGAGAGAGTCTTTCCTTATCTGAAAGCAGACTATGTTTCCAACAAGACAGGCTATTCAAGTGATGAGGACTCTAATCACAGCAGAAGAGGTTCATCTAGTGACTCCAGTACAGGGAGTTGGAATAACAGGAATCAGAGAAAGACCAATACACGGGTATACCACAACCAAGGTGGACCCATGTTTCCTGTCCCCCCTCAGCCTCCGTTTTGGCAATACCCCATGTTTCCTCAATACCCGCCACAATTCTACCCTGGTAACAACCCGAAACCTTTTTTAGGCAGAGGCTGGGGCAGAGGAAGAGGGCGAAGGCGAGGACAACAGCAAGCTACACCACATGTCCAGTGGCAAGATCAACCTCAACCTCAGCCACAAATGGAAACCCGGAGCAAAAGGAGGGGTCAGAGGGATTAGTCATTAACCTCTCCAACAGATCCCTTAGTGACACAGAGGAGGATGTCATAAAGAAAGGACTAGGCTTCGTACCTACTCCTAGAGTAGATTAATTCGAGTTGATCTGCGAGGTCCAGAATTTCTTCCGAAAAATACGCCTCAAAGCATTCTTCCGTGACGAACCTCCAACTGAATCAAGTGATACTGGCCTACATAAGGCTTCCACCTTTACCCCTTCTAACAGCATGATTCCCTCGGAGGTCCTTACCTTCGAGAAGGCTGTACTAAAAGACCTGGACAAAGTACAGAATAAAAATGTTTTGTACAACAACTTTACTCGCAAAGAAAGGGAAGCGGCCAGTACGCTAGCAGCTGACACCACTATCACCATCAAACAGGCTGATAAGGGAGGTGCCACAGTAATCCAGTCCACCAGTGATTATGAAATAGAATGCCTACGACAACTTGGGGATAGAAAATACTATACACCCATCGACACTGATCCCACGGCGAGATTACATTTAACAATAGCTAGCAAGGTATTGGAGGCCGAAGCTAATGGCTGGATCACGAAAAAAGAAGCAGACTTCCTTATCACTCCCAAGCCTGTCGTACCTTATTTCTATACACTACCTAAGGTACATAAAGGCGTCATTCCTATCCCTGGGAGACCTATTGTCTCTGGCATTGGCTCCCTCCTGGAACCTTTATCAAAATTCTGTGATTACTTCTTACAACCCCTGGTGAAAGAGACACCATCCTATGTCAGGGATACAACTGACATTTTGAACACGATTGAGGGGATACAGAATACCGAGAATGTTGACCTACTAGTGACCCTTGATGTAGAGGCTCTCTACACCAACATTCCACAACAGGAAACCCTGACGGTGATAGAGGCAGCCCTACATAAAAGGGAATGGACATCCCCTACTCCCATAACATTCATCATGGAATTGGCTACATTAGCTCTCACGGAGAACTATTTTGCATTTAAAGATAACCTTTACCATCAATCCCAAGGTACTTCGATGGGGAGTACCTTTGCTCCCAGTGTGGCCTGCCTGTATATGGCGGCTTTTGAAGAGGCAGTGATAATGAACGTGGACAACCCCTTCGGGCCAAACTTAACCCTTTGGAAAAGATACATCGACGATGTCATGATCTTATGGAAAGGGGATTTAACAACCTGCAACGAATTCTGTGAATGGATTAACACTAAGAATCAGTTTTTGAAATTCACACGTCATATCTCTGACTCTGACATCCCTTTCCTGGATTTAAACATCAGACTGACATCCACAGGGTTGAGCACGAGTCTCTACAGAAAACCAACTGACAAAAACAGTTTACTTCTCTACAGCAGTCACCACCCTAAGGCCCTACGCGATAACTTGCCTTTTGGCCAATTCCTTCGACTCAGGAGAAACTGTAGCTCCATCACTGACTACAAAATTGAGGCCAACATCCTCTCAGGAAATTTGACACAAAGAGGCTATCCTCCCCGAGTGATTCACAACTCAATGAAGAGGGCCAGAAATAACAATCGCGAGGCCCTTTTGGAAGTGAGAACAAAAGACAACATAGAAACCATTACTTGTGTCACATCTTTTACACCAGAGTCCAACAACCTTAAAAAAGTGATAAAGAAACATTGGGGAATACTATCCGCAGGTACACTCACGATTCCCCCGCCACGCTTCGCTTTCAAAAGGACTAACAATCTGAAGGACACTTTGGTTCACACGAGACCGAAAAAACACATAACTTCTGCACATAACACCTTATGGAATCTTCCCCCTGTACAGGGTCACTATACCTGCGGAGGGTGCTCTTGCTGTGGACAAACTATTGTGGCTAAATCTATTCGCCTTACTGCCACTTTCGAATGGGTCCTAAAAAGACATACAAATTGCAATTCCACGAACTGCATTTATCTATTAATTTGCCCATGCGATCTCTATTACATAGGGATGACGACACGAACAGTGAAAACACGTATCACTGAACATAAAAGCAACATTAGATGCGGCAAATCTAACACGAAACTTTACAGTCATTACCTTGTATGTAAACATAGCCCTACAGATCTACATTGGATTGTCCTTGAAAGCCAGCCTGGAATGTCTCAACATTCCTTGTTTAGGCTAGAACAACGCTGGGTACATCGCCTTTCATTGGATAGACTTGGCCTCAATGATGACATACCCTGGTCTACAATATCTAACTGATAGGACTCCTTACCAGCGATAATGATGAGGTGGCAGGATAGTACTAGTACCACCTGATGGTCTTACTGACACTTAGTCCTTTATGTTTACCAACATTTGCACCATTACATCATGAGACCGTGATTAAGCCACCACAGCATGGACGGATGACAGCATCACCGATTATGCACTGCTTCATGTACTAATAGAGCCAAATTCCCTTCTACCTTTCTACCTTGCTCCTAGACCCACACCACTCCATCATGGCGCCCGGTTTGGGTTACCTAACTAACCAGACCTGATAAGAACCACCGACAATAGGCATAACACATGGTGCACATGTTTGGGTGAACTTAGACGCTATCGAATACTTCCTTGGCTAGCCTTTCTCGACGCTATTCCGCTCGATTGGGTATTATCTTATGCCTCCCTTTGAAGTATTTGTAACACATATTGACGACTACAACATGGCGCCCAAAATGAACTTTTATTCACGTCGGGAATGACATACACATTGCTAGTTACAGTTGCTATGGACGTGACATCATCACACGTGACTAGCTCCTAGCCAATTATTGACTGAATAAAATATAGCGCCACCGACCCATCTTTCATCTTCCGGGTTCGGCGACGCGGGCAGGTTTACTAACCTCCAGGGGAATCTTGCCGTGTAAGTACATCCTGGGTTCCCTCGATAACATTTTCATGCGTGTGGTTTTAAACATTAGACACTTGTTGGGGCTTTTTAGACACCTTAAGGAGAAACCGCACTTTCACCGGGTTTTTGTCTAACTCCGGCACACACTTGAATTGCTGCAATGTGGTGCTATTGAGATGTTTTCTCTCATAGGACTCTGTACTGGTCAGAAATACGATCATCACGGGTCCATGATTTTGACCTTTTCACATCTAAGGCGCAATTCTTCTTACACGCGCATTTGCACTGTGACTTCCCACTAAGGATTGCCATGACTAATTCGGGCGCACACATAGATAGACATTGCTTCTTGTATTTACACTCATGGTGTGTTCTGTAATTTATCAAAGGCTTTTTTTGATGATTCAATCGGGACATACACCATTTTGTCTCGGCTTCGATTAGCTGCACCTGGTTGACCACCTTAGGGACCATATTATTATAACACACGAGAGGTGTTACACGCTTGAGCAATATGTATAAGAGACACTAAGGATGGAGATCTCTCCCTTGTGACCTTGTCAACTTCAAATTTGCCTGTGCCTCTACTTCTTCCCTTTATATTATTATACCATAGGGAACGAATGTGTTTCTCCCCCTGTTGACGCGCCATGCACCTGATGATGAGGTTTTTATAAAAAGAATTGGTGAGTTCATACTTAACCATGATTTGTTCTTTACAACTGTAATAATGGTTGTGTTTTTTAACCAGAGCCTCACTATGCTTCCTTTGTTAACCGTTTTTCCTTTTCTTGATAAATCATCATTGGTTGATTGGTCAGTATCCAGTTAGTAATCCAGTATAATTATAGTCTGGAATATATCAAATTGAAAACTGGTGCACTGAACTGGTGTTAATTAACTAATTTTTAAATGTTTTACAGATGCCAAGGGTGGTTCTCGATATATACATTTTTCCAATTTTTCTCTTTTCCTTAGGTGACCCCTTTTATAAACAATACATAAGGTAGGGGCACCTATTAAGGGTTGACTAACAAACTATTTTTCACCCTTGTTTTCACACCACACTGTAGATAGTTTTTAGCACACTTCACTTTAGCATTATAGGTCCTGACGAAGCGCCATGAGATCCTTCTGACCGACTGGGCGCGAAACATGTTGACCAGAAGAGTAGAGCGTAGCTAGCCACTCCTCCTTTTGTGAGCAAATATAGCTTTGACGCCACTCACCCCTTTTTAACAAGGTGGTTGACTGAGCCAATAAAGTTACATTTCAGATTAACCAACCTCTTTTAATCCACATACATCTACACTCCCGGGCCCTCACACGCATGCACCATACGGCAGGGAACAAAAGATCTCCGATAAAGAGCCCCTGTATGGGTGCCCGTCGGGTATTGCACCGCCGACCCGACGAGGAGCAAAACCCAGATGATGAAGCATGACACCTAGCTTGCTGGGTGTGTGAGGGTTTCAGTTCCACCCTTAAGGGATCCCCTTCCCTTGTGCACTTACATTCACTAGGTGAAAGTCTGCTATCGGAAAACTTTATTTCCCTTCGACTTTTCACCCTGTAGGAACTACACACCTCTCGTTGATACCGCTACTTAGGGCTTATGTGTAGGACCTCTATAAAAATAGCCCACCCTTCACTCTCCTTCTCTTTGTTGAACAGACCTTTAGATCTCATCTTTAGAGAATATTTTAAAAAAAATCTCACTACTTATTGCTTCCTCACTGCTTCTACTGAATCTGCAGTTTTTTAAACATTTTCTCACTTCTGCCACGCTAAAACTCTTACATGTTTTACAGTCAT
Source organism: Triturus cristatus (assembly GCF_964204655.1). Classification (NCBI taxonomy): domain Eukaryota; kingdom Metazoa; phylum Chordata; class Amphibia; order Caudata; family Salamandridae; genus Triturus; species Triturus cristatus. The sequence goes on from NC_140593.1 coordinate 1,052,303,368, forward strand.
AGAACCCCCCCAAAACGAATCCTAACTCTCATTTAAACTATTAGAAATGATTCAAGTATCTTAGAATTTTTTGGTTTTAAGACAAATAGCATCATATTCACAGTGATCAACTTATCGTTGGCAAAACAGAGAACTAAACACATAGTTCAATGGAGGTTGGGAGATATATGCAAGAAATTAACATGGTAGGACACAAAACAGATAACTGCAACACAACAATTCTCCTGTGTCATCTCTTCGCTATTGTCTATAGTTGTGTCATGAAAATGGATAGTCGACTTCTGAAACTTATGTATATTATTTATATTCCAATAAAATAGGGTTGCAGGACAAACGCGCAACATAAAAGGACTTTCTGCAGACATTCCGCTCAAAACCTTTCTTTTTTCTTTGTAGTAAACTTCTTCCACAAATCAAGGTGGGTAAAGACTGGAAACTGCAAATTGTGTGAAGAGTGGAGATTGAAAATGTCTCCCATCTTCAAGAGCAAATTCTAAAACTTTACCCTCCCCTAATATAAATAAGTACTTCAATTATCAAAGCATGTGCGTTGAGCTGATGTGAAAGCTCCTTTCTGATTGGTCAAATAGAATATTTAATTAGTTTTTCATTCATTGCACCTGACTCGCACTGATGCACACTCTAAATTCAATATGGTATTCTAAGTTTTATCGATTGCATTTATTCAAAGTGGTATTCTGAGAATCGTTTATGCATTCATTCTTAAACACAATGTGGTAATTGGAGATTCATCTGTAAATTCATTCAAAACACAATGTGGTATTCTGAGATTCATCTATTGGATTCATTATTAAACGCAATGTGGTAATCTGAGATTTATCGATTGCATTCATTCTTAAACTCAATGTGGTATTCTGAGATTCATCTATTGCATTCATACTTAAACGCAATGTGGTAATCTGAGATTCATCGATTGCATTCATTCTTAAACTCAATGTGGTAATCTGAGATTCATCGATTGCATTCATTCGTCACGATGTACTTTTAACCATTCTCAAGGCCTTCACTTACGGGTTTCTGGGAGGTCCCCTGAGGAAGACGCCCTCTTGCGGGAGTCGGATACCAAGCTCTCTCCTGGTTCCATGAAGGTAAGGACACCCTTTGTCTGGCTTCCTTTTGCCTGCAGTTCTTCCTCTTCCAGCTGGTAGCTGTCAAAGCTGAAGCTCATCACCACATTGCCTTCTGGGGTTACCGCTGGACTGAACTCCTTGTAACGATCTCCTCGCACGGAGCCCATTGCGGCTAACCTAAAACTTAAAAAAAGAATTGACAACAACCAGATTCTGTTTCAAACTCCATATATATTTATGCTTTAAAGCCAATTTGACTCTTATAATAAGCCCACTGCAAAGTAAACAGCTGTAGATCATGTGCAATGAGAGGCTAACTCAACACCACACAACATCAGTGAGAGTAACATTAAGATACCAGGGGCCATATGTATGAAGGCAATTTTGCGATCACAAACGTCGAAATTAGCAGAATTTCGGCGTTTGCGATTGCAAATTAACAGTGTCCAATGTATGACGCAAAACGCCCCTTGCAAAATAAGGAATCGCAAATTTTGCGAGTCCCCATTTTGCGATTGCATTTAAGGAATCGCAAATTGCGATTCCTTAAATGCAATGTAAGAAACACAATAAAAGTGCGATTTAGCCGTAAGGAATCGCAAATTACCATCAACTTCAAGTTGGTGGTAATTTGCGATTTCTTTGAAAAATTCACTTTTTGGCATTTTTCAAAGTGCCATGTGACTCACATACATGCCCTTAGGGCATGTATGTGTGCCACATGTGCACACATGCACATTTCAGGGGTGCAACAAGGTGTCCTTTTTACACCCTGGCACCCTTGAAATTGCATTCTCAATTTGCGATTCTCTAATTGCGAATCGCAAATTGAGAATGTCTTCCCATTCAATCCTATGGGCCTCAAGGCCTATAGGAATGAATGGGGAGGTATTTCTTAATTGCGAATCGCAATTTGCGATTCCCAATTAAGGAATATGTAGGATTTGCAAATATTTTTGCTAATCCTACATACATAGCGTTTTGCGATTCTCAAATAGCGATTCGCAGAAAATTGCTATTTGAGAATCGCAAATGGACATTTTCATACAAATGGCCCCAGATGACAAATACCTTATTCCAATGCCAACTGTTGGCTGTGCGAGCATCCCTAATCTCTTCATACTTGCTCCAGTTGGTGGTAAATTCATCACCTGCACTCTGTTGGACATTTATAAGTAGATGTACATAACCACCCATCAGAAGTCAGAAATCGTGAGTACAGAGAGGGCATGAAGAGAGACAGCGTGAGCGTACAATCACAAATGAAACTTCTATAGCAGATGCTCTCTGTTTTCACCACAAAATACTAATGTCTCTCCCACGACCCTCCATAAAGCATGACTGTTAATTATTCCAATGGTAGAAATATTTTTGGGAGTGATCCAGGCTTTGGCTTGCTGTGATTCTGACTTTTTGGTGGTCCGAGGCCAGCACTCCCCGTCTTTCATTCACATTGGTGTCAATGTATAGTTCTTGTGGGCTTAGATAGAGATTTCTGTCAACAACCTAGACAGACCCTTAAATACATTATTACAGTTTTGGAGGCACCAACTTATAAATAGTTCAAAGATAATATTGGTTTGTGGGACTTACATTTTTGCTGTCCCTTGAGCGGGTGAATATCTTTGAGTAAAAATAGTTAATGAAGGGCTTATGATATCCTATTCACCACTAAATGTCTGGCTTATCCAGAAAATCCCCAAACCACTTTTATTTTTTTCTACCAGTAGTAGGTCTTGACATGGATTTACGCACCCAGGGACTATACATTTTGGAAGATAGCGCGCTATGAAGTACCACTGCAGACTCACTTGGAGGCTTCAATCTGCTTGTGTTCCACAAATCTACCATATGAAGCACAATGTAAGAGATGCATCACTCTGTTTGGGCATACCTGACACTCATCCAAGTGCCCATGAATCCAAGCCCTTTAGGCCAAACCAGCCCATTGAGAAAACTGATTTGAGAGTCCCTCCGCACTCACTAGATCTACAAATCCAGATTGTCAGTTGCCTTTCCCACTATGTGCTGGAAAATGACTGGAGCTTGGGAATTACACTTTTGGGATTTGACCAAACCTATAACATGCTAGAGTATAGATCACTATTGTATTCCTCTAATCCTCATGGGCCACATAGTGGCATGTTGCAAATCAGTTTTTGCATAGGTTCCTGCTACAGCCCCTGGAGTCTTTAGTTGTGCGGTGCCCAGTGTGTGAACAAAGTGTGCATTGTTCCTGCAGTCCTCTGCTGTGCAGTGCCCAGTGTTTGCACAGGTGTGCACTGTTCATGCTACAGCACCTCAAGTCTTTAGTTGTGCGGTGCCCAGTGTTTGCACAGGTTTGCACTGTTCATGCTACAGCACCTCAAGTCTTTATTTGTGCGGTGCCCAGTGTTTGCACAGGTGTGCACTGTTCATGCTACAGCACCTCAAGTCTTTAGTTGTGCGGTGCCCAGTGTTTGCACAGGTGTGCACTGTTCATGCTACAGCACCTCAAGTCTTTAGTTGTGCGGTGCCCAGTGTTTGCACAGGTGCGCACTGTTAATGCTACAGTAACTCAAGTCTTTAGCTGTGCGGTGCCCAGTGTTTGCACAGGTGTGCACTGTTCATGCTACAGCACCTCAAGTCTTTAGTTGTGCGGTGCCCAGTGTTTGCACAGGTGTGCACTGTTCATGCTACAGCACCTCAAGTCTTTAGTTGTGCAGTGCCCAGTGTTTGCACAGGTGTGCACTGTTCATGCTACAGCACCTCAAGTCTTTAGTTGTGCGGTGCCCAGTGTTTGCACAGGTGTGCACTGTGCATGCTACAGCACCTCAAGTCTTTAGCTGTGCGGTGCCCAGTGTTTGCACAGGTGTGCACTGTTCATGCTACAGCACCTCAAGTCTTTAGCTGTGCGGTGCCCAGTGTTTGCACAGGTGTGCACTGTTCATGCTACAGCACCTCAAGTCTTTAGTTGTGCGGTGCCCAGTGTTTGCACAGGTGTGCACTGTTCATGCTACAGCACCTCAAGTCTTTAGTTGTGCGGTGCCCAGTGTTTGCACAGGTGTGCACTGTTCATGCTACAGCACCTCAAGTCTTTAGATGTGCGGTGCCCAGTGTTTGCACAGGTGCGCACTGTTAATGCTACAGTACCTCAAGTCTTTAGTTGTGCGGTGCCCAGTGTTTGCACAGGTGGGCACTGTTAATGCTACAGCACCTCAAGTCTTTAGCTGTGCAGTGCTCAGTGTTTGCACAGGTGCGCACTGTTAATGCTACAGCACCTCAAGTCTTTAGCTGTGCAGTGCCCAGTGTTTGCTCTGGTGTGCACTGTTCATGCTACAGCACCTCGTGCCCAGTGTTTGCTCTGGTGTGCACTGTTCATGCTACAGCACCTCAAGTCTTTAGTTGTGCGGTGCCCAGTGTTTGCACAGGTGTGCACTGTTCATGCTACAGCACCTCAAGTCTTTAGTTGTGCGGTGCCCAGTGTTTGCACAGGTGTGCACTGTTCATGCTACAGCACCTCAAGTCTTTAGTTGTGCGGTGCCCAGTGTTTGCACAGGTGTGCACTGTGCATGCTACAGCACCTCAAGTCTTTAGCTGTGCGGTGCCCAGTGTTTGCACAGGTGTGCACTGTTCATGCTACAGCACCTCAAGTCTTTAGCTGTGCGGTGCCCAGTGTTTGCACAGGTGTGCACTGTTCATGCTACAGCACCTCAAGTCTTTAGTTGTGCGGTGCCCAGTGTTTGCACAGGTGTGCACTGTTCATGCTACAGCACCTCAAGTCTTTAGTTGTGCGGTGCCCAGTGTTTGCACAGGTGTGCACTGTTCATGCTACAGCACCTCAAGTCTTTAGTTGTGCGGTGCCCAGTGTTTGCACAGGTGCGCACTGTTAATGCTACAGTACCTCAAGTCTTTAGTTGTGCGGTGCCCAGTGTTTGCACAGGTGGGCACTGTTAATGCTACAGCACCTCAAGTCTTTAGCTGTGCAGTGCTCAGTGTTTGCACAGGTGCGCACTGTTAATGCTACAGCACCTCAAGTCTTTAGCTGTGCAGTGCCCAGTGTTTGCTCTGGTGTGCACTGTTCATGCTACAGCACCTCGTGCCCAGTGTTTGCTCTGGTGTGCACTGTTCATGCTACAGCACCTCAAGTCTTTAGTTGTGCGGTGCCCAGTGTTTGCACAGGTGTGCACTGTTCATGCTACAGCACCTCAAGTCTTTAGTTGTGCGGTGCCCAGTGTTTGCACAGGTGTGCACTGTTCATGCTACAGCACCTCAAGTCTTTAGTTGTGCGGTGCCCAGTGTTTGCACAGGTGCGCACTGTTAATGCTACAGTAACTCAAGTCTTTAGCTGTGCGGTGCCCAGTGTTTGCACAGGTGTGCACTGTTCATGCTACAGCACCTCAAGTCTTTAGCTGTGCGGTGCCCAGTGTTTGCACAGGTGTGCACTGTTCATGCTACAGCACCTCAAGTCTTTAGTTGTGCGGTGCCCAGTGTTTGCACAGGTGTGCACTGTTCATGCTACAGCACCTCAAGTCTTTAGTTGTGCAGTGCCCAGTGTTTGCACAGGTGTGCACTGTTCATGCTACAGCACCTCAAGTCTTTAGTTGTGCGGTGCCCAGTGTTTGCACAGGTGTGCACTGTTCATGCTACAGCACCTCAAGTCTTTAGCTGTGCGGTGCCCAGTGTTTGCACAGGTGTGCACTGTTCATGCTACAGCACCTCAAGTCTTTAGCTGTGCGGTGCCCAGTGTTTGCACAGGTGTGCACTGTTCATGCTACAGCACCTCAAGTCTTTAGTTGTGCGGTGCCCAGTGTTTGCACAGGTGTGCACTGTTCATGCTACAGCACCTCAAGTCTTTAGTTGTGCGGTGCCCAGTGTTTGCACAGGTGTGCACTGTTCATGCTACAGCACCTCAAGTCTTTAGTTGTGCGGTGCCCAGTGTTTGCACAGGTGTGCACTGTTCATGCTACAGCACCTCAAGTCTTTAGTTGTGCGGTGCTCAGTGTTTGCACAGGTGTGCACTGTTCATGCTACAGCACCTCAAGTCTTTAGCTGTGCAGTGCCCAGTGTTTGCACAGGTGTGCACTGTTAATGCTACAGCACCTCAAGTCTTTAGCTGTGCAGTGCTCAGTGTTTGCACAGGTGTGCACTGTTCATGCTACAGCACCTCGAATCTTTAGCTGTGCAGTGCCCAGCGTTTGCACAGGTGTGCACTGTTCATGCTACAGCACCTCAAGTCTTTAGCTGTGCAGTGCCCAGTGTTTGCACAGGTGTGCACTGTTTATGCTACAGCCCCTCAAGTCTTTAGGTATGCAGTACCCCGTGTTTGCACAGAAGTGCACTGTTTATGCTACAGCACCTCAAGTCTTTAGCTATGAGGTGGCAGTATTTGCACAGGTTCGCATTGTTAATGCTACAGCCCCTGGACTCTTTAGCTGTGCGGTGCCCAGTTTTTGCACAGGTGCCCATTGTTCATGCTACAGCCCATAGAGTCTTTAGTTATGCGGTGCCCAGCTTCTGCACAGGCTCGCATTTGTCATGTTACAGCCCTGGAGTCTTTGGTTGTGCAGTGCCCTGTTCTTGTAGAGGTGCCCATTGTTCATGCTACATCCCCTGGAGTCTTTAATAGTGCGGTTCCCAGTTTTTGTATAGGTTCACATTGTTCTTGCTAAAGTCTCTGGAGTCTTTAATTTTGAGGTGCCCAGTTTTTTCACTGGTGCTCATTGGTGATGCTACAGACCCTGAAGTCTTTAATTGTGCGGTGCCCAGTTTTTGTACAGGTGCGCATTGTTCAAGCTGCTGCCCCTGGTGTCCTCTGCTGTGCTATTCGCAGTATTGCAAGGGTGCGCTTTGTTAATGCTACAGCCCCTGGAGTATTTTGTTGTGAAGTTCCTATGGGACTGGTTCTATTATATCCACTATAGACCTTTTGTATGAGTCATCTTAATTTTATGGACCAGTCTGTAGGGGGTTTTATGTCACGATATCAAGGTCAATAGTATCAAAGTACTACAAATGTTGCAACCTCTGCATCACCTATTACTACTTCATTAAGCTAAGTGTACATTTACTATTCTTTTACGCATCTATTTACCTAGGCTTACCTTGCAATGTAGTAATTAGGTCTTTGTAGTGGATGTGATATTTTTGTCATGCATGATATCTCATATTATATCGGGAGGTTATACTCTCTATCAGTGCTTAATTTAAGCCACTGCTTTCTGGTGCTCTGCACAAGCACGTAATTGGTTTACGGTGCTCGGCACCGGCACCTAATTCTCAACATCATACTTCGAGCAGTCTACCACATGGTGGCGCTGCTCATCTAATTTAGAGATATGCAGAACAACGGTTGGTTAGAAATACAATATACATTAAAAAATTGCTAACACCTACCTCCCCAGCCATTCCTTTACCTTTGGGGACCTGGAATAATCTGAACTGTCGCATTTACATGCGAGAGAGATGGTTAGTAGATGTTTTGGCAGCGATGACAAGGGCGATGGGTAGTGCTAGCAGCAGAGGCCTCCTGGTCAGAGCCCTGGCACTTAATATTTTACAAATTAAGCACTGCTCTATATGCATGAATCATATCTGCCAAGTTTCCAAAGCCCATGCGTGATGTGCTGCTCCAGTCCAGTTTTTTTCCTTTGAATTCTGGGACTTGTAGTCTGTTGTATGATGTCATAAACAAGACTACATGTGTCGAGCAGTACCTGATACGTGAGCCTCCACTGGAGCAGAAGGGCTAAACCGACTCCAAGACGAAATTTGCCCAACTCCCCAACCCCACTGCGCAGCAGAATACGCTCTGCCCACAGTAGAGAGGGGGAAAGGGGAATGGGAATAAACAGAGACTGCCACTGCGGTGCCTACTGGAGCTCTTCCTTTCAGGTCTCCCAGCACCTGTAATTACAAGACCAACATTACTCTGAACCTTACCCAAATTACTTATGCTAATGTGCTATCATGTTACTCTATAGTTCTTAGACCTGTATCACTCTGTGGTCTAGCTTCTCTCTTGAAAGTAATGTGCTATTTGTGAATTCCCTTGCCAGTACTAGTCACTAACAATTCTTCTTTTCTTTTGATGCTCTAGATGGTGCTGATGGTAACTGAGCTGTAGAGATGGTAAGTATAAATATATATATATATATTTCTATTTACTTGCAGGAAGTTGATAGAGCGCAGGTTGTTAGTAGTTCAGACGATGTGGCGAATATGGATAAAGAGTCTCTCAGCCTTTCTAGAGAAAAAGACTGGCGAAAGTTTCTGCGCAATAGTCCTTCATTGTTATTGTAGCGCAAAATCTGGAAAACCTTTTTTTTAGTAAATAGCCAGCGCTTGACGGTAAACAACGTTTACCCCAAAACTTTGTCAACGCAGGGAATCACAGCACAGTCGTTACAACGACCGCGTTGTGATTCCGCATACCATTACTCCGCAAGTCAGAACAACCACTTGCGTAGGGAGGGGGAGGTGTTTGATTTGAAATCCAACAGCTTCCCTAGTGTCCGCACAGACTGGAGTTGGAATAGTAAATTATACTATTCCAACATCCAGCGCCCCCCCTCCGCAAGTCGTTGTTCCGACTTGCGGAGTAATGGTATGCGGAATCACAACGTGGTCGTTGTAACGACCGCATTGTGATTCCCTGCGGGGAAAAAGGCTGCGGAATAACGTCATAGATTCGCGCTTGACTAATGAAAGAAATAACTGTGATACTGTCTGTCTGCTGAAAATAATCTAGTTCGAGGAATCTTCACTCATAAATTCAAGTAAATTAGGGTCCAGGAATACAGTCCTGACTCACCAATAGCGCTCTCACAATAGGGAATAAATGATAACGAGAAGGTAGACTTCTGAGAGTAACACTGACCAGTCACTCTCACAGCCCACTGAAGAAATACCTGTGAAGTCCCACGAAGGCAGCTGGAAGCCGCTAACTGACCTCAAAGATTCCTGGGATGAATAGGCAGGATACGAGAAAAGCGAGCGGTAAAACCCTCTCGAAAATTTCCTGTCAGAAAACTGGAGCACTGAGTATACGCAGCTTCGCTCAGAAAGACGACGGTTGAAGTACAAAGCGCAACAGGTGCGCGCGCACAATAACTGGCAAATCCAGAGACTAAATTCGGAACACTAGAACGCTAACTTAGATTTGAGCCAGACGCCATGTTGGAATTCCGCTGCAGAAACAATCCGCTATCAATAAGCTTGCGGAATTACATCTCTTAGCAACCAACTGACTCCAGCTCCTACAACCTTGCCTGCAACCAAATCCCTTCTTAATTCCAGGAACAGGTGAGTATCATTTTGGTCTGGAATGGGCTCGTTCAACCCTGACAACATGTCCCAGAATTCAAAGAAAAAACCTGGACAGAAGCAACATATCAAACATGTACCTTTAATACTTGGCAGGCCTGCATGTCATATTGATTTGTCTAGATTACTAGGAGTAACAGTGGTAATAGCTATCGCAGTCCAAACGACTGGCATCCGCACGCTGCTGATCCTTTAAGCAACCTACAAACAATGTTACAAAAAAGCTTATCAAACAACTCTATGGGAGAGCGTGCAAAAGGCTTTGAACACCATCATATTCTATGGGTTCCTAAGAGGATTTTAGACTGTTGTTTGGATAGATTAGAATTTCTTGCTCTACATACCACAAGCACTCGTCCACTCAGCTTAAACATGCCAGATTAAGACGTTTTAGAGCACCTTGTAGTCCTTGAGGTGTACACCACAGAGACCGGATTAGGGAAGTGTCCAGTGTTGGAGTGGCCTATAGGGCAATCAGGCAGTGGTGATGGGCTGGTCTGACAGGTCAGTGCATGAGTAGGTTTTTTGGGTGTGTATGGGTCTGTTTTATGGCATGCTAGGATGGTTTTTACTGTTGATTTCACCGATATTAAGGCAAACATGGCCTACGGCAAGCTCAAATCCATGCACACTTCCAAACCACTTATACAGTGTGTGTTTACAGGTTTAAAACTGCCCCAGTTTGCAAATATGGGCCGCCTTTCCAAATTTCTCTTTCACTAATGGGGGCCACTTTTATTTTGGTGCCCATGCCTATTTTTTGTCCCAGACCGAACCTGCAATTGTCATGGGTCCATCAAGTGTTTGGCTCTGCTTTTAGCACTTCTATAATACAGAAACTGTTGCAGTCTCTAATAGTGATGCCCAAGCACACTTTATCCACATGTGCAATATCATGTGGCACTCCCTCATTTACATAGGGCATTTCCCATGCAAATGACGGAACATCTTTGCCAATGCTCCATATTAGCAATACAGAAGCACAGAGGGCTTCATTTATGGGGATTTGGCATGTGGCAGCGCAGCAAGTAACCTTGATGGTCTGCCATGCATAAATGTTAAAAGGCAAGAATGCACTGTATTTATCCAATATGGTGCATTTCTGTCCTTTCCCCCTGATCCGATGCTGTATTGGCAGCCTTATGCCAACGCAGGCATCCTTGCACGATGGAAGGGGCACCGTCCTGCACAAAAACAATCCATTGAGGCGTGTTCCTCTTTCTACATGTGCTGCAGAATGCAGCTCACATTGAAACAGGAATAAACTAGGAGAAATAAAGTTATTTCTGCTTGTTCCGCCTCACCTCAGAAGGCGTAAGGTTTTGGTGCAGCCAGAGGTTTATATGGTCTTGTAAATTTGGAGAAGCATCAGAATCCATGGGTGTTGTGTGGGAAGACCCACCGCAACGCCCATGGAACGCCTCCCTAGCGCAGAGTAAGGCAATGCAGCGATTTGCTCTGCCTTGCCTTACTCCAAATCTGTGAGGCCATTCAAAGCCATGCAAAGTGACTTTGTGAGGCCTCATAGATATGATTTGAAGGTTTTCCATGCCGGTGCGTCACAGAAAGTGACGCTATGGCAGTTCAAGGGGCTCATAAATATGCCCCAGAGTTTCTTTGGAGAGGCACAAACTTTGTGCCAGCTAGAAAGTAGCACACGGTTAACATCCTCTTAGGATGGTGTGCAGGGACGAGGGCGCAAAGAGAGCTCCTTGGTGAAAACCGGTGCTCGTGGTTATGTAATACGACGCTAGTGGCCTTCTTATGATGTCATAATGTCACGCGCAACTATGCACAGATCTAGAAGGGGGACTTGGACCAGTTCTTCCAAGAAAGGGATGTTGGCAGCAAGTGTGCAGTGCCAAGAGGGCAGCTCAGAAACAAAGTTTGAAAGGAGTTGTATACTAGCCAACATTTTCTGACCCAAATGTTTTTAAGGCTTTAAAACCACAAATTAGCAAAAAGGACACCTTGTGGGAACTGACAGCAGGGTGCCACTGTCCCAACCAGGATAACACAAGAAATCACATGAGATGGAAATGGAATCCAGCTCAGAAGACATGGTCACGTGACTTCTAATCCAGATGATATCATGAAATATAAATTACTTGACAGATCCCTGTGGCCTGGCTTAATCTCATTAAGAATGGATGAGTAACTCCAGCAGCATTCTCTGCATGCTCAAGGAGCATGCAATTACCTGTTAAACAAATTAAATCTACATCTTCCACAAAAGGAGCAGGATGACGGTGATAAATCTATGGGAGGCATCATTGCCAAAAAAAAGCAGTGGCTTACTCATTATGTCTCTTTCGCGTGTTTTGTACCATTTTTTCCAAACTTTCCCCACCAAAACCTGCAAGTACGAGTATGTGTGGCAGTCGCTGAAGAGAGGCCAGTTATTGTATGGTCACAGTCATAAATGCCTTCTAATCGGGGTTACAATTACATTAAGGCCACTGCAGCTAGCTAGCTTTTGGTGTCATCTGAAATGGGTGGCAAATGCCTTAAAACGTGCCCTTGTTGATGGGGGTGGTAGAATGCTCAAATTGGCATTTGGCCCTGGGCTCTGCAAATCTTACTCCTTAGCTGCCTCTCACCCACCTGAGAAGTACCCGAACTCGTAAAATTACAGAGTGAGACACTTATCCATTTGAAGGAATTCCATATACTCTAACCTAGCACCTCTCACAATCTCCAAATCACCGCTTTAGGTCACAAAATAAACCCAAACCATATGTTATGTTATGTTATATGTTTTGTAGAGCGCTAAAATCAACCTGGGGTATCTCGGCGCTGACTAGGAACATGTACTGAGAGTTAGTAAGCCCGCATTAAAAATGGATATCTCTGTTAAAATAGAAAAGCTTTCAGCTGTTTCCTAAAAATGCTAAACATTGGGATTTTGCGCAAGGCTGGGGGGAGCTCATTCCAGTATCTTGGCGCAAGATATGAGAAGGCTCTACCCCCAGTGCGGATGAGGCGGATTCGAGGAACATGGAGGAGATCCAGAGTACTGGATCTAAGTTTCCTTCAGGGGGAGTATTTTATTAGTTTTTCCCGCAAATAGAGGGGGCCTCTTTCATTCAACGCATTATGTGTGAGACAGCAGATCTTAAAAAAAGATCTCTTCTTTACTGTCAGCCAATGTAATCCTTAACAAAGGAGCCGAGGCGGAGCCTGCCGGACGATTTAAAATCATTCTCGCTGCGGTGTTCTCTACTACTTGGAGTTTGGCCAATAGGGTCTCTCCCACTTCTGCCAGCAAAGCATTACCGTAGTACAGAAGACGACTGATGACCATTGCCTGGACTAGAGTTCTGCGGTGGGAGGTGGGCATGTAAGGAAACATTTTCATAAGAAGCCTCAGACCATAATAGCACAAACTCGTAGTAGCCGCGATATGATCCTTCATAATCAAAGCCTGGTCCAATTTTAGACCTACGTTTTTTACTGACTGTTTGGGGGAGGGGGAAATGCCCAACTGAACAGGGCACCAGTCATCCGTCCAACTGTCCGTGGCTTTACCCATTAACATAACCTCAGTTTTTTCCGGATTCAACTGGAGACAGTTTCTTGTCATCCAGTTGGAAATGGCAAGCATACCAGTGGCAAAACGGATTTTGTCGAGCTCTGGGTTTGGTCCTATGGTAAACATAAGCTGCGTATCATCAGCATATGAGATGATCTCGAAACCCAGCTGCTCGACAATCCTTGCCAGCGGAGCCATATATATATTGAAAAGAGTTGAACTTAGACAAGAGCCCTGCGGAACGCCCTTGTCAAGGTGCATTTTTCCTGAGGAATAGGGTCCCAACATGACAGTTTGGGTTCTCTCAGACAAGAAGTGTTTGAGCCATTTCAGAGCTGCCCCATTGATACCACAGGAAAGAAGTCTCTCCGCCAGCTTAGAATGTGAGATGGTATCAAAAGCTGCGGAGAGATCTAAGAGAATCAGAATTACTGAGCCTCCCGCATCTATAGTCTGTCTGAGAGAATCGGTTACCGCCAAAATGGCGGTCTCCGTGCTGAAACCTGGCCGAAAACCCGACTGCGAGGGATCCAGAATATGGTTATCTTCCAGGTAAAAACTTAGTTGTCGATTGATAATACTTTCCAATATTTTACCCAGCAGCGGTAGCAAAGAAATAGGGCGGTAATTACCAAGAATTGAGGGATCAGCAGTGGGTTTTTTTAAATATTGGGCAAACAAATGCCTCCTTCTAGATGGCTGGAATAGTGCCCGTATGGATGGAATGATTAAATATATCTCGGATTACCGGGGCACAGCTTGTGGCTAGAACCACCATAGTTTTTGGCTGACAGAGATCTAATGGTGACCCAGATTTAGCCACAGCAAGGCCTTTTGTGACCTCCTCCGTTGTGGTTGGTTCAAAACTGTTTAGGGAGCTGGCTGCTATCTTATCCTGCTCCTCAAATTTGGTAGAAGATACAAAGTCAAGAGCGGCTGGTTGAGGGAAGTTCTCATAGATTTTTGATATCTTCTCATGAAAGTAGTTCGCCAGAGAGTTACAGAACTCCTGGGATTCCATAGGCGCCTGTCTACAGACTTTAGGAGATACAAAGTCCCGTACTATGCCAAACAGTGTTTTCGGGGAATTGCTGGCATTTTCTATATGGTTGATGATAAACCGACGTCTGGCTACTTTTAAGTTCAGATGATATTTGGACAGAGACTGTCTATAAAGAAGTCTGTTTTGATGAGTCTTACTAGTGCGCCACGTTCTTTCCAAACGCCTGCAACTGGCTTTTTCCATTTTTATTTCCACCGAATACCAAGAAGTGGAAGGCCGCCGTTGAAGGGAGCCCTCCACTTTTTGTAAGTGGTTACAATATATGTATTTGTATCCGTGCTATGAGGTATTTTACACAGTGTGCACAAAATTGTGTACCGTCCATGGACTGCTCTAAAACAAACATGCCTTTACCAACTGTTCCACCTTTGCTCCACCGGTTGAATCTGACAGTGCTACTACTGTGGCTGTCGGCCTCCCTCTCGCCTCCTCACACTACTACCTCTGAATAGGGGTGGTTTCTTCTGCTACCATCAGGGGTGTGGCTATGGTGCCATGCTGCCGCAGCCCGTGCAGGTAAGAGCGGTGGGGCCGGGTTGGGGGGGGGGTTCGACAGAAGATTAAATAAATAGTTAATTTTCCCTTGTCCTAGGCCCAGGCCCAGGTGCAAGCAAGGGAAATTGCCCTCCTTTTGCTTTTTGGGAAGTAACATGCACCCAAAGGCACATTCCCTCAATGTCACTGTGCCTGCTGCACGTATGATAGGGACACCGCTTCCACCAATTGGAATTGAAGAGGTCGCTACAGGATTCGATTGTCTTTGTTTCCGGCTGAGCCTTTAGCAACTCGCAAATATTGGACAGTCACAAGAGGATTCAGCAAAACTTCTCCCTGTGACTTTGGCTTCAGAGCGAGTGATGAATTTCTGGCCCACCCAACACGAGCTGCTACTGGTGGCTGCCTGCTTGAGGCTGGGCAGGCAGTACAGGCTCCGTTTCTAAGTCAGGGGCGTCTCCTCCGTGATGGCGGAGGAGCGACGTCCCACTAGCTCAGAGCCAGCACCTGAATTCAGCTGCTGGCTATGAGCCAGCGCTGTAGGGAGGGATGGGCCTGAGCCATGGGAGGAGTGGTTGTTGCGCTTATAAGTGTGCATGTGTGCCTTAGGCTGGCCAAACACACATGCGCACTTAGGTTTCTCCAATTCGGCGGCCTTGCACAGCCGGGTTGGAGAAATAGCACAGACTCCCTGTGCTACGCGGAGTGCCAAACCAGCCCGCTTAGGCCAATCCTGCGCTGCTCTCATAAAATGAAAGCAGCATGGGGATTGCACGGGGATGTCTGTGATGCTGTCCTGGGGGCTGCTGGGACCAGGAAGACCGAGGTGCGATGCAGGAGGTGGCCGGCAGCTTCAGGTCAGTCTCTTTTTAAAATTATTATTATTAACGCCCCCCCCCGGGGCACCCCCCGTGCCTCCATTCCCTGCCTCACCACTGTTTGTTCACTGGTTTCTTTGTATTTTTTGGTGCACAGGTGGTTCCAAGCCCTACAAAAAGTGGTAGGAAAACACATAAAAGTCAGTAGGACTGCTAAAAATGTGTTAGCCTACCTCCTAAATATGTATGGTTAGCAAGCGTAGAGCAGTGTGCCTGTTACTCAAGAAAATGTCTGGATTTAAACACAGTAGCAACAGATAAAACAAGCATTGGCAACACCAATAGGTCTAGACCATGCAAGTGCTTTTGGCTTTGCAAATGTGTTTTAGAAATGTTGTACACCAGCGTGGCTGTTCTTTAGCATGGCTAAAAGTTAGTGGCGTAGAGGAGAGTAGAGTGTTGTAGAGTGGAGTGGCAGCGTGTGTGGTGTACTGGAGTGGCATGGTGTGGAGCTGCTGAGAGTGGCAACAACTGGAGTGGTACAGAGTAGAGTGGACTGGTGCAGAGTGCACTGGCGTAGAGTGTTTCAGAGTATAGTGGTGTAGAGTGCAGTGCCATTGAGTGTAGTGACATTGAATTCAGTGGCATACAATGCAGCTTTGTAGAATGCAGTGGTGTAGATTAGAGTGGTGCATTGTAGAGTGCAGTGGTACAGAGTGCAGTGGCGCAGAGTGGGGTGACGCAGAGTGGAGTGGCGCAGAGTGGAGTGGTGCTGAGCAGAGTGGCATAGAGTAGAGTGGAGTGGATTAGAGTGCAGTGGCATACAGTAGATTGGAGTAGAGTGGTGCAGGGTGGTGGCGTAGAGATGAGTGATGCAGAGAGCAGTGGCGCTGGGTGCAGTGGTGCAGAGTGCAGTGATGCAGAGGACAGTAGTGCTGAGTAGAGTTGAGTGGCATAGAGTGCAGTGATGTACAGTGCAGAGTACAGTCGAGTGGCATAGAGTGCAATGGCGTAGAGTGGTTCAGAGTAGAGTAGCACCGAGTGGTGCAGAGTAGACTATAGTGCCATAGAGTGCAGTGGGGTAGAGTGGAGTAGCGTAGTGTGGTGATTAGTGCAGAGTAGAGTGGCGTAGAGTTTAGTGAGAGAGTGCACTGTTGCAGAGTGGAGTGTCAGTGTGCAGTGGTGTAAAATGGGGAGAGTGGCGTAGAGTACTGTGATGTAGACTAGAGTGCAGTGGAGTAGAGTGCAGTTGTGTAGAGTGCATTGGTACAGTGTGTAGTGGTTAACAGTAGAGTGGCGTAGAGTGCAGTGGCATAAAGTGGAATGTTTCAGAGTATAGTGAAGTGGTTTAGAGTGGAGTGGTGCAGGTTAGAGTGCAGTTACATAACGTGGCATTGAGTGCAATGGCGTAGAGTAAAGTGGTGTAGAGTGCAGTGGTGCAGAGTAGATTAGAGTGGCATACAGTGGATTGGCGTAGATTGCAAGGGCATCTAGTTGAGTGTTACAGAGTAAAGTGCATTGGCGTGGAGTGGATTGGAATAGAGTCCAGTGGTGTAGAGTGCTGTGTTGCCAAGTGGCATAGAGTGGAGTTGTGCAGAGTAGATTAGTTTGGCGTAGGCTAGAGCGGTGTTGTTGGTGCAGTGGTGAAGCGTGCATTGGCATAGGGAAGAGTAGTACAGGGTAGCGTAGAGAGGCGTAGAGTGCCGTGGCATAGGGTGCAGTGGTGTAGAGTGGAGTGGTGCAGAGTACAGTGGTTTGGAGTGGTGTAAAGTAAAGTGGTGCAGAGTAGAGTGCAGTGGTGTAGAGTGGAGTGGAGCACGGTAGAGTGGAGTGGCGTATTCATGGTGTAACAGTACACTGCCATTACAGACAACACATTTTCAATTGAAATGATCATTACATTTGCACATACATACAGATTTACTAATAAAACTATTCAGTGCACAGATGAAAATGTGTGGAAACTGCATCATCTAGTGTAATGATTTGTTTTGATCATAATAAAGTATTTGTTTCCAACACACTTCAGAAATAATAAAAATATGCTTCATTTGTGTTCCTAATTCTGATCAATTCTGAAATACTTACACAGTTCCTTTAAACGTTGTTGCATGCTAGAAAAAACTCTTTCCTATCCCCAGTATCCAGCATGATTGTCACATAAATCCTCTCACTTTGAAGTCAGAGAAAGAAAAGTAAACAAGTGTCCACAGAAGACAGCGCCTGACATTTGACCTCTGTGCACAGCAAATGTGACGAGCACTCGGAAGGATACTGTAAATAAGGTTTGGGCAAGAGAAGGTAGAAACCGAAGCTGGACAGCCCAAAACAAATACAGCCAGCAAATGGGAAACAAGGAAATGTGAGTTACAAACCACATAGTCAATTACAAGCAATGGCCGGAATGCATTCCTTGGCCAACTTTCTGAAAGTAATCAATATGTCTTTAGCAAACCAGACAGCCGTGCTGTTTGGTAGGTTGCCACCTAAAACTGGCAATTATCTCCGGTTTACCTAAACTACCCTAAACTACCCTCTCGCCAAAACTGTATGTCCTGCAGCCACTTATTTCATTAAAAAAAATTTGCAAATGCCCCTTTTTGTCCCTAAATACGAGTTTGGTCGAATACCCTATTGAGATTCTCAGTGGCTAAAACAAGTGTTACCGGCCAGTATCTCCACAGTTGGTAAATGGAAGTGGAGGCATCTCAGCAGGGTAGGGGTAGGGAAATGGTGGATGGGAATGAAGAGAAAGGGAAGAAAAGTTTGACAGGGTAAAAGAAAAATCTTGGTAATGGTTTAGCAATGAGATTTGCCTGTTTTTGTTATAATTCGCTATATTTTGGTCTCCAGGAATACCTGATAAAGAAACCACAGCTGGTACAAAATCAGGTGGCCGGACTGATTTTCCGACAGCCAAGAAGATGCCATATTTCTCCTCTGATGAGGAAACTCCACTGGTTACCTGGGAAACAGCGCTCTGCCTTTAAGATCGGATGTATCATCTTTAAATCCTTGCATGGCACCTGTCCTGAGTTTACCTCTTCACGCATCCACAGGTACACCCCTGCTTGTAATCTGAGGTCCTTGCACCTCAACCTTTTCGTCATTCCTCCCTTAAAAAAGAAGAGGCAAGAAGGGGCTAGATTCTCAGTTTTGGGCCCTCGATTATGGAGCTCACGCCCATCTAATATTAGATCATCATCTCCTTATCCTAGATTTAGACGACTTTTGAAAACTTGGTTATTCTCCCGGGCATATAAATGAGTTGATGAGCTGCAAGTACCTTTCTGCATCCAGCACCAAGAAACCAGATCAGCGAATGTGCGCTTTATAAATAATTTTAACATAACATAACGTCATGCAAATTTACTAGTTGGAATTTACGTCCAGTAAACTTGGGTCCAGTGTCCCTGCACCCTAGGATACCGGGTGCATGAACACAAGGAAATTCATGATCTAGCGGAGGGGTATCCCACACGGGGAAATTGCTCTGCCTGACTCGTGATTTAACCTTCTGTCAGTGCACACAGTATGGCCCCAGAGCTTGTTAAACGATTCTATAGCACTAGCCAAGACCTCTTAAAGGGTCTATCGAGTGAAAAGACAGAATCCAGGTTTTTTAACCTTATATTTCATTATCGCCAATAGTAAAGGTCTAGGGTGTCCCTTTGTTAGCTGGTTGGGTTGCAAAACCTATTATGGCACCATCAATGGATTGCCCCTTTAAAATGGCCACTCCCATATTTAAGTCTGCCAGACATTCACAAGCCCTGTACCGCCTCACAGCGTAAACATAGATTAAAGAGCTGGACGGGAAGGGCTCAGATTATGTCAAAATGTCATGTTGTACAATCTCCCTTTAGTAGTCTCACTGATTTCACTGTGGACAAGCTGCTAAGTTCTTCTGCAGATGCTGCTTGTCTGAGGCATGGAAAATGACAAGGTGCAGGAACACGCTGCTGTACAATTTTACCAAAAAAGGCTGATTGTAAATGCCATAAATTATAGAGAGTCTGAAGGAAGATTTCTGATAGTATTGTGTACCCCGGGGAACCAAGTATTATTAATATAATATGCATGTGTCAAATCCTGTAAATAATTAATCTTTCTGCTAAATTATCTGTGTTCAGATCTCATGTTGGTACTCTAGATATTTATAGCACAAAGGGATTTTAATGAGTGTGCCCCCAAACCTGGACAGACAAAAAGATGGCAAAATTAGTTAACGCGTGGTAGGAATGACTTCATTTACATACAAATGCACTTATTAATTAATAAATACATTTTAGCATGAAGTATCAAATCTATTTCAATTTCTTTCAGCTATGTCAATATATCCCTGTAGTTTCCTATTATTTAGATCTGAGATGTCTAAAAGTAATTGTGCACCATCTTAATATGGCCATCATATAAAATACTGCACCTAGGGGTCTGATATACGAAAAGACTGATCACAAAACTTGGTTGTGAATTGTGCACAGACCAGTCTTTCATTTTACAATTCGACCTGAGTACTAATAGCTTGCTTTGATAAATGTTGAGGCATGGGGCTTGAAGAAAGACCTGCCTAATGAATATTAATTCAGCATGTCGCAATTTGCGAACCCCTGTAATTGGGTGCAAGCATAGGGCGGATGACCTGCCAAGAACATATGTGTGTTTGCATTCCCAAAAGGAGAACATTTATTTTACAGCAACTCACTTTCCTTCATACCTTAATTGAGTTTGGTGTCCGTTCGTGTTGTGGGCACTTGGCCTACTCACACAAGTGAAGTAGCATTTTTATTGGGAGACCTTTGGGAACACTGGGTGGTGCCATATTTGTGGATGTCTGCAGATTCTGGGTGAAAAAACCTGGTTCGAGCGACGCAGCACACCCCACCCTGGACTCCTCCGGGTGTCTAGTTTTAAAAAATGAGCCGGTTTGGTAGGTTTCCCTAGGTACTGGCTGAGTTGGAGCCCAAAATCCACTGCTACCAACATTGCAAACACATTATTCTTCAATGGAAAAATGCGATATGTTGCGTTTGACGCCAGTTCATGTCTGTCGTGGGGACTTGGCCCACCAACACAGGTGAGGCATTTTTATTGGGAGAGCTGCAGGAATGCTGTGTGGTAGGAAATTTGTGACTGCCTGCAGATTCCAGGACTTTTCCTCACAGAAATGCAAGGAAAATATGTTTTTAGGCAAAGTCTGAGTTTTGTAGGGTATTCTGGGTACAAAAAACCTGGTGAGAGCCACACAAGTCATCCCATCATAGACTCCCCCGGTTGTCTAGTTTTAAAAAATATGCTGCTTTGGTAGGGTTTTCTTAGTGCCAGCTGAGCTGGGGCACAAAATCCACAGCTACCCACATCGCAAAAAACACTTGTTCTTCAATGGAAAAAGTCTATGTGCCTACGTTGAGTTTGGCCCCGCCGTGTCTGTCATAGGCACTTGGCCCGACCGCACAAGTGAGGTTGCATTTTTATCGGGAGAACGCTGGGTGGTAGAAAAATTGGGGCTGCCTGTAGATGGCAGGAGTTTTCCTCACAGAAATGCAAGGATAACGTGTTTCTTAGGCAAAGTTTGAGCTTAGCAGGTGATTCTGGGTAACAAAAACATAGAGTAAGCCATGCAAGTCACCCCACCCTGGACCCCCTCGGTTGTCTAGTTTTCAAAAATGTGCTGGTTTTGTAGTTTTCCCTAAATGCCGGCTGAGCTGGGGCCAAAAATCCACGGCTACCCAAATGGCAAGAAACACTTCTTTTAGCAGTGGAAAAAAGGAATGTGCCTACGTTGCGGTTGGCACCTATTAATGTTGATGGCACTTGGGCCACCCACACAAGTGAGGTAGCATTCTTATCGGGAGACCTGGGGGAATGCTGGGTGGTAGGAAAGTTGTGATTGCATGTAGAGTCCAGGACATTTGCTCACAGAACTGTAAGGAAAATGTGTTAGGCAAGGATTGAGCTTTGCCGGGAATACCGGGTAAAAAACCTTGGTGTGAGTCATGCAAGTCACCCCAACCAGTAATTCCTAGTATGTCTAGTTTTTAAAAAAAATGCTGGATTGGTAGGTTTCCCTAGGTTCTGGCTGAGCTGGGGCCCAAAAACCACAGTTAGCCACCCTGTAAAAAACACATGCATTCTGGTGGGTGGAATATAATGTCCCCCAGGTCATGTTTTGGGGTGTTTTGTGTCACAGGCACAAGTCCCAGTTACACAAGTGGGTTACAGATTTTATCGGAAGACATGTGGGAACACAGAATAGTAGATCATTTGTTATTACCAATTGAAAGTCTCTACATTGTGCCTTTCAAATGTAAGCAAGTGTTTGCCACAGAAGACATTTTACAAAATGCCCTCTGAAACACATAAATTCAGAGCTGTACAAACAAACACTGCTCATAAACTCAGTACCAGGTTTACATTCCATAAAACAGAGTTTTCCTTCATACCCTTTTTCCATTCTTTATAATTTACTATATGAATTTCTGTATAGTAGGTACACAATGAAAACCATTGTAAGGTGCAGCTTGGTTGTTCGCTCTGGGTACCTCGGGTTCTTGGAGAATTTACAAGCACCATATATCCCCTCAACCAGAAGGGTTTAGCGTACGTAATGGTATATTGCTTTTGAAAATCTGCCATAGTAAGAGGAAGTCACAGATGAAAACGAAGACTGTTTTTCTCAACTCAATTTCAATATTTTTTTATTTTCAACTTTTTATAGAAAAACCTTGAAGGATCTACCCCTTGCTAAATTCAGAATTGTCATCCACTAAGAAGGGGGACCCCTGAAATAGGATAAGGGCAGGTAAAACAGGGGAACTGAGAATTACCAAAAAGAAAGGAAAATACCTGCCACAGATAGATAAAAAAACAAGGCCCTATACAACACGATCATACTAGCACTCATTCAACAGCGACATCATGCACCACATCACATCAGTACACAGAAATAAAAACATATACGTGATTAAATAGCAATTCCACTGTTCAAATTCAATGAATAAGGTTTCAACAGCCCGGTGGGCTAAAAAACGCCTACCTGGCTGTTTAAATTGTGCTCATTGGCGCTTGTTTTGAAGGAGCTGTGTGGGACTGTTAACAACTTTATGTATATGAATTTTGTAATGTTTTGATGTTGACTAATACACGCAAAAAATCACTGTATATACATATAAAAAGTGATATAATAAAAAACAATTAAAAGATCAATAAATCTATTTACATCATTACTTAGTTGTTCATTGTCCTGGTTTGCCTACTGGCCGTGGGTATTAATTGCTTGGACCCTGTATAGGGCCTTGTTTTTTTATCTAGCTGTGGCAGGTATTTTCCTTTCTTTTTGGTAAATTCAGAATTGTGTCTACTTTTCTGAAGTGTATATCTTTCCGGGATCCACTATGGGTTTCACACCCATTTCCACCCCTAACTGGAAGGAGGCTGAAAGCACAAAAATTAGAAAAACGGGCTATCTCTCAGTAAAGTGCCAAAACTGTGTTGAAAAATGTGTTTTCCTGATTCAAGTCTGCCTGTTCCTGCAAGCTTCCCAGATGGTGATTTTAGCACCGCAACCCATTCGTTGATGCCATTTGCAGGAACAAAACAACCCTTTCTTCTGCGGCATTTTTTCCCCCAAAAACCCTAAATGTAGCTGTATTTTGGCTAATTTCTCAGTACCCTCCAGGAGAATCCACAAACCCTGAGTAGCTTTAGAATCCCAGGATGTTGGAGAAAAAGGACGCAAATTGGGCGTGAATAGCTAATGTGGATGAAATGTTATGGAGGCCTAAGCCCTAACTGCCCCAAATACCCAAAATAAGGGCTTAGCACTGGGGCGGGAGGTAGTTCTAGTGGCAAAGGGGTTAAGAGAAAATAGCACCATGAAGCTCAGAGAGCACCAATTGTGGTCAATGACTGCGGTACACCAGGACCTAGGTGTGATATAAGGCCAACCACAATAGAGCGTATGTCGGATACACCAATTAGATTGGCCCTGCAAGCGGGGAAGTTTAAAAACGTTTTAAAGGTACCAATAAGAAAACTTTTCAAATCCAATATCCTTACCATTTGTTAAAATGTGACTTCTTGATTGGATTTAATTTAAATAATATTTAAAATAGTTGTCAACTATATTTTTCTAGCTGGTCCCATTCCTGAGATACAATATTATTATTTTAATATGTACTCTAGTTTTCTACATATGACAATTAGGCCTACAAGGGTAAAATTAGCTTTTAAGGTCTCGTCACTTTAGGGATATGGAAACATTAATTTACTACAAGTCCTACTTTGAAATACAATGCATCCTGCTTTGTGGGTTACAAGGCCTACTTTGGGGTGACTTGCTAATATTTAAATGGAAGGCTTTCATCTGTCAAAAAGGGTTATTTTAACAGGTTGCACTGCAGGTTTTACCCTGTTGCAGGCAGGCTACAATAGTAGGCCTAATGCCATGTTTTCATTGTCACACTAGTGGATGCCAACTATAAGTTGTTGTCCATGAGTTACATTTTGCTTTCCATGCAATGGGAAAGTTAGTATAATTACAGGGCAGCCTTGTCGCCGGAATATAATATAACTCGTTTTGTATGCCCGAACTGTATGTGACGTTATTATGGTTTAAATGTGCTTATTAGTGACAATCCATGACTTTTGTGTGACACTTAGAGTGCAACTTAATTGTGAATAAAGCAAACAGAAAACTCCCTGTAATGAGCTACATATCAGAAAGTATCCCCATTGGTGCAACCTGTTACACTTGGCCCCTTATTATCGATTGCGGCGGTAGACATTTACAGCAGCTGCACTGATAAATAAATAACTTTTTCCAATGGGTGACAAACAAAGTAGGACTGATGCTGAGCTCAAAGGCGCCCTCAAATAGCATGACAAAGTGCTTCAGTGTGGGAATACGGGGAAGATTAACATCTTGTGTTAGGCTGACCCGTGATGCGTGGCATTTGGCTGGGCTGGGGGATGTCTCAAGTAGTTGACTTCAGCAAAATTGCCAGCTCTCAGTATCTCACCTTGTCAAGCTCCTCCTGTAACTTATCTCATGTTGCTGTGTTCAGTTGCTTTCTTCCTGTACTTGTGTTGATGCCAATCGGCCAGACACTGTTTTCCTGCTCCAGGCGATAAAGAAATATGCACACCACAACATTATGTTGTCTCTCAGAAAACAAGCTGGCCGCTTCAGCTGCACTGCTGGAAAGTATCCAACTGGGGAAAGAAGGATTCTGTCAGCAATGCTCATTAGCCTGTCCCTGTTTAAAACACGATTGCTTAATGGTAGATTGCTTTTAGTAGAATCCATTGTGTACCTGAGGGCAATTTTCCAATCAAACCACAAAAAGAGGAAGAAGAATTTGATACTAAGAACATTTACAGTGTTTGTTTACTGTCTGGGACACAGAATAGCCTGTCTGCGAAGGGAAGTGCAACTAGTGACGGCGGGTGCAGGTAAGAGAGGTGGGGCGGTGTGGGGGGGGGGGTCGGCAGATGACGACGAGGGAAAACAATTTTTTTTTAAAAAACAACTTACCTTGCGCTTGCTGCATTGCCAACTTGGCGGTAAGCGCAAGGTAAGTGGTATTCATTTCTTTTTTTATTTTCCCTCATCATTGTCTGTTGACTCCCCCCCAACCCGCCCCACTGCTCTTACCTGCACCGGTCGTCACTGAGTGCAACATGGGTAAAGTATCTCATAGCGAATCCAGGTCTTTGCTCATAGGACATTTGTTACTTGTTGTTTTAGATGCAAGTCTAAAGATTAGGTGGTCTCCTAGTGACCATGCATGACAGCCTCCTTCCACCGCACTCTGGTCACTTTTTGGCATGTTGTGGTTCTGAATATTGAGCATTCTATTCATCACCCACACTCAACTTTACATCCGGGTCATTGAGAGTGGGTCAACCTTCACCAGCAGGTACTTCAAGAAAACACTTGCACTTGGTTCAGACACGTCAAGCTGGTTCGAACTCACTCACAGACCAGTCTTACCACGCCGGGTTACTGCCACCAGTCTTAGAAAATGACCAGTTCTGTCCAGCCTTACCAGTTGCCTGCTGGTAAGGATACATTTCCAGGATCAATTTATCAGTCAGAAGTTGGGTGTGTTAAAAAAAAAAAAAAAAAGCAATTTCTAGCTCATAAACACTTTTAATGGGTAATGGTGGATAAAGGGTGAATGGGGATCAAATGCCTTCTTAACCCTGTTCCATCCTGCAGTCACAACTAAACGTGACATTCTATGTGTACCCACTATGTTGTAACTTAATGTATTGCCCCCCCCTCTCTCTCTTAGACACCTACAAAGAGTCCATACACACTAAGCACACACTCACTCTGACACTAAGTGGCATATCTGCAAGGAAATGGCGCAGCGCTACGGCAAATTTTGCAGAGCTGCATCATTTAAAAAATGCACAGTACGCCGTACAATACGGCGCACCCATGTGTTTTCCCTTGCTCTGGCGCTAAAAATAGTTGCCTGTCACCAACACAGACACCCTTGCGCAATTGTGCAAGGGGCTGCATTGTAGGGAATGATTGTTTATGTGCAGGAAGGTGTACCTTGCTGCACATAAACAATCAATAATGGTGATTTGATACTTCAATGTGTCCTGCATTCTGCAGCACACATAGAAGTAGCAAATCGCCATTATTAAATGATTGCACATAAACAATCATTTAAGGCTTTTTGCCCTTTTTATGAGTGCTGCAGAAAGCAGCACACATAGAAAAAGCAAAAACGAGGGGAAATAAAAAATATTTCTCCTCGTTACACCAATCTAATGCCTGCTTTTGCATGGCATTAGTTTTTGGCGCTGCCTCAGATTTACAGATCCTGTTAAATCTGGGGCATCATCAAAAAGCAATGGCTGTTGCGGTGGAACGACCACAACGACACCCTTTGCACGCCCCTTTCATGCAGAAAACTGGGTGAAAGGGTACCATATTTACAAAGCAGCGTACAGCATGGTGCAGGGCACTGCGCCACCGGAACGCTGTAAAAAGTGATGCTGCGGTGGCGCAATCCCCTTGTAAATATACCCCTAAATATGGAGCCATCCAAGAGTGGTAGTCGCTTAGGCCAGGACACCTTGAGGTTACAAAGTGCCACGGCATGCACTTGGCAACCCAGGGCAGGTTCTCCCTCATTCTTGATGTCAAAGTTTGACCAAAAGCTTAGAGATCCTCAGAAAATCGAAAAGATGTGAAGACAGCAGTATTGAAACTCTCTCGCACTCCGACTCTGTCACCACTGTGGCCTCTGCAGGTAAATGTATCAATTAGAAAGAGGGTGAACGAAGGTCATTTCTCTATTGCCTACTTAGACATAGTCCGTGCTCTCTGCCAAGCTTAAACCAGAATTAATGGTTATATCAGCGAGCCTTTATTGATATCAATGGTGACGGATAGAGGTGCCTAAGTCACAATGTTCCACAAATAATCAAAAACCCTGTAGGGTAGGATTGTATAGGAAGGCGCTCAACAATTCTTGGTGTGTGCAGAGAGGATGTCACACTGCATTCCTCGTCATACCAGGTTGATTTTCATTGGATTTATTCCCAAGCCTGAGGTGTAGGGCTGTCCTATTAGGAACAGTTAGACAACGATTAAGGGTCAAGTGGTAATGTCATCCCTGCTTGGCTCACAAAATAGTGCACCTCTGTGGACTCCATCTGATTAGGTTCTGAAATCATGAAATATTCATCACGTGAAATACAACTTGTAAGCGAAAAATATGGATTTGAATATTTACTGCATGCAATAAAACACAGCCCGCAGATTCACCCTACGCCAAAAAAAAACTTGTGTGTTAAATGTGCTGGAAATTACAAGCCAGCAGCATCTTTGAAAAGCAAGGAGAACTCGTCTGCCACTCAAAAGCAAGTTGTAAATCGAAGCCAGCTAAATTATAAGACCCCAAATACATCAAACAAGCCACAACTCGGTAAAGTATAGTAAAACAATGATATCAAACAATTAACTAAATACCCACCTTCCCTTTCACAATAAAATGGTGGCACCTTCAGGCACATCGGTTGTCATGTTGCCGATCAGACTCAAGCGAGCAACATCCAATGACAAGCTATGAAACCCATCGCACATGATCAACCCTCACACACACCCTGCGGCACACGGCCATGGATGCACCAATTATAAATGATCGCAGTACTCTGCACTGATTCAGCATGGTATGTACCAGGAGGAAAAGGGTCCAGGCTGCCCAGCACCAAACACGAATGGCAGGTGAATGTGTTTGGATGCAAGTGAGAAGGCAGAACTAAAAACACTGTAGCCTATGTCATGAGAAGCAACACGCATGTGTGTGTGAAGTATATCTAAGCTCCACACAATGCTGTCCCACATTTCCTAGCGTTCAGACCACTTCAAGAATCCCATGAGGAGCTGCAGTCAAAACCCCATGGAGACCCATAACACATTAAGTCCCCAAATAGGACTTGGGTAGTTGAATACATGACACCCTATTCCCATTGACAAAAGAATCACTCTTCATGCTGGGACATGCACAATGGCAGAAGACCACATTCACAAAACCAGAGGATAGTGGGTACCAGAACTATCATTGTGTATAAAAGAAGACTTGTCTAGGAATGTGTATGGTGCATACGTCGCTAGTGCAGAACAAAAGGGAGGGTGTCCATGAGAGCAAATCAAGGACACTACAGCTAAGTAGGTTTTAGGTAGAGGCCTACTCCTGAGGGAGTAACATACCTTGAAGAGGTGAATCACCAACTTCTTTCTGAACTGCCCCCGCATTGGAGCAGTTATAATGTGAGTGGGGATGCTGCTCGATTCCACTGGAGTATAGATGGAGAAGGAATGCCTTCTAGTGTTTCCTTTATTTCACATTTTGTCTCTTTTATCAATGTCTTGCCTAATTGGTTAAGCACTGTCTGCTAAGGAAGTCAGTTTCCCGGCTAGGGGAGGCAGGTGTTGTTTCTGGTGGCCTTGTGAGGAATGCACTTGGTCTTGAAGATGGTGTGGGCCTCAGGTGCAAATGAATTAAGTTCCTTCATCTTCAGAGTGATGTAGTTGATTTTCCACAGGTACTTGATGTGTTATTATTATTAATCGATTCTTGGTATAGCACATGGCTACCCTTAGGCATCCCAGCGCTGGTTTGCGGCCAATCACATTCCTATTTTAATGCAGTTTCTGGAAAAGCCACGTCTTTAGTTGTTTCCTGAAAGAGAGGTGGTGAGTTGTGAATCTAAGCGTAGGGGAAGTGAGCTCCACAGGATGGAGGCATTGTATGAGAACATGCGTCCCCCCGATCCTACCCTTCGAATCTTTGGTACCTTGGCTAGAAACAGACTGGCAGATCTTAGATTACGCAGGGGACGGTGGAATGAGAAAAGGGTGGAATGAATATTTGGGCCCGTGTCCCAGAGGGTCTTATTTGCGATGCAGAGTGATTTAAACATTATTCGTTCTGAGATGGGAAGCCAATGCAGAGTCCTCATTGCTGGCTTAGCCGCTTGTTTTCTGGGGATGTTGTATAGTAGTCTAGCTGCGCAGTTCTGTACCACCTGGAGTCTACTGATTACGGAGTTTGGGGTGCCCAGGTATAGTGCGTTGCAGTAGACCAGCCGGGGGAGTATCAGTGCTTGAACCATCGCTCTGCGTGCGGCATCTGGGAGTAGTGGTTGTATTTTCCTTAGTTGTCTTAGGATGCCAAAGCATGTAGCTGCTACTTGTACCGCTTGATGGTCTAGTTTAAGCGACTTATCCAGCCAGATTCCTAGGCTCTTTATTCTATCCTTGGGTTCGGGAGTTGGTCTCAGGCAGACTGGCAATTTTAAGTCTAAGGGGCCACTTGCTGTATAGCCGAGGATCAGTGGTTCAGTCTTATCCCCGTTAAGCTTCAGGTAAGACTTGTCCATCCAGATGGCCACCTTTGTCAGACAAGTTTCAAGGTCGATTTTGCTACCATCAGGGTGGTTGAGGGCTACCACCAGTTGGGTGTCATCGGCGTATGTTACTATCTGGGCTCCATATGGGAGGACTAGATCAGCTAGGGGTCTCAGGTACACGTTGAACAGGGTGGGGCTCAATGAGGACCCCTGTGGAGCCCCACAGGTGAGGGGGGTCTTCCTTGAGGTGTGCTTGCCTTCAAATACTTGGAACGTTCTGTCCGTTAGAAAGGACTCGATCCAGGAGAATGCCTTGCCTGTCACTCCCACCTCTTTGAGTCTGTCTAGTAGTGTGCCATGATTTACTGTGTCAAATGCGGCACTCAGATTAAGTAAGGTGAGTGACACATTGCCCCCCAAGTCGAGGATTTTCCTTGATTCCTCAGTCACTGTTATCAGTGCTGTCTCTGTACCGTGATTGGGACGGAACCCTGTCTGGGAAGTGTGTAGAATCTTATGGACTTCCAGGTAGTTAGTGAGGGAGGTATTTACGTGCTTTTCTAGAATCTTACTAACCAGGGGGAGCAGTAATACCGGACGGTAGATGATCCAGGTCTCTGGATTTAGTTTGGGCTTTTTTAAGAGTGCTTTGACCATGGCGTGTTTCCAGCTTGATGGTACTGTCGCGGTATTTAGGGACAGGTTGAGGATTTCCAAGAGTGCAGGAAGTATGGTCTCCTTTACCTTATGTAGCAGGTGCGCTGGGGCTGGATCACATGGGGAACCCTATTTAACTTTTGTGAAAAGTGTGGAAAGGGTGGTCATGTCCAGTATTGGGGGGTCGCTCAGCAAGTTTGCTCCCTCCGTCATACTTTCCACTTTAGTACTAGGATTTTCCGTCTGCTGAGGCGGAGGGAAGGCATTGTATATGTTAAGGATTTGAGTATTAAAAAACTCTGCCAATTTCCTACATCGTTGGGGGGCTGATTCTGAGGGGCTTTCTGTCTGGGGGTCGAAACCAGGAAGCGGTGGCCGCCATTTTCTCTCTCGCTCTCTGAGTTGGGCAGCAAAAACGAAGCCCAAAAATGTCTAAAGAGGCAGTTTCTTGAGATCCTAACCACCCAGCATTGATATAGGGGTCCCCAAACAACCCCCAAGCCCAAAAAAAAAAATTTTTTTTTTTCGGAAAATCGCCGATTACGCTTAACGTACGCGTACGGTAAAAATTAAAAAAAAAAAAATTATCCACATTCTCCCCACCCCGTGTGCAAATGGTGCCTGGCATGGCATATAAGAGCTATGAAATTAACAAATGTGCGCACGGTGCGCGAAGCGCATCGTGCGTACATGGCCCATCCCGCATAACGTGGGCACGCGGTGCGCGCAGCGCACCGCGTGACCACCGTGCGTGCACGGCACTAACTGCGTAAAGTGGGAGCGCACGCGGCGCGAAGCGCACCGTGCGCGCACGGAAAGAACTGCGTTAACTGGGCGCGCACGCCACGAATGGCGTAAAGTAACTTAGCATTTAAAAAACCGTACAAATTCACTGAAAAAACCATAGGTTTCACACACGTTATAGTTAGGAATTAGCATTTAAAAAACCTTGCAAATTCACTGAAAAAACCATAGGTTTCACACATGTTATAGTTAGCTGTACATTTCACTCGTAAAAAACCAATGAAATTCCCCCGTTATAGTTAGTGCAGGCAACTATAACTCACGCGACCGCAATCTTCTGCTGATGACATATGTGTCTTTATGAAAAAAAAATATTTGTAATATATGTATAGCTAAAATTTAATGGAAGAAGACATGGGCAAATAAGTGTCTAAATACAGTATTAGCATCAGCAGAGGATTGCGGTCGCGTGAGTTATAGTTGCCTGCACTAACTATAACGGGGGAATTTCATTGGTTTTTCACGAGTGAAATGTACAGCTAACTATAACATGTGTGAAACCTATGGTTTTTTCAGTGAATATAGATATATATAGATATATATATATGTTTTATTTAATGAATTTCTAATACAGGATCCTAGCAGACAGCTAAGAAGAGATGTTAGCAAGAATTATTACAGTGCAAATCTACTACCTCAAGGGTTTGTCAGAGGTGGCAACCAACACCAAATCCTTCCCTACAAAGATAATCTGTGATATTTCGCATAATAAAATATAATTCTGCAGGCTTCAATGCAAAAAAGAACAATCCATCTACAAGTGCTTATTGACCTTAACATATACTTTTCCCAATCAATACTCCAGGCCTACTGCATTGATGGTACCTGTGCATTATAAACAGATCGGTGCCATGGCATCTGAAATAGCTTTTCCTAGTGATCCAATTAGGCCTCTACCTAGTGTCACTGTCTTGTCACCATGGTCAAGTCGGGCCTCCTGTATTGACCTTAAGCTTACGGACAAGGCAACCATCAGCATGCACTCATAAAACTACACAGTATACAACATTACAGTTGGTAAAGTAAAATACTTTCACTCCTAAAAGGGCCTAACAAGGATTCTCACAATGCTGTGGGAGTAACCAACCCCCCAAACCCTTGTTTACCAAGGTAATCTGTGGGATTCTATGTAACAAAAAAGTATATCTGTGAGCTTTAGTTCATAGTAATAATCTACCCTTAAATGCCTATTGAATTGAACGTATGCTTTTGACAATCTATATGACAGGCATATTCCCTTTATCCTAACGTTTCATAATAAAGAAGCAGGCCTAAAGCCTTTGTCGTTTGTTTGGCTCCATAATCAAACCAGGCCTACTGTGTTGGACATAAGCTTTGCCACAAAAGAATCATCAGGTACCCTTTCATAGAATTACGAGTATGTGCAAAATTACAGTTGTCACACCAATAAAATTCCCAGGTAATAGACCCTGTTATGGGTTACCATACTTCAAATATCCTCTCCCATTGGTTTGTTCAGGTAGGTCAACAATACACTCTTACACGCCTATCCCCTTTAACACACGGACTTCCACAATAACTAAGTAAGGCCTATTTGCTTTGTCATAACCTTTCATTATAAACAGATCACAACTAAGGAATGTGATGTAAGCTTTTCCCATGAACGGATAGGGCCTGTGGCCTTTGTCATTGGTTTGACACTATACCCCACACAGGCTTCCTGAATTGCACAGAAGCTGGCAACCATCATGCATGCAGTTTTAAAATTACAAAAGTGTACAGAATTACAGTTGGCGAAACAATGTACAGCCCTCTCAATAGGGCCTAACAAGAATGGTGGCAGTGAAATATTTCTACTCCTAGGCTTTGTCAGAGTCGGTGGACAACTCCAAAACCCTTGCCTACTACAGCAACATGTGAGATTACATATAACAAAATACTTGTCTATAGCCTGTAACAACAAACTTTGAAAGGTTTACTAGCTTTAAGAAAAGGTTTTCATGATAAATAAGCTAGACCAACTGCCTTTGTCATAATATTCATTATACGCCGACCAGGTCTATGCAGTGCTTAATTTGTAAAAACATAATTGCCAGGGCCCTCATCTAGAGGCCACTGCAGCTTGCACCACCCATTGCTCCTGCCATCGCCGCCAGTAACAAAACCAACACAAACACTTACCATAACCCCCTACAGGTGTAACAAATCATACTATTACAGGCCCCTAAAGCTACAAGAATGGTTTGGACAGTCGATATTAGTAATTTTTTATGGATATCGAATTAATAAAAAGCTGTTGTGTTCATCTCTAATTTTAACAAACAGCGCCACCATGTGGTACACTGTCATATGTGCTGATGTTGGCAATTAAGTGCTGGCATTGAAAACCGGAAACAACCGGTTCAAATTAGGTAATGGGTCTATAGCATTGGACATAACGTTTCTCAGTGCACCAATCAGGCCTATTGCTTAACACCATAACCAACTCAGGCCTTTTGTTTGACAGTCAGCTTTTCCCCAAGCCAACCTTCCGGTACACAGTCATAGAATTAGAAAGGTATGCAAAATTAACTGGCTAAGCAAAATATAATCTCTCCTAAAAATGCCGAACAAGGATTCTCACAGAGGAAATCTTTTATATTCATGGTATATCACAGGGGGAACCAACACAAAAACCTTTTCCTACTAAGGTGATCTTTGAAATTCAATGTAACAAAATACCTACCTGTCTGTATGCAGTGATGTAGAGTAATAACAAACCACCCATTAAACCCTATTGACTTTAACATATTGTTTTAAAAATAAATTAGTGAGTCCTAGTGCCTTTATTGTAACATTTAACCAGTTTGGTGCGGAGGATGGCTCTGTGCCGTCTTCCGTACCAGTCCTCGTGTGCTGAGCACCAAAGAGAGTCTGTTTTTTAGGTCTCGCCTACGCAGCACGCATGCGGTGCATAGGAGGACCTTTAGCGGTCGCTCTGCTGTTTTTGGAAGCACATACTTGTGCTTGTGGCGGCATCCACCTTGCAGAAGCGAGCAGTGGCGCGCATGCTAATTGGCTGTTGCACGCTCCCGCAAGGCGGATGGTGTTACAAGCACGAGTGTGCTTGAAAGCAGCTGCTGCTTCTTAGCGCGATCACTTTCACGGCCGTGTCGCTTTCACGGCTGCGCGGCCAATGCTTGTTTAAATAAAGAGTTGTTGGTGTGAAAGTATAGTTGAGCAGAGCCTAGACCTGTTTGTCATCTTCATATACACATGAAAATAGAATCAGCCACTGCAACAGTCTATTTTTGATTGATTTTTCTGGGTGCTTTTTTGGCTTGATTGGGTGATTGAAGGTATCCATGTGCTTTGTGTGGTGGTTTCTGAGTGGTACGTGCCCCCTTTACTAAAAACCTATGCTATAAGCTGAGCAAGTAATTTTGAGGGATTACTTTTTTGTGTTCCTGTCAGGCCACTATAGCAAGTAGCTGCCACCTCCTTTCCCCTTCCCAGCTTGTCTTTTCCAGGTCAGGTCGGAAGATTTATTTGGGACATCCCAAGTGGACCTCCATCCCCCATCTTACACCCCCCACCCACCACCACCCCAAAGTGATTGCCTTCCCTCTTTCTATCCCAGTTTCTTGTTCACAGGAAAAGAGGAATTGCTGAGTGATGTTTTTTGGGATTGCAACATTTTCTGTTACCATTTTGTAGGACTCACCTACAGACAGCTTTTAGCAATAGACCTATTATATTCAATGCAGACTGAGAGTGGGCTTTATGTCCACGCTTTGATCATGAATTTATGACTTTCTTTTCTATCTCCCTGATAGCCTCCATCTTTATTCTTTCTTGGGGTCGTCCCTTCCAAGGAGCATTTTGGTTTCACTGTGTCTTCACTGGGTGACTTGCACTCTACCACTGCTGACATCAGGACTTTGCATTGAAGTGCATAAGGGACGTATTTCTCTTCTACTCTCTATATTTTCCTGCTCCCCGCTCCCCTGCCCATCTCCACTTGCTTGATTGAAATATTAGCCCCAATTTATTTTTGCCCACGCAATCCTCTCCATTTTCCTGTCCACGTTTTTGAGTCATTCAAAGATGAACTGCCTCATGTGCATTCTTCCAACCACAACAGTCATCATGGAATGTATTTCCTTGTGATTTTAGGAAAATCTATTCCAAAATGGAATAGATTTTGTTCGAAACAAATGCCGAGTTGTAGGAAGGCATACTCAATCTGATTAAGGTTTTCTAGACTTTCAATATCACCTCCTGATTTCAATCACTTTAACTAAAAATGTGGTCACCATCATGGTAGATTCATTTCGGTGCATTCGGGCAGTTTGGTGAGGTAGAGCACTTTTTGTGCAGGTCTTGAGGCCCTATGATAGATGGGTGCAAGCACAGCAATGGAATTATAAAGGAGCCCTCTATGTCATGCCCAACTAAACTTTTGCTTTGTGTTACATAGCCACTAAAAAATGAAAGTGAAGTGATTTACAACAGGGCGATTACCTCTTCCTGCTTCAACACCCTCTAGATCCTCAGGAAAGTCTCCAAGTGGCTTCCTCGCAACAGCTGCCGAACAATCACCCAGACACTTATCACCAGCAAGCTAGACTACTGAAATTCACTCTACGTCAGAATCTCTGCCCAACTTACCAAGCAACTCCAGATTGCACAGAATGTAGCAGCCAGACACACACTCAGCCTCGCACCCACGTATCACCCACCTTAAAGATCTCCATTGGCTCCCCTTCCCCAGCACACCCTGTTTAAACTACTCACACATCCATACAGAGCACTGCACAACGTATGTCCTATCTATCTGAACAGATTCATCAGCTTCTACACCCCCACTAGACACCTCCGGTTAGCCATCCTCCTAGCCGTAGGTACCCCCCACCCCACATCCTTCCAAAGAGCCAGAGTCTACGGTTGTGTTTTTATGTACTCAGGTCCTAAACCCTGGAACGAACTCTGCCTTCACATTGGGGTCGCCAGCTCAGTGCTAGAATTCTGGAAGAAACTGAAAACTTAGCTCTTCAAATAGGCCTCAGCCAGGACACCTCGTCTCATCAGCGCTAAGATACTCTCGAGTTTGAGATGTGCGCTTTATGAGTACATATAATATAAAATAACATGGACAAAGCAAAAGCAGCATAATGTGAAGGTGTAGAAGCATAGCTATGGGGAAGTAAAGCAAATACAACAGTCTCCAGCAATGAAGTCTTAATGCACAGATGGCCAAGGGAAAAACAAGAACTGCTTAGTAGGGAAATCTGCACCTTGTGACTGCCCAAGGTGCCGTGCCCGCAGGCCTGACGCAAGCGTGTTTTGTAGGTTGTGCTGATTGTGGTTTAAACTACTCACACATCCATACAGAGCACTGCACAACTTATGTCCTATCTATCTGAACAGATTCATCAGCTTCTACACCCCCACTAGACACCTCCGGTTAGCCATCCTCCTAGCCGTAGCCACCCCACACCCCACATCCATCCAAAGAGCCAGAGTCTACGGTTGTGCTTTTATGTACTCAGGTCCTAAACCCTGGAACAAACTCTGCCTTCACATTGGGGTCGCCAGCTCAGTGCTAGGATTCTGGAAGAAACTGAAAACTTAGCTCTTCAAATAGGCCTCAGCCAGGACACCTCGTCTCATCAGCGCTAAGATACTGTCCAGTTTGAGATGTGCGCTTTATGAGTACATATAATATAAAATAACATGGACAAGGCAAAGGCAGCATGATGTGAAGGTGTGGAAGCATAGCTATGGGGAAGTAAAGAAATACAACAGTCTCCAGCAATGAAGTCTTAATGCACAAATGGCCAAGGGAAAACCAAGAACTGCTTAGTAGGGAAATCTGCACCTTGTGACTGCCCAAGGTGCAGTGCACGCAGGCCTGACTCAAGCGTGTTTTGTAGGTTGTGCTGATTGTGGTTTCAGATTGATTAGAAATTTGTACCTGGACAATTAGAGTTTGGGCTAGTTTTCAATCATATCTCTATTCAGTTATGAATTTGCTTGGCTTTACATTCACTCCATTATAGAAAAGATCAGTTCTCTAAATCTATTATTACCTTTAAACATAATCCTTACAATGTAACAAAATCTAAAACCAACTCTAAACTTCAACCTAAACATAACCCTGCCCTTACCCGTACTCATCCCTTATCATTGCCCTTACTCTGCCCTTTCTTGTGCTATAAATGTGGATATGGCCATAGTCCCTTGGTTATGAGTACTGTAATCCTAACCCTAAACCTACCCATACCCTGTGCCTACCCCAAACCTCATCCCTTATCCTAGACGTAGCTGTACATTCTAAGACAACCTTAACACAACCGTTACCTTTCTTTAGCCCAAATCTCAGGGTTCACCCAACAATGCTGAAAGCAATGCTCCCCATGTTTACTGGACTATTATAATATGTCTATTGGGCTTCCATAATTTTTATTTTCTACATAATATACGTGTTTGTAATATTTTCTTTATTTTCACATATGTCTATGGGGCATATCAGCAAGCTGGCGATAAAAAATGATCCCCGCTTTAGCGTCTGTTTTCGGACGAAAAGCGGCGATAATTTTATCGCTTAATCAGCAAGGTCAAGCTAATGCAAAATGAAGCAGTAACAGGAAGCCATAGACATCTCTGCTAGTACTGGAGATAGGAATGAGTACCCTATTATGTCCTAGAATTACGTGCTCTTACATGCTTTTTTGAATCAACCCCAAAATGTCCAGCTCCCTATAAGTAAAAGTGCAAAGATGCACAGTTCTATCTAGCTATACTAATGGGATTTAAATATTACCTGTGTATTCGCATTTTATTCCTATTTCAAATGTATTGACGCCAATTCACAAATGCTTGTAAGAGAACATAAATGATTACACACCCCAGAATGTCTTTGTGAATACACAAGGCTTCTCATATGGGGCAAAAGGAGAACACAGCTATTACCGTCCATGTTCGTAATTGGATTTCCCTCTGTTTTTCATGGTGGGAAATCTTATGAAACTCCCCCATAATTCCAAGCGGTCTACAAGTAACAGTTCCTCGTGCTTAAAAAAATTATTTCCAGGTGAAGAAAAAATAAAATACAGGTGTTCATAGAAATGCCGGCAATGTTTACTAGTGTGAATAGTCCACCATACAGATATTACGAACAAGTAAGTATTTGTGGAGTAGCCTGCTTCAAAATCTATTATTTGTATGGATTGCCATCTGTATACGTATATTTGTAAATGTCCTAATGGTCCTATATAAATGCAAAGGGTAGGAGGGAACCGAAAACTGATAGATTTCCAGCTTTTTAAAAGTTATATAAAGATTGGGCCTTTTGTGTAAGGGGCTTGCTGATGAAGTGGAGTTTTAGGGTTTTTCTGGAGTAGTCAATGGTGTTTAAAGTGCAACTGCTAAGGGGGGTGGTTCCCAGAATTTGGAAGCCAAAGCAAACAAGCATTGGCATGGCCAATAGGTCTCGGCTTTGGGGCCTTATAAGTATTTAGTTATGCAGCACAATATCCTTGGTGCAATGACATCAACTGTGCATGGCTAAACACTTATAAGGTCCCAAAGGCGAGACCTATTGGCTATGCCAATGCTTGTTTTCTTTGAAATGACGATCAGTGTACTTAAAATAACCCCCCGCAGTCTTTATGCCCTCCACAGGAGGCAGATTGGAGGTGATTTCCTCCAATCTGCCCTTGCGGGGGACAGAAAGCCTACTACACCACCAGGAAGTGTTGTTTTAGGGAGGGGGCAACCCCTTCTCAATGGGCTAGTGCTCCTGCCTCTACCAGGCCCAAATTTCTTTCTTCGCCCCGGGGCAGATTGGAGGTTGGTACCTCCAATCTGCCCGGGGGGGGGGGGGGGGCTGAAAGCCCACTAGACACCAGGGATATTTATAGGGGAAAAAATCGGTGGGGGCGGCCCACCCAGGCCTCAGGCCTAGCCCCCATCACTCCCAAATACCCTTAAGCAGTCTTTTGGGGCAGATTAGAGGTGTTTTCCTCCAATCTGCATCTTAGACCACCAGAGAGTGGATGTTTAGGGGAAGAGTGGCCCCCTCGCAATGAGCTAGTGCTTCCTCCTACCCCCAGGCCCAAATGTCTTTCTGCCCGCCAGGGGGCATATTGGAGATTGTTACATCCAATCTGCCACCAGAGGTCAAAAAGCCCACTAGACACCAGGGTTGATTTTTTGGAGCAGAAATGGGTGTGGGCTGCCTGCCTAGGCATTAGGCCTAACCCCACCCCTCAAATGAACCGCAACTGTCTTTCTACCCCCCCAGGGGGCAGATAAGAGATATTTAACTCCAATCTGCCCCGGTGGCAGAAAGCCCACTACCCAGCAGAGAATTTGTTTTATTGCTAAAAGGTGTGGGGATGGCCTGCCCACCTGTCCACACATCGGGCCTAGTCTCCACCTCTAACACGACCCAAACACTCTTTCTGCTCCCCTGGGAACTAAAGCATCCCCATCCTTTTGGCAAGAAGTGAAATTTTGATTTTGGATGCTTTCTTTTGTTTATATATTTATATGTGTAGCAGAGTTAGGCTAAGTTCCAATGTCATCCTACTTGCATGTTGAATGGCTGCACTTTTCAGGCTCGGTCAGCTCCCACTCAGACATTTCTGAAATGTAGACACCCGGGGGAGTCCAGGGTGATATGCCTTGCGTGGATCCCATAAAGTTTATTCTAGCCACAATACCCCGCAAACCTAATACTTTGCCTACAATTGCACATTTTCCTTGCATTTCTGTGACGTCAGCTTCTGAAATCAGCAGGAATACACAAACTACCTACAACCCAGCATTATCCCACTTGTCCTGATACCACTTGCGTGACTGGTTTTGGTAGGTTTCGCTGGGTGGCCGTCGATCCCCGGCCAAAAAAACGCCTCTACACCCATTGCTAAATCAGATCATTTTTGTGACAGGGAATGTTGATGTCTCCACATTGTATTTTGGGGCCTTACCTGCTGGGGGCAATAAGTGAGGTACTATTTTTATCAGAAGAGCCTAGTGGAATGCTGGGTGGAAGGAAGTTTGTAGCTCCCCAAAGATTCCAGAACTTTCCATCACAGAAATGTGAGGAAAATGTATTTTTTTGGGTCAAAGTTTGACGTGTGCAAGGGATTCTAGGTAAATCAACCTGGTGAGAGCCATGCAAGTCACCCCATCCTGCATTCCCTTGTGTCTAGTTTAAAAAAATGTACAGGCTTGCTAGGTTTCCCTAGGTGCTGGCTAAGCTATGGCATCAAATCTACAGCTAACCACTTTGCAAGAAATGGATCCGTTTAGAGTGGAAAAATGTGATGTATCCATTTTGCGTTTTGGACTGTTTCTGGTTGCAGGCAGTAGGGTTACCCGCAGAAGTGAGGTACCGTTTTTATCTAAAGACATGTGGGAGCATGGAATAGTAGGATATCTATTATTACCAATTGGATTTTGCTGCATTTGTGCCTTCCAAATGTAACCTCTAAATCATATGCCTGTACGGGTACCCACAAATTCAGAGATGTACAAATAACCACTGCTCCTAAACTCCTTATCATGTGCCCATTTCAGAAATACATAGGTTATTTTGATACCTGTTTTTTTCAGTCTACATATTTCACTATATGAACTGGTATATACTCAGTACACAATGAAAAACCATTGTATACTGCAGCTCAGTTGTTGGCTCTGGGTACATTCAAATCCTATATATCCCTACAACCAAAAGCGTCTAGCGAATGTAACTTTACGATGTATTTGTAAATAGGCCATCGTAACAAAAAGTTACAGATGAAAACATTGTCACAAATGGCTGTTTTTCCCTACTCGATTTCAATATTTCTTTATTTCAACAGTTAGTTTCTTTGGGAAAACCTTAAGGGGTCTACACATATGACCCCTTGCTGAATTTGGAAGTTTGTCTACTTTTTAAAAATCTATAGTTTTCCTGGATTACCCATGGATTTCCCACTGGTTTGAACCACAAAGTGGAAGTAAGTTGAAAGCAAAAAAATATGAAAAATTGACTACCTCTGTGAAAAATACCAAAACTGTGGAAAATAATGTTTTTTTTTTATTCAGACCTGCATGTTCCTGAAAACTGAGAAGAAGATGGTGACTTTAGCACATCAAACTGTTAGTTAATGTCACTTTTATTAAAAAAAGACAAACTTTTATCCAGCGAACGTTTTCCTATTTTTCCCCAAAAACTCAAAACGTAGTTATATTTTGGTTATTTTCCTACTCCCCTCAAGGGAAATCAACAAACCTTGGGCACCTGTGGAATACATAGGATGTTGTAAAAAATTACACCAAATTGGTGTGGTTACCATATGTGGAAAAAAATGGACGCTAAAGCGGCGATAATTGTATCGCCGGACCTTGGTAATATGCCCCCCAGTGACATCAGCCATCACCACCTGCAACCCGACACAGCAGTGGCGTAACATAGGCCCCCGCATTACGCCACTGTGACACAGCCATCACACAATTAGCTGCGCTAAGACGCCACGAGCCACCCAGTCATGAGTACGCCCATGCTAGTTGAACACTTTATTCTACAATGTGTTAGCTGGCTTTACCTAGTTGGGTCACAAAGAGACCCAGATTTTAAAGAGAAGATTTTAAAATATCTTACGAGCCAAAGGCACCTGCTGCTAATAAAGGTAAGATAACTCTGGTGATTAATGTGCTTGCTGAAGACATTTGTGTCGCAGCTTTCAACCATCCTAAAGTAGCATTGAGGGTTAATGTACCTGCTGCAAAGCACACTTTGTAACATGCCTATCACAGATTTAAAAAAAATTGTAGATACTCAGTGAGTTGCTTCTTTCTCTTTCACAGATACCGGTTTGTTACTTGCAGTTCATAAGTTACAGTCCTTTTAATGTTACACAGTAAGCCATGAACCGCATCATAGAGCTGCATGCAAACTGCAAGGAATGGGTCTACATACTTAGGGCCTCATTTGCAATAGAATAGCACCGTGTGGTGCTGCAAGCAATTTTGCAGCGCGGCGCCATTCTAAAAGTGCAGGAATGTGCCATATTTACAAGAATGTGGTGCATTCCTGTGCTGGCCCCTGGGCCGGTGCTATAAAAGAAACCTAGCATCAATGCAGGCACCCTTGTCCAAGGTTGTGCAGGAAGGGGCACCTTTCTGCCTGTGGTGTAGCTGGACCATTTACGGCCGCTTGTAAGAGTGGGTACGGTGCTGGCAATTTCTGTGTTTGCCGCCCCACGACGGCCGCAGGTAAGAGCGGGGGGGGGCCACCGCCCCCCCCCAAAACTCATGCTGCCCGGGGCAGACCGCCTTCCACACCTACCTTGCTGCGCCACTGCTTTCTGCACAGAATCAATCAAAATAGAGGCGATTTCCTCAGAAAGAGGTAAAAACAAGGAGAAATAAGGATATTTCTCCTTGTTGGACCTCCCGGTGTTACCATCTGTTGCATTCCCAGGTTTACTATTCCTCAAAAATCTGCCATTGTTCAGATTCTATGGGAGTTGCGTGGGAATACCCATAGCAACACCCATGGAACGCTCCTTTCACGCAGTGTTCTGCGTGAAAGTGGCACATATTTACGAGGACATGAAAAGCCATGTCAAGGGGCTTTGCGTGGCCTTGTAAATATGCTGCGGAGCATTCTGCCATGGGAGCATCAAAAAAGTGACACTCCAGCAGCGCAAAAGTGTCACCAGGGCCTCGTAAATGAGGCCTTTAATATTGTCTCAATCTTTCGTCATTCTACAGTTGCTAAAAATGGTTCCTTTCGGTGGTGACACATTCTTACTAATATACATATCACAACCACATTTTAAATCATGAGTTTGTGTTTCTCTAGACCAAGCACTCTTAACATTTAATGCCTACCAGTATGGGTGACACGTGACTCCAACACCTTGGGCCCCTTGTTTTTTATGTAACATTTCCTAAAGATTGATTTACACACTTGTATGATTTATACTCTATGAATAATATGTGCATGTGAAGCAAAGTGCTTCAACACCCTACTTGGTATGAGGAGGCGCTATAAAAGAAATACATGTGAGAGGGGGTATGAAGAGATGAGGGGCACCACTAGAGGGTGGTAGTGTGGTAATCCGTGCAGATGGAGGGTGGGGGCACCAACAAAGATAGTTGCACTGGGAGGGTGCCACCGTTGCTAAGGCCAGCCATGTGGAAAGTTTTCTTCATAAGGAAAAATATTTTATCCGCAGAAAAGAAGTTAGCAAAAGCATTTGCACCTGCTTTTCTCAGGCAAAAATATACCTGCATTTTTTCATTTGAGAAACAGGTATCTTTACCTGAAGTCTGATGAAACAGTTCTATGAACTCCCAAAAGTCTACACCTCTGCTATTTGGAGGTGTTCTGGATGTGGTTACAAACTTTTTGCATGAATCAGGCTCTATGACTTCTAAACAACAGGGACATTATATTGTTCCGTCTGTGATATGGCATCAATTAGGTAGATGGATCCCAAATTACAAAGCATTTTTGCAGTCCCAAATGCTGTAATTCACAGTTTGAGACAGAAAAAATACTTTTTGCAATGTACTAAACCCATTTTAGGAGTCAGCAACTTTTTTGTAACTCTTAAATTGGGTTTCGAAATAGATAAGGAATTGCTATGTAGAAGGGGCACACTATAGGTGTCCCTTCCAATAGTGATTCTTTTCCATATGTATCATAGTTTGACACTAAAATAGTTGTAAACCATTGAAAAGTTACTGACCCCTTCGTTGGGGTGGTATTCCTTTCACAAAAGGGATGGAGCGCCCTTGGGACCCTTCCCCTTGGTGAATGTTAAATTAAAGTTTACTAAGCAGTGTTCCATGGGACCACTACCAACTCTCAAACAAACTTTTTAAAAAGTAAACTTTTCTTTTTAAACACAGCCCCTTTTCCTTTCAGGAAGAAGGGCTGCCTTGTTTTTTTTAGAAAGCTTACTTTATTGAAAGGCAATCACAGACATAGTGGTCAGTTATATCAGCAGGCCATCATCCATGGGATGCTCTCCAGCCAGAGTGTGTCGCAATTTGCGACCTACCGCATGAATAATAATGAGATAAGTCAATTGCGACCACCTCCGTATATGAACTTTCCGAACTAAACTATTTGTCATAGTATTCTGTTGCACCATTTTGAGAAATTGCCAACAGTTATAAATGGAATGAAGGTACAATCCGGCAGAGAATACACACAAATCTTACAATTACATACATGTGCAACCAAAACAAAATAACTACTTATCCACTTACATGGATTTGATGGATAGGTACAGTTCCGTACACCAAGAGAAGTCACTAAGGGGCAGATTTACAAGCCCCCTGTGACACTTTTGCATAACTTTTCCCATGTTAGAAG
This sequence comes from Triturus cristatus, assembly GCF_964204655.1. Classification (NCBI taxonomy): domain Eukaryota; kingdom Metazoa; phylum Chordata; class Amphibia; order Caudata; family Salamandridae; genus Triturus; species Triturus cristatus. The sequence continues at coordinate 1,052,347,334 of NC_140593.1, forward strand.
TGACGCAAAAGTGGCGCAAGGGGCTTGTAAATTTGCCCCTAGATCTTTGTAGGTCACTTTATCGTGGCTAAAAATCCACCTCCGCTTCCACTACGACCAGGATTTGTACGGGCAGATTTACTATTATTAACTCCGCCATTTTCACATTTTGGATTTGATGTCCTGGTCAAATTAAAATGACTGCAATAAAGTAGTACCACAAGACATACCAAACCAGACACTAACCTTAAAAATAGACTTGTAGTTGGCCTATCCTCATTAGAGAGGGACTGGCTTCAGTACTCAGAGAGTATGTCCCAAAATAGCAATCATACTACTGACTCCAAAGATACTCTAAAGGCGGGTCCATCCTCAATAAAGAAACATTGGCTCTACTACAATAAGGAGGCTTCCAAACATAGGATGCAGACACAGACTCTAATGTGTTACACTCAGGCACCAAGGAGAGACTTACATTACTACACTGTGATAGAGTCCAAACTGAACAAACAAAGAACTGACTACTATACACCCAGTGTGGGCTCAGGCTGATCCAAAGACCCTGGTCAGACACACCGAAAGAGTCCAGACATACAAGCCGGACACCGATTTAAGTGCACTTACAGAGAGTCCAGGTCCAAGTAAGTCCAAAGAATTCCAAGCAGGTCCAGCCTTATTAATCAAGCACCGGTTGTATTAAGGCTACAGTGGATCCAGCCATGCCAATCAAGTGCCTATTACACATAGAGGGTCCAGCCCAGCCAAGCAGGCCCGGCTCTAATGCACTCACAGAATGGATCTTCTGAGATATTTTGGAAGAACACTTTGCAGCCTTCTTCTCCCCTGAAATGCACTGACCAGAAGGTGTTATTACGATGGATGAATTAAATTAATGCATACTGTGTGGCATTATTTACTTTTTATAAAGATGGAATAGTGTGGCAAATGAGAAGTAGCCCCTCTTGATGAGGAATGCAATGTTGGGGTGTTTGCCAGTGTGTTTTAATGTTGACTTGTTCAACCTGGAGAAATAACTAGAATAAAATAATTTCAGGGGCTGTGGAGCAATGGCACCTTTTAAAGATTAACTGGAAAAAGCTGGGGGGGGGGCGGGGGGTAACAAACATTCTTCAATCGGATCTTGAACAATTACACAGATTGGCGAGGCTGGTTGAGGCAAGTAAACAAGGAAAGGCTTTCACTTTTATTGATGAAGGAAGCAAAACTAACCAGGACTCTCTCTAACTGAGATATCTCCGACCAGGAAAGCACCGCATGTAAAGTCCCTCAGAGTCCCAGGGAAAGAGACATGGAAAGTCCCCTCCTGCCATTCACTCTAATCAGTGACCGGCCTTTATCTGGACAGTTCCAATGTCCAGAAGGTGTGTTCCATTTCCAGAGACTGGCTGACTTAGTAGAGTGTCAAAAAACTACAGAGCCTCTCATGTGTAGGCCAGTGGTTCAAAAAGACCGGCAACGAAATAATATATTATCTTTGCTACAGTTTTCACAATTTTAAATCTTGTATGCACCGAGTGTTACCATTACAAAAGTTAACGGCACATCTTATCAAAGGCGTAAATATCAGCGGTGCAGCCGGTGCTGTTGCACCGGGGACCAGAAGGCTAGAGAGCCCATCCTTTCTTACAGGTTTGTGTATGCTTATCAGGCCGCAATCACAATTTTTTGAAGAGTGCTTGGGACCGGGCTGCCCTATGTTTACGCTGGGCAGGGGAGTGGGTGGGTGGGTGGGGGGGTTGTGGGATGAAGGGGTTGGGCGTAGGAGACTGGAGGGGCAGTTATAAAGACCAAAACGGGCCTGAGGCAGACGCAGGAGCAGCCAGATCATATAAACCACATGAAAACAAGCATTGGTAAGGCCAACACATCTGACTTTGACTGCCAACTTTTTGACTTTGTCAATGTTTACTTTGTTTTGTCAATGGCCTTTGTAAAATGTTAAAGCTGGGGTCATTGAAAGTGTATGAAAAAGCAATGCCTAAAAGCAAAAATATTTTTTACTTTTAAGAAACACATATTGATTGATTTTGTAATCCCTGGAACTGACTCAGCTGCTTTCTGTGTGTGGAGGTGCTCGTTCTGAAAGGGAAGCATGCCATCGCTCACAGTGAAGGTACTGGAGGCTGGAGTGGGCTGACCCATGTTGTATGTTGCAGAAGGCGGGAGAAAAATGTGAGTAACACAACAACAAACCAATGGATGAAGATGGCTGGTTGAAAGCCTCAGTTATTAATGATACTATGCATATAATTTTTGTATAAGCAATAGTTCTTGGCTGACGCCAGACCTGTTTGATAGCTACAAAAACGGCACTGTGAGTGAAGCTTTTTAGTTTGCATGTAAACAACCTATTTATATCTGTCTTTATATACCTATCAATCTATACATAGCTATACATATCTATCTATATTTATGTATTTCTTTCTATACCTATCTATCTAGACTATAGCTATCTATCTATACGACACTTCACATATTTCTGTCTCTCTTCACCTCTCTATACCTTCCTACCTATATTAAATCTATTTACCTATCTATATCTATCTATTCCTATAAATGTGTATCTATTTACACCTACTCATACCAATCTATGTTCTGTCTATACCTATATATCTCTACTTATCTGCATCTATCTATCTGTCTATTTTTGGCTTTTTATCTCAATATATACCTATGTTTCTATCTAGCTATATCTGTCTATCAATTTGTATCTATCGATACCTATCACCTCAATCTCCCGATCTGTCTGTACCTGCCTGTACATCTAACCTACTCTCCCCCGTGCAATCCATGTCCCTTTTTCTGTCCCTGTCCTGCTCTGTGCCTCTTCATTTCTCTGTCACTGTACCAAATGATGTCTGTCCCTCCCCCTGTCACCCCTCTCTGCCCAGCTTCCCCGACCCCTTCCCTCTGTTTCTCTCAGGATGTCCCCGCGCCTGTGGGGACAGCAGTCTCGTTCTTAAACACTGCCATATGACTGTGCAGTCTGGCTCTTGTTTTGATGACAGAAGATGAGGCCCTGGGTCCATGAATATCGCTGATGGTGTCATTGGGGAAACATAGGAATCTCAGAGGTGGAACACTGAGAACTCGTGTCACTGTCAAGGGATGAGAAGCGTGTGTAGTGTGCTGGTGTGTGGTGATGGAAAGCTCTGTACTGGGGCCTCTGTATGATTGGAACCCACTCAGTGCCGTCTTAAGGCATGGGCACGCTGGGCAGTTGCCCAAGGGCCCCATGAGCATAGGTGCCCCATGCAGACCAGAATTTAACACACATTTTTCGTTAAACGTTTTTAATTCTCGCCTGACCCAGCGCATGCGCTGGTCTGGCGAGACTTATTGAGAGGGCTCCAAAAAGTGCTACCAGGCCAGCCTAGAGCTGCAGTGCATGTGCGAGGGCGTGCTCGGCGCGGTTTACCGCGGTTACTTTCACTTTCGCGGCCGCACAGCCGCTTTGCATAGCCAATAGGTCTCGCTTTTGGGACCTTATAAATATTTAGTTATGCAACTGTTGCATGGCTAAACACTTATAAGGTCCCAAAGGCGAGACCTATTGGCTATGCCAATACTTGTTATTCCTATGAGTGGTTGTGGGGGCAGGGCCCTGGGCACTGCTTTGCCCAGGGGCCTATAATACTGTTAAGACGGCCCTGTTTGCACTAGTGACCGGGAGAAAGGAGACTCACCCGTGGCGTTGTTTTGAGTAAATGGAAAGCTTGGGCTAGTAGTATTCTGAGAAGGGAAACTCACCTGACTATCTCTTCCAGTCAAGGTTTTGTGCTTTGAATTCTGGACCTTATAGTCCCATTTTGATGATGGGATAAACAGGATGACAAATCCTGAATGCAAAGCAAACCCTGGACCCGTTGAGGTCCTTGTGGACCTGGGAAACTTGAGACCTCTGACATTTCTTCTGCTTTGTCTATGTCCTTCGGTGGGTCACTTTGAAGCACAATGGGCAGTTTATGAATTCTTACACTTGTGAGGTGTATCGGGTTCCAATAAAAGGCCCACAGGCAAGCCCTCATGCACCATTTTATTTTGTAGTGTCCGAGACCGTGTTTCAGAAACATCAGTCACTGAGAAGTGAGTGAAAATGAAGGAAAGGTGAGAGGTTCAGGGAGCAAGGGAAAGATGTGGGGGGAATAGAGAGATTGCAATGTAGAGAAGAGAGAGGCATGGAAGAGTGGAGAATTGATTAATGTGGCTGGAGAGATATAGAGGGAAAAACAAGAGGGAAGATGGAGATACAAGGGAGAAAACAGGTGCAGCAAAGAATAAAGAAATAATGAGGTGATTGGAATGATTCTGGGGAGCGGATTGTTAATTAACGGAAGGAGAGATGCCAGGGATATAGAAAAGAACCTGGAGAGATACAAGGAAGGATTGAGAGAATTTAGAGAAATGGGACAGTATAGAAGTATACAGGGGAGGGTGGCCAAATGTACTGGAGAGAGAAAGTGATAGAGTAAAGCAGGGATAAAGGGAAGAGAGGGAAGAAGCAGGAAAGAGCAATTTAAAGGGTCGAGAGATAGAGGCAGTAAGGAAGATAGAGGAGAGTGGAGAGATTGGGAGAATGGAAATATATGGAAATGGGAAGAGAAAGTGGGGATGGAGTTGAAAACTATTTGGTAAAAGCTCAGAAGTAACAGAATAGAAAGATAGAGGAGAGATTAGTCATAGAAGAAGAGCGGAGAGATGCAGGGAACAGTGGAGAGAAAATTAAAAGTGGATGGGAGTGATTTGACAGGATGCAAGAGGATGCAGAGCTACTGATGTCTGAAGGGCCTAGATCAGCGGCTGCGGCTTTTATCCAAAGCAGAGAGCGATCTATGCTACATGCTAAGTCTATCACTTCTAAGAGCGTAGGATTTCTGCAGCTAAGCAACCGATCTTGTATTTTTTAGAAAAGCAATTAAACACAAATTGATTGTGTTTATATATATCTACATTGTTCTTAAAGTGCATGTTGCTGCTAAAACTCGCAAATGTGCTATGCAGTCTCCTCAGATTCCTCACTGTTTTGTTTTCTAGAAAATGTGAGTGCCAGAATGTTTTACTGAAATCGGTGAGCAAGATATTTGAGAACCCACTGACATTGTGACCTTATTTTAATTTTTTTAAAGCTCTATAATTTCTATGATAAAAAGAAAACCCGCAGTTTTTTCATTTACTGAATTATGATCTGTAAGAAATGCTTTCAGTTTTACAGCTTTGATTCCATCAAGATGGTATTCAGTTGTGCCACATTTCTGTCATAAATACAGATTGTTAGCACTCTAGTTGTTCATTAGAACTTTGTGTTAAAGCTGCAGTTGATCACATGGGAATTTAATAACAGGCTGCTTCAGTTCATAAAGTACGTTTTTCAGTCTGCATGTCAGAATGTTTTACTGACGTGGATGAAACAGATATTTGGGAACTCATAGAAACTGTGTCCTCATTTTAGCTTTCTAGAGCTCTAACCTTAATTTCTATGACAAAACAACCTCCCTCTTGTTCATTTCTGACTGTAATGCTTTAAGCTTTACAGCTATGGTTCCCTCAAAATTGCTTCAGGTGTGCCACAGTTTTATCTTGTTTACAGAATCTTAACTCTCTAGTTCGTTGGAACACTGCGGGAAGCTGCAGTACAACATTATGGAGTCAATTTTCAGACTTCTGCTCCTGTTGGAAGTACATATTTTACTCAGAATATCAGACTTTATTCTCAGATGGCGGAGGAAGAAAGTGTGAACTTATGGACAGTGTGCTCTAATTCTATAGCTTAGGAAGCACCTTTCATAACCTCAATGAGAAAGTCATGAGAGAAAACAGTTTTCTTTCAATGATAGATCATCAAATCCCAGCAGAGGGTCAGCATTTTTCACAGGCTAAAATCACCGTAGAACACACTACCGTTCCTAAAATTAGGGTGCTACCACCAACAAATGGTTTACACTGTGACTAAAATCTGTTTTCACACTGTATATGTGCTCTTTTTGTGTCCAAAACCTGGCATGCATTTGCATTTTAGTGGGAACCATGTCCCCGAGTTCTGTAATTTCTGCCTCAAATGTTGTCCATGTTGTGGCCAGCAGTCAAGTGAGGTTCTCTTTGGTTCCCCCACCACAAAAACCCCATGGGTTCAGGGTGTGCTCACCTTGCCCCCTTTATATTTCAATTCATTTTGAGGACACGGGCACCATGTCTCTGATTTCAGTAATGGCTGCACCGGCATATGGGTCAGGATGTGACCAGCCAATCAGGAATCGACTAACCCCCTGTAAAATGGCCAACCAGAGCATAACTGGACATCGACAGCTCAGATATCACTATCTTTCAAACCCCTTCATGACTACCCAGAGCACTCTTTAAACATGGATTTCTCAAAAACAGCTGAATGGATTTACACCAACAGCTGAATGGATGTACACCAAATAAACAAAAACACGCCCCCTCCACCCTTTGTTGGCCCCTTCTTGAAGGATCACCCGAAAACTCTTTAGGAATGAGCTATGGTGAGTAAACATTTTTGGGAACATTCCCAGAAGATTTTCCAAATGGCACCAAATGTATTAACAAAACAAAAAACGCATTTCCTATGGCTACACAGTGGCAAACACCACTGTGTGATGCACATACACACACAAAAATACACACATGCAAGCTAAAAGTCAGCAAGTAATAGGATAGTAAGCTGGGCTGTGGCTGGTTAATGCATTGTGATGTAATGTTCTTTAAAAACACTTTCCTGCATTGGAGCAGCATTGTGGTGGACCTGATTGATACCGGGATGTTGTTCCAGATTCTGGATGCATTGATGGAAAAGTCCTTTTAACTTTTTTTTTCTTTTTTTGTACACATCTGCAATCTGATGGTGTCCTGGCTGTGTGGGGGCAGAGTACCACAAGAGATGGGGAGCTTGTCTGCAAGATAAGTGAGGGTGCTGGTTGTGATGGCTTTGTAAATGATGCTGCGGGTTTTGAAGATGGTGCGGGCCGGCAAGGGGAGCCAATGGAGTTCTATCAGGATGCGTGTGATGTGATCGCATTTCTTCAGGCCCAGGATGAAATGTGCTGAGGTGTGTAAGATACCCCAAGGGGTACCAGTGTGGAGTCTGGGAGGCCATGATGAAGGACAATTCCACCATCCAGATGCAAGTTTGAAAGGTCTTGGACAGCAGTTCTTGGGGTGCCCATGTGAACAAATGTGCGTTGGTTTGAAAGGTAGGAGCAGAACCAGTGAGGGACATTGCTGGGGAATCCCATCCAAAACTTGAGGGTGCGTATGAGGGTGGATTGGTTGACTGCATTGAAGGCAGCTGAGAGGTCCAGCAATATCAGGAGACAGAGGCCATCTTCATCTGTGTATATATGTGTCAAATATGAATGCAACAATCCTTTCTTCTACAATCATGGGACTCAGCCACCTGGGACACAGATGCCACGTGGGCAGGTGCTGCATAATTCATAAATGCACAAAATCCTTCAGCAAGGGGAAGCTGCACTCCAGGCCCACTATTGTTAGGTTAATATCATATCAGTGTCCTAGGATAATAGTCGTTTTCCTCGAGTAGCACCTTAATATTGAATATTTTTTAGCACAACACATGCACACATCTGAAGAAACTGCATATAGGATAATAGTAAATCGTGATTGTATTATACATAAATGATGTAATTGCCATGATACCACCAATAAAAATAAATGACTAGCATCTACCATATATGCAGTTTTGTTACGGAGCACAAAGACAAAGGCTCATAGTCCTCTTGCTACTTATGACATCCACTAATGGGCTGAGATAGTCACAAACACCGGGCACAACCGATAATTTGGATGTTTAACCGGAATGCAGCCGCGGTTCGTGCAGGTAGCAGCGGTCGGGCGGTGGGGCCGTGTAAGGGGGGATTCCGAGGGACGATGGAAAGGGAAAATGAAATAAATAATTAATTTTCCCTCGGCATCGTCCCTCGGAATCCCCCCTTACACGGCCCCACCGCCCCACCGCTGTTACCTGCATGGACCGCACCTGCCTGAATATATTTATTAATATTGTGCTCAATTCTGTTTAAAAGATTTTTTTATGTACATGCATTTGGTCTCCTATCTTTGATAATATCACGTAGAGATCTTATGCTTGTTAATAGTATGGATCGATGTGAGAAAAAAAGACTATGACATTCGATGTGCATGCAAGCCCGCTTTCACTGTCATAGGCAGATAGATGGAGATAGAGATAGAGATAGGTGTAAATAGATCAGACTATTATTTTAGGCAGGTTCCTCTGTTAATGCTCACATCATAACATATTCGCCTGGTGTGATGCTGCGAGGCTGAAAACATTCCTTTCATAAACATTTCCAAATGCACTGTATCGCACCAACAGCTGCGGCAGTCTTGCAAGTGAAATAGATGTATTCTTCTCCGCACACTAAGCCAAGCAATCTCTTGCAAATGCATTCATTTCTGGTGCCTTTCCAAATCTTCATGGAAGACATTTCTGACACTGGTTGACCAAAGTTCTATGCATAGTTGCAGTTTCTTCACAATGATAAGCCTTGATTGCTAATATTCGTACAAAGCATCTATTGTTATTTTCATCATGTTCATAAAGCCATCTCTTGACGTGTTTCACTTTAGTGGAGCTCATTATAACAAGGCCGTTAGAGCTGGGTGTGCAACATATCAGTGGCGTAGCGGGGGGGATCCGCCCCCGGCAAATCTAGTTATTTACAATGCATTCGATTTGATCACATGCCATTAAAACACGGTCGTTACAACGACGGCGTTGTTAGTATGCAATACCATTACATCGCAAGTCATTACAATGACTTGCAGTAGGGGACGCACTGGACTTAGGAATTGTGCTATTTACTATTCCTACTCCAGTTTGCGTAACAGCAGGGAAGGTGTCGGATTTTAAATCCAATACCAGTGCGCCCCCTACTGCAAGTCGTTGTAATGACTTGTGATGCAACGGTATTGCGTACTAACAACGCGGTTGTAGTAACGACCGCGCAGCGTTGTAAACGCTGTTTCCTGCCCCAGGCAGCACGAGTTTTGGGGCGGCAGCCTCCTCCACTGCCATTACCTGCGGCCGTCGCGGTGTGGCCAACGCAGGAATCACAAGCATCTCCCCGACTTTACCCGCGGCTGCCAGGCGGCAAAAGCAAGGACAGTCACGGGCGGCAAAAGGTCTAGCTATGCCACTGCAACACATATCTGCTGCATAGCAGCTGAAGGCCAATATTTTCTTTTCTGTACATCTACTGGTCTGTTTCTTCAACAGAAACCATTTTGTGGCGTTCAGGGCTTAGCCCGTGAAATTCGTCGGCATACCATAGTTCTACCTTGTTTGGAAATCACAGATTACTGTCTCATGCACTCTATTTTGCAATTACCTTATATTGGAAAACAGTTGGGCTTATATTCATTGAGTCTATTGAATTAGATTTAATCTCATTACTTGGAATTAACCCCATATGTTCTGGTTCTTTGTTTGTTACTTCCACACATGAAATGACCTGTTGACTCATACCATACAGATCCATTTGGCTTCATCGTGGAGTCATGGCAACTCTTGCTTCCACAATCCTGTTGATGAGGCATTTAGACATGATTGTGCACCAAATGTCATTAAGACTCCTATAAAAGTTTGTACACTCCTTTTGATGTTGCACCAAGGGTGATTTTGCACCTATATGTGATTTTACTCCTAAATGCTTCCTCACAAAGCTCTTTATTTTGCACCAAGGGTGACTTTTCATCAAAAACTGGTCTTGCACCTAAATCTGATTTTGCACCCACAAAATGATGTTGCACCTAAATGTGATTTGAACATCTGAAAGCTCCTCACCCATGCTGATGGCACACCAAGGATGAATTTGCACCTTAATGTGCCACGAACTACGGGCCTGGTTGCAAATTTAGGTGTTGTTTATCGCACCAGATAAATAACGATACGGCAGGGTACGGTATTCATCGGGAACAATAAATTACACCTATCACAAGTTTGTGGGGAATAAAATGCAGATTTTGGTCTTTAACGCAAATACCGTATGCTTTTGCAGGTCTGACCTGCCGAAATGTAACAATGGTTGAGGTGTTTAATGCTTCCAATAATTATCGAATGAACTAAGGGGCATATTATCAAGCACGGCGTTAAAATTATCGCCTCTTTAATGGCAGGAAACTGCCGCTAAAGCGGCGATAATGGGCTTGATAATATGCCGCACAGAATTCCAATAGAAGCCCATGTTGACACCAGAACATGGGCTTCTATGGGAATTCTCAAGGGCATATTATCAAGCCCATTATCGCCGCTTTAGCAGCAGTTTCCTGCCGTTAAAGCGGCGATAATTTTAACGCCGTGCTTGATAATATGCCCCTTAGTTCATTCGATAATATTTCAGCAGGTCAGACCTGCAAAAGCTAAAGCGGTGATCATTTTAATGCCGTTTCTTGATAATATGCCCCCAAATACCTTCGAACTTGTAGTTGGGTTTACGCATGCGTCGGAATTAACCGACTCACTCGTCATCGGGCCCTTAATGCCAGGACACACTGACGCCTAATGTCACATCTTAGAACCACATTTTTCTTGTGCTGATACCCAACAGCTGCACATAGCAACTGTCTCAGATTGAATTTGCTTTTAAAGATCAATAACTGACATATTTGTCATTTTATACAATTATGTCCACCAAACCTAAAAAAGGGAGCTACATATCAGACTCAAGGGTGTATGTAACAACATCACCAAAAATACCCTCAAACACTACAAACATCGACCCCTGAAAGCCAACCCAGGAAACATTAATCGGTGACAAATACCAGAGCCTCAGACTGGGCTCCATTACATGTCTGTGCATACTGCCTTTGTCACTCATTTTGATATTGCCCCACTAGTCGTAAATTCGATCATTCACAACAACTAATGTCGAACAGTACGCCAGTGTTATGTATCGATTCTACCAGGAGGTGGCGCCAGAGACACAATATAAAACCAAGACGAATTCTCTAATTAGATGTGCACAATAATTAAGAAAGAATACGGATCTAAATGGAAACCCACCTCCGCTTCCTTCTAGGTTATGAAAAGACGAAGCTTGGCATCGTCAAAACACGCGTCCCCCTATTCCAGAGTCTGTCAAGTCAAAGTGCAAGGAGTTTGCCATTTCACAAGTCTTTTTTCCACAATTAAGAATTAACACGTCCTTTCTAATTGTTTTTCTTGAATATCCAGTATCAGTTTGTAGCTGTTAATTGACGTGCGTTGCGTGTGAAAGTGCTGCGAACATTGCAATTTTACAACCCAAAGATACAATTTCGTTCCTTTATCCCGTTTATGCCCGTTCCATATTTCTTGTTGCCTTTTCTTCTTTCCCGTTTTTTATTTTTGCACATCTCTCCAATTTTCTGACTCCGCATCGCTCTATGAAAGAGACAACAATGCCCACTCCCTCCACCGCCCCCCGTTTCCCACCCCCTATTTCCCTCCCTCTTCGTTGCCAACAGGTTTCTCCCCCTCTTACCTCTTGGCTGCTGGCAGCAGCTCCTCGGGTGGGATGAGGAGTTCAGGGCCCGAGATCCCTCCGCGGCCACCTCCTCCTCCTCACCCTGGCACCCTGGACCATCCCTGCATCTCCCATCTCATGCCGCGCTCCATGCAGCCCGTGTCCTCTCCCAGAGGCGACCAGTCAGCGGCACCGCAGACCCTTCTGCATCTGAGGTACACAGAGCCAGCCCACACGCTCTCCTCTCCCCCCACCCCCTCCTCGCTCCTTGTCTCCCCTCCTTCCCCCGTCCGTGGATGGATACCACCCACTGCAACAGCAGGGAGCCTCGGAGCACCGGTGCAGGAAGGTTACCCCACGCCTGTCAGCATCCACGCAGTACCTGCCTGGTGTGAGAGGCGGCGAGCGGGAGTGCGTGTCGTATCCCGTTCTCCACAGCTTATAGGCACCACAAGCTGGGTACCACCTGAAAGAATGCAAAGTGTCTCCCCCAGCCGGGTACAGATGCTGTCCTAAGAGCCTTCCACCCCGCCCCGAGGAAAGTGGTATGGTCTGACAGCCTCGGCAACAAGTTAGATTTATCAAGCGCCTTATAAACTGAGGATCTCGAGGCGCTGAACTGCCGCCCTATGAACAGTAACTTTTACTCCAGAATTGACCCTTTAATAAGGGTCCGACAGGGAGAGAAATAGACCCTCAGTAGCCAATTAGATAGTTGAAAAAGTGGCCCACATTTGCATATCGGAGCAGGTTTCAGCTTGTAAAGACACCATGTATAGGTGTTGTGCAATGTATTGGAGCAAACATGCATTTATGTTTGCTGCAGCCAATGTTTGTGTTAATATTAGGAAAATCAACAATAACAACCTGCCCACCAGATAGGGTGACCACCTGGCAGGGAGGCAAATTCTGGAGAGGGCTGTAAAAAATTCAGCACAACTGGGCACAATTCAGGACAAAATTCAGGACACAGGGTCAAAATTCAGGACAAAAATTCAGGTCAATTTTACTGGCATATCCAAGGAGAGACCATACCCCACTACTTTATCAGTGCATTTTTTTTCTACACAGCACTATTTATTCACTATAGTCCAGTGGTGTCACAAAACTTGAGGCCCCCCTGCAAAGTACATGGATGGGCTCCCCCAAAGCTCCAGACCCAGTCAGGAGCACTCAGGCCTGGACCCGCCGATCATGCACTTTGTCAGAGGAGGGTCCCTGGAGCTCACCCACCCCCGCCTGGGATGTGGAGGCTATTGTTACACCACTTCTATGGTCTTTTTGTGATTGCCTTTAGGTTGCTACCCTCAGGTGGTACATTCCGTCAACAGTAAATTAACTCCCTTGACCACGGTGTCAAGGGCACTTCCTCTACCCAAATGTTCCCAATCTTTCTTGGAGCGAAAGCAACTGCAACACTTCGATTATGTTTCTAAACATTTTAAAATCCATGGCAAAGATTTTGAGAAAGATTAAGGTAAGTGAACTTCGGGCTAGATGAGACAAGTTGAACAAAAACATCTGTCTCACCTCCACCTCCTGTGGACTTTAAACCTTAAAAAAAACGAATGCAGCAGAGCAGATGGTGGGGGTGACAGTGTCACACCTAATGTCAGGATGTGAGGTGCCCACAACTTGTCTGTAGGGAAGAGGTGTGGCGCCGCGGCCAGGGCGACTGACTCCGTAATCTGGGGATCACGGTTCGATCGCCGGCGGCAGGTTAGCCCAGCACCATGTGACTCTGGGCAATAGCTTGCTTAATCGTCCCGAAGGCCTCCTGCGCCTAGAGACCCTTACGGGTGATTGATCGCGCTTTACAAATGTGGATTATTATTGGTCTCACAGCATTAGGGTGTGAGTCCGGGACTGTACATTCACCTCAGACTGGAGCCCGGACTACCGATCAAAGAGAATTAAAGAGGAGGATGAAATCGACGTCAGATGGGAGAGCCGCAGCAACTGATTCAAAGGGTTAGTGTCAAGAACCGGACAAGGAAGGAAGTTAACAACAAGGTGGGACAGTTCCTAAAATCAGAGAAGATGGTCCCGCCATGAGTATCAGAAAGTATTTCATACCTGGGGAGTTTATCTCCGCACAGAGGAGAGAAACAGAAGAGGCACTGTCAAGTGGTTGAACAAGCAGCACCCACCCACCCTGGCAGACTCTGCTTGTGCAATGGTCCGCAGGTCGTGCTTGAGAAGGGTGGGCAGGGACCAGACCCCCCGGAAGGCTGTGCTGGGCAATTGCCAACTCTGTCCCTGTCTTAAAATGGTTTTGCAGTTGAGTCAAGGCCGAACTAGTGGTCTCGCTCATCCTTAAGGACCAAAGTACATATAGTATCGTCAACATATTTGGGATGCAAATGACACACACAAAGAGAACATGATAAACAGTTAAAAATGTAAGAAGTGTTTCTCTAACATATGCTAATGTTTTCCGCTTTATATACGATTAGACCCCAGACTTAACTGGTAATCAGTTACCTTTCAATACTCCGGTATTAATATCTATCATTCCCCCACTGATATGCAGGGTGGAAATCTGGGCAGAGAGACTTGGTCCCTCCGAGCCAGCTTTTTGGCCTTCTCTTCCTCTTTCAGTAATGGGCCACATGGCACTAGTGAAGATAGTAATGCTACCTCGGTTATTGTATTATTTTGCAAACCTTCCGCTGCTCATTCCGTGTTTCTTCTTCAGACATGTCCCAAGTCGGATTTTGAGACTGGAAGGCTCGTTCCACTCTAAAGCTACCCGTGACTGTGGGTGGATTAGCCCTTCTGGACTTAGAACGCTATTATTTAGCTGCAGAGCTCCAATGGGGGGCTTGCTGGCTGTCTGGCCGCCCCCTGCATGAAATGAGGTTAACCGGTAAAGACATTAAGGAGGCCTTACTGCACGACTCATTATTTCCTACTGACCATTCTACTGAACTCCACCCAGGGTTATCCCGCACAGCTTTCTCTTGCCTTACCACAACCTGTAAACTTACTAACACTGCACTACCTTTGCTAGGCCTTCCCACTCGCACAACACGGCTACGCTCAGGGCAACTCCATCAGTGGCATGCTTTGGGCTCTCAAAATTGGGATATTTGTTGATGGTGAGCTACTAGATTTCCAAACTCTTATGGCAGACTACAATCTTCACCCAGGTCAACTCCTTACTTACAAACACCTTAAACAATCATTAAATGGCCTATTTCATGTCCGCCACCTAGCACCATCCCCGCATGAGGTGTGTCAGATGCTCTACACCAGTGATACTCAAAGTACGGCCCGGGGGCTACTTGAGGCCCTCTTGACATGCGGCTCCACCAGTGAACAGCAGCACAAGCTGCATTTTAGTTCCTGAACACTAATATTCAGAAAAAATATTAAATAAACAGACAAGCATTTATTTACCTGAACATAAATGCTTGCCTGTTTATATTTAACATTTATATGGACCTCCTTACACAATCCCTGACTCACCCAGACCACCTACCGCCACCCTGCCGGCATCAGTGCAGCCCTTGGTCACACCATAGACCGTGCTTTGTGGCCTCTGGGCAAATGTTTGCTAGTACTCATGCTCCACACCATAGGCAGTGGCGGCAAAGTGATAAAATGGATGCACTGACCTTTCCTGCAACATAGAGACCACTCCAGGGCTTCTCTCCATACTACTGCAGAGACCGACATGGCCAAACCTCTGCACAATATGGACTGGCTCTAAAGTATTGGACTATCCCCACAAAGGAGGGGTGGGAAGGTACACTTTAATATGGGTCAGTTTTACAGGAAATTAAAAAATTGTGTGCTAACTCTTCATCAATGTATGTAGCCCAGCACTGTCCCTCCGTAAATGTACGCTGCATCTGTTGCTGCATATTCGGCTACTATCGTGCTATGTAACCTCTTTTGGCATACAACGATACAGGCTCTAAAAACACATATAGACCATTTCAACTTAGTATATTAGATCACAACATTGCACTGACATTTAAATGAAGTGAAAGTTTCTAAACATGAACTTTAAAACATTCATTAACCCTCTCTCTTGACAACACCACGAGTGAACGAAGTGATCTAATTATCTGGTGTCCCTTACACCATGGCCAATAATATTGTAATGGATGATGGAACATTACAGGCTAATAAAATATGCAAGTGAGTATTTTGTACACAGTCCATCTTAAACTGAATTACTTGAAAGTGCTCTCAAATATCACTTTCAAGTAAATTAGTCACATGAAGTAAATTGATACGACTTAGAACACAATTTAGCCATGCAGGAAATCCGGGACTTGAAACCAGGTTTTCTGATCACACATAGTGCACGTAAGCCACTGACTAAATTAATTTCTTTTTCTCAATCCCCTTTAAAACCAGAAGACAGCGGGGCTTATTTACAAGCCCATCGCACAGCTGGTGCGTCACTTTTTTTGACGCACCAGTGGCGCAGTGTGCCTGCCCATATTTACAAGGCCATGTAAAGCCACCCTGCGTGGCTTTTAATGCCCCTGTAAATATGGCCCCCTTTCCCTCGTTACTCGGCGTGAAAGGAGAGTTCCATGGGCGTTGCTGTGGGCGTTCCCACGCAACATACAAGGAACCTATCGCATTCCCAGATTTACAAGGTTTTGTAAACCTGGGAATGCGTCAGATTCCTGCGCTTCCCCAGGGGAGGCGCAAAGGAGGCCCAACGAGAAGAAATACTTTTATTTCTCCTTGTTTTTCCTTTTTTCTATGTGTGCTGCATCCTGCAGCACACATAGAAAGAGGAAAACACCTCTTGTGATTATTTTTGTGCCGGAAGGTGTCGCTTCCTGCGCAAAAACAAGCAACCCTACAACGCAGACACCCTTGCACCATGGCGCAAGGGTGCTTACGTTGGCACATGGCAACCAATTGTGTGCCAGTGACGAGGAGAAGGCCAGGAATGCGCCATATCTTTTTTTTTTTTGTGAAAAAAGTTTTATTGTGCAGAGAAAAGGTTACAAACACGGGCCTACAACCGCCAGGGCCGGCCGCTAGTAGTTAAAGTGGTCAAGCAGATCAAAAAACAATGACTGGCCCACAGGGGCTCTGCTATATTACAGTAGATCAGACTGCACATAAGGGAAGTCAGGATACACACTTTTAATATAAATAACAACAAAAATAAAGAAAAAACAAAAAGCAAGGCGAAACGACTTGAAATGGGCGTCGAACCACAGCCGGGGGAGTCCACACCCGACCACCCGAGGGCGGTCAATAAAAGGAGGCCTGAGAGGGAGGGGGGGCCACGGGAGAACCAAATCTGTACTCCAAGGTACGAGATAAGCAATGAACCCTGAAGAATCAGGGGGACGAGGCAACCCCAGAAATGCGCCATATCTTGAAGATACAGCGCATTCTTGCCCTTTTGTTTTGACGCACAGCAGCCCAGCAGGAAGGATTGTTGCGCTGCTGCGCGTCAAAATATTGTAAACGAGGCCCAGTGTTTTTTTGTGCAATTCTGTAGGATGAATAGTACACTGTGTTGACTAAATACTGTTCACATGTTAATCTGACACAATATCTACAAAAGAAAAAGATGCATAATGAAGGTAAGGAAAGGCAGGACACCATATGCTAATATCTCTGGCTTTTTTCAGTCATTTCATAGCTATTCAATGCAGCAGGCGAGGTTCATTAAAAAAACATATGGATACTGCAGTGGGTACATGGGGCCAATTAGAACGGGGGCGGAATCGAAGGGGAGGCTAAAAAGAACAAAATATTCTGTAACCGTTTTGTTGATCTTTCACCATCAAGTAACTACAAATAAAATAACGCACAACGTAAATAAAAAATAAATGAAAGTTAAACTAATCAGTGTGAAATGTGCTATTTTATGTTATGAAAGCTCGGATGGTTAATGCCATCACCACAGAGGTCTGTGTGCAATCAGAGGCCCATAGAATTAAATCCTGTTTGCTGCAGCAAAGAAAAGTGACTTGTGTATTTTTAGTGCTACGAGCTCCCTGAAAGCACTGACAATGTGTCTTTGCTTTAAACGTGCATTAAACACAGTCTCATATAGGCAGCCACAAATGCACATATAAATTTAGATTAAAGATAAAAAGTGCTTCTAAAGTATACATTTCAATAATATGCAGATTGATTCTAGTGCAAGCATTTCTTATAACTGTCAATTAAAAGCAGTACTCCACTGATCATCCTTGAACACCTTTATAGTACCTCTCAAAAAGAAAAAATCTGTGTCATCAGGAAGCTTAACGTCACTCCATCAATTAATGCCTATATTGGTTCCTAAGTAGCCTTTACATTTGCATTTTTACCAGTTCCGCACATTTGCATTTCTTACGGGAAGCAGGCACCCGGAAGGCGTGTCTTATCTGTCTGCCCCTCCCTTGGGATCACAGTACAGGGCACTCCCTCCCTTCCACTCCAGCTGGGGAAGCTCAATTGTGAACTCGTGTCCTTTAGCTGAAAGGCCACAATTATGTACAAATGCCCTCTGTTAAATCATACATCACGAACAACAGACATTAGGGTTAAATGACGGACAGTCCGTGAAAATTACTGACGGGTGGTCACCCTTCAACCAGACCATAAAACAGGCACAAAAACAGCCACAAAACTGGCTCACACACTGATCTGTCAGACCAGCCCCATGGGCACTGCCTGATTGCCCCAAAGTCCTGTCCAATGCTGCCCCTAATCACGTCTCAGAGTCTTCTGTGGCCGGATGAAGTCATTTTGGCCACATTTAATTCCACTAGCATCTACCCTCTGCTTAAAAGTGTTGAAAGGAGGGTGTGTGTGTGTGTGTGTGGTGTATGTGGTGTATGTGTGTGTGTGTGTGTGTGTATAGTATTATTATTATTGCCATCCTCATCATTATCATGGAATACTGTGTCCGGGTGAATGTGCAGTTGCCCTACCTGTTCTACCCTAGTTGCCCACCCACCACATCTTAGTATTGTGTGCAGAGCAGAATTCACAGGTGCAGGAACACCAGACTAGATTTTAGAGGCCAGAATTCTGGCCAATACAATTGATTTGCAAAAGGCCTGCTTTACAGGCCGAACCCATTGCCTAAACCATGCCTACCCTCAGTAACGGCACTGGGGGAGGATTCAGTGCTCAAATCTGTCAAGTAAAATCCACCCCTCCACTCACTCACTTGTTCTGCCCCATTTCGATCTCCCACCCACACCACACAGGAGCCCTCACAGATATTTACCATCTGCATAAAGTAGGTGGTAAATGTCTCCATTAAACCTTATGGAACAGAGAATTCAGGGTAGAATATCATCTGGAAAACCCAGGTCTGCGCAGTTATTCCCCATTCTGTGGGGCAAACATGTAATTGCAGGATTTCAGTGCAAAAAATCTGGCCAATATGGGTAATCCCAGCCACCCGTAATCTCCACATGGTATTCCAAATTCTTTACATTGTGACCCTATTTTTTCTTTTCTACACTAACTACAGCTTTACATGTTTTTACATGTCTAAAAACCGCCAGCCCCTGCCTTTGTCAGTGTAGAAATTGGAACTCTGATCCAAGTAGGATAGATTGGGTCCCACTTTTATACACATTTTTCAAAAAGAGGATGTTGATCCCACTCTCAATGGCCTGGAACCAGTTTGGAGCATTTCATTTTCATAATGCATTTTGCCTTCTGCAAACAGACACATTCTTTGCCAAATGCAATGGCTTATACATCGGCTACTGACAATGCCCGATGCAACTGAAGCAGCCACAACATAAGCACAATGATCAGGGAAGATTCTGCACTTGGTTGTCATCAGCTTTTTGCAGTGGTGCTCCTGCGAGAGTCAAGGTGGCACTCCCTGTCTAGATCCTGTCTGTCCTGAAAAGCATAATCTGCTGACTTTCCTCCCCTCCCCTTGCCCGATACCAACCCAAAGGGCAGCTTTCCGAAGAGATAATCATCAGATTGTTCCTAACAGGCTACAATTGGCCCAGTGTAGAAGATTAATTCCCCATAACACGAGACAGTGTTGACTCTCCTCCCCTCTCTCTCTCTCCACTTTAATCCAGAGGCTAAACCCTCAAACTCAAGAATGCAAGCAATACACTTCCACTGTCTGGAGAGGCTATACCTCAGCCCCCATCTTGTGCTAAGATTTACCAAGGGTATCCAAAAAGAGACTGGTCCCTGCAGCCACACTCTCACGAACAATATGAAGCCCTGCTACAAGTCTTTCCCACCTACATACACACACACACCATGCACACACACACACACACACCATGCACACAGAGAAATCAGTGTAGGGTCTCGGTGTTACATTTAATCAGAACCTTACACACATGGAGCCTTTATGCACCACACTTATTACTTGACAGAAGAAAGGTTTGTTCAGTTTCCATCAAATATAAAAATGGTACTCTGCAATGACATTTAATGGATATGACCAACAAAATGGACAAAGGTCCCATGTCGACTAGAGCGCATTCTTGGAATGCTCATTCAGACCATAGAGCTAGCCTCTTTCCCCCAGAGTCATGGTAAAAATGATAAGCTTCAGCATGAACACATGATTTTCATGTAGGCTGGGACAAAATACTAGGATATTAGATACACTAAAGCTGGAATCACTCAGGTCAGGACTTCAAGCTTGTAATACCACAGACTGCTGTATCTCAGAGTATCATATACAGAAATATTGTCCTGTCATAAATATTGACCCTTGAGTGTAGATTTTCTAATAACTATGGGGCAATATTTTTGTACTCAGTATGTAGGACAAAATATTAATGCCCACCTTAGACAGTCCACTAGCAGTACAAATTTAACAATACACATGCTGAATAATTAGGCATCTGCCATGCCCCACTCACCACCATCCTCTCTTCAAACTTGTTACCCGAGACACAAAACTGACAGCTACTTTGCTAGATCCCCCCTCAGACCAACCCAAACCCAATCCCACCTCACTACCTGAGCCTAGGCACAGCTCAAGACCATCCACCACACCATTTGCCTTTGGGTGGTATAAGGAATATATTCTAATAATTTTACCCCTCGGCTACACAAATGGGATAATTTTCTTGGACTTGAATTGTACACCATTATCTGTAAGTAGTGACTTGGGAAATCCTCCCGTACTAAATATTTCAGGCAGAAACAAACAAATGACACTCTTAGAGCTAGATTTATCAAGGAGTAGAAAGAGAAAAATGCCTCCTTGGATTGCTTTTTGTGCAGGAAGGTATCCCTGCAAAAAAACAACTCTGCCCGTAATGTAGGCTCCCTTGCAGCATGGTACTTGGGTGCCTGTGTTGGCGCTAGACAGCACACAGTGCACCACAGCTAGGAGGGAACAGAAGTGTGTCACATCTTAATATGGCATTTTTCTGCTCTCTCAAACAAGGTTGCTGCCCTGCGTCGCATGAAACGTTCGAAAATGTGCCCCCTGGTGTTCACATCACTAATAAACTTGATCTGCAGCCATCTAGAGAATATATCAACCAACACCAAGATACCATCCTCAAATCGCACCACTTCCAGGTCTGACAATGTCCATTGGTACATCATCCCAGGGCTTTTTGAAAAGCACTTAACAATCATGAATTGCTCTCTTGGTGTATATATTTTATCAATTGAACATTCCAAACATTCGCTCACAACACCTTCAACCAGCTTATCCATCCCAGCCCACCAATAGTTCATACATAATCCCTTTTTGTCCTACAAATGGATTGATGACCAACACGTGCTTTTCTCAGCAATTTCTCACAATGACACAGACGGAATCAATCTTGTTCCGCTATTTATTATTCTTTGGCTCACAGATAAGCTTTCTTTCACATTCCAGTGAGATACCACATATTTACTACACAACTTCATTGTCATCCAGCAAACTCAAACCAACTTAATAACTTTCTGAAGAATACCTGCTTCTACTAGCTCATTCATCTAATCCATGAGATGAATGACACCGGCACCTATGACACAGATCTTTTCTCCTTCTTGATCATCAGTCACGTTTTTCAGTTCTCCATCTTCTACCACAACATTACATCTCCGGAGAAAATACATAACTCATACACTTGTTAAGCAACAACCTGCATATTCAGCTAGAAATATAGCCTATTCCATTCTTTAAAAATACCTGCTTTAGCCCCTAAAGCAGGTATTTTTATTTTATGATCTGCTTCAACAGTAAATATCTTACCACAGACCATATTCTGCAAATTCTTAATAGCCCAAAACACC
Organism: Triturus cristatus; assembly: GCF_964204655.1. NCBI lineage: Eukaryota > Metazoa > Chordata > Amphibia > Caudata > Salamandridae > Triturus > Triturus cristatus. Next base: position 1,052,369,053 of record NC_140593.1, read on the forward strand.
ACAAGAGCTTCTCAATTCATTACCGCATTTCTTTTTTCTGCATCTTTTAAACTTTGTGAAATAATATAAATAAATGTTGTAGTGTTATTCATATTACAATTTCGTTGATTCTAAGACACACATAATCTTTTAGTGCTAGCATCCATTCATATTATGTTCTCATACTTTGGACAAGGGCTCGGTAAACTTTGTGCCCCTTACATCTCTTTCTTCAACTTCCCAAATTCCCTCTCACAACCCTCATCCCTAAGAACCTCACCTTTTATAAAGCAAACTTCGCATCCTAGCAGTTTTCTCTGAAACCAATGCAGAAACTTACTGTAAAACTCCATTAACACCAAGAAAGAATCTACCTCATCCTTCTTTTTTGGAGCCAGCATTTTACTGAAAGTATTGATCAGTTCTGTCTTAGGTCTCAAACCATTTTTAGACAATGCATGCCCTAAGAATTTCAATTCCTCTCTAAGTAATTTATATTTTTCTACTTTAAAAGTAAAAATAACCAAAAAGAAAGTCCCTTCTGTCAAAGAAGAAAAGTGTACACACCTCTTAGTAGGACTGGAAAGAAAAAACTTTTTCTTTCAGATAACCCTCACGCACCCGGGTTGCCCCTTGGTGGCATGCTTCATCTTAGGGTTCATTCCTACCCTCTACGGACAGGGGTGAGCTACTGCCTACGGAGATGCGGGAGCACTTTATGAAAATGGGGTGTTCCTATACACCAGTGTTTTTCAACCACTGTTCCGCGGCACACTAGTGTGCCGCGAGATGTTGCCTGGTGTGCCGTGGGAAAACGTGGGAAAAATGGAAACATTCGAAAGATTTTTTTTTTAAATGTCAAATTTTTCCCCACTAGGCCGGGCGGCAGGCGCCGGACTGTATCCTGGGTATGAGGGGGTGGGGTTTTTGATTGGCGCTCCTCAGGGGGACACCCTCCACTTTTCTGATGTCCGGGCTGTGATTGGTCCAGACTCCAGCCTGGACCTATCACAGAGCAGTATCTTCCGACTTCCTTCCCGCCCGAGCGCAGTGTGCGCAGCAGCGGAGAGAAGAAGACGTCGCAACTCGAGTCACCAGGACTCCCAGGAGGACCGGAGCAGGAGGAGACGGACGGAGACCAGGACTCGGCGGGAGTCGGCACTGCAGAGAGACCGCATCCGGATCCAGACCAGGCGGCAGGTGCAGCGTGAGGTGAGTCTCACTCATTTGCACCCTCATTGTATTTGGGTTTCATGCCTTTCACCCTGACTCAGTCCTCGGATAGGACAAGGCAGTAAATGAAAAACTTAAATCAATAATTAAATAAATAGATACATACATGGTGCTTATATTTTTTACCAATCTCTTGTTAGAATTTCAAGTTCTGGAAGTTTCTCAGCCTGCTCCCCCTCAGGAGTTGAGTAAAAGCTCATCACGGAGTGGACCTCTGCTGGTATGTGTCACTGCTCTGGGAGGTGCACTGAATGGCAGCGGGTTTGATTTAGTGCAGGCAACATTCCAAAGCCATTGTGCTTTGAAGGGTCGTTTTCAGGTGCAGTTGCTACGTCGAGCTGAGGCAGTACCTGGAGGGTTCGTATACGTGTCCTTGATGTCACAGAACTGGCACTTTCGAGTGCTGTGAACTCTGCCGAACGCGAGACCTCTTACTCTTTGGTGGGAGTCCCATACCTTGGTGCAGAGCCTCATTTATTTGGTACATGGTTGGACCCATGCAAAGGTTTCCATTGCACACGCTTCTTGGAGAGCAGTTTTGGTGTGGCCATGCTCATGGGTCCATGATTAACGGTCGTTTTTTAACGTTAGTTTATTTATGTTATTTGAAAGGTTTTTTATAGAGCTGGCTAGACCCGTGGGCATCAGAGCGCTTTACAGGAGCAGACACAGAACAAGAGATAACACATTTGCTCTGGGCAAAGCACAGACAGTCAATAACACAATTGAATTAGAAATAAAAAGGGCCATTGGAAATAAAATGTACATGCGAGGAGGGAATAAGGGTAGGACAAGAGGAGGGAATAAGGTAAAGCAATTTTACAAATGTAATACAATTTTTTATTTTTTTTAAACACCCAGGTTGCGCTCAACCAGTTCAGTAATGTGGGGGGGCCAAAAAAAAAATCTTGTGCAGAGTAACGTGAAATGCAACGCTTAGGAATATAAGAGGAAGGGTGCAATGTTAAGGAGTAGAAGAGAGAAACGTAGGAGAAGAGATAGAGTTAATTTTTTTAACATTTTCTAATTGTGGTGTGCCTCGTGATTTTTTTCATGAAACAAGTGTGCCTTTGACCAAAAAAGGTTGAAAAACACTGCTATACACCATATGTGGGGGTGGGGATGTGGGTCATTAAGATGGAGTGGGTTAAATTATATGAAAAAAACTTTCAAAATATCAAGCTAGTGGGACACAAAAACTCTATTTTACTCCCCTAGTTGATATGCTAAAATCTGGGGACAAATGGGAAATACTTGAGGTGAAATACCTGCTGTTTCCCTGGTCGGTCAACTGAGGTTCTGTCTCGATCCGAACCCGTGTGTTCGGTATCGTAGTACTGACACGATCTTGGTACCAGTGAACCGTAAATGATCCATTTAGTATGTGACAGTGTTTTCGCTGTGCTACGAGCATGGATTCACTGAGAAATAGGGCATTCCGTTGTAAATTCATGGCATCCATCTTAGATACGGCATCCATCTTGTTTATTGCCCTCACATAGTCAATGGACAAGCAATGACCCTGGCTGAATCACCTTGTTAAGGACACGTAAGCGTTAGTCCAAAGGAGCTGATGCTGCATGACTAGGCAGAAGCTACCTCCCTTGCCTGAGGCCAATCATGCTATACTAGTTCTTGTGTTCGTTGGCCTGATCACGATTAGGAGGCCGAAGCCAGTAGCCATGCCCGTTTATGACCCACAAGCATCTCTTATCCTACTTATCAATCTTTCCCACCTGGCTCCGCTCCTCTCCTTCTGGGCTTTTACTATGGGGAGGATACAATTTTTATGATGGGGAGGATCGTCGAAGAATGGGAAACTGACATGAAGACTTGATCGAACACTGGGAACTTACAAATAATTATCGTTTGATATATGTTTATTGTTTGTTTGGGATACCGGGCTAGGCATGAAAGATATTTTTGCAACATTGCCTGAGGACACATTTGGTGTATTTAAGGAGCGACCCACTTTATACAATTCGAACAGTCTCCTAGATTCTGCCTTTGTGTGGTTCCTACGACTTCTGTGTCCCTGCAGTAAATAAACCTTGTGTCTGACGCCACCATCGAGAAGCCCGTGTCTCTGTTTATTTGTGCACCAAGGCAGGAAGGAACTCAGGGGTCTTTTGGGTGTTGTTTCCCTGACACCTCTGGACTCTAAAAAGTCCAGAACCTCATTTGGCGCCCCACGTGGGGCGACGTCAACCGGTACCGGTCCAAAGCCTGAAGATTTCGAGGAGCTTCGTGTGAAGATTCCGGAGGGGGGTACCCCACTTCATCGATCCCTGTATGTCGTAAAAGTGGCCCGACGATCTCTTCCACGAGGGTTCCCGCTCCCAGACGGCTACAGAGGACCGCTGCCCTGACTGTCGCCCTGTCTTGGACCCGAGGTGCAGACCTTAGTACGGCGAGACGTAGGCGGGTTCTCCTTGGTGACGTCTTCGACATCTCAGTTAAGTATTAAGTGGGTCGCGCCCAGTCTGATTGCTCTTAGTTGCTCTTGTAAGGATTTATCACTGGTTGCTCTTGTTCGGATAAACCTTTTTGCTCTCTGGGTACGTTTGTTTTGGATTTGTAGATTATCACTGGTTGCTCTTGTTAAGATAATTTTTGGTTTGGTATTGGTTCATTTGATAGGCCTAAGTTCTTTGCGCATTTTGGTTAAAATTTGTCTTCAGTTCGTAATGGCTAACCGTAGTAATTGTTTCTTGTCCTGGTTAAGTTGCAGCAGGGATTCCCGGTTGGAGGACTCGTGTCCGGTTCCTCCAATCGGAACTCCTACATATGAGCTCTATTGTAAACATGGTGTGGGTCCTATCACTTATAATGGAGTGTGGGTCCGTTACACCAGGAAAGATGGTGTCCTTAGTTGGCCACCACATGGTAGCTTTGAAACTAAAATTCTAGACAATCTAGAAGTAAAGTTGTTTAAAAAGAAAGCCCGGCCAGCAATGTTCGATTCTTTTCGCTTTTGGCAAAAAGAAGCTAGACAGAGAGAAATTAGAAAAATAAAGAAGGAACAGAAAGAGAAAGGGTTGACTTTAATGCAGTCTGCTAGGCAGTTGCATGTCAACGAAACTGAAAAAGCAATAGAGGTAGCAAATAGAGAACATAATTTGGCAATTGACAAGTGCTACCCTGCCTTGCCATCGTGTCCTGCTAAGCCAATAGAGGACTGTGAAAAGGATCCCCTGTTGTCTTACCTATTGAGATCACCTCCACCGTACGTACAGGGTATTGCAGCGCCCCAGTTACCACCCGTTGTGCAACCGGCTGCTGGTCAGCCTGGAATAGTTGCTCCTTTTCCTTTGAATCAAGCTCCTATTCTTCCTGTGGTTAATGTTCCTTCGGCACCCCCTCTGCTCGGGTTGCCTATTCCGCCTTTGCCTGCCGTTTCGCAAACTGCTTTACCTACTACTTCTACTGCTTCTACCCCTACAATTTCATCTGCTCCAGCTTCCCTGTCCCCGAACCCTGTAAACATTCTGACTCCGCTTTCTGTTCGTCGGAAAATAACCGACTCTGTAACTAATATCTTGACTCCTCTCTACAGGTCTTTAATTAAGACACCCGTTTCTGACTCTACACAGAGACGTAGTCAGCTCCCTGGTCCCCATGAGCGAGAAATATTAGATTCGACAGCTCTTAGGTGGATGTCGAAAGCTGTGAAGTATGATGCACGAAGAGTGTTGGATACATTTATGCAATGGAATGAACCAACTCAGCGTTATGTCTTTGACGTGATGTGTTCCCTTTTACGTGAGGAATGGGATGATGATGAATTAGATTCCGTTCCCACTGACTTGATACATATTCAGAGAAGGTTCGCTGCAGGAATGGTAATAGGTTCGGAAGTAAAGGAAGCGATAGAACTGATTCTAGCATGCAGGTCTGATTCTCCTCTTCGAGCACCAAGGGACTCTGATGGTTCTCCAATTACTAGGAAGAAGCAAGGTCAGTATCCGATGAGGGAAGTTCCGCCGATATGGCGCGATGCAGTTCAAGCTGATGCGGCTAATAATATTTTAGCTGCTCCAGCACATTTCCATAGAGTGTGGATACACATCCCTTGGAAGCGGGCCGAAGTATTAGCAGTAAAACAGGCGTTGCCGGACCCGCGTAAGAATCCTGCTGGGTATTATAAAGAGTTAACACAGACAGTTCAAGCATGCGTCATGAATTTGGCAGACATCGAAATGCTATTTGGCAACGTAGTGCCACAGCCTATATGGGCCAAAATTCGCCAGGAGAATCACCCAGTTGCTTTAGGGGGTGATTGGCCAGCTATTGTAGCAGCAGATGCACAACAAGTTGGTTGGTGCTAAACCTGAGCCTCTGATTGCTGCTTTGCCTGGCAGAATAATCAATTTGATGAAAACACTGATGCCAGCGTTACGGGTCAACTGGGATAAATTATCAGCATGCAAGCAAAAGAAGGACGAAAGCGTCTCTGATTTCTTCACTAGATTTGAAGAGACCTTCGTAGACCACAGTGGGCAAGATATGAGTACTGAGGGAGGTCAGAGGCTGTTTGTCGACAAGTTTGTGTTTAATTTATTGCCTGAGCTTAGTAACAAGTTGAAGGATTCTGAGAGTGCATGGGCGGTATCGACGACAGCACAAATACTCGCAACTGCTCAGTATTACGAAAATAGAGAAAAAGAAGAGAAGGAAAAGTCAGAAAAGAAGACAAAAGACTTGAAAACTAAAGTTCTTTTGCAACAGGCGTATCCGTCTCGCTCGAATCAGTCAGACTCGCAGCAACGACCTCAGTTTCAGCAACAGCCACAATTCCAGCAAGGGATGTCCCAAAGATCTGACTATGGTTTTCCCCGACAACAGTTAGCATGGAATCAGTGTGCCTATTGTAAAAAGGAGGGTCACTATAAGAATGAGTGTCCAGTTCTGCACTCACAAACTAGTGGTGTCCCAGCTCAGAGAGGTCGTGGTGGGTCTATGCAAGCTCTTAGAGGTAGAGGACGTGGTACTATGCCTCCACAGACTGATCGCCCATCTAATTATTTCGATCAGCGAAATGCACAATCTACACAATCAGGTAGATCTCCCCAATACCATGTCGAGGATTACTATGAAGGTAGTGAAGAAGTTCAGCACAGTGAGTACTAGGACAGCCACAGGCAGAGAGAGGGAGTAGTATCCGTTCCAGTTGATCAGAGTGGACCTTATGTCGCAGTAGCTACATCAGGCGTGATTGAACCGCTTCTGTTGGATACTGGTGCAGCAAAAAGTTCAATTATGCACGCGAAACTCCCTGGCGCACCTTTGTCTGGCTCAACGAACATTTCAGTAGGTTTCTCAGGCGCCCCTGTTCACAACCCCGTTTCTGGTCCTTTGTCAATTTCTGTTGGGCCATGTCAACTAGAAGCACCCCTTATCCTGACGACCGGTTGTAATGAGAATTTGCTTGGTTTAGATCTGTTGAAACGTCTGCATGCGACATTGTACTGTTCTCCTTCGGGAGTACAGCTCACGTTGGGCAAGAGAGTCATCTCTCCAATGTACTTGTCGATGGATAAGCTCCCACCGGAGCTGCGTTCTCTCCCTGATAACCTTTGGGCGACTGGTCCTAATGATGTAGGCCTTCTGGAAATCCCCCCTTATGTAGTGAGTCTGAAGGCAAATGTTAGATTCCCACGAATCCCACAGTATCGGATTTCAAATGAAGGTGAACGTGCGCTTTTACTGATCGTGCAAGATTTGATACAGAAAGATGTGATAGAAGAAACTAGAGGAAACATCTGCAATAGTCCTGTTCTGCCGATTTTGAAACGCACTGACCCTTCCAAACCTCCAATCTACAGATTTGTGATTGACCTCAGAGAGGTTAATAAAATAGTGGTTCCACAGTTTCCGGTGGTCCCAGATATCACTGCATTATTGACGTTGATTCCTGCCTCAGCTACATGGTTTACAGTGATCGACTTGAAGAATGCCTTTTTCAGCATTCCGATAGCCGAGGAAAGTAGGGATATTTTTGGTTTCTCCTTAGGTGGCCGTAGTTTCAGGTTCAAGCGCGCCCCACAAGGTTATTGTGAAAGCCCTTCAATCTACAGCCAAGCATTAAAAAGTCAATTAGATGCTTTTGTACTTCCACCTGGTGTTGCTCTGATCCAATATGTAGATGATCTTTTAATAGCTGCGGACGACAAGGAAACTTGCAAAATAGCTACAATTTCTTTGCTGCGTCATTTATCAGACTTGCATCACAAGGTTTCACCTTCTAAACTACAATATTGTTGCCAAGAAGTGACCTACTTAGGTCATCTCTTGTCAAAGGAGGGAAGAAGGCTGACCCCAGAGAGAATCAAAGCAATTTCACAGATGACTGTACCAAGCACACAGAGAGAAGTGCGGGCGTTCTTGGGTATTACGTCATATTGCAGACAATGGATCCTAAATTTTTCTCTCATGGCAAAACCATTGGTGGCTCTGACTGGAAAAGGTGTTCCGAGTCCTTTGCAATGGTCTGATGAATGTCAACAGAGCTTCTCGGAATTGCGTGATGCGTTATGCTCAGCTCCTGTGTTAGGTACTAGTGACTACGGTAAGCCGTTTACACTATATGTCCATGAAAGAGAGGGTTGTGCGTTGAGTGTCTTGACGCAACAATTTGGTGGCAAACAGCGACCTTGTGCGTATTTCTCATCCACATTAGATCCGGTAGCCAGAGCGTTGCCAAGTTGTTTGAGAGCTACAGCAGCAGCTGCAGTGTCTATTCGACAGTCTGCTGGATTGGTCATGAACAACATGTTAGTAGTCATGGTCCCACATGCTGTGGATACACTCATGAATCGAACGAAAACCCAGCACCTCACCAGTGCTAGACTATCAGGTTATGAGCTGACACTTTTGGCAAGCCACATTCAGATCAAGCGATGCAGCATATTGAATCCAGCAACACTGTTGCCGACTACTCAGGAGTCGAGTGATTCAGAGCCACATGACTGTTGCTTTAGAACTGAGGAAGAGACAAAAGGTAGGATTGATTTAAAAGATACTCCGTTACCGGATCCAGATGGTACTTTGTATGTCGATGGATCGTGTTTCAAGCTACAGACTGGTGATGTGACGGCTGCATATGCAGTTACGACTTTGAGTACGGTTGTCGAGACTGCAAGAGTGAGTCAGAATTCTGCCCAAGCTGCAGAATTAATTGCATTGACAAGAGTGTGTATTCTAGCTGAGGGAAAGAGAGTGAATGTGTTTACTGACAGCCAGTATGCCTTCGGCGTAGCACATAGTTTCGGTCGCTTGTGGAAAGAAAGAGGTTTTCTCACGTCCCATGGGACTAAGATCCAACATGGACAGTTAGTCAATGACCTGTTGGAATCTCTGACCTTACCGAATGAAGTTGCGATCGTGAAATGCAGTGCACACCGGAAGATTACGGATGATGTTGGCCGTGGGAATGCGTTTGCTGATGAGGTCGCCAAAGAGACGGCCAAGAACATGATGAGCCGAATGTACGTTGCAACATCTGCAGGATGGATTGCTGAATCAGGAATGTGTGAGAATACGATTGAAAGTGTGAAGGCAATCCAGAATGAAGCAACTGAAAAAGAGAAGAATGCATGGAGGGAGAAAACGGGTAAAATGGATTCGAGTGGATGTTGGGTTGATTTGTCTAAGCATCAGCGTTGGATGCTACCTGATGCGTATGTACTTGCGGTAGTCACTATGGCGCATGGAGCGGCGCACATCAGTTCGAAAGGGATCTGTAAGATGTTAGCTCCAGTATGGAAGAACGATGGAATTACTAAGTGCGCGGAGAGAGTGGTGAAAAATTGCATGGTATGCCTGATGCATAATCCTGGCAAGGGAACCCCAACCCCAGCTGGTCACTTTGCTCCCCCTTCTTGTCCCTTTGAAGTGATTCAGTTGGATTTTATCCACATGGACAGATGTAATAATCTCAAATATGTCCTAGTGGTAGTCTGTGCTTTTTCAAGATGGATTGAAGCGTATCCGTTAAAGGATAACACTGCTATGTCCACTGCCAAAATCCTCCTCAAAGAGTACTTCCCCAGGTATGGTATGCCACGGATTGTATGGTCGGACAATGGAAGCGAGTTCGTAGGGAAAGTTATGCAGAGTGTGTGTACGGGTTTGGGAATCAACCAAAAATTCCATAGCGCGAATCACCAACAGGCAGCAGGTTTGGTTGAGGGGTACAATGGTACCTTGAAGCTGAAACTTGCTAAAATCCAAGCTTCCACTGGTTTATCTTGGCCAGACGCACTGCCCTTGGCTTTATTGCCCACCAGAGCGACTGTACACTCTCGAGTAGGGCTTAGCCCATATGAGATTGTGTTTGGTCGCCCTGCTAATGTCTGGGGAGTCCCTAGGCCCAAGGAGTTCAAACAGATCGAATATCCAATGTTGATTGATTACCTTTTTGACCTGACTGCTAAATTGAGTCTTATTCACTAACAGGTATTTGAATCCTTGCCTAAGCTGCCAGAGAGTCCAGGTCACACATTGAAACCCGGTGATCTGGTTGTGGTGCGGAACTTTGGACGGACCCGGAACCTCCAGCCAAGATTCGTGGGTCCGTTTCAGGTGCTCCTGGCCACAAGAACTGCTGTACGCCTGGCTGGCAGGAAAAATTGGGTGCACGCTACCCATACGAAGCGTGTGCCTCTCCCACTCCCCTACGATAACTGGGTTAGACAGGGATTTGGTGTATCCGAAACAGAACCTGTTCCTAGGCTTATCCCGTTCAGTGATGCAGAGTGCATGACGGACAAACGATCTGAAATACAGAACTCTGATACTGCACCGGGAACGTTTCCGTTGAACTCTGAACAGAGTGTTGTACAAAGTGAACATTTGCCACCTGCGGATTTGAACATTACTGCACCTGCGGATCCGCTGTTTCAAGATCAGACAAGACCCGGAAAGTACAGATATAACCTACGTTCTCATTCCATGAACCAATAACATAGCATAATCACCTTTCCGTTTGAAAACTGTTTTGATCTTAACACGTTGCATTCAGTCAGGAAGTTTGCTCTATAATTTTTGTCCTTTTGTTTTTGTTGTTCTCTCGCCTTGCCATCTGGGTTACCGTAGGGTCGTAACGTGTGCCTTGTTTTAACTTGCAGGGGGCCAGACACAAGGTCGGTCTCTTCTGTTTATTTTGGGAACTCCCAGGGTAAGCAGAGGCAATTTTTCACCAGGTACAAACCATCCGTTACGAACGGTTGTAGAAGATGGAGCTTCCTGAACTGCGACGAGCTAACATCATAAATGCTCGTAAGACAAAACTGTATAGAATTCTGCATAGCAAATGTTTCATGATGCAATGCGCTCTAACCTTTCTGATTGTTTTAATAACTTTGGTAGGCGGAATCGTTTTTGGTATCCAACTGATTTTTGCACCTGTTACATCTACAGTGCCTCCCCCTGTTTCTGTTTCTCCGACTGTTGTTTCTCTTCATTCTTTTCACCCTTTTCCTGCACACGAGCAAGCGCGACGCTCTGAGTTTATAAATAACACTTTCATTCAGCTCTTGCACCAACACCAACTAGTAGTAAATACAACAAACTGCTGGGTGTGTGGTCTGATACCACATACTATGAACAAGGGTATCCCCTATCTGGTTCTGCCCTTTAGTTATAATGGATCATTTTGGGCATTTCAGACCATGTTCGCTTATGCTCTAGAGACCTATCCCCCGCGGCCTCCGCGTTCCACTAGGTATAACTCTGCTAATAGAGCCTTGGTAAAGGGAATTACTGACATGGTTAGAGATGTCAGTGACACTCCGTTTATTCCCAAGGATGAGTTACGAGTTTATATGGGTTGGAATGCTACGGAGTACGGCATTAGTTTGGGTGAAAACAAGCGTAAAAGCTCGACTCCGATTTGGGTCGTACCCCACCAAGATCAGGTCTGTTTACAAGGGAATGGGAGGAATCCGAGAGCTCGACTAGGGAAGAGTGACTGTACTGAAACGTACGTTTTCCCATCACAGTCTTCCCCTGCATTTTTAGCTGCTAAGGGTACCTATTTTGTCTGCAAAGATAGAGCATATACGTGGCTGCCTGCTGACTTTTCAGGCTCATGGTATATTGCCCGACTATTACCTCCGACTTACACTGCCGCACCGGATTATCACAAGACTAGAGTTGTGAGAGGTGTCTTCGACAAAGAAGATACAGCTGGCCAAGAAGCAGGAGACTTTTTCAAAGGTTTCCTTCCATTCTGGGGGCCCATGGCCAACAGTAGAAACTTGCGTCAACTAACACGGGTAGTTGAATCCACCATTACCGAAACTGCTGGTGCCCTTAGTAACCTGACAGCTGAGCTTCAAGCGGATCGCCTCATGACGTTGCAGAACCGTATGGTCCTTGACGTATTACTTGCAGATCAAGGTGGAGTATGTAAGATGATCCAATCGAGTTGCTGTGTCTTTATCCCAAATAATGCGCCAACAGTATATGAGGCCATTTCCAAGTTACACAAGATCACTGACTCTATTCATGTAGACAAAGGTGATTGGTCACTGATGGGATGGTTCTGGAATCTGTTATCTGCGTGGGGATGGAAGGTTCTGATAGTCATTGGTGTTTTGTTGGTATTTCTATTTTCATGTTGTCTCATCGTTCAGTGTGGTCCTGCCTTATGTGGCCTTTGTGCTGCAACCTGCGTAAGAAGACCACCGGTTTTGGGAGATACGCCACGGGATAGAATAATGCTCCAACAACATATCAGTGACCTGATGAATATAGAGATGGATTCTGACTAGAGTAAGTTATTGCCTATGTAAGGGCAAAAGGACGGTCTGAGGTTCTGTCTCGATCCGAACCCGTGTGTTCGGTATCGTAGTACTGACACGATCTTGGTACCAGTGAACCGTAAATGATCCATTTAGTATGTGACAGTGTTTTCGCTGTGTTACGAGCATGGATTCACTGAGAAATAGGGCATTCCGTTGTAAATTCATGGCATCCATCTTAGATACGGCATCCATCTTGTTTCTTGCCCTCACATAGTCAATGGACAAGCAATGACCCTGGCTAAATCACCTTGTTAAGGACACGTAAGCGTTAGTCCAAAGGAGCTGATGCTGCATAACTAGGCAGAAGCTACCTCCCTTGCCTGAGGCCAATCGTGCTATACTGGTTCTTGTGTTCGTTGGCCTGATCACGATTAGGAGGCCGAAGCCAGTAGCCATGCCCGTTTATGACCCACAAGCATCTCTTATCCTACTTATCAATCTTTCCCACCTGGCTCCGCTCCTCTCCTTCTGGGCTTTTACTATGGGGAGGATACAATTTTTATGATGGGGAGGATCGTCGAAGAATGGGAAACTGACATGAAGACTTGATCGAACACTGGGAACTTACAAATAATTATCGTTTGATATATGTTTATTGTTTGTTTGGGATACCGGGCTAGGCATGAAAGATATTTTTGCAACATTGCCTGAGGACACATTTGGTGTATTTAAGGAGCGACCCACTTTATACAATTCGAACAGTCTCCTAGATTCTGCCTTTGTGTGGTTCCTACGACTTCTGTGTCCCTGCAGTAAATAAACCTTGTGTCTGACGCCACCATCGAGAAGCCCGTGTCTCTGTTTATTTGTGCACCAAGGCAGGAAGGAACTCAGGGGTCTTTTGGGTGTTGTTTCCCTGACACCTCTGGACTCTAAAAAGTCCAGAACCTCACAACTAGTTTCAATCCCTACCCCAAGGCTTTTCTTCAGTACCTCAAAGGAAAAAAATGCTCCCACTCCTAAAGTTCTATTCAACTAATAAAGTATAATGATAAACACAAGAGACAGAAAATAAAGTTTATACAGCACCTAATTGGTCTGTTTAAATCTAAGAAATCATGATAAGAGACCGTCAATGGGCCTCATGAGTCCTTCGAGGAGCAGAAGGGACGCCTTTAGTCAAACCTTCCTCAAGGCTACTCCATTACTGGAAAAACCTGACTTGCTTGCTCGAGGCTCCTTTGAGGTCCTGAAGAAAAGCCTTGGGGTAGGGCTTGAAATGAGGCAGTCTTGGTACTGGACAACCCACACACTTATTGGTGCTGGCCCATGTTGAACCTAGATCTTTGATAACTCCATTATGAATTTTTGGAATTCATTGAATGCTTGTCTGAAAAATCTGACGTCCAGTAGTTTTCTCAACTGAATATAGTCAGCTTCTAATGCTATTTCATAATTTCAGGTTATAGACTCTAAAGGATTTTTTGCTATATTTAACTCTCTTCAATTTGTGTTATGTGATAAGATGCTCCCTGGTCCAACAGATTCTTTCTCTATGATGGAATCTGCAAACAACTCCTACACAGACTACAGACAAACTAGAACACAGCTGCAAGACCCATACTCAACCTCCCATGCCGCACCCTCATCACACCGCACCGCAGGAAGCTTCACTGGCTCCCCATTCACAGGCGCAGACAATGCAAGCTTCTCACGCACGCAGGACCAGAATACCTGAACAGCCACATACACTTCCACCAACCCACCAGACACCTATGATATGCCTCACTCTCACTTGCACACAATCCCGGCATCTACAATAGCAAAACTGGAGGACGCTCATTCGCCTACATCGCACGCAAGGCATGGAACAACCCCCCTCAACACATCAGAGGCTCCTCCTCACTTACTGAGTTCCGCAAGAAGATGAAGACCTGTTTCTTCATATAAGCCCCTTAAGACCACACACCTACACATCTTACCTAAGCGCCTGGATAGCCTCTCGGGTGATTAGTGTGCTTTACAAATAAATATAACATAGCATCCTGACTGAAGTGAAGGCTTATGACAGATTTGGTAGCTAATCAGGCATTTTCCCCAATCTGCTTTGTTCATAATGCATGGAGTGTTCCACTTGATCCTGAACTGACCAGGGAGCTAAGAGGGAGATTTAGGAAGCTGGCTCTTTATATGGTATACCAAAAAGAGTTACACCGTGCAAAGAGTCCAGGTATTTCCTTAATAGGGGACAGAGGCTTGCTCTAGCAAACCCAGGGTGCTCTTTTAGGGGGTAGTCTGGTCGAGCAGCCTCAAACCTATCAGAGAGGAGTGTTAGACATCCTCAGCACACACACAGCCAATAAATGATACACACAACTCAATATGGAGATCCACACCAATGTATAAAAAATAAGACTCATCTTTATATAACTTTAGGCACCAAGATCATGAAAATCCAGTAAGTACTTTTTAACATAGCAGGTTTGAAGAAAACAGGTTTTTGATACTTTAAATTGTAATTGAGGCACTTTGTGGCAATGGTAACTTAGGAAGAAAACATACGCTGCATATGGTCACTTAACAACAACTTACGGGACCGTTCCCAAGGTCTTCAGGTGAGTATGGGGCAGGGCCCAAGGCAACACCAACAGGTCACCTCTGGAGGCACTGGGGCGTCCGGGTGCAGTGGTGCCTTACAGCATCAGGTGCCCTATTCAAATCTTTGGAGATCGGTTCATTGGAAAAGTGGCTATGAGTTAGTTGCCTGTTCAACGCAATTTTCGATAAACAGGGGAGTGGCAGTCTTGGTTAGAACTTTCTTGGGAGGGGTTAGACGGACTAAAGTGGATAGTAACGGGAGATGGGTCTTAGTTGAGTTGGTAAAGGGTTTTACGTTGTGTGTAGTTTATGGATCTAACAATGATGATCCCGAGATTTATGATTTTCTCGAAATAGAGTTAGCCACCTGGTCAACTCCCATAATTTTTTGTGGTGATTTGAATATTTCAGCGGACTGGGGCCCGGATGCAGTATATTCAGGACGAAAGCCAAGGGTGTTTAGGGCTGTTAAATCTCTTCTCAGCTCGCACGGGCTGCTAGATGTATGGGGAATTAAGCTGCCTAAAAACCCAGGCTACACATATTTTTCATACCCTTTCCAGAGATATACTAAGTTGGATTATTTTTTCGTGTCAGCTTCAGAAATAAACAGGGTAGCAATATCCAAGTTCCCAAAGGTATTATTGGACCATAATCCGTTGGTATTAACATATGAACTGGATGGGTTAGAAAGGGTAAGAACTAGATGGACTTTCGAAAGGAGATTATTGTTGGATAAAAGATTTGTAGAACATATTAGGAAATGGGTGGGGGAATTTTTTGCAGCTAATAGATACAGTACCTCACGAAATGCGTTCTGGGAGACGTTTAAGGCAGCCTTAAGAGGCGAATCAATAAGCTGCGCGGCCAGATTGAGAAGAGAGGACAGGAGCGAGGTGGAAAGATCAACGAGGGAATTGTCAGTGGCAGAGGAACAACATATTCTAGATATAGCACAAGGTAGGGATAGTATGGAGAGCCAAAGGAAATTGCTGGTAGCTAAAGCTGATTTACAAAAGCTGGTAACGCAGAGGGTGACAGGTGAATATCAAAACTCAAGGGTGCAACGATATGAAACTCGCGAACAAGCCGGCAGGCTGTTGGCACTACAAATTAAGCAGGAAAGAGTAAAAAATACTATCACTAGGATAGAAGATAATGGTAAAGAGTACACAGAAGCTAAAGACATCCTGCAGGTTTTTAAGAATTTCTATCCAGGCCTTTATACCGAGGAAAATCCAGGCGGTCGCCAAGGTGAAGAATATGTAGATAACGGCCCCCGACTTGACAATATAGCTAGGGAAGAGCTGGAGAGGGATATTGGCGAGGGCGAGATTATAGCAGGATTGCAGGAATTATCCACGGGCAAGGCCGCGGGCCCTGATGGGATTCCTTTGGAGGTATACAAATGCATCGAGTCCGAGATTACTCCGCTTCTTATAGATCTATTCAATGGTATAGTTTGTACAGGGGTGGTTCCAGACTCATGGAGGGAAACAAACATAGACGTTTTTCATGAAAAGTGGAAACCTAGCAAGAAACCGGGATCGTACCGCCCCATTTCGCTAATCAATGGGGATACCGAACTCTACTCTAGAATCTGGGCTAAAAGGCTGGGCAGGATCATAGGCGGCCTTGTCTCCCCGTGGAAACATGGGTTTGTACCTGGGCATGGTACCACAGACCACACTAGGAGAGCAATAGCTCTGTTGGATGCCCAGTCCATTGTGGGAGACGGGATGGCTATGATCCTGCTCGATGCAGAGAAGGCTTTTGACCGAGTGGTTTGGAGTTTTCTCTGGAGGATCTTAGAGGGGAGGGGATTCGGAGAGAAATTTATAAGAGCACTCAGGGCAATGTATGTCAACCCGGTTGCCAGAGTGGTGGTTATGGGCGAGAGCTCCGATAAAATTATTATAAATCGAGGCACGCGTCAGGGCTGCCCTTGCTCTCCAATCCTCTTCTCTCTATATATCGATCCGTTCATCCGAAAGATACTAGGCTGTCCAACAATCAGACCCGTGGTATGTAAGGGGCACGAAACTAAGATTTTGGCGTACGCGGACGATTTGGCCGTGGTTACTTTAGATCCGCATAAGGCACTTTTGGTCTTGGCACAAATGGCAAAGGATTTTGGCAAACATTCAGGATATCTATTAAACGAATCTAAAACATTAATAATTTGTACAAATAATATCGTCAAAACGGATGCAAGATTTGTGGATTCAGCGAGCTATTTGGGGTTCAGAATCAATGCTTCAATAGATAAAATAGTAGCTGAGAATTTTGGCCCCCTGAGTAAATCTATAGAAGCAGATCTAAAAAGAATCAATGTATTACACCTTTCGTTGATAGGGAGGGTCAACGTATTGAAAATGACGATGTTCCCCAAAATTCTTTATTTGTTCCGGGCCATACCTCTTTTAATTGAAGAAAAAATAATTAAAAGTCTGGAGTCCATCTTTATAAAGTTTATCTGGCAGTATGGGAGGGTAAGGCGTAATCTTATGTCTCTCCCTAGGGATAGGGGCGGTCTGGCCTTACCGAACTTGAGGTTGTATCATTGGTCGTGTCTACTGATGCATATGTCCATTCTTTTCCAGTCAGAGCCACAATTCAGTCGGGGAAATTATGATACTCAGGTGCCCCCTTCAATTTTTGAGTTATTAGTAGGAAGAAAAGCATTTGGCCTTTTAATGCGTGAAGTCGATCGCAGATATTATAGGAAGGGTCGTTTTAAGGTATTGGGTGGTGCATGGGGGGTCTGGAGGGCTATCTCAAAGTTCTGCAGAATCCCCAAGGTAAATCAATATCTCCATCTAAACAACTCTAGCTTATTCCCACAGATGGCAGCCAATAGGAATTTACAGGTATGGGAAGAGCTAGGAATTAAGACATTAGGTGATATAATGAGGGGAGATGAGAGATTGGGGTTTGAGGAACTGCAGCACAGTGTTGGTATTCCTTCAAAACATTGGTTGTTGTATGTCAAATTAGTGTGTAGGCTGAAGGCATTAAGACCGAGGATTTCATCATCAGCGGAATTCCCCATTGTAGACCTATTGGTTAAAGGGTGTAAGAAGATAAAAGGTATGTATAGTCTACTTAATGGAGAAATTCAAGACAATATAGAAAAAACTGAATCCGCTTTGGCTATAAAACTGGGAAATCCTGATGTCGATTTGGATCTGGCCCTCCTTTTGAATAAGAAAATATTCAGTTCCACTAGTCTGAGGGCACAGCATTACAAAACCTTGTTCAATCTATATCATAAGCAAGCTAAGCTATATGCCTGGGGGGTAAGGGAAGACGACAGCTGCCCCAGATGTAAGGGGGGTCAGGCAGATCTGCTTCATATGTTTTTCAATTGTGGGTCTCTGGCTGGTATTCAGAGGGAGATAGAAAAATTCTGGGAGGGGCTAATAGGCCAAACAATTGATATATCCCCTACCCTTATGGTATTAGGTAGCGATGATAGGTTAAAACTGGGGAAAGCGGAGGAAGCTTTGGTTTTCATCTCCGTCGCAGTACTTCGGATCTTAATTTCTGCTGGGTGGAAGGATATCGTAGCTCCCTCATTTCAAATGTGGCTCTCTAGACTACTTGGTTTGCATAATATTGAGATCTCTCTGTATGCTCAGAAGGGGAAGAAATTAAGGGATTTTGGGGAAAGTATCTGGGCTCCTATCTCAAATTGGAGGGGGGCCGGAACTAGAGAGGAGGAGTGAAATCAGAAGAGCAACAAATGTTAAAAAGTCTTATATAAAGTAAATGTGGCTCCTCATCCCACTATGGCAGGCATTGCAAGGATAAAGGATGTATCATTATGGTATTAATTTTTTGAATTCTTACACTGACGCATTGATGTAACTTTATGTTATTTGTACAAACTGCAAATCAAAAAAAAAAAAAAAAAAGGAAAAGTGGCTGCAGACTTGGACTGGAGGACCAGTCAGGCAACGAACAGGGGGGCTCAGCTCTTGCGATGCTCAGGGACGTAGGAACAGCTTTGGTCCTCTTCTTTAGGGGTGAGAGGTGCAGAGGTGTCTTTAGTTGTCGAATTTTTGTCACTGGGTGCACTCGCAGAAGAGGGGACCTACACACTGAGGCTGCAGGGGGCGTCAGGAAGTCCACAGTGGGCAAGTCCAAGGTTAGCTTTCTCTCTGGAGGACCAGGGGACCACCCTGGCACTGTTGGCCCACTTCAGTTCAGGCTCAGAAGCACAGGTGCAGTGGTGTTTTGTGGTGTTAGGTTTTGCGGTCCAAAGCACTCACAGTCTTTTTTAGGGTGCCTGCCGGATGAAGGGAAGCAGCTCCTTTGCTCCACGGGAGTTCTTGAGTCTTTATTGAAGGCAGGCAGTCCTCCCAGGCTTTGTAGCACAGCAGCTGCAGGACGAGATGTCTTTGGTGCAGTTTCGATGAGGACCTGCAGACAGGCCGGCACTGCTGGTGCCAAGTCAGTTGCTCTTCCTCAGGCTTCTGGTTTTGCGGCTCTTGAGTGTCCTTATTCTTCATAGGTCATCAGGATCTTAGGACTATGTTGGCACCGTTGGCCCACTTTAGCTCGGGCTAGGCATCTTGCCTTGAGTGGTGCTTTCCAGTGTCTCGGTTTCACAGTCTTAGAAAATCACAGCTTAGTCTTTGGTACCTGCAAGATGCAGGGGAACAGCTCTGCTATTCTACAGGAGTTCCTGAGTCTTTGGAGAAGTGCTGGCAGACCTCCCATGCTTCGTGGATCAGCAGCTTGCAAGGCAAGACAACTTTGGTACAATTGTTGAGAATAGGCGAACAGGCTGGCAGGTGCCAAGTCAGTTGCTTCTTCTGCACTTCTTGCTTTTGCGGCTATTTGGCCCTTCTTCTTCTTTTGGTAAGCAGGATCTGATTTCCTGGTGCCAGGGCTCCCCTAAATACTGAATTTAGGGGTATTGGGGGGGTTTTGGGTAGTAGCCAATGGGCTCCTTACCCCTAGGGTCAAGTGCTCATAACCCTGTCCCAGAGATCCTAAATTTGCCATCATCAAGATGGACACTTCTGAAAAGTTGCATCTACTTCAGGTAGCCCATTTCGGGGTGGTGCTCATCTAAGGGTGGACACGCCTGTTTTGCCAAGCTAATTTTCCCGTCTGTCCAGGTGCCAAGGGCTGTAGCCAAAGGGGTTTGATTTCCTCTCTTGTGAGAAAATGCCAGATTTTCATACCAAAGGCGATGAGCCTCTTTGAAGCTCCCCACCCTTGGAATGCCATTCTGTGGGTCAACCTGTGGGCGGGGGTACTGGGCACCCGATGCTCGTGCAGGCTTGATTTATGGCCCCTGGAGAGCAAAGGCCCTCACCCTTGGGTGTCAGAAACTTGTCTCTGGTGGCAGGCTGGTTAGAACCAGTCAGTCAGCACACCAGTGGCTGGTAAGTTTTTAGGGGGCGCCTCAAACGTGCCCTCTGTGTGCAGGTATTCCTCAATCCCACACTGGCATCAGTGCAGGTTTATTTTTAAGAGATGTTTGATACCAAACATCCTGTTTTTTTCAGTAAAGCCATCATTTAGCTGGGGAACTCGTTTCTACCGGTGTCCAGCACATGCTTGTAAAATGGCTTTGCTGTTCACTTGTACTAGCAGCAATGGACCTGACCAGCACAGGGGCATACCTGCTCGTGCAGTGATGACCTCACATGTAGTTTAGTGCACCTTGTCTTAGGGCTGTAAGGCTTTCTGTAGGGGTGACTTACCTATACTGCATGCAGTGTGGGTTTGCATGACACACATGCAGTGTGCCATGTCTTTTCACTTTCGTCGGCACCAAGGCATGCAACCTGCAGTGGCAGTTTGCATGAGCTCGGTGCAGCGGCCCTTAGGGAGGTACAATTCATGCTGCTGCCCTTAGGGACCCTCTTAAATACTTTAGGCCCTAGGAACCAGGGGCACCATTTACTAGAGACTTACAGAGGGTACCAAAGGTATTGCCAATTGGGGGAAACAATTGTACGGTTTTGGGAAAGAGATTTGGCACTGGGGCCCTAGTTAGCAGGAACCCAGTGCACTTCCAGTCGAAATCACATCAAATACCAGGCAAATAGTGTGGGTGACCATGTCACAACGGGCACTTTCCTATAAGAGGTTTCAGGGCTGGCTTTATGTGGTCTTGTTTTTATGGCTGCATGCACACTTGGACAGCCTCATTTTGTATTTTTTGCAGTCTGTTGATGAGTTTGTTTGGGAGGCCGGTGTCGACTACATTACAGATGGTAGGTCGGGCCATGGCCAAAGCATACTTAATTTCACTGCAGTAGCTGGTATGGAGGAGGATGAAGATTTTACGGAGGAGAGAGAGAGGTAATAATTTCTTCACTTGACAACTGTGTTGATCTGTGTGGTTGAGGTCTGAATTAAACATGATCTCTAGATTTCTAACTTATTAGGAAGAGGATTTAGGGAGGTTGAGTATGATCTCCACCAACATTGCCATCAACCAGCAGAACTTCATTGGATATATTATATTACCAACTAATCACACAATACCGTATTGCACTATGAAATATGTCAAATGTAGAAATATGTCCCTAAGGTACATGTCTGGCTGAGGAATTTAATTGCCACATTCCCCAAATTGTCTCTAATTACTTCTAGTGTAGTGACACTTTAGAATCACAACAGGAAAGCTATTGCTTTTTCGATAGCTTGAACTTTCCTGTCGAGGGAAGTTACAAGAAAATTCACATTGACAACCTACTCATGAACTGTGCTGCTATTGCTGTGGATTTTTCTGCAATGGACTTTGCCACATCACAGTCTACTGAGTCTGCATCACACACTCATACAAGGATCCAACCACAGAAGCCATCACTACCACTGCCCTTGCCACGCTTTCTCCTTACCTTCCCAATGTAGTTGGTGGACAACAGTGGTGATTTCTTACCCAAGGCATCCTTTCGTCCTGGCTTAGATTTGTCATGGTGGCAGTACCAGCGTGACAGTCGCGAGTCACCCGGGCCATAACTGATGGTAAGAGGAGCGGCTGGTCCCAGCAACGATGGAACTGCTGGCCTTGGTCACCCACCATCTGTTGCTTGGACGTCTCGGGTGAAGGGGATCTGCAGCTGTCTGTTTCCAAAGCCCCGAGTAGGCTGAGCACCACCATGACAGCAGGTCAGGGGTCTGGGAGGACTTGAGGTGCAGAGGGTAGGCTGGAAACAAGGGAGACAGAAATGTGAGGGACAGTGATGCTCATAAGAGGTAATGACAGTCTAATGCGCTGCGCACCTGCCAGATCCCACCTCCTCCGCGTCTTATTAGTTGACCATCTGAAGGCATTGCCAATGGAGGACGCAGGCTTCCATTAGCTCTTATTAGGCACTGGGAATCGGCGCACTGGAGCGAATATATCGTGGCCTAAATATGTAGGTGCATATAGGTAAGTATACATTTAGTACTCTTAATTCCACATCAACATACCCTGAGGTAGTATATATCTTCAAGGTACATAGATGTATCTATACTTACCTACATGCCTACCTATAAAATATTTTTTTGTCATTATTTAGGCTGCAAAAATGCGACTCTACAACGTCTGGTACTGGGTGGCAATTCCACTGCTATCCCACGCAGACCAGACTCCGAGGTTGGCCACCTCGCATTTCTATTTACAGAGACTGTTCTACTGCCAGGATGTGGCCGTGGGAGAATGCAGAGCAGCATGCCACTCTCCTGTGTCCTTCCCCACGGCTGGTGGGCACTACTTCACATGCCCCCTTTAGGCAGGCTGCTGCTGTACTCTGCAAACAGCGATACCTAAAAATAAATTAAAGGATGTGCTCCAGCATTGCCGTAGCATTAAAAAGATAGACATGGAAAAGAATTAGTGGCATAGGCCCACAATTATCCCCAAGCATAGAAAAGTAAACAAGCACACGGCACTTATTATAAACCTAGAACCAGAGGCAAAAGAGCAGAGATGCCCATATTTTATTACTTAAGCTAATAGACAAAGAATCACTGAATTCTTGATGAAAAATGAGTTTATTGATGCCAGGGTCAGGAGGTCATAGCCAATCAATCCAGGGTAAAGAGAGGAAAAGGATTCTCTTTTCACCACGTGAAATCCTGAAAGTACTTGAAAGGGCTGCTGCTGTCACATTGACATGTTTTCATCCTGGAGGCTATGCATTCAATGCACACTTGCAATAAGGTGCATGTTCCCTGCTTTGTTTCAATGTGTTTAAAGTCTGCAGGTCTTTAGTTTCAGAGTTGTCTGTGTTATCATCGGTGCATTAAGGCTAAAAGGAAAACTACAGTGCAGGGGAGTAATGTGATTTGCATAAGTTCATTCTATGTGGTCAACTGGGGAACTCGATTCCGATCCCTTTCATGACCCGAGATCCTCACTTAGAAACGGGTGGTATGAGATTCTGGATTGTTCGTTTGTGGGAGGGTTCCAACCAAATTAGTAATGTAGGGCACCATCACGATGCCAGCGGGACCCCTCACCGACAGGCCGTCGGTGGCAGGGCCACTGACAGACTGCCCTGCAGGCCAACCGCCACAGTACGATGCAGGCAGTCAGACCCTTGAATCTCGGGGGACAGACCACCGCCATTGTCAGGATCTACTTATCCCGTCAGGGCGGCTGTTGGAATCGTAATACTGAATGGAGGCGGTGCATGCTCAGGCTAATACTGAATGGAGGCGGTGCATGCTCAGGCTAATACTGAATGGAGGCGGTGCATGCTCAGGCTAATACTGAATGGAGGCGGTGCATGCTCAGGCTCTATCGTCATGATCACGACGTCCCTTTCCAAATGGCTTTTCATGGCGGTCCCATCGTCTTGAAAAGTCAGATGGAAACAGACTTTGGGATCTCCAAGCAGGGACCCCATCCCCCATGGGCCACTGCTAAGTGGTCAGGGGGATGCATGTGGTGTCCCCCTACACATGCATTCATCTTGTTCCAGGCACCACATGGTGCCTGGCACACGGTGCATGGATGTTTGTAAAGTGCCTTTTTCTACTGCGGCTTGTGCTGCAGCCCTTTTTATGGCAGTAGAAAAGGGAATTTTATGACCACCTGCGCGGCAATCGTATCGTTATTGGGTTGGCGGGACCACAACACATTGCTGGCCGGTCACCTGCCTGCAGCGATGGCAGTCGGACACTCGTCCGACTGCCATCATAATCTGCCCTCTAGTTTCTTGCTATGCCAACACACTGTTTCAATTAGAAAACCTGCAGCTAACCCCTGCCATCAGTCATATAAAGCAGTAGGTTTTCACCCAGAGAAATGGGTGTTAATTGCTAAAGCAGCATGAGACCCACATTAAAGTCAAGAAGTAAACCAATAAAATAATTCACAAACCTATTTAGTGAACATTAGAAAAGTTTATGTGTTGCAATTTTTAATTAGGGTTTGTTTAAGTGATTCTAATCATACTATATAGTGGCTTCAGAGCGCTAAAGAGGGTGACAGACACATGTACAAATTTGGAGAGCAATATCAACTGCTGTCTAACCGCCTATGTAGTGTGCTGACAGAATTGTAAAAAAACGGGACAAAAACGGACAACATCAGATTAAGGGAATCGGAGATATGATTTTTTTAGTTTTTAAGTCAGTTTGTTATGATTTCTATTGGTCAGCTATACAAATTCTGTACAGTTCTTTGCAACAGTGACCCCTGCCTTCCAGTGAGGGTGAGATTTCGAAGTGGCATGCTTGTGTTTGTGTCTGTGGTTGGGTGTATAACATGTTGAGTCGACTGCGTGCAGCGTGATTGCTCTCCATTGGGAAACATTGTATGAATCTGCAAACAAATGATGGTTTTCTTGCTGTTTCTCATTTGTTTTTTGTTTATGTGACAACCTGCATTGCCAAAGCTGCAGTTCTCTGGTGGGTTGGATGAACATTACCATCCCTTCTTTTACAAAAACGAGTTCCCGTCCTGCTCCACTGACACTCACCCTTTGCAAATGTTGTGGGGCTGTCACTTAGAAACATAGGTCCTGGTTCACAAAGGTAAATGTACACTTTTGTGTAAGTTTTGGTTTGTTTTGAAACTCACAAGTTCTGATTTGATAGTAAGATTACAAGTGTGGGGGCTCCACAGTTGGGGCGGAGATCTCTGCACAGAAAGAGAAAGGCAGGTCCCACCTTTTTATGAGCGCAGTTCCTGGCACCGACTATGGACTCTCCGCAGTCATAAACTTACTATTAAAGTTTGGGAATTCCAAAACAAAGATAACCTTACACAGAAGAGTAAGTTTACCTTTGTGAATTAGGCCCTAAGAAACAACAGCTCAGGCAGTCTGATGGTATATCTGGTTTCAACCCTGTACAGTGCTATCTTAGCGTGAGGATAATTATCTCCGGGTAACGAGGATTTTTATAGCTGAGATAGCGTGCTATTAGCAACGCTTATCTCCTCAGCGATAAAAATCCTCACGCTAACTGCCTAACGTGAGATTATCGCTGTAAACCCAGCGATACTCTCACGCAATGTGGCGTTAGCTTGCTGATAGGGAATCACAAACTTGGCCATGATATCCACCCACCATAGGATATCATGGCTAAGTCAGTCCTGAAGCAGGCGTAAGGAAAGTAGCGATAACAGGGGTTATCGCTACTTTTCTTGCCGCTATGCTTCATAGCGTGGGGCTTAATGATAGGAGAAATGTCGCTTAGCGACATTTCTCCTGTCATGTTAGGTCAGGAACGCCCACTTTGCATCTCATTAGAGATGCAAAGCTGGGCGTAAAGAATCCCCACGCTAAAGCAAGGTTTCACGCGTTAGTGTGGCCTTGCTAATTAGGCGATAAAATTATCGCCGCTTTTCGGCCGAAAACGGCTGCAAAAGCGGCGATAATTTTTTATCGCCTGCTTGTAAATATGCCCCTAAGTTAGTTATCGTCAAGGTTTACGTTCTGCAAATACAAGATACATGTATGCAGCTGGAATACAACTAAGAAACAATCTTCACCATTTCTGTTCAATGCGACCTACACTTGCCTTCATGGTGGAGTATGATTGGGAGAATATTGAGAATTTGCAAGAAAGCTGACACTTTTGTCTTGAAAGTGGTTCACTCCAGTGCTCCCAAAGCCCAATAATTACTGGGCCTCTGGACCAAGGTACCCGCATTCATCTGGGCTTTAGGATAAGACTCTACTGCACCAATGTAGAGAGATTCATTAAAGGAGTTGGGACCTTGCTGCTAATGCAGTGCTTAATTTGTAAAATGAGTGCCAGAGACCTCGCCAGGAGGCCACTGCAGCTTGCACCACCGATTGCCCCTGTCTGCTCTGTCTTCACTGTACCTACACAACTACTAATCATCACACTGCTACAAGTGCGATATTTCAGACTGTTTGAGGCCCCAAAAAGAAATAAGAATGGCTTTGGCAGCAGGTATTAGTTGTTTTTAATGTATATTGAATTAATAAAGCAACTGTTGTTCTGCTTATCGCTAAATCACACAAACAGCACCACCATGTGGCAGCTGTCATAAGTGTTGACAATTAAGTGCGGTTGCCGAGCACTGGAAACCACCAGCTCAAATTAGGCACTGTCCACGGTGTTTCCTTAGAAGTTGGAGACAATCCCTATTCTCAGGAGGTACCCTGTTGCCATTGCCTACTTGTAATTAGAGGACACTAAACTGCACACAGAACACAGAAGTATGCCCTTGATAAAGAGGAAGATCGGCACAAGTCACACCCGAGTGAAAACTTACCTTGGAAGTTGTCATAGAGACTGGATACTCAGGAGCCACAAGGATCTCTTATAACCAAGCGGAACAGAATAAGACAGGGATATCAAGAGGTATCTCAGGTTTAAAGAGCTGCAGTGATTTTACCCAGGGCTGCAATTTTGACGAGTCTCCACCATCCCTGACCTGCTCAGGATCTCTGGGTGTACCATATCTACAATCCAGACGAACAGAGAGTTTCTAACTTTTCATCAGCCTCTTTGGTGAGGACCCAATAGCTGCATCAGGTTGCCCTCATTCTGATTTTATTCAAACAATCTCCATTGCCACTATGATTGCTGAGGTACAGGCATCTGAAGTCACAGTTGCACCGTGACCATAATTACCAGATCCTAGTCCATATTAGCTGAGCTTCTACATTCATTTCCGTGTGTGCAGACTAGTGGGTACCCAACCAGCAGGACAGATTTGCTCACAACTGTCTTATTCCGAAATATTTCACTTTGAATTTTGGTACCTCCTGACATTGCTATGGGTACTCTCACCATTAAGCATTCAATACCTTTGTAGAGTTATCAAAATAGTTGAGTAGATAATTTGTCTCCTCCGCCGGTGATTGTGCCCAGTAGACAAGAATCCCAATTAATGAACCCCTTGGTAGCCCTATTAGCTGGGCACTAAGTGATTGTGTGAACTGGCTTTTTGACATTCTGATATAATTGTTTGACTTTGGTTTTAACCTTGTTCTGGCAGTGGGGAGGCGTGGGCCCACATATAATGGTGTTAAAAATATCCTGGGCCAGAATACCACATGTAAGATTATAATTTCTTAAAATATTATTCAATGTCATTGTTAAAAATATAGTTTGTGTTATAACATTGTAATTCACACCGTTTTTAAGTGCATTATGTGTATTTTTTGCATTAATATATTGTATTTGTGTTAAACAAATATTTGTTTCGTTATACAATACTTTTCGGAGCAGAATGTTGGGTTTATAGATAAATAGGAAGGTGAGCAACTTAAAAGGTTTAATTCTATATGTTTGTTAAGTTTAAAATTGTTGTGTGAATATCTTTATATATTAAAACATCTTTTATGAATTTATATTTTACTTATTGATTTTTAAAGTTAGTTCTATTATTATTACATTTTTTATGTTTGTAGTATGTTTTCATGTAAAAAATTAAAAAAACACTTTCCTTGTCATTTACAATTAGTTTTTTAAATATGTTTTACTTTAAATACGTGTATTTCATTAATTGTAATATAATTGCCTCAAATAAAGGTGTTTTTGTAATTTTTGTCTCATTGGGAGTTAAAAATATATGTAATTTACATTTCAAACGTGGAATATTGTTATTTTTTACTATGTATTGTTAAAAAATTAATTATAATGATCAATTTTAAAGCTTTAGTTAATTATTATTTTTATGATAGGACTTCCTATTTAACTTATTTCTGTGATGTGTGTTTCTTTATTTTTGGAATGAATGACATTTTAGTATATTCTTTTTAGTGCAGTATGTGTTTGTTAGTTTACAGTTTTGCAGTAGGTCTTATTTTGAAATAAAATGATATTTGTATGTTAATGCTTTTTTAATGTGCATTGTTTAATACTAGAGTTTTAAGTCTTTTTTGGGTTGGGGTTCTATGTTTTTTCATTACAGGTTTTTATTTTTAGCCTGCATATACATTCATTTCAATGTTATTTTATGAAAAAAGAATTGACTATATTTTAACAAAAATATTTGTTACTTTGTACATGAATTTTTAGTTTTCCTTCAGCATTTAATAGTTTTTCAATTTTTTCAGGTTTTGGATGATTTCATGGAATTTTGGAGCTGTAGAGAATGTTTCAGTTTTCTCTGGATTATCTTCATGTTTTTTGTGCTATTTTCTCATCTATATGTTTTTATCCTGTCCAATTCATCTATATTATTGTGTGCAGAATGTTCATGTTTTGATGTTATGTTTGTGGATTTATTGACTATCTATCTATCTATCTATCTATCTATCTATCTATCTATCTATCTATCTATCTATCTATCTATCTATCTATCTATCTATCTATCTATCTATCTATCTATCTATCTATCTATATATATCTTTTTTTTTTTAGGGGGGTGGGGGTGTCTGCAATAAAGCACTTTGTATAAGGATACCTTGTGTGCTTTCCTGATTCGACATTTGAAAAACACGCCGAGAGTTACCTGAATATATATATTGGCTTGAAAAAGGCTTCTGCGAAGCCGAAACGCGTCTCTCCAGCCATGGGATTGTGTGAGACCTGATACAATAAAGAAAGCCATACCTGACATCTTCGAGTACGTGCCTTCTTCTTTGCCAGAGTGAGATGTAGTATTTATATATATATATATATATATATTTCTTTTTCTGCACAGTATATTTATTTATTTATAAACGTACAAAATTTTCATTTGTCAATCTAGATTTTTCTCTTTTGAATTAGTTTATTATTCACATTGGTATCTTAAATTTGCTTTAACGATATGTAGAAATAAATATTAATAAAGCATGAGTGTTTGTGTTTTAGCAATAGCGGCTCGTGCAGGGAGTGCCGCGGGGCGGTGGGGTGGGGCAGGGAAGGGTCAGGGTGGGGGGTAGTAAACTCATGGCCGACAGGAGTAATGTAAATAAATAAATAAATAAAATAAATCTCATTGCGAGCGCTGAAACGCAAAACGCGTTTAAGCGCGCGCAATGAAATTCGTTTTATTTATTTATTTATTTATAATGACTCTGGTCGGCCGTGAGCCAGAGTTTACCACGCCCCACCCAGCCCCTCCCCGCCCCACCGCCCCGTGGCACTCCCTCCACGAGCCGCTACTGTGTTTTAGGGAGGTTAAATCTAGGCCTGAGCTAAATGTTTATTAAAGTGGCATAATTCGCATAATTTTGGTAATTTTGTGTTAGGCTTGCCATGTGAAATTACTGAAATTACGCCATTATGCCACTTTGCAGGATTACCCACCAATCGTGTTAAAAATTTACCATGAATGGCACCCTTTGCAGTAAAAAAAAGTACTACTAATGCACTGAAATAACAAAGTTGAGTGCTCTTGTTCGTGATGCTTTGTTTAAAAGCGTCCTTGCGCCAAAATTTTATGCATGGGTGTATTTCACACTAAAATATAGTGCAAAATGACAGATTTGTATTTCCCGTAATTACTCGTAATTTTGGTGAAATTTCGTATAAGCATGAGTAAGAAAATTAACTGAATTTCACACACACCTCGTTAAAAGGTGTTGTTTAGTGTGTTTTTAAAGTAGGGTTCTTGCTTTTTAATCTAGATATCATCGGCCTAGTTTAGTAGCATTGAGTCTTACATTGAATGCTAGGAGTTTATGCATCTGATTAGTTTGTGTGGAGAAGTTTGGTTTGAGTTAACTTAGGGATTGTTCATTCTTAGATAGTGGTAGCTTTGGTATTTTTAAGTATTACTAGGGATTACTAGGTACAATATAAGGTGGTTTCTTCCTATTGTTTCTTGGAAGGAATTGTGCTAACCTTCCATTGTGTTGTTTGTCTTTGCTTCTTGGCACATGGTTCTGTTATAGATGTTCCACCATGAAATGTGATACTTGAGTTGTCATCTGTTGCATTTATAATCCATTAGGGGAGCTAGTTATGTTTCGTGTTGTTGGTAACGGGGATTCAATTAACATATATTGTTTAGTGACTTCTGTTACAGGGACGTATGATGAAGCTATTAGCTTTTTGTATGCAAATTCTAGGTCAGTTGCACATTCTATACTCAGAGTGGATTTTTGGAGATGCCTCCATATGCTCTGGGTAATTAGGAACAGTCAAGCCCGAATTACCAGACCAGGTCCTTACAGAACTGAAACACAAGTAACCCAAGACCGGTTTTGCCCTGATTAGGGCTCATCAGTCGGGTATAGATTGGTTTCAGTGACAAAATGAGCACGGAACCCACGTCTGAGCATACCCATCGCACTTAGGGCGCCAACAGCTACAACAATCAGTCTAGATCCTGTCAAGGTGATGGATGTGATGTTTGAATTAATTTCAGCCACTGGCAATCCTTCAGGCCGCATCCCAGACCACCCATGGGCAAATCAGTCTTGATTCTGCTGCAAAAGGAAAAGTTTAGAATAAACTGCCAGGCCATGTCTTTCCTGAACCGGAACACAAGCAACCGAAGACCGGTTTCAACCTGATTGAGGCTCATCAATCAGGTATAGCTTTCTTCCAGTGCCACAGTGAGCACTGGACCCACGTCTGAGCATACCCGTCTCACTTAGAGCATCAACTGCAATAGCAACAAAGTGACCTTGGAATGCTTGAGTTAATCTCAGACAATAGCAATCACTCTGGGCCACATTCCAGTCCATCTTTTTTCTCCCACCATGCCACTTCAGTTTGGACCCAGCTATATGCAAATCAGTCTTGATCCTGGTCTAATAGGAAAAGTCTAGTCCGAGATGCCATGCCAGGAGCTTCATGAACCACAACACAAGCAAACCAAGACAAGACCTGTTTCGCCCTTATTTTGGTTCATTAGTTGAGGAGAGCTAGGCTCCAGTGGCACAGTGAGCACAGGACCCGCATCTGGGCATACCTGTTACACTTAGGGTGCAACTATCACAAAAAGAAGGTGATGGATAGAATGCTTGAATTGATCTCAGCCACTGGCAATCGCTCATGGCTGCATTCCAGTCCATTGTTTTTTGCCCACCATTGCAACTCAGTTTGGACCCAACCATATACAAATTAAGGCCTGATTACGATGTCGGGCGGATGTACCGTTGCCGTCTCAGGACCAACTGACCTCCGGTCGGCGGTCCCGACACCCCAAGTACAATGTGACCACACAAGGTGCGTTTGCATACTCCCATTTGTCTTGGGAGAATCTGTTCACCCCTGCACCACGTGGCAGGCACCTCGGGGTGCCTGCCACATGGTGCAGGGATTAAGAGGGGGGCACCTTAGGTGCCCCTCGGCCCCCAACCGGAGGCCGCAGGGTGAAAGGGACCCTGCTAGGGGCCTCTAATGCCACTTTCCAGCAGTCTTTCAATGTCAGAAAGCCCGACATGGAAAGCCTGTTGGAAACTGATGTTGTAATCCCTACGGTGGAAACGCCGTCCACAGGGATTACGTGCAGGCCTCCTATTAGCCAACGAGCTTCTTGAGCCCATCAGAATCCAGCCGGAATGACTGACTGGTTTCTCTTCCATCATCCATGTGTTACATTACGTTAGGGTTAGACAATTGTTTCTGTTAGCAGAAATGATCATTCTTGAGGTTGTTCATAGTAAGGAGGTATCTTTTTATGACTGATAAGTAAGTGTTAAAATGTCTAGATCTTTATATTTTTCAGATGGTATTGGCATTTCCCAGGCTGTTCTACATGTTCTGATAATTCATGTTAACAGGGTTGGTATGCCAGAGAGTTCTCCTGTTGCCTGTTCTGTAATATATGATATAGTATTTGTAGGTATTGCTCATATTGGCTCTTGGGAGCTCGTACAAGCCTCTTTCTGGTCTTTTAAAACATTCCTGACTTTTACTTGAGTAATATTATGGGTGGTTGTGTTTCCTAACCCTTTCAGCTATTTCATTTTTAGTAGCAGTCCTAAGAAGGCATGCGCTTGAATAATATTTGGTGCCTTTCTGGTGTGTTTTCTCACTGGGGGTACTCTCTTTACTAGAAGAATATTCTCTATAATTTAATAGAACCTTCCCTTTTAGGGATATGAAGTAGTGTGCTTTTTCTAAAATATCTGTGGGATTTAGAATATATAAAATACTTAGGGCCTTATTACAATGTCAGACGGACACCATTGCGGGAAAGGAACTGCCGACCTTAGGTCGGCGGTTCTGACATCCCAATTTGGCTGCGACCGCCCATAGGGCGGTCGGAAACATCCATTTCTCATGGAAGCTTGTGTGGCAGCAGGAAAAGACCTGCAGCACAAGATTCCATTGATGTTTTCTAACATGCCTGCCACACGGTGCAAGGAGGCCCAAAGGTGGGGGGCAAGGAGAGATGGGGGCCCTGCTAGAGGCCCCCAATGTTGCTTTCTGACAGCCTTTCCATGTCAGAAAGGCCAACATGGAATGGCTGTCGGAAACCAACATCATTATCTCGAAAGCGTTGGATGGTCCCTCTGACTGCTGCCTCTGACCGCACGCATTGTAATGCGTCGGTCTGACCGCAGCAGCATACGGCGGTCAGACCGCATCTGCCGAGCCGTCAGTTGCAGTCCGACTGTCATCGTTATCAGGTCCTTAGTATTATTTTAAAAGAATATGGGAAATAGTGTTTATTTTATCATTTTTACATTGCAGGTGCATATATCAACTAATGTTGTTTTTACTTCATTTTAGATGTAGATTTCTGCCTTGCTGGCTTGTTTGGTGTAGTTTTTGCCACAGTTTTCTTTATAGTCTGTTGAGATGAAGAGCTTAGCTAGTGGTGTCAGTTTGTCTTTTCATATAAAATGAGTTTGTTTGTTGTAATTAATTTTTGGGGAAATATATTAAAGTGTTCTTTTTACTGTAATTTTAGTTTAGTGCTTGGGTTACAATTTTTACTTTTGCCATTTTTGGGTGATTTTTGAGGAAATTGGTGTCTATGCTTTTCTTTTCTTTTACTTTTAGCATTGTTTCCTTCTTGTTGAAGATGCACCTGTATTTTTTTTAAATAATTATGTAGTCTAGTTTTACTTATTTGTTATTTAAAAATTATTTTAAGTATTTAGCTTTCATTTTGAGTCAAACTTACATTGTTTGTTGTATTTAGTGGTTAGAGTGTTGAAGTTTCCTTTTGTTAGTTTGCAATCCGGCAGAGTAACACTGTCCTGATGCGATTTTATTTTCACAAACCATATTTTATGATTTTTTTTATGACCTTTTTGTGCTGTTTTTTAAAAATAGCAAAAGTGTTTCTATTCGTTAACTGCCTTTAAGTGTAATTTGATGGATTGGTTGGAGACTAGTTTGAATGTTTTTTTTTTGCTCCATTCATGATAAACACTAATTAATGTTTTTGGTATATATTTAGGGCCCGGTTCACAAAGGTAAACTTACACATTTGTGTAAGTTTATATTTTTTCCCTATGCACAAAGTTATTTTACGACTGCGGAGTCTCCACCACGAGTGTGGAGACTCTACTGCTGTAAAGATCCGCAGTCGTATATGTAAGTTTACCTTTGGGAATCAGGCCCTGAATGTATAATATCATTTTCACGTATTTTATATGTATATATATATATTTAAGTTAATATAATTTTTTTTTATTTAGAATTATGTTGATTTTCTGGTGTTTGATATTTGGTTTTAGTGTTTTTGTTATGTTACCTTATTTTAAATGTGTAGCAATATTTGATAATTCTTTATTGTTGTTTACAATATTGTTAAGTTTTATATGTTTTAAAGCAATATTTTGTCACTGATATGTGTGTCTTTACTGCTTAGGTATAGGGTTAGCGATACATTTGTTTTCAATATGTTTTGGGCAATAATTGTATATGTCGATTTTGTTTACCTTGATATAGTACCTGTAAGAAACAGAATTATTATTTGGGGCAGATGGAAGTCCACCACCAGGGCCGGACTGGGAACCACAACCGGCCCTGGCAACGTGCTCGGCCAGCCCCCTCCCCCCTCCAGGAGGGGGGGGGGGCTTGCTGCCGAGCTCTTTGCCAGGGCCGGTTTTCGGCCGATTTTGCAGCTATGCTGAAAAAACGGCCCCCAGGGGCCCAAAACCGGCCCCCGCCCGTGCGGCGCACCGGGGGATTGCCCGGTGCCCGCCCTGTCCACCACAAGTAAAAAAGGCACCAGCTTGTAAGGTTGAACACAAGGTTTCAATAATTTAAACTTCACTGCTGAATCCCACTATGCAACACCAAAGGGCATGCACAGAATGGTGTCAAGTTACAAACATGTAGACCAGCAGGAAACCTACTGATGTCCCCTAATTGAAAATGACAAAATACATCTGACAGTGAAATTCAGGGAAAGGAAAAAGCAGCAGGAAGAGCAAAGGGAGAACACCATTATCCCAAATGCCCTTTTAAGTGAACTCACCATGGTGTCGTGGGCTAAGCCTTCTTTCCAGTATCCTTGAAGCTCTCAGGAAAGAAGAAACCAACTATTTTGTGAGAAGGGTACAGCAACTAGGGGTAGGATAATGACAGAATTGAGTAAGTCCAATATAACAACAAGGAGGGGTTTGAGAGCTGACCCATCATACTGGCTGATTGTGCTGTAAAGAGCTCCTGACAGACCAAGACCCCAGGTAGAAACCTAAGGACATGGAGCGACAGGCAGGCCACCAGTTGTAGAGAAAAATTAATCAGGAACACACAAGGGAGTCACAAATGGAACAAGGGGCAAAGAAAGATAGTAATGGATACCCTAATCATGAGGGTCTACAAAGGGTAAAAACAAAAAAGATGAAAGGATGGTAAATGGCGGTCGATTGAGAGCTAACAGTAGCTCGCGGACACCTTCAGAGTAGCTTGAAGCCTTGAGTTCATTTTTAAATGAGCACTGGTTCGAATTTTCCTTTTAAAGTTAAGGGGAGGCTGTGTTTATTTTACATTATTAGCATCAGACTGCAGATCACAGGGCCTAAGAATGGGCAGTGCTGGCATCGACTTTATGACCCAGGCTGGGGCACAGAGGTGAAAAATTGAAGCTCTAAGGTATTTCACACTTAAATAAAAGTCCTTGTCAACTCACTATTGGAGCATGAGAACAAAATGATGTTTCTGAATACTGTTAAAAGGGAGAAAATTAAAATGAAGAGTTAACTTAATCATGAATTAACTCTTCAGTTTAATTTTTCTCCAATTTCAAAGTCACATTTACAAACAGCTGGCCTCTTGCTCCGAGTGACCAGTAGACACTGTGCCTACCATATTTATAACTGAAAAATACAGCCTTTTTTCAAATGGGAGAAACTTGAAATGAAGAAAAATATTTCTATGGAACATTAAGGGACTTATTACGAGTAAGGCGGTCCTCAGGACAGCTGTACACACAGTGGCAGTCCAGGCACTGCGGGTCTGCC
The DNA here is from genome assembly GCF_964204655.1 of Triturus cristatus. Taxonomy (NCBI): domain Eukaryota; kingdom Metazoa; phylum Chordata; class Amphibia; order Caudata; family Salamandridae; genus Triturus; species Triturus cristatus. The sequence goes on from NC_140593.1 coordinate 1,052,404,364, forward strand.
CGCAGTATTCTGAGTGTGGCAGTCAGACCGCCGGGTTCACCAAGAACCAGGATCCCGCGGCAGTCACGCAACGGAAAGGGGCAGGCATATGCCGGTGGTGCCGCTGCGGCTCAGCCGAGCATATTCCGAGTTGGCGTTCCCCTTCCCATTTCATGGCGGTGAGCCCGCATGAAAAGAGTGGTGGAGAGGCAACTAAGGGGGACTCCTGATGCTTCTAGGCCTGGGGCTGCATGAGGGGGCACATGTTGTACCCCCCTGGAATTGCACCTCTGTTCCTGCATGGTACGGCATGGAGAAATGTGCCGCAGGCGCAGTCACAGCGGCGGGCTGCTGTTAAGGCTCTTCTATGAGCCTTACACAGCTGCTGCCGTGTGATTGCCACAGAATCGCCCACCCCCCCTGTAATACACTCATATTCTGGTAGGCGGGTGCACGACGGGCTTTGCCGTCCTCCTGTTGGTGCAGGGGTGGCGGGCCGACAGAGGACCGCCAAACTTGTAATAAGGCCCTAAGTCTTAATATTTTTCGCCACTTTCAATTACGTCTTAATATTTTATAAAGCATATTTCCTCACTTTGAAATTTAAGAAAATTTAAATGATGATTTTTATGGAATACATAGAAACTTAAACTTAACTCTTCAGTTTAATTGTCTCCCATTTCAAAGTTTCCCATTAAACACAACAGGCATCTTGCTCCCATTGGCTGGTAGACAGGGTGCCCGATTCATAAATGAAAAATACAGCCATTTTTTTAGTGGGAGAAGTTTATAGTGCAGAAAAATGTTCCAGAATATGAACAGTTTTGCAGAACATTTATCTGCACTCAAATTTCTGCCATTTACAAAAATGGTTGTAGGTGTGTGTTATACATGTAACGGTGCCACATATGGTGAAAGGTATGTCCTGTGCAATAAGTAGATACGACACAGGCTCTCAGTCAACAATACACATATATCCCATCCATACGCACGCATATTCATACATTCCCGCAGAACACGCTATCACTTAAACACATGGAAACCCTGTCATAGTGTCCGGAGTCAAAATATTTTGCTTAAATCATAGTATGTGGCTCTATGGACTTTAGTCCTAAACTCAATGAAGTTGAGCATGTGGGTGTTTAGTAACAATGCACGAGTCGCTTGGCCTTCAGTAGCTCACAATGATTTTCACTGATCACAAGTAGCTCTGACTACAGATAAGTTTAGAGACCCCGGATCTAAATACTAGTGTTACCAATAATGACCCGGACGTCTTCACATGACTCGGGAAGTGAGGATCTGAAGGGAAACTGTGTTGTGTGCTCTTTTTACTGCAAAGCTCAGTTTCCAACTCCCTGTTCTCTAAAATTGTCCACCATTTTTCAATCTTGCAGGAGACTTGCTGTAATCTAGTGTTCCTGGTCCTGACACTCGGTTCGGAGAGAAAGTACTTCAGAAAAAAACGATGAAATTCAAAGAAAAAACTGAGTTATGGTTCTGGCTCAAACCACTGGAATTCGCAACTTATTGTTATGGGAATGGTGGCAGGATGACAGGTGTATGTAGTAAGTGGGGGCACCTGCAAGGTAATTTTGTTTATGGCTGCTGCACACTACCTCTTCACCCAGTGCTTAATTTATCAAACAAATTAAAGCCAGGGCTCTCGTGAGGTGGCAACTGCAGTCTGCACCACACATTGCCCCTGCCATGCTGCTACTGATAGTAACAACACAACTGCTCACACTCCTATAAGTGTGGCAATTCTGACTATTCCAAGCACCCAAAGGTATTAAAATGGCTTGGGCTGCAGGTACTAGTCATTTATAATGTATATCGAATTAGCAATTGACAGTTGTGGTAATCTCAGACAGCGCCACCTTATGGCAAACTGTCACAAGCGCCGGTGTTGACAATTAACACGGAAACCACCGGCTCAAATTAAGCAATGTCTTCACCCCTTACTTTTCCTGTCATTTATGATTGGTTGGGGGGTCTGCGGAAAAAAAATATACATCATTATGCACAATGTAAAGTTGTATATCCTTGTTCACAAGGGATGCTTTCCATTGCAGGTGTCTGAGTGCCATCAAGCTTTAGTGCTGCTTTCTATGGTGACATTTGAAACCCCTCGGCAGAAACCCTGCTGTTATTATATATGCAATTGTACATGGCCGCATCCAGTCGAGCTGAAGTACTGTTATCAACACCTTCCTATAGTGCAATTTGCGCTTCTGCACGAGGCAGCCGTGCGCGGCACGGAGCGCTAAGGGAATGTAATGAAAATGGAGTCTGCTTCCTGATTAAGGCAATGGGAGCGGAGAGATGGAGTGGGGGCATGGAACTTGGCGTGTAAACGGCAAAAGCAGGATTTCGTACATTGACTGTGGCCTCCGAGAGCCAGTATTTGAATTTCAATTTATTTTTGGTCAATAAGTGCCGTTCTCCATAAATTGCCTGACAGGCCTCGTGGGACTCGGCGCTGAAGCCGGAGGAAGCGCTGAAGTGGGCGGGCCTCCTAATCCCGAGGCCCACTGCGCGTGCCTGACAAGGGCCTCGTGCTCAAAACACTACACGCGTCACCCAGAAGGGCTGCGCGTGCAAAACGGATTTCAAAGTGCGTGGTTACAGGTACGGATGGCCGTGCCGGTATCTGGGTTCAGCTGTGTATAGCGCGCTCGCGAATTTAATTGGACGTGGAAAATAACGACTTCCTTTGAAGCTTGACACCTGTTACACGGCTTGTTTATTCTCTGTAAAATGAAAGAGTAATGTTCCTCGGAAGGGGAAGGGCAGTGCTTAATTCGTGATGTTGGTTGCAGTTCTTTTGCCAGGGACTTATTTTTCATCATCAAGCTTTGACAAGAGCAAGACAGAAAAAGATAGGAAAACCGTGGCAAATGGAGAAAGCTGGAATTAAGAGTGAGATAAAGAAAAGGAAGTGAACCGTGGTGGAAGAAGGCTGCATTATCTGGAATCAAGGCCAGGAAACTGGGTGTGTTGTGGTTTTGGAGATGCTAACAAGCAGTGGAAGACAGTAGTAATGATCCAGCGGAAAGGGGCGACATTTTTTACAGATCCTCCCTGCGTCACAGATCCGTCACCGCACTTACTCATTTACACACACATTCATTGGTGGGGCCCATATCACCAACACTCGCACGTCTCACTTTGCATGCAGGGGGACGATGACTCCGCTGGACATGTGGGGGGGGGGGGGGTACCTTATTACCTATGGAAGGAAATATTTACATTATCTACATATTATACATCTGCACTTATAGAATCCTAACTTTAACATCAAGGCACTCCACCACTTGGTCGACGGACCAATTAGTTGGACTGGTTGATGGTGATTTAGGACCAGCTAAAACACATTAAAACTTCAGAATCCTTATCAAATGCCTTACATAAAGAACCACAAACTCATTCTCTGTTAATCAATGTTTTAGTTTATCTAATTATTTGCTTTTAGTAGCATAATTAGCATTTTGGTCAACAATGTTCAAATTTAATCAATCAACAGAATTTAGCATGACATTTATATTTACCTATTCTTGCTATTGGGGTATTTTTTCTGATTCTGTTAGCTCTGCATAACTCAAATCTCTTTCATAAATTGTCCCAATAGAATGCAGGCCAAGACTCAACAAGTCCAAAAAGTTCCTTCGCTCAGCACCACACAGTCCCAAAGATATCCAAAGGACCAAGCACTCGTGCAAGCAAGTCGATCACGCAAATTTGGGACACCCCTCCGGAACGCACTAACTTCCTCCCTATTCTACTATCCTTTTATAATAAATTCTAAGGAACTTGTAACATTTACTGAACTGGGAAGAACTGTGATTGGCCAATCCTGCCAAAATTGTTATATGGTCTGACTTTCTCAGAGTCTTGGGTTCCCAGGGAAATAGCTTTGTCATATCCTTAGCTTATATCATTCTCATGCGAAAGGTCCGATGTATCGATGCGTTGACCTTCCGTTATAGGTGGTTATTGTTCCACTTGGTCATTCACGCTGACTGAAATCTGGCAGTCTTCCACGTTCCTCTCCTTGACAAGGAACACTGTGCTCTGAACAGAGGATGCCTGGAGATCTTCGAAGCCATCCGAGTCTGCGCAGTAGACATCGCGCTCACAGGACGGTAGCCACTTCCGAACTCCATTTTGAATATAATGGCCTGGTAGGCCCGAATGCCAACTTAAGCAAAACAAAACATAAACATAATTAATATACGGAATTGAAGATTCTAATGTTTAAACCCACACTAATCCCATTATATATTAATATTTTCCTATCTTATAGCGACATATAAAGCAATAATACTCACCATTTGGTCCCATCAGGAACGCAAAATTTCACAAAAGCAACACAAATCATACACTTTCTATCACAACACCTTCTATGGTTAATATGCGTACCATAATTAGTAATTAAAGTTATTCTGCCATGCAAATAGCAATTAGTCCTGCGTATAATTCATGTTTATCAAGGTGCACTTTATTGATTAGTATACCACGGCACACAGTTAATATAGGTTAATATGTAAATTGATTACGTCATTTATATTTTCATGCAAAAAAAGAAGGTATACAAATTTTTTTTTTTTACCTGCTCCATCAGTAACAAGGTGGGAGTGTACGGATGAAGGTGCGTGCAGATTAGAGAAACGTTAAGAAATTGAATAATTTTCTTCTGCTGCCGAAGCGGGAAGAAGCAGCTCAAAATAACGTATGAAAATTGAGAGTTCAAGGAAAAAGCAGAATCAAGATGGATTCCTAAGTTGTAGATATATGACACGGAAGAACAAGGTGCCTTCTCAGTGGGTCAGCAGGCATTCAGGTAGATATCAGACCTACCTTTTACCAGCATCACCTCAGACTTCTCTGAGTTAAGGTAGAACCAATGGCTGTCTTTTCACTTCTAGAGCTGCTTACGACATAGTTGTAAAGATGTTGCAAATGAAATATCCCCCACAGGATATTAACAGGCGGGGTTATATTGGTTTACATCTTAAGTAGAAAACAAAAGATTCTAGAGCAGATGAGCCTCACAAAAGACTGAGCTAGATTTAAAGAGGACTGGTTATAAGGCAGAACTGTCCTCTTTAACACAGTTACCTTCACTGTGGAGAAGAATGTATTGACACTGATGTGCATTGTCTGTGACTTCCTTGGAATGGGAAAGAACCAAGGGGCATATTATCAAGCACGGCGTTAAAATTATCTTTAGCTTTAGCGGCGATAATGGGCTTGATAATATATCGCAGAGAATTCCAATAGAAGCCCATGTTGACACCAGAACATAGACTTCTATGGGAATTCTCAAGGGCATATTATCAAGCCCATTATCGCCGCTTTAGTGGCAGTTTCTTGATAATATGCCCCCAAGAGACAGTGGCGGCTACAACTATAAATATATGGGGATGTCCACTGCGCATGTTGGGCTGACTGTAGCAAACCAGCCGGCCAGCCCGACATGCGCACTGCAAGGGCAGCTGTAATCCTACAATTGCAGGATTCAGCACGTCCTCTGCACTCACACTGCACTTATAAGTGAAATGGCATTAACGTGCCATATTACTTATTCATGTGTGCCTGCTGCGCTCGCAGCAGGCGGGGCGACGCTCCTCCGCACATGAGGACGAGCCGCCCCTGCCAAGAGAATGACATCTACAGTGTCAAATGCTGCTGACTGGCCACAGTGAATCAGGGCAGTGACATCAAAAGACATAGGTTTCATACTGAGTTTGTCGAAAGCTATCAAAAGTACCTATTTGATTTTTAGGTGAAAGAGGCTTGGGCAGTGTCTAGAACAACATCACATTAAAAAAAGTTGCAGAGATTCTTTTTTTAAATCAAAATCAACTGGCCAATCTTAATTTGAGCCCCTCACATCCCTTGGGCCAAGTAATCATTGATCACATTTCTCAGGCGATCATGAAGAGACAAGTTTATAAGCTGCAGAATTTCAGGAGGGCGGAGGACTCAGACTTAAGCTTAATTAAAGCTTCTCGAAATAAGGGTATGAGTCATATGACAAGTAGGAAAACTGCAGGCGGAGATATTTACCTACATGTACTTTTCCTACCATTGGCGGCTGCCTCTGAACGGGGGTGGTGAGGTGGGGGGAGGGATGAAAAGACAAAAAACAAAAAAATAAACGTATCTGCTTTGCTGCCGCCACTGCCTCCGTCACACGCCTCTCCTCCGTCTTCTTGTCTTTTTCCTGGCTGCTGGCTGCAGCTTGCACAAGAAACACCCAGACTTCAGGACTCTGCCAGCCAATCATGATGCTGCAAGAGCAGTGTCCTGGTTGGTCTGAGTGGCCTGTTTGGCTGCTATGGCAGTGCCTGGGGAGGCTGTGCATATTCTCCATGGAGCTGTCATCACAGCCCAATGGAGAACATGCCAAGTGCGCATGACGGTTTGGACAGCCCTAGAGGTCTGGTCAAAGCGTCATGCGCATGTTGAGGTTGTGCAAACCACTCCTGCTCCCTATGTGGAGAGCCAGCTCCGCCCACCCGAAGTCACAAAGGACAAAAAATTGATAATGACTTCTTGTTATTATCATTTTATTTTTATTTTTCACCGCTCAACGAGCAGTGGGACGATGCAGAGTAGCCGCCACTGTTTCCTACTTTTTGGAATTCACATACTTTCAAATATTTATGTCTGGAAACCTCCATCAGTTGCAGGTTTCCAGTAATATGTCTGGGAAGGTTAAGCAATATTTCCACTGGGTTTCTGTTCCCTCTGTGTACAGGTCTTCATAGTGGAGAACTCCGCACAGGTGAAAAGGATCCAATGTGCAAATGTTTTCTGAAAGAAAAATATTTTTTCCAATGGAAAAGAAAGCCCTTCTCCTTTACCCTCAATAAATCTATGTTTATCCATTCTCCTTCCTACCCTGGAAAGGGACTTACACCAGCTGTTGACTGGAGTAAAGGATCCTATTGCTTCCATGTTGGACAGGGGGAAGGAAAAACACTTGTGAATGTCCCAAAAATATATATATGTTGGTGTTTGCAGATGTCTAAGGTTAGTCATGCATTTGACCCCCATTTTTCCACTCCATCAATGGGACTTAACGTTGCAAAGAACTCCACACTCGAGGTTAAGTCCTCTGCATATGTAAATGGGTTTAACCATGGCAGGAGTCCCTTTGTGAATTCCTGGCAAACCTAAAACAAGTAAGTTTGGTTGTAAACTTTGTAAATAGTTCAAAACTAAAGTCTTTTAAAACTTTGCGGCATATATGCTGTATGTTTTTGTGTTTGGGGGGGAATTTTTGTATCTTTAAATAACAGCATTTTTTAGGAACGTGGTAGCACAAGTTAAGTGCACCGCTCGTGACACTTTTCAGTCAGCCATTACAGAGATGTGTGCAGCGCTCGGTTAGCAGGCCGGTTGCTTATTGTTTAAGGTGCACACCCCTATTTAGGCATGGCCCGGACGCGCAGTGTCAGGTGGGGTGTTCGTTGAGCACCACTACTTTCTAAACTTAAACTTCAAAACTAAAGTCGTTTTTAACCTTCCGGCATATATGCTGTATGTTTTTGTGTTTGGGGAAAATTTGTGTATTTTAAAAAAAACTGAATTTTTTAGGCACGTGGTGGCACAAGTTAAGTGCCCCGCTCGTAACGCCTTTCAGGCAGCCATTACAGAGATGTGTGCAGCGCTTGCTTAGTGGGCTAGCCGCTTACTGTTTAAGGTGCACGCCCCTATTTAGGCATGGCCCAGGTGCGGCCATGCTACTGGCGCACCATATGCACACCCAAGGCAAGCCCGTCTGCGCCTGTCCGTGTCAAATGGGGCTTGGAACCCTGCCCGTTTCCAGTTGGATTTAAAGGTATTTTCCGCAGAACAACTAAGAGCACTGTGCCCTGTTTGTTCAGATACCTGTTGTGCGTCCCTCGACCCATTAAAAAGTCAACAAACATGTACGTTCTGTAACTTCTCCCTTAATGCATACAACAAGGCGTACAGCAAGGCGCCACGGGCAATGGAGCCTGTTCAATGACAAAAGGAAGTAGTGCGGCCACCATTTCATGTAATGGGCTAGAAAACAAGTTTTACTGCTCTTTGCATTAATGCTCGCCTGTTACATAGCCACCAACAGTATTTCCATAACTTTTTGGTGTATCATGTGCCTGATGCCATGTTCCTATCCTATCGGAGACATTGTTACGTAAGGCCTCTATCCCTGATGTTATTGCGGCTCTGCTGCCAAACTGTTCTATAGTGAGGCGGGATAAGAGTGACAAACCGGGTGGTGGGATGGCCTTTGTGTTTAAAAACATTTATTAATGTACTATCCATGAACTGCCAATTGCCAAGCAATGTCTTTCTCGTTGGAACTGATGCATAACTTCACATTATCGTGCGCTCTAATTTATCGCCCACCGGATTATGCTGAAAATTGGTGCACAATGCTTTCTGACCTACTCACCCCACAGATCCTCCAATTTCACAATATTGGGGGATTTGAGCAACCATTTTCAGGAATGTTCATGCTGTTCTGGCCAGACCCTGATTGTCGACCTTAGAGTACTGAGCCTGGATCTAAGGATTCTGTACCTACTCATAAACCAGGACATCTTTTAGAAACGATGTTTGCAAATATAAAATCGTTGGAACCGGCACTTTCCATGCCATTATTGTAGTCGGATCATTATGCTGTACCTTTTTCAGGTTGGGCATGTCATATTCCAGCTAGAGTGAGGGGTAGGCCTCAGATCAGATCAAGGGCATGATCGTGATTAGAAATCCCAGGCCTTAATAGTCAACTGAGGAATACACTGCCCAGTTTAACTCTAGTGCTTAAGCTGGACCTGCCTACGATTGATGACTGGTTGCGGGATTCACTGGATAGAGTTCCGCCAGCTAAAATCAGTTGCAAGTCAGATCCTACCCTCCAGCCACCTGGTTCACGGAGGCATTACGGGCAGGGAAATCAAGATGTAAGGGCCTGGAGAGATCCTGAAGACTTGCGTATGATGAGGATAGTAAGCTCATATACAAAACAGCTGTGAGAAACTATCATGGGCTCCGTAGAGCTGCTCGTGCCACCTTTTACTCGGACCAGATTTCCCCAGCCCAAAATTTCCCAAAAACTCTTTTCAGAGTGGTGAAAAATCTTTCCAATCCTATCAGGATTTCACTACAGCCGGTACTGTCGCAGCATCAGTGCGAGGAACTGACATATTGTTTTTGTTAAGAAGGTCCCAATATTTATATCACAAAATCCTTTGTTCTCTGGTGGCAGAGAAGCCCTGGGCTCAGTCCAAACTGGTTCTGTCCTCTCTGGTGCAGCTTCCTGGCAGGAGGTGGAGACACCATTGTCCTTGGCAGACCAGACCCATTCAGGTGAAAGGAAATCTCCTCCCCCTACTCTAAATGCAGCCGAGGTCTATTCAGCCCAGCCTGACTCATCAGGCTCTCTGGAGCCACTGCCCCTCTCCAGCCCCTGTCATCCAAAAGCCAGACTTGCAATACACAAACCTAGCAAAGGCACACTGCATGGCTAAGCAAGAAAATACCTACTTTCTAAAAGTGGTATTTTCAAACACAGAATATAAAAATCACCCTCGCTAAAAGATGCATTTTAACATTCTGAGTTCAGGCGTGCTAAACTTTATTTTCCTACCTTGTTCCCTGGGGTAGTTAAGGTTTATAAGATGTTATAAACAAACTCCCCATTCTGTCCTCTCGGAACAGGTAGCCTTGCAATAGTGAAAAACGAAATTGGCAGTAATTCACTATCAGAACATACCACACACATACCTTTCACATACATTGCACCCTGCCCACAGGGGTACCTTGGACCTGCTTTAGGGATGACTTACATGTAATAAAAGGGAAGGTTAGGGTCTGGCAAGTGGGTGCACTTGCCAAATAGACATTGCAGTACCAGACTGCACACAGGCTCTGCAATGGCAGGCCAGAGTTACAATTACAGGCTGCTTATGTGGGTGGCACAATCAGTGCTGCAAGCCCACTAGCAGCATTTGATTTACAGGCCCTGGGCACTCACGGTGCACTGTACTAGGGACTGACTAGTAAATCAAATAGCCAATCATGGAAACACCAAACCATCACAATAATTTACAAAGGGAGCACTTGCGTTTGGCACTGAACAGCAGTGGCAAAGTGCCCAAAGCATCTAGACCAGCAAAACAGAGTCCAACACACAGCAAATACACATGAGGCAAAGGCAAAAAATGCAGGGGAGACCCACTCCAATGGTGCCAGGTCTAACAAGAGTGGTGAAGGATCTTTCCAATCCTATCAGGATTTCACCAAAGCCGGTACTGTAGCAGCATCAGTGTGAGGAACTGACGTATTTTTTGTTTGTTAAGAAGGTGGCAGATATCCAGCTGTCACTAACGACCGAATGGGACATCTCCCGACCAAGTATTATAGCGGGGCCTCCTGCCACCAAGGACCTGACTGGTCCAGCCTCCACAATTTCGTCATAAACTGAATGTCTGGGATACTTTGGACCTGCTTATGTTCCTATCACTCACGACATCAATAAGATCCGGCTCATCTGGAGATCCTCTCCCCGCTGCCAAGTTCAGTTTCCTCAATTCGGACATTATCCAGTTGCTGGTGGGACTCTTAATACATCTCTTACGCAGGGGCAGATCCCACAGGCATGGAAACATGCCAAGGTCCGGCCCCTTTTGAAGAAACCTAACATAGACCCTGACAATTTCTCGAATTATAGACCAGTTTCTATGCTTCCCATCATGGCCAAAATAATGAATAAACATGTCAGCAGGCAACTCTCCAGTTTTATGGAGTCCCAGGACTTCCTTCATCCCTCTCAATCAAGGTTTAGGATGTGACACAGTACTGAATCCACCATTCTAGGAGTCACAGAACATCTTAGACTGCTCTTGGATGGGGGCAAGACGACTGTGCGGATTTTACTCGGTCTCAGCGCGGCCTTCAAAACTGTGTCCCACATCACTCTCTTAGAGAGGCTGGCTGACTTGGGACTTCATGGAACGGACCTGTCTTGAATGACATGCTTCTTAAAGGACCAGTCGTTTCATGTGTCTCAGCCACTGCCTATTCTGAGTGGCACACCCTGACCTCAGTAGTTCCTCTAGGATCGTCCCTAAGTCTGGAAATATTTAGCATCTATGTGTGCCCATTGGGTGACTTGGTGGAAAGTTGTGGCCTTACTTTAGTCTCATACACAGAGGATATGCAAATCATCTTTTCCCTGTCATCAGTGCAGCACCACAACTCTGAGACCTTGAACTCCTACTTGAGCCTGGTCACGAAGTGGATGAATAACTATTCACTTACTCTCAGTGGAGACAAGACCGAGGTACTGGTGCTGGGAAAGAATCCGTCCCTGTGGGGTCCCCAACATTGGCCTCTTCCCGATGCAGCCCCCAAGGTCGAAAATCTCGGCTTCCTATTGGATGACAAGTTGTCCATGAAGCCCCAATTGATAAAGGTGGCAGCCACATACTTTGCCGTGCTGAAATGGCTGCAGAAAATCATCTTGCTACTCCCTTTCCCAGATCAAAGGATGGTGGTTCAGGCACTCATTATGTTAAGACTGGACTACGGCGACGTACCATATCTAGGGGTTGAATAAAGCTTCCATCAAATGCTTGCAAATATTCCAGAACTCGGCAGCTAGGATGCTCTATAGACTCTCCAAAAGTGTCTCGGCCTCTTGTTTACTATGGAAATCCCCTGGCTAACAGTGGAGGAGAGAATTCATGTTAAAGCCCTGTGCTATGTGCATAGAGCAAGAGCAGGAGCCGGCCCACAATATCTGTGTGAATTCATTTGAGCTTACAAACCTTCTCGTTCCCTCCACTCCAGTGAACTTCACCTATGCATTGTCCCCACCGTCAAATGCACACGTATGGGAGGCCAGTCTTTTGCATTTCAGGGCTTCAAGTGGTGGACCGCCCTCCCAGAACCCTTGAAAGTTGTCCCTTGCTGACGGGCTTTCGAAGACAGCTGAAGACCTGCCTGTTCTGAGTTAGTAAAACTTGGACAGACCTGACGTTTTAGTGCCGGGAAACCCCAATGGGGTAGATTCGCTATCTAAAACTTATTAATAATAATAATAAGAAGAATAATAACAATAATAAGGCCTAATAGATAACAATATAAGACAAGAAGAAAGCACAGCAACAGGAATTTTGAATGATCATGTCATTCAATAAGCAAAGGTTTAAGGATTCAGAAAATTATTGTGATGGAACACTGTGGATCCATCAGGTCTTTAGTCATTCTACAAATAATTTTAAGATTGTTCTGTACCATAGACTACCTGGTGGAATAAAATTCTTTGCAATACTCCTAGAGTATTTTTTCCTTTTACTTTAAGGACCATTTACATCTTCTGCTATAGGAGACATGCTATGCATTACACCAATATCATCCAAACTTGATGAAACCTGGGTTTTTAGTGGCTATGGTGTCATTAAGCCATAGCTCCAGCATAGGGCAACAACACAGCAGTACTTTCTTAAGAGGAGCTAGGTATTGACAGCTTAAGTAATCAACATATGATAAGCAGACCAATGTTCATATGACAACTGAGAAGCGTTATCTGAAGCAGAAGTTGACAGTGAAACTATAAGAGAATCGTGCACAATTTGTGACTGGTTGCAGTGTTTGGTAATTTATCTTACTGTCTTATGAGGAGATATTCCACTGACTATATTAAACTTAATGAAAAATGGTGCAACCAAATGACCATCTGGGTTATCAATTCTTTGATCAGAGAGTTGTCTGACCAATGGAGATGTAGATTTTGGAGGGGATCAAGAAGTCATTTTATGTTTAGAGAGGTGTGAAATGAACAAACCTCTCAGCTGGCTTATCCAAAGGATCATCCACCTAGCACCTAAAGTCCTTAATTATTGCAAGTTTAGAGGAGGATAACAACAGTGAGGCGGCTTCTTATCCAAATTTGAGGAAAATCTAAGGTGATGTGTAAGCTGTTCTGTAAGTCCAAAATTACAGTAAGGCAGAAGTTGAATGAAAATGAATCAGTTCCTAGAATAACTGGTCATTGAAACAGTGAAGGCTGCTTTGATAATGGTGAAGCCACCTCCTTTCCTGTCCCCAAGTTACTCTGCTCTAAAATTGCAGTTGCAATATGGGAAACTCTCAGTAATTTTGAGACTGGCTAAAGATTAAAGCTAATTGTGTGATATCTGGAAGATACGTAATAGTTCCTGAATACTGGTGTCAGAAATTCCACAAGCATGTTTCACTATGGAATGTGCATCTATGTTGCCTGCCTTGTGTTTTCCAAGAGCAACAAGGGGCTGTGTATGATCATAAGATTACCTCTCTTTCCTGAAGTCATGACGTGCAATATGCAGATATCTGTCAAGCAAATTTTGGATAGTGGATCTCGAGGGGCCAAGATGAATAAGAGAAAAACTGCTGTGATTCAAAATGTGACTAGCTGGTCTGCTCCCTGGGTTAGGGTGACCACCACACTCTGCATTCATGGACACTGTTTCCAGTTGTGGGTTTCTGTAAGAAAATGACTCTTTTTGCTGGTGGTTTTTGGACTCTGTACACTGGGATGCAGCTAACCAGGTGCCAGTGCAGGTGTTATGACAACTAAAAACATTTCAAATCGCCTACAAACCCTGACTGGAACATTTATTTTACCTATATCTACCTAGAATATGGCATCCAGTGTACCCAGGACCTGTAAGTTAAATGTCACTAACGAACTGCAGCGCCTATTTTGCCACCACTATAGTGACAATGCAAAGCATTTCTTCAAACCAGCACCTGCAGCCTTTTTGTGCAGTTTTAACACTGCAAATTTGACCTGGCAAAATAAATCTTTACCAGGCAAAAACATTGCCATTTTAATACTTATAATTCAACCCTAAGATAGATCCTAAATGGCCATAGGGCAGGGTGCTTGTCATTTAGAAAGTAAGACATGTTTGCTTGAGTTTACATGTCCTGGAAATAAAAATCCCCTAGGTTGATTTTCACTGTGTCAAGGCTAGCTTTCCCATAGAAATGCACTGGGTTACATTATACCAGTAGACTCTCCAGGAATTTGCATCCTGGGATAGTAAATTTTGCAGCCAAAAAAAGCAACATTTGCAATCCCAAACCCCAAAATTTTCAGTATTTGTGAGGTACAACGTCTATGTACTGCTAAGGCCTTGGTCTGCATTACGGGACTCTGACAAGTCACAGTCTGTGACCTGGTAGAGTTTCCAGCAGCACTGCGCCTTTGAACAGGAGGATGTCTGATGCCAGAGAGTACATTTCTACATTAGTATAAAACTGATTTCTCTGGCATCCAACAACTACTGTTCCAAAGCTGCACAGGGCAGCCAGTGGTTAGTGGAGTGGAGGGCAATGAGGGTGAAGAGGGGGTGGAACGAGTCTCCTGGAGTTGCTGGGAAAGGAGTGTTTTATGTTTCGGCAGCCACTGGAGAGAGGAGGGGAAGAGATGGGGGTATAGAGGAGAGGATGTGTTGTTATGGCCAGAGTTGTGGACCGGGAAACCGGGTTCGAGTCCCCGCATCCTATCACGTTGCCTAAAAAGCACAAATGTGACCTTGGGGCTCATATATAGCGCACACGCAACCAGTATTGGAATGTTTTACATTGCAAAGAATAAAGAGTCAAGGGGTGCTGGGTGCCACTAAACAAAGTGCAGTGAGGAGGAACGAAGGAGGCCTGGCAAGAAAAGCAGGTAATTAGAGAGTTTGGGACAAGAGGAGGGCTCTGTGCTTTTTCAAATAATCAAAACAGGCGGCTAACAGAGGAATTTAACGCCTCTGACATCTGTCATTCACCCTCCTTGTATTGGCTCACCCAGTGCAGAGCCAACAAAAGGAGGATCAACCTTAATGTTTTTTTAACTGCCTATATGTTGCAGCTATTTTTGTAAAAATCACAGGTTTTTTACAAACATGCCAATTTTGCTTTTTTTTTTGCTAATTGCAAAATCGCGATATCTGAGGAGTCCCTTAGAATGCATACCTTAAACTTGTGAATAGCTAGAGCAATGATTCCTGGACTCAATAGGAATTTAAAATCCAATCTAATGATCAAGTCAGATTTTAAATTACTAGTTTGAAAATGCCTCTTTTAGAAAGATGCCTTTTTCTTGCCTGTGCCATTGTGGCTTTCTGGCAGTGTTCTGTGTAATCTGACTGTTAGTGGCTCTGTTGTGGTGAGGTGTGTATTGCTCCCAGACAGTGGACAAAAGACTTGGATGTGGGGAGAGGTTTTCTTCCTGATAGGATGACAATCTGGGCTGTGCCCGGGAACCTAATTAAACTTCAGAAGGTGCCTAACTTGTCACAAGCAGATGTAACTCACACCCAGGCCTGCTCCTTCCTTGTCCTGGTAGCCAACTGGGTACTAATCACAGTGAGGGAGGGACTGCCCCAGAACTAGCTTTAAGTAACCCCAAGGGAGGATTTGCAGATTAAACTAGCTACACCTCTATGTAGGACCAGGGAGCTCTTCACAGGGTAAGAGTGGTTCTGCCATATTGTTTTCAGGTTGAGAGGGGAACTGTGGGCTAGATTACAGCACAACACACTTGAAGTGCTGCAAAAGTCGGTAGGGGCACCGCTGAGAAGTTTCCATTGGTCAGAGAGTTGCCAGGTGTTTCCCCACCCACAAGCTGGCACTGGGTATACAAATGGCCCCCTCAGTACCCTCTTCAGAACACCTCAGGTCCTGTGAAAGGCAGAAGAATTACTATTCATTCTGTTGAACCTGTGGAGAACAATCTAAAGGGCTGGACCTGCTCCCCACTTGTACACAGGACCTACGAGTAGACTCGAAAGGCCAGTTTGCTAGTCTTCTGATCTGCGCCAGGAACACAAAAGCTGCAAGTAGCCCAAATCCCTCCTGATCCCAGCTCACCAGTTCCAACTAGGTTTGCCATGAACCCTGCTGGTCCCTTCTAGGGGATTGAGTCATACCCCCCAAGTGGTTCCCAAATGGTCTCGGACCCTTGGGCAGTGTCTTAGTGTACTCTTTCCTCCTTCAAAATTGCAAGACTGGGCACTTAGAAACTTTTTCTGAACATTTGCAAAAAGAATCAGAGGTTACCACCCTGCTACCACCGAGCCAACTTTGAACTGCCAGTCAAACTAAACTTGCTGGTTTGCTCCGCTGAAAGGATCCTGACTTCCAGAAACGTTGCTAAGTCCGAACATAGAGGATTTCACCAGGACCAAGGCCAAGTAGCTTCCTGGGCCCAGACTTTGCATTTCACCCACTCTTGAGTTTTACCGGCATTGACATCGAGAGCCTCAAACTTCCTGCCAAAGCTGAGGCTCCCTCCAAGGTCCTGAGCTTCCGCTGGCCACTGTTGGCAAGTCTATCTTTGGATCCAGCTGTCACCGAACCCTGGGCCGACCTCATCAACGATGACTTTTCTCCAGAAATTACTAAAGGACTGATTTAGAGTTTAGCAGACGGATTACTCCATCACAAATATGAAAGATGTTCCGTCCGCTGTATTAAAAGTTCCATAGGATGTAATAGATTTGTAGTACGGTGGACGGGATATCCGAAACGGTTCTGACGGAGTTAACCCACCCATCGTACTATAAATCAAGCCCTAAGTCAGAAGGTAAACTTTCCACCGTGATTAACCTGGTCTCTGTATCCAACCCACGCTTCATCACAGTCTGCCTTAACTTTTGACTTTGATCTGGTCTAGCGCGACGAGATACTCACAGATGGCGCTTTGTGCTTTTTGGCACTAGACGCATGTACAAATTAAAAAATCATATCTCTGGTTCCATACATCAGATTTTTGTTGTTTTGGTGCATATTTGTTTATTAGAATTGTCTCTATTCTTATCAATTGAAGTGCGATTTTTATTGTGTTGTGTCTTTTACTTAACTGTTTAGTACCGATAACTGCTTTTCAGAATTCTCCTGAGTTAAGCAAGGCTGCTCTTGCTTAATTACTAAGCGTTGAGCTCAGGTTTAAATTATTGAGACCTAACTGGACCTAGTATAGCATAGTGCCATTAGTACTTGAAGAGGACTAGATCCACTTGAACTAACGATCCACCTTCTCTCTGCTTTTAGCTTAGAATTCAGAGTTATCAGGTTTGTTGGTCTAGTTGTTCAACAGAAGTAAAGCAAGATTGCTAAGCCCATTAATGCACCCGGTTGTCACATGAAAGCCTGGGACTGGAAACAGTGTCGCCAATGGTATAGAGTGAGGCTCTACTCTGCCCTGGGTCCAGTTGGATCTAAACTGGCCAAGATAGGCACGCTGCTTGCCTGCTAGGCAAAGATGCTGTGCAGATGTACAAGTAGTCTTTGGATACAGCGGACCAGCATGAAGAGAGACACCAAGGGATGGGGCACGCAGAGGTATTCTGCACCCCGATATATTGCTACAGTCAAAAAAACATATTAAGCAAGTAGTGCAAATAAACTAATGAGTTAAACTATAACAGTTGATCACCATGCAAAGTGATTAGGGTAAAAAACAATTGAAAGCTTTATTAATATAAGTGGATGCCAAGAACCATCACATACAAGGAAAGGAAATATGGTATGGCAAATAAAGGGGATCGACCACAGTGAAGCAAAAGAAAACATCATCAAACTGCACGGAGTACAAATCTATTTTTGCTTATTGGAAGCATCTGAGACTCGCACCTATGTTCCCCGGATGTGCAAGACGCATCTTGATATGGCCAATCAGAATGAAGAATAAGCACGAGGTAGGGTAATCTTGAGGTGGAGGAGTTGATGTCTTAGCCCGACTAATCACTGTGCTAAAGGACACAAGATGAAAGAGCAGGCGGGACGGGCAAAGCTAGTTGAAACTTAATGGTGATACTGCAGCCATTCAGACCACTACCTCAGATTTAGATGGTCTTTTCTACTTTCCATTCTTCACCTTTAGCTTGGTTGTTTTTTTACGTTTTCTTTTGACTCCTTTTCCCAGAGCCATCCTAAGGATTGGAAGGAGGTATCAGAGTACTATCATAAAATCCTAGTTGTCGCAAACTCCTCCTTCTACCTTCTCTTGCCAGCTTGACTCGTTGAGAGTGCTATGGAGGTCTTCCCAATTGAAGAGCTGAATCTGATTCCACAGTTGAAAACTCATTTGCGGATTTGTGCGCACTGGAAATGGGATCCAATTGCACTCCTAGTTTAGGGTGGCCCTTCGAAAGTAATGTGCACAGATGTCTTTTCTTTCCGGAATTGCAACACATTTTTCATGACACCTTTTCCTTCCTCGTGTCCAGTATAAGCATCAGTCCCAACCACGAATGGCTTAGAGTCAAGCTTTGCATGTCGTGCATATGGCATAATCTGGCAATACTTGCAGACAATCCCACCAGTACTCACTCACAGATCATGGGCTAGAGATGTTCTGTACCCTGTATCTATATCCGTGAAGCCACAGTACATTGCATGCGCTGAAACCTTATAGAATTTAGGCAAATAGCGTGGGTTTTGGCCTTACCCCATGCCCATTACCCATGAACATAGAACTATAAGGACATGGTCTGCAACCGTACCAGGTACCACTAAGCATAGGATATGCATATGGTTTTACCATGCCTATGCCCAGTTCCAATGGCCACAATATACACATTGCATGGCCTATGATTAGTCGTTGCAACTTCTGGGCATGCTCCACAGTTTGTGGTTATGCCGTGTGCAGAGGGCCATGTTTCTATTACCTTCAAGCTAGAAGTATTGCCAGACTGAAAATCCTCACAGCTTATTGCCTGCAGCATGTTCCTTGTATAGTGTATATTCCCAGAGTGTGCATATGTGCCACTGTCCCAATGTCCATGTGCTCCTCTGCCAATATTCAGGTCTCACTTTGTCAGCGTTCTCCTGCCTCGCTCCACATGCCTTTTGATCCCAGTATCCCACTATCTTTGTCTCCCTACCTTAGTATGCATTTGTTCTTCTTTGCCTCAGTGTCAGTGTCTACGTCACCCTGGAACAGTATTAATATTTGTGTCCCAGTGTCCCTGTCATCACCATAAGATGTACATATCAATTTCCGCTTCTGGAAGAGGTAAACTTAAAACTTATTAAAATTATAAAATTCTAATTTAGTATAGTAGTTTTATAAATTGAAATCAAATTGTTGCCTGACTATAATATGTTGTTTATTGGCTTCCATGCTTTGATTACAAACGTTGAACTAATTAAAACAAGGGTATAAGAAGAAACACTTGAACACATATTTATGACAGCTGAATTTGTGCCTGGGAAACTATAGCCAAATAATCTATGTAATGCTCAGTTTGTAAATAAAATAAGCGTGGGGGCCAACGCTTTTCTTAGGAGTTGCTCGTCAGCACAGCAGAAGGACACCTAGGGGGAGATTTACTAAGCTTTTGCACCGTGTTTGCGTCGCAAAAGTGACGCAAAACGATGCAAAATCTTTTTTTTGTAATTTACTTTCCAGCGCTAAACTTGTTTAGCACTGGAAATAACTTAAAAGTAATACAAAGCAGCGCATAGCGCCGCTTCGTGTTACTTTGCGCCATGGGGGCGTACCAAGGGTGGTGCATGGGCGTTCCCAAGTAACCACCCAAGGTTTCTCAAGCTAAACCCAATTTACTAAAAACAGTAGAGTGGGTTTAGCATGAAAAAACGGCGCCCTTTTCAACTAGGCGCAAGGAAGGAGAAGTGCTTTCATTTCTCCTTCCTTTTCCAACTTTGCATGCGTGCTGCACTATGCAGCACGCATGCAAAGTGGGAAAAGCTTTCCCTTGTGTCGAGCATAGTATTTTGTACAGGAAGGGTACCCTTCCTGTACAAACCTATGCTGGACTCATGCACACACCCTAGCGCTGCAGCGCTAAGGTGTGTGCACACACCCTGGCGCTGCAGCGCTAAGGTGTGTACATGGCGCACGGCAGGTGTAATCTGCGCTGGTGCAAGGGAAAGGGGAGGAAAGAGCCATGTCTTTGAAGATATGGCGCTCCCCTGCTCCCTCCCTGTGGATCAATGCAGCGCAGCCTCGCAAGGGGCTGCACTGCGTTGCGTGACTTTCTTGTAAATCTCCCCCCTAGTCTTGATTCCACCTTATCCCTTCTTCCATCGCCCCACACGCCCTGCATCTTTATCTCACTCGAGGGACTGATGGGAAGCTTCTAAGTAAAACTTTGGACCTTTTCACTTCATATTCTTCTTTGTTTACAAATTAAACTCAGGTTCTGTCTAGTTAGCTATGGGTTAAGTGGTCTCATCCATGCTGCTGGTGGGATTACTTAGACCCGTTTCGCCATCAGTGCACCCCATCACAAAAACCATCACACTATCAAGGAACCTGCAAATGAATTGTCTAATGTCCAATTAATGTCCGTTAGTAACACGGGGCCTCTAAGAGCGGTTTACCCTTAGCTTCTTTGTAAGTGAGTCTGTCCACTGAAGTGCAAAAAGTAGGACAAAAAAGAGTGGTTGCTTATCACTGCCACTAGAATTTGTGGAATTGTACATTGCATCTTTGGGGGAGCGCAGAAAAAATATAGCAGAACAACTCTATGAAGAATATAAATCATAATCGCAGGTAAGATCAGAGAAGCTGCCAGTGGTTTTCCAGTCCAACAGTGAAGCGTGCATGCCTGACCATTCTGTGCCTTTGTTAAAGTTTTGGACCGCACTCTGCTGTAAAATGTTAAATGTAAAAGGCTGGATGCTACAGTCTAGAAACACACGTTTTAGGTTTGACATGTATGCCTCTTACAGCATTCACAGCAACCATGCTGTATTTTGCACTTACTTTAATGGGCTTTGGGTGAGCCTCCTTCAGCCAATAGCTTGTTTTGCTTCCTAACCTTCAGCCATTGGCTTGAGTAGTAGTCAATCAAACTTCGATCAGCCCACATGCATATTTTAATCTCACTGGCTGCTCTCTGTGATGTAGCCATATTCAGAGAGTTGCCATATTTTGGTGCTGGGATACCAGAGTGATGGAATAGTGGATTCAAACTGGTATCGCTCCACAAATTCCTCTGATTTCGAGTTTTCTCCACGGCATGTGAAATGATCACATGCACTCTGCAATACTGGATCTTATTCCGTGAGGTTTCCACCGATTCTTGGGGATAAAATGCTGCCATTTTGCTCAGAACAGGTGGAAAGTGTCAATGGGAGAGTCGGAGCTGTGGCGTGGGATCAGGAAGAGGCTGAAGAAGACAGAGGGAGCATTGTGTGGTCCTCTCATGGTGCTGTAGGGGTTGGGCGGGGACCATGGTGTGCTCCTGAAACCAGCCCATACCCATTTTGGCTGCAGCGGTTTCACCGGGTGCACATCTGCACCTGGAGAAACTCAGCCCAGATGGAATTAGCTATCCTGGAGAGAAGGGGTCACTATGAGTGACCTGAGACGGTATACCACCTGGAGATAGCACATAGGGTTGGAAACAGGGCCTTACAGTCATGACTTTATTGCCTGAGCCACAAGGGGCTTCCAGACCAACTTGTGTGATTGATTTGTGTAATTGGAATGCTCTGTGCTATCTGCCAGAGGCCGCACGTGCAGAGAGCTAGGACTGACAAGTCAGCCATCCTCTCATTTAACCTCTGACATCTCTTTCCCAGAGAGAGGCGTTTTTAGGCGAGGGCAGGTGGGCTCTGGCCCGGGGGCCCCAGCCTTTCAGGGCAGGGAGCGCTCTGAATTATCCAGCTCTGTTCTCCACGCAGTCCTTCCCTGAAGACCTTGAATGCATTTTTAATCATATATCATTTTAAATATCATTTTTCTTTAATTTATTAATAATACGGGTAATGTGTGGGAGTCTATTACAGACATTTTCCAGATAAATGTTGTGCTTGTGTTTATCAACACCATGCAGCAGCCATAGAAATGTTCCTTTTAGAACAAACAGGAATTCACATATGAGAAATGGCAGAGGGTCGCGGAGGTTATTTGCAATAGTATTTGTGAGCTGCTGCTATGTGACAATATTGAAAACACACATCACCGTCCCTGAATATTAGATGGAAACACGTTTAGAATTTGGACCAGTCTGCCTGTGCAGTGTCCGTGCCCTGACCGAGAGGGCACCAAAGATCTGAAATTAGATCATAAATTTAAAGCTGTTCCTAACAGGGGCCTCCAAACTATGGGGGTCATTACGAAGTCCGCCCGCCATCGTTGCGGTGGTTGGGACCGCCTGCCAGTCATGCGGCGGTCCCGCCAATCAAATTACAATGCGCCCGCCAGTATGGTGGGCGCATTCTGGGGCTTTAACATTGCGGACGGTGCTGCTGGCTGCAGCACCGTTCATAATGTTAAAATGACATGCAGTGCATTTCCCTGCACTAAGTGGCAGGCACCATGCGGTGCCTGCCACGTAGTGCAGGAAAATGTTGGGGGGTACCATGGGTACCCACCCAGTGCACGCCCCTCCCCAACACAGAGGGGGCCCCTGATTCCAGTCTCGGCCAGCTTTTCCATGGACCGCCATGGAAAGACTGGCTGAAGCCAGCATTGGAATCTGGCTGACGGTGCCTGCTAGGCAACGCCACCATTTTACAGTTCCCGTCCGCTCCGCCAGGCAATCGCAACCATTGCCTGTGGTGGAAGCGTAGCTGGCGGTCTTTGCTTCCGCCACGCTTACGGAACGATTCCCCCTGCCATCATAATGTGGCGGGGTGAAATTGGCAGTCAGATGGCGGAGGGCCCGCCACCGCACGGCTGGCGGTGGCGGGCCTTCCGCCATCATAATGACCCCCTATGTTTGGCCCAAAAATCCTTAAGATGTCCCTGTATTAAACCTTTTTGATTCTGTCACTTGGTATTCAATCAAAACTCAGCAAGAAATTTACTTTCGATTTTAAAATTTGCTACACAGTGCCAAATGTGACTACGTTTTTTGCCTAATTTCTATGGCAAGTGTAGATCTCAATCAATTTCTCTTTTAAGTCTGCTTAGCCAAACCTAAGTTCAACCTCGTTATAAATGACTCGCCTCCATAACAGCAACTTCCAACAAACCCATGCAAAAACAAAACACATTGATAGACACCCACACATGCGCACGTTTAAACCCACACGCATGCACCCAGATACATACCTCTGCATATACATGCTTGCACGCATGGACACACAGACACACATTCACGCATGCAAAAACACACATGGACCCCAAAACACATGTACTAAGATGCCAACTTCTGTAGAAAGTCGGGGCCTTACTACTTTGGGGCTTGTGAAAAAGGCAGAGGTCCTGATTCTCAAAGGCATTTGTAAATTTGCACCTGTGGGTTTACTCTCTTGTAAGGGTGCCCATCGCGAATACCAGAAATCCAAACATTTTCCCAAAAGTACTCCAGGGAAGCTACAAAATTTGCAAGATTTCAAGTTTACTCCTGAAATGTTTTATGTATAAAAAATTATGAACACAGAACCACTTTCCGCATATGTAATTGTTTGTAACGGATAATTGTACATTTGAATATTGCATTTCATATATGTAATTGCACTTTTTTCCCTCAGTAAAATGTTTTACCCGTGGAGAAACCCCTTCCCCCACTGTCCCACCTATTTTAGATATTTTCCATTCCTATTCTCACCAGGAACAAGGAATACATTCCTGCCTTCGCCAAGAGTAAATCACAGACCATTTTGAGACCAGGAGTTGGTCATTGAAACATTTGTGAATGCCCACAAACCCTTCCGCTTGTAGGTTCTCCCAAACATTCCATGGCATCTTTGCCCCTGAACAGAACTCTCCATGCTGGAATTACCCATGCAGACTGTGCCACCATCGTATGGCAGTAACTAATGCCCATGGGTAAATGGGTTAGCAAGTGCATGTGCACCTTTTGAGAACAGTCACAGGGATTTGCTCCTGAAAGTTGAACTTGCAATTGCGGCCTTTGGGCCCTGAATTGATGCCAGATTTTTCTGGAAGCCAGTGGAGAGTTTTCAGGGCTGGTTTAACACAGTTGTGATGCCACATTTTCAAGCAGCTTGATTTCATTTAAAAAAAAATATTTTTTATAGTTTTTGTGGTAGGCTGGTGCAGATAACTTTGCAAAAGACTAGGCATCCTACACAGAACAACAGGTGCAATACACCTGGTGGGCAGTTTGCCGGGCAGGAAGATTTACATATTGATGTCACAGGCCAGGGCATTGATTTGAAGAGGAAATGTATGGTCAATTGCAAAAGTCTCTATACAACAAAGAGAGCTTCTTTTCGAATTTGTCTCTTTTTTCCTTTCCCTCTTAAGGAACAGTGTCTCCATTTGAGTATTATTGAGTACAATTGCAAAAGTGACCCGGATTCTTGGCTTTCTGGGCTTGATCTATCGGTACCTCACAAAGTATTTGAGACGTTTTAAAATGAAGCGCGATTAGAAGTAAATGTTGGTCTCAGTACGTCCGTGTCCATGTCAACACGCAGAAAGCAAGTCCAGCAGGTATTCTGAGGGCATCTCTGTTGAATTTACTGCACATGCCCCTGTTACTTAGGGCATTCTAGAAGAGGAAGCACAGTTGTTTTGGTTAGAAGCAGCAAGAACACTTGGGGGCTTATTTATGTAGAAGTCACCTTGCTGCACTGCATGACATGGAAAGGTCAGGAATCAGTGGCGGCCGGCATTATTCGTGGGTTGCGGATGGGGGTGCAGGCATTTGGGGGGGGATGCGTTGAAAAGAAATATAAAAAAATACAAGCAGAACTTACCTTGCCACGCCGGTCCTGCGTCTCTGCTTCTGCTGCCCTCGTCAGACCGAGGCACAGGAAGCACAGAAAAGGCTCCCCTGAGCAAAATGCAGCACACATAGAATGAGGAAGAAACGAGTAGAAGTAAAGATGTTTCTCCTCATTATGCCTCCCCTGGGAAGGCGTTGCATCTGGGCGTATTACCAGTAATGGTAAACCTGGGAATACATCACCACCCATGCAACACTCATGGAATACCTCCCTGGGGCAGAGTAACACAACAAAGCAATTTGCGCTGTGTTGTGTTAATCTGGATTTATCAAGCCACTTAGGGCCATGCAAGGCAGCCTTCCGTGGTTTGATCAATCGCATTTTAGTATTGCTTCGCACATGCACCCCATAGTGTGGTGCAAAAGCTACGCAACCCGTACATAAATATGGCCGTAGGAGTCAAGCAACCCATAAAATGAGAAGCAATATACTGAAAGGCTCCTGTACCAATGAGTAGAACTGGTATTGGCAAAGTAAGGTGGCTTCATTTCAAACATAGAGTAAAAGTGAAATGGCCACTGATGGAAAAAACGTGAGGGGAAACACCAGAAGCTGGCCACCTGACTCTTCTTCGGGACAGTTTAGCGGCCATCTTGAACTCAGGGTGATCCGCACCAATGCCACAAAAATGAAGGTACTGGTCTTCGGTCACAAACCTAAAAAGCACCTGCTGGAATGGTACCTCGGACCGCTAAGGATCACCACTACAAACAAATACAATTACCTGGGAATACAATTCACCGACAACGGGAGACTGAATTTTCAGGCCAAGGTAGTCGAAGCAAAGGCGGCCAAGGTTACATACGGGCTATGCAAAGTAAATCACAAGTCATTCTGCAGAGGGTTTCTGACGGGTCATGCAATCAAAACTGATTCCTACACTGAGCTACAGCCACACCCTCTCTCCCGGGGTCAACTCACAGAAAAACTGGAGCACATGATGGGCTACAGAAAAGTATTTAATCTTCCCTCCTCAACTAGGTGCACACTGATTTAGCTGGAGTTCAACATTTCAACGATGGACATCGAATGTAAAAAAGATATCATCAAACTGTACTACACGGTGACCAAGGCGGGTACTGACACAATCAAGGAAGCATTAAAAGCAGTTTTTCAGGACAACAACAGCCTTTGGGTTAGGTACTTCTCAAAGGCAAATGAGACACTGGGCTGGCCCCCAGAGACATAATCGACACACCTTCAACAATGGCCAGCCTGAAAAGCCCGCTAAATAAACAGGGCAAACGCATCTCAAGGTTACAGGACCTCAAACGAATCAGGCATAACTCTGGCGTAGAGGGCCTCGCCTACTCACATGAAACTAAAGTACAGTATGCCAACCATATTGGAAAGCAGGGTTGGGTAGGACAGCCCTACAGAACATACTGAGAACTAGGCTCCGTACACTATCCAATTTGGGACCACAGGACCCACAGGAAACACAGATTGCCCGGAAATTAGGGATGTCGTCCGTGTCAATATCACGCAGAATCAGCCGAGCATATCATCTGCTGCAGCCCAGTTCTGCAGGGACAAAGGTGACTATATCTAAGAACCCTGCTTATGCAGAATGACATGGGAACATGCAAAGAGGCCCTAACGCTTATTTTCTTCATCATGGAACTGATGGCCCTCGCATGAATCGGCAAATATCCACTCTGAAGCAGCAAGGATTTCAAAAACAACCCAAATAACGGAGACAAATGTCCCCAACATACAAGCCGCTGTTCACTAAGAGCTGCAGCAACATCTATTAGAGGAGCTTCCCATATGAAATGGCCACAATGATCTCACTCATGCACAGCGCAACTTTGCTTTTCAAGGCGCACACTAGTACGCATGAAGGACGCACCACTCTAGGGGCCCACACATGGTTCTGACTCTCCATCCAGCACTCTATTTATCTCTGGCATAATCCTTTGGTGAGGCTGTTTTGCACCTCTATGCCGCATATGGACCTACACCTCACACAGCATGCAAACGGCGATTCTAATATCAGACGTTTATTGATCTGGTCAGAGTACCACCTTCTCTCTGTCGCATCATCCTTGACACTCGTGCATGTATACCTTAACCCCATGCATGCTTACACACCCCAACATTGCTCATCCGCACACTCTATAGCCTTGGCCTTGTGTAGTGTCGTTCCACTCTGTACTCGCCATATAAAACCCCTCATCTCGGTCGGCTGCTAACCTCGCTTGGGGATAAATGCTATGACACCTCAAACCTTTATATGGCATAATTTCACGGCACAATTTATATTGTCTTTTATTTTTTATATTTAGTGTTTTTTTTATGCTATTGCAAAAGATTTTAAGTAATCATACAATAAAGATAATCCTACAATCCGAAGGGCTGGATGGGTCTGCAGTGTGACATGCAAGTCTCTATACCTTAGTGAAGTCAATAGCTAAATATTAGTGATGCTGCAACACCTTAAAGGGAATCAGTGAATCAGCTTTGCTGATTCACCTACAGATTACACAGCTAGCACAGCTGTATAGACCCATGGGCCATCCATGCATTGGACTTTAAAGGTCAGTGCTCTTAATGCTCACAAACCAGTGCTGCTAAATAGTATTTTAAACTTTGAAGGTCAAGGGTGGGTGTCCTTTTCTTTCTTTAACCCTGTCTTTTATCAGCCTTGTTGATAAAGGGTGAATTTCTTTTTCTTTCTTTAACCCTGTCTTTTGTCAGCCTTGATGATAAAGGGTGGATGTCCTTTTCTTTCTTTAACACTGTCTTTTGCCACCCTTGACATTAAAGGGTGGATGTCCTTTTCTTTCTTTAACCCTGTCTATTATCAACGTTGATGATAAAGCAGCCGTGGCCCGTGGAGGGAGTTCCGTGGGGCGGTAAGGCGGGGCGGGGGAGGGGCAGGGTGGGGGTTCTAAAAACCGGAATATGGATAATTGCAGGTAAGTAAACAATTAAATAAATAAAATGAATTTCGTAGCGCGCGCTTCATCGTAAAATGCAATTATCCATATTCCGGTTTTTAGAACCCTGCCCCTCCCCCGCCCCGCCTTACTGCCCCACGGAACTCCCTCCACGGGCCGCGGCTGTGATAAAGGGTCTAAGCTCTTTTCTTTCTTTAACCCTGTGTTTTGTCAGCCTTGATGGTAAAAGGTGGATGTCCTTTTCTTTCTTTAACCCTGTCTTTTATCAGCCTTGACGATAAAGGGTGGATGTCCTTTTCTTTTTTTAACCCTGTCTTTTATAATCCTTAACAATAAAGGGTGGATGTCCTTTTCTATCTTTAACCCTGTCTTTTCTTAGTCTTGATGGTAAAGGGTGGATGTCCTTTTCTTTCTTTAAGTGCGTCAATTGTCAGCCTTGAAAGTCAAGGGTGGATGTACTTTTCTTTCTTTAACCCTGTCTTTTATCATCCTTGACGATAAAGGGTGGATGTCCTTATCTATCTTTAACCCTGTCTTTTTTCAGTCTTGATGGTAAAGGGTAGATGTCCTTTTCTATCTTTAACCCCGTCTTTTATCAGCTTTAACCATGTCTTTTATCAGCCTTGATGATAAAGGGTGGATGTCCTTTTCTTTCTTTAACCCTGTCTTTTGTCAGTCTTGATGGTAAAGGGTGGATGCCCTTTTCTATCTTTAACCCCGTCTTTTATCAGATTTAACCCTGTCTTTTATCAGCCTTGATGATAAAGGGTGGATGTCCTTGTCTTTCTTTAACCCCGTCTTTTATTAGCCTTGATGGTGAGGGTGATTGTCCTTTTCTCCTTTAACACCGTCTTTTGTCAGTCTTGAAGGTCAAGGGCGAATGTCATTTTCTTTCTTTAACCTTGACTTTTATTAGCCTTGATGGTAAATGCTGGATGCCCTTTTCTTTCTTTTATCAGCCTTGAAGGTCAAAGGTGGATGTCATTTTCTTTCTTTAACCTTGTCTTTTATCATCACCATCTCTTTATTCGTCTTTTAGTTTTTTCTATTATTCGCATAATACTCAAATCTTCCATTTCATACTTTCAATTGTTGTACAGTATTTTCCAACCACAGGCTTTTTTCAATCTCCGAAGAGCCCTTGATGACAATCGCTACACAAGTTGCATTTTAACGCAAATGCCTAATTCCACCATATATATCACAGGGAGTTAATAACATTTGCGAGTCGATGTGCAGGCAGTATTTGTGCTTCAGTGGGTCACAGATGCAAGTCTCATAGGCATTGAACAAAGGCCTGATACAAAGAGTAAAGAAGAACAAAGACAAACGCTGGCAAGCGCCCTGCAGAAGAGAAACCTTTTATTCACTGGGACGCGGGAGACACAAAAACCCTCTGGTAACAGCACAGAGAATGAATGCTTAAAGACCTGGAGCCAGGTACAGATGCGCTGAAGCAGAGTGCGGCATATTGTCTGCTAATGTGAGGGTGATGCTCAAATGTGCTATCCCAGCTTCCCTGCGAGTTACTTACCATCTAAGACAAATGCCATCTGCCATAATGAAGAATGGAGGCAATTAGGTGGCAGCGGACACCGTGAGGCGCAACAAGTGCCCTCGCAGTTAGCGGAGCCCAGGCGCGATAGCAGTGCTCCATAATTCTCTGGACTGTGAGGGATTTCTTTTCCTTGAGGCTGTTTGTGCCTACAAAATCTACTCCTTCAACCTAAACAAGTCCTGGTTTTCTAAGTGATGCTTTATCTATAAAGCTGCTGAAGCAGAGTGGAAATTCTAGTTAAGGCATTTATTCCTTTTGTTTGGTGGATATCAGGAACAAAATAAGGGAAGAAAATTAGGAAAGAGGTGTATTGATATCTCAGTACACACTGCTAACTGGCAACATGTCACAACACGGGTGTGCCTAGGCAACTGAGGCATACGTGGTAGTGGCCAGTAGGACTCTAATTTTATCACTATTCCTTCACTCCATCATCACCTCTCTTAAGATCTCAATTAATCCAATAAATCAAGACTTTGGGCATAATTTAGGGTATGTCTAATAACATACTCCATTACAAACATGACGTTTATCTCCTGTCAACCGTATTGCAAGTGCACAGTAGCCAATTGCACTTGTAATATGGCAGGCGGGATATTTGCTATGTTTCTGTCGGTGTATCCCTTCCACCACATTCCAATTAAGGCTGTCTGTTTATTGGCTGGCAGGAGACTTGCTGTCTAGTTTTTGAACAACATGGTGGCCATCTTGAATTAATTTGGATTATATTCTTTTGTCATTGCTCTGCCCCATTTCTTATTGTTGGTATTAATAAAACCTTAATCATGCCAAGTAAACTTTCACTCAGTAAGCCCTCAGGGAGAGATATTCAGAAGTGATGCGTGTTCAATTTATTAGCAAGTTTAAAAGAAATACTACAGACTGGAACCAGCATAAATTTGGCAATACCAAAAAGACTTTGATCTCATGTCTGTCAGAAAGAAGAGTTAGTTTCAATTTTTGGGATTCCTGACATGGCCACGGAAAGGTTTGTGCACCACAGTAAGCACCTTTAAACATAAGCAGACTTTAGATTGGAGCCTATGTACTTTTTTCGGTGCTGGTACTTATGTATCCAACAGGTTTAATTGGCTATTATTCTTTAAGCTATATTTATCACTATGACAGATACTGGATGGACTCAAACAATGGTAAACTGACGATGTGCAATATGTGTTAAATTGTAACCCTGGGCGTAAACTCCGCTCCGCCAGCGGAGTGTACAGAGATTTGCTCACTCCACGCTCCACTGGGAACGCGGAGTATAGGGCAAAACTCCGACTCGGCAGCGGAGCTAGCCAGCCCGCCCCCCTGCAATAGGCTCCGCCTCCACCCCCTCTAATGAAAAATAGTTACAAACCAATTTAAAATGAAATAAAAACACACTTACCTGTACTGCGACGTCCCCGGGATGACCTCCTCCTTCTCGCCGTCTCTCTCCTACATGGGACGTACATCTTGAGAGAACTGCGCATGCGCGTGTGTGCATTTCTTGCAAGACGTCTTGCGAGAAAAGCGCATCCGCGTGCACGCGTGCATGCGCAGTTCTCTCAAGATGTACGTCCCATGTAGGAGAGAGACGGCAAAGAGGAGGAGGGGAGCCCAGGGACGCCGCAGTAAAGCTAAGTGTGTTTTTATTTCATTTTAAATTAATGTGTAACTTTTTTTTATTGGGGGGGTGGAGGCGGGTGTCAGAGCGGAGTTCCACGGAGTTTTTCCCCAACTCCGTGGACCTCCGCGTAGTTTCACTACACCAACTCCGCCAGGGATTATTAAAATGCTCTTGTATGCATTTCATCCTCCTCATCGAGGATCTTTATTTCAATCTTTGTGGATCACAAAAGTATAGACAAACAAAACAGCCACAATACACATATACATAAAATGCAAATATAAATATCAATAACATATAATTATATCAATATAGAAAAAGCTCCAGCTAGCATTTTTAAAAAGAGCAATATAAAACCACAAATTTCGTAACAGAAACCACTGTCTAAAAGCATAGGAAGACAGAAATCACGATTGGGATCTACAGCAATATTAAATATCCCACCACAGTGCATCACCACTCAGACCCAATTCAGATCAATTCAGACCCATACACCACCAAACCCACTCTTGAGACTTTTCCCTCTATGCCCCTGGAAACTCTGCTCACTTTGCTGTCCACCGTTAAGAGCGGATCACCAAAGGACCCAGCCCCACTCTACATCTTGAAAAAAGCAGTAGCCACCTTAGCCCCTAACATACTGAACCTGATTAATGCCTCACTAAATACAGGATTGGTCCCCTCTAGCTGGAAACAGGCTATGGTCAAGGCTCTACTTAAGAAACCCAACCTAGATCCAGCTGAACTAGGAAACTACCGCCCAATATCTCTTCTTCCAGGAATAAGTAAAGTGACAGAAAAGTTTGTCAACCAGACCCTCTCAGGTTTTATTGAAACAACGAATCTGCTTCACTCCTCCCAGACAGGGTTCCGGCCTCGCCAAAGCATGGAAACGGCCCTGCTGGCAGTAGTAGAGGAAAGCAGAAAAATCCTCGACTCAGGAGGCTCCACTGCCATCATTCTCCTCGACCTAAGCGCAGCATTCGACACGGTGAACCATGTGACCCTAATTAACCGTCTGAGGAACATAGGAGTCACAGGCACCGTGCCTCAATGGCTGCGCTCCTTCTTAGAAGGAAGAACCTTTCGCATTTTTGAGGAGAAAGTTATATCTGGACCGGCCAACTCAACAAGTGGGGTCCCGCAGGGCTCCTCTCTCAGCCCGACCCTTTTTAACGTTTATATGTCCTCCCTGGCTGCCATAGTTGCCCCCTCTGGAATCCGCATAGTGACCCATGCGGACAACACGCAACTGGTGTTGGCACTCAATCAGGCAGAAAATAACACCAACAGTCTCCACTCCTGCCTAGAAGACATCTCAGAATGGATGGATAGGTCCCAGCTCAAGCTTAACGGTGGAAAAACCGAGATTATGGTCTTAGGTAACCACAGCAGCTTCCACCCCAACTCAATGTGGCCTTTAAGCATGGGACCCCCCACCTACCCACAAGACCGAAATCAAAAGTCTGGGCATCTGGTTGGACCAGGATTTGAATTTTAGAACACAGGCCAGGAAGACAACAGCTACTTGTTTCGGCCTGCTCAGAATGGCCCGGAATGTCCTCCCTCTTCTCCCCCCTCCAGCAAAAAATGGTACTGATACAATCCCTAATACTCTCTAGGCTTGACTATGGGAATGCATTATACCTAGGCTCCCCCTCCTCAGTAATTGCCAAACTCCAGTTAGTCCAAAACAGCGCAGCCAGAATTCTGGCGGGCACTTCCAACAGGCAATCAGCCAAACCGGCAATACATTCCCTCCACTGGCTCCCCGTGCACGAACGCATCAAATTTAAATCGTTGTGCATTGCCCATAAAACGCTGTCAGGAACAGGCCCGCCATTAACTCAGCCCTGATTCTTCCCTACAAAGTTAACAGAAAACTCCAGTCAGATGATCTGCGTCTGGCCGAGGTACCTAGAATAAAAAGAGCCAGAAGTGGGGGACAACTGTTCTCCTACAATGCCTCCAAATTCTTCTACGTCTGATCCCCAATCACCAGACCTTCAGAAAACAACTTAAGACCCTGTTGTTTCCCTAGTCTGTCTCCGTCCATCTTGGTTCCACAGCGCTGGGACACTTCCGGATAGCCATGCGCTCTATAAATGCCTTTCATTCATTCATTCATTCATTCATTCATTCATTCAATCATTCACCAGCAAGAAGTGAGTCTTTTCATAGATCAGTAGCTGACGGTGCAAGTTTTGCACGCTTAATCCCAAATGCCTTAAAAAACATAGCCAGACAAAAAGCCACAATCTGACTAGTGTAACATTGCAATAATCTAAATGATTCCTGGAACCCCCTACAACCCTGATTTTTGCACAAGGGAACACTCCATTTTGCACTTATGTGTTTGTAGAAGGGGCAGAAAAACAGAACCTGGAGAAGTGATTCAGAACATCCTTCACAACTTACACACAGATCATTATATGGACCATTTCCCTGATGCCATCTACCAGTGAATGATTTGACAGGTAAGGTGCTGTACCTAAATTGAAGGTAGAGTTTCCTTGCTAGTGGAGGGACAATTTCATCTATGGTACTTTCGTAAAAAGCCATTGGTTTCCTGTCAATGAAAGACACAGATAAAGAGCCCTTGCCCTTGCACTGTCTAATGTTGTGTATTGCCACACTCTCCCAGAATATTCCCTTATGTTGGCTTTGCCAATTGAAACCATACTTTCTGTGTGGTCCAATATTTGTCCAGATTCAGTCTATAAGATAGGGCCTTGATAGCACAGAGCCATGGAATTTTCCATGCATACTGTGGGACCAAAAGATCTTTGATTCGCTCCCGATCGGAATCAAGGGTAGGTGTTGTCCATAATCTATGCCAATAGGTCAACATTCTGCACTGTATCTTGTGGGCAATTTTCTTTTGAGCCATGTCTATTTATAGGGGGATCAGCAGTGTGCTTACGGGAAGATTAGGTAGGGTTCTAATAAACCTTTGCTCCATCATGGAAAGGCTCTCTGTGTGTAAATAATACCACAACTCTGCACCGTATAAAACCGCCCATAGTGCCTTTACATTATATATTTCCAGTGCCGGAGCCACCCTTCTGGATGAGGTTTTTCCATGGATTTTCCTTATATAGGCAGTATGATGGATCAGGGATAAATGTGCTTTTTACATCTGCGCAATGTATTTCAGTAAGTGAATAAACTGCTGGAAAAGGTGGTGTGGTTACCAGTAGAGTGTGTTGTATACTGTTAATAAATTGAGAAAGATGTTAAAAACCAGCATTTAATCCAATCTTTAGCCACTGTGTAAGATTGGCAACCAATTCCCACTTACAAGCATTTACACAGTTCATTATTACACAAATAATAGATCCAAAAATCAAAACACAAGGCCTTTTTGAGGGTAATACACTCAATTGTTTTAATAGCTGAAGTTAGTAGTTGAATCTTTTAATTTATTGCTTAATCTAGGCTGAAAATTCATAAATTAAAAACTATACTCAACTTTAATTCTTTTTCTTGACATAGTATAATAAAGTTAGAAGTAGCAAATAAGTCTACTTCTCCGGCACCCAGCATTTAGGGATTTTCCCTAATTAAACACTCAATTTTAGTTTTGTTCAAACTCACCCAATACTTGATGTAAAACGCTGCATGGTGTCTAAGATCCACAATGTAGGGTTCGACCGGCTTATCTGCCGGTACTATATAACTAGGGTTCCTGTTTTTATTGTGTTTATTTTCTTAATATTTCTATCTTTATTCATCCATATATTTTGCCATCTTATCAGTATTTATCTATATTTATTTAGATTTTTTGTGAATAAATGAAGTTGTGACTTGTGTATTTCCACATTCATTTAACCAATAAATGTGCAGTCATTGCTTGATGCCTGTTGGGTTTTAGCACAATAAGCAGCCAAATATTGCAAAATAATGCTCTCAAATATGAATAGCAGCAATATGCTACAAATATATGTAGAAGTATGCAATTATTAAGGAAAACTCATCCTTTTTTCTAACTCCCCAGGCTGTCAGTCTAATTAGCCTGGAATTCACGAATAACAAAATGACAGACATTCAAAAATAGACCAATTTTCTGTATTGTTATGTATTATAAATAGCAAATATAAATACAGACAAAAAAAATGTTTTCTGTCTGCATTTATCTGTACAATTCAGCAAAAACAGAAAACAAGGAGCCTTATATAGAACCAATGCAAAAATAACAGTTGGTTCTGTCGAGTGAAAATTATTTCTTAAACAATTGAACAAATCATTGGTTTACTCATAGAAAACAGTTAGTCAAAGGAACACACATATAGACCATACGGGGTATCAACATTTTTATAAATTGCGTCATTTATAAATAACCAAATTGAATTTGTAAGGCTGTCAAGACACACAGTGAAATATAATCGGTGACAGAGTGACATGTGGTGCTCAGTGATACAGTGATGGTGCGTAATATGTACAGAGTGGCTAAAAGGATTCACAGAATTGGAAGGCCAGACACTAGATATTTAAGTAATTCTGCGAACTGAATGAATAAGTCTTTTCGCAGAGTCTTTGGACTGGTCCTGGGGATATTGTTGACGTTTCAACCCAGGATCTGCACTACTGTCTAGTCAGTGTGGGTCTTCATCAGGGCAAGGACAGGGAATTGACAGCCTGTAAGTAGTAAGATGCATGGGTCAGGTGTGTTCCAATCATTGTGTGCTCAAGCAAATCAGGGCACACATGGTGATGTTTAACTCACCTAAGGATGCCCAGTTGGGCTGGCAGGGCGTAGTAACATTTGTGCCTCCTTTGTTTCTGGTGAGGCAGTTGCCCATAGGAGAGCCTTAGTTTCCTCCACAATGTGTGGCCTCCCTTGTAAAGATTTCTAGATGAGGGTAAAGGGAAATTTGATTAGACTCATCCCCCGTAACAACAGGTCGTTATCTTAATTCGGCCCGGATGTATATTACGATGACTCACCCAGTATTAGGTAGTGGGGGCGATCACGCTTCGTGGCTTCTTAGCGGTAGGCAAAACTCTGTGGGACAGCATGAGTAGGGAATGTTAGCCACTTCTAAACTACATCGCGTTTTAACGGGCATAAGCGCATTGTCCTCCTACCCTCAAAGTTGCCTCACCTTCTTGATTAAATCAGTGGAGCCTCCGGTTATTTCTGAAGCAAGCAAGCTCAGGCGTGAGTCCTGGCTCGCCGGTCCGTATCAACAGCTAACTTCCCTTGTGTGGCTGCTAATATGCCGGTCAGGGCGTGTTTGACGTGCGCGTGTACATCGCGCATATGCGAGGCAGCCGCATATGACGCTGGTTGCTAGGTAACCTCCAAAGAGTCACATGGGTTTGCGTCCTGAACCTGAGGGCAGTTCTGTTGCTAGGCAACCTCTGGAAGGCGTCCATGCTGGTTTAATTACGACCAGCATCGTGCATAAAAACAGTATTCATAGTGATAGAGGGCCGTATTCAATGAGACCTTCACTCGTATATAAATTGCAGATCAGTTTCATGCGTGCGCAATGTTCATGCATATTTGGCATATATCTATTCCGTCTTGTAACTCACAATGCTGCGTAATCATTATACATCTTTTGAATGGGCAAACTGGCAACAAGAATGCTTGCAGTGGATATTGTATCTTTACATATAGTCAATCCATGTTAACATAATAAATCCTACAAAGTGTGACAAAGTCTCGCATCATGTGTGTGTTTAAAAACATATTCAAGAGTGAAACCATTTAGCATGACAGATCGGGACGTGATTTAAGATCAGAGAGACCATTACTTGTATATGAGTTGCTGATCAGTATCATGTGTGCGCAGTGGTCATGCATATTTGTGACATATATCTGTTCCATGTTGTGAACTCAAAACAGTGTGCAGTAGTTATACATCTTTTGAATGGGCAAACTGGCAATATGAATGCCTACAATGGATTTACATTTTCTAGATACATTATATTTTTGCATATATTTGGATCTCTAGACACATGGTAACTTAATAAATCCTACATAGTGCACCAAAGTCTCGCATTATGTGTGTATTTAAAAACATATTTGAGAGTGAAAACCCAAGTTAGGTGTTGTGTACACAATTACCTAAAGTGTGCAAGTATATACAGTGTGATAGACTTCTCAATTATCATTTGAGTTAGAATGCACATGTATTCACAGTGAGCTCTCAGATATTACGGTCAGGATTGATTGGGGACCCTATGGAGTTAGAGTTGTGGTCTTGCAGTCTCCTCCATCTCATTCAACCAATTTTGTACAGAGTTGAGTGAGTGGATCCATCGACACTCCTTGTAATTCAGAACCCTTGAAAACGAACCGCCTCTGGTATTGGGACTGATCTTTTCTATGATCCACCATCTTATGTTGTCAGGGGAATGGTTTTGTGTCACAAAGTGTTCGACCATAGGTGCACCCTGTACCTTGCATCTTACTCTGCTCATGTGCTGCAGAATTCTAGCTTTAGCTTTCTGAGTGGTTTGGCCAACATATATTAGACCACAGGGGCAACGGATTGCGTATATCACGTTAGAGCTATTGCAGTTGGTAAAGTGTGGTAGCTTATATGTTTTGTTGTTATGTGAAAATGTGGTTCCCTCATAGCATAGGTCGCACGCTTTGCATTGTCCGCATTTGTGATGTCCAGTCACTGGTGGGAGGCCCAGGTGGCTTCTAAGGTCTAGAGGTTTGGGGGGTTCCAAGTATGCCCTGACGACAGTGTCCTAGATATTTCTGCCTCTCTTGAAGGCGAAGATAGGGTCTCAGTTAGTCTGTAGTTCACTCGCAACCAAATTCCAATATTTCTTCACGATCTTCTTTATGTCATTGCTCTTCATATTGAATGTTGTCACGCAAGCGATATTGTCTGACTCCCTGGGTTTCTCGTTAACCTCCAAAAGCTGGTCACGGGGGCAGTACCAGGCACGTTTCTTTGCCCGTTTCAGAAGTCCGGTCGGGTATCCTCTCTCCATTAGACGGCTCGTGAGGGTTTCAGATTCTTTGAAGAAGTCCGTCCTCCTGGTACAGTTTCTTCTAAGCCTGAGGTATGGCCCATAAGGCAAATTGTCCCTCAGGCTTCGAGGATGATGTGACTCATACATC
This sequence comes from Triturus cristatus, assembly GCF_964204655.1. Taxonomy (NCBI): domain Eukaryota; kingdom Metazoa; phylum Chordata; class Amphibia; order Caudata; family Salamandridae; genus Triturus; species Triturus cristatus. Next base: position 1,052,442,226 of record NC_140593.1, read on the forward strand.
AGCAGTGTGTTTCTTTCCATTGGTTTTCGGTAGAGATCACAATACAGCAAACCCTCCTCTACTCGAAACGTGAGATCCAAGAAATCTATTGCCTCATTGTTGCTTGTCATTGTGAATTGAATGTCCCTCGTCCTGGTATTAAGCCCATTCTGGAATTAGGTCAGTTCATTGACATTGCCTGACTACACCATTAGGACGTCGTCAATGTACCGTTTTCATACCACAATCTGGTTGAGGTACGGATTATCATGGTTATAGTGGCCCATGAAGATGTTAGCCAGACTGTGTGCGTAGGTAGCCCCCATCGCCACTCCCTTGCACTGATAGTAAAATTGTCTTTTGAAGTTTAAATAATTCTTTTTCATAGCAATCTCCAGTAGTGAAATCAGAAAATCAGTTGGAATCCAGTGTGGTCTTGGCTGTGTGTCTAGTGTGGTTCTGATAACGCCCAATGCTTTGTCTTGGGGAATTGATGTGTAAAGTGAGGACACATCGAGTGTTACAAGTAGTTGTGTCTGTACATCAAATGCCTGACCCTCAAGTAGTTGTATGATGTGCATGGTGTCTCTCACGAAGGATTTTGTTTTGGGGACCCAAGGTTGTAAGACGTGGTCAATAAACTGGTTCAGTGGTTCCAGAATAGAGCCACAACCAGAGAAAATCGGTTTGCCAGGCGGCTTCTCTGTCCGCTTGTGCACCATGGGTAGTGTGTATATTGTTGGGATCCTTGGTTCTTTTTTGTTGAGGAAGTCATATTCAGGTTGGCTCAGGAATCCCTCCGACATTCCATCATTAGTTAGCTTCTCTATCAAGGATTTGAGATGAGGGGTCGGGTCTCCTGGGGTAGACTGATAGCTTTCCAAGACTCCCAGTTGTAGTTCTATCTCCTCACATAGTCGCAAGGTGAGCCAACTTTCAGGGTAGGAGGACAATGCGCTTATGCCCGTTAAAACATGATGTAGTTTAGAAGTGGCTAACATTCCCTACTCATGCTTCCCCACAGAGTTTTGCCTACCGCTAAGAAGCAACGAAGCGTGCTTGCCCCCACTACCTAATACTGGGTAAAACATCATCGTAATATACATCCGGGCCGGATTAAGATAACGACCTGTTGTTACTGGGGATGAGTCTAATTAAATTTCCCTTTACCCTCATCTCGAAATCTTTACAAGGGAGGCCACACATTGTGGAGGAAACTAAGGCTCTCCTATGGGCAACTGCCTCACCAGAAACAAGGAGGCACAAATGTTACTACGCCCTGCCAGCCCAACTGGGCATCCTTAGGTGAGTTAAACATCACCTTGTGTGCCCTGATTTGCTTGAGCACACAATGATTGGAACACACCTGACCCATGCATCCTACTACTTACAGGCTGTCAATTCCCTGTCCTTGTCCTGATGAAGACCCGCACTGACTAGACAGTAGTGCGGATCCTGGGTTGAAACGTCGACACTATCCCCTGGACCAGTCCAAAGACTCTGCGAAAATACTTATTCATTCAGTTCGCAGAAATATTTAAATATATAAATTAAGTGTCCGGCCTTCCAATTCTGTGAATCCTTTTAGCCACTCTGTACATATTATGCACCATCACTGTATCACTGAGCACCACGTCACCCTGTCACAGATTATATTTCACTGTGTGTCTTGACAGCCTTACAAATTCAATTTTGGTATTTATAAATGACGCAATTTATAAAATTCTTGATACCCTTTATGGTCTATATGTGTGTTCCTTTGACTAACTGTTTTCTATGTGTAAACCAATGATTTGTTCAATTAAGAAATAATTTTCACCCGACAGAACCAACTATTATTTTTGCATACGATTGCCCGGGTTCAGAGGGATACTGGGTTACCCCATTGTTACTAAACTTATATAGAACCAAGACAACCCTAATTCAAGCAAGCCAAGAAACTGCTCAATCTTCCAGTTGGAGTTGAATAAACGCTCTTTAGGAGACCTTCCTCCTTATTTTCATTTTCACACCAATCCTCTAGGTTGTGCAGCCCTATTTGCATACCCTGCAATGTACAGTTTGAACAGTTCAGCCAAGATTCCTTCTGCTACGAGTTCTAGTTATAAACAGATGTTACAGGATTAGAGCCAGTCTGCAAGCACAGCACTGATCTCACATCTTCTTGCTGGCCCTCCATGCATAGTGCTGTGATTGCTTCTCTAAGACTGTTGATGCAGATTGGGGTGTACAAAATCTCCCTACTTCCACGGATAGAGTAATTTCACAGTTACACGCACATACACTCACCATACACTAGGGCCCATTTCACTAACATACACTCAAATACTCCACCAGCACTGAACCTGTGGAAAGAAAACTCCTAAACACCCCACATCTACACTGAGGTCGATAAAACCTAGTTATTGTAATTGTCATAATCTAAACAATCTATACAACAATAATCAAATAGAGTACTCAATAATTGACAAGAAATAATCACCAACACCGTATTTAAAATTATGATTCTTTATCTAAAATTAGTCAAAAGAAATTAATCAGAATAAATCATTTTCTCATAATTACCTATTCTAGCTAAATGTCAGAATGGGTCATCAGGACAAGTCTCTCAGTAGAAATCTCCCGAGTCACCGTCTTCACAGCATCGATCCTCACCAACGCAGGTTTGGGAAGAAAATGGCAAAGTGGCAAAAACCCTCTCTAGGCTAACAATTTTTATAGTATTTAAAACAAAAGAAAGCAACAAAAAGTATTCTTCGCGTCCGCTGAACCTCTGAGCAAAGCGAGAAGGAAAGGATGTAGCATCGCTACATTTGGAAAATCTCCGCTCAGGAAAATCACAAAAATAAAAAGACAGAACAGGAACCAAAAATAAAAAGTAACTTTTAACATCCACATTTCCTCAGCGATGACACAATGAGCTCAGAGTTCTTTCTTTATAACTCCTTTGTCCTCCAAGGCTGTTCCGATACATCTGGAAACTCGCCCAGAACTGCTGCTGTCCTCACGGAAAGTTTTAACCAGGCAAGGACTGTGGTCAGATGTCTCGTGACCATATTCAGCAAGGCCCTCTCATCACAAATTTCTCACTCGAGGCCAGGCTGCAAACGGCGGCCATGTTTTTCTAGGCCAAAATAGACCATCTTAATTAAAAGAGACAAAAACAACGTTACCACAGCATAATGATTAAACAGTGTTAACCCCACTAATACCCTTATGTGTATGTAATTATCTAGCTTTTGCAACACAGGAAAGCATTAATTCAAAAGCGTTTCGTGCTTTAAAATAAACAGCACTCAGCAACATTTAAACGTGCACATTATTATTAATAGGCATCACATACGCGTTCCCACGTGTAGTTCTCTCTTGTTAATACGTACATGTTGATAAGTATAAAACACTTACACAAAACAAATAATTAATAATTAATGATTATTAATGTTAATTATGACAAATAGACAAACCAGAGCTTAAAAACCCAATAGATTTTCAACAGAAAATCCTGCTCCAGCACTGTCCGCCAAAATGTGATCTGCAAAAATATTGGTGACTAAAAAATATTAAGGACACAAATATCGACTTTGCATACTTTTCATGTAAAGTTAAAAATATCAGTAACAAAAATGTAGAAGGCCACAATATTTTCAGAAAATAAGTACTCATATCAAATATTAAGCACATTATACTATATTACCTTTAAAACATATATTAACATTAAAAATAATACAATTAAAAAAATGCACTAATTCTAAAAGTATAAAAAGGTATAACCGACAAACATAAAATAAAAATATATACATGAAAATAATTGCAAATAATTAATACAAACAATTGACATAGCATTTAAAAATGAGTACAATTCTTATTTAAGCATATATAATAAAAAAATACTTACGATAATTAACTGTAAGTACACTAAGGGGCTGATTCCGATCTGGGTTGGAAAGCTCTCCGACCGAGCCGGATCTGGAGTGTTTTCCGACCGAGCTGGACTCCTGCAGTCCGACGGAGCGAGTACGATGCGGCCGTATGCTACCGGACTCGGTTCGGTCGGACACCCATAGAAGTCAATGGGAGCCCATTGTACGACGCGTACATGGGCTCCCATTGACTGAATGTGTACGTCTTGCACAAGGGCTCCCCCTACAGTGGGTACGCCTCGGTGCCATCCGCACCGTACATGCCTGTGTTGGCTCCCCCTGTGTCCGAGTCGTGAGGCTGCGAATGACGGGGGGTCCGACGAGGACCCCCAAAGGCAGCTTCCCGGAAGTTTTGCGAGCCGGAAACTTCGGCTCTATCCGGCTGTCCGACGCGTGCATCATACTGGCTCGGTCGGAAATCGCCTCCATTGCACGGCACGGTTTGCTTACTGACGAGACGTATAGAGCGGTTCGGACCCGGAAACGATTCGGTCGGCGAATTTCACGTTGCTCGCATCGTACTTGCTCGCTCTTACAGCTGTATGAGTCGGACAGAGAACACGCTTACGGCTCGTACTTTTTCCGTCCAGAACGCGTTCAGAGCCCTTCCGAACGAGATCGGAATCGGCCCCTTAATAGTAAAATAATAAAAACATTGTTTAACAACATTAAAATAGAACATAAATTATTAAGAATCCATTTTTTACAAAAAGAAATAATATAAATACATTAAACTAACATAAAATTGCAACAATAATATATTTTTAAATATCTATACAGAAAAATGAGAGTTAAATATTAGCTACTCCCACTCCAGCCTCACTAAATTAGTTTAAGTGTGGAACTTTGGAGGGTGTGTTTTACTATTTCCACTTCAATATAAGTAACAGTAGGGAAAGTGTTTTGCAGGGGGTCGTAGTTTTTATTGGTATTGAAATGTAAACAAAAGTAGGGAAAGTGTTAAACTTTGGAGGTGTCAGATTGGCTATTCCCACTCCAAAGTGTTGGAGTTTGGAGGAACCAGATTTGCTATTTCCACTCCAATCTGAGCAGCATTAGGGAACGTGTTGAACTTCGGATGGGTAAGGTATGCTATTCCCATTCCAGCATCAGCATAAATGTGAAAAGTGTTGAAATTTGGAGAGGTCAGATTTATTATTCCCATGCCTAAATATTTTTTTTCACTATTTTCAAAATAATAAACATATTAATTAAATATAAAATAAAAAATACATGTAATGCAAACAAATAAAAAAACTTGAAAACATTAAATGTATTTTTAATGAAAACATATACTACTACTCTAAAAACGGAACACTTATAATGAACTACAAATATTCGTTAAAATAATAAATGATTAATTTTACAGTAAAATTAAATGAATCAATTACAATTAATACAACTAGTAAAAACATATTTAACATGATTTAAAAAATACATTATCTAATCAACAAATCAAAAATTAATTCAAATAACAATCATTTTACTCAATTTATCATCAATTAAATAAATATACTACGTTACAAATTACTTATGCATTAAAAATAATAAATTACATATTAAAAAACTCCCAACTCAATTTCCTCTAAAACTAACAACTCATTATTAAATAAAAACATTTTAAACTGAGAAAAAATACATTTCATATAAAAATGTATAATATTTATACTGAAGCAAATTAAGCACATTTATTATTGCAATACTTATATCTTATAAAATGAAAATAATAAACATTTATCAAACTACATAAAAATTATATTATATACAACTATATTAAAAAAGATATTCTCTACAACCTTACTTACAAAAATAATTTAATATGTAACAGCACGATATTCTTGCCTTCTTTATGCTGTCCCACAATAGTCTTGGCATCACTATATTTTTGACACAATATTTGTGTTTCACAACATTGCTTAAACAAATTTTTATCATAATATCTGGTCTAAAATGCTTTGGCTCTCATAAACCACATGAGTATGGGGCAGACGTTTCTCTATGCCAGCAAACTCTTGTTCTTGCACACACATCAACCATGGGAGCGGCTTTGATGTGTGCCGGCCTTAGAGGGCTCACAGAGCCAGTTTTTAGATAAATGTTCAAGTAATCTGTGCGCTGTGGAGTACAGAGGTTTGCAATGCTGACTGTGGGCACTTCTCTCCCCTTTTGGTGTTAGCCATTCCCCTACGCCAGTCTTGCATCAAGCAGGACTTGCACAGAGTTTAGTGTCAAGTGTGAGAAGTTGGCCTGGTATATGCTGTCCACTAGTTACAGTGGGCACCTTGCACCAGTCCAAACTACCCTTATTGATGAATAGGTTTAAGACAACCTTTATTGAAAGCTATCCTAGTGGTAGCTATGGAGAGCAGCCTTCAGGCTAAGTCTTGAAGGAGTGTAAAGCAGCTTGGTTTACCTGATGATAACCTCCTGAATAACTAAATGAAAGGAGAACCACACAAGGTATATATATAAAATATATGTATTTATTTCTAAACACTCTCTACTAACCTCTTTATGAAGTTAGAGAGCAAGGCACACAATAACACAGTTATTAAACGACAGTAAATAGCACAATATACAATGGGCCCCAGGGGAGACCAAACCATATATTAGGAAAGTGGTATAAGAGCCATGACTTGACTAGACACAGTGCCTAGAGCACGTAGAAACGCTGGGAACCCAAGGAACCACCCAAGGTAGTGACACAGGGGACCCACGGGGACGTGTGCAGTGTGAGAACACAGCTGCGAGCCCCGTTCAATTCAATGGGAAAGTCGCGGTAGGAATTTTTAAGAATAAGGACACTTAGGAGAGGGCTTTGAGGTTTCTAGGACCAGCACCCACGGGAGCACCGGAGTACTCGTGTTACCTCACCCAGGGAAACCGAGTGCATAGGTGTTAAATGGCGTCGGTAATAGTCGTTGATTTCAATGGCGATGTGCTGCAAAGTGCTGCTGCCGTGGAAAGGAGAGGTGTACGGGGTGATCCTAGCCTGGATCGAAGATGTGAAGAACCTGAAAACAGAGGGGATAGAGTCTGGGTCACTTGCCAGTGACCAGGGACAAGATAGACGAATGCCCACCGATGTCGGGTGCTTCAGGTGCGCAGAGGTGAAGCTTGACTCCACTGCCACAGGGACCAGGAGGTGTCGACGATGACCACAGTCCGCAGACGAGCTGTCCCACGAAGGATGTCGAGTGCTGGGGGGTCAGTTTCCGGATTGGAGACCAACAAGCCTTGGCAATGGCAACCCACGCGGTGAGAAAAAAATGGCTTCGGTGTAAACCAGCAAGGTCCTGTGGGCTCCCCAAGCGATGGAGAGTCAGGGCACATCTGGAGCTACCAGGAAAGCCCATTGAAAGTTAAAGTACCCTTCTCAGGGACCCACAAGTCGACGGACAAGGAATCGCGAAGGGACATCGAGAGGAATCACTCAATACCAGCCCACGGGTCACTCGAGGAGCGTAGGCCAGCAATCTTCAGTGGAATCACTGCTCGGGGTCTGGACTACAAGTAGCCCAAAGCACAGCCTCAGGGATTGCCAAGAAGCATATGCTGCTGCAAATGTGCATGTGTCCAGGGGTTCGGGTTGCATGGTCCCCACGAGGGCTTTGGATCTCAGAGTTGCTGAGAGCACGGATCGGCCTCGGGGAAGCTTGGAAACCCACCTCCTGTGTTGCAAAATCGTCAGTGTCCTTCAGGAGCAGGGTTGATGCAAACCGGACAGATGCGTCTTTGGTACCTGCCTTGCAGGGGAGTAACTCCTTTACTCCAAGGGAGATTCTTCGGTCATCCAAAGCCTTGTAGATAGTAGAAGTTCTGGCATCCTGTAGCAGAGTTTCGTCCAGGTAAATCTGAAGTCCTGTAGTCAGGGGTTCCTACTTTATACCCAAGGAAGGGGTGGGACAAACTCTGGGACCCACCTATGGGAGGGTCAGGACAGAGGGGTGGCTACACCCATGTCCTTTGTCCAGTTTTGCGCCAGAGCAGGGGCTGAGTGCCCCTGCAACCGGTTTGAGCTGGACTATGCACAGGGACACCAAGTGTGCCCCCAGTGCAGACATCAAAGCACTCTTGGAGTGCACCCACCCAGCCCCAATACACTAAAACCTGTCTGGGAGGTGGTCACACCTCCCTGTGACAGGAAAACTATTGTCCAGGCCTCCCCTGCTGGAGTTTCATCCAGCAGCAGGAGGGCAGACTTGTGTCTGTGGCTGGCAGCATCCATTTTGTGATGCCAGGGTCTGTTAAGCTGGTACCGGGTGTACCGGTGGTTCCATGTTTCTCCCTCTAGTAGGGTGGAAACATACCTCCACACCAGTTACTGGTGTGGAGGAATGATTCCAAGGCGTTTGACACCAAACACGACGTGTTTCCATGCAGCCATTCCAAAGTTAGCATTTACCCCGAGGTTATAATGTACTTAAGAGTATATGGTTTGGCTGCATCACAAACAACCCCGGAATAAAGGTTCTGAAACCTGCAGAGGTGCTCTGCTCATGCATGGGCCCCCTCTCACATGAAACCCAGCACCCTGCCTTCAGGATTGTTAAGGCCTGCCATAGGGGTGACTGATAGGTTTACATGTGCAGTGATATGGAGAGATATAGGTAACCTATATCTCAGTAAGGGGTGCATACACCACCTTACACAGGCTTCTGTAGCAGACCTGTTGTGTCATTTTGAATGGCTTCCCAGGGGTGGCATAATACATGCTGCAGCCCCTGGTAGGCCCCAGGGGTACCTATGCCCTGGGTACATAGTATACCATACACTAGGGACTTATAAGGGTACCCCAGAATACAATCTGGAGTGTACCTAAAGTACATGCAATCAATTTGGAGAGGAAGCAGCTAGGCTGGGGCCCTGAATAGCAGGGTCCCAGTCAGACTAAAGTCGAAAAACAGTGAAACATCAGCAAAAAGTGGGGGTAACCATAAAAAGCAGATCCCACTCTCCTATATCATGAGCCTGTCTCGTTTTGAATAAAGAATGGTGCAAAATATGCACCTGACAAACCTGTGGCCCCCGCAGAGACAACACATTTGGCACTGATGGGTTCTGCAAGTAAGAAAACATAAATTGTGCTTCAGCAGGGCATTGTTTATATGAACAGTTTCCATTTGAGAATCTGCCACACACAAAATGCGTTTTCATCCTCATCTAAATTTGTTAATCAAGGCCCTATTTGTTTCACATCTGTATACATGTGAAACATAGGTCTTGAAGCACCTAGTTTCTGGAGTGTTTGAAGAGAAACGTTAAATTATAAAGTGGTGCGTCATATTAAAGTGGTACTCTTAGAAGTCCCCGAAGGGTTAATACAGCCGCAGTGGCATCGTCTTATGACGATGCCACTTTGCCTGTGTGAACCCTTCTGTGAGTTCAAGCAAAAAGGCAAACTAAGCCCATGCCAACCAACACATGCAGGTATTTTAAACCAGAGTTTCTAAGGTGACAAAGAGGCTGAGGTGCTTCAGAAGGGCAGATTACCCAATATTCATGATTTTTAAAGATTTATTCTGCACATTTAGAACAAGAGGTTCAGTTCCTTTTTTCTGAGGTGAACCCTGACTGACAATCATCCTGAATTCTAGGTCTTTCAACAATGGAGTAATTGACATGGTTTCAAAACGTATCACAATCAAGGATCTCCAGGGAGGAACTGGGAAGGTTTTTCAAACATTAATTGTTCCCAAAGGGACAATTTTGAGTTTGTTTTGTTGTAAAAACTAGTGCCAAATCTTCTGCAACTGTCTTAAACAATTCACCTTTAAGAATAAGAATACTTTTCTTTGAACGTTCTTGAGATTGGAAAAAAGGCAGAATTAATCAGTATGTCCACACATGAATGTTTTAATAATTCATAAAGCATTTGTTTTTATCTAAGTTTTTAAGCAAAGAATCTACAATTGTGAAAATGGGATAGTTGGGGCAAGCATTTCTATAAACAAAGCTTTCATGAGAATGGAGCTGATCCAATTCTCATTAGTATCTTTTGAACTGAGGCTGCAAAAGACTTGTTGATAAGATCTTGGATCATGGATCTGTCTAGCCATTTGTTGTTTTTAATCTGTTTAAGTCATTCTTACTTTAAAGTGCAAATCAGATGTTAAAGCATACTGTGGAACACCATCCAATAACAAAGTAAGTTAAGAAATTGTCTTGTTTATAATTGTTCATTTGAACCATCAGTAACATTTTGATCAGAAATGTTTCATATAGAAACGGATTCGATACTTACAAAGGCATGTGATTGGTAGTATGAGTGATACAGCGGGTAACAGTAAGTTCTTGGTAAAAATAACACTTGAATACCTGTCAGGGAGGCATATAAAACATAGCATATCACGCAATTGCTAGAAGCACAGGGTAATCTATCGATATATTTTGAGATCAATGAGTCATTAGCTGGGTCTTGCCTCATTTTGCAATAGGTGTGTTTTCAGTGACGTTTAAAATTTCTTAAAAGAGTAGCAACCTCTAATGTTAGGTAGTAAGAAATTCCAGTGGAGTGGGCATTACAACTAGAAGGCACAGCACTGGGAGGTGATGCAGGGGGGCTTGAGTGATGGTAGTAGATTTTTGATTTCAGATTTGATTTGATTTGAGGTTGAGAGTTGCTGTGCATCACAAGACTGTATCAGAGAGGTAGCTGAGAGCTTGGTGAGGGCCCTATTGTTGCCATTTAGCTAGACAATTTGAAGTTAATATGCAGAGGTGGGGGATTGCTGTGGTAGAATGAAGAGAATCCAAGTTGCAAAGTTTAGGATTTGTCAAGTGGTGCATATGAGTAATTTGGTAGGCCAATATGCACGGCTATTATATTAATAATTTCAGCTGAACAGTAGTGAGTTAATACGTTTTTTATAGTGTTAAAAGGTATAAGTGAACAGATCTTGCTTACGTTAAGTAGTTGGAGACGTGTTACTGTTTTAGAGATAACTTCTTCCATCATTGTGGATGTGCTGAATAGTATACCAATTTTCTGGAACAAAGCCCAGTATGTCTGGGAGAAAATTGATGGTGCTGATAGGATGGGAAAGTGCTGCAGAGGCACGATAGAAGAAGACTTACGCTTTAGAGAAGTTCAGCATCAGAGACCATGCTGCCATTGAGTGGCAGATTGCAGTAAGTGTGATTGGAGATGAGGTTTAAGAGTTGGAAAGTAAGAAGATTTCTGTATTGTTGGTATAGAGGTTTTAGGAGAAGCTGGAAGAGATGATATTGCCCAGGGATGAGGTGTAAAGTGAGAAAATGAGGGAGCCTGGGACTGATCCTTGAGCAAGGTCTACTTGGAGTGGCATTGATGTTTATCACTCATTATTCTAAGTCTCTGAGTAGGAGCTGTTGAAGAAGTTAGACTTGAACCACTCGAGAGTTATGCTGCTGATGCCTAATGAGTCTTGCGAGGATATTAGAGTAGATTTTAAACAGTATTGAAGGCAGAAGAACGTTCAAGAGCATGAGATTAGTAGAGAGATGATTGTGAAGTGCAGCATTTATGACATTGGATACATGTGTGATGCTATTTCTGTAGAAACGGAAGGTATGAAAGACAGTTTGGAAGGATTTAGGTAAATTGTTCGTGAAGAGGTAATCTGTGGGTCAATGAACCTCCAGGCGGTCTGGTACCTTTGAGAAAAACAGAAGCTCAGATACTTGGTGATAGCTGGCAGAAAACGGGTCAGCAGGGGGTGTTTTAAGAGTGGTAGGGCACTTACAATTTGATACATGTGCCTGTAGTGAGGGAATGATTGAACAGTAATGGACAGCAATGGGTTTCATGTTCAGAGGACTGGGTTTGATGGACGGGGGACTAACGCAGTCAAAAGGGGTGCAAGATTGTTTACCTGCTTTTCTGATTGGGATGAGTTCAGCCAGGAGATGTTGTTTTCAAATGTTTTAGTGTTACTAAGTTTTGCTGTGGTGCAGGTGGGGTGGGGCCTTAAGTAATGTGCAGGTATGTCCCCTGACGGTAGGGATTTTTAAGACATAGTTGTTTGCTGATAGTGAGGAGATGTTGATGTATGCTGACTGAGGGTGAGAGCTGGGAGTTCAAGATGAATGTAAGACATTGAGGGTGAGATTGGACGGAGGTGATAGTACACATTTGAATGACATAAAAACAGCTTTAATATCTTGCAATTCACATGCTGTAATTAACTAAAAGACACAGTGTTATATCCTGATTATTTATGTGCTGTCATCTTAAATGTGTGCGTAGCCATGTTTGTGCATGCGCTATGTAATTATTTGTATATAGTTCTAAGTTCTGTAAGAGTGCTGGTAAAGGATTCTAGTTGGTTGGCAGTTTTGTCTGGAGCTGCCTACCATGAAGATGTTGCCGTGCTGTCATGATTAAATCAACTTATATACAATCAATATGTGTCTGAATTTAACACACAGGCAGAATGAAGGCAAACTAAGAAGCGCACTCGGATACTGTTTAAAAACAACATGTTTATTTGTCCTCAAAGTAGGGAACTCCCTTCATCGTGCAACTCAACCACAGAATTTTAGAGAGAAAATGATCACCATCCAGTAAACTGGTAGTAATTGTTCCAGCTTTATCCTTTTTAAGGAAGGAGTCTAGATATAAAACCTCCTTACAATGAAAACTAGAAGCCACTACACATATTGGGAAAGGAAACAGAGGGAAGCAAGTTATGGTCACAACCGTCTACCGCTTTTCCACCAGGCTACTTCATCATAGAGACCGAGCTTGCCATGAACCGAGACTTGCTTATCTCTGCCGTACGATATATTATATTCACCCTAACAGAGTCACAACTATTTGAGATTTGTTTGGAATTAGGAATGAGGACTAAGGTAATCTCACCCAATGGCTTCCATTAATGGACTTCAGGTAGTTAGTTTCCACTGTTAGATTTCTCTATATACATTTTACATGTGCTTTTCCATCGCTGTGATTACATCGAAATGTGACTTACTAAGAAGAATACACCAAGGTGTTTAGGGAATGAGTATGTATGCTCTTACATTTTGGGGCAAGTTATGTAACATACTACGGGGCATATTATCAAGAACGACGATCAAGAACGACGTTAAAAATTATCGCTGGTTTGGCGGCAGAAAACTGCTGCTTAATCAGCGATAATGGGCTGGATAATATGCCCTCGAGAATTCCAATAGATGCCCACGTTCTGGTGTCAACATGGGCTTCTATTGGAATTCTCCAGGGCATATTATCAAGCCCATTATCGCCGCTGTAGCGGCAGTTTTCTGCCGCTAAACCGCCGATAATTTTAGCGCCGTCCTTGATAATAATCCCCTACATACTCTCTTTGTACCAATGTTTTATTGACAGCAGTGAAAAAATACCCAAACTTTCTAATTGTAAGGGGCCAAACACATAATGGCTGTGATCCAAGCAGATATTAAGCAAAACTCCCCAAGCATCAAGTTAAATAATAAAACCTATAAAAGAAAACCTTGCAATTAAATATGGTACAATTGCATAGCAACTTGTTTTTTACACTTACCCTAAGTATAAACCATTCCTATTGGGGGGGGGGGGGGTGGAATTCATACTTTAAGTGTAGATATATCATATTGTTCAAATCCATAACAGATTTCACAAGGAAGTGACAGGTAGCCAAAGGCCCCATATACATCAGCGCACACATTTTAAGATTAATATGTGAGGGCATCTCACTTTTCAACATCTGCAACTACTATTCGAATTCCCAATTCGTTGTAGTCAATGACTGGGCGTTTTCCCCACTAGTTGACCCCTCAATATGTAATTTCCCCATTGGGGGACATATGTACATTACCTTTATTATTTACGGCCTGAAATGCTCCTACATGCCACCTTGTCTATAATGAAAATATGGAAAGATACTACAGCAAAAATATGCAATTCATAGAAAGCCAAAAACTTGCATAAAGTGTCCAGCAAATAAAAAACACATCATAAAATCACTCACTTGCAGCTATTTCATCTACCTTGTTTGCTAACAGATTAGCAAGCTTCTCAGAGAAGAGATATAACGTGCAGAGGTGCATAAATGGGAGCTACAAATAGCATGATGCCAACGTATAGCATTTTTCAAAAATCCTCTCACAGATTAACATACAAACAGATCAGACAAGAAACGAAGAAAGTAAAATGCAGGTTTGTGTTGATAAAAACCTTAAGTTTTAAAAACATACTAAATATGTGCGTCTAAAAGGTTGATTAAATTTACAGTAAAAAAATGAAACAGTGCTCGGGGAGAGGATTCGTAACAATGTTAAAGCAAAATAGACTGCAGGTCAAATTGCCCTAAAGGGAAGCAAAGATTACCTCTAATAGAGCCCAGGCCAAATTTAGTTAAATGAGCCCTTTCCCAGATGTTATTTTCCGGAGCTAAATACGGTTCAGTGCTGGTACTTAGTAGGTTTTGATGACAACTAATTCCCTCAAACTGACATGGTCAATTCTATATTCTCTCTATTGGCAGCTGAAAGCCTCATTAAAAGTTTTTTATTCTTGCACCTTCTCCTTTGGCAAGGGTCAGGGGTGATAAACAATGTCAGGCTGCCCGGGGTCCACGAAGGGGACCCTCCTAACAGGGCGGCCGCCTTAGTGCCACAGGAAGGCACGCGAGTCATCGGATTAGGGTCCCCGGTCTAGGGACTAGAGAGTCAGTCAGCCGCGTCACTTCCGGACGTTTGGCTCATCAGGCGGGCAGGCGCCATAGGGGGGTGGCCTGCCCTTGGATTGCCCGTAAAATAACCCACCATGTTGGCATATTTGTGATGCACATAAACCTGCAGCAATTTTCTCCACTAACAAGGTGTCTTGTGGTTTATTTATGTATGTTGCTGTACGAGAACTGAGAAGTGGTGCCGATATTGGCACTAATCAGGTCTGCCCAGTGCTTCCGCTGTTTTCTTAACGTAATTCAACCATATAATCCCATGCCCAAAATCACAGGCAAATGCAAAAACAACAGGCAAGGCAATCAGATATAACTTCATGGTTGAGCGTCGCTTTCTGATTTTCCCATAGTGCATTTCCAAAAAGGAGTGGGGCAAGCCTAATGTGATCTTCCACACAGACTAAGCCCAAAGCCTCATGCTGAAATAATGGGGACTGCACAGGCCTGTTCCCAACAAGCGCCTACAAAATCGTTTCTCCTCCTGTTGTAACCTCAGGCAGTCACGAAAGCCCCATAGTGCAGCCCCATACATCAGCATGAGTAGACATTTCAGCGTATACATTTTTAGCAGAGGTAGTACAGGTTTCATGCCTAGATTTAGAGCCAATCCATACAGAGCCCCAAGTGCATGGTTAAAATGGAGGCAGCATTCACAGAGGCAGGGCAACCAATGGGATTAAAAAAGGTCAGCCCAAGATAAGAAAATGTGTTTACCTTTGAGATATTTTTTCTCTTAATAGAAATGGGCCTAATTTTGCAGCTTTGGGGAGCACACACCATATAATGGGTTTTAGTTATATTGGTTTCAAGTTCCAGACTATCCATAAAAGGTTAAAAAAAACATTTATACATGAAAGGAACAAGATCTGTGCCGTGATACGACCCTGGCACACACCTCGAGATAGCTCAGACATAAAGGTGCACTCCCCATCAGTACCATACCTAAGCATCGATGATACCCCACAATGTAGAGCATGTAAGAAGACTACCAAAGACAGGGCAAGGCTGTTGGGAAAGGATGTTCCATAATTAGAATTGAATCACACGGTTAAAAGCACTGCTGAGGACCATAAATGCCAGGAAAGGGGAGCCCTTTATGTCGATCATGTTTTTTCCTATGATTAGATTAAGGTTTAGACACTGTTCTTGCGTCCCCAGCTCCACTCTGAAACCATATGGCACCTTGCTAAAGACTCCAGAAAAATGGGATCAAGTCTCTATACTGTTCAGAATAATACGCCCTCCTACTTGAGAGATAACCAGCAGGAAAAAACTAATTTGTTGGCAATGTGGACACTGAACCCAATTTAAATGGTACCTCCACATTAGCATACTCATCCATACCATTAGAGATTAATATGTAATAAATAATAGTACCTTGTCCCCAGCCTATAAAAGTAGATATTTGTGCAGAGGTGCATTCCCCCCCCCCCTCCACAATTTCAACCACATTATGTAGATCAAAAGTAAGTAAATCACATACCAGTTTCTGGCCTCTCAGACCTACCCTTTGGGCATACGGGGTGTTATCAGGTGGCAGGAAAGGATCACACTGAGTTACATTATTACCTAGCTTTTCATTGGAATCACTCCCGATAATCATGCTAAGCTCATTCAGAATACAGCCAGCCACGTTTCTTAGTATTTCGAACACATAGAGCAAAACATCAATTTGGCAGCCCAATTCCACTACAGAAGTATAGACAGTTATGTGAACAAAATAGAACCTATATAGGAAACTGCCCATAGAATTTGGATTCCAGGGTGGGTGCAGGCAATTGGAATGACCTTGAACAACTTAGAAATGCATACCATAATGGCCCAACCTCCCCGGGCTCTACCTCTGGCAGAACGAGTATCAGGTATAGAGAAAGTTCCAAACTTGTCCTAAACAATGTCTGTCAAGTACCATGTTTCCTGTAACATTATAATGTCGAATTTTGAATAATAATTAAACCAGTTAGGATCTGACAGTTTTGTACTTAAGCCAGCAATATTCCAGCATTCCAAGTGAGTGTGAATCGTGAATCTTTGGTTCGTGAGACCTTGGGTGAACCTCCCTTTGCATGCACACTTCCAAATTGCTGTGATCCTTGGCTGGGCTCACTACTCCTGTATGCAAAGGGCAGTCATTAGGCTGTCAATAAAAACCAATATGAGGAGTAAATTTGTTGGTTGTGGGGATGCATGAATGGTCAAGTGGTTCAGGATACCGGTAAGACAGTGGGAGCCTAGCGGCCGGTTTACAAGAAAGAAGTCTATGGAAGTAGCCCAATGGAAAAATGGCAATACGATTGTTCAAAGGATTCCAGTGGGCATTTTGATCTCTGTGTAAAATTCACTGACTGGCTAATTTTGGGTTCTACAGTTAAAACCACACAATCCCCCTTAGAAGGTTAGATGGGGGTCCAATCCAGTCATCTCTCCAAACAAAGCAGACATCCTTATACTATGAGATACTGAAATCGGAATTTCTAATTAGCCAATGGCAAACCTTGTTTTTAAGTTCTTGATCAGGTTCCACCCTGGCTGTGGGCAGGGGAGGAACATTTGTCAAAACCGCTGGCATAGGGGCAACAATCATGGGGAAGATTAAGGCGGATAGTGATATCTTCTTGCGGAGACGACCCTACTTGTTCGATTTCACTGGCAATATTCCTAGACTCCACAGCCTGTTGCTTATGTTCCCCAGAGCCAGTACTTCAGGTCCTTCCTACCAAATTGGCATGCAAAATAGTTCGGTCATTAGATGTCGACCCCTGGGTCTGCACCCCTGCAATGTCTGCTATTGTGGTGGTATTTATTACCTCCACCTCCTCTGCCCTGGTGTGCACGAAGGCCACATTATCGCAATTAGATAGTTTTTCAAATTGCTTCCTCCAAGCTCGTTATTTTCTCCACCAAGGGGGTGACACAAATATCAATCACGGCTTTTATCCTCTCAACTAGAAGTTCCATTTCTCGTTTGTTTATTTTCGACCTTTCTTCCCAGTGGCCTGAAAGAAGTTCAAGTTCAGAGTGATTTTGGGTGGTTTGTTCTTATTTACATTTTTGTGGACCCTGGTCTTTTCACTACAATCTGCTTAGTCGCTTTCCTTTGGTCAATTACATCTCGTGGAGATTGTTGCCCTCCTGGCGGCATCTCCCTCTGCTGGTCTAGTCAACCAGGTTGCTTGATTAGGAGGAGAAATGGTCAATAGTTCTCCTCAGTCAAGGGACAGAGGTCTTTCTACTGGGTTAGTTTCTTTAAAGATGACCCCGACCGCTTTGGCCAGAAAAGTATCCAGGGTGGTGCCTTGTGGTACAATGGTAGCTTTATTCCTGTCACCCGCCTTATTTTGATTCCCCATTGCCCCTATGTAGCAGGCAAACCTTTCTACAAGCAAGGAGCACCGGAAAAAGGAAATTTAAAGTGCCAATCAGGCCAATAAGTGAAGTGAACAGGTTAACAATAGCAAAGCTAAAGACCAATACCTTGGCAAAGGATCCTCTGGGCATCCATAATCAACCACAATCCTCCGGAGAGGCTTTGAACTCCAACCAAGAAAGGTGGTCCAGCCAAGCTTCTTCTGGTAGAAAATAGACGAAGACAGGCCAGGTCTTCTTCTGCATACGTCCCGCACTGTGGGAGATGTCAGGCACTTAAGAGCTCTGGGTGCCCCGGCTTCTAGGCAAAGCTGTCTGGGCCTTGAAGTCTGGACCCCCACTTCCCTGCTCCCCTCTCCTGTTGCAGTTGTTCCACTCTTTGGGAGATCTCAGATGCGTAAGAGCACTGCGTGCCCTACCTCCCAGGCCAAGCAGTCTGGCACTGGAAGTCTGGCCCCCACCTCTCCTCACCTCTCCTCTCCTCAAGTTGTTTGATTGTAAATGGTCTGACATAACACTAAAGGAGCCTCATATTATCCGGGTAGGTAATAAAATAGAGTTCCTTGGTATAACAGCCAAATAACATGAGTATGTCTCTCCAGCTCTCAAATCCCTCCACAAGTTTAAGACACTATGGGCCATATGTAGATAGCTAAATACCGGTCGGTAACGGCCGAAAATCGGTAATTTTCCCGTTACCGACCGGTATTTAGCCCTTTCTAATGTAGGAGGCAGGTTTTAAGGATTCGGTATTTTACCGAATCGGTATTTTAAGAAATCGGTAAAATACCGAATCGGTAAATTACCGAATCCTTAAATCCTATGTAGGGAGCACTCAAGTGAGTGCATTTTTGGTTTAAGGATTCGTTATTTACCACCAACTACAAGTTGATGGTAAATACCGAATACCTTTTCAAAAGCAATTTTGTGCTTTTTTTAAAGTGCCATGTGGCAGACATACATGCCCTTAGGGCATGTATGTGCGCCACATGTGCACACATGCACGATTCAGGGGTGCAACAGGGTGTCAATGTGACACCCTGCCACCCTTGAATATGCTCCCCCTATTACCGATTCGGTATTTACCGAATCGGTAATAGTGAATGGCTTCCCATTCATTCCTATGGGCCTCCAGGCCCATAGGAATGACTGGGAAGGTATGCCTTATTACCGATTCGGTAAATACCGAATCGGTAATACCGAATATTACCGAATCGGTAAAATGTACAGATTTTTTACCTACATTCTATTTACCGATTCTTAAATTCCGAATCGGTACAATTCGGTATTTAGGAATCGGTAAATAGAAATTACCTACATATGGCCCTATGTCTTGTCCACAAGGCAAAAAAACAATCATATGCCTAATATTTGTACAAGGTATTTATTCCCTAATACACAAACTGGAGCCTCAGATCTGCCAACAAACAACTGGTGACCTCTCACCAATTCAGAGATAAAAGATTTGGCAGACTGTCCATGCTCCATCTAGGTACCTCCCTTTGGAGATCCCTGCCTAAACACCTTAGAGTGGAAATGAATAACTCAATTTCATAAGATCCCTAAAGACCCATCTTTTTCCTATGGCATTCGATAATAATATATTTCTTAGGTCTGCATACATAGCCCATACCTTAGTCCATCGGTGAGACCTATGATCAGTCCGTCGTAACATCTGGGCTTGGCTATCTCCCTCAAGGATTTTTTATCTGTGAGCATTTACGTGGACCTACCTATAACTTTGCTTGACCCTCCCCTCCTTGGGTATTTCTTGGTTACATATGGCTTCAAGTTATTTGTGCTCTGAGGCTTTCATACTGGAGGTTTGTAGCATATATTACATATTGTAATTACATTAATAAGCAAATGTTTAGTAAACACCATGACTGAAGCACAAATAAGGAATGTTTCAATGTAACTCAAAATATATGCCAAGAAGATAATATAAAAACGGAATTTCAGAAGCAGTTATTCAATAAATGTGTGAAATTTGAATTGGACATTGAAAGAAGAATGCAAAAAAGGAGGCTGAGTCAGCCAGAGGGTTCCGGCTTTCAGTGCAATGTTAGGATGCATATGTTGGAACTGAACCCCAATAATCCTCTGAACCCTAATATTTTGAACACCTTAATTCTTACCCAATTGATTTGGTTTCAGAATCTCCACTAGATCTAGCTGAAAAATGTGAACAGAATGAGCCCCTCAATACTAAAGTCCAAGAGTGTTTATACACAAATCACATATTCTATTAATAGATTCTGCAAATTCAGCATGGTCTGATCATAGTTGGGGTCATATTGGCAAATAACATAACATAACACTTGTATTTGTAAAGCACACTTATCACCCAGGGGTCTCAAGGCGCTGAATAACAGATGTTTATTGTTACCCAACTCAATGGTACTCATTTTATCAACCTCAAATGGATGAGTGGACCCACCAGGATTTGAACCTGTGACCATGAGGTCAAACACAGGCCCCTGCAGTGGCTGCACTAGTCCACTAAGCCACCAGACCCGGCTTCAGAAACAGAAACAGGAACGTAATATTTAAAATCTTTAACACTAACCCATTCCTTAAGGTAAGGGAAGTCTTCCAACTGCACTCCAGAGATAATCAGCACAAAATTAAACATTTTTTAAACAATGGCTCATAGATTTGAGACGGCTTCAATGGAACTTCCAGCCGAAGTCCTTGAATACAATACTTGGGGTTCATGATGGAAGCTTCATTCACAATACCCACTTCCTTACACAATAGTTTGTTTTAAATTATTGATGTCATTTACTTGATGCTCTGTGGAAATGAGAGAAGAGATGACTTGCAGCTGGACTCTGATTGTGAGGGGGAAATAAGTAGGAGTGAAATGAACAGAACGCTAAAACGTTTTTAAATAAATGGTGTACTCGTGAAATTGTGGTATAACTACTTCATGGTACTAATTATATTTCATAGTGGCTAAGTAAACTCATTTCAAGTGTGACACCATTAATTCATCAGTTATGACTCTATGCACATTAAAACCTTCAAACTTCAGAAATAATTTTCTCCCGACATTGCAGATTTGCACATTTTTTAAAAATGCTACTACAAATCCCCCCTCTGATTATTTTTTAAATAATCACTTAAACCCAATTAGTAACTTTATTAATCAGCTATTAGTCTGTAGAATCTTCATCTTTTTGATTAATCGGAAATTCTCTTCCATCTGCTTCATTTGTTGGAATACTCGATCCCAATTATGGTCCAGTTCAAAGTCCATCAATCTTTTCCTTTTTCTCAAATAATCACTATTTCTATTCTCATTACTTCTAGTAAATGTTCCAAACATATTTTCTTTTAGTTTTATTAAGAAAAAAAGGGATATTGTACAAATCAGTATAATTATTGCTGGTATTAACACAGCTTGTAAAACTCCACCACCAAAACTGCTAAGCTACTCCCCTCCCTTTCCAAAACCACTCATTTTTCTTTATCCAAAATCCTATAGCTTCCTACAAACCTGGTTCTTCTAACGACTTAATCTCATGGGTTAATTAGCTATTTTAGTAATGCAAGAGCCAATCACTTCACTATAGTCCAGTATGCATGTACAACACTTCTTCTCTTTAATTACTCTACACACCCTCCTTCAACAAGAGTAAGTCTAAAGCAAGGGAGTTCTGCATCACCATTGCTCCTATTGCTAACACCCTACATTCACTAATATAAAGGACTCTGTAGTATCTACAGCAAGTCATTCTATAACTATTTTCCTAATTTTCTCGTCATTCATGGCTCATTGAGTAAAATAATAACCCTAACACATCCAAAATTACTTGACCAAAAAACGTCTTCTCACTCTCTTCAAACCATTGTCTTCTTCTAAATCTTCCACATGATAAATTCTATGGAAATCTAAAGTTAGATAACATGAACCCACCCAATTCTTTTGCAGATTGAAATCAGCAGTCTTTCCACAAATATAAAAAAAAACTCCCACAACTGATTCTTCTCAAATCAAAAGATCTCCACTGACTTCATAAGCTTTGTCACATATGCTTGCACCCAAAAAAAAAAAAACAATTGATGGACATAATGCAGAACAATGTCATACATTCACCCCAGTACAGAGATCTGGGCCTAAATCCATCGCTTTTTTGCTCACCATGCCATTCCAGTTTGGGCCCAGCCATATGCAAATCAGTCTTGACCCTGCGCTCAATGGGAACAGTTCAGCGCGAACTGTCAGGCCAGGTCCTCCCTGGACTGGAAACAAGCATCCTAGGACCGGTTTCGGCTTTCAGCCCTCATCAGCCAGGATAGCTTGACTCCAGTGGCATGGAGAGCATGTGACCCACGTCTGGGCATACCCGTCCCACTCGGGGTGACAAATGCAAAAAAAACAATTGATGGACAGAATGCAGAACAATGTCATACATTCACCCCAGTACAGATATCCGGGCCTAAATCCATTGTTTTTTTGCTCACCATGCCATTCAAGTTTGGCCCCACTTTTCGCCCTAAGTGGTATGGGTATGCCCAGACGTAGATCCCTTGCTCACTGTGCCACTTGATTCAAGCTAGCCTGGCTGAAGAAGGGTGACATACCCTGAAACCAGTCCCAGGATGCTTGTTTCCGGTCCAGGGAGGACCTGGCCTGGCAGTTCGGTCTGGACTGTTCTCATGGGGCACAGGGTCAAGACTGATTTGCACATGGCTGGGTCCAAACTGGGGTGGCGTAGTGGGCAAAAGAATGATGGATTTAACCCAGATCTTTTGACTGGGGGAGAATGTTTGCATTGTCAGCATTCCGTCCATCATTTGTTTGCTGTAACACTTTTCCCCCTAAGTGGTATGGGTATGCCCAGACATGGGTCCCTTGCTCACTGTGCCACTGGTTTCAAGCTAGCCTGGCTGAAGAAGGGTGACATACCCTGAAACCGGCCCCAGGATGCTTGTTTCTGGTCCAGGGAGGACCTGGTCTGGCAGTTCGGTCTGGACTGTTCCCGTGGAGCACAGGTTCAAGACTCATTTGCATATGGCTGGGTCCAAACTGGGATGGCAAAGTGGGCAAAAGAACGATGGATTTAACCCAGATCTTTTGACTGGGTTCGAATGTTTGCATTGTCAGCATTCTGTCCATCATTTGTTTGCTGTAACATATGCTTGCACCAACAAACTCTCTCTCCCTCTGTGGAACTACTCCTTACCTTGCACATTTAACCCTTAATTTCTTGCTCCCTTTTCAACCTTGGAAGTAGCCCTAAAACTCTAAATTCTTCTTCTTCCCTAATTTCATCTAAAGCAATCCTTTTCTCTTCCAAAATTCTCACCTCCTTTATACCTCTCTCATTGTATTCATTCTTTAATTCATGCTCTTCATTACTTAACAAACATGAATGATCTTCTTCCAGATCAGTATTAATTCTGGTTTGTGCAATCTCACTCAAATACTTACCATACTTAAATTCCTTCCTTTCCGCTGACACTAATTAATACATTCTACAATGTTGCATTATAACCAGTCAGATATGGGGAAATAAACTATTCATGATTAAAAATAGCTACAAACACACTACACGAACATGAATAGAAAAGCTCTATTAGGAGATAGGCGGCTCCCTCACCAGCTGATGTAGGAAGGAAAATGCATACATAGTAACTGATAACTTTCACAATTTTAATACATTCTTTAATCATTGTAGTATACACGTTCTCTAAAACCATTAACTAAATGTTTCTCATGTAGAGGTACTATTTGCTTAATTTCTTTCTGACTAGACCTACTTACATCTGCACTTGTTATTTGATCTGGAACCTTCTACTCTTGCTCTTTTTGTAGGAGCAACGTGGATCCATTGAGGCACCACCGCACACTTGACTGCTCTGTCGTGGTCAGGATCACTTGGAAAGGAACACTCCAATGTTCATCAAGGCAGCCTCTTAGGACATGCTTGCAAATGATTACCCAATCACCTGCATTCAAATTATGGCATGGTGTATCCTTGTAGTCTTCTGTAGTTGCATTAATCTGATAAGAGACAGATTTCACACAATCAGACAGACCTTTGCAACAATCCAGTATGATGTCATCAGTTTTAGAAGTTAATGCAGGTGAAGGTATATTTGCAAGTCTCATTCCTCTGACCATGATCACTTCCTGAGGCGACAATCCTGTCTTTCTGTTTGGAGTGCTTCTCAGATTCATTAGCCCAAGAGGTGGTGCATCTGGCCAGTGTAATCCTGTCGAAACATAAACCTTTGCTAGTTTTTCTCTCGAGAGTGCCATTGGTTTGCTTCAAAACACCTGAGGATTATGGTCAATAACTGCAATGGAATCTTTGCTTGATTCTAAAAGCTGCACTGATTACTTGTAACACTTCATTTCTGAAGTGTGTGCCACAATCTATCTCAATAGAATTTGGGAGGCCAAATCATTGTATTACCTCCTTCTACAACAATTTGGCAACTGTAAGGCTCTCCTAGTAGAAAATGCTTCAACCCATATTGAGAACAAGCATATTACTATCAAGATGTACTTGAGGCCACTGTAATGTGGCATCTCATTAAAGTCTACCTGTAATCTCATAAATGTACCTTCTGATTTGCCAACATGATTCATAATGGTGACAGTATTTTTTACCCTCATTATTTACTTGACAAACCAGACAACAATTACAAACATCTTCAGCAACCTGTCAATGTCCTGAATTTTCCCAGAATTCATTAAACAGCCTAACCAAACTACCTCCTCCTGCATGAGTTTGATTCTGCAAATGTTTTCATATGGGCTGCAACATCAAATAAGGCAAAATATATTTTTTCTCTGCATTTGCATACAAATGTTGATTGTTCTTTTTATAGCCTGGTATTTCCCATTTCAGTTTCTTATTTTCAGAAGCCTCTATCTGCATATTTCATAGCTCACTCAAAGAAATATGAATCAAATCCAAATAGAAGCCGTTTATATTATTTAGAGCCTTGTACACCTGTAAGATTCTCATTCACATTTTCTCCAACAACTGCCTCTTCCTACAAGGCATAATACCTCGCCATATGGTCAGCATATTTGTCCAAAATTCTGCATATTCAACATCATTGTATTTCTCTGAATTATATTGAACCCTTGATGGATTTTGTCTACATTTCCTCTTCCAGTGCCCAATTCGTCCACAAATATGCCAAGCTGCATTTTTCTTCAGCATCTCAACATTTCCATTCATTTTACCTCCTTGCACCAATGGATTCATCCCATTCATGCCACTTCCCACAAAATTCATATTTAAACCCATTTGCCTCATCAACTCCTTTTCGAATTGTTTCGTTTGGGCAATCATTTGTTTTTCTTTCAATTTCTCTTGTTTCTTCTCAAGATAATTACTAAAGTTCTATGCTAATTTCAAAATCTCATCAACACCCTTGGCCGACCAATACAACTCTCCCTGTTGAATAGGATTACTTATTCCTGACCTTTCTCCATTCACAAAAGCAGACACAACACCCCCAACAGCATCTTTCCCTGGATTTTCGACCATGCTATGTTTCCTAAACACCTGCATCAATCTCTCATAATAGGAATATACTGATTCTTTGAGATCCTGAGTTGTTCACAAAATATTTTCCCAATTTATATCTGTCTCCGGAGTTCATTTTTACGAATGCTCAATCAATGCCTTGTAAGGTTGATATGTTTTTGCTCCTTATCCCTTCTCTAAAGTTCTGAACTTTTAATCATGATGCTTTTTGATTTGTTTTTAAACGCGACATATACTTTTTATCTGCGCAATTACCTTTCTGTGCTTTTATTAATCAACAGTACGAAGGGACTGCTGTAAAATTAAGCTTATGGGTGATAGAAGCCAATCCGTTGGAGCTATTATTGCATCTTTTTAATCATCATGTATTCATTTTTAAAATGGCTATTTTTAAATTTGTATACGTTTATGATCTATGTCATCTAACTAGATCGAATAAAGTTATTTTTCTGATGATGATGAGATCCTGAGTTATTCACAAAATATTTTCCCAATTTATATCTGTCTCCGGAGTTCATTTTTTCGAATGCTCAATCACTGCCTTGTACTTTTTGGCTACATCCACAGATGGTGCATTATTAGGACCAAGTCCAGGTGGTTCCTTCACTCAGCATCCAACAACTACCTTACACTCCAACCCCATTTCTCCATGAAAAACAATCTCAAATAACACACATAAATCCGTCTACAACATTGGAGAAAGGTGTGTCAGCTTATGGGTTTCATCATACAACTTTGCTGGATCGTCTCTCAATTTTGGAAAATGATGTGTAAAAGCACAGATCTTACCTTGTCCAAAGGACATGCACCAAATCCCCTCTATGTACTTCTCTTAAAGGAAACTCAGCAACAAAGCTCGTTCCTGCCTCTGAATCACAGACCCCTTTTCCCTCTTTGCCCGTCATTTTCCTCTTATTCACTGTCCATTTTCTCCATTTATCTCAATATTTCAACAAATCTACCCAATATCGTGTCTTCTCAACCAAATCTTTAATATGAGCCCTCGAAGTAATGAATACCATTTTTTGATTTCATCATGTGTTAAATCCATTCTGTAATTTAGTTTTACATTTTTCATTTTGCTAATATCAACCTCTAACTCATCAGCCAATTCTTCCAATTTGTCACAAGCTTCATTAGCACATCTGACTGCTTCTTTAATCAAATTTCTCTTTATATTAGCACTGTAAGTTAATGATCTGTTCAAATCCGCATTTCCCAGCAATATCACTCCAAATTCAATGTTTAGAATTCCAATACAAATTTCGTTAGGGGTTGGCTCTATCATCACTATTTTTTCAGATATAATCTGTGCATGATCTTCTTGTGTCCTAGTCCCACTCATACTAGGCATTTTCATAGTTACTGTCACTCCTGATGGAGCACTCGATATAGCTCCAGTAAGAGTTTGCACTGATGCAGTATCTCCCTCACCATCTCTGCAATCTCCAACAGTAGTCTGGATTGATTCCATCTGTCTGTATATGGAAGAAGTCTTGAAATCAATGTCATTTATGAATTTGTCATCATCATCTGATTCCTCATTCTCTCTTTTCTATTTAGTTTTGTCTGTTTCTGCCTTCATAACTATAACTGGAAAAGTTTTGACACATTTTATCATATCTCCTCTGCCTATTTGTTAACAAACTCTTAAATAACTTCTGTATACTTTTATCTTTCTTGTCCCTCTCTTTCTGTTGCCATGCAGTCCCATTCATTGAGCACCTCAAACTGTGTAGGTCTTGGCATTGGTAGCGTATCATACAGCTTTTGCCTCAGGAAATCAAGATTTCGATTATTATAGGTTCCCTCCATTGGAAACTGTAAAGCCTCATCATGCTTTGTGTATTTATCCCATTCAGGAATTCAGACACATTTGTAGGACCCCAACCTTTTCCATCGTTTCATATGCTGGCCTGCCCTCACTAGGCAACTGCTGTCTCTCTTAAGGTTTTTCCTCTTTTTTCTGTTTGGTAAAAACTCCACCCATGTTTATGCTTAACAAGCTCAAATTAACCGAAATACGTCAAACAAGTCAAAATATCGTTAAAAAAAATGTAACTAATGATCACCAATAGCAGCGCCTCTCTATCAAAGGTAAACCTGTCTTAGAGCAACAGTATCAACAGACAACCAATCAGAACACAACTAGGAGTGAGGTCACACCAATCCCAGTGCGGCTTTCTGACTGAACAACCAATCACAATACAACCTCTTTGTGAACAGGAAAACAATTATAGAACCACATTAAATGATATTAGATCATACCCTAGAAAGGAAATATGAGCCATTTTCTCAGTTAAAGCAACTCAGTATCAAACTATAAGTTTTGAATTTGAGCAATAAGAGAAATAATCACAAGAATCTAGTAAACTCTCACTAGGCAATCTCTGATCAGAAGAGATCCACCTCTGAATTATCGTACTTCACCCCATGCGCTCAGGGTACACACAACAACCCAAATTAGACTCTCAGGGGGTCATTAGGATGGCGGACGGACGAAAGTCCGTCTGCCATATAATCTTATTTGGGCCCGTCCGCCTACAAAGCGGTGCCCCCCACCGGGCAAATTAGGATGTGATCGCCAGCATGGCGGTCGCATTGCCCATGTTTTGTATTGCGGCCGGTGCTGCGCTCTGCAGCAGCCGCTGCAAGACAAAACAGACACCCCACACATATCCCTGCACCACATGGCAGGCACCATGCGGTGCCTACAACATGGAGTAGGGATATGTAGGGGGCACCATAGCTGACCCAAGGGCCTATGTTCCTGGCCCCGCTACGGCCCCCCAAATTCGTTTCCGGCTGCTGTTTTGCTGCGGTTTGACCGCCGCAGAATGACTGTGAGAAAGTGATATTGTAATCCCTGCGGCAGTGCCGTTCTGGGACTACAGAGAGATCCGACAGGTGGTCAGATAAAGATCGTCTGGTGGTATTTCTGACCGACACCCGTCCAGAAGCCATTGTAATATGGCGGACGGAGATTCCTGTTATGATGGCCGTAGGACCACCACCAACAGCCTGTCGGTGGTGGTCCCTCGGCCATCTTAGTGAGGCCCTCAGTGCTGAAAAGGAAAATGCATTAGTTAAAAAATTCCTACTGATATGTAAGCCGTGCCTCGTTGTACACACCAAAATACAGTTAGATATTTAATATCTTGAGATCTTGGATTTTCAACAAAATGTTTTTTACGTTCTCAATTCTATCTAAATGACAAATGACTTCAAGTGGGTTTATAAATATGAATAATACAACATCACAACAGTAATCAACTCACCAATTCAACCAACGAACATCATCACATATCCAAACAACTTAACACAGAAGCAGAAATCCATCATCACAATTGGTCTCAGCACTTATTCACAAACCTAGTTTCTCCCCATTCATACTTACACTCCTAGTTCATTCAGGACCACACAGTAACATGGCTTATCCCTCTGCAGGAGGACATGGCATAGGAAAGTTGGCAAATCTCCAAAAACGTTGTTCTCCTTTGATCAGTGTAAAAATAATTCAAAAAGGATCCTTAAAGAGGAGGTGCTCTAGCGTGAATCATTTCCTGCTACCAAAACTTCGTGGGAGCCAACCCATTTCTTATCCGATTAATTCCAAAATCTCCAGTAGATCTAGCTGTCAGAGACTACACTCCTCATGCGAAAACATATATTAGAAGAGTTAAACAGAATACATGAGAAAAGACTAATAGTCGAGTTCTTAGATCAAAAAGTAAAGCAAAAATAGATTTATTACAGATTTTTTAGTAAAATGTATTACAGAGAAAAATGTATAGAAATGCCATGAAGGCACAAATATTGAAATACAGGACCATGAAAGCCATAATTAAACAAATCTAGGCAAAACTCCCAAAGCCAAACTCATTAAGATTACTGACAACATCCCCATTAAGAACATTTATGGACTAAGTCTCAGGTGAAAAATGAAAAATTACCCAGCAGCAGCTGAACAAATTCACCCCATAAAATATGAACAGAATGAACCCCTCAATACTAAATTACAAGAGCTTTTACATACAAATCACCTATTCTATTAATAGATTGTGCAAATTCAGCTTGGTATGATCATACCTAGGGTCGCACTGGCAAATCAGAAACAGGAACATAATATTTTCAATCTTTAACACTAACACAATCCTTAAGGTAATAGAAATCTTACACCTCCTCTCCCAGCAACTGCACTCTGGAGATGATCAGCACAAAATGTAACAGTCCTTCAATGGAACTTCCAGCGGAAGTCCTTGAATATGACACTTTGGGTACACAATGGAAGCTTCATTCACAATACACAGTTCCTAACTCAGTAGGTCATTTTAAATAATTGATGTCATTTGCTCAATGTTCAGTTGAAACAAGAGGAGAGAAGATTTACAGCTGGACATTGATTGGGAGGGGGAAATTAACAGAAGTGAGAAGAGCAGAACACCTAAAACTGCATCTATTTTTAAATACATTATGTACTCATGTGAAAACGTGGCATAACTACTTCACAGTATCAATTACATTTCATAATGACTCAGTGAACTATTTCCAAGTGCAAAACTATTCATTAATTGGTTACAACGCTATACAACATTATAACCTTCCAACTTCAGAAATAAGTTTCCCCCGACATTCCACATTTGCACATTTTAAAAAAATGATACTACACACATTATAGCAGCTGTTGCCATCCCGTTGCGCATGTTAAGAGTAAGAGAGAGAAAAATTCTGTAACTGGAAAATAAATATCAGAGTGCACTTGAACAGTGGAAAAATTTAAACAATTTGATTGGTGAAATGTATCTGTATTAAGAGGTGACCATGCGCCAGTCATTCAGATTTGAGCAGGTGTTGGTACTGTGGAAAACTCAGCACATCTCACCTGTTTAGTCACATCTGTCTGACATACACTATATTTCACAAGGTAAAAATATAAGATCAGGCTGTTTGTTAAGATTTCCATTACCATGTAACAACCCATCCAGAATCTGCTAAATACACACATGATGACTGTATTATTATGGCAAGAGCGGTAGTAGAAAGGCACGCAAATACATGTATGTATGATGGAGTGAATGGTAACATAAATCAAACAATAGTTTATACAAAGTAGTGCAGTATGTAAAAGAAGGATGGCATAGAAAACTATGGCTTAAAGAGAAACACAAACTTATGGAAAGAAAAAGGACGTGCATGAAAGATGTGTTACTGTACAGATTACATTCATCCAGGTCAATTTGGTCAGGTGGTGAGAAAGCACCAATTGAGAGAAAATAGTTGATGGTCAGCTATAGATTCTGAAGTCAATCTTTTGCTAAAAAAATTGTTGTGCATGTTGTTTTGAAGCCCAGTCTTTTTTAGTGTTGACCAAATCGCTTCTCACCTTGGCTCACAGGAACAAGTTCGCATTTGATCCCTCTGGGCAGTGGCGACTCCTTATCAGAGGCTTCAGGGTGCAGCCCTGATTCTTGTGAGGTGCCACTCACCACCCCTTGCCTCTACTGCTAATGAGTTAACTGAGCAGAATTCATGAAAACATAACTTTTGTGGGGTTTTTTAAACACTGACAGCATGCTGGTAAAACTCACTGCCTCTTCTCCAGACTCCTGATGAAAGGTGGAGGTGTTGGGCTGAGGGGCATTAGGCATGATCCAGTTACAAAATATTGTTTAGAAACACAGCACTCTGTAGGTGGATGTCTGAATTGCACATTTAAGGGTCATCCATGACCCCCATACCCAGGCAAAGTCCATTTAATTTAGCAGACAAACCATGCATGCCTCAGGCATCAAAGTATACCTGCTAAAATGTGACTGTCATGGGACACATCATTGCATCCCTGAGGCCAGAGAGAAGCCACATAGAGCAGCAGGGGCAGGATCCACAGCACTGTCCCAGATGCTTATAGGGTTGCGTTTCCAGTCCTATCAAGAAGCTGGGAGAGGGGTTGAGGTAGCTCTTCAGTTTTTCAAAGTGAGCCTTGGTGCTTTGTCTGGCTCCTCGTTGGGAATCATGGTTTGCTGTTTCTAAGGTCCAAGGCCAGATTCCAGCTCTACTGTTCCCATGGAGCCTCCGAGCAGCCAGCAAATTAAGCAAGGTAAGTGAAAATATGTTCTTTCTCTGTGCATGTGTGTGTCTGCGATTGTGCTTGTGAGTGATTTTGTGAGAGTGTGTGTGAGTGCGTTTGAGACTGCCAATGAGAGTGAAAGTGTGTGAGAATCTGAGTTTGAGAGAGTGTATGAATAAGTGAGAGTGCAAGAAGTAAGTCAAGGAGTGTGAGGTTTTGGAGATGTTCTGGGAGTGTGGAAGTGAGTGAGGGTTGTAACTATCAATTGTACAGAAGGTGAAGTTGCACCAGGACCCAGCAGAGTCAGTGACTGTAAAAGGGTGTGTGTTTAAGTGTATTTGTAAGTCGGAGTGAGAACCAGTGAGTATGAGTATGTTTGTATGTGAGTAACACTGAGTGGGAGTGAGCATCAGTCAAAATGAGTAAGCGAGAGTGTGAGATAGAATGAGTGAGGGGAAGAGAGTGAATGTGAGATGGAGTGAGTATGAGTGTGGGAGCATGAGTAAGAGTGTGTTTGCTTGCATACTCAATGTAATTCTTGGCATATGGCGACCCCCAAGGAAACATGCTGCTGCAGGGATGTTGGGAGTCATTCTTAGGATTAGAAAGGACACCCATGGCAAAATGCTGCCATGACAAACTAGAAATATTGCTTGGTTTAGGGACCCCTGTGGAAAAATGTTGGCACTTGCATACTGGAGGAAATTCTTGGCATGAGGGCACCATTGACAAAATGCTGGCACTGGGACATTGCACATAATTCTTGCTAAAGGAAGGGCACTGTCATAGATCCAGCCGCCACTGCCACTGGCAGGAGATATGTGGGGCCTGGGAAGCTGTCAGTCCTATATTGCAACTTTTACCAATCCATATGAACTGTCGCTTTATCTTCTCCCGGTTGAACATCCGATTGGAGCATCCGAGTAAACAGTTTGCAGATTCGATGAAACCCTACTTCAGTGGGGGAAAGGAATATATCTATTGCACTCTGGTCGTCTTCCCCTGCTAAAAGAGGAGGGAAAAATAACTCTTCTTGGACTCTGTTGACTTTGAATGAAAAAGAACCACGAGTTAAATTGAACTCTGGATGCTCTGTGCATTGCTTCTGTCCCCGCTGTTGATTTCCCCTCCCTTATTCTTTCCGTTTATTTTTATATTGATTTTAGTGGTGATATTGCGAGAATTGAATGCGTATAACACATTTGTGAACCCTTTTGATCAGAATGTATAAATTCTGAAATGTTGGTTGCCTCAAAGATGAAAGCGCTATAAGTCGTCAGACAATAATATGGATGATATCGACTGGAAGCTGCACAGGTACTGACAAAGTACCTGGGACACAGTGCCCCATGCCCTACATTATAAGGTCATTGGGGATGGGTGTGTCAGAAGTCGCTGATTATTAAGAAAATATAGATGGGTTTTTATACAGGGATTGCAAAATCCCACGTATTTTAAAGAAATTAGAGATGGGGTTTTGCACAGGGATTGCAGAATCCCATGTATTATAAAGAAATTAGAGACAGGTTTTTATACAGGGATTGCAGAATTCCATGTATTATACAAAAATTAGAGGCAGGTTTTTATACAGGGATTGCAGTATCCTATGTATTACATACCTCTAAGTGAAAAGGGATGTGCACATTATGACAAAAAGTACTTTATACTGACCATAGGGATGCGTACATAAAAAGATGATTCAATTGCCTCTCCCAGATTATAGGAATGTATACATTCTAACAAACAAACAAATTCTCAGTATTGAATCGAATGCATGTAAAAATGTGCACCCTCTGGCAAGAGCTCACTCTTACAGCGCTATCGCGACTCAGGTGATTTTCTGCTTGGTATCGCATGCCCATGGAGCAATATTAAAAATCTCTTCTGATTACAGGAATATGGGGCACAGCGGCCGCATTACCACTGGACTCGTAATGAAGCTTTTAGTGATAAAACAAATGCGTGATGATCGCCTCACAGCAATTATCTGGAAAAAAATGGCTTTGAGAATGCCTGCTGCATCACACAGCTTCCTCTACCACACCAGTGAGCAGTGTAATATCACATGTAATTACACAACATAGTGGTCATGTCAGGACACATTCTAAAAAATGCAAGGGGCTTCTCATTCAGCTTCAGGGATGCATATGATAATACAGTACCTATTGTTACATTTGGAAGTAGTGCCAAGTGGTTTATAGAAATGAATCTGATAGGAGGGATGGTTTCATGACACATGTTCACCGAAAATCCATTGCACGTTAATTTATGTAACGTAGGGGCGTAGCTTAGTCAGTGAGATTTGGTGGGTGTGAATCTCAAGTTTCCCAACTAAAAAGCAATGGGCTGCAAAGTGGAGGGGTGAGATGACCAAAGTTTGAGATGGACTGCTTCTATGAGGAACGTGATGAGCACAGATTTGCAGTAGGGGGGCCTCCGTCTAGAGTGGCACAATAGACGATAAACAATGAATTGGAATGTAACCCTGAGTGATTGCCACTAGTCAGACTCTTTGCAAGCATTCACCCTATCACCTTTTGGGTGTTTGATTGTCAGTAACATGCCTGGTGATTTGAGACAGGTGAAGCTTTCCAAGCCTTCTACTGGCAATGTTGGTGAATTCCAAAAGTAGTCAATTTGCACTCATTCAAGAAGTACTTCAGAGGGTGCACATTTACTACTATTTTGGTACAACAGTCACTATATATATTTAAGAGCCTGGACCAGAAAAAGAACAAGTTAAAACCTCTTAGTGAAATGAGAAGGATGACAAAAACCAACACAGACATAGCAGGCCCGACTCAAGGTACCCCATCCATCTCCCAAACCAAAAATGCATTTGACGGGTGTCACACCCCCAAACACCCCCGCTGAACTTACACCAATGCCCATATCACCTGGCCCTAGCAGTTCTACCTGGGAACTCATCACTACAGTCACATATAAAACAACAGCCTGAAGTCCCTCCCACAGGATCACTTATTTTAACTGCACTTCACTGCACTCCCTCTTCTTTGCCTCTGCTACAAGACACCTTAATGATAGAGTTGTTATGTCAATGCATGTGAATAGGGCTCCGTGTTTTAAGTCCTTTCCTTTTACAAATCATTTTATCGAGTGACTGATGGCCCTATATAGTAAGCCCGAGTTGCATATAGATGAGGGCAGCCATGTAAATTAAGAGCCTGATCCGAGCTATAGTCGAGTCATGTGTCTGGCTTGGCTCTAAGAGTCAGTGCTCGATCCGAGCCAAGAAAACATTTGCATGTATTCGGTGCAAAATGCTGCAACAAACATAATGTAAAAATACGATAAATCTCTTTAACATTCGAAAAAATGTGTATCTCTTCAAAATGCGGACGTGTTTCACCTTAGTACATCAGATTGTATCATTGCATTTATTAAGAGTGAGATTTTTAGAGACATTCATTGCTTGCCCCCAACAACGTCATTAGTGTACTAAGATGAAAGTCAGTAGTCATGTAAATCCTAAACAATTCCTATATTCTTAATATAGATGGAGCAACATTATAGTCTTATATATCCAACATAAGAGGTGCTTGAACAGCGCACATCCTGACATCAAGCATTTAAAAGTACCTTTATGTGAGAAGGAAATAGTAGGCTCTGCTAAACAAAATATTCGTCTAGATTTACACAGTTTGGACAAGTAGGGATTGCAGGTTATCTGGTTTCACGTTTTGAAATTGAGCCATGGGATGGGCATCTCTGTCTCCCTCTTTCGCGATTTACATTAAAAGGCCGCTGATATGTCTTTCATTCTTGGCTCAGGACGAGAAAAGAACCGACTCAGAGATGGCAAGACCCGAATTAAGATCCCCCGACCCAACTATCAATCAACAAGCATTTATTTTGGGGGGGCTCAACCCAAGCACCCCCCTCAAGCTACCCCCCTTCTGTAACTACAATGGAAATTACTTTCTCAGTAGATTCTGCATCTTATTTGCGAACTGTTGCCTTCATCCAAGGGATGTGATGTCATTTTCAAACAGATATTTTAATTTGAAACATAAACCCAGGCTTGCTTATCAGCTATGGCAGTCCCTGTGCTGTGCAGCTGTTTTGTCCCCTATGGCATTTATCATTTATATCGTCTAACACAAAAAGAATCATTAATCCAGTGAGAAACCACAGGAGCTGGGACACATTAATGAAAAAAGACTGTAGTAGAATAAATAGCACACACCGTCAAACACAGAGGATACTGGTGCCACCAAAGCAGTGCTGAGCGCCAATGGGGAAAGCAAGTAAATAAGTGAGGGACCGCTTTGATAATGCTGTATATCAAAGAAGAAAATGGAAAACTATTAAATCTATGTGCAAAAAAAACAAGCAAATGAAGAAAAAGGGCAAGTGAAGGGAAGCAAGCATGAACAAAGGCAATACGTACAGGCGGTTTACAATATACAGTTTTAGGTGCATAAACACAAACTGTATTTTGTAGTACCTTGAGTGGTATCACAGTAGTACTGCCAATATCCTGCAAACTGCTATTCACAAACCTACGTGCAGAGTCTACGGCTCTGTCTCTCCTATCTTTTTCTGTGTGGAAATCTCTGCCTAGGGGCATGTTCCCCAGAATTTTAGGATGCAACCCTTATGCTAAAGACAGCAGTTTCATGGGTGGGCATTTTCATGACAGACATGCCCCCATTATGCCAATACTGCAATCCATATGCAAGTCCCAGCATTTTACCAGGGGTGAACATCATTTTACAACATATGGCAAGAATTACCACCAATGTGGCAAACCCAGTTTTTTTTGTGTGGTGAAGACCATTGTGATCGCCACATATGCCAATAGTTACTTCCAATATTCAACAGCCAGAATCAGACTGGCAATTGCACATCGTGCAACCCTTGTCATGTAGTTCCTAAAAATATATAGGATCTGCGCGTTTAGACAACATAAACTTAGGGATTGGTGTGCAGACTGATTCCAGACACCTCCAAAGGATATGTTAGCCTTTAGTCCAGCTACCTCACAATGCAACCATAAGACCCCTAACCTTACCAAGGAGCGAATAGTTTATGGCAGCTATCGAACATGACAACCCTTGATCCTTCAGGGATCATGGAAACAGTACAGTACTTTTTACTCAGTCAATCGTGCTCACTTATTTTCAGAGAGATACACAGAATAAACAATGGAGACTTTTTCAATAAGCATTTATTGAACCAGCGTCATTCTAATATAAAACATGTTTGCTGAGGCAACCATTAGACAGAAACAGATGTATAAGATTACAAGTACCAATATAGTAAATAAAAGGTAGAATTCTACCATGATGCTAAAACAGTGAATATAAGCAGGCATATAGAGACATGGCAGCAATCAAGCGTACTCCTAAGATGCAACCATCCCTAAGTGTACCTAGCATGTATGTGGGTGTACAGCTAAGGATCCCCTAGGAAAGAGCCAACCCCATTTCCTGATGGGAAAAAATGAAGGACCCCGTCTTGGTCTCGAGTTGGACACCTCGCAAGGAATGTCAGACCACTGCGTGTTGTAGCCTCTGCAGGCCAGGACCTCAGCGTCTTGTGTCCGAATGAAGCTTCTCCTCTTTCTGTCCAGTCTTGGTATGGTTCTTTTATACCATACAGATAGCCTCGGGGTTCCTTACATAATCGATGTGTTGTGAACATGATTGTGCAAAAGGGCCTAGAACAATACCTGCGATTATGCAAAGAAGTTTTTTTGCCCTAGGATGAAGATGACCATGACTTTCACGCAAAGTATGTTCATGCTGTTATGAACGTCATGTGCAGGGACTTTTCTGAGAATCCTCGTGCATAATAAATGAGGCTAGTTTCCAAGAAACTGATAGACATTTATTCAGCACATAACTGGGTAAAAGGTCAGAGCTAGAACCGTTATGCCGAGCAAGATAAGACAAATGTAGGTAAAAGGTTGTGTAGCTACCTATGCCTATATCAGGGTACATTGGGGTACATAACACCATGTACGCGCACATACATTAACAAACATGTGAATAGGTTTTCATAAAAGCACAGCGCAGTATAGAAACATTTTTTTACTGCTGGCAGGCCACCTCGGGTCAGGAGGTCCTTCAGTCATCTTTGCATTTTGCCATAGACATGGGAAAAAGCAAAATAGCATAGTGCTTGGGGATTAAGGAGTTGAGGGTCCACCTAAGACCTTCTCCCAACTTCCAATAGGGCTGGATGCTGCAAACCTACCAGAAGGTTGGGCACCTCTTACTTAGGATCCCGCCTTCCTGCTCTTCCTGACTTACAGTAACATTTAACTGAAATGCTATGCTGCTTGAGCATCTGCAGTATGTCGTCCATGGATTGTAACTGTGTGAGGGCCTCAACCTTAATTACGCTCTCACACATCTCAATCCAGAGATCCATCTGCAGACTGCAGTGTGCTTTCACAGCAGCCTGGAGGTGGGTTTTGCTTCCGTCTCTCATGCATCACCCCCTTTTCCAGCCATGAGCTTTTATCAGGAGTTCTGAGGGGCTGGCATGTGCACTGGTATGGTGAAAAGAAGCACAATCAAGTTTTCCCACACATACAAATTGTCTTTTCATGAACACCGTCCTTAACGAGCAGGTTAAAGCTTCCATGAAGTCAGTCCAAGGGTAATATGTGGTCAGTCAGAGGTGGTAGGCCTCTACCCAAAATTCCTCTGAAACAGCGACTGTAAAAGCACTACTAATAGTAACTTTAAGACCATATTTTACATTCACACATTTGGCGGAGACCTCCACAAACACTGCGAACAACTCCGTATGGTTAAGTAAAGGGAAAATTATAAACGTTTATTAAAGTTAAAGAAGGTTAAATATTTTTATGCTAAATAATAATGTAAATTAATTTTATATGTGTATTTTAAAAGTAGATTCATTTAGAAATAAGCATTTAATTAATTTAGGTGCATTAAATTATAATTATATTTTTAAGATTTATTAAAAAACATCTTAAGCAAGAAGTATTCATTATGTGTTAAAAGTTATGTATAGAATTCATTTAAATGAATGTAATTATTGACTAAAAATGAAGATTACTTTTAGTTTTTTTTTAAATTAACAATAAAATAAATGCATTTCTATTCTTAATAAATCAAACTATGTTAAATAATATTAACATTATTTCCTATGGGCTTTTATTTGAAGTCCCCACCTTCATTATTTTCTAGGGGAGAGTGAGGGCCATGTTTGATGGTGAAATCCCTATAGGTCTGACTTTGAGTACATTGACTACTTTTATGGTCCTTTTTGCTGTAGTAACTACAGAAGTGCAGTTTGTGAACAATAACAGGATTACTCTTTTGTGAGTGGTTGCATGTCCTTCGATAAATGTCTCCCATTTAGTAGTAGGTATTTCCGATTTTCCAGAAAAGAACAAAAAATCCTCCAGATCAATGAGGGCTGTTTTCCGGGCCAGATCTGTACCCTCAATACGCTGAGGAAATCCATGAAGGAATGTCCATCCATCTCAGACTGCATCCATGCCCGCCACCAGCCCAGCACTCCATCCTTTTACTCATCCCCCAGTGCCAAGAAGTAAAGGATGCATAAAGTGCATCTGAAGCATTGCATTCGGTCACTCTCTCATGGAACAGCATGTCTGCTATTTAAATCGGCTGGAGCATTGGCCAGAGGTTTCTTGATATGCCTATATAGCAAGCTTCATGTGAAAATTCAGTTTGTCTCTAAAGTGTATGTGTTTGATCACACATGGGCTGTAGAAATAGATTAACAATTTGGCTGCATCACTGAAGAACTGCAGTCAGAGCGAAACATCCCACAGGATGACCAAATCATGTCCGAATTGCTCCATTGTAGCGTGGCATCATACAGTGTGGGCCTAGTTTTATTTTTTCCAAAGCTGTGTTTTCAGTTCCAGTCTAGCACTGACTTTATGAAAGAATGTATGGTCTGTTCTCCCCGTTTTATTTCCTGGAACTCGCTAATTTAAACATTGTGTACGTTGATGATTTGTTTCATACCAGATGACGATTACCACTTCTTTTTTCAAATGAAGTGGTTATGTTCATGGAGTGGTTGTAATATTTGGTTATGTTTTTTTGTATCTTTGATGCATCGAGCTTTGATCCACAGTGACTCCTAAATTTATCAGTGTTATTACTTTAGATTTTACCTATGTAGCAGTCCCTCTTATTCTAACTCTTTCAAGTGTTGGGTAAAAACTGTGGGGGGCATCCGTATTTATAAAAGGAAGTCCATGTCTGTTGTTGGATTCCGGTTTTATCCATTGTTGGAAAGTGGTTAATTAGTAGCGATACGCAGGGTCCTACCACTGGTAATAAGGCCACAAACACAAAAAAGGTTTAGTCAAAGTGTCAATAAATTATTCCCTTGCTCAACCCTTGGTAACTGGCTGCGAGTAGGCAGGCTTAACTTAGGAGACAAGTGTGTAAAGCATTTAAAAACAACAAAACATTAAATAAGTAAGACACAACACACAATAAAAATCCAACACCAATTCATAAAAATAGATTATATTTTTATGAACAAACAGACACCAAAACAATTTTTAAAATGAGGGGAACCAGAAATATGAATTTTTAAAGAATAAAATTAAAACTAGCACCAAGAAACATAGCGCTCAAAGGTTTAAAAAAAGGTTGTGCTAGACCGGGAAAAAGTCTGTACACTTACTTCCGAAGTGTTTCTTGATGCAGGAAAGTAGTCCACAGCACCAGCTGAGGGTTCAGATGCTCTTGTTTGCCTCTTGGGGTCTGGGACTACAACTCCCACAATGCACCTGGTCAACTTATGGAGCTTTTTTACAAAAGTTACTCCAAACTTCTCCAAACTTCTGGAACTTCTTCCAGAGGGTCTCCTTGAGGGTTCAAAGTGTCCACAACACCAATCCAGGGATCTAGAATCTCTGAGATGTTCCATGGGATGTTGAGACTACAATTCCCACAATGCACCTGGTCAAATCCTTAAAAGTCCACTGGATGCACTCCAGGATGGGGACTTCTTGGTGGAGATGATACAGGTGATTTCTTTTAACCTGTAACTTGCAGGGAGTCCTCTCTTTAATCCTTATTGAAGCATGGCAAATTCCTTAGGGCTGTAGTACCAGATTGTGCAGTCCTTCAGAGTGCAGTCCTTTGGGTGTAGATCCAGATACCACCAGTGCAGACCTTCTTCCTTGTAGTTGCAGGCAGCATATCTGGAGAGCTATGCAGCTCTCCCATATTTAGTCACAGTTTCAAGCGGAGGGCACCTCTGTCCAATGGAATGCATCAAATATTCAAGCAATACTGATCCACTCTCAAACAAGAGATCAATGAGAGCCCTGCAATACGATCAATCCAACTATAATTTAAGTAAGACAAATAAAGCATGACGTGAAGACGTCCAAGGGATTATCTCTGAGTCACCTCCCGGTTCCAAATCACGTGTCTATTTTCACTGACCCCTTCTCTCGTCACTGTATCCGAAATGGAGTTGGATTGATTGTATTGCAAGACTCTCAATGATCTCTTGTTTAGAGTGGATCAGTTTTGCTTGACTATTTGATGGTTGCTCTGTACGTTGATTATGTCCTGATGATGGCCTGATAAATTAACAAGGTCATAACGCAGTCAACACCGTACTTGGCAAAAAATCAAAAGGAAGCATATATTGTGTTTTGTTTTTGTCATCTGACAAACTTGTCTTTGTATTTTTTCCTCTGCCATTGTTGTTTTTTGTTTACACTTAAGTTTGCATTCTCTCAATTGTATATGTTTGTGTAACCTTGTGAGCACCATTTTATTATTGTGTATTTTATAATTGGTTTTTACTAAAAAACCTTTTGATATACCTTTGTGGGTACTTGAATATTTTCGTTGAATGGACTATTGTATGTTATAATTGTTATTCTTTATAATTAATTTCTGAACCATTGTTGTGCTTAGATTGTTCATTGGACCCAGGTTTGGGTTACAGGGCTGCTCCTATTTGTTGCAATCATTATTAATGAACTTGGTCCTCATATTATTAGAGATGATGAACTAACTTTGTTGAGTTGCTGGAAGAAAACTACCTAGGGCACAGTGGAAGAAGAATACAATTAGGGTCGACAGCTAGAAGAACATGGAGTAGGGCTAGGGAAATCCTCAAAAAGATTGCACATGTTTTTGTAAGTAAAGTTGAGTACAAATGAAGACTGATTTGCTGTTTGCACAGGTGGAGACGGACAGATAAGATTCTGTTGCTGCTATTTCTCTACCCGCTTGGTCTGAGTCTAAATAGTATGGAAACGAGGAATACTAGTTGTAGACATAGGTACTAAATAGGTACAGTATTAATACTAGCAATTGCCCCCCAACTTCAAATGATTTTCCAAACGAAACAGAAGCAGCATAATGCGACTGTTTATAAAAGTACGCAATCCATCCGGCTCATTAATAATAATAATGGGTTGGAAATCAGCTTGTGCCTCACTGCAAATATTTGTAGTGTTAGGCTTGATAGTATTAATTGTAGGATTACATTTGCGCTCGACTAATGTCAAAGAAGAGAAACATACATCTGAGCAGAAACCACCACACAATGTAGATGGTGGTATTTATTCTTTAGGAGGGCAGAATTTACATGTAGGTTATCCAGAGGAGATTATACATTAAATACTTGCCTTACAAGTTAACACCATGGATGCAAGGGTTTGTTATGTTTGCATGCAGTTACCTGTTTCAGTCGGTGAAGATTTCACATACCATCACATACCATTGACATTTGGCATTACATGTAGTTTATTGTTGAGTATTGTTATAGAAAGGGTCATTTTCAGTATTATTATTCAAATTAGGATTTGTTTTTTTCAGAAGTCCCGCTGTTCAAACATTGAAATAGACATTCATATGCTCAGATTACTGCAACTGCTAGTAGGTATTTTGCCCCGATTAAAATGTTAGATACTGCTTATGGACATAGACATAATTTGACCTCTGTTCTTACTGACATCGAAAGCAAGGGGTGAATGGGTGGATGGATGGATTAATTGAATAGAAGAACAGATGGTGTTGTGGAAGATTGACATATGAATTGATGAGTGAATGGGTGGACAAGATGATGGAAGAGGTGGATTCATGGATGGATCCCTAATGGGAAGGTGGATAGATTCTTGATGGAAAGTAGAATTGATGGACATGTATATGGTAGGATGGGTGCATAACTCACTTCTTTAGCACAATGCACAGTGCCAACAGCAGTGGACAGACATTGTGAAAACTTATAGCATGTATCTAGCTATTATCACCATTAAACTGATTGAATGTTAAAGCAATTACATTTGCAAATTGCACTTTCCGATGTTAAGAGCGACTAGTAATTTTCCCCCAACTTCAAATGATTTTCCAAAAGAAACAGAAGTAGCATAATGAGACTGTTTACAAAAGTACGCAAACCATCCGGCTCATAAATAATAATGGGTTGGAAATCAGCTTGTGCCTCACTGCAAATATTTGCCTGCAAGGTAGAGCGGTCCTCCAGCGTACCATTTGCATTTGCAATGACCCTGCTATTCACCTCCTTACCCATAATCCGGATGCTGCACAAAGCGGCATT
The DNA here is from genome assembly GCF_964204655.1 of Triturus cristatus. NCBI lineage: Eukaryota > Metazoa > Chordata > Amphibia > Caudata > Salamandridae > Triturus > Triturus cristatus. The sequence goes on from NC_140593.1 coordinate 1,052,485,322, forward strand.
CTGATCATCGGGGCGAGCATGCAGTGTCCCACAGGGCCACCTTCTTCTTCCGATCTGTCTGTTCTGCACTGAATCAGTGTCAACTGTAAAATACTGACAGCCTACAGTTTTTGAGTGGTTAGTACATCCGCAGGCACTTAACTTTCCATGCTTTGTGACTGCATAACATTGTGAGTTGCAATGGAGAACGAATGCCCCTTTTGCCATCTCCATCACCTTGATACTTGCTGTTTTTTGCAATGTTTCCACTGCCCCCACAATGCTTATTTGTGCAGGACTGCACATCTGCAAAGTTTACTGAGCTGTTTTTGTGAAGGTCAAGTCTTTAGTACATCAGCGCTGCGGCACAATATATCATCCTAATGATAGCCAATTTCAAAGACTGCCCATTTGGAGCACCAGGGGCAGTCTATTTATATGACCCTGCAATCTGGTGCTATGATATACCTTAAGATTCTTATTTTATGGTGTCACATTCTGATGTCATGTCCTTAAAAAGCAATCAGTTTCTAAGGTTGCCCATTCTAAGCCATGTTTTAAAAAACATAAATGTTATCCTATTTATTTATTTATAAAGTTTTGTATAGCACGAACATGACCCTAGTGGGTATCAGGGTGCTTTAGATGAAGGGACGGTAGGATATAATTGAAGTAACTAACATGATCACATATATGAATGAAGTAAAGAGCCTTGAGTACCCAAATTAATACGCTTGTTCTCAAAGGTAGTCAGCAAAGAAAACGTCAGGCATCATAAAAGGAGTCACGGGTATGGTTACAGTCGGTAAACACAGAGGTGATAGCTTAGGGTAAATACTTGTTAACCCTTCTTCTTTCTAATGTAATGCACTCCAAGGATCACTTTCTTGATGAACCAGTCTGATGTGATGCTACACAGAGTGAGTTTACGTCGATGATACCCGTCTCTGTATGGGTTATTTCTCCAACATACCTTTAACATACCTTGCTTGAGCAAACAATTTCTCAATATCCTTGGATTTCAAAATGTACAAGACATTTTGGAACATTAAGACACCAAAACAAACTAGGTTTTAAAGAAGGGCAGGCATAACACAACATAAAATTAAAAAATGAACTATCGGAACCCCGGTGCTGAAAAGCACTGATTGAAGACGCGCTGTAAAATGAATGGCCAATTTGGAAGGGACAGAGTGTACTTTTCTGCATGCTTCCCTGGGGTTGGCACGTGCAGAGAGCCCTCAAGCAGTGAGGAGTACTTTTCTCAGCGTGCTTTTAGTGACGGTCCCTGGAGGAGGTCACTTCGGTAAGACGCACTCCATGTGGCAGTTCAGGGTTTTTTTTAAATTTGAAGCTGTGCCAGACTAAGGACTCGGAAGTTTCAATCTGAGAGCGGGTTTGGACCATGGGGCACTTTTTTCAGGACAAAGGGAAAGATTAATGATTTACCACTTTTCATTGCAGTAACATCACAGACATTAAAAAACAAGCCTTTGCAATGTAATAGGTGTCGCATTTACGCGAGTTTAAGCTATTTATGCCTCTTATTTATGTTTTAAAAACCAAAACATAAATAAAGGGCATTGTTATTTGCAATGTTAATAGCTCAAACTCGCATAAATGCGACACCTATTACATTGCAAATGCTTGTTTGGAGTTGGGTAAGCCAAGCGTCTCGTTCAGTGCAGCCACCATTATTTAGCATATAAATAAAAAAAATAAAAAAACGAGTTGGGTGAGCCACGCGCTGCGAGACGCGCGGTCGTTCTTATTTAGCATATAAATTAAAAGAAATCATTGGCATAGCCAATAGGTAGGCACCATGGACAACGGGAGGGAGGGCGGGGGTAAGGTAGGCATCACGGATAACTGGAGGGAGGGAGGGCGGAGGGGTATAGAAGGCACCACGGACAATGGGAGGGAGGGAGGGCAGGGGTCTAAAGAAGCACCATGGACAATGGGAGGGAGGGCGGGGTAAAGAAGGTACAGACAATGGGAGGGAGGGCAGGGGCTAAAGCAGGCACAGACAATGGGAGGGAAGGCGGGGTAAAGAAGGCATAGACAATGGGAGGGAGGGCGGGGTTGTAAAGATGACACCACAGACTGAATGTAAGCAAAGCATGTCGTGCCTGCAGTAAGAGAAACTCGATAAAGAAAATTGTGCTTACAGACTAAATAACAGGTTCCGTGTAACAACTGAAGTAAAAGGGCCCGTCCCCATGGGAGGTTACAAATGAAGACAAGACGGTACTAAGGAGGGTCTAACAAGCCTACTCACGAATCAGAAGCCAGCATTCAGGAAGGACAATGACACAAGCCAAAGGCAAATATGGGCAGGGAGTGGGCGTGGCTTCTATTCCCTACTCCACTACAACAAGTCGTGCAGAGCAGCGCATGCGCGCTAACTCTAGGCTCGATCTAATAAAGGGGCTGATTACAGTTCTACGTCTCATCCAAACCCCAAATTGCTCCTTCTTTGAGTTTACTTTTTGTTGTTACCCATTCTCCGATAGTGCCACTACTCTGCTCCCGCCCAGTGACTCACATGATGGTCTCACTTACCACCACCTCTGAAAGTTCGATCTTGGACCCCTTTGGTTTTACTTGCATCGTGCGGGGCTGGTGCTGGAACTCTGGGTTTAAGTGCGGGCGCAAGTTCTGCCGCTTTTGGTTTGGCGCAGAGTTTGGCCAATGGTTTCTCGTGCTCCACTAAAAAGACGTCACGTGTGCACAACAGTCTAGCAGGGGCCCTGCCTAGTAACCAAAACACTGCACTTCTAAACCAATCCAGACGCTACTCCTGTTGTTACAGCAGCGCCAGCATTGGCTAGGGAAGGCAACTTCCCTGCTCATACTGAGACCGTGGGCTGCCGCATTGAATCACCCTGGCTCACAGATGCGCAGGTGGGGAGACTAAGAGCAGGTCTCAAGGGCGCAGGTAAGGTTGGCCGGAGAAAGGCAGCCGTCCAACTCAACATGCGCACCTGGGCTCAGGTGTGCTCTCTGCAGGGTTATACATGAAAAGCTACTGAAGTCCCTCCTCCCTAAGGACAGCACTGTTTAGATTCGCCTCAGGAGCCCTAACTGGCCCGCGGCGAAGGCTGACTGCAGGGGCTTAACACAGGCCCTGCCCCCCGCGGTGGGGGGGGGCCGAGCTACAGGGGCCCCCTCAGCACAGTACTCTTGTTCGAGAGCTCCTGATAAAATCCAGAGGGGGGGCCCTCCATGCACCGTGCAGGGGGGCCATCTCAAATTTTGTTACGTCACTGGCTAACTACCCGTGCAGAATGTTTATTGTTTAAAATAAATCATTTGTTGTCGCTCACAGTAACTGGGGGAGGCAACATATGAGTGGGGAAACTCTCAACTTCCTAATGAAGGCACCGCCCCTGAATTCCACAAATTTCAAAGGTTTATGATTTAGAGACATCTTCAAAGCAGGTTAGATCATTAGGGTTTTTGAAGCACTGTGAAGATATGAGTCTCACAAGTACACTAATTGATGTACAACATACTGCAGAGTTTTTGCCTGGGGAAAAAACTTCAACATTATTTGCTCGTTTTGGCAGTGTGAGGTTTCATATATAGACCTTAAATATGTATTGACCTTGATTGAGTGGATTGTAAACTCTAATAAATGAACACTTGGAGGTCCATTAGGATGGCGGGCGGAAAAACATCCCGACCGCCATGGAAGCGGAAAACAACTGCCCGCCGGCACCGTGGGAAAACCAGCGGCCAAATTAGGATTAACCACCAAAACAATCCGACTGCGGCGGAACGAGGCCAAGAAAAAGCGCCCGTAGCGGGCGGAGATGGTCAAAATCCATCCGCGGCAGTCGAAATCGCGTCGGAAAAACACCAACCCGCCGCAAGTATAGCGGAGACACCGCACCGGAAATTAGGATATTCCCGACCGCCGCAGTCGCACAATGGGATGAATGGAAGAGCCAGCGGAAGAGCTGAAGCACAGCCACCACAGAGGACGAACCGTAAAAAATATGGCGGACGAAGCCAAGTCCCCACAAGAAGGCCAAAAAGTGCACACAGAAAACTAGCCATGTCCCCCAAATACACAAAACACACCCCAATGACACAACCACATGGCAAAACGAAAAATACAAATCCCAGGACAACACACCTGTCAGCAACACCCCAATTGGACACACCCACATAGCTGAGTATAAAACCAGCCCCTTCCCTGACCACAATCCCTTGCAAAACTCCAGGAGAGAAGGGACACATACCACAGCTAACAGGAGAGGCAAAGGACACAACATCACTAGCCACACCACACACAGCACCACCACCACCTCCACACCAGAACAACTAACCCCCCTGCACAACACACACCATACACAGCACAACCACAACCACCACTCACACTCCTGCACACACAACCACTTTGCACACCACACACCATGGCCACAAAGAAAATGCCCAAATTCACTGAGAGTGAGTTGAAGGTCATGGTAGATGAGATAGTCAGAGTGGAACCACAGCTTTTTGGTACCCTGGTCCAACAGACACCATTAGCCACAAGGACACAAATGTGGGCAAGGATAGTCCAAAGGGTCAATGCAGTAGGGACCACCCCAAGATCAAACAAGCATTGGCATAGCCAATAGGTCTCGCTTTTGGGAATTTATAAGTGTTTAGTCATGCAACAGTTGATGTTGTTGCACCAAGGCTATTGTGCTGCATAACTAAATACTTGTAAGGTCCCAAAAGCGAGACCTATTGGCTATGCAAATGCTTGTTGTTACTGGGGGCCGGTTTTGCAGCAGTACTTCAAAATCGGCCCCATGTAACAAAAGCGCAGCAGCAGTGTTTTCCACCAGCCCCCCCCCCCCCAGTCCACCCCTCCCACTCCGGCCGGTCCAACATAATTGCCAGGGCAGGTTTGTGTTCCCAGTCTGGCCCTGCCCTCCACCCGTAACAAGTTACACATGCTACTAAACTCCGAAGGGCCAGGACACTTGGTGTCCCTTCTATATCACGCGGCACAGAAGGAGATGCCTGGCATAAGTGGAGGAGCTCGGAAGCGCTGGGATCTGAAACTGGGAAACCCCCTCACTGATGCACAGTGGGTCTATTGCTGTCAACAGACAGGACAAAAAGCATCAAGCAGTAGGCTATGTATTATCCACTATAAATTCTTGCATAGGCTCTACTATACCGATATAATCTCCGCCTTGATGTAAGATGTGCAAGGTGAGGTATGGAGGGTGCGGGCTTGCTACATCTGGCATGGACATGGCCCCAGATTCAGACTTACCGGAGGGAGATCGAGGAGGCGCTAGCACTTATGACTGATCGCCCTCACGCTACCGGTGGCAGTGTTGAGACACACGGGAGATGTAGAGACGGGATAAAGGAAGCATGTATCACTTTGTCTCCTCTCAACTAAAAGGCGGGTTGCATGTAGGTGGGGAAGGGGCCGAGCACCGAAATTCAAAGATTGGTTGCAATACTTAATATACTTTAAGGATCAGCTAAACACATACATCAAATGATTGCCCCCTAGCTCCAGGACCAGGAATATATGGGGACCATTGGTATCTTACCTTTTAACTCAGAAGTCAGCCACTACCGAGAACATCACCCGACTCAGTATATCAGACACCTTCATTCTTGATGACCTACACACTCTACCAACCTTTGGTACGGCTCCTTCATCATTGTAAGTTTCCTTACGTTCACATGAGGAGACCGCACTTATTATAACTGCATAACTGTTATGAACGAAATGTATCTCACAGTTGTATCTGTTGTTTGTTACTTTGCCAAGGAATACTCTATTTTCCCTTGACGAGTACTTTGTGGGTAAATGATTCTCCAACTCATGTCTAGGGCTCTTTATTAGGTGGTATGTTGTTGCACAAGACCGCTGTAACTGTTGACTGTTATTCCTGGTTTATCTCTCTTTGTACACCTCCAGGATAAATGCATCCCTAGTGATGTAAACCAAAACAACCAATAAAGAAATTATTCTTAAAATTTGGTGATTTGTGCAATGTACTTTCTTAAAAAGGACAACCCCGATATATTTATATCACTTAGACTTGAAATGGCGAAATGAGAAGGTGCTTATATTTTTTGCTGGTATTTTAATGTTTTGTTGTATCCTCGTCTAAATAAATCGACTATACAAGGGATCCGCAAGATGATTTACATCAGTTGAACAGTGAGTAGCACAACCAGTCACAGCTTGGGGACTGTTAGACGTCTGGTGATAGACAAAGGACACAGAGTCAGGATTCTCGTTTTCCTGTGCTCTTTGTTGAGTGTTCTTGCATATTGACATTATTTCTGTTCACCTTAATTGAAATATTATCTGTGTTTTTATCATCCTGTTTCCAAAGACAATCTTGGATCATAGCCCCTTCTCTTTTAAAATCCCTGGGTTGAAAAACTGAAAAGAGGTCAGAATTAGCAGGTGAATTTCAGCGCTCACTTTTGATCAAACCAGCACATGAACAATGCACCCTCCCCTAAATGACTACTTCAAGGATAATCTGTGTTCTTCCTCAGTGAATCGGTTGCCGTACAAGGGTCGCTCTGACCTGTGCAATTCAAAACGCAAGGCACTCAGAGAGGACATAGATGATTTGTGTCAGCAAAAGGTAAAGTTAGACATTAAACACGCCCCTCTAGAATGTGAATCTTCCCCGTCCGGTACAGAAGACAGACAAGGCATACCCAGAAATCATAGCAATAAGAGCCTTGATTTTGAAGAAAGCCGAGGATAAAATGGTAGTCAATCTGTGTAAACACAGGCCATGAGTCGTGAATGTTCTCTCTTCCTGGATCTGGTAATCCGTCCTCCTCCCCAACACTCCTCCGCAATTCATGCTGTAATACGACACATTATCACCACTTTTTTTTTTATTGAATCCTGTACCCCTCGTCGTCAGTGTTGTGATGCTGGCAGAAAGATCGGCCCAGTTTTGTAGAATGTAAACTGCGTTTAATCCAGCTACGAGGATTAGGGGGCATTCACATCCATTCCAAAGCTCTGTTTCTCCTCTAAATGTGGGCTGCCAACCACCTGACCCTCCAATCTCTACCTCAGCTGAGAGGAAACATTTTGGGATGCCAATCACTCAGAAAGGAGACTCAAGCTGGACATAACCAACGTCATTTAAACATCAGTAATCTGCCCATAGTTTTGACAATACTCGTGTGTTTATTAACCTTTACTTCCTGCAGAGACAATTTTTAAATAAATAACACACCGCAAACTGACATCCTCTGAGAGAGCTCCCACACATTTTTCTGCCTTCCCCACTGGGAGGCGCCCCATATGTCTGAGGCTGCATGGGTGCATGGAAAGTCAATTTCCTGGCGTGTGCAGTGCTGTAAATCCAGCGAGAAAAAGCTCACCCCCAGTGCACACGTTTAACCTGTAGAGGACTTTTGGTAAGAACCACTTGAAGACCCTTTACCTTAAATCCACCCCTGATGACAACAGACTGATTGCAGTTTAATTACTCTAATAGCATCTGCGGGGGCCCCGTCGCGTCAGGCCTGCCGAGCCCTGAGGTCATTAAACGTTCCATGAGGTGGAATGAGCCGCCAGAAACAAAACACAGACCGCGCTTGCCGGACATGCGGCCATAAATCAAAGAAAAAGCCTTGCAGAGCGCGCACTTCACTCTCGTGCAACTGTGTCAACACTGCATATTCTGATGAAAGTGACCCGGGTTGTTATTCTTGCATTGGCCCTCAATTGTGCCTGTCTATGCATTAGTGCATGTGGTTAAACAAGCGGCCGTGCAGCTGCGACAGTGATCGCGATCAAACATCAAAGCGCCCGCGAAAGTGAAAGTAATTGCGGTCATGCACGGCGCTGTAGCTCTAGGCTGGCTTGGTAGCACTTTTTGGAGCCCTCTCAAAAAGTCTCGCCAGACCAGCTGGGTCAGGCGAGACCTAAAAAGGAGATCATGAAGCATTGGCATGATCTGAAGAGAGTGGTCAAGGAGAGGAGGAGCAAACCCCTTGAGCTGGCTCAGAGGACTGGCGGTGGCCCTCCCATTCCACCAAAACCATTCACACAATGGGAGGAGAAGGTGCTTGCCATACTGCATCCAGAGAGTCTCACAGGAGTAGCCGGGGGAGTGGAGGCTGGCAAGTACAAACAAATGACTACTGCCACTCTGCTATGTACTGTCTTGCACAACTACAAAGCTGCACCACCTAGGACACACACCATCGATCTGCAATACACACTCACAAAAACATGGCTCACAGATCCAACATTCACCCACTCCCATTCACCCCAAACGTAGCTACCAACATTACCATGTGGGCATGTGTATAGACAGACAGCACTACAACTCCCACCAGGACCCCAGGCCCACAGCATCAGCAAGATGGATCCCTCCCCCCACCCCACCCAGAAGCATGTGTCAGCCATTACACAACCCAGATCAAACTTACAGGTAGGTAGCCATCTTCCCTGGGAGGGTGTCTGGGGGTGGGAGGCCTGCACCACTACTCCCACCATGCCCCCTGTCCCACACCGCAGCAGGATGGAGCCCTCCCCCACCCAGATGCAGTTGGAAGCCATTGCAGTACACCAAACAAACTTACAGGTAGGTAGCCATCTTCCCTGGGAGGGTGTCTGGGGGTGGGGGGCCTGCACCACTACACCCACTACACCCACCATACCCCTTGTCCCACAGCCTACCAAGAAGGATCTCTCCCCCACCCCACCCAGAAGCATGTGTCAGCCATTACACAACCCACATCAACCTCACAGATAGGTAGCCATCTTCCCTGGGAGGGTGTTTGTGGCTGGGAGGCCTGCACCACTACTCCCAACATTCCTTCTGTCCCACACCTCAGCAGGATGGAGCACTCCCCCACCCAGGAGCAGTTGGAAGCCATCGCAGTACACCAAACAAACTTACAGGTAGGTAGCATCTTCCCTGGGAGGGTGTCTGAGGGTGGGGGGCCTGCACCACTTCACCCACCATACCCCTTGTCCCACAGCCTACCAAGAAGGATCTCTCCCCCACCCCACCCAGAAGCATGTGTCAGCCATTACACAACCCACATCAACCTCACAGGTAGGTAGCCATCTTCCCTGTGAGGGTGTTTGTGGCTGGGAGGCCTGCACCACTACTCCCAACATTCCTTCTGTCCCACACCTCAGCAGGAAGGAGCACTCCCCCACCCAGGAGCAGTTGGAAGCCATTGCAATACACCAAACAAACTTACAGGTAGGTAGCCATCTTCCCTGGGAGGGTGTCTGGGGGTGGGGGGCCTGCACCACTACCCCCACCATACCCCCTGTCCCACAGCCTACCAAGATAGATCCCTCCCCCTACCCCACCAAGAATCATGTGTCAGCCATTACACAACCCACATCAAACTCACAGGTAGGTAGCCATCTTCCCTGGGAGGGTGTTTGTGGCTGGGAGGCCTACACAACTACTCCCAACATTCCCTCTGTCCCACACCTCAGCAGGATGGAGCACCCCCCCACCCAGGAGCGGTTGGAAGCCATTGCAGTACACCAAACAAACTTACAGGTAAGTAGCCAGTACGTGCACCCACCCATTTTTCACAAATTAAATGGTGCCAAATGACAACACCAGCCCTCTCATTGCACAAAGAGGCATACCTACCCCATTGCCAAGCACAGTGTGAACACAGGTAAGCTAAGGAAACTGTCACAGCCACCAAAGTGTGACACACCAATGCACAAGTAGAAGAAAGTCAGGGCACAATCATGCACAGCACCTAGTTACATGTGCATCACCATGGGGCAAGTGCAACAAGGACCATTCGAAAAATATGAAAGCATGTGTGGTGGCACAAATCAAGATATGCACATGATAGGACAAAGGTATGCAGAAGATGACAATGGCCAGTCCATGGCCAGATGTGACGTCTGCTAGGTCAGACAAATAAACAATGAGTTCTCAATTAAACACATGTTGTGCCAGGCCTTAGATGGCAACAAGTCCCTGTAAACCTTAATTGTGCACGGGTCGCATGGTATGCCTTGACACCTCACACCATGGACAAGTTATGCCTGTACCACTGCATCATGTCAGGAAACACAGCACTGCACATAGTCAACAATGTGATGATATGTCAATTGTGCAGTGTACAAAAAGTGAATGACACACAGCTAGCACAAAGCTTGCCCTGCAATGACCATTTAACATCTGACCCGCAGGTGACCAAGAACTCACTGCAGAGGACAACACCAGCAACCTGCAGAGCCAGTCTCCACCCCCGGTACAAGGACTCTTGGATGTTAACTCCCAGGATTCCATGGACGATGAGCTTGAGGCCAGCCCATCTGGTGTGCCAGTGAGCAACATGTCCCAGGACCCCATCGTCACCCCCACCACATCTGCGCCAACAACACCTCCACAGCAGACCCCTGCTGTCATGGCCTGTGCGGACACCGCCACCGCCACCGCCACCACCACCACACCACCACCAGTGCTGCCTGCAACACCCTCCTTGTCCCAGAGGATGACCAGCATACACCACCGACAGAGGAGGGCAGGGAGAGGATGCGGGTGCCCACAGTGGTGAGGCAATAGGTCCGTGGCAGCAGGGCAGTGGGAGGGGCAGGGTCACCTAGGGACACCAGGAGGCTGGGACCCACTCCCTGGAACACATCACCAGAGTCCTGGGTGCATATGAACAGGCCCAGGGACGAACGGGCGGGTCGGACGAACTGTTGCACAAGCTCATCCTGCTGATGAGGTCCATCGACACCCGCATGGGACAAATCGTGGACCTCTTGGGCCAGCAAGTGGCGGTACTGAGGGACAGGCATGCGCCACAGACAACACCGCCACCTCCCTCTGGTGGGCCGCACAATGATAGTTCACCATCCTCCCTTGCGCCCACAGAGAGGGGTGAGTCCTCAGACCCCACTGGCCCTGCAGCAGGCCCCCCCCTGCCAAACGACGAAGGGGCCGTCCCAAGAAGACCCTGGGAGTATCTGAAGGCCAAGCACCTGCCAGATGTCAGTCACGGAGCCAGCCATGATGGCAACCCTCTCCACCACTGCATTGACATTTTGGACTGTCCTTCCCCACACTGCCTTGTGAATGGCATCTGTCTGTTGGAATGGGTCACTACAGCAATGTGGTGACTACTCGACTATCTCATCTACCACAACTGTCAACTCACTACTCCACCCCACCCCCCAATGGAAATGTACACCCCCACGCATCTCACCATTGTAAATAAAATATCCTCACACACATGTTGTCGTGTCTGCTCCGTTTTTATTGCAGGATGTACAGTCTTCAACATGATCACAATGTACCGGGAGCATGGGCTGTATGTAGGCAAGGGGAAGTCGGAGGCACCTAGGGAAACACAACAGAACAACTGTCACTGGTCTGGGTGTGTTATCACAGACATCACACAACCCCTACCATCAGGATAACCCAACATGCACATGTCACAATGGCCACCAAGTGTCAACATACACGTCCTGTTGATGTTCCCAAATGACATGTCCCAGAAACATTACCAACTACCACTGAGTCTACAACTGGCTGATGCTACAATTCTCACATGCCCCTTCACGACAACAGCAATATCATCAGACAATGGGTATGTTGCACATTGACACCCACCGTCAAGTGAAGTAGCGGGTGATGAGATGTCCACGCAGGTCAAAACCTTCCTCCTCTCCACTGTCCTCATCATTGGACACGGCTTGGTTTGCAGGCTGGGGCCTTGGGTCGTCACCATCATCCAGGAGCAAGGGAATCTCCTTGCAAATGGCTAGGTTGTGGAGCATGCAGCATGCCACTACAATCTGACACACCTTCCTGGGCAAGTATGCCAGTGCACCTCCGGTCTTGTCCAGGCAGCGGAAACGTGATTTGAGCAGACCAAAAGTACGCTCCACCACACGACGTGTCCTCCCATGGGCCTCATTGTAGCGGACTTCAGCCGGGGACCTGGGATTCCGCAGTGGGCTCAGCTAACAGGGACGTTTGGGATATGCAGAGTCACCTAGGTATGACAAACACAAATAGACATTGAAACGTCGCAGAGGCTCAGGGCAGCAGGTCTTAAACACAGCACGCCACACGACTAGGCATACTCACCCACAATCCATGCACGCTCGGGAAGAAGATTAGCCATCAGCTGGGGCACTATGCTGTTCTGCAGGATGTAGGAGTCATGGGCCGAGCCTGGGAATTTGGCACACACGTGCGAGATGGTCATATCTGCCAGGCACACCACCTGCACATTGATGGAGTGGTAGTGCTTGCGATTGTGGTAAATGTGCTCACTTGCCTGTGGTAGCACAAGACCGACATAGGTGCAATCAATGGCCCCAACAATATTGGGGACGTGTCCAAGGGGATAGAACTCTCCCTTCACAGCTGGCAATTCAGCACCCCTGGGGAAATGGATGTATCTGTCCTTGTATAGCATCATGGTGGACAGTACATCACGCAGCACCATGCTGAACATCGGTTGTGAGATCCCACCAGCGCTGGCCACTGTCTCTTGGAACGATCCAGTGGCAAAAAAAATGCAGGGCTGCCATCACCTTGTAAGTAGGGGTGAAAGCTGTTGGATATGTCCTGCGGGGATGCAGGTGGGGCTCCAACAGATCACAAAGGGTTTTTAGGGTGGCTCTGTCCAGGTGGCATTTCCGTATGATCGCAACATTCTCCATGTCCTCCAGCACCATCAAGTGACGAGTCAAATTTGGCCTCCTCCTATTTGAGATGATAGTGGACACATGTCAATGCAATACATCATGAGATGTGCACAGCATATCACGTTCTGGATGAAACAATGACAACAATGACTGACATCTATAGTGACTAACAGACCAGCTTACATGGAGGGACACCTTTAGCTACACAAAGGGCACACGTGTCAACTTACACAAGACAAGTACCTCAAACACCACCTTGGTAAATGTGAATGCACATAGGGATATGGCCACAGTTCACATGGGCACGCCTGGGAGTATAGCATCCAGCATATGTGTAACTAATCAAAACCACTGTCTCATACCTAGCTGCTGTACCTGTCACACCTTAATGCGTCATTACAACCTGGCACACATCCACCACACAACGACCACAGTCGGCGCTGGAATGACGAATGTGTTCATGAGCAGACATGAGAGGCAAAGCTAAATAGATCATCATTCATTGAGACGAGCATCACTGTGATTGTCACTGGACCTCAACACATTGACATGTGTACACATTGTACAGTCCAGAACAACACTGTCCTGCCTACACCAACATCAAATCCATAGGTGACATGTGAGTGGGTACAGGCCAATCTACGTTACACACACACAAACATGGCATGTGTAGCCATCAGTGGAGTAAATTGAACATTGGCATTGTGTGCACAATGATGTGCCATTGAACATGTTGGCACTGTACACTGTTGATGTTTGACAGATGGCCATTGCATGGCACCCAAATTGTGGTAGCTACCGCCTGGCCCTGGCGGTGTGTCACCAGCACACCCATTCACACAAGTGCGGTAGTGAGAGGCATGGAGACATGTGGAAATGGCGGTTGACATGCTACGCCACTAAAATCGGGGTAGCGCACCCCGGCCCCCAGCGTTGTGTCACCGCCATGGAGCATGCCCTTACAGCCAATGTGAGCCATGATTGCGGTGGCATGATGCAATTTTGAAGATCGCGGTAGGCCTGCTCTGCCACCGCGGCGGCGGTCATTGGATGCATTTGAAAGAGGCAGACCTGGACCACCAATTGCTGCAGCTTGGCACCTTTGAAACGACCCCAGGGGGCTATATATGTGTGGGAATGAATCTCACATTTCCACTGCTCCAAGAGTCTGCTGCCTGAGACCCCTCACCTGCTGCTGCCTCCAAGGACTGCTGCCTGAGACCCCTCACCTGCTGCTGCCTCCAGGGACTGCTGCCTGAGACCCCTCACCTGCTGCTGCCTCCAGGGACTGCTGCCTGAGACCCCTCACCTGCTGCTGCCTCCAGGGACTGCTGCCTGAGAACACTCACCTGCTGCTGCCTACAGGGACTGCTGCCTGAGAACCCTCACCTGCTTCTGCCTCCAGGGACTGCTGCCTGAGACCCCTCACCTGCTGCTGCCTCCAGGGACTGCTGCCTGAGAACCCTCACCTGCTGCTGCCTCCAGGGACTGCTGCCTGAGACCCCTCACCTGCTGCTGCCTCCAGGGACTGCTGCCTGAGAACCCTCACCACCCAATTCCGCCGCTGTTGTCTCACGTCCACAGTGATGGCAAGGACAGAGAAGATCCGTGCCAGTCCCTTCGCGAGTGAGGAGCTGGAGGTCCTGGTGGACGAGGTGCTCACACAGTACCCAAGGCTATATGGTGCCCCAAATGTCGTGGTAAGTCTTCAACAGTGGTGGGGTAGGGCAGGGGGGCCGCACATGTAGTTGGACTGATGCAGTATGTTCCTGGGAGAGTGGGGTAGTGTCATGCACTGCCTGACATGCTGTCTCCAGTGGGAGGGTGTGTGTACCCAATGCCACAGCTTTCCCTCCCTGCACATGTATGTGTGAGTGACCTGTGTTGTGTTGTCAGCCATACAGTGACACAGATGGTTGTTCATGCTGTAGTCAGGACAGTGATTGCTTGGCTGGATGGCTGTGTGTGCCCCTGTAGTCCTTCTCAGTGTGAGCCCAGCTGGCCTGCACAGTCCCCGCCTACAAAGACAAGGACACCTCACCCAACTTACAGAGTATGACATCAGTCTTTTCACATTGCACTCCAGCTATGGGCCATCTCACCACTGTATTTTGCACAGAACTGCCCTTGTGAATGGCATTTTGTATTTGTGTGATCATGTCCCTCAATGGGACCACCATGACACATTCATCTATTCACAGGACAGGGACATTGATGGCTGCGCAGTCTTGGACACAGTGATTCCACCCCCAAACACAGGTTGACATGTGATGTATGTGTTGCTCAAGCCAACAATGGACTTGAGTGTGGGCAGGCTACATGGGTGTTTAAGTGCTGGCATCCTGCATGTGCGTGAGATGTGCAGGGACTGTGTGCCCCCTCACACCTGCATGCTTTAACATCAGCTTTTCCCATGCAGGTGTCCCATGTGAATTGTACTATAGTCTCTGATTGCCAATTTAGTTGGCTATGTGATGATTTTGTATCTTGCTGCTATACTGATAGATGTCGGTACATGGCACTGTGTCACTGATCATTTCCCCCTCTTGTCTCCCATGCCTACAGCTCAAGGTACACCAGCGTAAGGCCGTGTGGAGATCCATTGCAGCAAAGGTGCGAGCCCTGGGGGTCTCAAACCGACGGCGCACCCACTGCCACAAGAGATGGGACATGAAAAAAAGGGAGGTTCTGGAAAACCAGAGCCTGTGTGAATCACAGCTAGGACCTAAGGTCTCTATATTCGTAAAGTTAAGTTTTTATCAAATATAGATTCACAAGAAACGCGAACTAAACATGATTTAGTATTCAAAAATCAGAAACAACATGATTGTTTGGAAACAAAAGTATATTGTTCGTGTTTTATAAATCAAGATATTTGGTATGCATTCGAAGTTTCACATCACTTGTATCAATGCATTACTATTCAAACTAAAGAAAACATACAATGTTAAAAATCCCAATGCATTTCGGGTAATGCCTACCCTTCGTCAGGGGATAAATGCGTACAACACTAGCAATAAACAATTTAAAGACTTTCTTGTGTTGTGTTCTTCTTGACCTCCATACGGAACTACAACAAAAAGCACATGTGTGCTGTTAAACATGTTTGTAAAGGCAAAGAAATGTTATAGAATTTGCACTCGAAATAAAGGCAATTAGGGGAAAACAGGAAAACCCGTAAAACGATTCCCATGCGGTGATGTGGTTCAAAGAAAAAATGAGGTATCACCCAAAGTGAGGACGTGAAAATATATTGCAAGCTTACCGAAAAAAACGGCGTTACCAAGTGTTGGAAAAAGGTCTCTGGGCAATAATGGGCTAACCGTCTGCAAAAGGTTATACATAGTTAGAAAGGCAGGTGGCGTAGGCCGTGATGTGTTACAAAAGATCAGAGTCCGAGTGTTATGTATGTTACTGACTCACCCTCTTCAATTGTTTGATGTCGAAAGCGGCAGACGCTGCTCCGAAAATGATCAAAATGCCGTGTCTGTAAAAAAAGCGACCAGAGAGATTACTCTCGGTTGCTGTGACAATAAAGGTGCAGCGGTTTCAATAGTGCTGTTCCGCGAATTAGCGGAACAAGCCTTACCTGTTGTATTTGTTCGTGTATGTTGAAAAAAGCCTCCAAAACTACTCCCGTTCAGCTTTGGCGCGTGCGTATCTACTGAAACATAGGGGTTTAAAAAGTGAAGAGGGTCTAGGGCAATGGTAATGAAAAGAGGACTGCGAAATGAGTAAAAACAGACGTGGTCAATGGAGTGTGTTGAAAAAAGAAGAAACTGGTGAAACCACCATGTGTAAATTCAAGATGTAATGAATAATACTCAAAGGAGAAACTTCAAGTTTTCCAATGCGTATAGAAAGTAAGAGTTTATATGAACAAAATATACAAAAAGAAGGTGGATGAGAACCTTCGCGATATTCAAAAAACATGGATAAAACTTAATTGCGAGTGCAAATCCTTTACAGATGTACAATATGTTAGAGCCTAAACAAAGCATAATAATTCATAATGATCATTCAGACCATCCGGACACACTGTTCCTAAGAATTTTATCCAATGTGTTTCCCTACGGGCAAGAACATTATTCATGTCTGAGTCAGTGTGTACATGAAGACGTTCTAAGATTGTGAAACGTAGTTGTGGAATAGTGTGAGAAGTGTTCACCCAATGTGTTACCAGGGAGGATGTCAAATTACTGTTACGGATCCTACTCTTATGTTCTATAATCCTCGTTTTGATTTTTCTGCTTGTTTTCCCTACATATACAAGGCCGCACGGGCACTTGATGGCATAGATGACCCATTCTGAATTGCAATCTGAAGTGTGCTGAAGTTTAATGCCTTTGCCTGTGTGAGGATGTGTAAACACATTTCCTGTGATTACATTACCGCATTGTCCGCAATTATAGCATTTTCTCATACCAAGATTCTTGGATGTTGTGGGACAAGTGTGACTTTTGAGAAGATCCCTCAAATTCTTTGGTCTGGTATGTGCAAAAAGAGGCGGATCCTTAAACAAATCTCGAAAATCAGGTTCCTGGTCAATTATATCCCAACGTTTACGGATAATTGACTTGATCTGTGTGGCTTGAGTGGAATGTTTTAGTACAAAAACATCTCGTTTAGAAGAATTTTTAGGAGTAGTCTGAAGCAGATCTCCTCGATTTTTTTGGTCAACCTGATTCTTTGCTTCCTTAAGAATGTCCTCTGGATATCCTCTCATTTTATATCTCTCAAGTTGTTGTGTGATGTCAATATCACACTGCTGTGGGTCCGAAGTGATTCTTTTGATCCTGGTGAGCTGAGATACAGGTAAGTGCTTCTTCAGAGAGTACGGATGTGCACTCGAAAAGTGAAGTGCGTTGTTTACATCTGTAGGTTTTCTGTACACCATTGTTGATAGGCCATGTGTAGATTTTCGTATCTCTATGTCGAGAAAATGAATTTTCTCCAATTGGATATCATGGGTAAACTTGATCCTCGGGTTGCATTGGTTTAATTCATCAATACATTGTTCCAGAACTGTCTTGGATCCTTTCCATATGATGAGGATATCATCAATATATCTTAAAAAAAGAGATAGGTTGGATTGCCATACTGGGTTTTGCAGAATGTGTTGATGTTCAAAGTGAGCCATAAAGGTATTGGCGTACGCCGGCGCTCCTGGAAAACCCATGGATGTTCCAGTAATTTGTAGATAATATTTGTCCATCCACGAAAAGTAACTGTGGTACAGTGAAAAGTGTAATAGCTCCAGTAAAAAAATGCTTTTGTCTTTAGACTGCGATGAGTGAAGGAGTCTCCATTCTACTGCCTCGAGTCCTTCATTGTGTGCAATTGAAGTGTATAGAGCCACTACGTCAATTGTGCAAAGTAAGAAATCTGTGTTAAGATGAGGTATGATGGCTTCCAATTTCAAAAGACAATCAGTGGTATCCCTGACGTATGTTTGCCAAGATTGAACCAGCGGTTGCAAATGAAAATCCAGATAGCGTCCAATGGGCTCATGTAGTGATCCACAGCCTGCTACAATTGGTCTAAAGGGTGGGTTCTGTCTGTTTTTGTGTATTTTTGGAAGCATATATATATGAGGGACTTTTGGACTGGACTGACATAGGAATTTCTTGGTGTTGTCATCAATGTTGCCCTCATCCAGGCCTTTTTGTAAAATGATGTTGAGTATTCTTAGAAATTCTTTGGTAGGGTCTTGGTCCATAGGAATATACGTGAGTGCATCACTGACATGTTCGTTAACACTTTTGATGTAAAAATCCGTGTCTAGGATTACCAAGGCTCCCCCTTTATCCGCTGGTTGAAATGTGATGGAGATGTCTTGACGTAGGGCATTTAAAATGCGTGATTCACTGATTGAAAGGTTGGAGTGTTTGGGTTTCCTATATGAAATGGATTCAAGGTCTTTTCTGACCAACATTTCAAAGGTGTCGAGGGTTTTATGCGACACAGGAGACATGTATCTGCTTTTAGGTCGAAATCGATGTTCTATTTGAGGTTCCTCTTCTGTCCTGGGATTAATGGAAAAGAACCACTTCAATCTTAATTTCCGCATGAACTTAAAGAGAGAAATTTCCGTTTCCAAACTGTGAGATGTATAGGTGGGTACAAAAGATATGCCTCTGTTAAGGACCTTCATTTGTTGAAAACCAAGTTGTTTGTGAGAAATATTCACTACTAAGGAATGGTCTTCTTGGTAGTCCTCTGAGGTCTGCCTGTCTCGGCGTTTTTTTTTGATGTTTTTTCCCCTCCGGGTATGTTTTCGCTTGGTGTGGTGGATTTGTCCGGGGGTGATTTTGAAGAGTGGCCCTCGGCTAAAAAAGAAGATGTACCAGTTGAAGTGGTAGGAGTTTCTTCAGTATGTTCAGTGGCGCGAGATCTTGATGTTGCCGCCGGTCTGTGCAGTAATAGATCTTGATCAGTTGCCACGCTTTCTTCTGAAGAAGAAGCGGCGGTTTTTTTAAAGGGACGTTTTTGGGCGTAAACCTCGGCCCACGAATAGACCTCATCAAGTTTGTAGTCTATTGTGTCCCTTTTAAATTTTCTGATTTTTCTTTCATGTACTTCTTTCGCATGTACATCAAGTCTGTTGTTTATATCTTCCAGCACTTTTTGCCAATCTTCTTGTTCAATTTGATTTGATATTTCATCCTTGAGTTTATTAATATCCTGATTTAATTCTTGCAATATGGTGGAAATTTCTTCTATTATAAGCAGTATTAAGTCCAAAGAGCACTTATTTAAGATGGCATACCACCGAGACATGAATGACTTATTGTATTTAAAGAGCATGGGTCTGAGGGCTATCCTAAGGCCCCGTGGAATCCTCTTCACTTTATGGTACTCGATAAGCGTAGTAGCGTGGAGACGTTGATTAATCTCTTTTCTCATAACATATTCCAGCTGTCTCAATTGTTGTGCTGTGGTTCCAGAGGGAGAAGAAAACGTGCGTGTGTCCTTGACAAGAGAGTAGATGGATGTAGCTTCATCCAATGTATATGCTTTCGTTTCAGCCTGGTTAGTTGTCAAGTCTGCTATGTCCTTCCAAGACATATTTCAAAGTAGGGTGCGGACTGCCGTTGACTCAAAACAGTGATCCTACAGTGGTAGAGTGAGTCTGCACACCTGTAATCTATTCAAGCATGTGAGTATTGTGTAGCTGTTTTATAGTGTTTTTAGCGTGCTTTCACATTGCAGGGGTGTGAGTCTACATCCCAGGGTATAACATGAAAAAAAGGGAGGTTCTGGAAAACCAGAGCCTGTGTGAATCACAGCTAGGACCTAAGGTCTCTATATTCGTAAAGTTAAGTTTTTATCAAATATAGATTCACAAGAAACGCGAACTAAACATGATTTAGTATTCAAAAATCAGAAACAACATGATTGTTTGGAAACAAAAGTATATTGTTCGTGTTTTATAAATCAAGATATTTGGTATGCATTCGAAGTTTCACATCACTTGTATCAATGCATTACTATTCAAACTAAAGAAAACATACAATGTTAAAAATCCCAATGCATTTCGGGTAATGCCTACCCTTCGTCAGGGGATAAATGCGTACAACACTAGCAATAAACAATTTAAAGACTTTCTTGTGTTGTGTTCTTCTTGACCTCCATACGGAACTACAACAAAAAGCACATGTGTGCTGTTAAACATGTTTGTAAAGGCAAAGAAATGTTATAGAATTTGCACTCGAAATAAAGGCAATTAGGGGAAAACAGGAAAACCCGTAAAACGATTCCCATGCGGTGATGTGGTTCAAAGAAAAAATGAGGTATCACCCAAAGTGAGGACGTGAAAATATATTGCAAGCTTACCGAAAAAAACGGCGTTACCAAGTGTTGGAAAAAGGTCTCTGGGCAATAATGGGCTAACCGTCTGCAAAAGGTTATACATAGTTAGAAAGGCAGGTGGCGTAGGCCGTGATGTGTTACAAAAGATCAGAGTCCGAGTGTTATGTATGTTACTGACTCACCCTCTTCAATTGTTTGATGTCGAAAGCGGCAGACGCTGCTCCGAAAATGATCAAAATGCCGTGTCTGTAAAAAAAGCGACCAGAGAGATTACTCTCGGTTGCTGTGACAATAAAGGTGCAGCGGTTTCAATAGTGCTGTTCCGCGAATTAGCG
Source organism: Triturus cristatus (assembly GCF_964204655.1). NCBI lineage: Eukaryota > Metazoa > Chordata > Amphibia > Caudata > Salamandridae > Triturus > Triturus cristatus. The sequence continues at coordinate 1,052,506,115 of NC_140593.1, forward strand.
GAACAAGCCTTACCTGTTGTATTTGTTCGTGTATGTTGAAAAAAGCCTCCAAAACTACTCCCGTTCAGCTTTGGCGCGTGCGTATCTACTGAAACATAGGGGTTTAAAAAGTGAAGAGGGTCTAGGGCAATGGTAATGAAAAGAGGACTGCGAAATGAGTAAAAACAGACGTGGTCAATGGAGTGTGTTGAAAAAAGAAGAAACTGGTGAAACCACCATGTGTAAATTCAAGATGTAATGAATAATACTCAAAGGAGAAACTTCAAGTTTTCCAATGCGTATAGAAAGTAAGAGTTTATATGAACAAAATATACAAAAAGAAGGTGGATGAGAACCTTCGCGATATTCAAAAAACATGGATAAAACTTAATTGCGAGTGCAAATCCTTTACAGATGTACAATATGTTAGAGCCTAAACAAAGCATAATAATTCATAATGATCATTCAGACCATCCGGACACACTGTTCCTAAGAATTTTATCCAATGTGTTTCCCTACGGGCAAGAACATTATTCATGTCTCATTATTTACGGGTTTTCCTGTTTTCCCCTAATTGCCTTTATTTCGAGTGCAAATTCTATAACATTTCTTTGCCTTTACAAACATGTTTAACAGCACACATGTGCTTTTTGTTGTAGTTCCGTATGGAGGTCAAGAAGAACACAACACAAGAAAGTCTTTAAATTGTTTATTGCTAGTGTTGTACGCATTTATCCCCTGACGAAGGGTAGGCATTACCCGAAATGCATTGGGATTTTTAACATTGTATGTTTTCTTTAGTTTGAATAGTAATGCATTGATACAAGTGATGTGAAACTTCGAATGCATACCAAATATCTTGATTTATAAAACACGAACAATATACTTTTGTTTCCAAACAATCATGTTGTTTCTGATTTTTGAATACTAAATCATGTTTAGTTCGCGTTTCTTGTGAATCTATATTTGATAAAAACTTAACTTTACGAATATAGAGACCTTAGGTCCTAGCTGTGATTCACACAGGCTCTGGTTTTCCAGAACCTCCCTTTTTTTCATGTTATACCCTGGGATGTAGACTCACACCCCTGCAATGTGAAAGCACGCTAAAAACACTATAAAACAGCTACACAATACTCACATGCTTGAATAGATTACAGGTGTGCAGACTCACTCTACCACTGTAGGATCACTGTTTTGAGTCAACGGCAGTCCGCACCCTACTTTGAAATATGTCTTGGAAGGACATAGCAGACTTGACAACTAACCAGGCTGAAACGAAAGCATATACATTGGATGAAGCTACATCCATCTACTCTCTTGTCAAGGACACACGCACGTTTTCTTCTCCCTCTGGAACCACAGCACAACAATTGAGACAGCTGGAATATGTTATGAGAAAAGAGATTAATCAACGTCTCCACGCTACTACGCTTATCGAGTACCATAAAGTGAAGAGGATTCCACGGGGCCTTAGGATAGCCCTCAGACCCATGCTCTTTAAATACAATAAGTCATTCATGTCTCGGTGGTATGCCATCTTAAATAAGTGCTCTTTGGACTTAATACTGCTTATAATAGAAGAAATTTCCACCATATTGCAAGAATTAAATCAGGATATTAATAAACTCAAGGATGAAATATCAAATCAAATTGAACAAGAAGATTGGCAAAAAGTGCTGGAAGATATAAACAACAGACTTGATGTACATGCGAAAGAAGTACATGAAAGAAAAATCAGAAAATTTAAAAGGGACACAATAGACTACAAACTTGATGAGGTCTATTCGTGGGCCGAGGTTTACGCCCAAAAACGTCCCTTTAAAAAAACCGCCGCTTCTTCTTCAGAAGAAAGCGTGGCAACTGATCAAGATCTATTACTGCACAGACCGGCGGCAACATCAAGATCTCGCGCCACTGAACATACTGAAGAAACTCCTACCACTTCAACTGGTACATCTTCTTTTTTAGCCGAGGGCCACTCTTCAAAATCACCCCCGGACAAATCCACCACACCAAGCGAAAACATACCCGGAGGGGAAAAAACATCAAAAAAAACCGCCGAGACAGGCAGACCTCAGAGGACTACCAAGAAGACCATTCCTTAGTAGTGAATATTTCTCACAAACAACTTGGTTTTCAACAAATGAAGGTCCTTAACAGAGGCATATCTTTTGTACCCACCTATACATCTCACAGTTTGGAAACGGAAATTTCTCTCTTTAAGTTCATGCGGAAATTAAGATTGAAGTGGTTCTTTTCCATTAATCCCAGGACAGAAGAGGAACCTCAAATAGAACATCGATTTCGACCTAAAAGCAGATACATGTCTCCTGTGTCGCATAAAACCCTCGACACCTTTGAAATGTTGGTCAGAAAAGACCTTGAATCCATTTCATATAGGAAACCCAAACACTCCAACCTTTCAATCAGTGAATCACGCATTTTAAATGCCCTACGTCAAGACATCTCCATCACATTTCAACCAGCGGATAAAGGGGGAGCCTTGGTAATCCTAGACACGGATTTTTACATCAAAAGTGTTAACGAACATGTCAGTGATGCACTCACGTATATTCCTATGGACCAAGACCCTACCAAAGAATTTCTAAGAATACTCAACATCATTTTACAAAAAGGCCTGGATGAGGGCAACATTGATGACAACACCAAGAAATTCCTATGTCAGTCCAGTCCAAAAGTCCCTCATATATATATGCTTCCAAAAATACACAAAAACAGACAGAACCCACCCTTTAGACCAATTGTAGCAGGCTGTGGATCACTACATGAGCCCATTGGACGCTATCTGGATTTTCATTTGCAACCGCTGGTTCAATCTTGGCAAACATACGTCAGGGATACCACTGATTGTCTTTTGAAATTGGAAGCCATCATACCTCATCTTAACACAGATTTCTTACTTTGCACAATTGACGTAGTGGCTCTATACACTTCAATTGCACACAATGAAGGACTCGAGGCAGTAGAATGGAGACTCCTTCACTCATCGCAGTCTAAAGACAAAAGCATTTTTTTACTGGAGCTATTACACTTTTCACTGTACCACAGTTACTTTTCGTGGATGGACAAATATTATCTACAAATTACTGGAACATCCATGGGTTTTCCAGGAGCGCCGGCGTACGCCAATACCTTTATGGCTCACTTTGAACATCAACACATTCTGCAAAACCCAGTATGGCAATCCAACCTATCTCTTTTTTTAAGATATATTGATGATATCCTCATCATATGGAAAGGATCCAAGACAGTTCTGGAACAATGTATTGATGAATTAAACCAATGCAACCCGAGGATCAAGTTTACCCATGATATCCAATTGGAGAAAATTCATTTTCTCGACATAGAGATACGAAAATCTACACATGGCCTATCAACAATGGTGTACAGAAAACCTACAGATGTAAACAACGCACTTCACTTTTCGAGTGCACATCCGTACTCTCTGAAGAAGCACTTACCTGTATCTCAGCTCACCAGGATCAAAAGAATCACTTCGGACCCACAGCAGTGTGATATTGACATCACACAACAACTTGAGAGATATAAAATGAGAGGATATCCAGAGGACATTCTTAAGGAAGCAAAGAATCAGGTTGACCAAAAAAATCGAGGAGATCTGCTTCAGACTACTCCTAAAAATTCTTCTAAACGAGATGTTTTTGTACTAAAACATTCCACTCAAGCCACACAGATCAAGTCAATTATCCGTAAACGTTGGGATATAATTGACCAGGAACCTGATTTTCGAGATTTGTTTAAGGATCCGCCTCTTTTTGCACATACCAGACCAAAGAATTTGAGGGATCTTCTCAAAAGTCACACTTGTCCCACAACATCCAAGAATCTTGGTATGAGAAAATGCTATAATTGCGGACAATGCGGTAATGTAATCACAGGAAATGTGTTTACACATCCTCACACAGGCAAAGGCATTAAACTTCAGCACACTTCAGATTGCAATTCAGAATGGGTCATCTATGCCATCAAGTGCCCGTGCGGCCTTGTATATGTAGGGAAAACAAGCAGAAAAATCAAAACGAGGATTATAGAACATAAGAGTAGGATCCGTAACAGTAATTTGACATCCTCCCTGGTAACACATTGGGTGAACACTTCTCACACTATTCCACAACTACGTTTCACAATCTTAGAACGTCTTCATGTACACACTGACTCAGACATGAATAATGTTCTTGCCCGTAGGGAAACACATTGGATAAAATTCTTAGGAACAGTGTGTCCGGATGGTCTGAATGATCATTATGAATTATTATGCTTTGTTTAGGCTCTAACATATTGTACATCTGTAAAGGATTTGCACTCGCAATTAAGTTTTATCCATGTTTTTTGAATATCGCGAAGGTTCTCATCCACCTTCTTTTTGTATATTTTGTTCATATAAACTCTTACTTTCTATACGCATTGGAAAACTTGAAGTTTCTCCTTTGAGTATTATTCATTACATCTTGAATTTACACATGGTGGTTTCACCAGTTTCTTCTTTTTTCAACACACTCCATTGACCACGTCTGTTTTTACTCATTTCGCAGTCCTCTTTTCATTACCATTGCCCTAGACCCTCTTCACTTTTTAAACCCCTATGTTTCAGTAGATACGCACGCGCCAAAGCTGAACGGGAGTAGTTTTGGAGGCTTTTTTCAACATACACGAACAAATACAACAGGTAAGGCTTGTTCCGCTAATTCGCGGAACAGCACTATTGAAACCGCTGCACCTTTATTGTCACAGCAACCGAGAGTAATCTCTCTGGTCGCTTTTTTTACAGACACGGCATTTTGATCATTTTCGGAGCAGCGTCTGCCGCTTTCGACATCAAACAATTGAAGAGGGTGAGTCAGTAACATACATAACACTCGGACTCTGATCTTTTGTAACACATCACGGCCTACGCCACCTGCCTTTCTAACTATGTATAACCTTTTGCAGACGGTTAGCCCATTATTGCCCAGAGACCTTTTTCCAACACTTGGTAACGCCGTTTTTTTCGGTAAGCTTGCAATATATTTTCACGTCCTCACTTTGGGTGATACCTCATTTTTTCTTTGAACCACATCACCGCATGGGAATCGTTTTACGGGTTTTCCTGTTTTCCCCTAATTGCCTTTATTTCGAGTGCAAATTCTATAACATTTCTTTGCCTTTACAAACATGTTTAACAGCACACATGTGCTTTTTGTTGTAGTTCCGTATGGAGGTCAAGAAGAACACAACACAAGAAAGTCTTTAAATTGTTTATTGCTAGTGTTGTACGCATTTATCCCCTGACGAAGGGTAGGCATTACCCGAAATGCATTGGGATTTTTAACATTGTATGTTTTCTTTAGTTTGAATAGTAATGCATTGATACAAGTGATGTGAAACTTCGAATGCATACCAAATATCTTGATTTATAAAACACGAACAATATACTTTTGTTTCCAAACAATCATGTTGTTTCTGATTTTTGAATACTAAATCATGTTTAGTTCGCGTTTCTTGTGAATCTATATTTGATAAAAACTTAACTTTACGAATATAGAGACCTTAGGTCCTAGCTGTGATTCACACAGGCTCTGGTTTTCCAGAACCTCCCTTTTTTTCATGTTATACCCTGGGATGTAGACTCACACCCCTGCAATGTGAAAGCACGCTAAAAACACTATAAAACAGCTACACAATACTCACATGCTTGAATAGATTACAGGTGTGCAGACTCACTCTACCACAAGAGATGGGACGACATTAGCCGGCTGGCAAAGAATGTGACGGAGATGACCTTGGGGCTGCTTCCTCGCACTGGCCGTCTGGCACGGTGCAGTATGACACCACTAATGGGGCGCATCTTGGCGGTGACACAGCCTGAGCTGGATGCACGTTTGAAGGAGCATAAGCAGCAAGCCAGGGGTGAGCATTTGGGGAGTTTGACTTTGGCTGGGAGTGGCTGCATGTGTACAGAGCCTGTCCTAGCGCTGGCCTCTGTGATGTTGGTAGTGTGATGCTGTGGCATGTAAGTGGCTGCTGGCCTGGGTGCCTGTGGCATGCATTTGCCCTACCTGTACTTACAAAGGTGATTTGGATGCTGTGCCTTCACATTACATTCTGAGTTGTGCTCTTCAGGTTTCTTCTGCATTGGTGTAGTCTTGGGAATCCCATGGGAGGGAACACAGTGTGCCCAATCTGACTGTGCGTACATCAATGCGTCCATTGCATGCACCCATATTGGGGAGGCCTACACATCTTACAGCAATGTGCAGCATTATATTGTCCCCAAGGTACGACATGGTGGGTGGCATGGGCTAATGTCCATTGTGGACTGTCATGTTGTAGTCTGGGTCTGTGTTGTCCCCTCCTGTTCCATCCAGTTCTGTCCTTGGCAACAAGTAGTGTGCCCCCATCATGTCCCTAGGTGTGCTCAGAACTAGTTGTGTGTCTGTTTGAACAGAGCCACAAGCAGGGTGCTGTGCTGTGTGGTCATCACATGGCTCACTCATGCCTGAGTATCCTGTTTCCACGCACTGCTTGAGTCTATGTAGTGAGTTGGCACGATGTGATTGCACAGGGTGGTGTGCAACATGTAGATTTGGTCAACTTTTGTCATGCATTGCTTGCATATGTTTGTTCTGTTGCTGCCACTGACCTGACCCTACGTCTCTCTCTCCCATGCAGCATCACCTGTGGTTATGGAGGGACAGGAGACGGATACCAGTGGGGGTGAAACTAGCACCACAGCTGCCTGGGAGCCCAGTGACACAGATGTCACCAGCGCCTCAGAGGGGGACAGGAGTCTCCTGGAGGAGTCCCAGCCTGAGACGCAAAGCACCACATCATCCGATGCATGCGGGGATGCATCCATGTTAAAGGGCACAGGGAACAGGGACTCTGCATCGACTTACACCACACAGCGGCCATTGCCCACCTTCCCAGCCACTTCCTCTGGTGCTGCCCGTGTCTGCCTCAGTAAGAGGGGAAGAGTATCCTTCACCCCTGGCACCGCTGCCCCTGCCCCTGTCCCCCCTAATGCCATCAGTGCTGAGTCTGTGGGCCTTTTGCGCCAGCTGTGTGTAGGCCAGACAGCTCTCCTCAATGCCTTCATTGACCACGACGAGAAATTGGCCCTGGTGGTTGCTTTCATGGAGGGCATACATTCCGACGTGGGTGGGCTGCACCGGACAGTCCAGATTTTGTCATCAACAGTGACGTCTGCCCTGCAACAGGCACATACTCACAGTCCAGCTCCAGTCCCTTTGTCCACCCCCCTGGCAGTGGCCCCGTCTGACGATAGTGACCACGGTCCACATACATCAAAGTCACGATACAGCACACAGAGCACACAGCAGCAGCAACCCAAGCGGTCCCGGGCGCAGAACCCATCCCCACAGAAGGCCAAAGGCACCCCAGTGCGCAGGGAAAAAGCCCATCAAGCGACACCAGTGGACAAATAGCAAAGCAGCAGACTTCAGGCACACATGCCTCAGTGACATCCCCATCCAAGGACTCTTCTGCCCCTAAAGCATTGCGCAAAGATAATCGTACAGTGTCTGTGCCCACCAAGGAGGTGGTGCATGCCAAGGGTACACCTAGGAAGGGCTCCAAGGCAGTATCACCAACCACCTCGACTCCCATTCCAAGCCCAGTGAAGCAGGGGCCGGAGGGCACTGTAGGGGTAACACCTAGTAAGCAGGGGAAGGGCGGCAGAGGCGAAGCAAGGCAAAGCATTCCGCTGGGTCCAGCACATCACCAGAGGGGCTGCCAGCACCTGCACCTGCTGCAGCAGTGGTGGTGAGTGTGCCTGTTGTGCCCACACCACTTCCCACTGATCCAAAGTCAGGCAAGCCATTTAGGATCCCCAAGAAGTGGTAGGGCACCCCTCCACAATCTCCCAGCCACACCGTGTCTCCCGTCTGCATGACTCCACCTCCACGTGCCACTACACCACCTGGTCCAAGCAGCCCTCCGGCTTGCCAAGCCACTGATAGCTCTACCTCAGCTGTTCTGCTCTCTCCCCCGTCAAGTGCCCCGACAGTCCCCGAGACCCAGCCAGCTCCCAGTCCGCCTGACAGCCAAGTCTGAGTGTTAGTCACCCTTACAGACCTGTGTCTCACACAGGTGGACCTGGAGTGCACATTGTTGCCCCCTAACTGTGTTGCTGACCAAGGAAAGGTACAGTCGCACACATTCCCTGGGCAGCTTCTCATGGACTCAGTCTGCACTTTGTCCTGCCCACTGGCCTTGTCATTCACTGCTGTGTTGGACCCTTCCCTGTGCAGCTTCTCATGGACGCAGTCTGCACTTTGTCCTGCCCACTGGCCTTGTCGTTCACTGCTGTGTGCCCCCTGCCTGTGCAGCTTCTCATGGACTCAGTCTGCACGTTGTCCTGCCCACTGGCCCTGTTGCTCTTTGCTGTGTTGGACGCATCCCTGTGCAGCTTCTCATGGACTCAGTCTGCACCCTGGACTGGCCACTGGCCTTGTTGCTCTTTGCTGTGTTGAACTCTTCCCTGTGCAGCTTCTCATGGACTCAGTCTGCACTTTGTCCTGGCCACAGGCCTTGTCGTTCACTGATGTGTGCCCCCTGCCTGTGCAGCTTCTCATTGACTCAGTCTGCACTTTGTCCTGCCCACTGGCCTTGTTGTTCACTGTTGTGTGCCCCCTGTCTGTGCAGCTTCTCATGGGCATGCTCTGCATCTTGTGCCTTGCTCTTCTCTTCTCATGGTACCTATCTGTGCAATATGTGAGTAAAGACAGTTGCTCCTGTTGTCTATTTTGTCAGTGTCCTTACTGAATAAAGTTCTTTTGCTGTGTGTAAATGGTTTATTGTGCCACATGGTCTGTGTAGCACTTCAACATGGTCAATGTTTGGGCTCACTTACTCTCTTTATTTTAGGGGGGACAGTGTCTTCATTTCCTTTTGACCCAGATACTTGTGGTGGCAATGGTGTCAATTTCGAATGGTTAGCAGTAGTCATTTACTTGATTGGTTCATGTTGGCTCTATTGTACACATGTCAGAGGGGGTCACTGCCAGCACAGAGTGGGTTTCTGCACACAGTATTGCAGGCAGGCTGTACAGGGTCATCATGTATGTGTGTTCTTCCTTTATGTGTGCCCAGTGGTGTATGTGTGTGGTCATCTTGAGATGGTCAGTCATCCTAGTCCCATGGCTTACTTTCCATTTGTGCTCTTAGCTGGCCAGGTAGTGTGCAGTGTGAAGGGGGTGGGTTTGTGGGGAGTGTTGATGTGTGCATGCCTCTGCAATGTCAACTACACACATGTGTCACCCGGGAGTAGTGTGCCTGTTGTTTTGATTGTTCATCCCTGTGGATGTGGTTCTATGCCCATGTGTGAGTTGTATGTTGTGCACTGTGCAGTGTGTTGGTGTGTCCTTGCAGTTCTGTCTGACTCCTACTTGTTGTTTTTGTCACTTGTGAGTATGCAGAGAGTGTTACTGGCAAGTCAGTGTTTTGTTTTGTTGCACATCCATGTGTCTTGTTGCTGTTTGTGTGGACTGTGCAGACCTGCTGCTCCACACTGCCATTGTGGTTGTGTTTTCTCATGCCTTGCTGTCACATGGTGCCTTCTTGCCTCCAGTGTGGCATGTTGTGTGTGCTGTCATGCCCTCCCCTATATGTGCATTCAGCTGCCTACCCATTGTGGGTCTGCACTCCCTCTCTTTGTGTATGGTACACTCCTGCCATGTCCCCTACTGACATGCAGTACACTTCACTTTGGTGTGAGATGTCCCCTTGGTTTGTATGTGTGTGTGCCTCCCCATGACTTCATTTGTGCCACTGTGCTTTGTGGTGCAGTTCTTTGTCCAGGGTCAATGTGTCACTCAGGACATTTCCCCAATGGGTCATGTGTGATGTTCTGGTGCTGTTTCTCAGTCATGGTTGCTCCTATGCAGTTCAACTGTGTGTGCTGCACAGTCCTGTGGTCAAGTTGTTTCCACCTTTGTGTCCCAGACTTGAGCATCTATTGGGTGTTGTGTTGTATGTATGTGTGTTGTTTGTGTTTTTGCTTCATTTCCTGGGCGTTCTGTTGTCTTTGTGCTGTGCTGTATGGTGTTGTGTGGGTTGCTGTTCTGTCACTGATGTCTTTGTGTGTATGGTATGCTTGGTGTGCACACACCACTTGTTGTGCATGCAGTGCTGTGTGTGTATGTTGCCTTGTGATTGCCTGGTGTGCATCCCCTGATTTCCTGCTGTGTTTGCTATGTGATTGTTCTGCCTGTGCATCTGTTGTTTGTTTGCTGTGGCTGTGTTGCTCTGTGATGGTGCAATTCTTGTGTGTGTTGTGATATGTTGTCTGTGCATTGTTCCTGAGTGATGAGGCTGTGCACTCCTGTTGTGTCTGTGCTCCCATTGCCTTTCCCCAGTTTAGCTGCACAGGACATGTCTGTTGTTGTTGTTGTGGCTCTGTGTGTGTTTCTGTTGGGCCATGTGTTTGTCTGTTGTATTTGTTTCCACATTTGTGGTGGCATCCCTGTGTGGGTGTGTGTGTGTGATGTCTGTGGCTGAGCCAAGGGTGTGTGGTTGTTTGTGTGTGTATTGACTGTCAAGTATTGCCAGCCTTCAGTGTGTTTGGCACTGGTGTTGTGTGCTGCTGGTGTGAGGGGAGTATGTGTGTAGATTCTTACTGGTGTTTGTCAGTCCTGAGGTGTGTAGATGGACCCTGTGTGTAGTGCTGCTGATGTGCTCCTGTGGGGTAGTTGTATGGATGTGTGGCTGTTCACAGTTTGACTTCAGGGCCTTCCTTTCATCCTTGTGCCTATACAAGGTTTGCCTTGCTGTCTCCCTGTGTTGTTGCACTGGGCTGTCTGTGGTTTGAGTTCACTGACTGTGCCAGTCATGTGTGCTTTGATGGTGTGAGGGTGTTGTGCTCTGTTCCTTGTGTTGATGTGATGTACACATGCTTGTTGTGTGTCTCCATGGACTTCCATTTGTGTGCAGCCCACTTTGGTTTCCCTATTTGTTGTGCTCCATTGCTGTTGGCATGTGGGGTGTGTATGTGTGTGTGTGTCAGTCTGTGGTATGTATGTGTGACTGTGCAGGCTGTGTGTCCATTTGGATGTTAATTCCTTGTATGTGTTCATTTGTTGCTTGTCCTCATTGATATTTCCCTGAGTGTGGTGTTGTGTGTGTTTTCCTGGCCCTGTGCTAATGTGCTGTGTGTTCCTGTGCAGCCACTCCTGCATTGTGTGTCTCCATGATTGTTTGTTGTGTAGTGCAGGGTGTGTATTGCCCTGGCTTGTTGTTGTGCATGGGGTGCACAGGAGGGGCACATGGAATGTGCCTTCATGGGGTGTGCTAGTGTGTGGTGGGAGTGGGTGTGACCCTGTGGACTTTGTGCCCTGCCCATGCCTGGCACTGGCCCTGCCTTCTGCATTGTCCATAGGTATTTGCTTGTGTTCGCCGCTGCGGTGACGTGACCGGGGCATTGCTGCATGGTGGGGGTAGCTGTGTGTCCAGGATCCAGCAGGGTGACTTTGTGGCAGGTGGGTGATGTGTGGGTGCCCTTGTGGATGTGTCACTGTCCCCCCTAGGGTTTCTGATGGGGATTTGGACCCTGTGTCAGGCCGTGTGTTGTGGCGTACCTGCGGCGGCATCCGCAGCGGTCCATGAGTTCCTGGTGATGTAGCAGGTACAGCACCGGAAAGACGTGTAGAGCTGGGTCCATGGCGGTCGTGACCGGGCCTCTCTGGTTTCGTGCTCCGCTCTCGAGCTTCCGCCATCTCTGGTTGGGCAGTGTCTCCGCTGCGGTGCGTCTGCTTGCTTGAGTCATCCAAATTTGTGGAGCAGGGCGGACGTCATTCCGCACGGCGGTGAGTCTCCATTGGCACCCACCGCCGCGGTGGCGGGCACACTTTGATGGCAGTGCGCGTCGCACCGCGGCGGTCTGGAATTGGCCTATGTTTGTCCATACTAATATGGCAGGTGTTTTTCCACACCGCCAATGCCGCGGTTGAGCCACCGCCCTACATTCTAATGGACCCCTTGATGTGCTAAGACTATAGGTGTTTCACTCCAATTTGTATTACCGATTTTGTCACTCAAGTTTGAATAAGGGTTTCAAGTTTGTCATGGCTTTTTGAGGTGAATGTCCGAATGAAATGAAGAGTATCTGGCATTTTAGGTAGGCTATGTTTAAGTGGATGCATAAAACACAGGCTTTTGTTGTGGTTTTCCCTTTTCTTTGCCTTTGGCATCTGGGGCCGTGTTATAGATAGGGCGCACGTCTAAGTTTTAACGGTGTGCCTGGTGCAAAAAGGGACTGTCTGATCTATTACAGATAATGTGCTGGCCCTAGGACAGCAGCGACCTTTTACCTGCCCTTGCGGTAATGCATTAGCGAAAGGCAGAGCGACTGTTTGAAGCAGCTGTTCCATCATTGACCGTACAAGCAGCACTCTGCCTGTGGTTTCAAGTTAACGGGAGCAGAGTTCCTCCTTCAGTCTGGAGAAGTGAGTGACTGCACCCGTCTGCAGGGGGATATCTGTGGGTCCATGGGACTCCCCCCCACAAGCATCTGCGGACCCTTCTGTAACACCAAAGGTCCCCAGGGGTACCGAAAGCGTGTACCCATACCTGTTGCTCTCCCAGGGCACTTTGTGTAAAACTGGCCTTGTTATTTTGACCTCTGGTGAAGTTGGAGATAGCTGCTATACGGCCTACATTTGTATGTGTGGCCCTAACACCGACTCTGGTTTCTGTTTAAATTGGCATATTTGAATCTCAGGAAGTGTTCCTATAATGTGTGCAACAGTGTAGTAGAGTTGCACAAAGTCCAAATCTCAAATGTAAGCCTGTAAGAGATATTTTCTATACTGACCACCCACAAAAAATGTGATATATGCTTAACAGCACATGTTGCTGCACAATGTCTGACAGAATATCGACAGACAGAAAATCGACCTACAAAAATATCGACACAAAAATATCGAAGTCCTAGCTACATAATGGTAAGTACAAAAATATTGAGAAAAAAAATATTGTTGTCAAAAATATCGATGTTAAAAATATCACTTTTTAAAATGTTTTAATAATAATGTAAAATTAAGTAAACAAAACATATAAATAAAAGAAACATAATAAAAAATATTATAACATGTTTAAAAAATAATAACTAATACATATAATGTTAATATAAATTAAACATATACATATAAATTAATATATATATATACTTAGTGCAACAGCCGGGAAAGCGTTGGATGGCGTAGGGGTAACATTTACTCTTCCCACTCCAGAGAGGGGTTAAAATTACTATTCCCACTCCAGTCAGTGCAACAGTAGGGAAAGCGTTGGATAGCGTAGGGATTAAAATTACTATTCTCACTCAAGTGAGTGCAACAGTAGGAAAAGCGTTGGATAGCGTAGCGGTAACAATTACTATTCCCACTCCAGTGAGTGCAACAGTAGGGACAGCGTTGGATAGCGTAGCGGTAAAAGTTACTATTTCCATTCCACTGAGTGCAACAGTAGGGACAGCGTTGGATAGCGTATGGGTTAAAATTACTATTCCCACTCCAGTGAGTGCAACAGTAGGGAAAGCTTTGGATAGCGTAGAGATTAAAATGACTATTCGCACTCCAGTGAGTGCAACAGTAGGGAAAGCGTTGGATAGTGTAGGGGTAAAAATTACTATTCCCACTCCAGGGAGTGCAACAGTAGGGAAAGCATTGGATAGCGTAGGGGTTAAAATTACTATTCCCACTCCAGTCAGTGCAACAGTAGGGAAAGCGTTGGATAGTGTAGGGGTTAAATTAATATACTTAATAATTATATGAATTTTGTAAACTAATTAACATATTAATAATTAATTAACAAATAAATAATAATAAATACCAATAACATTTAATTAATATTTAATTAAATAACATTAAATTACTTCCCACCATATTCCCCCATAAACACACAACCCACAACACATAAAAAATAACACAATTAATGTATTTATCAATTAATCAATTAATAAAACATAATTACCAATTACTAATAAATTAACAATAAATTAATTAATAATAACAATAAATAAAACATAATTATAAATTAATTAAAATTAATATAATTATAAATGAATCACTTTGTAAAAATTAATTACCAAATAATAATTAATTAACAATAAATTAATAATCACTAACAATAAATAAAAACATATTAATTAATTATAATTAAATTACTTCCCCGCCTATTCCCCTATAAACCCACAACCCGCTCTGATACTAAAAAGCAAAATGTACTAAATATTTATTACATATATTTAAAAATAATAAAAATATATTACAAAAATTGATAAACATACATATAAAATACATACTAAAATACATACCACTAATATAAATATCGATATTATTACCACGATATTTTTGCTAACGTTATTACTTACTTCGCTATTACTTACTTCGATATTAAAAAAAACGATATTACTTACCTTAAGGTCGATATTCTGGTAACGATATTCTTGACATCGATATTCTGTCCTTACGATATTAAAAACTCAATATTATTGTAGGTCGATATTAAAATATCGATATTTTGACTGCGCACCGTTGGTGCAATCGGCCGAGGAATGTGGATAACAAAAAAGAAAAATCTTTTTGTTTTGTAATTAAATTTCTAAACTGAACACAACTGTAAATGTACACACAGGGTTTGTACAGCTGCATACGGTTCACAACTGGAATGTAAGAAGATGTTTCCCCACTAAACTTTTTAAAAATAACATGTTTGAGATCACATATTTTGTGCACTGGCACACAATGCCTGCATTTTCAAGTGATACTTTTAAGCTTCACTTTTTGTAACTTTTGTTAGGAAAATACTTCAAATTTGTAGCATAAAGATAAATATGATGTTATGCACTGTAAATATGCTTTATAAGTTGATGTATTGCCTACCACACTTGAATCACTATTAGCACAATGACTAATCCTTTTTCCTTGGCAGGTTCCCTATGGCTGACACCTAATTGACCCATTGGACAACACATATTTCCTGACGCACTGTGGCCAACTACTGAGCTTGAAAGATATACAGTACCTAAGGACCTCAGGAAAGGCCTGCTTCACACCCGGTTTCATTGGCCTGTCCACAGACCCTCTGGTGCAATGGCACTTGCCCTCTTTGTGCAGTAGGGGCTCCCCAGCCACAGTGGCTCACCTCTGGCTCGAGGTAGAAGACAGCTGGGACTTGCAGGGGTGGAGATTTGCTTTGATTCTATGAAGGCAGAAGTGGGCTGTCCTTGGGAAGGGAATGGAAAAAGCTGGAGAGGAGTTTGGGGAAAAAAAGGAGATGCCAGTTTGATTTGCTGTAGTACAATGGACACTCTGATATCCTTTGTTCTAAAGCAACGTTTGTAAACAAGCATTTGCAATGCAACAGGTCTCGCATTTTTTAGAGTTAGAGCTATTGGCGTTGCAATGTAAAGGTAATACCGATTAGTGTCGTGCACATCACTTTAATTACTATCCAAGCATGTAGCACTGCGGCTGGCTGTAAGGAGGGGAGGGAGTTTGGAGTGGTTGTAGTTGCTATACTATTGGCGGTGACTGGGCGGGACTGGAGTAAAATCCATACCCAATAACGCATGCATGAGTGCCACAGCTTGCAAAACAAAGGCTTGCAACAGTGCATTAAATGTGATAACGTTGCTACAGCAACTTGTTCCCCATGTATTTACTGAACCTGCAGGTAATACCGATTAGTGTCGTGCACATCACTTTAATCTTTCACTGAGCATGTAGCGCTGTGGCCAGCCATAAAGCGGTGAGGGAGTGTTTTTAAAAGAGAAAGCATGGCGTCCCGGACTTAGACTGTGATGGCGACTAAAAGTTAAGGGTTGCAGTTGCTTAAAGATAAATATATATTACTTGCATTTGCTGGTTGTTCTCACGCTTCCTTTTTTTAACTCGTAGTTCCTTTTCTCTTATGTCTCTGTTTTTCTGCAGCTTTGATTTCTTCTGTAATAACTTTACCACGCGTGAAGCGTAGCAGTAAGGGAGGAGTGTGTTTAAAAGACATAGAGATTTTCCAGTTCACCGCATGCTAAACAGCACTTGCCTGAACCACACACATGTGTGGTTAAGCAGTCGCCGGTCTAGTTTACTAAGCGGGTGGGAAGCAGATTGGAGGACCTGCACAAAGGATGGGACGTGGCGAGGTAATTTGTGCTGGGGCTGGGTAGGTTTTAAGGGAGGGGGACGGTTTTAGGGCTTAGGGTGGCTGGGCTGAGAGGGTAGGTTTTAAAGAAGGGGCCGGTGTTAGGTTTTAAGGGAGGGGGCTGATTTTAGGGCTCAGGGTGGGGGGCTGGGGTCGGGGTAAGTTTTAAGGTAAGGGGCAGAGTTTTTGGGCTTAGGGCAGGGGGTAAGTGTCAGGTTTCAGGGCAGGGTGGAAGTTTTTAGGACTCAGATCAGGGGGAGTGGGGTAGGTTTTAAGGTAGGGGGCAGAGTTTTAGGGCTCTGGACAGGGGTCAAGGGACAGCTTTCAGGGCAGGGGGGAAATTTTTAGGGCTCAGGGCAGGGGGAGTCAGGGTAGGTTTTAAGGTAGGGGCAGCATTTTAGGGGCCAGGACGGGGGGGGGGGAGTTTCAGTTTCCAGGGCAGGGGGAGTCAGGATAGTTTAAGGTCTTTGAGGTGGTGTTGTTTTTAGGGCTCTGGGGGTTCGGGTTATAGGGCAGGGGGCAGGATTTTAGGATTCAGGACAGAGGGGCTTGGGTGTCAACTTTACCACACATCCCTTTACCAAACATGCCTTGTGAGAAGCTGGCCTGGTATATGATGTCCACTAATGTAAGTGGGCACCTTGCACCAGTCCAGACAACCCTTAGACAACCTCAAAAGCTCTCTAAGTAGTAGCTATGAAGAGCAGCCTTCAGGTTTAGTCCAGAAGGAGTGTAAAGCAGTTTGTTTTACCAGAATGCAATCTTATAGTATAGATTAAGTGAAAAGAACCACACCAAGTATTTATAAAAATATGTATTTATTATATAATACTCTCTAGTACGTTCAAATATCTCCTACATGGATATAAACACAATGCACACTATACTTTAGCAAAGAAACACAGTAAATAGCATGTAATACACAGAGGGCCCCATGTGGGGACCAAACCATATACTAAGAAAGTGGTATAAGAACCACAGCTCGGATCAAGACGGGGTCGAGAGGACGTCGAAGTGCTGGGGACCCAAGGAACCACCCAAGGTGAGTAGATAGGTATCCCACGGAGAGAGTGTGCAGTGTGGGAACACGACCGTCTGCTCCGTACCACTCTACGTGTAAGTCACGGTTGGATTTTTAAAGATTAAGGACCCTTCCCACTGGACCCTGAAGAAACCCCATGGACGACAGAAGGTTGGAGAGCCAACCCACCCGTGGATACCCTAGTACCCACGTTACCTACACCAGGAAAGCCGGGTCCATACGCATGAAGTGATGTCGGAAACTGCTGTCGATCCCAATGGAGGACTTCAGGAAAGTGCCGCTGCTGCAGAAGGAGAAAGTGTCCGGTGGAATCCAAAGGTGGATTGTAGGTGAGAGGTACCTGCAAGCAGAGGAGTGACCAGGAGACTTGGAAGAAGTATTCCCTCTGATGTCAGTTGTTGCAGGATGGATGACGATGACCTTGACTCTGCAGCTGTGAAGACCAGGCTACGCTAAGGAGGATTGGGAGCTGTGCACCAGCTGTCCCACGAAGCATGTCGGGTGCTGAGGATTCTGGTCACTGGAGATGCTCGAGGTTGGGGCTACTTGGAACCCAATGATCTCCTTGGAACGAAGTCAACAATGCCTTTGCAAATGCAAGTTGAAGCGGTGCACAGGGGTTCGATTATTGCAACCCCCACAAGGGATACTGGCCTCAAACTTGGTGCGAGGGCAGGGCAGGCCTCAAGAGCTGTGGATAACCACCACCTGTGTTGCAGAGCCTTTGGAGTCCGGAGGAGCTCAGGATCAGCAGACCGGTCAACTTAGTTGCGGTTCCCTGCAAATGCAGGGGAGTGACTCCTTCACTCCAAGGGAGATTTCTTCAAGTGTCTTTGATGCTTCACAGGCCTTAGAAGGTTCCTGTATGATGCACAGGCACAGTCAATGCAGCAGACTGGAAGGGAGATGAAGTCAGGCCCATAGAAGTCCAGCGAAGTCCATAGTGCCCAGATTGTAGAAGTAGAAGTGGTGTCTGATCTGAATCTTATCCCATGACACATCTAGGGACCTACACCCAGGTAAGCCCTTAAGTACCATAAGGAAAGGGTTGGGGAGATTCAGGGGACCCTCCTGGGAAGGGTCTGGGCAGGGGGGAGGTTACTCCCATTTCCTTTGTTCAGTTTCGTGCCAGAGCAGGAGCCAACAGCTCCAAGGACTGGTTTGAACTGGACTATGCACAGGGACACCAAATGTGCCCCTCATGCAGACTGAGTGGCACTGGCAAGCACACCCACCCCACCCCAATACACTAAATCCTGTCTGGGTGGTGGTCCCACCTCCCTGTGCCAGGATGCCTATTTTTCTGCCTTTCCCTGCTTGAGCTTGGCTCAGCAGCAGGTGGGTAGAATCGTGTCTTTGGTCGGCAGCAACCATTTTGTGCTGTCCGGTTCAAGAAGGCTGGTACCGGGAAAACTGAGAACCTAACAGAGGGCTCTCCCAGTGCTTGGAATCATAACTTCCACACTGTTTACGGTGTGGGGGTATAATTCCAACATGTTTGATATCAAACATGATAGGATTCGTTGCAGCCGTTTTCGAGATGGTCATCGCGTAATTACACGGTGCCCCTCTATATAGTATATGGCTGCTTCACTGACAACCTGGGAGAAGGGACTCCGTAGGCTGCAGGTGTGTCCTGCTCATGCAGGGGCACCCTCTCACTTAGAACTAAGCCCCCTGCCTTCAGGATTGCAAAGGCCTGCTATTGGGGTGACTTATAGGTTTTAAGTGCAGTGACCCTAGATATAGGAAACCTATATCTTTAGTAAGTGGTGCAAGCACCAACTTACACAGGCTGCATTGGAAGGCCTGTAGTTCCATTTTGAATGGTCTCTCATGTGTGGCATAATACATGCTTCAGCCCACGGGAGACCTCTGTGGTACCTATGCCCTGGGTACATGGGTACCATATACTATGGACTTATAAGGGTACCCCAGTATCCAATCTGGGGGTGTACCTAGGTACTGGACATAACAATTTAGGGAGAAAGCAGATAGACTGGGGTCCTGATTAGCAGGATCCCAGTCAGACTAGTTAAACACAGCTTAGCCCCAGGCAAAAAGTGGGGTAAACATAGAAGCAGATCCTACTTTCCTACATGCCTTTACCACAAAATTGTGTGGTAAAGGCATGTGTGGTAAAAACACGCGTGGTAAAGAAATGTGTTGTTTAGACACATTCATTGTTGGGGCTGTGTGGTAGAGGCACGTGTGGTTTAGCCATGCATGTCTGTCGTACAACCGTAAAAAAGGGATTGGGACACACTGCTATGAAGACTTTGGGAGAGAAACTGAGACAACTTTAATTTAATTTGCTAAGGTGTTGTCACTAGTCATATCTGAGTTTAACTTTGAAAACTGCTGTGAGGACAGTCTTCGAGTGAGATCTGACTGAAACCAAACAAAAAACAGAAGATCACTTCCTGCTTGATGCAAGGATTCCCAACTGCTTGATAGAGGACTGTGGGTAAAAGTTTATTTTAC
Source organism: Triturus cristatus (assembly GCF_964204655.1). Taxonomy (NCBI): domain Eukaryota; kingdom Metazoa; phylum Chordata; class Amphibia; order Caudata; family Salamandridae; genus Triturus; species Triturus cristatus. The sequence goes on from NC_140593.1 coordinate 1,052,525,802, forward strand.
TTTCATGAAACTGGAAAGTAGCTTCAAGGGCTAAGGAACACAACCTCTAGCTGACCCAGATGACCAAATGGGTCCATGTCCTGTGCCAAAACAAACTGCATTTTAGCACAGCTTGAATGTCCCCGCATAAAGCAGCTCCTCCTTTCATTTCACAAAAAAAGATGAAGTCAGCATCAGATAGCCTCTTGCCTCTTGAATTGACATGTATTTTATTCCCAAGATGCAGCTGCTGTTATTAACCGCCATCTTTGAATAAGCTAATGAGCCTGCAAGCAGCTGCGAGATATAGGAGAGATATTCACCTTCAGATTGCTTTTGTTTGCTGTCTATGACGATGTCAAGATCTACTTTTCAAACAATTCCCAAAGGGGATATTTAGCATAACGTTTGCAGATACAGACTGCACATACATGCTGTATATTGGAATCCTTGGGATAGTGCCTGTGAGATCATTTTTAGTTCTGGGTTCTTCATTGATAACCTCAGGGCAGCACTTGCCACCGGTTATGCTAAATTGCAACATACCAGTTAAAAAAAATATTTGGAGAGTTTGTAACTTTCAACAAAATATTACAGGACTGGAGTTAGAATAGTAAGTAAACATTCTGCACCAAGTTGAGAAAAGTTGCGCATCCCCTAAATATTCCATGATTGCAGTTAAAATTATTAAATGAGAAAGGCCCAGCCTCCCCTATCCGGCAGAGCTTACTTAGGCTCTTTCTTCCCTTATTACTAAATTGATTCCTTGAAGTTAGATGATCTTAATAATTTTGCACCTACGGCATACTTCAATTGCCTTGGTCCCCAGAATCTCTATCCTGAAGATACCCCGCTAATGATAGAGGGTCGAAAGTCGTCGACTATTTACAAAGGATAATCCAGAACACTAGAATATTCTCTAGAACACATGACTCTTTCTGAAAACTTAATGGACATCCTTTTAACTCCAATTACCAATTCCTTGTTTTAAAAATGTCACTTGAGCCTTACTCACCTGTTGGTTATGGTCACTCCACTGGGGCCACATGAGTCACAATCTTTTTCCTACTGTATATGTAAATTGTGTCAACACACAGCAAAAGTTTATTTTTGTATGATTTTCAATCTTTCATCTACATTGGTTGCAAATAAAAAGCACTCGTTTCGGCTGAAGTGAGTGTTGAATAAGTAATTTTGTTGGGCTGTTTCTCTCCAGTAATATGTGATTCTCTGAAGTCATCATTTAAATGGAAATTTGAAGAAGCAATTGAGTTTTTGAAAATATTGACTGTATCAATAGCTTACTTTGCTTAAATCTCTGCAAGATAGTAGGAACTTGCTGAAAACAATATTTTTAAACTTAAATGAGTTCCTTGTGAACAATTGTGCATCTTGATTAGGCACTGGTTTGGAAGCTGAGACAGGTAGAACAAGCTCTTGCTGACGAAGACAAGAAGAATTCATCTTTGGAATAAAGCCTGGCTCTACCTGAAGGACAATTCTGTTTTTAAATATTCACAAATAAGAAGGCATACACATCAAAGCACTCAAGTCCCCTAAATATCAAGCTTTGTAATAGCTGCAGAGAAAACATCTTTAATAAAAGTTACTTTTCTGAACTACCTGTGCTTCAAATGGCATGTTTCGCCAGGCTGACCACCAACTGGAGATCACTTGGAAAAAAACAATATTGAATCAGCGATCTCAAAGCATATTCCCTAAAGAACCTGAAACTAGGCTCTCAAGACGGGTTAAGTCCCATGGGGAGACCTGAATGCTCTAATCACTGACCACTGTTATTCCTAGTTTTTAGTCTTCAATGGTGTCCTCAGGGCAGCACTTGCTGGCATTGCTAAACTATGGCATTTCATCCCTTTTCACAAATATTTTAGGATTTTTAACTTTCAAACCCTCTTGAAGAAAGTGTAAAATAGTAAAACAATGCATCTACCATACGAAGTGTTAAAACAATGCCTAATTCTGATTAGGTTACTTTCTGGTGGGTTGCCCCCTTGAAGACTGAATAGACAATGAAACTGGCAGAACTAGACCTAAACTCAAAAGCCCTCACTTTTGAAATTCCATACCAATATATTCAGCCCATGCAAGATATTAATGGAAGAATCCACTTCTGACTTACCAGCATCTGTCTTAGAGGAGGAAACAACTGGTTTCGGGGCCTGTTAGAGATGAGCACTTCTATCTCTTGTTTGACCCTCTAAAAATTTGCTGATTTTCGAGGACCCCATGGAATTGGAAGAAATGCAAAACAAGCACGAGAACTCTTGTCCACTGACTCGGCAATGCATATTCACCTATTGCTAATGGATCTCGCAATTATGCAAAGAATTTAGGAAGCAGCATATATTTCAGTTGGCAAAAAGGCTTCTCATTGGATTACCATGCAGTTGGAAGACCTTCTAAAACACTGGGACTACACACATGGACTTTTATGGAGTGGGAAATACTTTTGTTAGATTGTCCACCAACAAATTTGCACTTTCCAAAATATAAACTGCTCTGAGTGACATATTGCCTATACGATTATCTGAAAAGCCATTTTTGTCAGGGACTAGGCACGTCTCCTGAACCAGCAAATCAGATACGTTTTGGTAACAGTATTATCTGTTTTGGCCACTAAGGTTGCCCCTGAATGTTCTTTGTAAAAACCTTCAGTGCTCTCTCCATTCTACCATCATTTCCCTACAATTGAAAGAATTTGTCTTTTCGTGAAGTAGCCAACGACCCTGCGCTGACCTCAATATTGCTCTCCAACCTATACTGCTGACATCTGTTGACAAGATTAACAGGGCTGGAGAATGAAGAGACAATCCCAACACTACGTTGGAAAGGAAATGCCACCACTGCATCTGTTGCTTCAGAGTCACAGGAAATGGAGCTTTGAAATCCTGTGAAATCAGTGTCCATTGCAATAAAAGTTTAAGGACTGAAGGACCCAAATAAAAACGTTCTCTTGGAACCACACAATAGCTGCTGTCTGCAGGAAAGGAAACAAACAAGAAAGAATAAAGCAGGATATAAAAGCAGCACAAACACTGATCAACCTTAAATGTTGCCTTGAAGAAAAACCATATACCATGTTTTCTTGAACCTGAATTCAATCTTTTAGCTGGTTCTTTTGGAGTTGGTGAAGTAATCTTTGACACAGTTTAGTTCTTTTGACTCGGGACAAAGAGGCAATCTGTTTGTTTGTTTGAAACCATGCTGCAACATACTCCAGACTCTGGGATCGTTGGAGATGAGACTCTAAATAGATCATTCTTGTATAGGTAAACTTTAACATCCTCTATGTGACTGTGGTAATTAATGAGGCTAAAATCTTGGTAAATACCCGGGGAGATGCTTTTAACCAAACAATATGTTTTAAAACTGTCAGTGAATTCCTCGAACCCTGCAAACCTGAGGAACATGCAGTGAGGTTTTCTAAAGGGACTAAATAGGAAGACATCTTGGAGATCTATTGAGGTTAGAACATTTCCTTGAGAAACCAATCTCTTGCAAAGTTTTCATTCAGAAGTCAGTTGTCTTCACAAAGGTTTTAATGTTCTTTAAGTCTATCACCACTCTGAACTCGCCTGATGATTTCCTGACCAAATAACTATTAAATACCATCATATCCCTCCTCTCCTGACTGACTGACTGACTCAATTATTTATTAAGCGCACTATTGCCGAGGCGTCTTGGCGCTGAGCGAGGATAAGGAGTGGCTGCTCCTGAACTAGGATTTTATGAAAAGCCAAGTTTTTAATGCCTTTCTAAACCCGATCCTGTTAGCTTGCAAGCGTTGCTCTGTAGGGAGTGTGTTCCATAGCTTTGCCACTTGAAATAAAACCCTTGCCTACCCATCGGGCTCTTTTTATCTTAGGGAGGCAGACCAGCCCCAGGCTGTCAGATCTTAATGCGCGGGTCGGTACATACCGTGGAAAGAGAGATTTGATATCCGCTGCACCTCCTCTGTATACAGCTTTGTGAACTAGGCATAACGCCTAAAAGTGCACCCTTCGTCGGACTGGGAGCCAGTGTAGCTGCCTTATGCCAGTCGACTTCGGGTGATGTTTAGGAAGATCCAACAGTATTCTGACGGCAGTGTCCTGCAATGACTGAAGTTTGGAAAGCTGTCTTTCCCCAGCTCCAACATACAGTGCATTGCAGTAGTCTCCTGGTGACGGATTAAGTTAATTGCTCTTTTCAGAGCAAGAGAAATAATGTTCTCCTGCAATAACTTTCCTCTTGTTGGTGTTTAGAAGACAGGGAGTAGGAAGATTTTGTGAATCTGGAGGGATCAGGTGAAATTCTATTGTATATTTGACCCATCATCTCTGCTTTGTCAGGAATGCTGTTGAGTTTTCCCCATTCGTGTCTTGGAGATTTCACACTGAAGGATTCCCCTCAGGATCTCTAGGTTGGAAACAAAATTGATTGGCTGATGTTTTAAATTGTTTTGTTGTAGAACAATAAAATGATTTGTTGTTATTTTCAAAAGACTTTGAGGATCAGTGAGTTTTGAAAGACTTATGAATAACTGATTTGAACTCTTCACCAAATAGTCTTTTCCCACAGAAATGCATCCTGTAGAGTGAGGGCTTTGGAGCTGCATCCTCCTTCTAACCACTCAAATATATGTGTGTACTTCATACTACCTCTCCCCAGAAGCTACAGTATAAGCCTTTAAATTGTCAAACCTCATACCTGAGAGGGATGTGGCCTGCACCTACCAACTCAGATATGACAATGTCCTCAGTTGAAATTGCCAGCTGGAATATTAAACTCGCCAACAAGTGATCTACAATTAATTATTGTGGCAATTCCATTTAACTCTTAGAGAGAGGGTACACCCAACCCATGAACCTCGGCCCTCGTGATCTCTCTTGATGTATCCATTTTGTATTCAGAAGTTCTTGGACTGCTAAATTGAATGGTAATTTGCATACTGAAGTCATTTAAAACTCTCCGTACACCTATACAGTAGTAGTAGGTTGTTCTTCATCAGGTGAAAGATGGGAATTTGAAAATAAAGCCACCAATCCCTAAAGCTTTTTAATATTTTTGCCACTAGGAGTTGTAGTTTCATCACATCTTTCTTCATCATATTTCGGGAGCAGGAAGACACCACTGATGCCGAGGCGACACCGACACATGAGAAGACTAAGATCTATCAGGAGACCAAATTTGTAACTGCTTTCTCTCTGTCTCTTATATTGACCTCACCAAATCTTGAGGCTGTGTATCTGAAATTCTATCTGCAAGATCCTTTTTTTTTTTTAACTTTATGCTTTTATGTCAGTACAGAGTAACACATATTCTCGATAGGCACAGTAGTACATCAATCGTTAATCTTAGTCTGCTGTCAACGTACGGATCATAATTAGCAGCTCTAAAACATTAATATGATTATACAGATAGGAATAGTGCATACGAACCAATAACACCAGCACAATGTTCTGCTCGGGCCGTCAGAGAGTGCGACAGACACACAATCAACAGTAAGTCCTCCCCATTTTGCTATTAAACAATGAGATCCTTTGAGCTAGTATCTATGCCGCAAACCGCAGTCAAGTGACAGTAGTGAAAAAAGAACGAAGATCCCCCATCTACTCTACTACTCCATTAATTCCATGCCGATGTGGCAAGGCAGCCTCGTCCTCGGGGCCATGTGAAGGGAGGTATCTCATTAACGGCCCCCATATATCCTTGGGTTGAGAGGCCTGTAGCAGTAACTCAGCATAGATAGCGGTCTGCTCCTGAAAATATACGAGGACCGCCATCCATTCCTTAAATTTGGGAGCTTGGCCTCTCCCCCATCTACAGGCCACCTTTGTCTTTGCTAATAATAGCGCTATAGCCACCAACTTCCTGTATTTTTTGGGTATCTGTGCTGTGTGCCCTAGGAGCGCAAGAAGTGGGTCCCTTTCCAGTTGACCACCCACCATTTCCTCCAGCGCTACGAAAACCTGCTCCCAATATTCCTGTATTCTCCTGCATTCCCAAGCCAAGTGTATGAAACCCGCCCCTGGCTGTCTGCATCGTTCACATCTGTCGTTGTCAGCTAATTTGAAGCGCAGCTTTTTAACCGTTGTATAGTATAGACGATGCAAATACTTATAATGTATTACCCTTAACCTACTGCTGGCCGATATTTGCGCGGTCTGAAGACAGCAATATTGCCACTGGTCGTCAGTGATGTCTCGTCCCAGCTCCTGTCCCCAATGCCTTCTGGACGGATTTTCAATCCCCACTCTGTGTGTTATTATGGTATTATATAGGCCAGATACCAAATGCTTTCCATCACTAGATCTTAACATGTGGTGCAAGGGCTTAAGGCACTCCGGCTCCTGAGGAAAAGCGGGAAGGATTGACCACATACCTTGCCGCAGTCTCACATACAAAAAAAATCTAGAGGCGTGCGGTCCACATCCTGCATGAAGTGGTCTAGTGTACGGAACAGTCCCTCATGAAAGAGATCCCCCCACGTGTTGATTTTTGCCCGTTTACACAGGTCTTTGAACCCCTTTTCCTGTAATAGTGAGAGATTTGGGTGATAAGACAGTGGTAGCCTAGGGGAGTAGAGATGTGATGCACCTAGAAGAGCTGCTATCTGATGCCATGCATCAACCGTACCAGTGACAGTGGTGGGGGGTACCTCCCGCGTGCGTGTAGGCCCATAAAGCATTCCATTGAGCGGTATTGGATCCGCAAGCCAATCTTCCACCGCCACTTGGGGCATATAGCGAGGAGGATATACCCAATAATAGGCTTAGTGTGCCTGAGCGCTCAAAAAATAAATCTTGAAATCGGGGACATCTAGACCCCCCTGCTCATATGGTCTGATTAGTGTGGACCATTTTAGCCGTGGTTGTTTCCCCCCCCCATAATAATCGTATGAGTTCAGTGCGTAATGTGGCGAAAAAATGCCGCCCCGGATGATAGGGGATATTAAGAAACATATAAAGGAATTGCGGGAGTATTACCATTTTTATAAGTGACACCCGGCCTGCCAACGAAAGAGGCAGCGAAATACAGCGTGTAATATTGGCATTTAAACGCGTAATGGCTGTGCCATAGTTCGCCCGTATGGTTTCATCCTTATCTCTAGTCATTTGGACCCCAAGATATTTCAAATCCGTATGACACCATTCAAGCGGAAAATCAAGTTGAAAAACGAAGCCACTGCCGGCGTTAGGGGAAACACCTGGGATTTCCCCCAGTTAATACCCACACCGGATAATCTTCCAAATCGTATGAATTCTCGCAGTATATGATTTATGTTGCATTGCGGGTCTCTAACATATAGCGTAATATCATCCGCATATAGCGATATCATGATTTGTCGCAGGCAGCAGCGAAACGCTTTATCTTTATGGACCTGTCGCAGCCGTGAGGCTAGCGGTTCTATGGCAATAGGAAATAAAAGCGGGGATAATGAACACCCCTGACGAGTGCCCCTGGAAATCGTTAGCGTCCGGGACAGGTGACCATTAATCAGGATTCGTGCAGTGGGTTGATGATATAGCAATTTGAGCCAAGAGAGGTATAAAAGCGGAAAACCCATACTCTGTAAAACCCCAAACAAATAATCCCACTCCATGGAATCAAATGCCTTGGTGGCATCCAGAAACACAGCGGCCAGTGGGAACTCGGGGTCTACTGTCTGTATCAAGGAAAACAGAGTCCTGAGATTATGTGATGTCGCCCTTCCCGGCACAAATCCAGACTGGTCTGGCAGCACAAGTTTGACCAGTAAAAGGGACAGGCGATTAGCCAGCACCTTTGCTAATATCTTTGTGTCACAATTTATCAGTGACAACGGTCGATATGAGTCACATGATTCAGGGGGCTTCCCCGGCTTCAGCAGGGATGTGACTATGGCTTCTCTAATTGAGGGCGGGAGTATCCCCACTTCCAAAGACTCCTCATACACTTCTTTTAGTACTGGTGCCATCACATCAATGTAGCTTTTGTAAAATTCAGTAGGCAGACCATCTGACCCAGTCGCACTCCCGTTTTTTAACTGCATAATTGCTTCTCTAATTTCATCTAACTAGAATGGATGACACAAGAATTCTCGCTGTGCATCTCCAAGCCATCCGAGCGTCACTTCCCCAAGGAATTCCTCCAGATCCAGCGACCCCCGTCCCTGGGACATATATAAGGTGCTATAGTGTGCACTCAACATTTCTAATATATCTAGCAAATCCTGTTGCAATGTGTCATCATGGCCTCGTACCTCCAACACTTGTGTAGTGAACCGTGGACGTCGCGTCACCTCCGCCAAAGCCTTCCCAGGTCTTTCCCTTCCCCATATCTATGGGCTACCCAATAGCGTCCTCTGAATTTCAATTCTCTCTGAGCAGTTTCCTCATACTCCGTCAACTTCTCTCGGAATGTACTGTGCACTGGTCCCATCTCTCCCTGCCCCATCTGCCGTTCTAATCCTTTCAGTTCCCGCTCTAGACGTTGTAACGTATGCCGTATGTCCTGCAATACCCCAAAGCTTTTAGAGAGGCAGATTCCCCTTATAGTTATTTTAAAAGCCTCCCAGATCACCTCAACACTGTCCACTGATCCCTTATTTCTAATAAAGAACTCTTGGATTTCCTCCCCTAATTCCACGTGGAAAACAGTATCCAACAAGGCCGTGGGCTGCAGCCTCCAACTCGGCCTAGGGCTATCATACCCTGGTGAGGCGATCGATACCTTAACGGGACAATGGTCCGAGAATGTTCTAGCCAAGTGTAACACACCACGTATGTTGGACCCCAACCCCATAGACAGCAAACAATAGTCTAGCCACGCCCAAGTCCCCCTGTGAGATGTGAAGTGGATACCGTCTCTCGCCTGTGGATGAAGGTGCCTCCAACTATCTATCAGCCCTCCTTCCTCTATGATGCCTTGTAGTGCCTCCTGGGACTTGGTATAATGGTGCATGGCCACATTAGATCTGTCCTGATGCGGTTGCAGGGCGACATTAAAATCCCCCCCCATATTATGTGAGTGGAACCAATAGTTAGTATTTTACCCCACAAGTCAGTAAAGAATTCTGGGTTATCTGTGTTAGGTCCATAACAATTTGCTATCGTTACCGAGTTCCTACCCTGCCTTCCCCATACAATAACATATCTGCCTTGTGTGTCTTCAATCACCCCAGCCTGCTCAAATCAAACTTGCTTTTTGAAGAGGATTGCCGTCCCTCGGGCATAAGAGGAATAAGAGGAGAACAGTCGATACCCCGCCCATCTAAACGCAAAATGATTTAGGGCCCTGGGATCCAAATGGGTTTCTTGTAATAGGGCCACCTGTATCTGTTGCCTGTCCAGATACGCCAGAATTTGTCTCCGCTTTCTCGAATCGCCTAAACCTCTGACATTCCAAGACAGCACCCTGATCATAGCCCTATCCTCCTGCATCATTACCTCCTTTCAACTCCAATTACCCAATGTTCCAGCAGCTCGTGTATTTCGACATGTACAGACTCAATACGTCCCATAGACAACAAATTAAAAACACTCTGTGCCCGTGATTCATTATACTTCTGAAATCCCCAACCATTCACCTCCCCCACCCACTGAAGCATCCCAAACATGCCAGAATTAAACATTCCCTCCCCCACCACAGCATCCAACAACGTCTCCCATCTGGATATTAGATATATTATTCTTCCCATTTCAAGCTTGAGAAGTACATTTGGACATTTAAAAAACAGTGGAGAACAAAAAAACAAAATGGGTATTCCCCGGTGGGGCTATACATCTAGGTGGCTCACAAATACCTCCAATTTGTCCAGATCAAGCAACCGTCTCCAGTAGTCCCTGGATAGATTCCCAGGGTGGCCGGCTGCAACAGTGTGTAATACTCCTCACTCGATACGTTACCTTAGTAAGACCTCATTCTACAGCAGCAGCGATGTTCGCCCCTTCCCACTTACAGTGTACCAAGCGATGCCATCTCCCGGCGTCTTAATGCATGCCACTATCACCCGTCAACTCCATTTGCGGCAACAATCAGTCCATTTCTGGTGATGGGGATCGTGTCGAGCCGTCCCGCTGCGCCGACGCTCTGCTCTGCCTGCGGAGCTGCTTCATGTAGTCTTCTACCTGTTGAGGGTTAGTAAAGAATTTTTGTGTTCCTTGATGAGTCACTCGGAGACGAGCCGGGTACATCAGAGCATAATCAATCCCAGCCTGCCTCAGTTTCTGCTTCACCGCCAGGAAGCGACGACGCTCCTCCTGCACATGTAGCGTAAAATCCGGGTACATGGTGAAAGTTATCCCTTCATAATTCAGCTGTTTCTTCTCCCTGGCTACACGTAACGCGACATCTCTATCTCTATAATTTAGTAGGCGAGCTATGATAGGCCAAGGGGCGCTGCCAGGAGGTGGTCGAGGCCCAAGGGAACGATGTGCTCACTCCACTATAAATTGAGATGAGAGTGAGTCCCTTCCCACCACAGCTGCTAGAAGTTTTTCGATATAATCCTCCAGTTTGCCCGTGTTTGTGCTCTCTGGTATTTCCAGAACGCGTATGTTTTTTCTTCGACTACGTGCCTCTATGTCCTCGTTCTTAGCAGCTATCACTTTGAGCAATTTGTCCAGTTGTGCAGTTGTTCTTTGCACTTGATCAGCAGTATCTTCCACCGTGGAAATACATTGCTCCGCCTCCTTCAATCGCGCCTCATGACCCTCGATCTTCTGGGCTATCGCATCCATGCTCGTTGTTATCGTGTCCATTTTACCAGCCATGACTGCGAAGCCTTGCCGCATCTCCAATAAAATAGTTTTCAGGTCCTTCCCTGGAGCTGTCTCTTGTTCTTGTTGTGAGGGCTCCCCTCCTGACCCCACCTCCATCTGCTGTTGCTTTGCAGGTTTCCGGGCGTCAAAGACCAGTTTTTGTTGACGAGCATCCGTCTTCCCCATCTTTGGGCTGTGTATTTAAATGTGGGGTCAGTCACCACTCCGATCTATGAGTCCACTAGGCCACGTTGAGGATATACAGTAGCACCGCTCCGAGGGGGCACCGCAGAGTGTGCAACACACCCCCCCACAGGCTTCAATGATGGCAATGACCCGCTACTCTCCTCCCGGCATTCGGCAAAATCATTCACTATATCACTACCGCTGGCTGCAGAGACTACTCTCACTGAGCCCCGCAGCACCTCAGCAATCACTCTCCAGGATCACGGTGCCCTTACGCCAGCAGCCCCTACAGCCGCCATTCCGCAGTAGCAGCCTCTTATGGGTGGTCCGCGCCCCTGTCACTCACCACCGTATGTTCTTATAAGGAGCGCAATCCAGCGCGATGTGTTCTACACCAGTCCTGTGTCTATTCAGGGGATCACCGCAGTCCTCCAGTCCAGCAGACAGCAATCTGGCCCAGTACTCGCTGCACCTCCCACAGCGCAATGTGTATTGTTGTATATGGGGCCCCTCTCACACATCCGTACCCCCCTCGACTAAAAGGTCCCGGAGGATCCCGTCACATGTCGCCAACGATCCGGGGGGGCACCCGCTTAGTCAGCCGCTGTACGTGCAGGTTATCACAGCCGCGCTGCCCGGGAGATACTGAGCCAATATACGCTCTCTCGCTGCATTCCGCCTGCCACCAGTCCGCCACCAACAAGCAGCGCACCATTGCAACTCCACTTGTCACCATAGAATTAGGCACAATGACATCATACTCAGCTATGCCCACAGCTTCCATATGAGGGTCCGGCTTGCCTTCTATGATCCTTGTCGCAGCTCGGGCAGCCCAGATCCACCGCTGGAGTCCCGGCAGAATCTCCCACACCGCCACAGGGCGCAGGTAAACACAGGCCTTCCCCCGTCACTCCAGCCAAATGTAGCTCTTCGCCGCCCTCTCCCACTGCACACACGGGCGGTATGTTAGCAGCTCCCGGCAGCAGGTAATTTGTTTGAAGGGACGCTTAGCGCTTTGCTCTCACCGCAGTCTCCGCCGCACGGCATGTCCGCCTCGTGGAGAGCCCGCCGCTCACGTAGTCGGCGCTGCCACTGCACATCTCCAGGACAGTCATCAACCACGATCGGCACCAGCAACCACCGCTATCTGACTCCCAGCAGCCCGAGGCATCCACCGCTGCCCACCATCGGATTCTGCAAGTTAGTAGGACTTTTTTCCGCGCATTTTGGAGTTATTTTCTCTGAGTGGATCAGGATAAATGCCGGACTAAGTAGCCAGCCTGCGGGAGCCTCACAAGAGTGCGGCCATTCCGCTCGTGCGCCACCTAGCGCCCCCCTTCTATCTGCAAGATCCTTGTCTCTTGTAGAAAGTGCTCTTCAGTTGTGGCATCTAGGCTCCTTACTTAAAGAAGGAGAGACATGATGCATCTTGTGAAAATGCTTCTCATGGTAAACCAGCCGGAGACAACACCACTCATCTGTCGGGGTCCATAAATACAAGACAATTAGGAGCCCAAAACAGATGTTTACGGCCTCTTCGCTTTTTTAGGTGTTTCCACCCCCTACCTGATAATTATAGAAAACAGAAAAATGCTTTCCTTATAATGTTTTTCAGGGAAAAATGACCTATCCTTTAAATAAAAAAAGCATTGCCCAGGCAAAATGCAGTTAAATTGCCATACATGATCTTGTCTTGAAAATAATTGGGCATAAATAAAAAAACAACTGTCAATGCTGCCCCCTTACGGTGCTAATTCACAACCCATAGGGGAAGTTAAGAAATGTTGCCCAGATAATGGACCACACACCTCTGTAGACCCCAGAAACCAGTGCCGGTAAAGACACCTTCATTTTAAAACACAGGCTCAACATTATGCACTGCATCAAACCTGGGTGAGACCAGCCTTTGCACAATCTGTAAGAGCATTGACTAAGCATTAAGGAAAAATGATCAACCATCTAGAAACACGGCTTCATATCTGATCCAAACTTTTCCTTAAATTCAGAGCTTTGAGGTGGGCTCTCCCCCTGGCCTAATGCCTAAGGAACGACAGCCCGGTCAACTCTACATTGACTTGTCACAGAGCGAAATGTTTTCAGTGGTAATTACTGTCATAGCCAGGAAGTGAGATCTAGTGGTAAACTTTTTCTGGATGTGCCGTAAAGACAGTAGGTTGTAGGCCTTTTCAGTGGCAGCAGCCAAGTTGTGGAATCTGATGCCCCTCTATCTTATCAGAGAGTCAAATCTGTCTAATTTCGGATACTCCTAAAAACCCAGTTGGTTCCAATCTGTGACTAATTTAGCCTGCTCCCTTCTCTCTTTCCTAGTCTATTGGTAGGGTTGGTTAAAGTTCCTGGACTCTTGCACCAAAATCCCCACAGTGGTTGATCATCTGCCTTTTATAAATCCATAACCTAACCCTCCCCTGAAGCTCGATCACCAGACCTAAACACTCTTGATGGCCAATTCACCACGGGTTGAAAAATAGTGGTTGGGCTAACCAACATATTTAATAGGAGAGCCGAGCCAGAGCCAAGCCAAAAGATCTATCACGGCTCTAAGAGCCCATGCTGGAGCCTCCCATGAATTTTTTTTGCACAAAACCGTTCAGCAAATCCCATATAAAATATGAGAAAGACTCTTCAAAATTCAAAAGGTGTATTTGATTTTCTTCAACATGCTGGAGCAGTTCTACTCAGTACATCAGATGATATCATGTCACTGCTTTCAGAAAGTGACAGTTTTTAAATATGAACTTATAAATATTCACTCCACACGCCCCCCCCCCCACGATGACAATGCCATTAGTGAACTTGGATGCAGGTCAATTGACATGAACACCCTATAAGTGACCTTCATTCTTACAAGGTGCAACACCATAGCTATGTAAATCAAACACAATCGAAGTGTTGAACTGTTACCACCTCATCTCAGTTCCTCATAAATGAGAGGGGCTAAGATTATCCTGTCCATCACCCCTTCCCTTAGTTCTTTCTTCCGTTTCACTAAACAAAAGTCAAAGTTCTTTTTTGATTTAGTTCTCTACTGAGAACAACAAATTTTCAGTCAAAATATTTGTTATATTTATTTAAAACATTCAATACAAATTTTAAAAAGTTTTTAAAAATTTAAACAGGTTATGACACACAAGTTCATCTGGGAGAAATTTAAAAAGCAAAATCAGACTTTGCACACTTCCCCTACTTTATCTGAGTTTGATTGTTTTTAAGAAGCGCCTTCTAGCCTCGACTAGTTTCAAGTTCGGACATATCGACACTACGTGCTTCAGATCTTGCACTCCACCATTGCAAAGTTCGCAAATACTGATTGCATTTTCGTTGCCTGTCCATTTAGAGGTGAGTGAATTTAAAGGGAGTAACCCAAGCCAAAATGAGATTATACAACGCCGAATTCCATGCCTTAAGGTAAAATGAATATAGTGTTGAACCTGTTTGTATACAATCGATTCTGCATAAAGTTCGTAATGGTGCAATTTTGAACTTTGGGGCATATTATCAAGGACCGGCGATAATTATCGCTAAGCGCACTTAGCGCTAGGATAATTATCGCCAGGTAACGTGGAATTTTATCGCTGAGATAGCGTGCTATTAGCAACGCTTATCTCAAAAGCGATAAAATTCCAAGTGCTAACTGCCAAATGTGAGATTATCGCTGGAAATCCAGCGATAATCTCACAAAGTTTGGCGATAGCTTGATGATAGGGCAAGGCATACTTAGCCATGATATCCACCTTACATAGGATATCATGGCTAAGTCAGTCTTGAAGCAGGCGTAAGGAAAGTAGCGATAACAGAGGTTATCGCTACTTTGTTTGTCGCTCTGCAGTTTAGCGTGCCCATTGATAATTGGAGAAATGTCGCTTAGCGACATTTCTCCAGTTATGTCAGGGCAGGAACGCCCACTTTGCATCTCATTAGAGATGCATAGCTGGGCGTTCAGTAAACAGGCGATAATGCAAGGATTCACGTGATAGCGTGACCTTGCTGATTAGGCGATAAAATTATCGCCGCTTTTCGCCCGAAAACGGCTGCAAAAGCTGCGATAATTGTTTATCGCCGCCTTGTTAATATGCCCCTTTATGCAGAATCGATTGTATTCAAACAGGTCCAACACTATACAAACGAGATTCACCCCCTTCTCAAGTGAAGGGAGAGAACTCCTAATGCTCCTTATGTGTTTTTTCTGTGCCTTGTTCGGTTGACTTTTAGCTATGTGGTAAATGCGCCATTTCCATTTCTCTTGCCTGGTTACCACTCTGGGGTACCCGTATTGATAATTATTTTGCCTCCATTTCAGCTGCAGTTGTGCGAGCCTCTGAATGCTCAAGCCAGGATCGAGCCAGATGACTGGCTCTGGCTCCGCTCAAGGTCCTCTTGGACCCTCGATCCCAAAACGAGCCGAGCCTTTATGTGCGACCTGCCTGTCACCCACACTCTACCCTCCTGCGTCAAGAATTTAAAAAAGCCATTAACCTTTGATGTAATATAGGAGAGGGAAAGAGATATCCTTGTACCCTAGCTTCCCTGCTTTAAAAAATGTTGTGATCATAAGCAAATGTTTTATTTCTCTATGTTTCTTTTTCCTCATTATTGCATTTGAGAGCACTTTAAAATTGTGAGTACAGGACAGGTTTTAGACAATTAGCCTGCCCAGCATCCAAAAAACCCTCTGCTGCCCTCATGTCGCAAATGAGTCAGCGTGGCACCATCTATATAAGTGAAGAGAACATGCACATCCTGACCCCTTTCCCGATGGCAGCTTACATGGTGCACCAGGGGCATGAACAGGCAAGGAAAATGTAAAAACAAACATTTGCAGGCACCTAACTCTGCTATTATGCTCCTTCCTGAGTATACATGTGCATGCATAAACACCCTGCCTCCCAAAAGCGCCCAGACTTACATGGAAAGGCAAGCGTGTAAAAGGAATATATGATGTTACATCGCGGTCTTTACACCACGATACCTTTACAACGCAGGCATTACAACTTGCGCTGGAGGGCGATGGACTTGAGAATAGTATGATTTCCTATTCCAACTCCAGTCTACGTACAGTAGGGAAGGTGTTGGAATAGTAAATCATACTATTCCTTAGCTTAGAGCGCCATCCAGCGCAAGTCATTGTAATGACTTGCGTTGTCATGCCCGCGTTGTAAAGGTATTGCGGTGTGAAGACCGCGATGTAAACGATGTTTTCCGTGTAAAAGGTATTAGGGACATGATTCCAAAACTGCATTTTGCAGTATGGAAATTAATACTACAATAGTGCTTCTTACAACAAAATGTAAATCTCTACCTCCAGCTCTCCAGCTTTTACTGTGGGGAGATTCTCCCACACGTAAGTAAATGTGCATGGGACCATGGGGAGTGGCTGGAAAAGGCGGCATACTTAAATGTGACTGATTTTGGCACTTAAGGATGGGTTAAGTTAATTTTTTTTTAAGTGTAGTTAAATTACTTTTTATTAATTCTGTGCATAACATTTAATTACTATTATTACATAATACAAAATATTTTTTTTAACTTCAAGTGGGAATTTTTCTTATACTTAAACTTCAGAAAAATCATTTACATTTAATATAGTCAAAATAGTTACATTTTACATTTAAATTTAGTTAATAGTGCTGTAGCATTTTTTTTTATTTTGTTCTACATTTAAAATGAATTTATAATGGGGTTGGGCCAAGTCAGTGGTTACTGCCTGAACCATGGTAATACAATTGGTTACGATTGGTGTCTGATGGCCTAAAACACTACTTAGTAATAACCAAAAAACAGAGCGATTCTATTTTGTGCCCTTACATGTTCATTTTTATTTGGGACATAACACAGAACACGTAACACAGAAGGAACATCACTCAAGAGCTGACGAAGCTGGACCAAGTCAGAACATGTGGAGCCAATCATGGTCTACCAGGTAAGGACTGCACCTTTTTTTGCCTGAAGCTGGGTCTCCTTCTAACAGGCTGTGATAAATAAAGAATTCCAGAAACCCAATTTAGTCCTTAGAAATGCACCTTCATTTACAAGTGATCTCATTAAATTGGAAGAATTCAATTTTCACACCACACCTCCAGTAAAGCAACGGTTTTAATTTTAACAAACTAGGGCATATGTACAGTATTGTATTGTAGCATTTGTATAGTGCTCAAACGCCTTATGAGGCCCGCAGAGTGCTTTCTGTAACTACTTAGTAGTGATGTATAATTAGTAGAGTGTTCGTTTATAGTATTGCCTATGTGTAGTATGTTTATTGTTAATGTTGTGATGGTCCAATCTTGTTGCAGTTACCTTGTAGTAGCACTTATGCATGAAAGTGAATGGGAAAGAGATATAGAATCTCAGGGTACATATATGTCCCTTCACATCTTACTAAGAGCACCGGATGGATCCTATGTGAGGTCAGGTCTTTACTACACTTGTGATTCTAGATGCTTGTTATATTTATTATGATGGAGACTAAGTGAGATTGTCAGCAGTCCCAACATGCTAATTCCAACACCACAGTTTCCATGATCTTATTGCCATAGGTGGACACCACAACCATACACTTTCTATCCATCCATTCTCTCTCTCCCCTTCTCTCCACTCTCCCTTATCTCCCTGATTGCTTTCTCTCTACCTCCCCACTCCCTCCCTTTGGCTCTCTTTTGGAGCCTCCCGATGCCTTCTGAAATTAACCTTGAGGAGCTGGGGAAAGTGAAAGAAGCATCAGAAGCAGCCCTGAGCTTTCAACACCGGCCTCCAAGGGCTCCGGCCCACCAGGGAAATACCCAGTGGAATTAAAGGCCTTTCCAGCCCTAGCAGAGACACTACGGGTGACAGAGCAGATGTCAAATCCATGTAAAGGTGGCAGCCTTCCTGAGGACGCAGAAATGGTAATGTGAATCAAAAGCACGCATTTTGGTATTTGACAGCTTCTGTGCTGTCCTTACAAGCATAATGAATTGATATATGTCTTTGGTGCACGCATCCTTAGCTGTGGTGTGCAAAGATCTTTCATTGCCGCACACAGAGGAACAAAATTAGAGAGAACATTGATCATGACTGAGGCTATAACCATGACTCACAGGCACTGACGTCTATTAAATACGCAGTTTTTATCAGGGAAGAAAGTAGTAAATGGGTTTCACACACTTTATGTCACTCTTCAACTCAAATTATCGCCGCAGCTTTTATAACCCTGCAGAATTATGTTGTTGTATTATTGCAAGTCTTTAATAACATGTGCAGTGATGTGAAGCACAACAACCTTACTTTAATAAAGGCAATCCATTAAACAATTAAGGAAAGACATAAAAATCAGGGGCTTATTTATAAGCCCATTGCACAGCTGGTGTGTCACTTTTTTTGAAGCACCGGCAGCACAGTGTTCCTGCCCATGTTTACAAGGCCACATAAAGCCACCCTGCGTGGCTTTTCATGGACTTATAAATATGGCCCCTTTTACGCTTTACTGTTCGTGAGTGGGGTGTTCCATGGGTGTTGCTGTGGGTGTTCCCACGAAACAGCCATGGAACCTGACGCATTCCCAGATTTACAATGTATTGTAAACCTGGGAATGTGTCAGATTTCTACGCCTCCCCAGATGAGGTGTAAGGGAGGCGCATCGAGGAGAAATAACTTAATTTATTGTTTTTTCTTTATCCAAGTGTGCTGCATTCAACAGCACACATTGAAAGAGGAAAACACCTCTAGTGATTGTTTTATGCAGGAAGGTGTCCCTTCCTGCACAACAAAAAAAATCACCCCTACAAATTGTCCCATGGCACAAGGGTGCCTGCGTTGGCGCATGGCAGCCCATAGTGTGCCAGTGCAGGGGAAATGGACAGGATTTAACCCGTATCTTGTAGATATGGCGCATTCCTGCTCTTTTCTTTTGATGCACGGCAGCACAGCAGGAAGGCTTGTTGTGCTGCTGTAAGTGAAAATATTGTAAATAGACCCTCAATGTATTGAGACCTCTGATAGCCTTAAAAAGAGATTTTATGTCATGGTTTTGTATATAATTTGCAAATGATATGAATTATAGCTCACAATTATTTGCTCTGCTGTAACTTATACTGCACCTTTAACCTTTAAGTATCTTTAAAACTGGCACCTTTTCCTTGGCATATTTTTAGAAGGTCCCCTGTATGAGTAGAACGGTAAGATAGCTAAGGTTGCCATCTTTCTCAGATTTAATGAAATATACCAGCACATTTATACATTTGTTGGTGTTCTGAAAGGGCCAGGTACTGATTCTGCAGTAGCAATCTGTGTGCAATCCTCTGCATTCTTTAACACAACAATTCTGCCTTGATTTTAAAGATTACTACAATAGTTGATAAAGCATTAGCATTTTTTGGGGTTGTTACCATTGTGTTTTTGTTGCTTCGAATTTAAAAGTGTTAAAAATATCAGTTTTTGAGTTTTATTTTGATATTTTTAGCTGCCTAGAACTGAAAATACCATTCAGTCTGGTAAACTACTGGTCAGGTGTCAACCATAAAAGTATCCCATAATGTGCTGGGATCATCCACTGTTGCAGCGCATTCAGTAAAATATGGAACGGCTTCCAAGCCTCTCCATGTTTCTCTGTGTATGCAAGAACCCACCTGCACTTTATAGAGGGCACAGAGATTCCCCTGCAGGACGGTGCAGTGAGTGACTGCACCGCCTCCATGGAGATGTTTGGGTGGTCCATGGGACCCCTTTCCCACTTTCAGATTCATCCCTTGAGGAGGTGCACTCACAATGCTCAATCTTTTTATGGCACATCCAGTGCACCTCGTACGGGGGTTATTTGCCTCTGCACCCATGCCTGCAATACACCACCAGTGCAGAGGCAAAGTGATTCCCTCATTTGCATGTGGCTATGCGAGAGAATGCCCTCTCATGAAAGTGCTGGCACTACATGTGCGCCAGCACTAACAGTTTTACTTAAGGGGTTGCACAAGCAACTGCAACTTCTTCTGCAATACCGAATTGCCCAGGGGGTGCACAAAGTGAGCACACTTGTCTGTTGTGCCCTGGGGTATTTTGCGAAATACATCCCCTATGCACCTCTTATTGAAACATTAATATCACCTTGTTGCTGTAGTGTTCAATTAAATGCCATAACTCATTTATGCAGTACACTGATAACCCACTCAATGGGTTGTTTGCGTTTCCTATAAAAGTGCTGACAAAATGAAATGACAAAGTAGGTGCCTCTTTGTTCTAAAAAACACTAAAAGTGCTTAATATATGTATGACAAAGTACTAACAGACTTATACAGTGCCAGGTTTTACTAACTTTGCTAGCAGGATCCAGTGGAAACGATGCTCTTTTTAGTATGCCACGCCCATATCCATGACCACAAAAACAGGGGTATGCGGGCCAGTGGTAGAAGTGGGGAAAGTGAACTGGAATAAGAGATAGAACAGATGTACAGGACTGCACCAGTCTACATCCTCAGGTCTGTTGGTCAATGAGGTTGACTGGATTTAGTGGATCTCCACACGGAAAGGCGAAATATTAAGTAACTTGTCATTGAGGTTGGTAAGTGTAGCTGTAATTGTGCAGGGATGTACCCGAGGAGGAGCTGCATGAGCCCACAATACGTCCCTGCTTCACTTGATTTACAACACTTGTTTAGTGCTCTCGACCCAAAGTTCTGTAAGCACTAATGTTCAGCAAGTGCTCCCTACAAATATCAGATCGGTCACATTTTTTTTAAAAGGAGTGTGAAAATTACAATTACTCATCACTAACCAGAGCTTTATGATGCAAACTGGTGTAAACTGGAGTGTCAATCAGTGTCTGGTGCTAAACTGTTTAGCACTGAAAGCTTACATGAGCACAATTTCAAAGAGGCTGTGCTTCCAACTCCTCTTATTATGTAGAAATTGGGCATGATGACCAGGCAAAAAAACTTGAATTTGATGCAACATCAGACCTACTAAGATAGCAGGATCTGGATTTGCCATAAATCCTGACCCCAGATAAAACCAGGTGCAAATAAGTGGCAAGCGGGCACTGCAAGACACTGTTATGTGCAACACAGGTTATTTTTGCAACATTACATATTTTATTTGTCATATCCTTTGCTGGCTGTCATTACATTGAAGTTTATACTCAAGGCTGCAGCTCAAGTACAAATCTTGCACAAGACACTGTTGGCTCGCACTTGCGGCATACTACTATATCTAGTGGTGTGCTATACCTGGTTTTTTTCGCACAAGCACAGCTGCTGACATCATAGACATACAACTCTCAGTAAGTCTTGTGCTGTTCAATTTGCTAATGTCCACTCAATACAGTGATGCAGATTTTTACATATTGCTGTGTTGAGTGCATGTTACTAAATCTGAGTCAGACACTCCAAGGTTGGCCAGCTGGGGACGTATTATGCAAAATGCCCAATGCACAACGGACATGTGTGCCCACTTTGTGCACCCCCTGGGCTCTTTTGTACTCCAGAAGAAGCTGCAGATGCATGCAGTGGCACTATCATGAGAGGACATTCTCTTGCATAGCCCCATGCAAATGAGGGAATCACTTTGTCTCTGCTCTTGCGACATATTATGGACATGGGTGCAAAAGCAAACATTCCCTGTACTAGGTGCACTAGCTGTGGGCCTCCTTAAGTGATGGATTTGAAGGTGGGAAAGGGGTCCCGTGGACCCCCCAGGCATCCCCATACAGGTGGGTGCAGTCACTCACTGCACCGTCCTGCAGGGGACTCTCTGTGCCCTGTATAAAGTGCAGGTGGGTACCTACCTGCACTAAGAGACATAGAAGCCACTCCATATTTCACTGAATGCACTGCCCCAGGGCAGCGCAAGTTTGCAGCTGCCTCGGGGCAGCACATATGTCTTAATAAGGTGCACTATCCCTGTCTGGTGCCAGACTCACCTTTTGAAAGGTGAGTTATGGTGCAAACAGGGAAAGTGTGTCATATGAGTGACATAGGCCCTGGAAGTTAATAGATGATCCCAGCACAGTAGGGGATGATTTTATGGTTGACATCTGACCAGTAGTTTACCAGACTGGATGGTATTTTCAGTGCTAGGCAGGTAAAAATATCAAAATGAAACTTAACAACCCAAATGTTTAATGCTCTCTTAACTACTGCAGTAATTCTTAAAGCAAATCAAGGCAGAATTGTTTTCTTAAAAAAGAATGCAGAGGACTGCACACAGACTGCTATTCATATAATTGCAAACTATATACAAATCCATGACATAATATTGTTTTTTAAGGCTATGAGAGGTCCCATTACATTGAGCGTCTTATTTACAATATTTTGATGCATGGCAGCGCAGCAAGCCTGCCGGCTGTGCTGCCGTGCATCAAAAGAAAAGGGCAATAATGCACCGTATCTACAAGATACGAGCATTCCCGCCCTTTCCCCCTCCGCTGGTGGTCAGTGGGCTGCCATGCACAAACACAGGCACCCTTGTGCCTCCCTTATGCCTCCACTAGGGAGGCGTGGAAATCTGTTCATTCCCAGATTTACAAAACCTTGTAAATATGGGAATGCATCAGGTTCCATGGATATTGCATGTGAACACCCACAGCAACACCCATGCAGAGTAATGCATGAAAGGAGGCCATATTTACAAGGCCATGAAAAGCCACGCAGGGTGGCTTTGAATGGCCTTCTAAATATAGGCAGGTACTCTGCACTGGTGGTGCATCAAAAAAAGTGACGCACTGGTGGTGCAATGGGCTTGTAAATAAGCCCCTGAATTTCTTGTCTTTCCTTAATTGTTCACTGGATTGCCTTTATAAAAGTAAGATTTTTGTGCCTCACTGCACAGCACAAGTTATTAAAGACTTGCTGTAATATCATGACTTAACTCTGCAGGGTTATAAAAGCTGCTGTGCTAATTTTAGTTGAAGAGTGACATAAACCATGTGAAACCCATTTAGTACTGTCTTCCCTGATGAAAAGTGCGTATTTAATAGACGTCAGTGCCTGTGAGCCATGGTCCTAGCCTTAGTCATACTCAATGTTCTCTCTAATTTTGTTCCTCTGTGTGCGGCGATGAAAGATCTCTGCACACCACAGCCAAGGATGCGTGTACCCAAGACATGTATCAATTCATTATGCTTGTAAGTACAGCACAGAAGCTGTCAAATACCAAAATGAGTGCTTTTGATTCACATTTCCATTTCTGCGTCCTCAGGAAGGCTGCCACATTTACATAGATTTGACAGCTGCTCTGTCACCCGCAGTGTCTCTGGTAGGGCTGGACAGGCCTTTTACTCCACTGGGTATTTTCCTGGTGGGCCGGTGCCCTTGGAGGCCAGTGTTAAAAGCTCAGGGCTGCTGCTGATGCTTTTTTCACTTTCTCCAGCTCCTCAAGGTTTTATTGCAAATGCCATGATAAGGCTTCAAAAGAGAGAGGAAGAGAGGGAGTGGGGAGGTAGAGAGGAAGCATTTAGGGAGATGAGGGAGAGTGGAGAGAAGGGGAGAGAGAGAGAGAATGGATGAATAGAAAGAGAAAGAATGTGTGAGAAGATGAAGAGAGAGTGGCTGGTTTGAGCATTTTTACCAGGGCTGTTTTTGTTGGACCTGGCACTTTTTCAGGGTTTTATCTCCAAACTGTTTGCCTTTTTCCTCCTATTTTGTTTACCTTCTTTCTGTTGGCTTTAGGACTCTGGGCACTTTATCACTGCTATTCAGTGCTAACGTGCATGTGCTCTATCCTTTAATCATTCGAAAAAGGAGACAAGGGAACCCTACTCACTATGGGACCAGGGTGATTAAGTATTATAAGAAAAACAATGGTTCCTGTGGAAATTTATACTTAATATTGATTTGGAAGGAATTGTGACTTCGCAATAGACAGGGGTTATAGGTGATTCAAATATTCAAATATAGACAAATACTCAAATATAAACACAACAAGATTTGCACAATTGTGTAAGGTGTCCCAAGTGAAATATGAACCTAAAAAGTATGTGACATTGTGTAATAATATTTACAAGGTTTTAAAACATTTGTTATAGAAAGCGACCAATTCTTAGATTTAAACAGATATATAGCCCCTATACAATCATAGAGTGCAATTTCAATGGTTCTCTTTCTTCTTTACTGTCGGCGGCGTTTCGACCCTATTCAGGATGTAGGGTCTCGTCAGGAACTATAGTATTAGGGACATCTAGGAAGAGGAAAGGGATATACTATAGAATCTTTATTTGGCCCATATACTGGCACAAATGCTGTATTCAGGAAAGTGTTTTACCTGATCGTAGAATTGCTGAGCTATTAGTGGGGTGTGTGCAACCCGTGTTATAGTGAAAGGAAAAGTACTCACTGGGAAACCCGGCCGGGTTCTATGTGAGATGAAAGTTAAACAGAGAAGTTAGAGAAAATTACACGTAGTGGGAGAATTGCTCAATCTTACTAAACAAGTTATCACTTACCCCTAGTGAGGGCGTGAGCCTAGCAATCCAATTATAGGGCAGCTCAATGGCTGTTCTCTGTGCTTCGCTGATTAGGTAGGAGCTCTATGGAAGGATAAATTATAATGGCGCTTAGTGATATGATGGCAGGTTTTAAAGTGTTACCTCATTTATTCTTATATAATTCTTACCAGCAGTTGCTGATTTTCCTCTAACAATTGCGGGTGCTCCCTGGCATTAATACTCCGCATCGGTTAGGAATTGTGTCCTGTAAGTTGAATCAATTGTAATAATTATTGTTCCATCCATCAGGATTACCAATTAATTTTATTTGCCTCGTTAGATAACCAAGTGCCAAACAGGCACCGGGGTGGCAAAGCCAAAAGGAAAACTTGGTACCAACACCAGGGGAGAGACAAACGAGGAACAAGTACTATCAGTTGGGTCCCCAACCGTATTAGTACAAAATACGACCACCATGGACACTATTCCCATCTTTAATCTCTCCCAACATACACTATCTTCCTCTGAGATATCACTCCTGAGGAAAGGTTTTTCCTATGTTATAACTGAAAGAACTGATTTTTTCACTCTGAACGCAGAACTATTCCAGTTCTTCAGAAAGATGCGTCTGAAAATATTTTTTAAAGACAAGGAAAATTTAACACAAGACTCAGTGACGGGCCTTAGACCACCATCTACCTTCTATCCCAGCAATGGGATGATGCCACATGAAATGCTCACATTCGAGAAATTAATTTTGACAGGTATAGATAGTCTTAAACATACTAGACAATACATACCATACAATCTAACATTACAAGAAAGACAAGCATTGAACTCCTTAAAATATGATAAAACTATAATATTAAACCCGCAGACAAGGGAGGTGGGATTGTCATTCAAGATCGTAAAGATTATGACAATGAGATTAATAAACAAATCAGAGAAGAGAAATACTACAAAAAGCTACAGAATAATGCCTTACCTGAAATCAGAAAGGAGATACTCCGAGTCACTATGGAAGGCCTCAATGAAGGTTTCTTAAACAAAAAGGAATTTGAATTTTTAAACACAGACAACTCTAGAACACCAGTCTTGTATACTTTACCTAAGATACATAAAAATACCACAAATCCTCCAGGAAGACCCATTTTATCAGGGTGCGGATCTATTCTTGAGCCCATTGGTCACTACATAGACTTCTTTATAAAATATTTTGTTCCCACACAAGAGAGCCATGTAAAGGACACTATGCATATGATAAATTTGATTCAGGGTAAAACCTTTGACGCCTCTACTGATTGGTTAGCCACACTTGACATCTCATCGCTATATACCAACATTCCCCAAAATGACAGTATTCTTGTCATAGAGAAATCATTGGATTCTAGACCCAAACGCCTGCAGGTACCCACCTCGTTTACTATTACATTGCTAAGTATCGCTCTTCAGACTAATTACTTTGTATCCGGAGGAGTCTATTACCAACAGTGCTCCGGTACTAGTATGGGTGCAATTTTTGCACCAAGTTTGGCAAATATTTATATGGACCATATTGAACAGACATACGTCCTGAGCGACATCAATCACCAATGTACCAACATTAAATGCTGGCACAGGTACTTGGATGACATTTTCCTTATTTGGTCAGGTAGTGAGAACAAATTCAATGACTTTGTGTCCTACCTCAATACTATACAACCATACTTGACATTCACTTCTACACTGCATAGATCTACTATAGCCTTCATAGATCTGAATATTAGACATGCAGAAGGTTTGATATACACTACACTACATAGGAAACCTACTGAGCGCAACACGCTCTTGTCCTAAAAAAGCCATCACCCACGAGCACTAAGAGATGGATTACCTTTCGGGCAATTCCTAGGAATTGCTCACTAAAAGAAGACTACATGAGAGAGGCAGAAATCCTAAAAACCAAATTGATAACGAGAGGATACCCCAACAGAGTGGTAAAGAAATCTACTGTCCATGAGAAGAATTGTTGACAACTAAAGAAAAAGAACCGCTAGACAAAATCGTGTGTGTTACAACCTTTGGAATATATATGAATAAAGTTCGAAATTTGATCACGAAAAATTGGAACATCAGCAAGAGCTTTGATCCAGGAATGGATGTTCCATTGTTCGCATACAAACGAGGCGAAAATATAAAAGATCATTTGGTTAGATCCTCCACTGAAACTACTAGACGAAAGATTAATACACTCGAATCTACATGGGGCCTACCCGAGGTCAAAGGTCTCCATAAATGTGGCAATTGTGTTGTGTGCCCCTTTACATCAAAAACTCACACCTTTGAACATGGGAATTGTAAACATACACTGGACTTTTTTTCGAATTGTAATACTCGAAATGTGGTCTATTGCAGATGGTGTCCTTGTGGACTACCTTACATTGGCCAAAGTCAGCAACCTATAAAAGTCCGCATTGGGCAGCATCGTAGTCGCATATGACGCTCAGTGGAAAATGCCCCATTGGTCTCCTGTTAGAAATGGGATTTTCTGGTTGGCTAGGGCTTGCACCAAAGCCAGGCAGAAACCACCACTCTAGTCAGGCCTGGGGAGTTACACGCCAAAGATAACCCCTGCTCACCCCCTTGGTAGCTTGGCACGAGCAGTCAGGCTTATCCCGGAGGCAATGTGTAAAGCGTTTGCGCGCGCAACCAGCAACAACACCCAAGGCCCACCACAAAAGAAACTCCACACAAGGTTATATATAAAAATAGCCTTTGTATTATACCAAAACACATTAGATAATATTCACACAATTTACACTGTGCCAACTGGCACTGGGCAGAATTTTACAAGGGACTATTTACACGGGACAGGGCCACATGGACCACTGTCAGAATCAGCACAAATCACCAATTGTACATGTAGAACATATACTAACTGTAACACAAATTAGCACGGTAGAACACAACCAGTAACTACTGGCGCAATAATGACCTCAGCGTCATCACACTAGCATCAGGTATAAAACCTATCCTGCATCCATCACAGGGGCATAAACACATTATGCAATTTCTCATTAGTCTAACGCATTAGACCTAAACACCTAAGTATAACTACACTAGGGGCGTATATCGCACAGGGAAGTATTATCTCCCTAACATCAACCTAAACAGGTAAAACAACCTCTTAGGCAGAAATGACCACATTTAGAGGTATAAAACACAGGGTGCGCAAAACATGCTATACACAGTACATTTCCTAGCACCACATCACATTAATATATGAAGCACAATAACACCTAAATCACATTAAGGTCCAGGTTGCGCCAGAACCTAAACGTAGCAGCTGCCCACTACTTGCTGGGCAGCTGGGGACAAGGACAGGGCCTAAACGCTGCAGCTGGCACTAAGTGCTGCGCAGCTGGGGAAGGCAAATAGGAGGCCTGGGCTCTCAATATCCAAAACGTTGGAGCCACCTAGGCTCTAAAAACGACCTGTCCCCCAGTACTGTGGAGCACACTCTATGCTCTAGAAATAAATCAGGCGCACCTTAGAGCCCTCTTGGCTCTGGAAAATAAACATGTCCCCTTCGTTGGAGCCACTCGGGGCTCTGCAGACAGACACGGGCTCTTCGTTGGAGCCACGCAGGCTAAGAAATGTATTTTGCCCCCGTTGGAGCCAGCTGGGGCTCTTAAAATAAAACATGCCACCATAGCGTTGGAGCCACACGGCTCTTAAACTAACATGTCCCTGTTGGAGCCACGGGGCCCTTAACATAACTAGGCCCCCGTTGGAGCGGCCCGCTGCCATGTGGGGCCGCTCTGACCCTGCCTCTCCCCACCCGGATTTAGTTAGACCACTCACCGGCTGGGGGGGGGCGGAGGCAGGACTCGGACCGGCGACGTCTTCACCCGGGCCCCCTCCTGGGACCCGGGACTTTACCCATCGGCTCGCGGAGGCGGGGTGGGCTCCCACCCTCCATGAAGGAAGCAGCCACATCTCACCACGCTTCACCCGGTCCCCCATCTCGGGACCGGGACTTACAAGATGGAGCCCTCGCGGCTCCGGCACAGACTCCTCTTCCGGGGCTCCCTCCAGCCAATGGGAGCCCGCAACGCTTACACCACTTCCCGCTTGCTGACCAAGCCTCAGGTCCCGCCCCCGTCACAGGCAGACTTGCCTGACTTCCGGGCGGCAGCGGCTGGGCAGCGGCGGCAATTTCTCCGGCCATAACGAGGGGTAGGCTCCCTCGAGGGGGAAAATAAATGTAGAAGCATTACTCATGAAACAAAAACGAAGACACAGGGTGGGCACCTGCGCACCCAAAGCAACCAAATAAGCGGGGTGGGCTCCCGCAAGGCCGGCATCATGGGGGAATCCCTAGTCTGGGGATTCCCTCTCCCTCTCTCAGCAACGCTGCACAGCCCCAGCTCCTCTCTCTGGGGGAATTAGAATAAAGCGCTCTCCAGGCGCTATGTTCAGGACCAGCACAAAGTCCTTGATAGATCCAGGAAACAGAAACAAAAGGTCCCACAAAGTCCATCAGGCATCCAGGGGCTGGGCAGGGGCCAGGGAGGCAAGCCTTCCTCTGGGCCCCAGCAGCAGCACGCCCCTGGTTGTTTCAAGTTAAGCACAAGAACATTTTGCATGGGGTCACAGCCCCTTTTTATACACAGGTTCCTTTGTCTCCAAAGGTGCAGGGAAGGGGCGGACCAGATGCAACTGGTTCCTGAGCACTTTGTTTTGCTCAGCCCCTCTCCCTATTCACAGAACAGGCCAGGGTCATCAGTCACACCACAGGGGGCGGAGCCAGCATTGTGTGGCGAAAGCCCAGCCCTATTCAGGTCCCAGGTGTACTCCTCCCACTCATCAACATGCAGCTCTCCCCACCCACCACTGGGGCAGACCCATCCTGACTCCTGGAGCCAGGCTCACCAGCCAATCACACGCCAGACAGTCACTGCACATTTATGCCAGCGTCTAGAAGTGGCACTTCTATACTAGGTACATTGACGCTGCACACATCATGGCGCAGCATTTCATCACACGAGTCCGCACATACCAAACTCGCACCTGCACTCCCCACGCATCAGGAACTACCAGGGACACATACATTCCCCCTTGCATTCCTATGGGAGGGCAGGCCAACCTCACTACACGCACGTACTTTACCCTGGGACACAGTGGTAAAGTGCGCAGAAGCCAAAAATCACTAACACCAGGTCACAATAAAAAGCAAACGTTTAGGGGTGAATCTGCCAGAAGGGCCAAGTCCAACATCTCCCATTTCCAAAAAAACACTCGGCAGATGAGATCAGATGGCAAGTTATAGATATTTCATTTTCACATTTACCGCCGTTCCAACCCTAGTCGCACCCCAATAAATGAACAAACAGAACATTAAAAGTAACTTTGTCACGCCAAAGACTCTTCGAGATAACATCAACGAAAAAATATGGGTCAAATCACATCAATTACAGATGCTTTTTGAATGACATTGGTTTTTTATTGGTGTTTGTTTTTTTAATGTTAAAATGTAATTAGGGGAGAATGGGATTCTGGGTGTTGTAGTCACTTTTGAAATCAAGGGTGGTACGTCATTTCTTTTTGCAAAGTCACTTTTTCTCTTTTTTTATAAGGCGGGGCACGGGAACCATGTGACACGAGGGGAATAAAGGTGGGGACTGTAACGTTTTGCATAAAACCTAGTTACGGTGGGAGATCGTATTCAGCACAACGCATTAGCTTATGGGGAGATTACGCCGTTGGTGAAATTGCAAGCTTTTCACAGGTGAACAATGAGGATTGTAATGTCTCCATATTGAAGTCTGGAATGAGATAGGGAATTTGCTTGATGGAAAACAGAGGAGAGGGGATAATCGTTTGTTTTATGGGAGGTTGTAACAGAAGGGGCGTAAGAGTGTTAATCTATTTTGCTATCGCGAGGTTGGGAACATCGAGGTTTACGTGGTTGTGGGGTTGTTGTGTGGGGAATATGGGTGATGAGGCACTGTGTCTGAATTATGTATCTGCTTAAGGAGGGAGGAACATGAATTACGTTAGGGGATAAGAGGTAACATAAATGAGTGTTGGTTGGTTTGTTAATTGTGTGTGATTGACATATGTTTTTTTTTATTATTGTAGATACCCCTGAAGAAGGTCTATAACGACCGAAATGCATTGGGTGAACTGTATGAGACGAAGGAATTAAGTTTATACATGCCTGTGAATAGGCCCGGTTGGGCAATTCATGTGCAAATTAAAATGCGTGAAAACATGAAACTTTATGTCTTTGACGTGACGGACAAACATGGACAAACATTGAGAATAAATTGGATACATTTTGAGAACATTATTGAGTACGTGGTTAATTTTGCTCACAAATGTGTAACAGGCTGTGCAACTCTTCCGTGATACCCATTGTTACGTGTCACATCCTGGTGATAAGTTATAGATATTGCCATGATACCGGAAAGAGGGGGTGACATCTCACAAATCTTTCAGAAGCGTGAGTGCCACTGGATAGATAGAATTGACCCTATCAACCAGGGATTGAACTCTGCTGAAGAATGGCGCTGCTTTGTGGCAACATTAAGCTGAATATAATATATTTTGGATATGTGTGTAATACAGCTAACCTTGTGATAAATACTTGTGATAAATAAATGGAATATGATATGCTTTCTATATGTGTAAAACAAAGTCGCAGGTTTGTTACAGATAACAACACACTATGGGCCCGATTCTGATGCGGGTTGGAAAAGCTTCCCGACCGAATCGGTTGGGAAATAGTTTCCGACCCCCTCGGATCGGGAGAGTCCGACCGGCGGAGTACGATGCATCCGGATGCTTCCAGATACGATTTGGTTGGTCTCCCATTGACTTCAATGGGAGCATATGTTCCTAACCGCATCCTAATTGGGGCCTCGGTCAGGAAAACACGTCCCTGATCCGATTTGGAAGGAGCAAATGCCATTAGGATGCCTTCCTAACCGCATCAGAATCAGGCCCTAGGTGGGAATGGTTTCCTAACCGCATCAGAATCAGGCCCTTAGTGTCCACTTTATACTGAGTGATTCATCCTTTATAGGTATATATTTACTGTGGATGTCCATCGTAGGTTTGTGGCCCTTTAATCAAAACAACTGTTCAAAATCTAGAATTGTATGTATAACGACCAGAGGATAATTAATTAATGAATAATTAATATCCATGAAATATGTGAACAGTAATGTGATTATGTTTAATCTGGACCCTTTTGGAGACATCAGTACATGTATACACTAGGAGGATATAACACACTCAACAGCCGTCGGAGATAATTTACTGTACCGTCAATAAGAACTATGCCTCCCTTATATCCCTTCATCAAGGAAGTAATGTGGTCAACATTGACTATAAGTCAACATGCACACAATGTTTATACACATGGAATACCCTGCCTGTAAATAGCTTGTAAATATGCCTTTTCACAATTTAATAATAGTGTGCTACACCAATTCCCTCAATTCCTTCCTTTCTTTAATTCTATTCATAACACGCAAACCTTGGGTGCTTTTCTTACTTTTGGTTACCGGTAATGGGAACTGCCTAGCGCCTTGACGTGGCTATCGTTATAGATGCCATTGGACTACGGCGATTTAGTATTGAAAGTTACGTCTAACGTAAAACGTCCTTCAAGCCAGCTCCATGACGCGGCAATCCTCACCCTTGCCGTCGCAGTTTTCCGGCTTAAACAGGAACCGACGGACAGCTTAAATAGAGAGAGCGTACGATCGCTCGCTGTGATTGAATCGTGGAAGGCAGACGGATGCGGCCCTGCTGCTCTACTTTAACTAAGGTATGTTTGGCACTTGGTTATCTAACGAGGCAAATAACATTAATTGGTAATCCTGATGGATGGAACAATAATTATTACAATTGATTCAACTTACAGGACACAATTCCTAACCGATGCGGAGTATTAATGCCAGGGAGCACCCGCAATTGTTAGAGGAAAATCAGCAACTGCTGGCAATAATTATATAAGAATAAATGAGGTAACACTTTAAAACCTGCCATCATATCACTAAGCGCCATTATAATTTATCCTTCCATAGAGCTCCTACCTAATCAGCGAAGCACAGAGAACAGCCATTGAGCTGCCCTATAATTGGATTGCTAGGCTCACGCCCTCACTAGGGGTAAGTGATAACTTGCTTAGTAAGATTGAGCAATTCTCCCACTACGTGTAATTTTCTCTAACTTCTCTGTTTAACTTTCATCTCACATAGAACCCGGCCGGGTTTCCCAGTGAGTACTTTTCCTTTCACTATAACACGGGTTGCACACACCCCACTAATAGCTCAGCAATTCTACGGTCAGGTAAAACACTTTCCTGAATACAGCATTTGTGCCGGTATATGGGCCAAATAAAGATTCTATAGTATATCCCTTTCCTCTTCCTAGATGTCCCTAATACTATAGGTCCTGACGAGACTCTACATCCTGAATAGGGTTGAAACGCCGCCGACAGTAAAGAAGAAAGAGAACCATTGAAATTGCACTCTATGATTGTATAGGGGCTATATATCTGTTTAAATCTAAGAATTGGTCGCTTTCTGTAACAAATGTTTTGAAACCTTGTAAATATTATTACACAATGTCACATACTTTTTAGGTTCATATTTCACTTGGGACACATTACACAATTGTGCAAATCTTGTTGTGTTTATATTTGAGTATTTGTCTATATTTGAATATTTTGTACAACTATTGAATTAAATAACCAGTGTCTGTGGTTCCTTCTTTCTAACATCACCTATAACACCCTGTCTATTGCGAATTCGCAATCATTCCAAATCAATATTAAGTATAAATTTCCACAGGAACCATTGTTTTTCTTATAATACTATCCTTTAATCATGGTATGATTGGCCAACACCTGTTTTGCATATTTAATTTACATGTATCCCATATACCCAGCACCTGTAAAATAAATGCTACCAGTAGGCCTCATACGTTGCTTGCGCACCCCACAGAAGTTACCTTTCAAGCCTGTCCCAGGCCTCCACCACTGCAGGGCCTGTGTGCGCAGTTTACTGCCACAGTGGCTTGTCATTTAAATTTTTTTGTCAAGCCGGAAACTCCCCTTTTACTACATATAGGTCATCCCTAAGTTAGGCCCTAGGTAGCCCTATGGGCAGGGTGCTATGTAGGTAAAAGGTAGGACATGGTAGGACATGTGCCTTTATTGTGTGGCATGTCCTGTTAGGGACAAACACCCTATTTCATTTTTCATTACTGTGAGTGCTGCTCCTCTCATAGGCTAGCATTGGGAATTCCCTGATACGTTTTTCAGTGGTAATTTCTGATTTGAAAATAGAGGCGTTGTCATGTTTGATATGTTTCGAAAAGTGGTGATAAATCCTGCTTATTGGTGCATGTGGACTCTTGCACTTTGCAGCCTGACTCCAATCCACATCTAGGGTAAAGCGATAGCTAGGCTTTGTGCATACTTTCAGACAGCCGTCACACAGGAAGGGTTGGCTGTAACAGGGCTGCATCTGCATTCATTTACATACAGATTGGTCTTCCTGGGCTGTGAGAGAGGTAGGCGGGGCGCACTTAAATTTTTATAGTCTGTGTCATGCCCTCACACAAAGAGCTTATTTACCCCCTACTATTGTCTGAAGCCAGAGCTAGGGTTGAATGGGGGTATTGTGCAATTCTAAGGTTCTTTTTGAAGTTACATTCACATCATAAACATATTGAGTATAAGTAAAGGGACTCTGACCCCATAGTTTTAGACACTGCAGGGAACTTGTAACCAGACACTGCTGGCTCTACATGCTGCACCTTGCCAGGGCATTGTTATGCTGCCAGCAGGAACCACCACTTAGACTTGCTGCTTTGTTGTATGGCCTGCTGCAAGTTGGACTGATAGAGGGACTGCTTCTTTGCACAGCCTGATGTGCTGGCCTGTTGCCTGTTTCCCTACTTGTGTGCCCCAAAGTGCTGTCCCAGGACCTCAGCGATACCAAAGGGGATGAAGGACGGAGCATTTGAGCAAATCAAACACTCACCCCCAGTCAACTGATCTGGGTTTAATCCATCATCATTCTTTGGCTCACTCCACCACCCCAGTTCAGACATGGCCATATGCAAATCAGTCTGACCCTGTGCCTCATGGAAATAGTCCAGCCCGAACTGCCATGCCATGTCTTCCCTGGACTGGAAACAAGCATCCTGGGAAGTTGGCAGGGTATGCCCAGACGTGGGTCCCTTGCTCACTTTGCCACTGGATTCAAGATAGCCTGGCTGATGAGGGTTATGAATCCAAAACCGGTCCCAGGATGCTTGCTTCCGGTCCAGGGAAGACATGGCCTGGCAGTTCGTTCTGGACTGTTCCCATGAGGCACAGGGTCAGACTGATTTGCATATGGCCATGTCTGAACTGGGGTGGTGGAGTGAGCTAAAGAATGATGATGGATTAAACCCAGATCAGTTGACTGGGGGTGAGTGCTTGCATTGTTCAACACTCCGTCCATCATCCCCTTTGGTTTTGCTTTGTCCCAGGACCTCAGCGCATGGTGAGATCTTTGGTCTTCTCCTGGATTCTGCCCTGTGACTGCTCTTGTGCCCCAGATGGAAGCATGTGATAGGTGCTCCACTGAATTATTGCGGCCTGATGAGATCACAACATGATTGATCCCTTAGGGTTTGGAAGCCTCCCGCATCGCATGGCTCAGCCCGGGGACTTTGGGCCACCCCTTCACCAGTGAGGCTCCCTGGAACGACGAGACCCTGTGCAGAAGCGTTGGGCTGCCTTACTGCTGAGCAGAAGCACTGCTTAGTGTTCCCTGATCACTGGGGGACCACATTCCAGGTGCTGTTGTGCTCAGCAATTCACCACTCCTCGGGGGCCGTGGCCATTTGTTGCTGGTGCTCGTGTGCACAAGGTGTGGGTGTCTGGCCAAAGGTGAGCACAACAACAGTATCAGGCACATCGCTGTGGCAGCTCCACATGCGGGGACGGTAGGCTCCTCTCTCCGTGTGTCACGCAGGAACTGTGGGCCACTTTTACTCAATGGTGCTGGTATGTGGGTGCTGTGGCTGCGCTGCATTGGTGGGGCACTTATTCTGCGCAAGTGTCCACCCCCCCTTTATAGAGTGGACCAGGAGGGCAACAACAAGACAGTGATTGCTTCAAGAGGGGAGTGCAGTTACCTCTCACCCAACAGGGATTGTTGTGGTGAAAGAGTAATCACTGAAATTACCATATTACATGTAGAAGGTGCGCAGGAGATTCTGCGTCCTACGTTGCACACCAAAATACAGTAAGACTCAGAAATCTACCATTATTTTGCTAATACAAGCGCAGGTGCACTGAGTCCTATGTTCAGATGTGGATTCCATGTGTCGATCTCTACACAAGTCTTCCTTACTTACGAAGTATTGATGGTTTTCTGGTGATAGGGTAACTTGTGTATTTCTGTTCTAACTAATCTGCTGAATTTTATGCCTGCTGTTTTTATGTATGTCGTTTTTGATTCTTGCACTGCCAGGAGAATATGTTCTAATTCAGGTTTGAACAGTATGCACAGTATTTATGATTTATGCCATTTTTGGTCTATAACGTATGTACAAGATATTTTATATTTTTATATAAACCTGTGTGGAGTCTCTTTTGTGGTGTGTTCAGTGTGTCACTGGTGTGTGTGTGTTGCGCAAACGCTTTACACATTGCCTCTGGGATAAGCCTGACTGCTCTGGCCAAGCTAGCAAGGGGGTGAGCAGGGGCTATTTTGAGTGTGTAACTCCCTCTTCCCTTGTCACAGATCATCAAAAAAGTGGCACCCTGGACTTTAGAGCACTACACTAAGGGCTTGCCAGTTTCTGTGTATATTCGCCCACTGTGTCAAAATTTACTGGCAAATCAAAAAATGCCTTTTCAATAGAAATTGTGTCTGAATCAAGCCTAAACAGTGGTGACTGCCACTGTGTTATTAATATGTAAAAATAGACAGACAGACAGACAGATAGATAGATAGATAGTCCATATTGAATGAATGAATTAAAGCTTTATTTCGATACATAGATATCATAAAAGCACATACAATAATAATAATGTGAACAATCTAAATATCGAAAAGATAAAAAATAGCAACAACACCTACAGTTCCTGAGCAGATGGAAATTGAGTAAAAAAACACATATAGACATAATAAATAGGACAATTAAGTTAAAAAGATATATCAGAAAAATTAATCTGCATTACGTTTGAGCTGCGAGACCTTTGGATCTTAAAAGCCAGGCCCACCTAAGAAACTTGGAGAGTGCACAGACATACAGGGTTCTGGTATCGGATTTGAAGATACGCAAAGCATGATTAAAATCTCTGATCCCCATGTCTCTGCACAAAGGTTTAAGCCAAAATGTCCTAGGATATTTGTATTCCGGACATGCAAATAAAATATGTGCAATTGATTCGGGCCTTGTCTCGCAGAAGGGACAGTAAGGTGGTGTTTGTAGAGGAGGCTTCCAGCGCGCGGTTAGTTCGCGGACTGGAAGAGTACCAACCCTAAATTTAAAATAAAGAGCGCGGTCAAAGGGTTTCTGAATAATATCCAGATAAGGCTCATAGCGCACTTCATCTTTGAGCCTTAAGAATTCAGTGGTGCATCTGGCACCATGGGAGCTTGAGTTCCTCTTTGCAGTAACCCAATTCCAGTAGATTAACTTCAGTTCAGATTTAGGTGGGGATGTTCTGTTCAACCAGGCATCTTTTAGGCCAAGTTCAAAGAGTAAGGACTTAACATCCTTTAGCCATTTGATCTTGTGCCAGCAAGGCATGGAAAGGATTTCAGCCAGACCCTCAGCATACTTCTCTAACTCCGGAGTACGCCAAAGCCGAGCCCAAAGAAGGAGGGGACGGACTCTTGCCATATCCTTCAGAGCTTGACACCCTAAGTCCATCAGCAAGGGGATAACGGGAGTACTCTGGGGAAGTGCCATCAGTTCCTTAAGGAAAGTCGACTCAGATTTAGCAAGCTGGTCGATGTTATTCATACCCCATAATTCGGCTCCGTAAAGTGCTGAACTTACACCTCTAGCTTCATATATTGTGAGGGCGGGTGCTATTGGTCTAAAGGAAGATGTTCGATGCTCTCTAAGGAGGGCACCAGTAATTCGCTTGTGGTTTAAAAGCATCTTGTGTATATGTGTCGACCACTGCATTGTGTCCGAGATGCGGATACCCAAATAATGAAATTCTTTTACCCTTTCCAGGTTGGCTGAATTAAGTACAGGAGGCCGACCTAACTTCTTTGGTGGGTTCAGAATTAGATACTTGGTTTTAGCAGAGTTAATTATAAGCCCTCTATTAGTGCAGAAGGATTGAAAGCTGTCCAGGAGAGTTTGAAGACCCATTGGAGATTTTGATAGTAAGAGGGTGTCGTCAGCAAAGAGGAGAGTTGGAACACGTTCGCCCGCCAGGGATGGTGCATCAGAAGGAACTTGTGCCAAATGCTCCACTACGCCATTCACATAAAGTGAAAAAAGAGTAGGGGCAAGAACACATCCCTGGCGGACGCCCCTCTTCACTGGAATTCTCTCCGTTTTTTGGCCTTGGGAGCCCCATCGTACCTGCGCGAAGTTCCCCTCATGTAATTTATATAGGAGAGTCAACAGATACGGTGGAATCTTCAAAGTTGCAAGGACATTCCAGAGGGTGGGGCGAGGGACTAGGTCGAAGGCTGTTTTGAGGTCTATAAAGGCGAGGTAGAGACTACCTTTCCCAAGAAAAACAACCTTCCAATAAATGAGGAGCAGTCTGAATACTTGCTCAATAGTGCCAGTCCCGATTCTGAAGCCCGCCTGATAGTCCGAGAGGATGTTGTTATCATTTATCCAGGATAGCATCCTTTCCAGGATCACTTTCCCTACAACCTTCTGGGTTGAATCTATCAGGCTAATAGGGCGGTAGTTAGCCGGGTCTTCCCTACCGCCTTTCTTAAAAATCGGAACAACCTCGGCCCCCTTCCAGGAATCCGGTACCGGAGCGCCATTCACAATGGCGTTAATTAAGGTTGAGAGAAGCTTCCCCCATCTTACAGGATCAAGTCTGAGTATATCACCGGGAATACCATCTGGGCCTGCTGCCTTCTGGGGGACAATGGATTTTATAGCATTAATCACTTCCCCTTCAGTGAAGGGATTGGGAAATGCTGAATCCTTGAGCTGGGGGGCTTCCAGACAGGGAAGTTCCCCCTCATTCTCAGGACAAGGAGAATATAGCTTGGAAAAATGATCAAACCAAGCCACACAAGAAATGTTACAAGTAATAAGATCATGATCAGGTCTATTCTTTGTCCTAATTGTACTCCAGAAAAGGCCAGAATCCCGCTTAAGGGAGGCTTCCATTAGTGTCTGCCAGTATGATTCTTCCCAAGCCTTTTTGGCACCAGACACGCTATTCCTGTACTCTCTCCTGGCCAACTGGATCTCGGACAAAACTCTGCTTTTAAGGGCCACAATTAAGGCCGATTTCTTCCGCCTACAATCTTGTGAATACCACCCTCCTGCAAAACTCTGCTTACCCCCCCCAAGTGGTTGTCTACCTTTGCCTTGTACTAAAAATAGAGACCCCAAATCTCTAATTAGACCTTGGAAGACCGTAAAAACCTTAATATGATGGGTCTCATGGGAGTGTAGGGAGGCTATCTCTTCATGTGCTATATTCAAGATATAGCCAATCGACTGGACTTTAATCTCATTGAGCATCACTTTACGCCATTTAAGGCGTCTCTCGCAGTTAGATGGACGTACCTCGAGAGTAGTCATGAGTGGACCAACTGGAAAGCTAACAGGGCCAGTATCTTCCACCCAAAAAGGGTGAATGCTTAGGGATAGGTAGTTGTGGTCACTGTCAACAGACGAAATTACTTCCATATCTTGGACAAATGGCCACAGTTTGAGATCAAGGAGGATGTAATCAATTCTTGAAGTGTGGCCTATCCTGTTATAAGTGTGGGCACCATGTACATCCGACCGAGTTCTACCATTAACCGCTCTCAGGCCAAACTCCAGTGTCATAGAGTTCATAAATATGACTGACTTAGACCATCGCATGATGGGGGGCAAAGACAATTGGGGAATGCCTCTTTTGGCGTCATCCTCCAGGAGCTCTGGGGAATCCAGCACAGAGAGGGGCTCAAAGGAGCAATTAAAATCTCCTGCAACCAGAACATGAGAGGCCTGAGGGCACTTACGCAGTTCCTGTTCAAGAGATATAAGAGTAGGTGACAAAGCTCCCCCTCATAAGCCTCTAGCATATACATTAAATAGGGTGAGAGACTTTCTGCCCTGGGTTCCCTTTAGGGTAATCCTTAGTAGATCAGGAGAAATGTGGCGAGCCTGCCTGATGGTACAACCCAAAGAGATGCTTACCCAAATGAGGAGGCCGCCAGAGGGGCGGCCTCTCCCAGACGGGGATAAAGTGGCGGGTTCAAAGTAGGTAGTGTAGCCTACCATATGGTGGGGCACTGTGCTCCATGTCTCCTGAAATATACAAATACAATAGGATTCAATTAGGGAATTCCAATCGGGAAGATCTAACTTGCTCGAAAGACCCGCAACATTCCAACTTAAAATCATCAAAGGAGGAACGGTTATGGAGAAGGGAGGAACAGTTGTGGAGGAAGCACAAGAGGATAGTGGAAAAATATGATTAGACGCACCCTGAAGGCTAGGGGGTGACCAGGCCAGTGGAGGGGCGTCACTTGGCTGGGGGTATAATCCAGATTGTAGCCTCTGGGTAGAGTCAAAAAGCGGAAAGAGGTTGGGAGGGGGATCCGTGGGCAATACAGGGGAGGGTTCAGCTGTATCACTATTGGCCACCCCTGTAGCAGAACAGAAATCAACCATGGAAAGGTTTCTACGTCAGTAAGAATCGTACTGGTAGGGTGGTTCAGTGTATCTATTAGGGGGAAAGATGGCAGGATCAATAACTCCAGTCGACTGGGCCCCATCATGGCATCCGTGGTAAATTTCATAGGAAGAAGAGTGTGGGTGCTGTGAGTAGGAAAAATCTGTGTAGAATTGGCTTAGATCATAATAGCCTATGCCATTCTGGGCAAAACCAGAATGATAGTTACAAATAAACCTTGGGACCCTTGGGTCTCTAAAGTTAACAATGATGCAATCTCCAGACAAGTTTTTATGTCTGTTGCCAACCCAAGAAACCCTTCTGACATAGAGAACATGGTCATCGAGGTGCCTCGGGAGTGGCCTGTTTTTATTCAGCCAGTATGTGATTTTATTTTTCAATTCGGAAAAGGATTCGTGTTTACCAACTTTAAGATGAGGAACTCCCACTAGGACAGCCACATAAGGTAAACTCTCTGGTGGTAAGTTAATATGTGGCAAAACTTGCTGGGTGTTTGCAGAGTTAGTATTCATGTGGACTAGAGTGGGGCTCTCATCCGGTGGTACAGATTGATTCTTAGTGGACTCCATCTCATGAGTAGGTATTCCTACACTAACACAACCTGATACCGAGCCATGAGCTAGAGTTTCTTTAGACGTGGTTTTGCTATACCGAACGAGAGAGGATGATGAGGATGATGAGGATGCCACATTCTTAGTCCTCGTACTTGAAAAGGTATTAGGAATTTGCAAGGTGGGCGGGGAGGTAGACTCACTTGATGCGATCAGAATAGGTTGAGCAGTTGTGGGATTTTCATAGGCAATTTTTGCATGCAGTTTGATCATAGATTTGAGGGAGAAGAAATTATCTAAAGAGGCCTGTTCGAACCTCTCAAGTCTCTCAGACAAGGTCTTCACCCTTTCAGTCAGAGGAAGTATAATGGATTTAAAAAGATGCTCAATTTGAGTAATTATAGAAGATAGAGACTCGGGGTCATGGACATCTAGATTGGAAAATGGGTGTTCTGCTGATGTTGATACGGGGACTGGGTTAATAGGAAGCCGAGGTGATGGGTTATTTCTCTGGATAGTCCATATTGACATTTGGGGCCTGATAACGATGTGAGTCGGAAAACCTCCGACTCACATCGTCGGTTTCAATTTCGACCACCGCATTATAATGCCGGTGGTTGAAAGTAAAAATGTCCGGTCATTCCGGCTGGATTCCGACAGGCTCAAGGAGCCTGTCAGCCAGTCGGAACCGGCAGTTAAACCCCTAATGAGGGTGTTTCCGCCATCGGGATTATGATGTCAGTTTCTCACTGGCTTCCCATGTCGGGCTTTCCGACATGGAAAGCCTATCTGAAAGCACCTTTAGGGGCCCCTAGCAGGGTCCCATTCTCCCTGCGGCCTCCAGTGGGGGGCCGAGTGGCCACCTGTTAATCCCTGCACCGCGTGGCAGGCACCTTATGGGAGCCTGTGCTACGGCCGGTGTACGGTCGCAGCACAAACTCCCATAGAGAAATGGGAGTATGCAACCGCACTATGTGCCGGAGGTCGATCAGTCCCAAGACTGCAACAGTGTGGGGCAGACGACATCGTAATCAGCCCATTAGTGTTCCTGTGATTTAATAACCTAATCTTAATTTACTGAGATAAATACTCTAAAACTAAAATGATTAGTACTCTTATTATCTCAAAATCTAAAAGACCTTGCCTGGGCAATAGCCTGTGGCAATGGCTTAAATCATTTTATGGTAACACATTGAGGAGATTAGTGCATTCACTAAAGAAAACTTTTGAAGCAAATATACCCTTTATTCTTTGCTATGGTCTGGATATTTGGGATTATGGACATCTGAACAATCTTGAGTTGATGAAAGGGACTCTCTGGGCTGAACTCTCTAGAAGAAATTCCTAACTAGAGGAAAGAGCACCTCTGTTGGGCTTTTGCGATTGGATTACGGCCTTGCGAGTATTGAAACTAAAGCTGTATACGTGATTATCAGAAGATGGTATGCACTGTCTTGTGTCCCCTTTGGATACTGCAGGAATTACTTTTAATGTATTACAAACAGAGACATTGATTAGTTTTTTTTTGTGGTTTTTTAATTTTATTAGCAATATAAACAGAAAAAACATGGATACACGAGATATACAGAATGCAAAACATCGTCAAACTACTTAGGACTTAAAGAGCGGCGACAGTGTTCTCTAAGGGAAACAAATTATTTAAATCAGTCTTCATACATTTACAATAAATGAGGGTTACATATGAATTATCTTCATCCATCAGCGGTAGGTCGGGGTAAGCGATTATCATAACTCTATCACTGATCTCTCTTCTATCAAACCCGTTCCATCCTCTCCATCTTCGATATCTAGCCCGCAGCAGTCTATCCATGGAGTTTGCGTGGCCACCCACTTGCTTTATACGCTATTCTTCCTGCCTCCATATATAAATCTAAACAGACTGTCCATTCCTTAAGTGTGGAAAGCTGGTGGATACCCCAGTATCGAGCTATGTCCCTCTTGGGCACTACTAGTCCCGGATTGGCTAGTGTGAGCTTGTTACGCGGTAGATCGATCTCCGTGGTGCAAGCTCACACTAACCAATCTGGAACTAGTAGTGGCCAAGAGGGACATAGCCCGATACTGGGGTATCCACCAACTTCCCACACTTACCCAGCAGAACGTATTTGGCCTCTAGCTCAAGTTGTGCAACTAATATGTTGTTCAGTTTCCCCAGTATCTTGGTCCAGTATACTTTAATTTTACTGCATTCCCATGGAGTATGTATAAATGTGCCTCATTTATTTCGGCATCTAAGACAGTCCGTGGTTTCTGTTCTTCCAATTTTGTGCAGTCTAGCCAAGTCAAAGTAAGTCCTATGTATGATTTTGTATTGTAACCTTTGCTTTATTGCCACTTCACGTGGAGGCATGAGGGCAGCCTCCCAATCAATTTCTTCCTTGGACCCATAGTGAGCTCCCATTTGGTTCTAAGTGGTCCTAATTTGTCGGGCATATTGTTAAGCAGTGTTCTATATGTCAATAAAATGACCTTAGTTGGTATTTCTTCCTGTAAAAGTCTGCCCTCTAGGGGAGAAAATTCTGGCAATACAGTTGCATTTAGTCCCTCTGCCTTCCAGGCATGTTTCAGTCTGAGATAAGCATAGGTTTCAGTGTCTTGTAATTGATACGTAGCTTGGGGTTTGCTAAAGGGTGCAAGGGTACCTTCCTCTACTATGTCCCCCAGTTTGGAGATTCCTATCAAGTCTCATTGTCCAAAGCCTCTGAGCTTCCCAATCTTGGGTAGTCTCGCCCCTTACCAGAGGGAGGTTTCTCTCATGGGTTTAATGTCCCATTTCATCTGTTTCTCAGCTCCTTTCCATGCTTCCAACACCCTTTGGGTAGCTGGTAGGAGTTGACTAGTACCTTAACTTCCGTATATGTAATGTAGTTTTGTGTGGCGCCGGAACTGGAGCTTTTCTAGTGCATATGTAGGATGATCCCTTGTACCATGGTTCTATTCGTTGATTACAACTAGGTGGGCTGTTCTGTAGTAGGCTCTAATGTCTGGGCCAGACCCCCCTTATATGGGTTATGATATGGGTTATGTTGCAGTGTTTGCAACTCTAAACTTGGGTGTGCCCCATCTCACAGGAGTTTACATAGTTCATTATTTAGGGTTACAAAAATGCTCTCTGGGATTTTACAATAGGTGTTTTGCAATATATAAAGTAGCTTGGGAAGTGTAACCATTTTATACATGGCGGCTCTGCCCATTATCGTCAGGGGGAGTTTCCTCCATCTCTTGACATCTTCTTGAAAATCTACTAGAACTCGTTTGATTTTATGGGTTAGGCTAGCTGCTACGTATGTGGTAATGTATAGGCCAAGGTAACGGAACCCTTCTTGAGACACTTGCAAGCATCTCGGATATTCCCGGTACTCTATGGTGCCTCCCACTGAGTATAGGGTAGATTTACTCCAGTTGATTCTGTAACCTGCATTACGACTGTATTCTTCAAATATTTGTAGGACCCTCTGGAGTGTTGCGGTCGGGTGGGTAATATATAGCAGAATATCATCCGCATAAAGGGATATGCGCTCTTCATCTAGAAGTTGTTTCTTGTCTATAAAACCACTCAGTCCCTGATAGGATCTGACCACACATGCCATAGGATCCAGTATCAGGGCGAACAATGGAGAGGTTAGGGGACATCCCTGTCTAGTGCCTCGCTGGACGGACAATTTGCAGAGGTCCCCTCATTAACTTGGACTTCAGCCTCAGGTTCT
Organism: Triturus cristatus; assembly: GCF_964204655.1. NCBI lineage: Eukaryota > Metazoa > Chordata > Amphibia > Caudata > Salamandridae > Triturus > Triturus cristatus. The sequence continues at coordinate 1,052,570,300 of NC_140593.1, forward strand.
GTGTAAAGGAGTGCCAGCCATTCCAGGAAGGTCAGTCTGAATCCAAATTTTTCAAGGTGTGTCTCATGAATGGCCAATACACTGTCTCAAATGCCTTTTCGGCGTTGAGCGAGAGAAGCAGGTGTGGGCTGTCTCTATGTTTAACCGTGTCAATCAAATTGGCCAGCCTACGCAGATTAAGTCGTGTGGCTCGATTGGTGTCTGTGCACCAGGGGGGTAATGACCGCCAGGAGGCGCATCGCCAAAATAGTGGCCAATATCTTTGTCTCTATATTGAGCAGGGATATGGGTCGGCAGGACACGCATTCCTCTGGGGGTTTCCCCGCTTTGTGAATCACCACCACTGTGGCAGTTCGAAGGTCGGGTGGGAGTATCCCTTCCTCTTTTGATGCTAGAAACATGTTTAGTAAATGCGGACCCAGTAGACTGCTGTTTTGTTAAAAAAAATCCCCGGGTAACCTGTTTGGACCCAAAGTTTTCCCTGATTTTTGTCATCCAATGGCCTTCATCACCTCCTCAAGGGTCAAGTCTTTGTATAACGTATCCCGCTCCTACTGGGGGAGTGTGGGAAGCTCGATTGCTTTCAGGCAGCTGGCAATTTGTGACTCGTTAACCTCTGTTCTGGCTCTATAGAGTTCCGCATAGTATTGGGCGAAGGCACCAAGCTATGGTCTTTAGGTGTTGTGTATATTTGCCCCTGTTCCTGAATAGATGACACCCATCTCGCCTCAGTCTCTTTCCTACTCAACCAGGCCATGAGTTTCTCCCGTCTTGTACAATCGATGTTGGGTGGCTAGTAAATGAGTTTTTATCTCTTGGGTCACCAACGCTTGATACTCCCTTTTTGTTATTTCTATATGGCGGAGGGTACGACTATCTGTTTTAGGTGTCCCATTATTTTCCAGGTCTAATAGTTTACGTTCCAGAGTCTCTATCTCTTGGGTTTCCTTTCTCTTTTTGTGTGTTGCAAAGTCATCCTGTGCCCTGGGCACCCCCCCCACACTTTTTGCTGACTGATGCTGGTGGTAACTGATTTTGACTGACCCTGGGCTCTGCCTAACCAGGCCCAGGGCCAGTGCTAAGCTGAAAGGAACACATTAGAATACAGCTAAAACACCTAACATACACTAGGGTACACTATGGTATTGTGGGATACCCCTGTAATTGGCATGACCTATACCCTAAGCCCCTAGTATATAATAGGGCAGGGGATTGAAACTACCTAGAAGTCCCCAGTACCATGGGGCATGGCAGTTTAGAGGCCGGCAGCTTTTTCTGCACTTGCATGTGTGCACTGCTGAAGCCTGAGGTCAGTTTAAAAACAGCCCTGGGTGCCAGGGCTGCTTTTAAAAAGTAAATTGAGCCCAAACTCGTCTTTGGTGGTAGGGGCACTTAAAAATGAATGGGTAACCTACAATGTTTTGGTATATTAGGGACCCCCAGGGTCTCCCCTAGGTATCCCAGGGGTGGGAAGTCAGTTATCTATAAGGTACACCCTTATAAATGAGTTTTTATATGCCTGGGTAAAGTGAAATTTCACATATCACTCCCCACATTGTGATAAAGTGCTGCTCAAATTCGACTTTGATGCTAGGAGCACAGTAAAAGGAGAATCTGCAATATTTCTACAAATTCGGAACCCCTAAAGTCTCCCCTATTTGCACACGGGATGGGGTTCCTGTAGACATAAGTCAAGTACTTCTAAAATATGTTTTTGTAAGTCCTGGTGCTGGAAAAATGGTCCAAGTCATTTTTACCATTGCAAATCCCTTGTTACATAGGTTAACATGGTAGGAAGTTATTGATTAATAACTATTGATAGGAGAGGAATAGACTGGCCATTCAAAGACTTCCCAGAATGGTAGTAGTAAATCCAACAATATCATATTGTTGAATTTCTCCTAAAGTGTACATACAAGAAGTTATAAGACTTTCTTGTTTGTAAGTCCAAATTCAGCCTTCCAGTGGTCTGCCCTGATTGGTCAGAGTTAAGTGGATTAGCCAGGCTGCTTTGAAGAGGTGATAAAGAGCCCCTGGGGTTACCAGCTCTGCTGGGAGGGCAGTGTGCTGGTCCATGGGAATGCCAGGCCAGGGAGTGGAGTCGTAAACCATGCTCTTCAAAGGCAGAGGGGAGCCCTTGGTGTCAGTTACACTTTTACACTTTTGACCCAGAGTCAGGGCTAGGCTTAAGGAAGGTATGTGCAGATGGTAGTGGGAGAGTCTAGGGAAATAAGCCATGCCTGGGGGTGTGTTTAGCCAGGTCTTGACTCTCTGCTGGAAAATCATCCATGATGGATTTGGAAGATTTGATGCACTCTGGGACAAAATAATGCCACACTCTACAGGATGTGGTCATCGCCTCGAGGAGTTACCCTGCTCCCATTAGTCAGGAGTGACATGCTGCTTGACCCAGAGAATTTTGAATAAGTAGCTGAGAGGGGCAGAGCCTTGCAGATCAGCTGCTTGAAACTTACTGAAGCAAGAAGTGCCCTGCTGAGAAGTTTTGCTGTGCAAAGATTTCTAAGGCCTGACCTCGGAAGACTGCACCAACTGAAACTGCAGCCTGTGGATTACCTTGCTGCAAAAGGACTAAAGGGTGGACTCCCTGCAAGCTACAGGTTAACAGAGCTCACCTGGACATACCCACAAAGAATCCCCAGCCTGGAGTACCAGTGGATTTGTAAGGGTTTTGTTCAAGTGGATTGCGGAATGGAAGTTTCACACTTTCAAGGACCCTCTTGGAGATTCCAGAACCTTGGATTGTGTGTTGGATACTTTGGGACCCGCAAGCAGAACTTCAGGAAAGAGTTCTAACTGGACCCCGCCTGCTGGAGAAGGTGCACCACACATTTGGTGAGATTCTCCAGAACAATTTCTAAAGGTGTGTCCCTGCCAGAGAAAACGAAATGACCAAAAGGGGCACTGTTGGTTTCTAAGCACTAGAAATTGACTAATCTTTAAAAATTCATAACTCTGGTTCCCTACAGTGGATTGTTTTCGTTTTGGTGTCATTTAAAAGATAAGAATATTACATAGTTTTATAAATTGGTGTTGGATTTTTATTTTGTGTTGTCTTAATTATTTACTGAAATGGTGTTTTTAAATGCTTTATATACCTGTCTTTGAAGTTAAGCCTGTCTGATCACTGCCACGTTGCCAAGGGTTGAGCATAGGAATCATTTTCTAAGACCTATGCTGGGTCCTACCATGTGTTAGTGGCCTTATTGCCAGTGGCAGACCTCCATTTGCTCCTATCAATAACCCACTTTCCAACATTTGGTGCTCAGCGGTGTAGATGAGGACTTGTGTTTAAAAAGTACACCTTTCAGTGAATGATTTAATATTATACAAATCATCTAAATTGCCTTAGAACAAAACTTTTGAGTATGATTTTTGGAATTTGGACTAAACTGTTTTTAATCTATTGTTTTGATTTTTCCTAATTGTTCTAAGTCCGTTGTGCCTAGTTTTTTGTGACCCAAAACTAGGGAACCATGGAGCTGGGCCTGGCTAAACTGCCGCAGTTTAAGATGGCTGATCTTAATGAACAGTGTAGGCTTAGGGGGCTGCATGCTGCCAAGAAGGGGAGGAAGGCAGGGTTGCTTGAGTCCCTAAAAGCCTGGGCCAGGGCAGCTGAGGAGAACCCAGGGGGGTGGGAGGATGTTCCCCCAACCTCACCCGAGAGAGGGGTGAGGATGAGACATCTCCCATTGTGACTAGTGTTAGCCAGGTGAATCAAGGTGGTGTTGGGAGTGGGAAAGGGTCCCTTACTCAGGTACCACTACTGTCCCTTGCAGAGAGACAGCTTCAGGCTCAATTAGAGTTGATTGCTTTGGAGAAGGAGAAATTTGAACTGGCTAAGAGAAGATGGGAGAGGGAGGAGGAGAAGAGGGATGGTGGCAGCGAAAGTGAAGAAGATGTTGAGATGTCCAGGGGTGGTAGATTTGAACCTAAACTTCCCAAGGGCATTGTACCCAAGAACACTGAGGGGGAAGACATTGACAGGTGGCTAGCAGCTTTTGAGAGGGCCCTTAAAAAGAGTAGGGTCCACTCTAGGTAATGGGGTGCACTCCTGTGGGAGTTGATTCCAGTAGCTGGGAGGGATAGGCTCCTGACCCTGAGGTGAGAGGATACAGAATCATACCAGCAGATGAAGGCATGCTTAGTCAAGAGGTTTGGTCTGACTCCAGAGCAGTACAGGGTGAAGTTTAGAGGCACCCAGAAATTGAGGTCAAAGTCTTGGGTAGACTTTGTGGACGTTTCAGTGAAGGCGCTGGAAGGCTGGATTGTTGGTAACAAAGTTAACACATATGAGGGATTGTATAATTTGTTTTTGAAGGAACATATTTTGACTCATTGTGCAGAAGAGAAGTTACGCCAGTATCTAGTGGACTCTAAGCTGACAGACCCTAGAGAGTTGGGGGAATCAGCTGATGAGTGGGTGAGAACCCGGGTTTCCATTCAGCATCAGGGGTGCGACCAGAAGAAAGGAGGACAGGTCCCTTCCCAAGGGAAAGCCCAGGGAAATGAAGGTCAAAAACTTAAGTAGTCCTCCAAAGACCCACAAAAACCTGCACAAGTAGGGGGGGGCCCGAGCCAACCCAAATTCAAAGGGAGAGGGTTTCAGGGAAAGCCTGGTAGGTTCTTTAACCCCTCAAAGGTGGGTAAGTGCTTTGACTGTAACCAGCCAGGGCATAAGCAGGGAGATGCTGTCTGCACCAAGAAGCTCCCCCCTAAGGGGCCATCCACAGGGACTGCCAGTGTCAGTGTAGGGGTGGAGAATGGTGCCCCAGAGAGGGGTAGTCAGGTGGTGGAATCAACCTTAGTGTCACTGGGAGGGGTGAATATTGTCACCCTTGCTGCCTTACCTCCAAACATGGACAAGTACAGGCAGAGGCCTAAAGTGAATGGGACTGAGATAGAGGCTAACAGAGACACTGGGGCTAGTGTAACTATGGTCCTGGATGAACTGGTGCCTCCAGAGAGGTTATTACCTGGTGGGTTTCACCAGGTGACATATGCAGACAGCACTACCAAACTCCATCCTATGGCTGTGGTGGATTTGGAATGGGGAGGTGTGACAGGCCCTATGAAGGTAGCTGTGTCAACGGTGCTCCCAGTCAAGTTTTATACTGGGCAATGATCTTGAAGCCTCTGTGTGGTCAGAGGTGGAGAGAGGGCTCCATATGAAAATATTGGAGCTCCATGAGTGGGTATGTGCTGTGACTAGGTCACAGACTAGCCAGAAGGGAGGGGCTGGACACTTGGACCCTGGAACAAAGGGCAAAACATCCAAGGACAAGGGCACTGGGCCTGGTGAGCCAGCCCAGGGAACTCCAGAGGTGCAGGAAGAATCTAACCCTGATAGGGAGGATCTGGCCTCTGAGGGAGGGACTCCATCCCTGCCAGAGCTGTCAGATTTGGCAGAACTGACAGGAGCAGGTGGACCCTCCAGAGAGGAGTTCAGTCAGGGACAGCGTGACTGTTCCACCCTTGAGAGCTTGAGGCAGATTGCTTCTAAGCAAGAGGAGGGGGATGACAGTGGGTTTCATAAACTCTACTGGGAAGATGGACTGCTTTATACTGTGGCCAGAAACCTCAAGGAGGGGGCCACCAGGAGGTTGGCGGTGCCCCTTGGCAGGACATTTGGGACAGACAAAGACATGGAACCGGTTGGTGAACCATTTCTACTGGCCCCTCATGTCTGAAAAGGTAAAGGAGTTTTGCAGCTCCTGTGTCACCTGTCAGGCCAGTGGTAAGGCAGGGAGCAAGACAAAGGCTCCCATAATACGACTGCCAGTGGTTGGGTTCCTTTTGAAAGGGTGGGGATGGACATTGTTGGTCCCCTGGACCCACCTACTGCATCAGGGAATAGGTATATCTTAGTGGTAGTTGACCACGCCACTAGATACCCTGAAGCCATACCTCTTAGAACTATTGATGCTCCTGCTGTGGCTAAAGCACTGCTTGGTGTGTTCACCAGAGTGGGTTTTCTAAAAGAGGTGGTGTCAGATAGGGGCACAAACCTCCTGTCCAGCTATCTGACTGCTATGTGGGATGAGTGTGGTGTTAACTACAAGTTCACCACCCCCTATCACCCACAAGCAAATGGTCTTGTTGAGAGATTCAACAAAACCCTGAAGGGCATGATAAATGGGTTGTCAGAGAAACTCAGGAGGAGATAGGAAGTTCTCCTCCCATGCCTACTGTTTGCCTACAGGGAGGTGCCACAGAAAGGGGTTGGTTTCAGTCCCATTGAGTTGTTGTTTGGACACCCTGTGAGGGGGCCATTGCGCCTGCTAAGAGAGTCTTTAGAGAAGCCTCCTAAAGAAGCAAAGGACAATGTGCTTGACTATGTGCTAAGCCTGAGATCTAGGATGGCAGAGTACATATACAAGGCAAACAGGAAACTGGAGGCCAGCCGGGAGCTCATGAAGCACCGGTATGATCAAAAGGCGACTATGCCTGAGTATACTCCAGCACAATTGGTGTGGGTGTTGGAGCCTGTGGCTCCCAGGGCCCTCCATGACAAGTGGAGTGGGCCCTATCCAATCTTAGAGGAGAAGGGTGAGGTCACCTATTTGGTTGACCTTGGCACCCCCAGGAACCCTCACAGGATCCTGCATGTGAATAGATTGAAACTCCACCATGACAGGGCAGACATGATCATGTTACTGGTCACTGATGAGGGTGTGGAGGAGGAAACTGAGCATGTGCCCGACCTCCTCTCCACTAATGTGCAAGATGGGTCAGTGGAGGGAGTTGTGCTCTCTCCCAAATTGACAGACAAGCAGCACAGAGACTGTAAGCAGGTGCTGGAGCAGTTTGCTGGCCTGTTCTCTTTGACCCCAGGCATCACTGAGTGGTGTGTGCACCACATTGACATTGGTGACAGCCTACCTGTAAAAAATAAACTGTACAGGTTGTCTGACCATGTCAGAGCCAGCATTAAAGCTGAGGTTGCTAAGATGCTGGAACGGGGGGTAATTGAACCGTCTGAGAGTCCGTGGGCCAGTCCAGTGATGCAGGTACCTAAACCTAATACTCAGGGGGGAACCAAAGAGTTAAGGTTTTGTGAGAAACTACAGAGGATTGAATGCAGTCACAAAGACTAATGCTCACCCTATACCTAGAGCTGATGAGCTCATTGATGGGTTAGGGGCTGCTAAGTACCTGAGTACTTTTGATTTGTCTTCAGGTTACTGGCAGATTGCCCTCACTGATGGAGCAAAGGAGAGGTCAGCATTCTCCACACCAGAGGGACATTCTCAGTTCAAGGTAATGCCCTGTGGATTAAAGAATGCACCTGCCACCTTCCAAAGGTTGGTGAACAGGGTCTTGTCTGGGTTGGAACAGTTCAGTGCAGCTTACCTGGATGATATAGCTGTATACAGTTCTACCTGGGGGATCACTTAAACCACCTAAGGGAAGTGCTTCAGGCCATGCAGCAAGCAGGTCTGATTATTAAGGCAAGCAAGTGCCAAATAGGGCAAAGTTCTGTGGTATACCTGGGCCACCTGGTAGGTTGGGGCCATGTACAGTCTCTCCAAGCGAAAATTCAAGCTATTTTGGATTGGACAGCTCCCATTACCCAGACTCAGGTCAGGGCATTCCTTGGACTGACAGGGTACTATAAAAGGTTTGTTCAACATTATGGGACCATTGTGGGGGCCCTAACAGAACTCACTTCTAAAAAGAGGCCCAAGAAGGTGATTTGGACCCCAGAGTGTCAGAAGGCTTTTGATACTCTGAAAGCTGCTATGTGTTCAGCACCAGTGCTACTGGCCCCTGACTACACAAAATAATTTGTGGTTCAGACAGATGCTTCAGAGCAAGGGATTGGGACAGTGTTGTCACAGCTAAATGAAGTGGGCCTTGATCAGCCAGTTGCCTTTATTAGCAGGAGGCTTCTTCGCCGAGAGCAGAGGTGGAGTGCCATTGAGAGAGAGTCTTTTGCTGTGATGTGGTCCCTGAAACAGTTGAGACCACATTTGATTGGGACTCACTTTCGTGTTCAAACTGACCACAGACCTCTCAGATGGCTCATGCAGATGAGGAGAGAATCCCAAGCTGTTAAGGTGGTCCATTTCCCTACAGGGAATGGCCTTTACAGTGGAACACAGACCTGGGGTTGCCCATGCAAATGCAGATGGACTTTCCTGGTTTTTCCACTTAGCTGATGAGGACTACCAGGGTGTAGGTTAGTAACCCATCACCTTTCGTTGGGGGGGGGGGCTATGTTGTAAAGTCATCCTGTGCCCTGGGCACCCCCCCACTTTTTGCTGACTGATGCTGGTGGTAACTGATTTTGACTGACCCTGGGCTCTGCCTAAGAAGGCCTAGAGCCAGTGCTAAGCTGAAAAGAAGACATTAGAATACAGTTAAAACACCTAACATACACTAGGGTACACTATGGTATGGTGGGGTACCCCTGTAATTGGCATGACCTACCCCCTAAACCCCTAGTATATAATAGGGCAGGGGATTTAAACTACCTCAAGCCCCCAGTACCCTGGGGCATGGCAGTTTAGAGGCCATCAGCTTTTTCTGCACTTGCATGTGTGCACTGCTGAAGCCTGAGGTCAGTTTAAATACAACATTGGGTGCCAGGACTGCTTTTAAAAAGTAAATTGTGCCCAAACTCGTCTTTGGTGGTAGGGGTACCTACAAATGGATAACCAACAATGTTTTGGTATATTAGGGAACCCCAGGGTCTCCCCTAGGTATCCCAGGGGTGGGGGGTCAGTTATCTATAAGGTACACCCTTATAAAATGAGTTTTTATATGCCTGGGTAAAGTGAAATTTCACATTTCACTCTCCACATTGTGGTAAAGTGCTGCTCAAATTCGACTTTGATGCTAGGAGCACAGTAAAAGGAGAATCTGCAATATTTTTACAGATCCAGAACCCCTAAAGTCTCCCCTCGTTGCAAATGGGGTAGGGCACCTTTAGATATAAGGCAAGTACTTATAAAATATGTTTTTGTAAGTCCTGGTGCTGGAAAAATGTCCCAAGTCATTTTTCCCATTGCAAATCCCTTGTTACCTAGGTTAACATGGTAGGAAGTTATTGATTAATAACTATTGATAGGAGAGGACTAGACTGGCCATTCAAAGACTTCCCAGAATGGTAGTAGTAAATCCAACAATATCATATTGTTGAATTTATCCTAAAGTGTACATACAAGAAGTTATAAGACTTTCTTGTTTGTAAGTCCAAATTCAGCCTTCCAGTGGTCTGCCCTGATTGGTCAGAGTTAAGTGGATTAGCCAGGCTGCTTTGAAGAGGTGATAAAGAGCCCCTGGGGTTACCAGCTCTGCTGGGAGGGCAGTGTGCTGGTCCATGGGAATGCCAGGCCAGGGAGTGGAGTCGTAAACAATGCTCTTCAAAGGCAGAGGGGAGCCCTTGGTGTCAGTTACACTTTTACACTTTTGACCCAGAGTCAGGGCTAGGCTTAAGGAAGGTATGTGCAGATGGTAGTGGGAGAGTCTAGGGAAATAAGCCATGCCTGGGGGTGTGTTTAGCCAGGTCTTGACTCTCTGCTGGAAAATCATCCATGATGGATTTGGAAGATTTGATGCACTCTGGGACAAAATAATGCCACACTCTACAGGATGTGGTCATCGCCTCGAGGAGTTACCCTGCTCCCATTGGTCAGGAGTGACATGCTGCTTGACCCAGAGAATTTTGAATAAGTAGCTGAGAGGGGCAGAGCCTTGCAGATCAGCTGCTTGAAACTTACTGAAGCAAGAAGTGCCCTGCTGAGAAGTTTTGCTGTGCAAAGATTTCTAAGGCCTGACCTCGGAAGACTGCACCAACTGAAACTGCAGCCTGTGGATTACCTTGCTGCAAAAGGACTAAAGGGTGGACTCCCTGCAAGCTACAGGTTAACAGAGCTCACCTGGACATACCCACAAAGAATCCCCAGCCTGGAGTACCAGTGGATTTGTAAGGGTTTTGTTCAAGTGGATTGCGGAATGGAAGTTTCACACTTTCAAGGACCCTCTTGGAGATTCCAGAACCTTGGATTGTGTGTTGGATACTTTGGGACCCGCAAGCAGAACTTCAGGAAAGAGTTCTAACTGGACCCCGCCTGCTGGAGAAGGTGCACCACACATTTGGTGAGATTCTCCAGAACAATTTCTAAAGGTGTGTCCCTGCCAGAGAAAACGAAATGACCAAAAGGGGCACTGTTGGTTTCTAAGCACTAGAAATTGACTAATCTTTAAAAATTCATAACTCTGGTTCCCTACAGTGGATTGTTTTCGTTTTGGTGTCATTTAAAAGATAAGAATATTACATAGTTTTATAAATTGGTGTTGGATTTTTATTTTGTGTTGTCTTAATTATTTACTGAAATGGTGTTTTTAAATGCTTTATATACCTGTCTTTGAAGTTAAGCCTGTCTGATCACTGCCACGTTGCCAAGGGTTGAGCATAGGAATCATTTTCTAAGACCTATGCTGGGTCCTACCATGTGTTAGTGGCCTTATTGCCAGTGGCAGACCTCCATTTGCTCCTATCAATAACCCACTTTCCAACATTTGGTGCTCAGCGGTGTAGATGAGGACTTGTGTTTAAAAAGTACACCTTTCAGTGAATGATTTAATATTATACAAATCATCTAAATTGCCTTAGAAAAAAACTTTTGAGTATGATTTTTGGAATTTGGACTAAACTGTTTTTAATCTATTGTTTTGATTTTTCCTAATTGTTCTAAGTCCGTTGTGCCTAGTTTTTTGTGACCCAAAACTAGGGAACCATGGAGCTGGGCCTGGCTAAACTGCCGCAGTTTAAGATGGCTGATCTTAATGAACAGTGTAGGCTTAGGGGGCTGCATGCTGCCAAGAAGGGGAGGAAGGCAGGGTTGCTTGAGTCCCTAAAAGCCTGGGCCAGGGCAGCTGAGGAGAACCCAGGGGGGTGGGAGGATGTTCCCCCAACCTCACCCGAGAGAGGGGTGAGGATGAGACATCTCCCATTGTGACTAGTGTTAGCCAGGTGAATCAAGGTGGTGTTGGGAGTGGGAAAGGGTCCCTTACTCAGGTACCACTACTGTCCCTTGCAGAGAGACAGCTTCAGGCTCAATTAGAGTTGATTGCTTTGGAGAAGGAGAAATTTGAACTGGCTAAGAGAAGATGGGAGAGGGAGGAGGAGAAGAGGGATGGTGGCAGCGAAAGTGAAGAAGATGTTGAGATGTCCAGGGGTGGTAGATTTGAACCTAAACTTCCCAAGGGCATTGTACCCAAGAACACTGAGGGGGAAGACATTGACAGGTGGATAGCAGCTTTTGAGAGGGCCCTTAAAAAGAGTAGGGTCCACTCTAGGTAATGGGGTGCACTCCTGTGGGAGTTGATTCCAGTAGCTGGGAGGGATAGGCTCCTGACCCTGAGGTGAGAGGATACAGAATCATACCAGCAGATGAAGGCATGCTTAGTCAAGAGGTTTGGTCTGACTCCAGAGCAGTACAGGGTGAAGTTTAGAGGCACCCAGAAATTGAGGTCAAAGTCTTGGGTAGACTTTGTGGACGTTTCAGTGAAGGCGCTGGAAGGCTGGATTGTTGGTAACAAAGTTAACACATATGAGGGATTGTATAATTTGTTTTTGAAGGAACATATTTTGACTCATTGTGCAGAAGAGAAGTTACGCCAGTATCTAGTGGACTCTAAGCTGACAGACCCTAGAGAGTTGGGGGAATCAGCTGATGAGTGGGTGAGAACCCGGGTTTCCATTCAGCATCAGGGGTGCGACCAGAAGAAAGGAGGACAGGTCCCTTCCCAAGGGAAAGCCCAGGGAAATGAAGGTCAAAAACTTAAGTAGTCCTCCAAAGACCCACAAAAACCTGCACAAGTAGGGGGGGGCCCGAGCCAACCCAAATTCAAAGGGAGAGGGTTTCAGGGAAAGCCTGGTAGGTTCTTTAACCCCTCAAAGGTGGGTAAGTGCTTTGACTGTAACCAGCCAGGGCATAAGCAGGGAGATGCTGTCTGCACCAAGAAGCTCCCCCCTAAGGGGCCATCCACAGGGACTGCCAGTGTCAGTGTAGGGGTGGAGAATGGTGCCCCAGAGAGGGGTAGTCAGGTGGTGGAATCAACCTTAGTGTCACTGGGAGGGGTGAATATTGTCACCCTTGCTGCCTTACCTCCAAACATGGACAAGTACAGGCAGAGGCCTAAAGTGAATGGGACTGAGATAGAGGCTAACAGAGACACTGGGGCTAGTGTAACTATGGTCCTGGATGAACTGGTGCCTCCAGAGAGGTTATTACCTGGTGGGTTTCACCAGGTGACATATGCAGACAGCACTACCAAACTCCATCCTATGGCTGTGGTGGATTTGGAATGGGGAGGTGTGACAGGCCCTATGAAGGTAGCTGTGTCAACGGTGCTCCCAGTCAAGTTTTATACTGGGCAATGATCTTGAAGCCTCTGTGTGGTCAGAGGTGGAGAGAGGGCTCCATATGAAAATATTGGAGCTCCATGAGTGGGTATGTGCTGTGACTAGGTCACAGACTAGCCAGAAGGGAGGGGCTGGACACTTGGACCCTGGAACAAAGGGCAAAACATCCAAGGACAAGGGCACTGGGCCTGGTGAGCCAGCCCAGGGAACTCCAGAGGTGCAGGAAGAATCTAACCCTGATAGGGAGGATCTGGCCTCTGAGGGAGGGACTCCATCCCTGCCAGAGCTGTCAGATTTGGCAGAACTGACAGGAGCAGGTGGACCCTCCAGAGAGGAGTTCAGTCAGGGACAGCGTGACTGTTCCACCCTTGAGAGCTTGAGGCAGATTGCTTCTAAGCAAGAGGAGGGGGATGACAGTGGGTTTCATAAACTCTACTGGGAAGATGGACTGCTTTATACTGTGGCCAGAAACCTCAAGGAGGGGGCCACCAGGAGGTTGGCGGTACCCCTTGGCAGGACATTTGGGACAGACAAAGACATGGAACCGGTTGGTGAACCATTTCTACTGGCCCCTCATGTCTGAAAAGGTAAATGAGTTTTGCAGCTCCTGTGTCACCTGTCAGGCCAGTGGTAAGGCAGGGAGCAAGACAAAGGCTCCCATAATACGACTGCCAGTGGTTGGGTTCCTTTTGAAAGGGTGGGGATGGACATTGTTGGTCCCCTGGACCCACCTACTGCATCAGGGAATAGGTATATCTTAGTGGTAGTTGACCACGCCACTAGATACCCTGAAGCCATACCTCTTAGAACTATTGATGCTCCTGCTGTGGCTAAAGCACTGCTTGGTGTGTTCACCAGAGTGGGTTTTCTAAAAGAGGTGGTGTCAGATAGGGGCACAAACCTCCTGTCCAGCTATCTGACTGCTATGTGGGATGAGTGTGGTGTTAACTACAAGTTCACCACCCCCTATCACCCACAAGCAAATGGTCTTGTTGAGAGATTCAACAAAACCCTGAAGGGCATGATAAATGGGTTGTCAGAGAAACTCAGGAGGAGATAGGAAGTTCTCCTCCCATGCCTACTGTTTGCCTACAGGGAGGTGCCACAGAAAGGGGTTGGTTTCAGTCCCATTGAGTTGTTGTTTGGACACCCTGTGAGGGGGCCATTGCGCCTGCTAAGAGAGTCTTTAGAGAAGCCTCCTAAAGAAGCAAAGGACAATGTGCTTGACTATGTGCTAAGCCTGAGATCTAGGATGGCAGAGTACATATACAAGGCAAACCGGAAACTGGAGGCCAGCCGGGAGCTCATGAAGCACCGGTATGATCAAAAGGCGACTATGCCTGAGTATACTCCAGCACAATTGGTGTGGGTGTTGGAGCCTGTGGCTCCCAGGGCCCTCCATGACAAGTGGAGTGGGCCCTATCCAATCTTAGAGGAGAAGGGTGAGGTCACCTATTTGGTTGACCTTGGCACCCCCAGGAACCCTCACAGGATCCTGCATGTGAATAGATTGAAACTCCACCATGACAGGGCAGACATGATCATGTTACTGGTCACTGATGAGGGTGTGGAGGAGGAAACTGAGCATGTGCCCGACCTCCTCTCCACTAATGTGCAAGATGGGTCAGTGGAGGGAGTTGTGCTCTCTCCCAAATTGACAGACAAGCAGCACAGAGACTGTAAGCAGGTGCTGGAGCAGTTTGCTGGCCTGTTCTCTTTGACCCCAGGCATCACTGAGTGGTGTGTGCACCACATTGACATTGGTGACAGCCTACCTGTAAAAAATAAACTGTACAGGTTGTCTGACCATGTCAGAGCCAGCATTAAAGCTGAGGTTGCTAAGATGCTGGAACGGGGGGTAATTGAACCGTCTGAGAGTCCGTGGGCCAGTCCAGTGATGCAGGTACCTAAACCTAATACTCAGGGGGGAACCAAAGAGTTAAGGTTTTGTGAGAAACTACAGAGGATTGAATGCAGTCACAAAGACTAATGCTCACCCTATACCTAGAGCTGATGAGCTCATTGATGGGTTAGGGGCTGCTAAGTACCTGAGTACTTTTGATTTGTCTTCAGGTTACTGGCAGATTGCCCTCACTGATGGAGCAAAGGAGAGGTCAGCATTCTCCACACCAGAGGGACATTCTCAGTTCAAGGTAATGCCCTGTGGATTAAAGAATGCACCTGCCACCTTCCAAAGGTTGGTGAACAGGGTCTTGTCTGGGTTGGAACAGTTCAGTGCAGCTTACCTGGATGATATAGCTGTATACAGTTCTACCTGGGGGATCACTTAAACCACCTAAGGGAAGTGCTTCAGGCCATGCAGCAAGCAGGTCTGATTATTAAGGCAAGCAAGTGCCAAATAGGGCAAAGTTCTGTGGTATACCTGGGCCACCTGGTAGGTTGGGGCCATGTACAGTCTCTCCAAGCGAAAATTCAAGCTATTTTGGATTGGACAGCTCCCATTACCCAGACTCAGGTCAGGGCATTCCTTGGACTGACAGGGTACTATAAAAGGTTTGTTCAACATTATGGGACCATTGTGGGGCCCCTAACAGAACTCACTTCTAAAAAGAGGCCCAAGAAGGTGATTTGGACCCCAGAGTGTCAGAAGGCTTTTGATACTCTGAAAGCTGCTATGTGTTCAGCACCAGTGCTACTGGCCCCTGACTACACAAAATAATTTGTGGTTCAGACAGATGCTTCAGAGCAAGGGATTGGGACAGTGTTGTCACAGCTAAATGAAGTGGGCCTTGATCAGCCAGTTGCCTTTATTAGCAGGAGGCTTCTTCGCCGAGAGCAGAGGTGGAGTGCCATTGAGAGAGAGTCTTTTGCTGTGATGTGGTCCCTGAAACAGTTGAGACCACATTTGATTGGGACTCCCTTTCGTGTTCAAACTGACCACAGACCTCTCAGATGGCTCATGCAGATGAGGAGAGAATCCCAAGCTGTTAAGGTGGTCCATTTCCCTACAGGGAATGGCCTTTACAGTGGAACACAGACCTGGGGTTGCCCATGCAAATGCAGATGGACTTTCCTGGTTTTTCCACTTAGCTGATGAGGACTACCAGGGTGTAGGTTAGTAACCCATCACCTTTCGTTGGGGGGGGGGGGGCTATGTTGTAAAGTCATCCTGTGCCCTGGGCACCCCCCCACTTTTTGCTGACTGATGCTGGTGGTAACTGATTTTGACTGACCCTGGGCTCTGCCTAAGAAGGCCTAGAGCCAGTGCTAAGCTGAAAAGAAGACATTAGAATACAGTTAAAACACCTAACATACACTAGGGTACACTATGGTATGGTGGGGTACCCCTGTAATTGGCATGACCTACCCCCTAAACCCCTAGTATATAATAGGGCAGGGGATTTAAACTACCTCAAGCCCCCAGTACCCTGGGGCATGGCAGTTTAGAGGCCATCAGCTTTTTCTGCACTTGCATGTGTGCACTGCTGAAGCCTGAGGTCAGTTTAAATACAACATTGGGTGCCAGGACTGCTTTTAAAAAGTAAATTGTGCCCAAACTCGTCTTTGGTGGTAGGGGTACCTACAAATGGATAACCAACAATGTTTTGGTATATTAGGGAACCCCAGGGTCTCCCCTAGGTATCCCAGGGGTGGGGGGTCAGTTATCTATAAGGTACACCCTTATAAAATGAGTTTTTATATGCCTGGGTAAAGTGAAATTTCACATTTCACTCTCCACATTGTGGTAAAGTGCTGCTCAAATTCGACTTTGATGCTAGGAGCACAGTAAAAGGAGAATCTGCAATATTTTTACAGATCCAGAACCCCTAAAGTCTCCCCTCGTTGCAAATGGGGTAGGGCACCTTTAGATATAAGGCAAGTACTTATAAAATATGTTTTTGTAAGTCCTGGTGCTGGAAAAATGTCCCAAGTCATTTTTCCCATTGCAAATCCCTTGTTACCTAGGTTAACATGGTAGGAAGTTATTGATTAATAACTATTGATAGGAGAGGACTAGACTGGCCATTCAAAGACTTCCCAGAATGGTAGTAGTAAATCCAACAATATCATATTGTTGAATTTATCCTAAAGTGTACATACAAGAAGTTATAAGACTTTCTTGTTTGTAAGTCCAAATTCAGCCTTCCAGTGGTCTGCCCTGATTGGTCAGAGTTAAGTGGATTAGCCAGGCTGCTTTGAAGAGGTGATAAAGAGCCCCTGGGGTTACCAGCTCTGCTGGGAGGGCAGTGTGCTGGTCCATGGGAATGCCAGGCCAGGGGGTGGAGTCGTAAACCATGCTCTTCAAAGGCAGAGGGGAGGCCTGGGTGTCAGTTACACTTTTACACTTTTGACCCAGAGTCAGGGCTAGGCTTAAGGAAGGTATGTGCAGATGGTAGTGGGAGAGTCTAGGGAAATAAGCCATCCCTGGGGGTGTGTTTAGCCAGGTCTTGACTCTCTGCTGGAAAATCAGCCATTATGGATTTGGAAGATTTGATGCAGTCTGGGACAAAATAATGCCACACTCTACAGGATGTGGTCATCGCCTGGAGGAGTTACCCTGCTCCCATTGGTCAGGAGTGACATGCTGCTTGACCCCAATAACTTTGAATAAGTAGCTGAGAGGGTCAAAGTCCTCCAGATCTGCTGCTTGAAACTTACTGAAGCAAGAAGTGCCCTGCTGAGAAGTTTTGCTGTACAAAGATTTCTAAGGCCTGACCTCTGAAGACTGCACCAACTGAAACTGCAGCCTGTGGATTACCTTGCTGCAAATGGTCTAAAGGGTGAACTCCCTGCAAGCTACAGGTTAACAGAGTTCACCTGGACATCCCCACAAAAAATTCCCAGGCTGTAGTACCAGTGGATTTGTAAGGGTTTTGTTCAAGTGGATTGCGGAATTGAAGTTTCACACTTTCAAGGACCCTCTTGGAGATTCCAGAACCTTGGATTGTGTGTTGGATACTTTGGGACCCGCAAGCAGAACTTCAGGAAAGAGTTCTAACTGGACCCCGCCTGCTGGAGAAGGCGTACCACACATTTGGTGAGATTCTCCAGAACAATTTCTAAAGGTGTGTCCCTGTCAGAGAAAATGAAATGACTAAAAGGGACACTGTTGGTTTCTAAGCACTAGAAAGTGACTAATCTTTAAAAATTCATATCTCTGGTTCCCTACAGTGGATTTTGTTAGTTTTGGTGTCATGTAAAAGATAAAAATATTACCTATTTTTATAAATTGGTGTTGGATTTTTATTTTGTGTTGTGTCTTAAATATTTACTGAAATGGTGTTTTGAAATGCTTTACATACCTGCCTTTGAAGTTAAGCCTGTCTGCTCGCAGCCACGTTGCCAAGGGTTGAGTATAGGAATAATTTTCTAAGACCTATGCTGGGTCCTACCATGTGTTAGTGGCCTTATTGCCAGTGGCAGACCTACATTCGCCTCTACCAATAACCCACTTTCCAACAGTGTGCGATAATATTTTGCGCCCTATCTCTTATTACTGCCTTAAATGCTTCCCATAGGGTGGCCGCCGATGTCACAGAACCTTTCTTTAAAATGTAGTTTTGAGTCCATGCGGATTTCCCGGGCTACTTCTGTATCCTTCAAGGCCCATGCGTTCAGTCTCCATTTCTTGCTATATTCCCTGGCTTTCCCTCCTGCCGTCAACCAGTTGCGAGTGGTCAGATATGCCCCTTGCTAGATACCCCGCCTTTCTATAGTCTCCACCTCTCCCGCCAGAGCAAATAGGTAATCCAATCTGGAAAACATCCTGTGGGCTCCCGAGAAGTAGGAATAGGCACGCATGTTTGGGTGATGTCGTTGCCATAGATTGGTCAGTCCGAGTACGTCTTGAAATTTAGCCAGATGTGTAGGCCCATATGTCCCAGGATTTAACTGTGTGCGGTCCAGATGGGGATTTATCACATCATTAAAGTCTCCCCCTATAATGAGCGTGGCGGGTCCTGATTGCAAGAGTATCCCGGCAATTGTGTCTAACGTGCGCTGTTGTAGCTGTGGGGGGCATAGACACAAACAAGCAGGAACTCCCTGCGATTCCCAATCCCCAATCCCCTGCACTGCCACAATTGTCCAACTGGGGTTTGTCCATTGCTTGGTGACACAGAAGGGGGGGCGGATTTTTAATTAGAATCGCCAGTCTTCTTGAGCCCTTGGTAAATTCTGCATGCGCTAATGTGATGTACTGCCCCCTTCCAAGGAAGGAGTAGCGGGAGCCCATCAGGTGTGTCTTCTGTAGGAGGACTATGTCAGGTTTGAGTCTTTTGAGATAGTTAGATACTAGCCCTCGCTTGATTTTATTTCCTAACCCATTGACGTTCCCCGTCATTACCTTATATTGACCCTCATCCATCGTGGAGGTGTTTGTAAGTCACCGCAATTCTGGCTGTTCCCACCAGTGTCTTTGTCACCTCCCACTCCCATCCTGATTTGGGTATCCATTCAAACTCATTTAGAATAAAACTTCTCCTGCATTGAACTTGTCCCATATCAATTCTCATTTCCCTACTTGCCCCCATGCTCTTTTGTTACCCATACCGCCCCCGATTCATCAGCATGACAACTATAGCACAGGTAATTCACAAAGAGGTCTGAATCCCTCCCCCCACCCCCAGCACAATTAACTATGTATTTACGTTCTATATGATCACAATGAATGTCCCCTCGTTGGGGCAAATGGCTATAAAGTCTATGAGGCCCTGGGGATGTCTTACTTTCTCTTGGCGGCCGTCCGGCCCCTGCATCTCATTACGCTTCACCATTTTTGGATAGCTGCTGCTGCTGGTTACTCAAAGTTATCAGGATTGGGTCTGGAGCCTCCAACTGTTGAATGTCTCTAAGTAGTGGATGTTCACTGTCCGCATCTGCCGAGTCTTCTCCTTCTGATAATTCTGATGTAACACTTTCCCTCAAACTTCGTAGGGCCTGGGCAGAGTTCCCTCGCGTTGGGTCTTCTTCCAAGTCCGAAATTTGTGACCTATCCTCTTTGGATCTTGTAGGTCACAGTGGTGTTCCCGCAGTGGTTCTTCGTGTCTTCGTTGCACGTCTCAGTCATTTCTCTCTGGGTCTCTCTTGACCTGATCTCAGTCGTTTGTCTGATTGGAGCATTTCTATTTGAGTTGTTCTTTGTCCCAGCGAGGGTCGTTCTTCGATCCAGGTCCATGCTTCGTCCGGGGAAAGAATAAACTGTGTAGTGCCCTGGAAGATGACTTTAAGTTTAGCATGGATGAGTAGCATGTATTGGATCCCGAGTGTTCTTAGTTTCGCCTTGACTGGATCGAAAGTTCATCTTTGCTTTTGCACTTCTCGAGAGTAGTCCGGGAATACCATCACTCGTGTGTTTGCATATTTGATCTCAGTTCTCGAAGTATTAAATCACGATCCTGAAAATTTAGGAAACGTGAAATTAAGGGCCTCGGGGAGGCCCCCGGCAATGGGCGGACATTTGGCATCCGGTGGGCCCTCTCCATAATGAAGTATGGTGAGAACTGTATTTTAGAGAGGTAGTCCGTTAACCATGACAATAGGAATTGACCTGGATCTGTTCCTTCTGCGTCTTCCGGAAATCGAGTAAATCGGGGATTGTTTCTTCAGACCCTGTTTTCTGCATCATCGACTTTCCAGGCTACTTCTTTCATTGAAGCTAGGAGTCCCGTCACTTCTTTACGCATGGTGTGAACAGCATCTTCCACCTCCGAGATACGGTGTTCAGCTTCTGTGACTCTCTCTGTGACCTTTCTCAGGTCGTGATGTAGTAGTGTTACCACTAGGCGAACCTCCGCCATCTTCCCCTCCAGGACCTCTCTGGATGTGTGGATCGCCTGCAGTATGGCTTCATTGTCCGGGAGAGATGTATCATCTCCTTCTGCCCCTGCTGTTGTGGGGAGCACTTTGGTGAACCGATCCATTTTCCCTTGCTTCGTTGATTTAGGCTCTTTGTCTTTTGTTAGTTCTCGGTTGGTTGCTTCCCCCCTCAACCTATATCTGTATTTGTTGTCTACGATTGAGTTGGTCTCAGTGCTTCTGAATTTTTGCTTTTGCCCTTCATCTCTGTTCCTGGGTCCCAGAGGCTGTTTTCTCGTGCCATATGGCGGTGCCTCTTTTGGAGCCTCTCTTCCTGTCTCACTAGGATGATTTGCGCCCTTTGCAGTTTTGCCTCAGGTCGCTAGAGGCACGAACAGGGAGGTCCTCTTGTTGCTTGACCTCGCAAGCTCCTGGCAGCTCTCCTCACTCCACGCTGTTATATCACACCGGGTAGGTGCCAATAGTCCAGGCCCAGTAATGGTCGGAGTTATGCCTGAACTCTGGCAGCCTGTTCGTAGTTGGCAAGTATATGGTCGCGTCAACTTATGGTTTCCTGTCACTACGCCGCTCGGGCCTCCCATGCTACCTCCACGCCACTTCCCTTGGATTCTCTCTCTGAATCTTGCCGCACGGTCGGGGCCAGCACAGGCAGGTCCGTTATCCCCCGCACTGTCTGGTCGGACCTGCAGGGTGGGGGATTCCGTTATTTCTCCAGAGGGGTTTACCTCTTGAAAGGTTCTGAGACCTGTGGTTCCCGTGACTGTTCCCCTCTCTATCCTCCAGGTCTCTGGATATTGCGCGCGACCATAAATTTGGGGGAGAAGGCTCTGTGTCTCTCCTGCACAGGATTTAATTACCGCTCTCCCAGGCCCCTACCTAAGAGTAGTTGTTGTCCGCCACTTTCTGCCCAGCTTGTCTTTCAAGGACTCCGTCTTCGTCGGAGACCGCCTAGGGCTCACTGGGACCTTCACTCTCCAGGCTGCTCTCCAAGGGCCCTGCTATGACCGCGGCTGGGCTCTGTTAGGCCGGGGTGACATCAGACTCACAGGGCTCTGATTCGCACTTGGGCCCTGTCCACCACCTTGATCTTCCGCTTATGGCATGTAGCTTCACAATCAGCCGGCTGCACCGTCAAAAGACTCTGCTGGGTCGCCCCGTATGGGCACTGGACACCAGGAATACTCTCCCGTCAGGCCACATTCACGCCCTCCGGCACGCAGCGCTCCAGGGTTGCACCTCGCGCCGGTGAGAGGGCCGGTGTCTTCGCTCGTTCACGGTTCAGGTTTGGCAGTCTCCTATCGTTCCGATCCTTTATTGCCCCGCGGGTTTCCACCAGAGCGCTCTCTGATCTGTGCAGCACTCAGTTCCGTCTGAACAGCGCCATCTTGGATTACCTCCCTCGAGTTCGCCATTCAAATGGCTCTTCTCCTTCCAAGGATCTCGTCTGTCTCTCAACTTACAGCGTCCCGGCCTCAGGGGATGTTCTGCTCACTGCTCCCAGCATTTTGTGGCATCGAGATTAAGTATCCGGATTGGATCGGGGCTGGCGGAGCTGTCGAGGAACACAGCTATCCGGCCATTATGTTGGCCACGCCCCCGACATTGATTACTTTTAAGCTAAAATGAAATGTGGACAATGTTCTTGAAGAATTTAACTTTACAAAAGAGGTGGTTTCAAATATGTGGCTATTCCACTGTTAAAAACTGAAGTGAGGGAAGATTTACTTTATTTCAGGAAACTGAATTTATCTGTCTCAATAAATGCTACCATTGAATTCAAAATATAAAATTTTCGGAAAAAGCTAATGATCCCAATGGTTTGATTTTTTTGGGATTATCTATAAGGGGAATAACTTTTAAGGCAAGTGCTGAAAGATCAAGAAAAAAAACCTCCAACATTGCAAGTATGACACTTGTGTGTAACATTCCGTCCATCATCTTGTGTGTTTTGCTGTTCACCCTATGTGGGAAGGGTATGCCCAGACGTGGGTCCCGTGCTCACTACGCCACTGGAGTCAAGCTATCCTGGCTGAAGAGGGGTGATCCAGGGAAGACATGGCTTGGCAGTTCGGGCTGGACTGTTCCCATGATGCACAGGGTCAAGACTGATTTGCATATGGCCATGTCTGAACTGGGGTGGCGTGGTGAGCAAAATAACGATGGATTAAATCCAGATCTGTGACTGGTGGTGAATGTTTTGCCAATGTGCAACATTCCGTTCATCATCTTGTGTGTTTTGCTGTTCACCCTATGAGGGAATGGTATGCCCAGACGTGGGTCCCATGCTCACTACGCCACTGTAGTCAAGCTATCCTGGCTGAAGAGGGGTGAAACCCCGAAACCGGTCCTAGGATGCTTGATTCCGATCCAGGGAAGACATGGCTTGGCAGTTTGGGCTGGACTGTTCCCATGAGGCACAGGGTCAAGACTGATTTGCATATGGCCATGTCTGAACTGGGGTGGCGTGGTGAGCAAAATAACGATGGATTAAACCCAGATCTGTGACTGGGGGTGAATGTTTTGCCAATGTGCAACATTCCGTCCATCATCTTGTGTGACTTGTGTGTAGACAGTTCCCAGATATTTCACATATTGTATTAGTTTATCCTGCTTTGAAATAGATTTACAACCTGCACTTACAAACTATGGGCTTGATTCACAAAGATAACATACACATTTGAGTAAGTTTACACTTTTGAATAAGTTTACTACTACTGTAAGTTACTACTAAAAAAACACAGTGGTAAGTCCAGCACTACACATGGCCAACTGCTGGTACTGCACAACACTCCCATAGATATGGGAGGTAGGGACTTAAAAAAACAAGCATTTTCAATGCAATAGGTCTCACATTTACACAAGTTTAAGCTATTGGCATTGTAAATAACAATGCCAATTAGTTTTGTTTTGTTTTTTAAAACATAAATAAAAGGCATTGTCATTTACAAAGTCAATAGCTTAAACTCGCGTAAATGTGAGACCTATTGCATTGCCAATGGTTGTTTAAGTTTAAAACTGAGCGCGGCGCCGCTTTAAGGACACCGCGCTCGGTTTCTTTTTTTTGTTTGTTTACTTTGACACTAAGAACGGTGTCCTTGAAGCGGTGCCGCGCTCAGTTTTGAAGTAAAAAAAAGAAATAAACAGAGTGCAGTGTCCGTTAAAAAAAAAAACTAAACAAAAACACCTCTATTCTGGATCCGACGGTGAAGACTCCAGCCACGAGACAGACTCTTCCTACCTCAGAGCCAAACTTGGCGGGATCTAAATGCAGAGTGCTGTGTCCATGAAACAGGAGCCAAGCTCATCAATAAAGTAAAAAAAAAAAAAAGCACGGTGTCCCTGAACCGGGCCCCACGCTAAACATACTAGTTTAAAAAAAAAAAAATGAAACTGAGTGCGATTCATCCCAAAAGTATTAAAGTACAAAAAAAGCGACCGCCATTGTCCTGTGTGCAAATGCCGGAAGCAGACGCTATTGTCCCCATTATTTAGTTACAAAACAAAATAGTGCTCAAGGACTTAAAACGGAGAAAGTAAAAGTTCTAGTCGTCATGGGCAGTAACAAATGGCGACAAGGCGGTAAGAAGGAAGGACTAAAAAGCATCATAATGAATCGAAAGCCAGCATTTACCAAGGACAATGACACTAGCCAATGACAAATATGGGCGGAGAGTGGGTGAGGCTTCCACAGCAAACCTCGCAGAGCGAGTAGCGCATGCGTGCTGCTACTAGGCTCGACCTAAAAACCTATAGGAAATAATGATAAATTCAACTGAATGTTTTGAAATTGTTACAAATAAAATGAATAAGTATAAATTAATGATTAAAAATACCTATAAAAATAGTCCATATTTACTATTTAAATATATGTAGAGTGGGACTGATTACTGTTTTATTTTCTAGTAGTAAACAATGTTTGATTCGCAAGCGGAACAATGCATGCCATAACAACGCGGTCGTTACAACAACCACGTTATTTCGCATACCGTTACAACGCAAGTCGGAACAACGACTTGCGTCAAGGGGGGAAGAAGGTGTTGGATTTAAAATCCAACACCTTCCCTAGTGTTCGCACAGACTGAAGTTGGAATAGTAAATTATACTATTCCAACATCCAGCGCCCCCTACGGCAAGTCGTTGTTCCGACTTGCATTCTAATGGTATGCGAAAAACCAACGCGTCGTTGTAATGACCGCGTTGTTATGGCATGCGTTGTAAACGCATGCGAAATAAAGATATATATTCGAATCAGGCTCTATACATCTTAAATCTAGAAGTTCTGCAGCTTCTGACGCACTAAGACTGGTTCACTTATCTGCAGAGTTACGCCTATGTTTTAGTGTATGCAAATTTTCAAAATCCTTTTCGGAAACTTGCATTTTTAAGTTGTAACTATTCTACAATATTTCTTCTTGTGTGATGTTGTAAATTTGGTAGTAATTATGTATGACTTAAAATGCACTTTATTTGCTTTTAAATGTTTTAGAAAAACGAATAAAATGTGAACCTTAGAATTTTGTAGACATTAATTGACCTGCAAATATGGTATTTATCAGCACCCAGAACCTATGAATCCCGTGCCTCATGCACTAACCGCAGAAGATATGGTTATAAGCAAGTCGGCTGATCATCGGTTCCTAATACACAGAAACTTTAACATCACTACAAACTAATCATTGTAAACTGCAGATATATGTTTTTGTGTACAGTGTGCGGAAAGAGAATACATGAACCTAACTTGGGAGCGGAAATTATAAAATGTAGATTTATTGGTGTGAATTCTGTGCTAGGAAACAGAATGCATTATAATATATTGGCGGCAAAGGAAAAAAGCAAACAGCACAGCTAGTTAATTTAATCTTGGTTTATGTGTTTGCACTTGACAAAAGTGTGGGTGATAACAGAATAGATTGGATGCAGTGGTAGGGGGAGGAGAGTGATTTTAGGCAACAGCTGAAGAGGCGAGCAGGCTTGTTTGATGTGGACAAGTTACTAATCTAACAACAGTGCTGATGACATGGCAACGGATTATTACATGGCATGTTGCTATGCAATATTAAACAAAAGAGAATTGCTGTTCCTCTGAGATGAGAGTCAATAAACAGGGAATATAAACCAACCTGACCAGAGTAGTTCAAAGTTGGGAATCCATTTTATTGGATTATAATGCTCCGTTAAAGTGTCCCTACTATAGGGAGCCTGTCGGGTATTGCACCGCCGACCCGACGAGGAGCAGCCCGATGATGAAGCATGACACCCGACAGGGTGTGTGAGGGCATTATAATCCAATAAAATGGATTTCCTTGGGCCTTTATGCTGGACCTGTCGAAGAGCCCTTTGTCCCCTCTTTGAATAATTATGTTTCTATGCTACACACAGCAGCAACACGATAATAAAGAAACCCATAATGGGTAAGGCAAATCATCTCACCTAAGGTACACCAAGAACACAGTCCCCACAATACACCATCTCAAGGCGAGGGAGAGTCTGGTCAAGAAGGAAAACCGTAAAACCATGTGAAAGTCGCGCTACGATGCCATAAAAAATTGAAAATGAGCGCTATGTAAATGACAAGAACATAACATTTACTTCAATGCAACAGTCACTCATTACTGTCTTCATTGGCCCTCAATACTGAGAATAACATATTGGTATTTTGAATAACAGGACCTGTGGTAGCTATAAAACATTTTGTAATTGGAGACTTTCTGAATTAATATTATTTTTATATGCTGATCACCATCATTATTAGTAATTGTGTTGCTTCTCGTTAATATATGGAAGAGATGATTCTGCCTGGACACACAGATATAGGGCCTTATTTACACCCTACTGTCTGCTGGGCGGGGATCTCCCTGCTTCACAGCACTGAAGATTTTCTGAGCTGCACCTTATTTAAAGCATCCGCTCTGCAAACTTTTTTTTTAGAGAAACCGAATTCTCAAAACAGAAGTTTTTTTTCTGTAAACAAAATTTACAAGGCTCCAATGCATGATGGAGTTTTCTACATGCTCATGGGGGGCATTTGAAATGCTTCCTGTGCAAGTCAGCCATGTCTCCCATGGGGGACAGTGGCAGAGGAAATTACTGACATTCGTCTCACCCAGCAAGTGCCAGGACGACCATCACTGCGACTTGACAGCCTTATGGCAGACTCACCTCCAGATTAGAGGTTTACACTTTTAGTGCTAGCAGTGGTGTAAAGCTGGTGCTTCCGCTAACTCTAAACAGAGCAGTGGAACCGCTAGTTTGGCCAGACGGGATCATTAACAGTTTGAGGCTATACGCCTACGCCCTCAAACTCTAAGTGGCATATTTACAAGGAGTTAACGCCACCAGAATGTCACTTTTTCCGACGTTCTGGTGGCGTTAAGTGCTTCGCCTTATTTACAAGGCGGCGTTAAGCCACGTAAAGCGGCTTACCGCTGCCTTGTAAATAATGCCCCTATTCACACATCACTTAGCGTGAAAAGGGGCGTGCAATGGGTGTTTCAGTGGGCATTGTGCCGCAACACCCATTGCGTTTTGACGCTGCACCACATTTACAAGGTATGGGGCAGCGCCCAAAATATCTCCAGGGTATACCTGGTTGTAAGCAGGCGATACGAGGAGAAATGTTTAAGGTCTCCTTGTGTTTTGCTCTTTCCAGGTGTGCTGCAGTCTGCAGGATGCATAGAAACAGCAAATCGCCTGTAAAGATTGTTTATATGCAAGAATGTGCTCCTTCCTGTGCATAAACAATCACCCCTGCAGCGCAGGCACCCTTGCAACATGGCGCAAGGGTGCCTCTACTGCCTCTAGGCAGCTTCTTTAGCCCCAGCGCTAGGGGAAACGCAGGGGTGTGCCGCATTCTTGTAAATACGGTGCATCCCTGCATTTTCAAACTGACAGAGCGCGGCGATACCAATTTTGGCGTAACACTTCGCTCCGCCAGTTTCTAGTAAATATGCCTCTGAATTAGGTCCGCGATCGTCTGTTTCTGTCCCGTCCCCCCTTGGAGGGCCTCTCTTGAGGGTGATGATCCATGAATGCTACACCTGACTGTATCTTTCATTCATCCCCCAGAGGTGCACTCTTTGTAACTGCATGAGTGAGTAAAACAAGTGCGTAAAAAAGTGGAATGAGTTGGCGCGTTGGCAAGCTGAATAAATAGGATAAACTGAGCCAGGGAGACTTTGTGTTATGCATGTTAGTGAGTGAGTCAACGAGTAAATGAGCAAATATGTTAGTGAGTGAGTTTTTTTCCTTTTTTTAATTGGAGTAGACCATCAATACATCTGTATAAGAAACAAATGGACAAATAGGAAATACAAGCAGCGGTCAAAATGTCGAAGAAAAAGTCAATACATTCAGTCAACTTGTTTGTGATTCCATTGAATTCATAGAAGCTCTAAAATAACTCAAAATCCAAGACAGGACATGATGTTACAGTCAGGTGCAACGTAGACTCGGCATAGATCATATAGAGAAAATTCACGCCAAGTATTTTTGAGTTTGTAAAGACCACATTTCTCTTTGATTCTTAGCGCTGCTTGTTCTAATTTAAAGAAGTGAGGCACTGAAATAAACCAAGTGTTAATCGTGGGTGGTGACTGCCTTTTCCATTCTCGCACAGTGCAAAGCCGTGCGATGATAACAGAAACATAAAGAATAGGTGAGTTTAGATGTAACTCTGGTAAGTCGGTGCGACGCATAATGTTCAAGGAGTCGAATTCGACATCCATCCCTAGTTTCTCTGATAGCCAACTCACAATCCCACCTCAAAACCCTTGAGGAAGCGGACAGACGGCAGACATGAACTATATCTGCAGCTGGAAGACCACTAATTCCTCTCTTTCTTTTAGTCCACAAGTAAGCCGTTCAAGGATATAGTAGATGTGGTCCGTGGGCTAGACTGCCGCCTTTGGTGCTGGAAACCAGGGTTCGAGCCTCGGGGTCCCGTCCATCCTGTGATCCTGGGCGAATCACTTAATCTCCCCGTGCCTGAATAGCCGGTGCTCATGTAAAGCGCTCCAATACCTTCGGGTCGAGTTCGCGCTATATAAAATCTGCAATAAAAGATACAGCTGGTTTAAACTGCTGCAGCTTCGACCTGGCCAAAAATAACGACACAGAAGAGTTAATAAATGCCAATGCAAGCATCCGAGTGTCGACCCTCATGCCTAACTTCCTATACCATTTATGGGCAAGTTTAGTTATTAGGTCTCGCCTGACCCAGCGCATGCGCTGGTCTGGCGAGACTTATTGAGAGGGCTCCAAAAAGTGCTACCAGGCCAGCCTGGAGCTACAGTGCATGTGCGCGGGCGCGCGTGCCACTTTTACCGCGACCGCCTTGATGTTTGATCTCGATCGCGATCACTTTCACTTTTGCGGCCACACGGCCGCTTGGCATAGCCAATAGGTCTCGCTTATGGGACCTTATAAGTGTTTAGTTATGCAACTGTTGCATGGCTAAACACTAATACGGTCCCAAAGGCGAGACCTATTGGCTATGCCAATGCTTGTCTCATTTTGTCGGAGAGTAGGACAGCACATGTATAGCTGTCCGATATTAATACTGTCCCTCCCCGTGAATAGAATATTCATGAGTTCATTGTTCTCAAAGACAGGAGGTGGGTTGCAAGTTCGATAATCATATATATGTAGTTATTTGAAAAAAGTCTTGGACGAGAGTACAAAGAGCACCAAATAAGTACGGAGTGCGCCTGGTTTATAGAATTGACCAATAGTTTTAAGTCCCCTATTGTACCACATATTAAAAGTGGTTGTATGTGTTAAGCACACATGGCTAAACCATGCGTGCTGCTACTACGTGACCCAAAGAACAAATGCGTCTTAACCACGCATTCCTTTACCAAGAATGCCTTTACCACGCAATGTTGTTGTAAAGGCATGATTGGTAAAATGAAAATCCGAGGTAAAGTTCACATCCCAACCCCCTACCCTTAGCCCTAAAACCCAGCCCCACCTACTAAAAACTACCACAACCCCCAGACCCGCTCTTGAGACCTAAAACTGCCCCTACCCTAAAAACTGCCCCTTTCTCCCCCCCTAAGCCCAAAAAACACAGCCCCCTGAGCCCTAAAAACAACCCTGATTCCCCCTGAGCCCTAAAAACAACCCGACCACCCCAAGCCCTAAAAACAACCCGACCCCTAAAAACAACTCTGACCCCTGAGCCCTAAAAACAACCCGACCCCCAGCCCTAAAAACGACCCGACACCTCCCGAACCCTTTAAGAACCCTGAGCCCTAAAAAACAAGCCGCCCCGCCCAAGCCCTGAAAATTAACCCCACCCCTAAAAATTACTCCACAACCCTGCCAAAACCCAGCCGCAGCGCCAGTTACCAAACTGCGTCCGCGGATCTAGACTGCGCACTGCCTAAACTACGCATATGCGTGTTAAAGGCATATGCGTGGTTATGACACGCGTAGTTCCACTTGCAGGGAAACGGCACGCGTGGCTCAGCCCGTGTTATAAAGGCCATTTCCCATTTAAAGTGCCACCATGGAAAATAGATGGAAAAAGGGGGTTATAAATGTGAAGATCAATAATATTACATTTTCTGCACCATTCTCACCAAATACACAGTGCATCAAGAATCCTTTTAAATCTCAATCGCTAAAAATAATTGGAATCATTGCATGAGAAAGAAGTGAGGCTTCTCTACCTAGCGCTATTTCATATACATATGCCAGTCTCTTGTCAGAGTTCTCTGTCACAAGACACCTAGGGGTATATTCACAAGAACGTGTGCTAAACATCACCAAAAAATGTTAATGCAACTTTACACATCGCAGCCTATCGCGGGAAAATACCCCTGTGTCAACGTGGAATTCACAACAAGGCGGTACCATGCGATTGTCTGCCGAAACCGCAGACAATGTCCGCAATGCAGCCACCTCGATGGAGATAAAAACACAAACCACAACACAAAAAAACCTGCGAAGGCCCAAAGCACGATAAGAAAACAGTGACAACCAGCTCGAGGGCAGCAATACTCACGCGTAATGCGGGAAAAAGCACAAGAACAGCATACGGAAAATGCCACAGGAAAAAATACATCAACTGCGGAGTACCACGGATGCACCTTGACCGACTGCAGAGGACAACATGTACCCCACAACATCCAAGCACCGTGGAAGAACAGAACCGACAGGCACATGAAAGAGACCAGTAGTAGACAAATCAGAGCCGCAGGAGCGACTCGCCCACTGTGCAGAATACGCAAATAAGCATAAGTGCACCTCAACCTTGACAACATCCCGGTACAAACAGCAACACCTGCACAACAGAACACAGGACACAACTGATTCAGCAAATGTGCATAACATGGCAAATCACATCTGAAACCGCAGGAAAATGTAACATGACAATGTACAAGTACAACCTGTAATCTGCAAATATGTTTTAATCACACATGCTGTGCAATTGGACATCTTGTATTGTTCCATGATTCCCATGGATGGCCACAATGTGATGTGTTCATGAGAAGTAAGTGTCAATGATGGAGTTCCTACGGCCCATTCTTGCCGCAGCTGGAGTGGGATGTGGGCCACCTGCCCCATCGTCACCATCATTGTCCGGTTCCTTTGAAACTGGGATCCATGGCGCATTGGTGCGAACACAGATGTTGTGCAACACACAACATACAACGATCATCTTGCACACGATGTCCAGGCTGTACAGGAGCTTTCCACCTGTGCCGTCCAGGCACCTGAAATGTGACTTCAACATGCCAAATGTGCATTCAACGATGCCCCTGGTGTGTATGTGGGCTGCATTGAGCTGCCTTTGGGCGGGTGTGTCTGGGTCTTCGAGAGGTGTCATCATCCAAAGGCAGAGTGCATATCCTTGATCACCTGTGACAGTGCAGGGAGAAAAGAGTCAATACTTGGTTCGGCAGGATGTGATGACAGGCCCACTAATCCATTGATACCTGTGCTGGCTGTGTGTGGGGCGGGTGTAAGCCAGCCCTCAGGGAGTAGCTGGTGCTGGCAACAACTCCAACAGTCATCAGGCACTCAGAAATGCAATGTCAGAACAACAAGGGGGAATGACTCGAGTCGCACAGGGCTAGTGGCCCCGGATGCACAGCGGCCGACACAGGCCCAGCGCCACGGGACGCTGACCCGAGGGAGACTGTGGTAGGGTCATGAGGGCAGAGCAGGGCCTCGCGTGTGTCATAGGTGCCTTCCGCAGAGTGTCACGGGGGAGAATTGGATGTCTACCCCCAGGGCATGATGCAGAGGGCACATGCCAGCTGTGCCCGGCAACATGGCGGATATGAATGCCACAGACCCATGCCAGACACCAAGTCTGTGCCTGCCCATTGCTGATGACAACCCCCAGGCCACAGGCTCAGACACCAATGATATTCTGCCGGAGGATGACGGTCACTCATGGCGCACACGTGTCGCCGGCTTGCGTTGAACAGGGTTAGTGGCACCACGTGTCGCAGGCCTGCATTATGGAATTATGCCTCACTGATCGAAGGGAGTCTGGTGCTGTGGCCACTGCCACGGACACTGCCATTCAGGACTCAGGACACTGTTCCGCATGTGGGACATACTGGGCCGAAGAGGACGCCGGTGGAGCATGTTTATAGGTAAGGAGTGATGTGGGCCTGTGTTGGGAGAGGCCAGGGATGGTTTGCGGAGGCTGCAGAGGTCATGGAACTGGGGCTTGGAGCTTGCACCGGCACGTCGTGGGCCCTCTTTGACACACAACGGTGTCGGCAGGTGAGCAGTGCGGGCCTTGTGGGCTGGGGCAGGCAGGCCTGGTCTGTGCATCAGCCTCCTGGGGTGCAGCAGGCGCACAGGGTCGCAGGCCCCGCTGCTCACGGCATTAGCCTTGTGGCAGGCGGCGCGGCGCAACACTGTCAGTGATGTTGGCCTTCCCGTGAGTAAACCACACTCTGTGCAACGGAGGCCTGGGGTGACATGGTTGCGTCCACTGCTCACTACTCTCCAGTCACCATCAGTTGTGGTCTGCATGGACATGTCGGTCCTGCACATCCACGCCTCACTTCTCGTTGTGTACATTCCCAATTACGGGTCACTTGCATCCTCGCACATGGCTGCATTCCGCATCTCCACACGTTCAGCTGTTGTGTGGCTGTGGTGTCATGATATGTCTGTATTGGGTGCGGGGGTAGCCCAGGATGACCATGGAGTGGTGTTGTTGTGTCTGGTAGGGGGTCGTGTAGTTTGACATGTTGTTTGGTCACGTGTGCATTCCCACAGTTGTGCATTGTGTAGTGGTGGGGTTGGGGTGTGTGATGCGTTGATTTGGCACTTACCAACGAGCAGTCCGGTTCCATATGTGCCATCCTGGAAGCGCTGGTTGATGATGGACTGTCGGAAGATG
Organism: Triturus cristatus; assembly: GCF_964204655.1. Classification (NCBI taxonomy): domain Eukaryota; kingdom Metazoa; phylum Chordata; class Amphibia; order Caudata; family Salamandridae; genus Triturus; species Triturus cristatus. The sequence continues at coordinate 1,052,602,843 of NC_140593.1, forward strand.
AAGGAATCATGCACACTACCTGGGTAGTTGGCGACGACATTGGTGAAGAGTCCCCGGTGGTCCACTATTGCCTGCACATTGATGGTATGGTTGTGCTTTCTGTTGCGGTAGTGGTGTGCCGTATCCGCAGGGGGCACAAGTGGGACATGTGTGCAGTCGATTGCCCCCAACACGGCCGGGAATCCGGCTATGGTGTAGAAGCCTTGCTTTGTCTCTAGCTGTTCCTGCGCAGTGTTGGGGAAGTGAAGGTACTGGGTTATGAACCTGAGGATGGCATCCAGGACAGGTGTGATGAACTTTGATAGGGCTGGCTGTGAGACCCCTCCGACTCTGGCAGTTTTTGGTTGGAAGGTACCAGAGGCCAATTGGTGCAGCACAGCCAGCAGCTTTGTCTGTGAAGGGATGTTGGTTCTCTGCTGTGTTGGGACCGTCAGCCTGTGGGCGATGTGGGTCATGATGAGCCTGTAGTGGACAATGACTTCCTCGGGCGTTAGGTCTGTGAGAGTGGTGCGTTTTCGGTAGGTCCGCTGTCTTACTCTGCGCTGCCTCTGTGGTGGTTCCGGGTGGGGGGGGGGGTCGGTGGGTGTTGTGGCCCTGTTGGGGCTCCGAGGTGCATGATGAGTAGCTCCATGGCGTCATTTGTTCTTCGGGTTTGGCTGTGTGCTGGGCTCCGTTGCCTACTGCAGGTAGTCGTCCGTCTTTACACCTGCTTGAGGCAGGTGTTAAATACCTGCGGCTACCGCTGCTTATCGCCTGCTTTTGGTTCGCTTCGCAGATCTGGCAGTTCGTTGTGAAAGTGGTGTTGTGTTTTTCTGTGTGCTTTTGCACGGGAACGCCTACTCTGCATCTCATTAGGGTTAGTTGGTGGTGTCCACCGTGGAGATAAATTTTAGTGCAGTTATCGCGGGAATACTGGCGATGTCTGCAGTTTGCACCAGCTTGTGAATGGGGTGTTAGGTCTATCTCCACTTTTGATGCGTTAAGGTGAAGATAAATCGGAGATAGGTTCTTGTGAATATGCCCCCAAATATGTTCCCCAAAAGCTGCCCAGTAGTAGTGTTTGAAATCTGCTAATGACCACCTTCTTCTTCAGGTAATTTTAAAAGTTCCATTGCTCACCTTATGCTTTAATAAACCCGGAGGAAAATGCTCAAAGTGAAGTCTAGTTTCCAAATAAATAATTAATAACCAAGAGCAGAATAGCACAGAACAAGTATCAGAACTTTGAGAATACTTTCATTTTAATAATTCTATTTCTCCGGATGTGGAAGATTGAAAGCCTGTGCCGGATTTTCATCTGGGAGTCACATTTTGAAAATTTCATAGATGTTACTTGAAATAACGCCTAGATTTGTGGTGTGAGTAGTGATCCTTGGATCAGGTGATGAGACGAGGCAATTTTGTACAATTTTGTTATTTCTCAAATAGTGATCATGAATGTGCACATAATAATAGGTAAAATTAAGTTTCTTGGTTTAAGAGCCTGCCAGACATCAACCAATCCGTGTATACTCATCAGTGCGGTGAGAGGCTTACAAACCTTAATCATTCGAGGATGTGCACTGTGATTTGTTAAATATTTTTAAGATCAAAGATACAAATAAGATCCCCAATGACTACTAACTGCCCTGGCCAATCCAAGAGTTCTGTCAAAATTCAAAAACCTGAGAATCCTCCTAGTTTGGCCCTGAGATCATACAAACATTATAATTGATCTGATCAATCCCAATTTGGCAGGTTATCCACCTCCTGTTATCGAGCCCTCATCGTCCTACCAACTTTAAAAGGCGTTGATTTAGCGACAAGTATTTCACATCATTTTTGGAAGGAATTCAGGCCTGGTGCCTCCGCCTCCAGCACCCAAAGCCCTACTGGTGCATCTTTGCTTATATTCCACAGGAGGTTATCAAAGTTTATAAATTCAAATGCAGTTCATTGTCAATTTCTTTAAAATTGCAGTTCTTTCTTCTTTTTCTCCATAAGCTATTTATAATTAATTTCCAAACATAAACAACAGGGGGTGAATGTTTTGATTTGTTCTGCATTCCGCCCATCAATTGTGTGTCTTTTGCTTTCTCGCTAGCAATTGGTTAGGCAATGCAATGTCAAATGTATTATTATGATTGAACAATGTATTTGACCTAAAACCAGCATTTATGTTTTTTATTTTTGGCATTTTTAGTATGTTACTACAAGTAACATCATGCATTACTATTGTGTTCTTACATTCATTTTTAGCAGTTGGTAAGCAACACAATTTTAAAGACAATGGTCAAGTAACAATCACTACTTTACTGGGATTTGTATAGTTACAAACAGTGGTGTGGAAAGGGGCGGGAGGTGGGTTTAATAGACATATGTACCCACCCAGTAAACACGTGCTTCTTGGGTAGTATGTTTCTATGTGTGTGTAATGCGCTTTTCTGAAGGATCATGGCATCATGACATGTTCCAAGAAGCCATGCCCAGATATCTATAAAAATGACATCTGACTCACACATCATCTGAACACGCAATGTGTGTTGTTGTTTTCTATTGTGGTAGAATTTCAATCACGCTTCTGGAGAGCTGATCACACGGGCCCACGAAGGAGGAGGAGCCTGCTTTCCCGCGGACTGCTAGTGCAGTAGTTGAGCGAAGCTGTGGAGCTGTGGAGCCGGGTGCTGCGGAGCCGTGACGATTCGGCAGAGAGCAAGAGAGACACAGGTGGGTTGGGTTGGGCCGGGTCGGGTTGAGCAGGCTGGTGCAGCAGTCCAATCTGCCCCCCCCCCCTCCCCCCTCCCCGCTCCCCGCGGCTCCCGTAGCTCCCGTAGCTCCGGCAGCTCCGGCCCCTGTAGCTCCGGCTCGTTTGTTCTCCGCCCCACCTCGGCATCACCCTTAAGAGACTAAAAGGGTGCTTAAAATTGCGCACACAGAGCTGGCGTTACAGCTTCAACGTCTCCGCCTGCATTACAGTGACAGATGCGGACGGAGGACGGAGGTTGCAGGCACAGGAGGTGCTACCTTGTCTCACCACCCCCAAACACTGCCGTGATCTGAGAGGAGCAGCGCAGAGTCCTCGCAGGACAGCAGGACAGCAGAAATCAGCAGAAATCAGCAGATATAACGTCAATGCGATCAGAGGAGATGAGAGGGGCGCAGTGAGAGGTGCAAGCTGTTAGCGCGCTTCTCTAAGTCACATCGACCACCACCCCTCCCCCTCAAGCTCCCTCCTCGTGGTCCGAGCCAAAAAACCTGAAACTTGAATCAGCAAGCCGACGCCGCAAAAAGAAAAGAAAAGAAACGACAGGACCACTGATTCATCGCCGGACTGAACCCGGCCAACAGTGGTGCCGAGTGAGCGAGTGAGCTAAGGCGAGGCGAGGTGAGGCGCGCACGCACGGGAGAACACGGGTCAGAGGACTGGCAAACTGGCAAAACCGGCACAGCTGACGCAGCGGGAGACAGTGGGACACAACGGGATGTGGCAAGGAGTAATCTCCTGACGCTGTCTTGTTGTTTGTTGCTTGTCGTGTCCAGTGTTGTCCATTGTTGTGCCTAGTGTTCAGCGTCCCGCCTTGACCCCCCCTGAGGGGACTGCCAGCGCCTGTCCTCAAGTTACCTCTCCCTCGCCACAGACGACGCCAGGCGTCTACTTACTTGCTTCCCGGAAACAGCAAACAACCCGGACACGGATACGGACACGGTCCTGGGGGTCAGGGGTTTGAGGGTTTGAGGGTCTGATCGTGTGCACCCCTTCTGCACATTATCTAACTATCTACACACCCCCCCAGCTTTATCCATCTCATTCCAATCTAACTTAACTACTCTAAACTAGGCCTCCGAGATAACAGGCCTTCAAGACAACAAAGATGAGATCTGGCAGAGTCAGGGAATTGCTACCCAACCCCCACCTGAATCCTCCCTCAAAGCCCAAGAAGATAAAGAGAGCACTCGATCTGCACATCAAACCGCTTCAAGAGGGTCTTCAAGGGTTTGTAGAGGTCACCCAAAACACCTCAGTCAAGACAGATAGGAGCGTTCTAACGGCCTCACCAAACCCAGCCTCACCTACGAATGGAGACGGCAAAAGGACAGAACAGGACAAGACACCATCAAAGGCCAACTTCCCCAACCTGAGTTCTGTCACGGCCCATCAACAACAATCGGACCCGGAACTACCAACAGCCGCCGCACTAGGCCCATCACTCTCAACATCGCAACCCCCAATCATCAGGACGAAGTCATTTTTAAAATCTCTTAGCGAATCAAAGGAGCTCATTTCTATAGAGAGACTACTAGAAACATCAGAAACAAAAAGGAAATGTACTAAACAACCCAAGATATACACAAAATTTTCCTTCCTGAAAGATCCAGGTTTAGCAATCTACTCTAAGACTGGATGCATAGAGGGTCTGCAAACTCCTCTCCTACCCGAGGCAGTCACTTATACCTGTTCTGATAGTCACACAAATGACGCCCTACTGACTACAGAGGGGAGCAGTAGCACCATACTAGACGATCCACCAGTCTCAAAAACCTCGCCAGTTCTGAGGAGTCCGGCAACGTCACCGCCAAAGGTAGACCAAGGAGCAATCAGAAGAAACCACCAAAGCTTGGCTAACACACGTGACAAGGACACGGTCGATCGCACAAGAGAGACCACATCAGAAACGGGCGGACCCGCCGTGACAGCCAACTCCCCAAATACCATCTCAAGGGAGGCACTTCACTCAACTGAAACCAACAAACCGCATCAGGAAAGTTGGGTCAGCCAGGAGAACCAGGACAAGAAACTGCAAAGCCCATCCATGACAGTAGACAGCAAGGACGGTAACAGTTGGAACATCCAAGATGCGTTACCTCGACAAACAAACAGAAATTTCTCAACGGAGCAACAAAACAACCGGACAAACCGGGACAGCTTGAGCACCAAGCAAGAAACATTACTAAAAGAACAATACCAACAACTCCAACAGACTAACATAACCACTACGCAAACAGAGCCCCCAATAAGAACAAAACCAGACCATGGGGGGCATACAAGCGCCCAGAGCGGGACAATCGAGTCCAATTCAAAAACGCGTCGCTCCCTATCTCATTACAGCGACCTCAACTCCACGACCTGCTCCGCGGAAAATGATATGACATTCATGGCCACGCAGGAATGGGAAGATCTCATCGCCTCTTACAACCTGAGGCCAGAGTACAACACTTTATTCGACGAACCAAACACCTCATTAAGCCAGGGGAACAGCAATAGCACGTTAAATCCACTAGCTGAAAGCCCATGGCCTATAATCATAAATACTTTGCAAACAACTGCCAAAGCACTAGAGTTCCAATCGCTAAAAATGGACACCCAGCTAACTGTCTTACAATCAATAGCTACTTCTATACTAGGCATTGAGGGGAAGATATCTGAACTAAACGGTCTCATAAAAAGGGGCCAAGAAGCGACCTACACGATCAAGTCACCCTCCCAACCATGCTCCTGTGAATTGATATTAGACAAACTAGCCACAATGCCATCAATGCTAGGGGACCTGATGCGAGAAATAAAATCATCAATTCCACTAACGCAAGATTGTAATGCAGCATCATTTCCAAAACAAAAACCATCAATTCCTCTAATGCAAGATTGTTGTGCAGCATCAATTCCAAAACAAAAACCGCAGGACCCCAAGCCAACACTGGTCCCGGGAGCAGCCACCAATCCAACTGCAGAGAGCAGGGAATTGACCTCTACCCAGCTAAAGGTCCCAGGCGTCGAACCAGTAATCCAAATAGCCACCCCCACTAATCTGACACCAAAGAACAACAAAGCACAGAACAAAATTCGAAGGAAAAAAAGGAAAGGGAGGAAAAAGCTCATATCAAACGTCAACTTTTTCACCAAAAAACAGTCCAACCCACAGCAAGAAGACAGCAAAAGCTCCTCTGAAGCAACGGACACAGAGCCATGCCCACATACACCACAACAAGAGGATCAAGATAAAATACAAGAGCAGCTAATTAACCCTCCTCACGCCACAGCCCAAAAGACAACCAGAAGCCCAGCCAAGAAATTTCACCTGGAAACAAACAACCAATTACTTGACCAAAACAATTGTGAACCAAGAAAGATCGATGACCCCACAGTCAAGTTTAATTCAACACAAAAAACCACTTCTACAACTAAGCTCATTAATAATACAGAACTCATTCAACCATCAAATAGCACAACTAATAGCAATATAACCGAAACAAGAGTCGAGCACACATTAAGAACCCAAATAAACAGCCCAACTGTGAGCAGCATAAGCAGGCAACCCCACTCTAGTCACAACACCTACGTGAGTTTCCAACCAAACTGCAAAAACATCACCAACCAAGCAAATTCCACTGTCATTCTCTTTGCGCCAGAATACACGTCCCTTGGCAGGGACGACATATTAAACAGGGGTAACATTCTTAAACTCCTTCACTCAATAACAACCCTAGAGAACACTTACTCTTCAGACCTGCTCCAAATTGAATTCATCCCCAGTAACGACATCATCCACCAAGAAATGACAAAAACAACGTGGAATACTCCCGAGACAGCGAAAAAGATAATGGAAGAAAAAATAATCTTTAAAAATTGGGGGATCGACTTACGACTTGTAGAACAACCTCGATACCCGGCACCTTTTTTACTTCCGCCCAGATCACCGGCGCGAAAAAAGACCAATTCAGTGCTAAAAGGAGCAAGGAGTTTCTCGCCGACAGCACATTCCAAACTTGGGGCAACAACGGTCAATGGTCAGGAACTCCTACAAAATGACCAAAACCCACCAATCTTCACCCAAAAGCTGCCATTGATCCAGCGAACCATTAATACAGCTATTCCAAATTGACAAAGGGTTCTGAACACTGAGAGCACTACAGAAAAAGTCAAACAAATAAAAATTTGTATTTGGAATATCAACGGCCTGGCAAGCAAAAGACACGACCCTGAATTCCTGCAGTACCTAAACCAATTCGACCTCCTGCTCCTCCAAGAAACTTGGGAGGAAGAACCATTCGAAATTCAAGGGTTTACATCATGCTTTCTCCCTGCCAGCAAAAATTCTATCTTTGGACGCAGATCAGGAGGTCTTGCCATCTTGGCATCCATAGCCACAATAGGAACAATAAGACCCACAGAGTTTTACATATCCCCCCCCAGCGGAATCCTGACGGTTAAAACCCAGCTAACACTACAACAACATACTCAAGAGGTTATAATAATAAATACTTATATTCATCCTACACAAAAACGAAAAGCAGCAAATGAACTGATAAAAGTACTGCAAAAAATCTCCGAAGAAGACCAGTCCGACCAGATCATAGTCGGTGGTGACTTCAATATGTTCCTCATCAACACAGACCACGATAATAACATTCAGCAAGAACTCAGCTCCGCGTGGGGCGTGCCAAGACAAAGCATGGCTAAAACAGATAAATCAACAACCAACTCAAAAAAACTATTGAGACAGCTAGAAGACCTCAACCTAAGGGCACTTAACGGGCGACTTGCTGGCGACAATCCACCGGCCCCAACATTTCATTCCAATAATCACACCTCCCATCTCGACTACACCTTTACATCCTTAAACATGTTCCCAATGATAACAACATTTAGGATAGGGGTCAACGACCTTAGTGACCACCTCCCCCAAGAAATCTGTATAAAAGCAAGAGCACTATTAAACACAGAACCATACACCGGCCCAAAGATAGACACAACATCAAACCTAAGGCGACTTCGATGTAACTCCAACAACATCACTACAATAAGTCTCGACGTAAAATCTTTATACATTCAAACAGTAAAGCGCCTGAACACACCATCAAAAGAATGGCAAAACTTCACCCAAAAAGTTGCAGACAAATTATCTAAGGGTCCAGTAAAGAAGCCTCCGTATGGCAAGGGACACCTAAATAAAACATCACTCTCTCCAGGCATGAAGATCCAAAAACGAATAATAAACCACACGCTGAGAAAGATACGGCAAGACCCGGACAATAAAGATATGCAGGCAACCTTGAGGGAAGCTAAAAAAACACTAAAACAGAAGAAATGGGAGAAACAGAAAAATAAAAACGATCAACTGTGGGCAAAACTATTCCACGAAGCGAAACAAAAAAACAGCTCTAAATTCTGGAGAATGATCAAGGAAATAAAAAATCCTGACCATGGTGGCATAGATTCTAACATCACAGAAGAAGCATGGATAAACCATCTAGCCAGTCACTTTAATAGCGAGGCTACAACTAAAGAGGAAGTGCTAAGGAGGTTGAGCACGGATGACGTGGAGGTAGTACCAGGATACCACCAAAGAGAAGCAAACAACAAACGCAGCACTTTCATCTTGAAAGCGAACGATTTAAAGAATGCCGCCGACACCTCAACAGTCTCAGATCCACAGCCATCGACGATTGGGACTGAAGACATCAGAAGACAAATAGCGAAAGGAAGACCAACAGGAGCCCCTGGACCCAATGGCTTACCATCAATGCTTTACAAAAACGACGTAGAGTTCTGGAGCGTCGCGTTAACATCTTTATTCAACTACGCAAAAACTAATCAGTTTCTACCAGAGTCATGGCATGGTTCAATAATCAGTCCAATCCATAAACATTCGAGCAAAAAAGACCCAAAAAATTACCGTCTGATAGCACTAATTGACGTAGAAGCTAAATACTTTGCAGGGAACATACTAGAGGAATTAACCTCATGGGCCGCCGCAAACTCGGTAATCCCGAACACCCAAACCGGATTCCGTCAGGGCCAAGGAACAATTACAAACATCACGGCCCTGACTCTACTGATGGAATCAGCAAGAGATAACAATAAATCTTTATATCTCTCCTTCATCGACTATACTGCAGCGTTCGATCATGTAGACCGCAACATGTTATGGCAAAAACTGACCAAATGGGGCATACCTGTTCATCTCTTAAACGTACTGATAGCACTACACTCTGACACCTGGATTAAAGTGAAACTTGGTGCAGGCACACATCTTTCAAAACCAATAAAAACAACAAAGGGCCTCAAACAAGGCTGTGTCCTAGCCCCAATGCTATTCAACCTCTTCCTAGCCGACCTGCCCGGCGAACTAGACAAAAAATACTGCCATGCACCAAAGCTAGGGAAGACCACACTATCCAACCTGCTGTATGCAGACGACCTGGTGCTCATCAGCCAGACACCCATTGGTCTTCAGCACCTTCTAAACACCATCTACGATTTTTCAAATAAAAATGCACTGCAGATAAATTTCAATAAATCTAAGGTTATGGCAGTAAACTACAAAAAGAAAAGGGAACATAATTGGCATATAAATGGAGAACGATTGGAAAACGTAACAACTTACAAATACTTGGGCATAATACTGGACTCGAAGATCACTTTTAAACCCCAGCTGGACTCCCTGCGAGGCAAGGGAATGGCAACCTCCCTTGCCCTAAAATCCTTAAAAACTAAACTCCCAGATCTGACCTTCTATCCACTTCTCCAAGTACTTCGCGCAAAACTGCAACCAACACTCACCTACGGGAGCGAACCCCTTCAAGGAAAAGACGCCACTCTTCTGGACACAATCATCTCAAACTCTTACAGGCTCATCTTTAACTTGCCAAAACAAGTCTCCTCAGCACAAATACGACTGGAATTTGGCATCGCGAAACAAACCTTAGAAAGACGGTGTGCATACGTCACTGCCTGGCACAAGATACGTAACGCCAACAATGATTCCCTAAATTCTAACATCTGGGATGAGACTCTTCAGCATCAAAAATCATCAGCGAGGAAGTATTTAATTGACTCTCTTGAAGTGCTGGGCCTATCCAACTTATGGGACATTCCAACAGACCATGTGACGTTTAAAAAAACAGCCAAAAAAGTAGTTAGACTCATCTCTAAAACTGAAGACAAGGAGGCCCTGACAAAAAAAGCACATGGTTGGGTAATCCTTAATGATTATGGTCCAATGCAACCACAGGCTTACCTCAATGTGGGCATGAACCTAAGAATGAAAGAGAAATTTTTAAAAATGCGTCTGGGCGTAATCCCGGTATATCCTCACCTACCGCCCTGGATAAGGAAAAATCTTGATCCACAATGCCGTCTGTGTAAAGCAGGAAAGGAAGACCTTGTCCACGCAGTGTGCATCTGCCCCAAACTGAAAGATCTGAGATGCAAATTCCTGCGAGACTCATTCAAAACCTATGGTATACGGACATGCAGACAGGCAGTCAAACTTTGCTTCAATCCCAGCAAAACAAAACTAAACTGTCAGGTCGTAAAATTCTTTGAACTGGCCGGAGTCAGATACATGAGAGCTTGAGGACTGTTGATTTTAACAATGCAACACTTTAATCTGAATCAACTTGGCAAACGCACAGGACAGAGCGAACTTTTAAATACCCTTTGGTTAATTCTCTTTGCAATTTTTAATTGTCCTTTTAAATGTTTTTTATTCGACTTGTAAAGATTTTAATTAATCATGTACAAATAAAATATTTACTTACTTACTTACGGTTCATTTGTTCAGTTGCCTGTGGTGGAATTAGGTTTAGGTGCATATAATCTACTTCTCTTAAAACAATAGGAAATCCCCCAATAATAAATAAGAAGCATTGACTGGGTGTCTATGGGTTAATTGATGTGTTAGGGCACTCATTTTTTTTTTATAAATTTTTTTATTATTTGCCATTTCCATCTCAACATCTTCTTCCTCACATTTGTTGCATTCAATACACAGATATAATTTGCCCTCCCCTTCACCCGTACATAGTTGTCGTATTGTGCAACCACAAGAGTTTACATTATTACCCATACTCTCGTTACCTACCCTCCGCAAACTCTTGTCCTTTAGCACCCCCTAATACCTACTTCCCCTAGCTTTCCCCAACACCAAAACTACTATCCCTTCCCCCCATCCCTCCCCTCCCCACCAGTGTGCTCCCCCAGCAGTTGTCAATCTCAATGTGTCTTGACCTATAGGTATATGCCCACTATGCGCCTTTGCTGTTGCTCGGCCTCTCCCCCCTTGCTACCCCGTGCTCTCTCCTTCGACTGTATTTGCAGTCCCTGCGTTTTCCCCTGCGCCTTCTACTACCCGTGATCTAGTGGTGGGACGGCTCATCTCTTGGTCTCCGCCAGACCCGCGCATTGCTTCAACTAGCGCCTCCCAGGCTCGCGCCACTTCCAACATCGTCTCTTTCTGGGTGTGTTAGGGCACTAATGTGAGCAGTGCACACATCTACTGCCTGGGCACCTTACAACGGTTGGCTGTGAAATACCACGTAGATGGCCTACTGGGCTCTGATCTCTATTCCTGTGACTCAAAAATGTTTGGCAGACAGCAGTTTCATTAGGGGATTGGACGCACTCCTACCCTGATAGCAAAATGTTGTTCCAGATGACCCCTTATGATAAAGAGAAGGTGGTTCATGTTGTCCATGGTCAGTCTGTGTGGCTTTAGAATATATATAGTTGACCTTATGTTTAAAGGGTCTAGTTACATGTAAGATATTGCTTTACTAGTGTTAGGATTTGCAGAAAGATACAAGAATTGTCCATGTATACTTCTGATTAAGTTAAATGTGGGCTGTAAATGTGCTTATCAAACTTTCTTTGGTGTTTGCATTGGATACCCTCTGCTTCTGCTCTGGGCAGGAGAAAGCAATGCTGCTAATTCCATAAAGTGAAAATGAAGCTAGTTGACTGCTCAGTAGTTGTGGGTGTGTTATAGCATGCAAATATATCATATGCAGTTTCACTGATCGGTATTTATGCATGTGATTAAACCACATGCGGAAACACTTGCAACCGGACAGAGCGAAATGAACCCATAAAAACATGCAATCATTTTGCAACACTTGGGCTTGTAGGCGGGGCTTCAGCATTTGCCATCTGCAACCTGGGGACGGCAAGTTCTTCACTGTGATTCCAGCAAGTCTCTAAATGTAAGAGTGAACATGCAAAGCAGTTGTATGTGTGCACATGTGCCTCTGTGTGTGTGTGTGTGCGTGTGCATGTAAATGTCAAGGTACTTATAGAGCGCACTGTCACCAGACGGCCACCTTGCGGTGTCGCCTTTGCGGTTTCCTGGCGCTGATACTCATACCGCTGTGGAACCCCTCCTGGCTTTCCCTGTGAAGTGTCCACTCCTGGGCACCCCCAGAGTGAAGCCAGGCATCCTTAGCACTGTTGGGGCCGGTGTGGAGGTTAAGCAAGCTATTGCCCAGAGTTGCAGTGTGGGGCCCGTGATTAGAATAGGCACCGAGGCGAGAATAGACAAGTCCAAGGAAATTGAGCCCGAGCCCCGCTGAGGCGGGAATCGAACCCTGGTCCCTGGCCAGAACTCTGCTTCAGGGTCTGCCACTCTAACCATTGAGCCACAATGTGTGTGTGTGTTTGTGTGAGAGGGATAAAGGGAGAGATGGCAATGGGCATATGGTATAATATTGTGCAATGTTTTTTTTTATTTCCCAAGTTTTATTGCCATTTAAATTAGCATAGAGCAGTTCGAAGACATTGTGCAATGTTTACAGTCTGTGTCTGGTTGCGCTAAACACACCCTGCTAATGATCTTCATTATGAAACATTTGACGAGAAAGCTTGCCCAATTAGTTTGTCAATGCTTGTTTTATGTAAGCAGGATGCTCACAAGGCTGGTCGTCCGATGGCACCCAAACAATGAGGTCACCACATCTTGTACATCAAATGAATTCACCAATTAGCTGCAGAGTGCACCGAGAAGCCATTACTTCCGCTTGCCGCCAGTGCCTTCAAAGGCCATGGCTAGGTCTGCCCGTGTGGGTGGGGTGCTATGTATGCGGCTGACGACGACCAGAGGGTGGAAGACATCTGAGACTTCTGCAATCGTTAAACTGCTGGAGATGTAATGAGCCAAGCGTTTCAACAATAACCGAAACATGCCCCAATTACACAGTGCAGACACATAATTTGATCTTCTCCCAGTTTTATGGTCGCTCTGCCTCTGCCTCAGGAATCCTGCAGCTTGGAGTAACAATGCTTCTTTATTGATTCCTGTCTGTAACAGAACCTGCAGGCTGGTGGATGATTTCCTATGTGTAATGGTTCTTTTCCTGGCCAGCAGCTATGTATGTTCCATCAGCCATTACCTATAGATTTTCTGTCCATAAAAAACATATTCTGTGGCATGTCAATAGGTCTATCCGTTCAGGCTTTTGTCCCTTATCGTTCATGCAGTATGCTGTATGTCAGTGCCGGCTCCTCCGCTATGGCGGAGCAGCGCCGCCCCACTGCTCTGCGAGCTGTAGTTAAAAGGAAACTAAAATGATAATAACCAGCGTTATCATTTTAGTTTTGTGTTTCCTGGTGTGAGGCGGGGCTAAACTGCCAGAGCAGGAGCCAGGAGGAGGAGTGGTTGCTCCACTCTAAAGTGTGCATAACTGTTTGGCCGAACCTCTCGGGCCGACCATAACAGTCATGCGCACTTTGCATGTTCTGCACCCAGGCTGCATTACAGCCTGGTTGCTGAACTTGCCCGGCCCCCATTGCCCATCTGAGTGCCGATCCACGGCACTCAGACCAATCACAACACTGCACTGCAGCGTTGTGATTGGCTAGGGGAGTCAGGAGCCTGGGCGCTTCCTGCTTCCGAGGAGCGGACTGAGAGGCGGTGGCCGGCCGGGTGGCTATCCTAAAGGTAAGTGGTTTTTAAAAACATTTTGCAAACCCCCTTTCCTCACCCTGCCCCGCCGCCTTCAGTAAAATGCAGCCGCCATTGCTGTACGAGCCATTCAATATAGCTGCTAGCAGAGTCCTTCATTACAAAAGGGCAACAGAAGATGCAGTAGGCCGTTTGAATCCTTTATTATAATACCATAAGGAAACCTGTTGTTTGATGCATGAGTCTATTATAACAAAATAAGAGAACCTGCTATACGGAGTGTCCATCTATTATAACAGAGAGCCAACTACATGGTGCTTGTGTCTATTATATATGGGATAAAGGATGCCTTGTCATACATTATGAGGATATTGCCGGCCACTGAACAATTGTTCATGACCTTTATAAGGTTATGGAACTCCAAGGTGACTTATCCTTATCATGTACAGCAGGGGGTACTTTTTTTCCTTATAATACATGGCCACACCATCACTTTTCCCTCAAACCACTCAAATCCTTGGTACATAGCTCTTTCTTATGAAAGAAAGTACGTTTGCAAATATGAGGAATGCAAATAGAATCTTTAGTGCAAATTAAACACATCAAAGATGCTGTTAGATATTTATAGCAAACAAATATTCAGTCAGTCAGTCAAAAACTTTATTTCGGCCACAAGGGCCATAAAAGCAGAATACAATACAACAAAATATATATCGAAAACAAGAGCAGATCACTTTTTAACCACCAAAACAGAATAAAATGATTAAATTAAAATTTTCACATTGTTAAAAATTGGTGGAAAATTTCCTACGCTGAAGCCATGCAGCATTAAGAAAGCGTGAAACTGCGAACACAATTGGGGGATGGGTGTCGTATTTTAAAACTCGCAGGGCATTAACACAGTCTCTAAAACCAAGGTTCCTACAAATCGATTTTACCCAGCGTTTCCTAGGGATAATGTACGCTGGACAAACAAAGAACACATGAATTTCATCCTCCAGTTTGTAGCCACATGCAGGGCATGAGATACTATTATTAATGTCCCATCTAGAAGTGAAGGACCTTAGTGGTAGGGTACCCATTCTGAATTGAACGTATAGTTTCCTGGCTACAGGAGGGAAAATCAGATCCAGAAATAACTCCCTCCCATAGTTCGGTTTAATCTGGAGAAACTGTTCAGTCAGCCTACCCATGTTCGGATCCATGTGCAGGCGTGTTAGATGAAAATATCTTAGTTCTTCAGCAAGATTGGTTTTAGAAACAGATAGGCAGGAAACTTCTGGGGTATCCCAGAGTTCCCTGCGACCAATCTTGAGGCATGTTTCCCTAACATGGGTTAACCAAGGGATCTTCATGTGTTTAAGTGTAGGCCAGAGATCCAGAAATTCTTCTCTGAAAATTTCCAGGTCTGGATTGGACCATAGTCTCTTCCAATATTGGACAGGCCGGGCCACCACCACTTCTTCAATGGGTAGCAATCCCAGATCTAATCTAATTGGGACCAGCGGAGTACTAAGGGGTAAACTTAATAGTTTCCTGATAAAGGAGTTTTCGACCCTCGTTAGACTATCTATTTGGGAATGCCCCCATAGTTCTGCTCCATAAGTAGCGGCAGATCGGGCTTGAGTTTTAAAAATTTCTACCACTGGGGCCGCTGGTTTGAAAACCGTGCCACTAAACAATCTAGCCATGCCTCCTGTAGTTTGGGTCAGCTTAAGTGTAGAATTGACCACCTGGCCTCCCCAGCCAAGGTCTTCCTGGAGTGTAATCCCCAAGTAAGAGAACGTTTTCACCCTTTCAAGGGGGATACCGTTCAGGACTGGGCTCGGGCGGGTACTTTTAGGGGGGTTCAGAATCATGAATTTCGTTTTGGCTAGGTTGATCTCAAGGCCTCTGTCACCACAGAAGTCAACAAAGCCATCTAAGACTCGCTGAATTCCCATGGGAGTGCGTGACAACAACAGAGTGTCGTCAGCAAACATTAGAGCAGGTACCTTGCCCGATACAAGCCTAGGAACGTCAGTGTCTTTGAGGGCTAGAAGGTGTTTTATAAGTCCGTTAATGTATAGGCAAAACAGCGTGGGGGCTAGCACACATCCTTGTCGAACTCCTCGACTAACAGGAAAACGGTCAGAGAGTTCGCCAAACTTCCCACATCTAACCTGGGCGAAGTTGGCCTTGTGTAGGTTCTTCAAAACACCCAAGAGATAGGGGGGAATGTTAAGCCCTTGCAGAACGGCCCAGAGCTTTTCTCTCGGGACCAGATCAAAAGCTGACCTTAGATCAACAAAAATGAGGTAGAGGCTGCCACCCTCTACTCTCACAGTCTTCCAGAATATAACCTGAGGACGAAATATCTGGTCAAGGGTTGAAGTACCCTTCCTGAAGCCGGCCTGCAAAGTGCTTAAAACATTATTTTCTTCTTCCCAGGCCTGTAATCTGTTCAAAATTATGCGCCCGAAAAGTTTTTGGGTCGTGTCAATTAAACTTATCGGGCGATAATTTGAGGGCTGTAAAGGGCAGCCTTTTTTGTGAATAGGCACTATCTCTGCGCCACGCCAAGTTACTGGTGGCTCTGCACCATACAGAATAGAGTTAAAAAGGACACATAAGTAGGGAGCCCACACCGTAGGTTCAGACCTAAAAAGATCGCCAGGGATTTTGTCCAGGCCCGGCGCTTTGTTAGGTATGAGCATAGAAATGGCATGTTGAACCTCCTTAATTTTAATTCGTGGGATAACTGCAGCACTACAAGCTGTAATAGGAGGAGAATCAACTGGGGGAAGTGGATTAAAATCCGCTATTGAGTATAGGCCACCGAAATGCCCTTCCCAGAGTACTGGGGCAATATTAGAGCCAGTAATGGGGTCAGAGTCTTTCTTACCATTGCTAACAATAGCCCAAAAGGTCTTAAAGTCCTTATTCTGTAAAGATACTCTTAGCTCCTCCCACATATCGTCTTCCCAAGACTTCCTAGCCCTATTGATCTGTTGTTTGTAAAGGGCGCGGAGTGATTTAGTTCTAAGTTTATCCTTTGCTTTTATTGCCACAATCAGCTCGGTTTTTAATTTCCTGCATTCACCTGTGTACCAAGATTGCTTATTGGGCGCTCGTGCCTTAGGAGCCTCTGAGCGAGAAAAAACGTCCAGGATTTTCATTGATAACTGAGTGTGGATAATAACGGGGCTGGATAAACTTTCCGCGGAAGAGCAGTCTAGCACTACACCGGCCATTTCATTAAGGCCGGGAAGTGCCAATCTATACGTTTCTGCCAGTTTCTCAGGATGCATGAGGATGCTAGACCATTTGACTCTTCGTTTGTTGTTATGGAGAGTTAAAGATTGCAATGGAAGGGACACCCCACTGACATACGTTGAAAATCCCCAGTGATCTGGTTTTAATTTCAGAGTAAGGGCATTGTGGTCACTATCATCACGAACAAGCACACTAAAATCTAAGACCTTGTTCCATGATTTTGTGTCGATCAGGATATAATCCAAGATCGACAAATGCCCAGCTCTATTAAAAGTGGTGTGTCCAGGCTGGTCGGATTTGAATCGACCATTACAAGCCCTCAATGATAAAGAAAGGGTAAGAGAAAGAATTTGAAGTACTAATGGGGTCCAAGCTCTGACCGTAGGGATCATAGTGTCAGGGATATTTAAATGTGTGTCCTCCGCCACAGGGTCATTTTGGGCTAAGAGACTGAGCGGCTCAAGCTGACAATTAAAATCGCCACCTACTATGATGGAATAGTCTGGATCTAAAGTCAGAATAAAGTCATTCAGAGCTGTGATGACCTTAGATTCACGTCCTCCAGGAGATGGTCTAGAATAGACATTTAGGAGAACCAGATGCTTGTTCTCAGGCAAGTCCAATATAACGCATAAAATGTCATCCGATCCTGTTTGGAGTTGCCTAGCTTTAGCACCCAGATGAATTGCAACCCAGGTGCTAAGACCTCCAGAGGGTCTCCCCCTGCCACTAGATAAAGCCAGAATGTCAAAAGAGGCGAACCCCTCTCGTTGGTAGTTGTCCACGGCCCATGTCTCTTGTAACAAACAAATGTCAAAAGTGTCCATAAAATTACCCCACTCATTACATATCTGTTTGTTTTTTAGGCCCGCTACATTCCAAGAGATAAGGTTAACATCGGTTTTGGGCTCTCCTATAGTAGGGGCATCTATACTTAGGTTTGGGGAATCAGCTATAGAAGGAGAACTAGAGCATAAGACAGGGACATTATCCCTGGAGGAATCGGTGTCCCCGTCCTCAAGCCTTCTAAGACTCTGGGGGCGCCATCACCCAGGGCTGTTTTTTCATTAAAGGGGAGGGGAGCCATGTGTCACCTGAGTCCTGTAATGAGTACTGCCTGCAACATTGTTCTCATGTTGCTGGCAGCTAATCAGATCGCTCGCTCTCGATTGTAGAGCTCAAGCACTGTATAAAATTGCAGAGAAAAATTATGTTGAATTTTCATTTTATATTTATGTGCCAATTGAATCAGGCTTGATTTTGCAGTATGTTGTTGCTGTCTATGGATTCAGAATTGTGTTTTTAGAGGAAATCGAGGCCACAGAAATTACTTTGAGAAAGGTTTCTGTGAAGCCGAAATGCATCAGTACTGAGCATGAATAAATAAAGGGTTGAATAACCTCAATGGTGTGCGGCTCCTTGTTTACTGTGGATTACATGGGACGGCACTTGTGTACTTATCTTTCAGGGAAGCCGTGGACCTTTGCGAGCACTGGCAACACTAGGCCGCTTGTCAACACAGCGACGTCTTTTCTTTGGTTTCTATATATAGATATATATATTTAGATAGATGGATAGATGGATAGATAGATAGATAGATAGATAGATAGATAGATAGATAGATAGATAGATAGATATATATATATATATAGACAGACAGACAGACAGACAGACAGACAGACAGACAGACAGACAGACAGACAGACAGACAGACAGACAGACAGACAGACAGACAGACAGACAGACAGACAGACAGACAGACAGACAGACAGACAGACAGATAGATCCTAAATCCAGCACAAAAGCAATTTGCGGCAGGGACAGCACCTGCTCGCGGGTTTACCAGCCACCCATTCCAATCGATTCTATGTTTCTCAAATCTTGAAGAAAACCAACAGGCAGCTCCGTAGTTGCAATCAGTTTGTTTATTTTCCCATAGCCAGTGGAGGAAAACCTGACGTGTTTCGCTCTGGTAGAGGTCTTCATTATATAACATCTCATTGCCAAACAGAGTATCAGTTGTGACAAAATACGCAGCGTAAATCCCATAGTCTGTGAAAAACACCCAAATGTGCTAAATAAAGAAAACAGGTTACCCAATACATCATTTGTTAAATTTCAAAAGCATTATCAGAACGTAAATTGTCAAGTTCATGAACTATTCGTAGAACATTTGAGAAGGAGGCAAATAATCTCAAATGATTATATCAGTCTAATCTATTTGGTTAGAGTCCGTTTATCATGTAGTTAGTCACAAATTGTCGTCATATTACTGCACTAACAACTAACATAGCCCAAGGAAAGTCAAAAAATGTCCCTAGTACCTCACATTCAAGACCACTTCGGACCGGAGATACCAAGACATTTTATATTTTACAGGTGAACAAGCATTCCCTCATCATGATTCATACCAAAAGGTGCCAATATATTGATGTCTATTATGAAACAAGATCCCAGTCTTCGTAATGTTAATGTCTTATCACCCCTTCTAGCCCGTTTGGGGATGTGGTCACAGGCAAAGAAACTCAATTTAGTCCAATCACCGTTCTGAACATCTTTAAAGTGTTTACCGGTGCTGTATTTTAAATCTCGGTTATTCACTGCATGGATGTGTTCTAGAATTCTCTTTTTCACCGGGAACATGGTACTTCCAACATACTATTTTGGACATAGGCATTTTGTGTGTGTTTCTTTTATAAATGGTTAGAAGTTCACTAAGAAAATCATAGGTAAAGTGACGTTATAGTTAAGTAAGGTAATAAGATTTTAGCTTATGTTAAAAAAAAACTAGAAATTCACTGAAAGAAAGGTTAAAGCGATGTTATAGTTTGGTGTTAAATAAAACAAACCCTACCGTTTAAACCCCCCTCCCAAAAAATCCCACTGAAATTTACCAGTTATAGATTACTGAACTACTGTCATGCTTAATGACATCATTGATGACATCACTCATGACGTCTCAAATTGCATAATTGATGACATCACTGATTGCATCATCTAAGGTAGTGGTCCTCAAATTATTCTAAAAAATGCTAAATCATTTAAGAAAGCAGAGTAGGTAGTAAAAGACTCACAAACATATACATCATAGATTGACTATGCTCGCATGTGTGCGTTTACGAATTAGAAATAGTGTAGCATTCTACACAAGCCAGATCGTCTGATATAGGTAGGGTTTTAAAATACTATTGAGGATTGTCCACAGGGCTTCGTTGTGCATGCCTTATCATCGACCAATGTAAAGATTAAAAGTTAGGCTCCCTGTTTTCCGTTTTTACTGATTTTTACAGATAAATACAGACAGAAAAACAGTTATTTTCTTGTCTGCATTTATTTTTAAATGTGGATAAAACGGAAATTAGGTGCTTTTTGAGTGATCCTAAATACACTTTGCCATGACTGTCAGGCCGATTACTGTGTATTTTGATTGGTAAGGGGGTTAAAAAAGAAAGGAATTTTATTAAAGAGGCTGAAACAGCAGTAGGATGCTGAAATGTGCATATTTCATTTACGTGCATTGATTTATCTTCTGTGGGTGGTCATATCACTGAAACCTGGCAGGCATTCAATGATGACTGCATATGTATTGGTTAAATAAATGTAGAAGTATACCAGTTTCAGCTTATTTTTTTCACAAACCCCATATAAAGATGGATAAATACAGATAAAGTTGACAAAAAATAAATATGGATAAATACAGACGAAAATGTCGAAAAAATAAATACCATAAAACCGGGAGCCCTAATTAAAAGCCATTCACCTAACATTCTGATCAGGTAATTTACAGGCACATATCAATAAGGTAAAACATGACCAAATACTGTTTTTGAATATTATTCAAGGTTTAATAAGCTCTTGATCTCATTAATGTTTATAGAGTCATTACGTTTTTTATGCACCTCAAAAACAGCAGAAAAAGAGCCTGGAGGTTGACTGAAGGGCCATCAACCCCCTCAGGTGCTCAACTCCCCTGAGGACTCCCACCCCACATTTTCCCTTTTTTTCCCACAGTACCACTGGACTTCTGCGGTACCACCACACAAGTTTCATCAGCATGGTGCAGAGGGAGCATGCAAGCTTCACTTTTTTTTTTAAAACATCTTTTATTAATTTTCCAACTTCAACATCATACATGGGAGAGAATCAAATAAACATTTGGTATTCATCAGGCTTTTTCAGACCTTCAAGCACAAATACATCATGCAAGGTTCACTTGATGAAGCTTGTGTGGCTCTGTGTTACCATGGGTGTGCCACTGGTGCAACGGATCCAGTTAGATTCTCATGGTATGTAACAAGAGGGTCGTGCTGGGTCCCACAGAAGTTCCATGATTCAAGCACCATAATTTTTTTCTTTATTATTTTGGCCCCTGAAGGGGGTCCCTCTAGAACCCCCGTAGAAGTGCCAGGATGTCAATGTATTCCTACCCTGCGCCATTTTCTGTTTACTTTAAATACACTCCAGGACACAGGGACAGAGTCCTGGTGTCCTGTAATAGTGGCTGTAACATTTCTGTTCAAGTTATGATCACTCTGACTGGCTGGCTCAAACATGAACAAAAAAATTTCAGCAGCCATTAGAGGACCTAGTTTCCCATGCCTGAAAATACATTAAAAATAGATATAAGGGGCCAGGGTAAGGCTATCCTGCCTCCTAGCCCTTGTAGGGATGGCCCCAGTGATAGATCCCTGGATTCAAAGCATAATATTATTTGGGGAGGGGGGCCCAACCTCGGAGGCAGAATTTTTAAATAAGGGGAGGGGCCATGAACCCCCCAAGCCTCTTCGAAGCCCTGGGACCCCGTTCCCCAGGCCTGTTTTATTTTATTATAGGGAGGATGGCGCACATCCCCCCCTGAACTTTTGCAGGCTCGGGTGACACTATCACCCTGGGTACCCTATCCCCCTCTGTGCCGTATTACTTTTAAAGAGGAGGGGGTCACGCGGCCCACCCACCCTGACCCTTTAAAGGACTCCGGGGCCTCATAAGCGGGTCTTTTGTTTTAAGGGGAGGTGGCATGCTGACCCCCTCTTTTTACCTTGAACTGTCTGGGGGACCCCATCCTCTGGGGCCAGCTTCTCTGTTGTGTCCCGGGGAGCCCATCCTCGGGATATTGTTTCCCTGCCAACGAAAACACTGGCAGGTAAACCTTGTCTGCTCCCAACCGGCAGGAGCTGCAATAATGAAAAAAAACTTTGCATTAGGACTTGAAGGACTAAGCTAGAAGGTAAAATCTTTGACTAGGATGAATCTGATTTGTGTATCTGATCCATGCTCCTTCATGGTCAGCCTCAGATTGCACCTAGGTCCTGGTCTACTGTGACCATTGACTATCCTTGGAAGTTTGAGCTTTTCATATCTCTTGTTTCCCTTATTTGATTTTTGTCATTTTGATGTTATTTCGTTTGTTAAATTTGGCTCTATTTTTTTAATTTGTTTTTTTATTGTTATGCATTTTGACTTTATTGCTGTTATGGTACTGATTTATTACTTTCCTCATTGCCCGAAATTAAGCCTGTCTGCTCTGTACCATAACTATCAGAGGGGTGACCTCAGGTCAATGTAGTTACTTGAGTGGTTCAGCCAGACAAGAAGGGTGCTTATTCTTTGAGGTGGGTAGTCACCCGCATCAATTAATAATCTATTTCTTATACTTGATATCTCAGATTTCATTCGCTGAATCTGTTAGTGTGTCAGCTGTGAAAGTCTGGCTATATTTAGAAGGACATGAGCATCATCAAATCCTGAAAATTGGGGCAAGACACCACTACATTTCCAAAAGCTCTTTGCAAAAGGTTCTGAATTTAGTGAAAGGTTATGCGAGACATTTTGTGGTATGGTGTTTTTGGGCGAAAATGTATGAGAGATGGAAATAAGTTTCCACGAGTTCATGTTTTCTGTGAGGTTGTGAAGAGACCTTCATGGATCTGCCTGTCTTCAGCATACCACTGCTCATCTTCCTTGCCAATCCGCTGCTTCTTGTGCTGCTCAGCCATCAGTGTGTCCAATATTTTGCTCCCCTTTTCTCATCCTTGGCACTGCCTTTTAAAAGAGCAGCCATTGTTTTGCTGTGGCTTTCTCGCAGTGTCACTGAGGAAGAAGCATATTATCTTATGCTTTTCTAATAATTATCCTTCTCCTCAAATCCTTCAAACTTCTATTACTATATGCCTGTTGTGTCTGGCACTTCAATATTGGTTAGAATGGGATTTCCTTACTCACCAAAGCAGTGATAGATATTTCCCGCTATCTTCCAACATCTTATCTGCATCTCTTCCCTGGTAATGTATTTGCACCTATTCTGAGGAAAAGTCTCAGTTCCTCAATCCCTGGTCCTGGGTTTCTGATGGAGAGTTCCCAATGTATACCTGGGTGTCAGTTTATATTCAAAGACATCTTTTGCTATAATAGATTTCAGGGTGTCTACTGATGTTGCACCATTCCTAAATTTCATTGCCATTGACTTTTCTTTAGTGTGCAGAATTAACTTTGTCCTGATTCTTTATGTTGTGGATCCACCTCCTTTTAAACAGTTGTTTTCCCTGCCGACTTATGGCCAAAATTCCCTCCAACCAGTTTATGCCCGATATTTTGCTAAGATGTTTACATAGAACATCTGTCTCAGAAATTTTTATTTTTCCTTATAAATTGTTCTGTTCACTGCCTTGATTACTGAGTTTGGATTCCCAAATGGGGCACTTAAAGAATGACTTCTAGGTAACTCTACACTCCATACTTTTTGCTATTCACCATTTCCGATTGTAAATGTACACATAGGTGTAGACTTACATGTTTCCACCCACTGAAATCAGATGATGGTGGAGCCTCCTGCAACAGGATCTACAAATATAAAGTTACTACTAGTAACTTTGCACAAATAGTTGGAGAGCTGCATCACTGTTGCAGAAATCTCAGTATGGGAAAATATAAAGAAATTATTAAAGTTTATTATTCTTTGAAAAATCGTAAACGTATCATAATATGAAATAAAAACATATATTTATTTTAAGCATTTAGTTTTAACCTATAAGTAAAAAAATGAAATGCTAAAGCTTATTAAAACACAAAATTAAATGTGTTTTAAATAATTAATTATTTTAAGTAAAATTTTCAGTCATAAATAGCAATTTACCACCTTGCATTTCCCTAAACCCATCCCATTTTTTTGTACTCCCCATTTTCATTCCACTCCCAGCTGTCCCTTCCAAATCTACTAAACTTTATACCTATGTGTATGTTTTGTATCTCTGCCACAGTGGTGAAGATCTCTGCTCAGAAAACATACGCGAGATGCAGGTTGAGGTCTCAACCCATAGTATTTTGTGAATAGGCCCAAGTGTATTCTCTATTACTACTCAACTGGCAAGTCAATATTCTTTGTTTTACGAAAAGATGTTAGAGTTTTGCAGGCCATCCATTAGATTAGGTCAAAAAGAAGTCTGCACTCTGTACCATGGTCACTGGGTACATTGGATCTCAATCTATCGAATTTGTGAAAATTCTTGAATAATGAATGACATGCCGCTCCAGTTCAAATGCCTCTTTAAAATACATTGGCCTGTCTAATTACAATAAGGGGTCGATTCCGATGTTGTTCGGAAAGCATTCCTTCCAAATCGGTTCCAGAATGCTTTCCGGACGACTCGGATCGTGGGAGTCCGACCGAGCGATTTTGATGTATCTGGATGCTTCCGGATACGATTCGGACGGACTCCCATTCACTTCAATGGGAGCCTGTGTTTCGAACGAGAACACAGGCTCCCATTGAAGAAAGGGGAGGCTGGGGAAAACCTTGCACCCTGTGGCGGGCACCCCATGGCACCTGCCATACTGTGCTTTGCTGGAAAGGGGGGTCCCTTGGGTATCCCTCCAGGCCTGATTCGGAAGGTCCCGGGTGAAGGGGGGACTGCTATGGGCCCCCAAAGACAGATTCTGGCAGCCGATTCGTTCTGGAGAAACCAAACCAGAACGGCTGAAACACAGATAATAGTCTCTTTAGTTGCAATGGGAGTGAAAGCTTCTTGGGTGTGCTAATTATCAGGGAGGTCAAAGGCAAAACATGTCTAGTTTTTGGGGAATTAAAGGAGGCCTCAGAAGTGCAATCCCCTGCTCCATCAGTCTGAGAGAAAGCTTGAAAAGTTGCATAAACAACTGCGTGGACATTTGAAACATGGAAAATTTCAGGGAAAGGATGGATGGTTCTCAAACAGGAAGACGAAGATGTTTGAGATTTGACATAAGAATGCTAAATCCGTAGAGACAGGCTTAACTTTGTGCAGGTCCCCCAGCTGCCAGCATTCAACCAACACAGGGACATGAGAAAGAAACTATAGTTGTATCATTGCTATTTTTGCTGAAACTCTGTATTGACCTATTTTATATCCACATTTATATGAACCATCATTATTTGTGCTTGCTAATAAATAGTGCTCCCTAATAAATATTTCTGAACTGGTTGATGGTTTCTTGTTTTCATTGAGTGTATTACTTTTACTCTACCGTATCATACAGAAAAGTGCCTGGTTGCAGGAAATCAGTGTACTTTAGTATAGTTGGTACTAACCCAACACAAGATATAGTTCAGTAATGTCACTCTTTGGGAATAAGAAAAAAGATAATGCAGAGGGAGAGAGATAGTATGAATGGGCCACATTGCATTCACATTAGTAGGTAACAAATTGATAAGACCTGGCTCCCAGTGGCTGAAATGCTAGATCGTTGGGAGGCACTGTGCCTTGGATTTAGATAGAAGGGAAAGTTACTCCACTCTTAGCCAAGGTGGTGTTGGAAAGTATAAAGGTGAGGGGTACTAAGCTGGAATACAGGGCAGCAGGTTCAATGGGTAGATTTGCCTTATGGGTTTTAGGAAAGTGTTCAGTGAGGTGGATAGGATGGGCAATGAGCTTAGTAGGGTGAGAGAACTGCTGGTTGTGTTGCTTGAGAAACAGGTGGCAATGCATGAAACCGTGGAGAGTGCAGCAGCAAGAGGTGATCAAGTGGAAGCTAAATGTACTGCTTGGGCAGTGAGGATTGTGAAAGAAAAAAACAAGTGCACCCACATGACACCATGAGAGGTGCTTGTGAGAGCTTTAATGTGCCAAGATGGGTGAGATCCTGCTACACTGAATGCATCTACCACTGATAGTGAAGTGGATTTGAGCTGGGATGGAGAGGTTGAGGTTAGAGTAGCATATGTCCATAGAGAGGATAGTGATGAGAAAATAAAAATAAGGCTCCTGATGCAAAATAGATGAAAGGAAATGGGGTTATAGTGCAAAGTACACATACTGGGCTTGATTCACAAAGGTAAGCACGTTTACTATTTTTCAGTATTCACAATTTGCACTTTTGTTGTAGTAAGTCCCACACTACATATGGTCAAGCACTGGTAGAGCAACACCATCCCATAGAAAATAATGGAGGTAGAGACTACCCACAAAAGTGAAAGCTACTACAAAATTGCAGATGTGTACAACTTAGAGAAATGAGCATAATGATGGCTAAATAGTTTGCATAATTTCTAGGGCCAGATATGGAACCAGTAAAAAGAAGGAATATGAACACAATTTATAAACAATGCACCCTTGCACATGAACTGAGCATTATTAGTTCTGTTAGGAATGGATCAAGGAGTAGCAGTTGGAGATTTGGTGGATATTCAGAAAATCCGATTGAGTAGTAGGGCAGGAACAGGATGAGCAGGGAAAACCCATGGTACCTACCTGCACACAGATGTGAAGAGATTTGATTAATGCAGGGTATGCTAAAGACTGCATAGAAGGGAAGTCAATGATCTTTTGCTAGTTAAAGAGAAAGATTCTCAGCAAAAGAAGACTAAGGGCAAGGGAAAGGTTAAACCTTCCTCACTACCCTGAGATGACCCCAAGCAGAAAGAATCACAATAAAGAAAGGAAAGAGAGGGTGATAAAGGAGGAGGGTGATAAAGTTAAGCAAAGAAAATATACTGTGACCTCCTGAGGAACGATTAGAAAGTACTGGATCATTTTTATGCCGTTGATCAGGCCAATTCCAGGGGATCAGAGCAATGGGATTAAGCCCTGGCGATAGGAGGCCACATTTACTTCTATTTATCACAAAAAGAATGAACCACATGTAATAGCACTGCTCAATGAAAGAGCAGAAGTCATCCTAATTAGTGGAAACCCTTATGAATTACCCAAGAAGAGTAATCATAAACATCTATGAGGGAGGTGAAATAAACTGACAGCCTGCAAAGATTAAAATATAAATTGGCAAGGGGCCACCATTTACTGCTATGGTATTAGTAGCTGATGTTCCAGAATAAATACTTGGCATGGATATACTTCTGGGAAAGCCAGTAGACACAGAGTGGGGAAAGTTGTGTTTTGTGTGGAGAATCCAATTAAAAATCCAGAAAATATTATTGAGGAACTTGCAAAGTGAATCTCACAATATGCCTCCAGCTGAGGCTGTGTGTGTGTGAAACGTCTACAGTAGGAGTGAAGGCCTCTTGGCACTTCTCTAAACCTGAGCTACACACAAGATTGATATTGATGTACATCAGAAGGCACAAAGCCAAAACAAGTCTGTTTTTGCAGAATTAAAGTAATCTTGGGAAGGGGTAATCAATAGCCCTGAAAGCCTGAGAGATGGATTGAGAAAGTGTACACTGCGTGAACACTTACATTGACCTGTGATACACGAAAAATCCCAGCAAAGGGTGATTGTTCTTGAACAAGAAAGCTCTGAAATAGACAATAATCAGTGGGTTCTTATAAAGTGAGTTTTATGTGCATTTGTTTGAGACTTGACACAATCATGAACCCAATGCCTTGTGTCACTGGCCCTGCCATCTGGGTCCTGCAGCAGTGTCAGGGCTAACATAGTGCAGCTCTCCCAGCTGCAAGCATTTAACTGGCAAAGAGATGTGAGAAAGAAACTATTTTATTTTTTCCTCTTCTTGGCCATTCTCTAACTTGCTTAATTGTTTTTGTGCGATCTGTTTATTAAAGATTTTGTTGTTGCGAACATATAAAGAAAGTGGTACATCATCTTAGAAACACCATACAAGGCTAGTAGGTAAGTAACATGTCCGAATCACAAATTAGCTGTACATTAGCATAGTTACATCTGTCAATTTTGTTGCTCTAACTTGCTTAATCATGTCATTGAATTATCGTATGTGCACATTTACTTGAACCTTCATTATTCTTGTTTGCTAAGCAATATTGATTGTTATCGCTTTGTAAAATTTGCCATTATTTTTTTCATCAAGCTATAATACACCTGATGTTACTCCTCAGCTCATTTGGGATGCATTCAAAGCTGCAACTAGATACTTCATCATTTTCTTTGTGGCTCAAAAGAAAAAGTTGGTTTCTAAAACATGACTTTGCAATATGACACGCATCAAACAATTGGAGCATTTATATTATTCCTCCAAATCTAAAGAGTGCTTAGATGAGCTACTTCAAGCCAGATTTACCTTCAATAAGAATTCAACTGAAATGGCTAACTCATATCTCCTTAAATCCAGAGCTAAATATTATGGAGGGCAAAATAAATGTGGAAAACTCCTTGCAAATTAAAGTAGAGCCTGTCTTGTCATCTACTAATTCTCTTCTTCAAAAGAATGAAGACATTTTATCTGAATTTACACATTTTGTCATTACTCTTTATACTCCAGAATCCCAGGCTGCTCCTGTGGATCTTCTTCAATATTTAACACCCATCCACCACCTCCATTCACAAACATTGATTTTGCTTCCTTACATAAATATATACTTATTAAAGATGTTCTTTCTGCTGTGCGCTCTCTCAAAATAGGGAAAGCCCTGGGACTGGATGGTTTTACAATAGAATTTTATATACATTTTTCCAAATTTCTCCATCCTAAATTACATCAACTTTTCACTCATTTTATTTCTTCTAATGCATCAGGGGGATCTTTTCTTCTAATGCATCAGGGGGATCTTTTCAGGAAGCTTTAATATGTCTCATACCCAAGGATTATAAAGACCCACTACTAAGTAAGAATTACAATATCTCTCCATAATTTAGGGAACAATCTAGTTTCATTAAAGGAAGGCATTTCATGGATAACACTATATCACTGTTTAATGTGCTAAGTAAATCCAAATTGTAATGTGAATCTTTGGCAACTATTGCATTAGAGGCAGAAAAAGCTTTTAATCTAACTCGTTGGCCTTTAATTTTTACCACTCTCTTTTGGTTTGGATTTGGTTCAAAGTTTATTGATCTGGTTTCTCTGTTCTACACTTCCCCCAAATCCTCTATTATTGCAAATGGTCTCATATCCTTGTCTTTTTCACTTCATCAAGGTGTTCGGCAAGGCTGCCCTTTGTCTCCCCTGTTATTTGTCCTTAGTCTAGAACCCTTTCTAATCAAACTTTGTTTGAACCCAAATATTCACGCCTTTCAGTATGGTCATCACTAGTTAAAATTTCTGCTTATGTGGATGATATTCTTCTTTCCATGTCAAAACCTCATGCTTCATTAACAACCTTCTTAAAGGAAATCACACATTTCGCTTTTGTTTCCGGATATAAGTTAAATGAAGAAAAATGTGAAATCCTCTCTGTGAATAAATTATATTTTGGGGTTGATTTGTTTTCTTCTCACCTTCACTGCAATACTGATAAAACAAAATATCTTGGTCTTTGGTTTCATTCTACCGTCAAAGAAACGGTTTGTACTAATATAAAAACAAGTTCCTGCCTCTCTTAGTTCTCTCACCCCCAAATGGAACCTTATTTTTCTCTTCTGGTGGGGTAGATTAGACAGTCTAAAGATGATGTTAGTTCCAAATATACTTTTTTACTTATCTAATCTTCATATAAATATTTCTTCCTTTTATTTCAAAAAGATTTAGACAATCTTATCTAACTTCTTATGGAATAACAAAAAATCCTGCATGTCTCTTCAGAAGCTTAAGCGTCCCAAACATGTGGGGGGTGTTAATTTCATGCATATGATACTGAATTTGTTCTCAAACAATCTGCTATTCACTTACTAAGGATGAGTCTATTATACCTCCTCTTTGGGTTGATATTAAACGCTCTTTTCTTTTTCCCTTTTCTCCCTGAGAATTTGTATCATTTGCTCTGAAACCTCTTTACATATCTCTTCCTATTTTAAAAAATCCTTATAGCTTCTTTATCCTATTTTTTTCTCCATTTCTCCATCACACTACTAAGAAACATATCTTAAACTCTTCAATCTGGCATAATAAATATGTTAAAATAAAGACTAAAACGATTTTTTGGAAATCCTGGCATGGGAAAGGTCTTAAATGGGTTCATCAACTTTTTGAAAATAATTCATACCTTTCTTTTGCATAAGCTCAATAATTTTTTTCTTTTCCTACTTCATATCTAATTAAATATATCTCATTGGTTTCTGCTCTTTAGTGCGCTGGTGAGCAGCTACCATGTGCAATCCTACCTGTGTCTTCTACTCCCCAATTGGTAAATTCTTCACTCTCTTTTCCCTCTGCTTCCTCCATTTACCATATTATTACTGCTCCACCAAATAATCGGGAGAAAACTGCTGTCGAATTAAGATGGGAAAGTAATTTGGGCACTTCTTTCTCAATTCTCCTCCGGAATAAAATTTGGATAAACATACGCATATCCCCTGGAGCAGCTAACACTATTCAAACCTTATTTTTTATTTATTATAGGTTATTATTTATTCCAGCTTCTTTACACGCCAACAACCTTTCAGGCTCCCCTCCCTGCTGGTCATGCACTTTCTCTCCCTCTGACATCAAACATATGCTCTTTGAATGCCATTATACTCATCTGTTTTGGCTAAAGGTCTGGAAGCAAATTAAAAATATTTGTAATACTCAAACTCCTTTTAGTTTAAAAAATATTTTTTTACAGAGTCTTTCCAGAGATTTGTTCCCTCACTATGACAAAATTGCTATCTTGGATCTCCTTTTTGCTGTTGCATTTTAACAGTTCACCAGGTCATGGAGGGATTCTTCTACTCTTTCCTTCCAGGCCTGCGGGTGTTTGCTATAATCATCGGTTAGACAGAGCGTATGTGGATCCAATTTCTCTTGCTTTTATAAGAGATATTCTTTGGTTACCGGTAACAAATTTCCTAGACTCATGAGTTTCAATCTCCCAATACTCCTAACCCTAGGATTGAAGTGGTAGCCAAACCTCCATGATTCCTTTTATTGTTATCTGCAACTGGACACAAATTTTGCTATTAATGTATATTTATTTCTTGTATTTTTAGCAGTGATAGTATCTATAGGCATTTTTAATGGGATATATTCTCTTTTTTTCTTTCTTTACTTATACATAGTTATATTATGATTTTCTGTTTATCCAATTGTTCTACTTTGATTGTACATTCATTGAATGTTTTATTGTAACTGTTAATAAACTTTTCTTAAACTTAAAAAAAAATATGGATCACTAACAAATATTGCTAAATTGTTTGATGATTTCTTGTTTTTTTAGTTTGCCAATTACTCTTCTGTGTGATACAAAGTATCTGATTGCAGAACATCTGTGTACTTTAGTACAGTTGGGAATACCCAGCATAAGACAGAAGGCGCAGTTCTACATGCCAATGCTTGTTGATGCTCGCTCACCTTAGCCTTTGCAGCTGCTCTGACTGCTAAACAATGGCACAACCAGCCTTGGCTGGAGATGAGAGACAAATAGAGGAGATATCAGGATAGAGAGATACTACTAGGAAGTGAAGAGAGGATGGAACTAGAAGAAAAGGAAAGAGCAAGGGACAAAGAATTGAAAAACCAGGAGACTAGGGGGCATATCTGTAAAATAGTGGTGGAGCAGGGGGTAGCTCCCAAATTGCTAACGCCGTACTCCGTTTCTTAGGAAAAGCAGGGATACTCTGTATTTACAATAATACAGTGCACCCCTGTGTTTCTCCCTGCGCTGGCACTAAATTCAGCTGCCTAGCGCCAAAGCAGGCACCCTTTCACCATAGTGCAAGGGTGCCTGCATTGAGGGAATGATTGTTTATATGCAGAAAGGTGTCCCTTCCTGCACATAAACAATCCAGGATGGCGATTTGGAACTTCTATGTGGGCTGCATTGTGCAGCACACATAGGGGCCGATTCCGATCCAGGTCGGAAAGCACTCCAACCGAGCCGGATCCGGAGTGTTTTCCGACCGAGCCGGAGTCCTGCAGTCCGACCGAGCGAGTACGATGCGGCCGTATGCTGTCGGACTTGTTTCGGTCGGACTCCCATAGAAGTCAATGGGAGCCGGTCGTACGACACGTACATGGGCTCCCATTGACTGGATGGGTACGTCGCAGACAAGTGCGCCCCCTACAGTGAGTACGCGTTGGTGCCATCCACACAGTACATGCCTGTGTTGGGAAGACCCATGTGTCTTCCCTTGTGTCCGAGTCGTAGGGATGCGGGTGACAGGGGGTCCGACGCGGACCCCAAAGGCAACCACCCGGACGATTTGCGAGCCGGACAGTCCGGCTCGCACAGGCTGTCCGACGCGTGCATCGTACTGGCTCGGTCGGGAATCGCATCCATTGCACGCCACGGTTAGCTCCGACCGAGACGTACGGAGCGGTTCGGACCCGGAAACGAGTCGGTCGGTGAATTTCATGTAGCTCGCATCGTACTTGCTCGCTCGTACAGTTGTACGATTCGGGCGGAAAACACGCGTACGGCACGTAGTTTTTCCGGCCGGATCGCGTTCGGTGCCCTTCCGACCCGGATCGGAATCGGCCCTATAGAAGTAGCAAATTGTCATTTTTTTATATGATTGTTTATGTGCAGGAAGGGACACCTTCCTGCACATAAACAATCATTCATGGCAATTTGCTGTTTCTATGTGTGCTGCACAATGCAGTACACATAGAAACAGCAAAAACGAGGGGATAAAGCATTTCTCCTCATTTTGCCATGTTAAGACCAAGTTTTACCCGGTCTTAATTTTGGTGCTGTCTCTTATTTACGTCACCCTTGTAAATAGGAGGCCTTGTCAAAATCTGTGGGTGTTGCGGCAGAACACCCACCACAACACCCATTGCACGTTCCTTCAACACTAAGTGTAGCGTCAAAGGGAGCGTTATTTCCAAGGCGGCGTTAAGCCACGTTAAGTGGCTTAACGCCGCCTTGTAAATGAGGCGAACGGTTTATCACCCCGGCAAGGTCACTAAAAGTGATGTTCCTGTGGCGATAGGGGCTTGTAAATATGCCCTTTAGTGCCAGGAGTAGGAAAACAAAAGATCATTTTGTTTAAATACACAGAGTAGCAAGTACAACTAAGCACACTTAGTTCAAGCTCACAGAAAAGACCTGGAACACCCTGCCTCTCCACCTCAGGCAATCACCGTCACTGCCTCAATTCAGGAAGGACCTCAAGACCTGGCTCTTTAACTGAACCACACTGCCTTCCGTGAATCAGCAGCCTTCCCTTAGCCCCTTCTCCCCCCCCTTCTCCCCTCCCTCCAGCGCCTTGAGACCCTTACGGGTGAGCAGTTGTGCTTTACAATTCACTTGATTGATTGAAACCAGCAAAACCTTGTGTTCATGTGCACTTTCAAATCCATTGTTTAAAGGCTTCCACAAAACACTATACCTATGGAGCAAACATTGAGCAGTCAAAAGAAATCATCCGTCGTTTAGTACCTCTAGTATAACTGCTTTCATTTCAGTACTGCAATATGTAAGGCCATTTTTCTATATAAATCAGTTAGAATGTGTAAAACAAAGCTGATTTTAATAGCAAAAGACCAGCTTGAATTAAGCAAGCCCGATTTCCTGCTGAAAGCGTCCTCATAATATTCTCATAGATATTATGCAAATCATGTTGGCCATCTTGAAAAGAACAAAATACAATGCTGACAGAAGCCGCAAACATCACTTGTTATTACCGTAATTTGGAACAGCAGAGCATCCAGATCTCATCATTGTGTCTATCAAAAAAAGTGAGCTGATATTCTGGTCCATGCTTCGGTCAACGTTCGGAAATAGCAGCTAACATTGAGCAGAAAACCACAGAACCCTAGTAAGATGTAATTTTTAAACAACTAAAGAATACTTGCACTGTACAATTGAGCACAGAAGGAATAAAGAGAGTGCTATTTTGAGACTAGAGAAATAAGATTCATTCAAATGTTGTCCATGAATGATCTCAATTTAATATGTACCTATGAGATCAGTGATAAGGCCACAAACTATCTAGACATTCACACTGAAGTAGAAATGAGACAATGATCACAAGTCTGCAAGGAAAGGAAACAGCATGTAATAATATTCTTACAGTTAGTAGCCTACAGCCCCAAAAAGTAATAGAGAGTTATTCCTTATGGTTAAATGCTAAAAGCCTTCAGAAATTGCAGTTGTCAGGACGCCTATGAAAAAGAGGGAAATAATATGATTTTGAGATTTACAGTTAGGGTTTACTCTATGTGTCTACAACTGGTATGCTCTGACCCGTGCGACATCCATACCTTTGTGGTCATTTACTCAAACATGGTCTCTCTACCCTGTACCACTAAAATACTCCAAGGTGTAATCATCGAACCAGCTCCCTTTGCCCATTTCTCCTGTACTTAACTAGTGACCATAACTCAATTCTACTCAGTTTGTGGTGTGCCACATCTAAGGAGTATGTGTGTATTATAAAGGTTGTCCAATCAGCAATTGTTGGGGGTTCAGCTCATTCACTTTTTACATATCTCTCTCGTTTCTAACAGTACCTAATACAAAATCAGTTTTTCCTCATCCCGTTTTGTTGATCTCCTTGCTGTGTCCTCACCCACCAAAGGGTAGGTCTTACCTTAATCTTGTTTGAAGATTCCACTCAATGTCTTACCTATTTCACTCCAGTACACTGCCAGCTTTGGGCAGTTGAAAAACATATGCGTTGTCTTCTGCTATCAGGCCACATCTCCTGCACCTCATCTCCACGTTCCCTTTATCCTTCATCATCTTCGCCAGAGTCCAATAGCATCTGCACAAGGTAAAGAGATGATTCCTTCTTAAAGCAGAAAGTCTGGCAGTGCCACAAAGTAAGCTTAATGATACTTGCTATATATATTCCAAATCCGCATGTAGCAAGTCCTTCCTCCAGACCTTGTATAGTGCTTTCATCTTTCCCTCTGTGGCATCAACCATTTGCCACTACCAGGGTGCTACTTCCTTTTTCCTTGATTTGGTAGTTTACAGGTCCAGCTCCATCTGACATGCGCTACCCTCAGACCCCTCTTTACTCCTTAGCTGGGATGACAGTTGTAAATACTTGAACCTGGGGAAGGTCCTGTCAGATTTCTGCACCAGCTGCCCCCATGGCAGCAATTGAACCTCTTACATCAGGTCCCCCCAACACCTGATCTTGTCCTTCCTGACTAAAAGACACAACTTGCCTTTCAAACACTTCGGAAGCCCCGGTAAGTTCCAGATTGGGTCACACTTGCTGTAATCCCCAGCACCACTCTGACTTCAAACCACAATCTTGTTGCTTCCTGTGGTACCTTCAGCCTCACCTTCTTAAAGAATCTGGGTGGACCAAAATTATACAAAAAACCACCTACAGCACCGTCCCCAGTGCATCCTCACCTGGCCTATCTATCAGCACCCTACCATTTGTCAGCTGAAATGCCTAACAGTATAGCTGCAAGTCCAGTGGAACTAAGCACCCTTCAGTTAACTTTTTCCTCAATTTTTTCCATGCTATTCTTGCTCCCCTGCAGTTCTAAATTAAACTAGCAATGTTCCCTTGTGCTCTTTTCAGGGTATCCTTTTCAAAGGTATAAAATTAAACAGAAAAGTGTACTTTAGCGGAATCATCATCTTCACTAAATTCACTCGCCCAGATTCTTCCATCTTTTCAACAAAGCATTAGTTTATTTTTTAACTCTGGTCAAGATCATCTCGGTTAGCTTCCTCAAGTCGCTTGTTACCTGTACCCTCAGATATCTCATCACTTCTCTCTTTTCCGGCCCCTCCCAGCTACAGTTCCAATTCATGAGCTCCGTTTTTTTCTCATTCACCTGATACTCTGAATATGACCCAAAAAACGCAACTTTCCCCTTCATCTGTGTCATTGTCTCATCTACCTCAGACGTACACACCATGAGATCATCTGTGTATAAGCCTCCTTTCATCCAAAAACCATTACAAGAGAATGGTATTATTCTTTTATTGAGCCTCAAGATTTGTGCAAATGGTTCTATATACAAGTTAAACAAGAGCGGGAATAAAGAACAGCCCTGTCTAGTACCTCTTGTAATGCTCACTTGCTCTGTTAACTCGCCATTGACCAGGATCCTTGCTTTGGGTGCTCTACAAATTAACAGAATAATCCTACACAATTTATCACCCAGCCCCATATATTCCAAAATTTCACTCAAATAGCACCAATTCACCTAGTCATGGGCTTTGGCTGTGGCTAATGTTATCATTGACAATTGTAGTGAATTAGCCACAGCAATATCTATTGCCCCCAACAGCAAGTGAGTTAGTTCATGCAAATGCCTCTTTTGTTCCTCTCCATCAACTCAGTCGCTCGTTGGGCCAGTCTATTTGCCGTAACAGCAGCAAATACTCTATAGTTGCAATTGAGAAGAGATATAGGTCAGTATGACTTGCATTTAGTTGCAGACTTATTAGGCTTCAAATAACACTGACAGTGGCCTTGTTCCAAGTTGCTGGAATCTACCACTTTCCCTCCAAAACTTAATTGAAAAGTATTCTCCGTACTGGTACTGTCACCTCTCTCATGCTTGCATATAACTCAGTTGGTATCTCTCCAGGTCCTGCTGCCTGTCCTTTCTTACTAGATCTTAATATTCTATCAGTTTGCCCTTCACTTATTTCTTGGGACAAGATCTGCTGCTGCACTTCACTTATTTTCTTCAAGTTTTTCTCCTCCAGCACTTCCTAGTTTGTACTCTGTCCGATGACTTCTTTTCCTCATATACATTCCGAAAGAACTCAAAAAAGCCTTAACAATTTCCTCCCTTGTACGACAAATGGTAACTGTGCTCTCATGCTTAATTTCTTTTATTTTGTTTGTGTTCCAGTCTGCCTTAGACGCTAACATTTACCTACTTTTCTCCCCTTTCCGAGGAGACTAAGTTTGCTTGCCTTCCACTTCTGTATGGACTCTTTAAAAAAAAAAAACATCTTTAGTTCCTCCTGAGTGGCTTGAAGTTCATCTTCTATTTCTCTTCGCGTTCCCAATACCAGACCAGCTTCTTGCAACAGCCTTTGTGGCTCCCCAGTTCTCCCCTCCATTCTACACACCTCTTCCCTTCTCTCCTCCTTCCGATGACAATTCCAACTTGTAATCTAACCTCTCAGAAAAGCTTTATATGCATCCCATACTATATGGGTCCTCATTGAGCCTAGATGTACCTCTAAAAAGCCCTTGAACTATTCTTCAAGTTCTGGATTCCATCTTCCACATTCAATATTTGCCTGTCCATCATCCATTTCATACCCACCCTCTCTTCTTCAACTCTGAGTTCCAGATACAATACTGAATGACAAGATAAATGTATCAGTCGGTGTTCCAGGCATCACACATTAGCCATCTCCCTCCTGTCTATCAGGAAGTAGTCTAAGTGGGAAAAGTGTTCATATTTCTTGTAATAATATTTATTCCCTCTTGACTTTCCTTCTCTCACTCTCCATGCATCCAATAGACCCAATTCCTCCAACATGTAAGACTAGAAAGCATGAGATTTGGGAGAATTCTCTTGAGCACAAACCGTGGCCCCATCTAGTCCATTGTCCATCAGGACATTAACATTCCCTCCTATCACTATAAGGGAGTCAATAACCCAATAAAGTCAGAGAGACCTCCCTCCTTCCTCAACAGTCTGGATCATCTACATTTGGAGCATAAAGGCCCCCATATGAGGATCTCTGACTGTACCCTAACCCTCAGAACTACTCATCTCCTTTTATCATCTACCTTACTATCCAATATCTCGACTCTCAATATATAACATGTATTTTTATGCGTAATCTTCAACAGACTAGGGAACTTCATCTGGATCTTTGCTCCCTACTACCGCAACTCCTCCATCCTCTTTCCCATCTCCCACTGTTTTCTCGAGTCTGTCTAGAGAGGTCAGACCGTGTGCTAAAGTTCACCCAATAGGTTAAAGAATCAACCAGAATCTTTCTCAATTTTTTCTACCCTGATTCAATTTGAAAGGATCCAGAGGAACCCTCTGAATTTCCTGGGTGTGTTGGTCTCGGTCCCTGCACCCCACTCTCTACTCATCCACTGCCCCTGACTCTTATTCAGCTCAGTCTCCCCCCACCTTTCTGGATCTCAAACTGTATCCGTAAGCCCCCTGCCAGTTCTTTGCAATCTCAGGCAACTACCCAGTCTTTCCCACTTCACCTTCGCCACTCTTACCTTTTCTTCCAGGTCTGTCATCAAATGTTCCCTTTCTCCACGATCCACTGTAAATCCCCAGTCAGGTTCTGCACTCCTTCAATCAACTGCCCCGCAAGCTACTGCTGTCCCCAACTGTGTCAACTCCTCCTGTCCCAAAACGGCATGTCCACCACCGAGCACATCCCTGCCAACAACCTCCTTTCTCTTCTGAATCAGTTCACAGGTGCTGAGGCTGCCTGGCTTGACTCGAATAGAGAGAGGCGCTGCGCTGCTGCTTGACCCAACCTCAACTTGCAGGCAGCAAGCAATCGGGACCCATGTTTGTTCACTATGAAAACTGGTGAGAACACCACCCTTCCAGCCACTTCATGCACTTTCTTACCACTCTGCTCACCACTCTCTCTTCACCTCTCATCCTGCCGCCCGAACCTTAGACTCTGTAAGATACCCCCATCTCTGCATTCATGCACGGCCCGCAGGAAGATTCCCAACCCTACTCCAAGCATGCCACCATGTTCCCCCCTCCCCGTGCACCAAGATCTACTGAATTGAGACAAACTCTTAACAAACATTAGAAAGTGCTGCAAGCTGATCAGGTAATTGGGAGCGGCATTACTCACCTATCAATCACTTACCGTGCAGCGCCTACTCTTAAGGACAAATTTGTCCATAGCCATTTGGGTGTTGACCATGAAAGTTAATGGCCCTCTAACCTGAAATGTTTTAGAAAGTGTGTAAAATGTAAGGCTTATAAATCTAGTGTCAATAAAATGGAAACTACTCCCTCCAATGGGAAGAAGGTGATCAACCAATTTATAAGCTGTAGTACAGACTTTTGTGTATGCATATCGTCATGTACCAGAAAAAAGTATGTGGGCAGCATGATTTTTCCTGTCTGTAGGCATGTGATAGAAGTCTTGAAAGCTATCAAACATGTTGACTACAATTATCCTGTGTCCAGACATTTTGAATTATGCCATGACAGGAATGTGAACATACTCAGATTATTTGCCCTTAACTGGGTACCACCTATTGTTAGAGGAGGTGACCGTTTGAGGAAACTAAGAAGAATGGAATAAAAATGCATCATAGAACAGGGCACGAAAGAACCGATTGGGCTAAATGAACATGAGGAGTTTTTTGTACTCATCAGATGAGATATGGTAGTACACTCTCCTGTGTCTGACATTATAGCACATTTACATTGTATAGTTAGCACTTCGTCGTAGTTTCTTAGTAGCTCAAAGGGTGATGGAAAGGGTATATGTTAGATAAATTGCCCCCTTTCCTGTATTGGTATTTATTATTTGTAAAGCATTGTGAGCACCTTTCAATATTGTAAAATCATGAGAACTCAGGGCGACTCCAATACACTGATGTTGGGGAATTAAGCCCTCTTGGGCAATGTAATGCTAATAAGTGGTGGATATGGTGGAATGATTGATTTGATGGAATGTTTATGCCAGAGATCAACAACCACTATCATCATACATATACAGTTATGTCATATGCATTTAGACTTTTCACTCATGTAGTATTTAAGCAATTTAATCTGTACTCATATTAATGAATAGGGGTTGTCACACTACAGTTACATCGTCTGCGGTGAAATCTCTTGTAAACTCATACAATATGTTTCTGTATAAGAATCACCTGTACCTGTGCAAGTCCTACTTTTTGTTTATTGAGGACAGTAGTAATTAGGAATGTGTGTAAATATATTGAATATATATATACTCTTGTAAACATTATCATGAATAATGCAATCCTTTTGAATTTGGTATATTATAATAAATTGAATGCATAACTGACATAGGGAAATGTCTTTGGACAATACTATTTCTTCCGTTTACTTGGTTTTTGGAAATCTATTTCTATAGCGGATGGGTGTTTCACTTTAGTTTGACAAGGCTTGTTGGTTAACAAAACATGTCACGTCACTTGGTGAATAAATGTTGGATTTTTCTCTGGAATTCTGGCTCTCTACCTTCTTTCTGGGAAGTTGGGAGACATAAGAAAATCGGTCTACACCCATAGGCAGAAACTGGCACCCTCATGTGGAAATGGCCATATTGTACATAACTTTGTGTTTTATATACAATGGTGGTTGTCACTGTGTAGGTATAGTTAGGCCAGATTTTCCATAGGAAGAAAAACTTTTGCTTTTCTAATAACTTTGAGGTCATTTGATGAATCTTCACAAAACTTTCCCAAAAAATGTTATTTAACCTCAGCTCCTTCCTGGAAAATTTTGGGGTGCTCCATCAAGATGGGGCTGAAAAAACAGGGATCCCAAAACGCAATTTCCTCATGCAATTTCCATGGAAAATTTTAGACAGTGCTATAGCCAAAACAACTGACCATAATTGCACCACAAAGTCCAGTTATGGTTACATAAAAAAAACAAAAAAACACTGAACTTCACAAGTTACGGTTGGGAACACAAGAGTCCAAAACTCAAACAACAGTCATGCAAACTATAACTCGCACACTAAAAACAATGCTCATCACCTCATCATTAAAGAAACTGATGCATTTACAAATGTAAATCTTCTTACAAATTGCTCTTACCGCCTTG
This sequence comes from Triturus cristatus, assembly GCF_964204655.1. NCBI lineage: Eukaryota > Metazoa > Chordata > Amphibia > Caudata > Salamandridae > Triturus > Triturus cristatus. The sequence goes on from NC_140593.1 coordinate 1,052,643,703, forward strand.
TCAAAGACAACTATGAATGTGAAATCATTAATTAGTTTGATTATGTTGTAGTTCATTACGTGACATCAATGATGTCATTTGAGATATCATCCGTGATGTCATCAATAATGTCATTTAACATAGTGGAATGTAATATATGAGCCTATAAGCAGTGATTGATGGTTGCTCAAGTAATAGTTCACAAAATGTTTGTGTTTTTTTCATTTTGTAAAAGTTAATTCTTCTTGCATTTCACATTAACACATTATTCCTTGTATTTGAGTATATATATATATACTTAAAAATATATATTACCTACTAGCGGTCGCCAGTTGGTAGTTATAGTTAGGACCAAAGTTTCCATAGGAAAAGCGTTTTTTGCAAATAACTTTGGCGCCGCTTGACAAATCTTCCAAACATTTAAAACAAAAGTCCCCTTTTTAGGTCTCGGCTGCGCTTGCGCAGTCTAGCTCCGAGATTTAATGACTTGGAGAAGAGGGGCTTGAACCCGCCCCTCTTCTCCCCTGTTCTCCATTGGCTGGCCTCTTGAATGCTGGCCAGCCATTGGAGAAGAGGTCAGTCATTCAGATCAGGCCCCGTCCTTTTCGGATCGGGGGCGTGTTTTTTGCAAGAAATCTCAAGGAGGAGATAACAGCAAAACACGCCCCCGAATCCGAAAACGACGCTGCCTTTCTCCGAGGCATTTCTGTTTTGCCTCGGAGAAAGGCTGTGGTGTTCCTGGCCCTCACCTCGTTTTTTATTCCGTTGGAGCATTTTGATGGAGGAGGGGAATTCATTTCATTTAATTTAAATAGACAATGCACGTTTTCTCGCAGGTTTATTTTTAGCCAAAGTCTACAAAAGAAGGAAAAAGACAGTCGCAAGAGCGAGAGTCCAATTTTAACGAGTTCATCACAACAGTGAGGAAGCGGCACACAGATCTTATAGGCTCTCAGAACCTGGACGTTTATTATGAGACGTTGCAGCAGGGCGAGCTGACCTGCTTCCTGCGTCTCAGCGACTGCAATTGCGAGCTATTGAGATCAAACTGTCTCCAGGCGGGGAACCAAGATAACGAACGGTGCGGCCACCCTGCGCTGCCCACGAGATCGCCGTGACTGAAGTGGCGCTCTGCGGGTGCAACCCCACTGGGAAGGGACGTGCGCAGACAATGCAGCGCCGCGTCACAGCTGCAGCCCTTGTAAGCAGCAGCTTGATAGGATGTCTTCCTCACCTATGGCCGTCATTAACCAGCTAACCCGGGCGCAGCGTTCCTACCGCTAGCCCCCTGGGGCCAATCTAAGAAGTTATCAATAACGATGCATTCGGCGATAATGAATGTGCGCAACCATACGTTTTTTGACAGGAAGATGAATTGTTGCGAGTTTATTTTACGACCAATTAGTGTTACCTGCGCGCGATCTGGGTAGAAAGTGGAGTTAATCTGCTGAGCCGCATACCGAGAAAGCAAAGCGTTCGGATATCGATCACTTTCGGTTACTTTGCATCAATGTATTTGCTATATTTGTGTACATCATTACTCCGGCACAAGACGTCTCCAGGCTAGCCTTACACTTCTTGCTCAGGAGTCTGACATTTTTCCCAAAAGATTAAGGGGAACCTTTGCTTTCACCTCAAGAACTATCCGTCGTGTCACCTAGTGACTTGAAGTGTAACCTTGTAGCCACTCCGATTTGCTCTTCCCAGGCTAGGGGAGACTTTAAAATCAGGCTCCAGGATTCTGGGTCCATGATGAAGATGCATGCGGAATGAGTAGGGTGACCAGAATTTTAAAGCCAAAAACCGGGACATTTCAAGGAAATAAAAGAAGGACTACAATTTAACTTCACGCGAGCGCACAGAATGGCAGCGATCCTCAGCAGAGAATTACAGAACAGGCAGTTTCGAACATACATAAAAAGCAATTTTTTAAACCCAGTAGCTTGCCTGTTAATTACATTGTTTTCTTGAAACAACTGATAACTATCTCTGCTTTGTAAAACATTAAAAAGCACCTCGTGCCCTTTTCAGTCGACCCTCTCCAAAAACCTGGACAGGAGCCAAATGTCCTGAAATCTGCCGGGGCAGCTGTTGAAAAACCGGGACCATCTGGTCACCCTAGGAATGAGCAAATATTAAATTATTCTAAGGCCTGCAGTGATTTTGCCTTGATGCACCCCAAGGCAATTTGAGACCGGGAAGCTAAGCTCTTTGTGGCAAAGCATTGCAAGACCCTACGCTATGGTCAGTTGAGGTCTAAAGTTAGGATAGAATTAAATGATTCCTCCAAGCGATTTTTTTATCGTTGACAATTAATTTGTACATGGAATCCGGTCTCTTGGAGTAGCGGGACCCCTCTCTTTTATTTTGAGACTTACATTTTCTGCCAGGGTGATAGGTGATAACTTCGGGCAAGTGAGTCCCACAAATTGGTCAGCAAGGTTACGCCTTACCATTTCTCAAACCTCTGCTGCACCGTCCCCCATTGTCAGGCCAGCTGAGGGAAGACCATCTGTGCCTATTACAGCAGAAAGTACAATTTTATTTGCCCAAAGAGGCCTTATACAGGGCCCTGGTGCCAGAAGTCTGTTGTGGTTGTTACTACCACTACCTCTTGGTGCCAACAATGGAGAGGGGCCTCCGTCTCATATTAGACTTTCGCCATCTCATTGCCTTTCTGAAAACAAGCATTTACAATGCAACGGTCTCGGCATTGTTAAAGTTAGAGCTATTGGCATTGCTCATGACAATGCCGTTTCTTTAAATGTTTTAAAAACAAAAACATAAAACAAAAATAATGTCATGAGCAATGCCAATAGCTCTAACTTTACCAATGCCGAGACCATTGCATTGTAAATGCTTGTTGCTTTAGCTGCTGTGCTGAAAGTTTCAGGGTGATCTGTCAAGTGAGGGTTGAGAAAAAAGGGGGCCCCAAAATGCATTTTCCTTATGTTAAGTCTATGGAGATTTTTCATTTTTTTAATACACTTACAGCCCAAACCACTGAACAGAATTACACCAAATTTGGCAAAAAGAGTGCTTTTAATGATTTTGTGTAAATCAGTTCAGTAGTTTCACAGATATCTGGGGACGTGTGTCTTTGCAGTGGACTTGCGGATCCTACTAATATTTGACTGGCTGCCAACACTTCAACCAGGAAGGGTTGGCAGCCATCTTGGGACTAGGCTTGAAGCTGAGTCCCACAATAGAAGTACAAAATAATGATGTTACTGACCAAGTCATGAGTGATGTAATATGTGAGGGCATAAGCAGTGCATTGCGAGGGCGTGAGTTATAGTTAGCTCACTATCTACAACAACTAAAATGGTTGAATTTCACTGTTTTTTTACGAGTGAAACCTGAGCCTAACTACAACGTCCCTGTAGCCTTTGGTTTTTTTCCAGTGAATTTCTAAGGTATTTCATTTCCTAACTATAACATCCCTAAAATAGTTTATATATATATATATATATATATATATATATATATATATATATATTCACTGAAAAAACCATAGGTTTCACACATGTTATAGTTAGCTGGACATTTTACTGATAAAAAACCAATGAAATTCCCCCGTTATAGTTACTGTAGGCAACTATAACTCACGCGACCGCAATCCTCTGCTGATGCTAATGCTGTATTTAGACACTTATTTGCCCATGTCTTCTTCCATTAAATTTTAGCTATACATATATTACAAATATTTTTTTTTCGTAAAGACACATATGTCATCAGCAGAGGATTACGGTCGTGTGAGTTATAGTTGCCTACAGTAACTATAACGGGGGAATTTCATTGGTTTTTTATCAGTAAAATGTCCAGCTAACTATAACATGTGTGAAACCTATGGTTTTTTCAGTGAATTTGCAAGGTTTTTTAAATGCTAATTCCTAACTATAACGTGTGTGAAACCTATGGTTTTTTCAGTGAATTTGTACGGTTTTTTAAATGCTAAGTTACTTTACGCCATTTGTGGCGTGCGCGCCCACTTAACGCAGTTCGTTCCGTGCGCGCACGGTGCGCTTCGTGCACCGTGCGCGCACAGTGAGCACGCGGTGCGCTTCGCGCACCGCGTGTCCACGTTACGCTAGATGGGCCCTGAACGCACGATGCGCTTCGCGCACCGTGCGCACATGGAGGAAACATATGATGAGTATCGTTGTGACAGGTAAAATATATGTTTTGTAAAGTAAATATAAGCCATGCACAACTGGTGCACTTCGGGCACCAGTTGCACACGGGGTGGGGAGAATGTGGATATTATTTTTTTTTTTTAATATTAGCTACCGTACGCGTACGGTAAGCGTAATCGGCGAAATTTTCAAAAAAATTAAAATTGTTTTTTTTTACTTGGGGGATCGTAGGGGACTCCCTCGACATGGCTAGGTGCTTGGGAGCTGTCAAAACAGCCCCTTTACATGTTTTTTGACTTTGTTATTCAACACCCTGTCAGAGTGCGAGAGAGAAAATGGTGGCCGCCGCTTCCTGGTTTAGACCGATTCGAATGTTTACTAAGATCTAACGGCCAATCAGAATCGCGCTCGCGCACGTCACCGTACGCGTATGGTAAGCGCACCGTAAGCGCACCGTAAGCTGGCTCAGATATATATATTGATTTAAAGGCTATTTTCTCAGAATCTACTGAACAGATTTACACCAAACCTACAAAAGGCACTTCCTTGACCTGGGGACTACCTCTCTGCCAAATTTCATTAAATTCTGTTCAGCCGTTCGGGCTGTAGCCCTGTCTAAAGGTCCTATGGAAAAATGCATGGGAAAAACGCGTTTTGGGACCCCCCTTTTATCTCAGCCCCCGCTTGACGAATCCCCCCGAGACTTTCAGGGTAGGAGCGGAGCGTAGCGCCCCACCTATTTTGAAAAATTCACGAGGATTCATTGACCGGCGCCAAAGTTATTCAAAATAGAATGTTGCGGATTTCCTATGGAAACGTGGTCCTAACTATAACTACCTACTGGCGACCGCCAGTAGGTAATATATATATATATATATATATATATATATATATATATACCACCAAGAAAAGCACCAGATTTGGAGGCCACTCACATTCTGTAATACTTTATTCCTGCAGGCAGCCCTGCTTAACACCAACAGGCACACAGAGATTCCTTTGCCAGAGTTCAAATCCTAACGCGTTTCGGGCATCCTCGCCCTTGGTCACAGGTGATCTGACTAGTGCGGAACATGTAGCGTATCGCAACACCAAGTCACAGTTATTTACTCTCGCCTGCTGGGCGTGTCTGCGCATTGCATCCTGGAACTTGGAGTTCTTTCACTTTATCCGGGGTGGTGCTTCCTCGCGGCCGGGAAGCCGCCTATTGATTGCAAAACCGTTGGTACTCCCATGAGCAGCACTCGAAGGACACAAAGGATGTCGTGTCAAGCAGACTAACAAGCCTTTGAAAAAGAGATTTCACTCGAAACGCGTCAGGCTGTATCTCCTGAACTGGCAGCATCTTCATAGCATTAGCTGTTCCCCGAGTGCGCTCCCGCCACATGGGCAACTTTGGAGCTTTGATCTATACGCGGCGGGCCCTGCCGCGGGGAGCGCACCACCGCTGGATCAGAAGTGGGACGACGGCTGGGAATCTTCCCAGCTATTCGAGGAGACCAGCGCTGAAATTCTGATTCACCGGTCCACGAGGCCCATCCAGGGCGAACATTAGTGACTCTGCATTTCCGACACCCATCTGGGTTAAAGTATGCCACACTTCAAGGACAACAATTCTGTGGGAAAAGCTAGAAAAAGCTCACATGAGCAACAGCCTATCAGAAGGCAGCTGAATGTATTTGAAGGTGTGGCTTATAATGTCGTGTCAAGCAGACTAACAAGCCTTTGAAAAAGAGATTTCACTCGAAACGCGTCAGGCTGTATCTCCTGAACTGGCAGCATCTACATAGCATTAGCTGTTCCCCGAGTGCGCTCCCGCCACGTGGGCAACTTTGGAGCTTTGATATATATATATATATATATACTCCGGTTTCTCATAGGACACCAGACACCAACACAGCAGGCTCAATCCGTATTCAGGCACTTTTTTTATTTGCTGTTACGCGTTTTGACAGAATCCTGTGCCTTGTTCACACAATAAGATGCCATTACTAACCATGGTTTGTTTTTAAGCAACAGGTTAGATGGTTTCCCACTCCTACCGAAATGGATAAGATACTTTCCAACAAAAATGTTCACATACATATATTAATCACAATTTGTCTCTTTGTTAGAATCGTCTTTCTTAATTAACATTCAAAATTGCTTTATATGTTGTTTTAAATTCTTTTTAAACATTTTCCAATTTTCTTTACTTTTTGCTCATTTTTATAATGTTTTACTTATACCTTTTTACAGTTTGGGAAACCCAATTCACAATAACTTCAATTTACTTTATCTCGGAAAATATACAATGCGTTGTGTTCATACTGGCTCGCTTTGTTTAGTTAAGGTGCAAGTACTGATGACAAGTACAGGCGGTGTAAAGCATTAAATATATCTGCATAGCATACTTTGATGTAAACAATTCACAATTGGTAAAGTGCAAGTGCATTATTGTTGAAATAGTTCTACCGACCCCCTTGAAGAGGGTGTAGAGTTCATACCATTAAAGTGCAGGTGCGTTATTTCACTGACATTTGTGACAGTAAAATGCATGTGCATGATTGCTTCGTTATAGTTGGTTGCTCAAACAGTGCATTTTTTGCCAACAAATTGCAAGTGCAACATGTGTAGAAGTGTGGCATCCTCCGCTACGTATGCATCACTGAAATACAAGTAGTAGCAGTAAAGTGCAAGTGCATTATTCCCAGGCTGGAATACTTTGTTATAAAGTGCAAGTGCACTAGTGCAAACTTAATTCAACCTACTACTTAAAGTGCAAATGCATTATAACTCCCATTAGATTGATTCAAACCTCGAAGTATCTTTACATGATTCCAGGGGACGATATTGATTCCCCTATCCATAGCCTATTACAGGGTTCTTCATAATAAAGTGCAAGTGCAAATTATTTACTAAAGCCCCTGGGATGCTGTCTCCCTATTGTACTAGCTCCTTAAAATTACTTGTCCTGATTAAAATTTGCAAATGCTGATCTTCATATACTATAAAACCAAATGTGCATTCCTTAATCCACTAATTCTGAGAAACAGTCTTCACTACTCCATTTACCGTTGCTCACATCTCATGTTATATTCTACTATTTCCCGACAGCTGCTAAGAAACTTTCTCTTTAAATACATACATGCATATCTTCTTCAGGGTTTAAGCCATGCAGAATTTCTGTATTGAGCATTACAATGTATCTTGACTCTAGTTGTCTCCGTTTTGTTCTTGATTTCTACCTCTTCTGTTTTTTGCCACTGAGTCAATTACATAATAAGAAAGTTCATTAACATTCCCACCATGTATCTCATTAATATGCCTAGCTAAGAGGTAGCGTCTGTCATTGTTGTTCACCGCCCTCAGGTGCTGGAGAATTTTCATATGTACCATGTGGATAGTGCTCCCCACATATAGTTTGGGGCAGGGGTAGTAATAATTTTATTGTTTGGTTAATAAAAACCTTTACAATTTCCATTTAAAAAAATAAGTAGCAGCATAATTCATGATTCAACATTGAAAGAGCATATAATAAAACATCAATTCATTGTGTAAAGACAGTTGGTGCAGTAATCAATGATTATTGTCAAATACCGTAAATTGGCAAAGTCTTTTGACCATTCTTTGTACAGACGTTTTTCCAAGAATTTTACTGATATTGTTGCTTAAGGTGCCTAAAAGAGAATTAAGAAGGGGATAGGGGATCACAGAAACGTAATAGTTAAAAAGTCAGTATTTGGGTCTCTGTTAGTGGGCAACTGTACAATGGTCGGAAGGTTTAAAAACAGCAGCAGTGGTGTGATACTGATGAGTGTTGTGCTCCAGCATCTATCTTCTGGATGGAGGTTGACCTGGATATATGATGTTCATTGAAAGGTGGGACTATAAGAGTCTTTTGGTCATGGTGATAAGGATTGCTGGCCACTTGATGCGAGCGCTTTTTCCCCTGCCACTTCCCTAAACCATACAAAGCGACACAATAACTGTACATCTCCACCTCCGAGGCATGCTTTCACAGCTTGTCTGCAGGTTCTTATCCATCTGCTTAAAAAAATGGGCTTCAGTAGCTGCCGCCGTTCAGCTTGTATTTCTCTGCAGATATACAATAAGAGTAATACACTCTCGTCAACTTTACCCGCATAAGCGGAATGTAGTCTGCGCCGGAGATCGTTTCCAGGGGGGGAATTTGCAGCAGGTATGGTAGAATGCTCATTCGAAAATGAAGGTATTTTTCTTTCTTTCTCTTGTTGAGTCCTGCGTCTAGATTGCGGAGAAGACAACGTAGCAATGTACAATGAACCATCCATGGGCCCTTCCTGTGAGTGCCGCCCTATCTTCAACTAGGGATAGTCTTTTCACAGTCTTGTTTACAAGTTGTTTAAAATATTGATGGGTCCCTGAGGCCGGCCAGAGATCCTCAAGGCCCAAGCGGTCTATTGATGCTGTCAGGTAGCTCATAGCTGTGCATTACTTTTTTAAGTACATTTTATTCCATAGATGGTAGTTCAGTGTTCCTGCTTCGGCCTCTTTAATCTTGTGCCAGCACTTGAAGTAGGTTCCTTTACTGGTTATTTCTTGGGTCTGTAGGCCAAATTCCAGCCTTATTTGGGCTGGCGAGACATGCCTGGGTAGATTGAAAATCATCCTAGCCGTTCTTGAGACTATACTGTCTAAAATGGCTACGTCTCTTTCCCTCAGGCACTCGCTCCCATAAGTTATAGCTGGAATGAGCTTTGCTTGCCAGACTTGTAGCAGTGGGATAAGGCTTGGGCCGGCAGTTTTGTGTTTAATCTATTTTAAAGCTGCCACAATTGAGTTGCCTCTTCTATTTATGACTTTTTTTTTAATTAAATGTGCCTTTGTTATCTCTTATCACTCCCAAGTACTTATTTTCTTCAACTACTTCTTTTGCGAAATGCCAGCGATAATTGGAGGTTGTCGTTTTTGGATGTAATCGCATTACCTTTGTTTTTATCATAGTTGATGGTTAGACCGTTGGTTACTGAGTAGCTACTGGTTGTATCTAGTAGGTGTTGAAGACCAATGGGGGTTTGGCTAATCAGCACGCGGTCATCTGCGTACAGCAGGCTGGAAAGTAGGAACCCTCCCATCCTTGGTGCGAGTGAATTACAAATGTCCAGTTCTATCGATAGGTGAGCCACATACAAGTGGAAGACCGTCGGGCCAACACACGCCCCTGTTTAAGCCCCATAGTTTTTGGAATCTTTCTGGACAGGAAATTTCCATCTCGTAGCGTTACTTGGACCCACGTCTTGGTGTGTAGAAGTATTAACTGGTTTAAAAGGGCAGGTATTTTCTTTTCCTCAAGTTTATGCCAAAGTTTATTCCTGTCAATGTTATCGAAGGCTGATGAATAGGCGATAAAACACAGAAAGAGAAGTTATCTTGCTGATTTGGGGCTGTCTGCTAGTAGGGACAGGGCAAGTATGTTTGTTGTTGTTCCCATGCCCTTGCAAAAAACCCGTTTGATTGATGGGGATAATTGATTTTTCTTTTACCCAGTCGGGGAGGTCATCCAGAAGGAGGCCAGCATAGTATTTTGCCTCGATGTTAATTAAGGCTACAAGCCTGTAGCTGTTTGCTATTTTCTTGTACCCTTTCTTGTATATTGGGTGAGATAATGGACCCTCTCCAGGAGTCCGGGATATTGGCTCCTCCTGAGACATGTACAGACAGCGGTAGTAATGCAAGAGCCCAGTATTCTGGATCTTTTTTTAATAGCATCGGAGGAATCCTGTTAGGGCCTGGTGTGCCCTCCAACTTGCTTTTGGCTATCCTGTTCTTGATCTGATGAGTTGTAAATGAGAGATGATCGTTTACTACCGGGACTGTTGGATCGGATAGAGTTGCCTCAGAGATGTAGTGGGAGTCTTGCTTCTGTGATGAATTAAAATTAAGCAGCAGATGTAAGGCCCAAGCTTCCTCTGTCAGGTGGGAGTTAACTCTTTGTACGTTTGGGTTGTTTATTGTGCGCCAGAATCTTGTGCTATTGTTCGATTTTGAATCGTGCAGTAGTCTATCCCACAGGTTTTCATCTGATTCCCTTTTCGCCTGCCAGATTGCTTTTTTCTTTTTTTCTTTTAATTGCATTAGCTCCTTTTGAATAATGGGATCTTGTCCTGTATACCGAAGTCTATGTAGTGTTTTATTTATTGCTTTCTTGCGCTTTCGAAGATTGGGAATTTTAGAGATAGAAAAGTGGTTATCTTGATGGTCTGATGGACCATTGGATGTTAGAGCTGAACGAGCGCTTGCTCTGTGCTTTTCTCCTAGTGTTTTGAGTCCCAGCACGTTATCACATCTGTGTCAGTCTCTTCCCGATTTTCTGCCCCCTTTCTCCATTAGTAAGGAAATAGAATTAAAATAAACCTTAGAAATTTACTGAAAAAAACAAAGGTTACAGGGACGTTATAGCTATGTATGAACATTGAAAAAAAATGTAGAAAATTACTGATAAAAACAAAGGTTACAGGGAAGGCATAGTTAGGAAATAGAATTTAAAAAACCTTAAAAATTCACAGAAAAAACAATGGTTACAGGAACTTTAGAGTTAGGAAATAGAATTTTTTTAAAAGTGCAAATTCACTGAAAAACCAAAGGTTGCAAGGATGTTATAGTTAGGCTGACATTTCATCTGCAAAAAACCAGAGGAATTCAGCCGTTATAGTTAGCTGGGCTAACTATAACTTACGCCCCCGCAATGCACAGCTCAGTGATATTATGAGTGATGTCAACAGTGATGTCACTCACCATGTCAAGTGTGATGTAATATGTGAAATGGCAGCCTAACTATAACGTCCCTGTAACCTTTGTTTTTTCAGTAAAAAAAAAAAGAAATGTATATATATATATATATATATATCAGGGTTGCTCAGATCCTGCTATGGCCTATCACTTACAGTGGCTATATATGGTGATAGATTTTGGATGCCAGATGGGCTTGAGTTTTTGAGTGGAGGGGTACATACCAAGCAACACATTTGACAGCCACAATCCTTGGTGGCATTACTCTTGTCACGCAGAGCAGGCGACATCCTGATTGGCAATACCCTGAACAAGGGGTGGCGGTGCCTGCCAATAATGCCTAGGACCAGAGGTAGATGGACTGGGGGTGAGCGCCTGTGACAAGCCATGATAAGCAGAAAGCAATAAATCCCTGTTACCAGTCTGTAGGCCTGCATAGTATGGGCATCTGCTATGGAGAGCAAAATCGAGACATTCAGCTTAAGCAAAACAGTTTATTAATGAAAAGAAAACCTAAACACTTTATTACCAGTCAGAGAACCTTATTAGCTGAACATTTAGAGAAAATAACTTTTTTTAAGCTGACTACCCCAAAATGAATATGCTATATATAAAAATACACAAACGGTAACTATGGTCCTATATTTATATGACAGGGTTTTGTTGACATTTACAAACCACTCCGCCTTCAGACTTGCAGTTTATGATGTATCAGAACCCCTTGGCAATGGCAATATTGGAACATTATGCACAGTTATCCATTATGGACCATATATATATATATATACGGTCCATAATGCGTACTGGAACCAAGCTACAAGCCCTAACTAGGGGGAAAGCAGTGAGGGGTTGCTTGTGCTCTGGTTCAGGGAGAACCTGGGGTGGCAGTTTGGCCTGGCCTGGTTCCATTAGTGCAAGGTCAAGACTGATTTGCATATGGCTGGGTCCAAACTGAGGTGGCATAGTGTGCAATATAACGATTGACTGGGATATGGCATGAGTAATTACCAGCTTCAAGCATTGAGTCCATCACTTTTTTGCATACTTTAGTGCAGGGCTTTCATATGGCAAGGAGTGCAATGACGTGCTCATAACAGTTAAGAAATGTTTGAATGTGGAGCAATACATTCTCAGGAAACAAACAAACATCATTCCCGGATCCTTTGCAGTTCCTAGGAAATAGGCATGTTGGATCCGGCACGTACCGGATTTGTGGTGCTGATTCTTGTTACCGCAAATCCAACAAACCTTAAAGAAATTTGAAATGTGCCACATGTGTTACTTTTTAGTTGCGCTCAGATAAATCCTACTTTCAAATAATATATTACAATTAGTTATTTGTTTTCATACCAAATACAACTTTTTAAAAATGTATGGGAGTCACAGTGCTCCATTTGGGATTTGCAGAACTCTGAAAGAGAATACTGCCTCTACTGTGGCAACAATAGAAAAAACTCTCTTACTATGGGAAACTCTGACTTACATATAACTACCCTCTTTTGCTACAGACTGCATAAGAGTATAAGACCTATACTATGGTCAGAAGGAAAACACCTTGGGCTATATTTACAAGTGGATGGAACCACCAGAACATCACTTTTAGTGATGTTCTGGTAGCGCTATGCCCTTTGCCATATTTACAAAGCGGCGTTTAAACACTATTTGTGGCTTAAAGCCGCCTTGTAAACAAGGCCCCTTTATACACATCACTTAGCATGAAAGTGGCATGCAATGGGTGTTGCTGTGGGCGTTCCACTGCAACACCCATTGCTTTTTTACACTAACCAAGATTTACAAGGATGTGTAAATCTGAGAGTAGGAGGCTGACTTAGTATATGGTGCACACTTATTTAAGTGCAGCACCTTGTACTAATCCAGACAGCCCTTATGGTGGTTTAAGTGGTCTTAGACAACCATAGAAAGCTCTCTAAGTGGTAGCTGTGGAGAGCAGCCGTCAGGCTTAGTCCAGAAGGAGTGTTAACCAGCTTGTTTTACCAGAACTAATCATATAGTGTAAGTTAAACGAAAAAGAACCACAGAGTCTAGTTATAAAAATAGTTATATTTATTATACACAGTAACACATTGTTATATCTCCTACCCGGAGATATCAACACAATACACACAAAAGTTCAAATGTAAACAGGTAAGTAAGCAGAAATACACAGTGATCTCCAGGGGGAGACCAAACCATATACTAAAGAAGTGGAATGCACACTGCGACCGAAGAGGGAACTTGGACCAGAAGACTCAGAAGAGCTGGGGATACAAGGACCCACCTGAGCTAAGTACTCAGGAACCCCATGGAGGCTGTGTGCAGACTGGAAACACAACTGTGTACTCAATGCAGGTCAATGGGACAGTCACAGTTGCAATTTTTAAGACGAAGGGCCTTTCCCAGTGGACCCTGAAGAAACTCCATGGAAGATAGAAAATTGTAGAGTCACCCCACCCGTGGATACCCCAGGAACCAGGATACCTACACCAGGGAAGCCGGGTGCATAGGTACGAAGTGACATCGGAAACTGCCGTAGACCACAGTGGAGAACTTCAGGAAAGATGTCACTGACGAAGAAGGTGAAAGAGTCCAGTGAAATCCAAGAATGGATTCTTGAGGAGGAGAACCTACAAGCAGAGGGGACAGTCTATGCCTCTCAGAAGTGACTAGGAAGGCACGGAAGATCAATGACCACCGATGACAGAAGATGCAGGAGTGATGACAGTTACCTTACCGCTGCAGCTGCAGTTGTGAGGACAAGGCAACACTGTGGAAGATTATGAGCTCTTCATGAACTGCCCCATGTCAGACGTCAAGAACCAGGGGGTCGGTGTCCGGCGGGAGCACCCACAAGCCTTGGCAGCAGCAACCAACGTGATAAACGAAATATATATATATATATATCTCATTCCTGGCTACCGCCCTTCCTTGCGATCACACTTCCCCCAGAGCGGCACAGAAAGACGGCAATGCAGGAATCCTCAAATCAGCAATTTATTGAGCTTTTTCCTTTTTTATCATCCTTAATTAAGCAAAGTGCTGAGGTGTGCGCGCATAACAAAAAGACCTACGCGTTTCGGCCGTGGCCTTCAACTGGGTCATATATATATGTATATACACCAGTGGTCGAAGTGGGCGGGATCAGCAGGGCACAGCGTGCCCCTACTTCTTTAATTCCAAGGATTCCGTTCCCCATATTTTTTATTTTGAAAATGCGTCCCAGGACGCAAGAAATCGCCATCGCCTATAAATAAAGCATTCCTGGCGTTTGTGACGGGGGGGGCAGCAGAGAAGTAACTGGACTCTGTCTTCTCTTTCAGAGAAGAAAAAGACAGTGTCCACTTCTGCTCTGCCGCTTCAGCTGCCCCCCCCCCCCTCTTTCCCTCTTCCCTCTCTTTCTGTCAAGCAGTTCTTCTCTTACTGAAAACCGTGACTTCAAAACGGGGTTCTCACTCTCTTTCCTCTCCTTTCTTTTATTTGCTCCCCTGTGAAATGGATCCAAAAAAGAAAGACACTTTTGCTGGAAATGTCTTATTTTTCTGACATTTTAATTCCAAAGTGCAGCATCGGGAATAAAACGCTAAAAATATGAAAAATAATTAAATAAAGTAAGACAGAGTGGTAGCAAACTGGCCAGATTGATTTTATTCACACCCAAACACATTAGCGCCGCTTTTACAGAGTTTGCCCGTGAAGCGCTGTTTTTGTTTTCTTGTCTTTGTTTTCCCCTGGCTTGCAACTAGTGCACCAATCCTGGAGGTACTGCAATGTGTGGATTGGAAAACATAATGTGTACTGCGGCTCTGCGTCCAGGGATGTGGTCTTTTTACCATATTGCTTACGATTTGTAAGGATAAAAGAAATGGCCATTGAAATGGGTCCATTCAGGGCATTGTAGTCATGTAGTTAACTTTTCAAGCACTCGCTGATTTCTGAACAATTGGGTTGTAGTTGAAGGCATTGTGAGTTTTTCTCAGTGGGGCAGTATAGTGTTCAGTGGGGGACAGGATGTGGCACTATGGCGAGAGCTGCCGAATTTGGAACTGGGGAACTAGGTTCAGCCTTAATAACCAGTCCACCAGCCCACTCTCCTGAGAGAGCACAATCCCATGCTAGACCTTAGAAGGCTTTGGAAGACCTTAGAAGCCCTGGTGTGTTAGCACCAGCAGGTGGACCCTAGCGTGGCAAGTGTAGGTTAACCTTCAAGGCTTGTTCACCACAATCCATACTGAAGTTCACCTCCAGTTGTGCGGGCAGGCCTATGAAGCAGCACACCCTAGAACAACAGTGACTCTGTCAATGAGGTCACAGGACCCTTGAGAAGGGCCAGCTCTAGGGCGGTGCAACCGGTGTGACCGCACCGGGTGCTGACTTTGGGTGGAGGCATTATGTTTGCAAGTATATTATCGTTTTTAAAGCGCTTGCTGCCTCCTTCCTGGCCTCCAGCAAGTTTTGGCAACAATAAAAATGTCATGATGACTCTGGTGATTAATGTTCTTCCTAGAGAGAGATTGGAATTTTGTCTAGTGGAAGTTTTGACTCATGGAAAGGTAGCTCAGAGGGTTAATGTCCCTGCTGCAAAGAACATGTACCATGCAGATCACAAAGTGCACATAATGTGAATAGGTCAGTGGGCTACAGCTTTTGTCAGAGAGATCCTTTTGTTACTTGCAGTTTATACGTAAATATCCTAACATAGAACAGTGAGCTATTAACTGTCATCTAAGAGCTGCATACAAACTGCAAGGTATAAATTACAGCGTTATGTTTCCCCCCCAGTCTTTGATTATCCTAATGTTGCAAAAAGTGTTCTTTTGGACAGAAGTAAATTCTGATTATTAAAGAGAACCCCCAACCATGGTA